>NC_064303.1:52690792-55090792 GCF_023373825.1 Bactrocera dorsalis
AATTTCACTAATGACGACGTGTGGTAAATTTTACACCTATACTTTAATTTTTCCGTGTTACTCTTCGTTGCCACGAGCGAAACAATACTGACAATAAGAGTGGAACAAAATATTAGAGTACTGAGAGTATAAAGTTATGAGAGCGAAATGGAGCGAAGTTATGAGAAAATCAAAACACAAGGTGTAAAATTTACTACCACGTCTTAAGTTAAAGGTTATATATTGAAGCGAGCACCACTTCAAATTTAATAAATGTAAGTATATATATGTATATATAATCTTAATATATAAAAATCACGTGTCACATTGTTTGTTTGCGATGGACTCTTAAACTACTGAACCGATTTTAATGAAATTTTTAACACTGTGGGCAGTTTGGTCCAACTTGAAAGATAGGATAGTTTAAAACTCTCCTTATAGTCGCATTATTTATTTATTGCAAATTATTTGTTTATTATTAGCAAAGAGCTATCCACCAGTTGGTGGCGCTAAGAGCGGTATTGAGTGCGGTATGTTACAGTAGATGGCGCTACAAACATTAAAAACATTAAATGAAAATGCGTTGTTTGAAGTTTATATTATTTGTGGTAAAGTTATACGAGTCTATGACTTCCAAAAAAAAAAATAAAAATTGGGCGGGGCGAAGTTCGCCGGGTCAGCTAGTAATTTATAAAAAAATATTAATATTTATTTTTCATGTGTTTATTTGTTATTATAGGACAGCTCGTCGACCCTGACCACTCCAACAATATTGTTTGAGTCGGAAACGATATCTGGCGATATACCACCAACGCCATCTACATCACGACCCAATTTAAGGAAACGTCGTGTTGAAAAAAACGACTGTGGATACATTGAAGTAGTTCAACGTGCGCTGGAGACCCTCACATCTGCTACAAAAACCAAGAATCTCCACAACTGGCCAAAGAATTCAAGCAGGACATATGTGAGTTGATATTCAAGTATCAGCAGAAATTCACACGGTAAAAACAGTTGCAGAATTGTATATGTAATAAAACATAATTTTGCTGTTATTTTATAGCTCAGCATAATGCCGTTTAAATATAAAATCTTTAACTAGTCAAATTAAATGATGTACCTAATGTTCCTTTTTTATATCTTTTTATATATATTTTTAAATGAACTTAGTATTTTTATAATTAGTAATAAAATAATAAATATAAAATAAGAAATGAATTATATAAATATATATTGATTTCAAAATGATATAACTTTTGTTTTATTTAAAATTCAGAAAGTTTTTAAAATAGGTATAATGAAAATATTTTGTATTTACAAAATAAGTTAAATTATAGAATGACACATTTATAAATGAGAAAGATAGGAGTAAACTACAAAGAAGAGTTATGCAATATTGTCCTACTATATTGCCATTCAACCTCTACATGAGGAGTCATGAAATACTCCATAAATCTTTCACGGACATTTATCGCGCTGTCTGCTGGTCTACCTAAAACACTGCTTGGCCGAACTGATGGAAGCATTCCATTTTCCCCCAACTCCATTCGCCAATTACCTGGATCGGTAATGCCATTTTTGTCTTTGTCTACGTCAGACATTCGTATATATATAGACTTGCGTAATAATAGGTAATTATGTAATACAAAAATCGCGAGGACAATAACTGTAGCATGTTCGGGAGTAACGTCCATTGGTCTTCTGAGGATACGAAAACGCGATGCACAAATGCCAAACACATTTTCCACCACATTTCTTGCTCTGGATAGCCTATAATTAAATATTTTGTACGACATTACTTGATTGCGGAAGCTGAATGGTTTCATTAAGTATGTTTTTAAAGGAAAAGCGTCGTCAGCTACAATGACAAATGGCATTTCATCACTTTCATGTGGAAGTGACTTCGCTGGCGGAAAATTTAAACTGTTTTCTGCAAGTGCCGTCGAAAGAGCACATCTGAAAAATAATAATGTTTTTTTAGTTATTAACGTTCAATGATATTATTTTATATTAGTTTTACCTTGCGAAAACGCCTCCATCAGATTCCCGACCATAAGCTCCAACTTCAACAAATAAAAATTTATAGTCGGCATCAACCATAGCCATCAAAACGATGATATTGTATTTCTTGTAGTTGAAATACTCAGAACCGCAGTTCGCAGGCGCCTGAAACGCTATATGTTTCCCATCCAACGCACCGCAACAATTAGGGAAATTTCATCGCTGATAAAAACGTTCCGCTATTTCTGTCCATTCCTCATGAGTGTTGGGAACCTTATTAGAAAATATTTTATCACTGACTAACGTGAATAGGCATGAATACTCACTTTTAAAAACTCGTCCTTTAAAGCTTTAAAAATTTCACTACACGTGTTATGCACTACATGGCAGATAGTAGTTTTTCCCAATAGAAAAAAACTCATTAAACTTGAGAAGTTATCTCCTGTGGCTAAATAGCGTAGTGTTACCGCCAGTCTTTCACCGACCGATATCGCTTTACGGAATCTTGTATTTAGTTTATAAATATGTGGAGTAAGGCGCGCCACTAATAAGTCAAAATCTTCCATAGTCATCCTCAGGAAGTTCTTCAACCACTTTGAATCCTGAGAAACCAGATTGGCTCGTAGTGTATTATAAAAACCACAGGTGGAACGATTCCTTAGTCCCGGTCTAATCCACCACCGTTTTAGATTCCTTTGTTGAGTCCGCTTCCTTTTCCAAGCCCTTAATGTTGTTACTACAAATAGCGCGGCTGTTGCTATTGCAATCTTTTTATTTTTATTAATTTTCTTCTTTTCCTTTCACTTTTTTCGCGCACTTTTTTAAAAATAATTGGGTTTACAATCAGCTGTCCAAACTGCCTGTTCAAAAGTGACATCTATAGTGAAAACGGGTTGTCAATCATCTGACACCAAATATTGTCGGCAGTTTTTAAAATGCACTGCTATATCGACATTTGATGAATTTTTATGACACAATGAAAGCGCATTTGACACCAAATTAACACCTGCTCGTTGAGGCAGTGTTTGATGTCAATTATTTTGACCTAATGAAAACCAGGCATTATACACATACGTATATACTGATACTTTCTTAACTGTTGCTTGTGTGCATTAATATTTGGAATATGTATGTTTTGTATAGTAATATTAGTATTATGTATACTCTAATTTATGAGTTTTCTTTTATATGCTATGATTTTCACATTTTTATGATTAAGTCTCATATTACAATTTTGTTGCTTACCATTGCACTTGACATTTAATGGTGAATATTTCTCGAACGATCGACGGGTTAATTTGTGGACGATGCGTCGATCGTTGAGAATATGAAAGAAAACGGGAAAGTTAAAGTGTATTAATACATAAGAAAAGAAACACGAAATTTGTGTGTGGTATTTGCCAATTAAATTGGATCTTTATTAAATGATAAATTACCTGAGTATTGGTGGTGGTTGTTGTGGTGGCCGGTGGAAAGTAAACGTCGTCGTCTCGATTCGCCTTCTAAAACCAAAGTGTCCCTAGCTGATTAGCAGGATCGCTTGCTAACCGGGAATTTCAACGAAACCATTGCCAGTTGAGTGAAAGCTGTTAACCGTTGAGTGAAAGCTATTAACAGCTAACTGGCAATGGTTTGTTATACACTCACTAGGGGTGGTAAAAAGAAATTAGGCGCTGGCCTAAACATACCGGCCCCCTTGCGGTGAGCAACAAAAAAAAATTAAATGTCCATCGACCACCACAACGATGTACAAATTTATGGTACAATATGAGTACAGATAGTTCGTTTATTCATTATTATAATTATATATATTTTTTTTTTTTTACAAAAAACAATACTTATTCTAAGTGAGAATTCCAAAAAAACACAATAGAATAAGTTAAAAAAAATAAATACTAACATAGCTTAATCTAGTACCGGGCCGTACCCGAGAGCACCCAGCCGAAGATGGAGCCCTGAGCGAGGAACTGCCCAAATGTGTGTGGCATGACCTGTTGGGTCATGATGCGGGAATACACATCCGCGCCGAGCACCAAGCGTATCGGCGATGACTTATAGAAGTTTGGATCCGCCAGCTTGATGTGTGTGTATGGGGCTGCTAGGTCGGAGTCCAATGTGGTGGTCGGGCTGATGCGCATATAGCCGTTTATTGTCCTCACGTGGGTTGAGATGCGGGTATTTGTCCCGTGTCTGCCGCGCAGTACTACAAGGCAGCCGCGTTGACCGCCGATATGCGTCTGCTCCAATTTCAATTCTACTGCTAGGTCGCGCGCAATTAGCGACGTAGGGGCGCATGCGTCTATGAGCGCCCTGATTAGGTGTAGGCGTCCTCCTGCCTCGATCTTCACTACCGCCGTCGGTAAGATGGCTGTCGTTGGCAGCAAGGAATGAGCCACTCTGCCGGCTCGATTTGTTAGCCCGGCTCTGAAGGAGCTAGCCCGGTGCAGCTGGAGAGACCTGGTCTCCAGTCTGGCCGGGTTGTGCGCTTGGCGACGGCGCAGACGGCGTTTGTGTCCGCGACGTTCATGTTGCAGAAGGGGGCGGAAAGTCCGGGTTTCCGTTTCCCCTCGCTGTGATGGGCGGAAAGGCCGTGTTTCCGCTCCGATTTCAAGGAGTTCTCCCTCCTCCGGTTCTGGTTGGAGAGGCCTAGTCTCCGTTCCAGGGTCTGATGCATCAATGGAGATGGCATCATCGGAACTTACTTGTTCGCTCCATGATTGGATTTGAGGCACTGCGGGGCGGCGACGGGTATTTTCGCCGATGTGGAGCATCGTGTGGTGCTTCTCGTTGCAGCGCCGGCACCGTGCGTCGCTGGGGCAGTTCGCTGACCGGTGGTTGACCGCGAGGCAATTTATGCAATACTTCCCGATGAGTGCCTCCCGTAGGCGCTCCTCCGGTGTCTTGGCCCGGAAGGACGAGCAGAGCCGCAATGGATGCTTTCCCTTGCACAGCGTGCAAGAAAGCGGGTACCGGTTCGGGTGTAGCGCCGCGGTCTTCTTTAAGCTTCCATAGCGAGTCATCTTTCTGAAATGAATTTGTTGACGATTTTGTGTTGCTTGGAATATTATCTACAACTGATTGGGTGGCGAGAAAAAGTGCATAAATTATATTATACATATATTGCATAGTGTGTAGGCGGCCTTACGTGGTGTGAACTGCCTTACATTACCATAGTGTGTAGGCGGCCTCATGTGGTGTGACCTGCCTTACCTTACCATAGTGTTGCAAATAATAATAATAAAATAAAAAAAAATGTATCATCAAATTTATGCTAACGTTATTGTCTTATTTGTCACATGTTTTCGACAAAGTGACCTGCCACCAACGAAAATGTAAATACAATTTGGTTTAATAAATATATTCAACTCTTACTTGTCATTAAAATACTTCTTGCTCAGTAAATTCAAGGGCAATGCATACATGTGCTGCGGTAGAAGGAGACTTTCGGTTTGCAATTGCGTTATTTGCTAATAAAAAGTTTATTTGCAATAAAAAGTGACTTTAAAATTCATAAGCATGAGTTATGCCTCATGGTTTGGAAAAAAAAAAGTTTTAGATTCATTCTTGTAAAATTTTTAAGGCGAATTAAAAAACTAACGGCATGATGAAATTCGCCGATTTATTTAAATATTTTCCTTTTTATTACAGATTTACGGAATAAATTCGATAAAAGCAGTTGTCAAAGGAATGTTTGGTGATAAACCCAGCGAAAAGCGGTCAGCATGTTCCGACCTTATAGTCTTAGTGGCGCATAACGATGATCCAACCGATCAGATGCTTGTTTCCTTTTTTTTTTTTTTCCGATGAACCAAAAAATTGGCATCAAAACTATCAAAACAACATTTGCCTCTGCTAATGGTAGGCACCTTGTCGCGGTGCAGAGGCTTAGCCGCAAGGCATACTCGGCGCCCCCCAACCGGCGTGGATGGTGCTGTTCAGCACTATTCAGGCAGGTTGTCGGAAGCCGCATGCGTGCGGCGACCAAGGTCTACCACCTCCTAATCCAGGGTGTCATGCGACCCGTGCCCATTGGATGATTTGCAGCCAGGAGGAAAATTCGGCTGTATTCTAACGGAGCCTTCCCAACACCGGGCCGAATTGGGAAGTAACGGTGGCCTTACCGCGCCAAGGGGCTCTGATGCGGCGGACCTTCCCGATCCCCATAAAGACCATACGACCCGACAGCTCACCCTGTTGAGCCAAGGGTCGTAAGAACAAGATGAACGAACTTACGCAAAACAAAAAACAAACACCGAAACCGGAACTGATGACGGACACAGCGCAACTACAAGGGACAACGGCAGCGGACAAAGACAAGGAGGTCGGAGCAGCGGAAGGTAAGAGGGGTCGAGGGGCCAGGCGTAAGCCCAGCTTCTATGCCGCTCTCACGCCAGAGGAGCGCTCGCTGTTCGAGGAGCACGCCAGGGAGGATGTTGACGACGTGGCCTCTTGCAGCGGAGCTCACCTGGGGGGAACGACTCGCGCCGATGCAGCTAAGGACATCGCCAAGACCCCCGCCGGAGGGTGCAGTGGGTCAGCCTCTGGTGAGTCGTGTCGGGCAGAGCCTGACGGCTCGAAAAAGAGGAGGAGAAGACGCAGAAGAGGTGGGCAACGCCCCCTCCCAGAAGCTGGCCGACCCGGCGGGTGCGGTGATCCACGGAGGAGAGGGATGAGTGCCTCCACTATGAGGTGGTACTTACGCCACCTCCATGATGGGAAAACCCCGGAGGAGGCGGAGGCTCTAGCCAGGAGCAAGGGCCAAAGGAGTAATGTCACCCCGGCAACTGGACGAGACAGCAATGTGCCAGCTCGAGCACAGGGCAGCGGTAGCAGTGGCCGTGGCCTGGTCAGCACAACGCCGTCCGTGCGGCGGGGCGAAGGCAGGGCATTGCCCGCAGACACATGTGCCCAGGCCGAGAAACGCAAAAGCGGCCAAATCACGCCACAGGAGCCCCCACGATCCAAGAGGGTGAGGGGCACAGACGAGAAAGCACCTGGGGGCCAACATTCTGGACCGGCTCCCCACCGGGTGGAAGAGGGGCGGCGCGGGTATGCGGATGCTGTTAGGGGCATTCGCATGGCTGTTCTGCCTCTCAAATACCCGGCGGAATCGCTAAACCCGGAGCAGCTCACCGTGCTGCAGGACATCCTCATGGACGAGATGTGTGGAGGAGTCGAATACACGGCGTCTTTCCTTGGTATTGACTTCAGGGGAGGCATGATGCAGGTAGACTGCTATGACGAGTCGTCCGTCGACTGGCTGAAAGAGCACGCTCCAAAGCTGGGAGGCTGGACGGGCCCTGTCCTCTGCGCGAAGAGGGTGGAGGACGTGCCAATCATGCACAGCATGACGGTTTTCCTCCCTCGGAGTGGGGACAGGTCCTACGAGTACGCCCTGAGCCTGGTGAGGAACCAGAACAGGGGGCTCAGTATCTCGGCATGGTGTGTTGCCAGCAGCAAGAAGGAGAAGTTAGGCGATATGGAGGGATGGAGGCTGAACGTATACATCGACGACGAGTCGTACAAGTACGTCCGGGCCGCGAGCTTCCGCCTGTTTTACAGGTATAGCACGGTCGTCATGCGGCCCTACAAGCCTGCTGACACCGGGAGCAAAGAAGCCAAGACGCCCGCGCCTCCACATGATAAAGGCGTCGTTAGCCAGGCAGTGCCGGTATCCGCCCAAGAGGATGCGATGATGGAGGTGGACGTGTCGGCGGAGCAGCCCTGCGTGAGCAGAGCTGGACAGGCAGTGCCAGGACCGACAAACGACGTCCCCGATGATGGCCGGAGCATGGGGCTACCCTCAACACAAGAGCTCCTAGACGGACTTGGTGGCTCAATCGACAGCAGCGCGGTTGACGGCGGGGTCGAGGATCTTTCCCTCCTCGAGCCCAATTTATGATGGCCGTCAACATGGAAATTGCCCAAGTGAACCTGCATCATGCGGCGGCAGCCTCAGCGGTCATAACAAGCAGGTTCACGGCGGAGAAACTGGGCACGCTGCTGATCCAAGAGCCTTGGATATACAAAGGAGAGGTAAAGGGCCTCAAGACCGAGACAAATAAGGTAATCTGGGACCTCTCTAGCGAGAGGCCTAGGGCGTGTATAGTCGTCAGAAGCAATATTGATTTCTTTTGCATTTCAGAGTTTCTGACACAGGACTTGGTGGCGGTGCAGGCTAGAGACAGTGAGGGCAAAGACTTCGTCCTAGCCTCGGCATACTTTCCGGGAGAGGCAGCAACGGCACCCCCGGAGGCGGTGGAAAGGCTGGTGGAGCATTGTAGGCTGCACAAGCTCCCCCTCATCATCGGCTGCGACGCGAACGCCCACCACACGGAATGGGGCAGCACCGACTGCAACGCGAGAGGTGAGTCCCTTTTAGAATATCTAGTAGGTAGTAATTTAGCGGTAGAGAATGTAGGGTGTGAACCCACATTCATAACGATAAGCAGGAGAGAGGTGCTGGACATCACCCTCAGCAATGAGCCTGCAACAGGGCTGGTCTCGCAGTGGAGAGTCTCAACGGAGCCCTCCCTGTCGGACCATAGAATTATAAGGTTCACGCTGAGGGCAGAGGTCAAGCTGTTCCCTCCTAGACGTAACCCTCGAAGGACCAATTGGAGTACCTTCCAGGAGAGGCTAGATGAGGAGTTGAAGAGGAAGGGGCAGACTGACAGTAGCGCCACGGGCCAGGGCATTGAGGTCAGATTGACCATGCTCAACGGGTCCATAATTAATGCGTACAACGACAGCTGCCCTTTGGGGGTATCCACAGACAGGCGCAATTGCGCTTGGTGGACAAGGAAACTCGCAGACCTAAGGAAAAAGGTACGAAGCCTATTTAATAAGGCAAAACGTACAGGGGTCTGGGAGGAGTACAGGAGCAACCTGACTCTTTACAATAAAGAGATCAGGTCTGCTAAACAGTCCAGCTTTAGGAGATTTTGTGAGAACGTCTCCTCTACACCAGAAGCGGCCAGGCTGCATAAAGCTCTGGCTAAAGGGAAGACGGACACAGTGCTAGCCATCAAAAAGAGTGACGGGACTTTCACGACCAGCGCAGAGGACAGAGCTAAAGAGCTCTTGCGCGCTCACTTCCCGGAGACTGTCCCGATTTATCGGTGTCTGCCCTCAACTGAACACAGGCCGTCCCGCACTGATTGGGCGATCGCCAAACAACTGTTTACTGCGGACTCGATCAGGTGGGCAATAGCCTCGTTCGAGAGGTTCAAGTCTCCGGGAGTGGATGGTATCTTCCCAGCGCTTCTACAGCAGGGTGAGCAGATTCTAATTCCACACCTGATAAGGCTGCTGAGGGAGAGCCTGGCGCTGGCCTACATCCCCGAATCATGGAGAATAGCTGAGGTTATCTTCATACCGAAAGTGGGAAGGAAGGATTACTCGCTGGCCAAATCTTTCAGGCCGATCAGCCTAACCTCCTTCCTACTGAAAACTATGGAGAAGATAATAGATTATCATTTAAGGTCTAACGCGCTGAGGGACGCACCCCTGCATGCAGCTCAGCATGCATACAGAGCTGGCAGATCAACTAATACAGCTCTGTACCAGTTGACCTCCGAGATAGAGAGCTCGCTGGAGAAAGGGGAAATCATGCTATGCGCCTTCTTGGATATTGAAGGAGCTTTTGACAACACTTCTCATAGAAGTGTAGCAATGGCACTGGAAGGTAGGAATGTGGAAGCACCGGTGCGTAGATGGATAGAGGCGGTACTCCGCACTAGGATTGCTGAGACTACTGCAGGGGGTACTAAGATTCGCCTAGGCACAACAAGGGGATGTCCGCAGGGTGGTGTACTATCGCCCCTGCTATGGAGCCTTGTCGTGGACGACCTGTTAGCATTGCTGACCGTCAACGGCATTCGCTGCCAAGGATATGCGGACGATATAGTAATCATAGCGAAAGGCAAATTCGAGGACACTCTCTGTGACCTGGTGCAACGAGGGCTAAATCTGGCTAAGGAGTGGTGCAGGGGAGTTGATCTGAGCATCAACCCCTCGAAAACAACCATCGTCCCGTTCACGAGGCGTAGATCCTTACCCGGGCTTAGGAACCTCACACTTGGGGGCAAAGTGATTGAGATGACCAACAATGTTAAATATCCCGGTCTCACTCTGGATTCCACTTTGCGGTGGAAGCAGCATGTGGACCAAACCATGGTCAAGGCGACGAAGGCTCTAATGGTGTGCAATCGACTGGCAGGCAAATCCTGGGGTTGCAAGCCAAGGATTGTCAGGTGGTTGTACACCATGATTGTGCGACCGATAGTGACATATGGAGCGGTGTCCTGGGCCTCTGTTGCGGCACAGGCCTCGGTGGTGGTGAGACTATCGAGGCTTCAACGGCTAGCAGGCGTTTGCATGACGGGCGCGATGCGGTCCTGCCCAACAGCGGCGCTGGAGGTCCTGATGGATCTCACACCGCTTCACATTGTGATCGGCCAAGTAGCCAAGCATTCACTTCTGCAAATAACGTCAGAGGGATGCGGCAAAGGAAAAATAATCTCGTCCCAGAGGATGGAGGTGATAGGTGCCAGTAATCCAATTGCCCTCTTCCCGAAGGACGGGACTACTAAGATAATTAACTTCACTAGGAAATTCAAGGTTACCTTTGGTAGCAAGAGCGAGTGGAATGACTCCACTCTTGAGCTGTTGCTGAGGGACAGTACACTGAAGTGGTACACCGACGGCTCGAAGACGTCGGAAGGTATTGGTGCAGGGATCGCGGGCCCACGCGCAAGGTTATCCATACCGATGGGTCGATTCCCCAGTATCTTCCAGGCCGAAGTCCTAGCCATAAGTCGGTGTATAGAGATAAACCTCCACCGCGGCTATCGTAATGAGAGAATAACCATACTCAGCGATAGCCAAGCGGCACTAAAAGCAATCTCGGGCTACGAGATCAAATCGCTGCTAGTGAAGGAGTGCAGGGAACGGCTAAACAGCCTAGCGGAATTGAATCAGGTGCACCTAGTTTGGGTACCTGGTCATAGAGGCATAGCCGGAAACGAACTGGCTGACGAGCTTGCCCGCTCTGCAGCATCCACAAGTATGGTAGGGCCCGAACCATTCACCGGGGTGGGCCCCCACACGATAAAGGAACTGCTCCGTAAGGAGGAAAGAGAGGGCAGAGAAGGTCACTGGCAACGGGCGCAGGGCATGCGGCATGCCAAGCTGCTGATAGGGGGATACAACCTCAAAAGGTTCAAATCCATAATAAACCTCCCTAGGATCAAACTCAGGCTCTTGGTCGCATTTTACACCGGCCACTGCAAGTTGAAAAGGCACTTGTTCAACTTGGGACTTGCCTCTTGCTCCAATTGCCGGTTCTGCGACAGAGAGCCTGAAACCCCGGAGCACCTGCTGATCGATTGCATCGCAGTCTGTAGACGCAGGTCTAAGGCCCTTGGAAACCCATTTCCGGATAGGGATCACATCGACTCACTAGCTCCCAGCAAAATACTGGAATTTATCGATTTGTTGGGGCTTGGTGAGTCCTTGTGAGCTAGGAGAGGGCACAATAGACCCAAGGTCGCAGTGCATACCTCAAGTAATTCTATTCTATTCTATCAAAACATATTGCACGCGAATTCAAGAGGAGAATATACATCGTGCGATCGTAGTAGTGCAAGCAGGCATGACACCGTCGGCCAAACAATCTTTGGTTGATATGGCGCCGAAGTATATTCTAAAACAATTTCTTGAATCGGAACTTCTAATCAATATTACAGAACATGAACTGGTTCCTGAACATGTTGTAATGACCCAGAAGAAAAGCAAGAGTTACTGGCACGTTATAAACTGAAAGAGAATATGTTAATGCGGATTCAAGCGGGAGATCCGGTTGCGCGTTACTTGGGTCTCCAACGAGGACAGGTGGTTAAAATTATACGTTCGTCGGAAACAGCCGGTCGTTATATATCTTACCGACTTGTTTGTTAAATAATAGAATAAAAAATCAATTTGATAATGTAAAAAAAAAGAAAACGAATTGCAGCCTCAACAGCAACAACAAATTACAAATTTAGCCTGCCATAATGAACCGCAGCAACGCATCATCTATTGAACCTCCTTCAGAAAAGGTAAGTAAGTGAACATAATGAAATTTGCAGATTTATTAAAGTATTTTCTTTTACTTTCAGACTCGTGAGCATGCTCTTCTTGCAGTGAAACAACTGATCGTTGGTGTCAACAAGATGGATCCGTCCGAACCACCATACAGTGAGGCTGGTTATGGGAAAATCCAGAAGTATCCTCATCCATCAAGAAGCTCGGTTAATCCAGCTGCTGTTGCATTGGTGCCAATCGCTGACTTGGCATGGTGATAACATGCTGGAAGCATCCACCACACGCCATGGCTCAAGGGATGGAAAGCTGCACGTAAGGAAGGCAATGCTGAAGGTAAGACACATATCGATGTTAGCTAGATATTGTTGCATTGTCTGGTAGCCGAAAGAGAAACACTGGAACAATCACATATGGCGAGGTGAAAATTCCAACATATAAGTAAATAGTCATTATAAGTGCATTAGAGTGAAATAAAGATTTCTACGCAAAAGTACTGTAAGCTATACATCGTAAAAAATATTCAAATGTTATCGAGACCCAGCAAGTAAGAAAATGTTGCAACACCAGTGTATGAAAACAAAGGACATTATTTATTTAATAGTGTAATAATATATCGATAGTGAACCAATTTCAGTAATGCCCTGCAACAAGTACTCTTAAAAGTATTTAAAAGTGAACAGATATTTTGTTACATTTCTTTTCAAACAATTAACATTTAACACATTAAAAGGGCGCAAAATTAAAGAAGACTATGCAAATGCTGATTGTTAAGTATGTAATTAAAAAAAGAAGATATTTTAACATTCTGTCCACATCCAAACTTTACACGTACATACAGTGCATATGTAATATAGTTTAAGCAAACAATTTTATCAAGAACAAGTATTAAAAGCTGATTTGTGAAAAATTAAAATCTGTTTATTTTTGTATATAAGTGTACAATTAAATAGAACAACATAAATTCGCGTAAAAATGGCAACTTCGACTAGAGTCTAGGGGTTTCTTTTTTGCATATTTATTTAAATATCTTCTTTTCCTTACAGATTTGGTCATCTGTTCCAAATCCCCGCACGCAGCTAACTGCTTTTTCCGCGATATTTTGTTGTGATATGTGACGCAAGTGTTGGTTGGTGTAGCTGCATTAGCACGCCCTGTGACTATCCAGCCGAACACTGTCTCTTGCGCAAGAAGTGATCCCGGCACGTTCTTGCGTATGCCATCAAGCATAATCTGGGGATAGACGTCGCCACCGAGTATGACGTCCACGGGTTCATTGACGAAGAACCTCTTATCCGCCAACGTGAGATCTTGGAAAGCCTGCCGAGTTAGTGCGCTAATATGGCAAGTCGGCAAGTTTCCCGTTAATTTCGGCAAAACCATCATGTTCGTTGTGATCGCTATAAGTGGGTCGATTGGTGACCGCAACTCGACACAACATGCTTCCTTCACTTGCGCAGATACGGTGTTGTTGATGCCTGACACCTGGGCATTTATCCTCTTACCTGGCAAGTTGATTCTGCGCTTCAGCTTTTCTGTGATGAAAGAGCACTCTGACCCGGAGTCGATGAGTGCTCTTGCGGCATAAGTAACGCCGCGGTATTTGATGTTTATTTGCGCGGTTCCTAGTAAGACGCCTTTGTCGCTGTTAGCGAAGCACGACTGTACGACAGTTGGCTTGCCTTCCGATTTGTCAAAGTTGCGTCTCTGTTGAGCTTGCCTGGACGTAGACGGAATCTCGTCCGATGATATAGATGAGCCTCTTTGGCTGCTAGGCTGCACTGTCCCCACATGTAGGAGTGTGTGATGCCTCGCGTGGCACGTGCTGCAGTTGAATGCACTGGTGCATTGCGACACTAAATGCCCAAAGCTGAGGCAATTGATGCAGCGATTGTTGCGCTTAGCGAACTTGATCCTGTCCGCTGGTGCCATGTTAAGAAACATGGGGCAAGATCTTAATTTGTGATCTGCGCTTTTGCACATCAGACAGGTTGATTTCTCAACGCTTACTTGGAAGGCGCCGAGTCTGTTCTGATGGCTATTATTGTGGTACGTATATTTATTTGGTGTGGGTGCACTGACAGGCTTTGCAGAATTGGACGATTTCCTGGCACGTTCTATTGCCTCTAAATCACGGTATCTATCCGTGAGGAAGTTGTCCAATTCCTCCCACTTTGAAGTTTTTGTCTTGTTCTTTACAGACTGTTCCCACAGGGCCAATGTTGCCTGTGGCAGTCTCTTGGAACATATGCGGATTATGATTGGGTCCCAGTTCCCAATGTCCACTTTATTGGCTGTCAGGCAGGAGATGCAGCTGTTGATCTCCCGCTGTAGCCATTTTATTGAGCTCGAACACTCTTTATCGATTGAGGGCAAGTCGAGCAGTATGTCGACTTGGGTTTCGACGAGAATTCGCTCATTCTCGTACATATCAGTCAATCCCTTCCATGCCATCGCAAAACCGTCATTGGTAAGAGGGCATTTAGACACAATAACCTTCGCCTCCCCTTGTGTCTTTTTGTTGAGGTGGTACAACTTCTCAACTGGTGACAAGCGCTTGCTCTTGATGTACACGGCCGTGAACATATCCCGGAATGTTGGCCATGAAAGGTAGTCCCCTTTGAAAACATCCGTATCGCAAGGCGGAAGGGAGTGGTTATTGTGGTCCTCAACAGATTTTTCTGTGTCTTTGGGGGTTGAGAGGATCTCAGACATATCCTTCATTGCCCCCATGCACCGTATGTAGCACTGACCACCTAGCTTGAATTTCTTTTTAATAAGGGCATAGTCCTTTGAGGACATGTCTCCTTTGCTGTTGAGGTCGTCATGGGCAGCTTTCGCTTTGCACCACATCTCTTTCAGCTCGTCTTGTTGCATCACAAGAGCGTTCTTCGAGATGTCCTTTGATGCAGCACTGAATTCGGACTCGTATTCGACAACGTAGTCCACTAGGCGCATGAAAGCTTCCATGGTTTCGATATAAATGACAAGAAGAATTGAAAATTCAAATTTAAATTTAAAGGAATGGAGTAATACTCAACACTGAGCAGACTTTGATCTAAATAATGTGGGAATCGTTTTGAAAATAATTCCCCACTATTGTAAATTTTTATTTGCGGCACACCACTGCCAACCAAACACGAAAATAGAAAAATAGAAAATTTTTTTTTTGAATGTTTCAGCCGATATCGCAATATATCTGGCTGGTCAATAACAAAATTTTTAACTATAGTAGCCGATATCGCAGTATATCTGGCTTTGGTACTTTATTTAATATAAATGTGAGTTGCAGCACACCACTGCCAACCAAACAAGAAAATAGGAAAAAGAAAATTTTTTGACTGTTTTAGCCGATATCGCAATATATCTGGCTTTGTGTAACTTTTTTTAATAAACGTGAGTTGCAGCACACCGTACGGACGCAAGTATATATATGCCACACTGTATATGGATCGCCACCCAAGATACGCCAACGAAAATCAATTTTTAAAAGAAAGTGTTTGAAAGTGAAAAAAGTACAGTGTCTCAGTGAAAAAAAGAAACAAAAACAAAAGATTCTTGAACAAATAGAAAAAAAACAAAAACTCAAAAAAATCAATTCCGTAAGTCAGGGATGGGCACATTTTTAGCCCGCAAAGTTAGCAAAGTGCGCACGGGGGCTAGATGAGGGGAATATAAGTTTACGGAGAGAAGGGCATAACAAGTTGAGAAAAATTGCGAAAAAAATGAATTACATTCCTCCGTAACTTGATGTTCATCGCAGAGTGGTTGCGGCAATACTGACATTGTACACAAATTTAAGGGTGGAAGTTTACTTCATATCGGAATTGTACAGTTGTGTGAACAAAAAGGGGTAAACATAATTTGCAGAGTTTACAGTTTCGCAATAAAATTTGTTTTTATTTACCTTTGCATGGTGGGAAATTTTAATCACTGTTAGGAAAAAATATATATATGTTATGTTATGTATCTAAAAACAATTTTATTTAACAAGAAAACAGCATATTTTAAAACCTCACAACACCTTATGGTTGTTTCTATTTTGTTCACACCACTGTACATGTGATAGATCAGTCAATGGTGGTGGAAAATACGTTGCTCTCATTTGTAAATATGGAGTGGTAAAACGTTGCTCTCACTTCCCTCTTCATGTTTGCCCGCGATGATCCCCTCACCTAGCCCTCAAAATGTGCACTCGTGCCCGCACGGGCTAAATGCCACTGAGGGCTAATGTGCCCATCCCTGCCGTAAGTGAAATGTGAAAGAAAAAAATATCACCGCACAAAATCCAAAAATTAAGAAAATCGAAAATTAGTGCCGTGAGTGATATGTGAAAAATATATTACCGCACAAAATCCGAAAAATTGAAAAAAAAAAAAAAAAATCGAAAATTAGTGCTGTGAGTGATATGTGAAAAATATATTACCGCACAAAATCCGAAAAATTGAAAAAATCGAAAATTAGTGCTGTGAGTGATATGTGAAAAAATATATTACCGCACAAAATCCGAAAAATTGAAAAAATCGAAAATTAGTGCCGTGAGTGATATGTGAAAAGATATTACCGCACAAAATCCGGTACTTAAACGTGCACTTACGGATTATTTTGTTTTTGTACTTATGCCACTGAAACACTAAAAAAAAAAAAAACTAGTCACTGTGTCACTTTTCTTTTACAAACGATTTAGTCACCAATAAAAAGCGATTAAAAACAACTATTTTTATATATATCTTTTTTTTCTTTTTTTTTAAAAAAAAAAAAACGATTGGTATCCAAGTGATATTAAAGCAATCACGTACCTGGTTTGCCTGCGTTGGTGGGAAGTGCAACAAGAATTAGTGATATGTATCCGTTGGTGTGCAACGCCTCGTTTGTATTTGTGCAACAGAGATCGGTTTTATGGTCCGTTGGTGTGCAGCGCCTCGTTTGTGTTAATTTTCCGTTGGTGTACAGTGCCTCGTTTGTGTTAATTTTCCGTTGGTGTACAGTGCCAAAAAAACTGAGTATTGATATATTTGTTCATATCCGGCTCGAAGGACCATGAATATTTCTCGAACGATCGACGGGTTAATTTGTGGACGATGCGTCGATCGTTGAGAATATGAAAGAAAACGGGAAAGTTAAAGTGTATTAATACATAAGAAAAGAAACACGAAATTTGTGTGTGGTATTTGCCAATTAAATTGGATCTTTATTAAATGATAAATTACCTGAGTATTGGTGGTGGTTGTTGTGGTGGCCGGTGGGAAGTAAACGTCGTCGTCTCGATTCGCCTTCTAAAACCAAAGTGTCCCTAGCTGATTAGCAGGATCGCTTGCTAACCGGGAATTTCAACGAAACCATTGCCAGTTGAGTGAAAGCTGTTAACCGTTGAGTGAAAGCTATTAACAGCTAACTGGCAATGGTTTGTTATACACTCACTAGGGGTGGTAAAAAGAAATTAGGCGCTGGCCTAAACAAATGGACTGTACATACTTTTTATTTAATTTATTGCTTACATGTGTGTTTTTATGTATTAATGTATTTGTGTCAAAAATATAATGTTCTACATATAATTCAATCTTAATGTAATAAGACTTTCATGTTCATATATTTATGAACATTCTGCCAGGGGCTTAATTTGTATCTTAACTTTACTTGTATATTATGTTTTATTATTAATATTTTTTAATATTGTCTAACCGGAAGTTTAAATGGAACAGTCACAGTTCTTGTCACACATTTGGATCTTATTTATAAAATAGTAATGATTAATGCTATTATCAAAACTAATGTTAGTGAAACGTGACCACTTAGGTGATGAAAATTTATACCTTTTAATTTTATATTTTCTGTTTTAAGGAGTTCTATTTGTTGTTTAAGACGAACGATATCTTTGGTATTGCTTATTAATGTTGAATTAAAAGGTTTTATTTGTAATTCTGGAATATCTTCAATATCTTTAACCCAAGAAGAGGTTAGCAATTCTTTATTAATTTCAGAGAGTACGTGATGAGACGCTGTTAAAATTACTCCTTCATTCCTATGCATTCTTCTCTTATTGTCATATATGTTTGAGGCGCAAGATGCAAGTTTATCTGGCGAAATGCAACCAACGCCATCCACTTCATTCAATTTAGGGAGACGTCGAGCTCGTGATGATGATGAGTACATTCAAGTGGTGGAACGTGCACTGGAGACCCTCACATAAGCTACCAAAAGTGACGATTGGGATGATTTGGGAAATCTCCACAACTGGTCAAAGAATTTAAGCGGGATATTTGTGAGTTGATATTCAAATATAGCTAGGTAAGAGCAGCTGCAAAATTTTATGTGTTAAAAAACCTAATTTTGTTGCTTTTTTCTATAGGTCAACATAATGCTATTCGACATCTATTTCATCTACTACATCTGACTTTGTACATGTACAAATTTTAAATAAAAAAGGAAATATATAGAAATGAATTGAATTTTAACTTGTTTTATTTAAATTTGAGAAAGTTTATAATAAAGGAACATGAAAATATTTTGTATTTGCAAAATAACTTAAATTATAGGATTACGTATTTATAAAGGAGGAAAGTACTACAAAGACGAATTATGCAATATCGTCCTATTATATTGCCATTCAATCTCTCCATGAGGAGTCATGAAATAGTCCATAAAACTTTCACGGACATTTATCGCACTGTCTGCTGGCCTACCTAAAATAACGCTTGGCCGAACTGATGGAAGCATTCCATTTTGTCCCAACTCCATTCGCCAATTACCTGGATCAGTAATGCCATTTGTATCTTTGTCTACATCAGATAATCGTATATACATATATAGACTTGCGTCTTAACAAATAATTATGCAATATGCAAATCGCGAGAACAATAACTGTAGCATGTTCGGCTGTAACGTTCATGGGTCCTCTGAGTATTCGAAAACGTGATGCACATATGCCGAACACATTTTCCACAACATTTCTGGATCTGGATAGCCTATAATTAAATATTTTGTACGACATAACTTGATTGCGGAAGCTAAATGGTTTCATCAAGTACGTTTTTAACGGAAAAGCGTCGTCAGCTGCAATGACAAATGGCATTTCATCACGTTCATGTGGAAGTGGTTTCGGCGACGGAAAATTTAACTTGTTTTCTGCAAGAGCCATTGAAAGAGCACATCTGAATATGTTACAATAGTAAGATATTTTAATTATGAACATTTAATGTTATTATTTTGTAATACTTTTACCTTGCGAAAACGCTTCCATCAGATTCACGACCATAAGCTCCAACATCTACAAACAAAAATTTTTAGTTCGCATCAACCATAGCCATCAGAACAATGCTATTATATTTCTTATAATTGAAATATTCTGAACCGCAGTTCGCAGGCGCCTGAATCGCTATGTGCTTTCCATTCAATGCCCCACAGCAGTTAGTAAAATGCCATCGTTGGTAAAAACGATCCAATACTTTTGTCCATTCCTCATGAGTGTCGGGAACCTTATTAGAATCCACATTATATTTTTTCACTAACTAACGAACAGATATGAATATTCACTTTTAAAAACTCATTCTTTAAAGCTTCGAAAATTGCACCAACGTGTTATGCACTATATGGCAGATGGTAGTTTTCCCCAATAGAAAAACACTCATCAAACTCGAGAAGTTATCACCTGTGGCTAAATAGCGTAGTGTTACCGCCAGTCTTTCACCGACCGAGATCGCTTCACGGAATCGTGTGTTTCTTTTGTAAATATATGGAGTAAGAGGAAGTTCTTTAACCACTTTGGGTCCTGTGAAACCAGCTTGGATCGAAGTGTGGAGTAAAATCCACTGGTGCAACGATTCCTTAATCCTGGTCTAATCCACCACTGCTTTGGTTTCCTTTGCTGAGTCCTTTTCTTTTTCCAAGCTTTTAATGACGTTATAAGACATAACGCCGCAGTTACTATTGTAATTTTTCTATTTTTAATCATTTTTACACTTTCACGCACTTATTTAAAAATAATTATATTTTCAATTTAACAGCTGTCAAAATTGCCTGTTCACAATTGACATAAATGAAAACAGGTGGTCAATCATCTGACACCAAAAATTGACGACAGGTTTTGAAAGGCACTGCAGTATCGACATTCGGTCAGTTTGGATGTTGTAATGAAAACGCATTTGCCACCAAAAGCACAACTGTTCGTTTAGGCAGTTTTTGATGTCAATTATTTTGACCTAATGAAAACCAGGCATAGGGATTTCCATATGCAATTGTTGATTATTATCACATTCTAGATATATCAATGCTTTGCTAAATGATTTGTAAAGCCACCGATTTTGAGAAGATAATTTTATCCAAACGTTTTCATTTGTAGAAGGTTTGAAATCACATGCTTCATTTTCTAATTGTTTTAAGGCTGCTACTTCACATGAACTATCCGTCGCTGATTTTCAATCGATACTTGATAACTCATTCTGACCATCGGGGGTCTTTGTGCGCGATTTCGAGCACAAACGTGATAAGCCCCCTGTAGTTATCCCCAAATTGCCAAGAAATCCCAGTATTACAAAAAACTAATTAACAATAATTCGCTGATTGTTTATTATCAAAATGTTAGAGGTCTTAATACAAAACTTGCTGATTTGTATTTAAACAGCATTCATTGTAACCTTAAAATCATTGCTTTCACGGAAACTTGGCTAAAGCCTCACATTTTTGATAATGAAATATTCATCAGCGAATTCGAAATCTTTAGATATGACCGGTTGGACAGAAAAGGAGGTGGTGAGGAGATTCTTGGGCCAACTCTCGGCCATTGGATGAAACAAAATTTTGCTGTTCATTCTTCAATTCCATCTGAAGAAGTCAATGTTTCGCATGCAGACTTCATAGAATTTAAGTGCATTCGTATTTGCGCTAATAGTGGCCATATCTACTTAACTTTATGTTACATACCGCCTCACTCGGACATATCTGTATATTTGCAGCATGCTTCATTAATAAATAAGGTTTCCTCAATGGCTAATAATACTGATTCCATGATTGTTTTGGGAGATTTCAATTTATCGTGCGTATCATGGAAATTTATTGATGATTACACCATTCCTATTAGTTGGGTCTTAACCAAATTAATTTAATTTCAAACGAGTTTGGTAAGTTCTTAGATCTAGTTTATGTTGATAACGCTTCAATGTTCTCCGTTGTCCGATGTGATCCTTTGGTTCGGCCAGAGGACCCGCATCATCCTGCTTTGGAAATTAGCATCGAAATCATAACCAACTTTGCTCTTAACAATACACAAGACCTTTGTTTTCGGTTCAACTTTGCGAAAGCTAATCGCGGACGTGAATGCTATAGCATTCATTTTCATACTGCAAAATGACGTGAATGCTATAGCATTCAAACTTTAAAGCCAATTTTTATTCATTTAATTTTATACAATCTTAAGTTTTTGTAATTAATACACATTTCGAAATAATGACCAATTGGTTCATTAGATACTTTCATATTATTTTATCTTTTCTCAGTGTATTTACAAATTCATTCACGTCATTCTGGTTGAAAAATATTATCTATATCGTCGTGAATGCTATAGCATTCATTGTATATAACGGTTAAAATACGATGTTCTGACTACTCTTATAATATATGTCTAATTAGATTTCGGATATTACAACTAGTTTCAAAAATAATTGCCTGTATATTTTTGCAGCTCCCTAAAATTTTTTGCGTCCGCGAACGTGTTAAGAAGATTAATTACGAACTTTCTAAAGTAACTTGGCCCGATTACAGTGGCAATATTGAATTTAGTGCTTCCCACTTTAATGAAACTATTTTAAACTTATTTGAAAAATATGTTCCGAAGTGTGTAGTTACTCAAAAAAGGAGTTTTGATATATGGTTTTCGAAAGAATTATGTAAATTAAAAAATAGAAAATCTCGTGCTTTTAAACTTTTTAAAAAAACTGGTTTAATTGCTGACTATTCAAAATATTCTAAGTTGCGTCGACAATTTACTGAACTTATCAAAATATGTTATAATAATTATATAAATAAAGCAAAAAATAATATTATACGTAATCCAAAATTGTTCTGTGGTTTCGTCAACTCCAAACGCAGGATTTCTAACTTTCCGTCCGCTATGAAATATAAGTCTAGTATGTCTAGTGACAATCACACCATTTCTAATATGTTTGCTGAATTCTTTAAGTCCAATTACTCTCCAAAATCGCCAAAAAATGTTCCGCATCAGCACAAGTTATGTCCGATTTCTGTCATTAATGCGCCTACCATTTCCGAAGAAGACGTCTTATATCAGTTGAACATGTTAGAACAATCATACAATTATGGCCCAGATATGATTCCCTCATGCTTTATTAAGAAATGTGCCAAATATATATACCAACCCTAACAAAACTATTTAACTCATCTCTTATGCAAGGCTTATTTCCACCCATATCGAAAAAGTCATTTATAATTCCTTTACATAGGAGTGGATTTAGGTCATCTATTGAAAACTATAGGGGAATAGCAAAGTTGTCTGCAATACCTAAACTTTTTGAAGCAATTTAACAGACGACATAACCTTCCGGATCTCTCCACTAATTTCTTGTTCTCAGCACGGTTTTCGTAAAGGGAAATCTACAATAACTAACTTGCTTGAATTTGTATCACATGTATCAGCTGGCTTTAGGGAGAATAAGAATACTGATGTTATATACACAGATTTCAGTAAAGCTTTTGATAAAGTAAACCATTCAATTCTTTTGAATAAACTTGATCTTCTTGGTTTTCAACCAATATTTCTAAAATGGGTTGCTTCTTATCTTAGCAATAGAATTCAACAAGTCTTATTTAACGATACTTTTTCTGACATAATCAATGTTCCTTCAGGCGTTCCACAAGGTAGCCATCTTGGTCCAATTCTGTTCTTGTTATTTATTAATGACATATCATCTGTTGTTAAGTTTTCAAAAGTCTTATTATATGCTGACGATGTAAAACTTTTTAAAACGTATACTTCAAACAACGACAGATGCCAGTTGCAAACAGACTTAAACAACCTAGTTTCTTGGTGTGATAGAAATGACATGCTATTGAACCTTAAAAAATGTAAAACAATGTGCTTTTCACGTAGATCTGTAGACCCAACTTCATACACAATACTTTAGGTTGGAGTAAGTATGGTTGGAGCAAGTATGCAGTTTTGTTGATCTGGGAGTAACTATGGACCCCAGAACTCAATTTTAATCTTCACGTATCTTCCACGGTTTTTAAAGCTAAAGGACCTCTTAGTTTTGTTAAACGTTGGTCTAAAGAATTTAGAGATCCGCTTACCACAAAAATTCTTTATACATCTCTGGTGAGGCCTATATTAGAGTATGCTTCTCTGGTATGGAACCCTAGTTACCAAGTCCATTCGGATAAGTTAGAGTCCGTTCAAAAACAATTCTTACTTTTTGCCTTAAATCATTTGCATTGGGATTCCAGTTTAAATCTTCCCCCTTACACTAACCTTTTAAAACTTATAAATCTCCCGACACTCGCTAGTCGTAGGGAGATGCTTGGTATAATATTTCTTGTAAAACTCATGAATGGATCAGTCTGTAGCCCATCTCTCTTATCTGATATTAATTTTAACGTCTCCGCTCGCTCTACCAGGCAGTTTAGACATTACTTTTAAAATTTTCTAGAACAAATTTTGAGTTAAACGAACCATTCCGCCGTACATGTCATGATTTCAATTTTCATTCCAGCACATTTGATTTAACAGACTCACTTTTTACAATTAAAAAAATTATTTTATCTACTCCTAACAATTAAAATTATAAACTTTAATTTAATTCTTAATTTTGGCTGTTGAAATTTCTGTTTCTGTAGCTGAGCAGCTTAAGATCGCAACGCTTAAAACTCTCTTGCCTTTTATGACTCGGCTAATTCCGCTCGTTCGCGGGTTGCGCCCTTCGCGTCGGTTGGTCGGGAGAAGGGTAACCGTTGAGTATTATTATTTCCAAGGTAAATTTCCAGTACATTGGTAATGATCTCTGAGTTTGTAAAACATGTATCTAGATCTACTTGGTTTATAAGTGAAGATGGATTCAAATCAAACTCGTATATTAAATATTCTGCCTTTATTTCTGGAATAATCATATTCCCTTTGTATTTTATTGGAAGTGGATTTAATTTATATACGTTTGACGGTTCAAACGATATTAAGGGAATTTCTGTGTTTATGACTAGTCGTGAATCAACAATTAAACCTTTAGCAGTCATCGATTTATAAATTTCTTTTAATTCATTACCTGATTGTCTTCCAGGTAGTATTAATTTGTATGGTAGCTTTTTTTTTAAAAATTTCTTTATTAAGGTGCGAAGGTTTTAATAGTTTTGGATTTATACGACCATGATTTATGTCAATTAGAAGATTAATTATCGAAGTTTGGATTTTTTCACTTTCGTCTATAAATATGCCTATTGAATTAGTTAATATTTGAAACATCAAGGTCATTCGCTCAGCATTTTGATCTTTTCTTAATTCGTTATAAAATTATTTAAGTTGTGGATTCATTTTTTCACAATTACGGTTAACTTCATCTGTTGTTTTTCTTTTAATATACATATTTATGGCAGAATCAACTACCGATTTCTGCCTTTTAAACAATTTTGCTATATCTTTTTGGTTGTCGAAAATATTTCTAATATTTGATTCCATATTTTCTCGGTCATCAGCATACATAATTCCGAAAAATATATGGTAAATTGAACCAACGAATTCGAATGGTGCTCGCTTTTTTCTATTTTGTTCTTTCATAAACAATTCATTATTTGAATTAAAGTTGCAGTAATCATTATGCAGGCATCTTCGTAATAGGTCAATATTTTGCATTGAAGTTCAAGTCTGTTAATAAATTCTTGTACTTTATGCATTCGATCATAATAAGTACCTAATTCGTAATAGACAATTAAATTCCATTTTGAATTTATTATGTCCATTTTGCTAATCGGTTCCAAATATATTGCTGTATTATTTTTTAGTTTAGTCACTAAAGCTCCTGGTATACATACAATGTATAATGACTTATGTAGTTTGTGTTGCTAGCATGAGTATCGTTAAGAACCACATCATCAATTTCCTTGTTTTACTCGGTCGTTCTGAGGTTGCAGTATTTTTTGTTATTCTCGAAGTCAGCAAACTTGTAACATGATTTGCTTCCTCCGTTCTACTGCTGCTTATTACCTCCAGTGGGCATAATTTGTTAACGGGCCGATTAAGTATGCCATTTTGTAATTTTAGAGTTACAACTCTTATATTTCCATCTATCTAATGAACATATTTGGTTATCTTTTATTGCATTAGGACAATCTATTATTGGACATCCTATTAAATAAATATAGTTTAGAAAAACTAAAAAACACGCTTTTAAAGCATATCAAACTAAAAAGTGAAAAATAATTCTTTGTATAAACTAACAATAATAATGAAGGAAAAATTCCTGCATTATTGTGAGAAAAGCGTGGCATGCTCGATATATGAAAAATATGTCACAAAGCACCCCGCGTTTTTTTCACAATAATGCAGGAATTTTTCCTTCATTATTATTGTTAGTTTATAAAAAGAATTATTTTTCACTTTTTAGTTTGATATGCTTTAAAAGCGTGTTTTTTTTAGTTTTTCTAAACAATATTTATTTTTAATTTTTTAGTTTGATGTGAGAAACCCCAAAATTTGTTAAAATATGAACTATGACCAATACTACATGGTTAAGTAAATCGATACTTAGGCAACATTTAATATCTACTCGTAAACTTTCATTGACTAATTGTTACATTATTTGCGACCAAGTTCTATTGACGACTTTACGAATTATTACTTCTTAATAGAATAATTTCTTCTAAAGCTTCACTGTTACGTGGGGTTTTACCTGTCAACTTTGAGTCCAGTTCCTCAATTCGAATACAGTCCAAAGATCTACAACGACTAAGTGCTACATAAGCTTGTCCAGCAGCAAACAGTCGAGAACCCAGATAAATTACTGCATGTTCTACTGTACAACCTTGCATCTTATGAACGGTCGACGCCCAAATCAGTATGCTATTTAAATGGTGAGCTGCTTAAACTTACTATCGCCTTCCTACAGTGTCGCTCAAATATTCTACGTTTCAGTACTACTTAAAAAAGTTACAAACATACATACATACATACATACATACATACAAGTGAAGCCAATAAAAGCGTATTAAAAATGGCCAGGCGTTAAAACGTCTATATCGCTTTCACTATCTATCGCACATAGAGGTCGTCTGTGATAGCAAAGTAATCATTTCTTCAAATGTCAATTTACTATCACTCTTTTTAAATGATATTTCACCGACTTCACTCCTGCCTCCCAAATTCCTCCGAAGTGAGGACCTGCCGGGGGCCCGAAATGCCATTGTATTTTATCTGCTTCTAATATGGGAGCTACGGTTGAATTATTTTTGATTGCCATTTTAAAATCTCGGTATAATCTTCTACAAGCTCCGACAAAAAATTTGTTCCATTGTCCGAGTATATATATTGACTTTTCCTCTTCTAGCAAAAAATTTTTTCAAAGCAGCTGGGAACGCTTCGGTTGTTAAATCACTTACTGCTTCTAAATGAATAGCTTTTGTTGCCATACAAACAAATAGAGCTAGATATATATCGCTTAAATGTTTTTTGTCATCTTCCTTTTGAACATTTCATATGAATCGGTCCTGCATAGTCTATACCAAAGTGTGTAAATGGAATTGACATAGATACTCGGAATTCTGGAAGATTTCCCATTAATTGTTTTGTTACTTCTTTGCGGTAACTTACGCATCGACTACAACAGGGATGGGCACATTTTTGCCCGAAAAGTTAGCAAAGTGCGCACGGGGGCTAGATGAGGGAAATATCAGTGTACGGAGGGAAGGGCATAAGAAGTTGCGAAAAAAAATCAATTACATTCCTCCGCAACTTAATGTTCATCGCAGAATGCAGAGATAAAGAGATCCCCAACTCTCCTGTCACTGGAAATGTGAGAGCCGCTCACCTACCGAACTTTGACAGTTGACTGGATTGGGTAGGTGTTGACGTTTTGCAATTGGAATGACTGGAACGGCCAGATTGAAACTATACCAAAAATATATGTGAACGGAGGAATTTGTTGCCGCCGTTCAAGATCGCTAACAAAAATTTAAAACAATGAAAATCAAAGAAAATGCGAAATTTAAATATATTTCATGAAACGCTTTGTAATTTGATGCATAATAGAATTAATTTTCTATTACAATTGATTAAAAACATTTGTTAATTGAGAACTAACAGGCTTAATTCACCTTATTAAGTATTGAAAGATCGAAAGTCAGTTGTTTTAATATACCATAAAATCATAAAAAAGGAATTAAGTAGTTCCACCATATATTAAAAGTCCAATATATAATAATTTGCATCGTAATAAATGTTGGGTATTTTAATTTAAAATGCCCAAAAATTCTTATTTTGTTCGATGTGGCCATAATGGAAAATGTTATAAAAAACTCTTATTTTGTGGCGCTCTCACACTGGAATAAGTTGGGCATGCCATTATCCCTGGCAGAATGGTTGCGGCAATACTGACATTGTACACAAATTTAAGAGCGGAAGTTTACTTCATATCGGAATTGTACAGTTGTGTGAACAAAAAGAGGTAAACATAATTTGCACGTTTTAGAGATTCACATTAATATCTGTTTTAATTTACCTTGCTGGAAATTCTAATCACTGTTAGGAAAGAAATATATATGTTACACTTGTATCTAAAAACAATTTTATTTAATAAGAAAACAGCATATTTTAAAACTTCATAACAACTTATGGTGGTTCCTATTTTGTTCACATCACTGTACATGTGATAGATCAGTTAATGGTGGTGATGTCATCTGTAAAAATTCATTTTAGTTACAATTGGGAAAACTTTTTTCAAGTTGTGGGCTTTTATACGTACATATGCATATCTGCATATGTATATGCTTAAAAAAGGATACTTATGACCATTATATATATTGTGTTTAAACATATTGCAGTTCCATTTAATGAAAATGCTTATATAAATATATGATTTGTGATATTTTCAGTTTGGTTGTTATTTTATCAAAATATTCAAAGAATTGAGGTTTTTTCTATATTTGTTTTGTTAAATTTTAAAAATCTAAGTTGCCTCTGGAAATGTATTAAAAGAACAATATGCGCTATAGAAAGGGAACACATATTTTCAAAAATATAAGAAATCATCAAATAAAAATATATTTGCGCGGTATGGCATTATTGATTGAGAGTGGCTAAGCACACAAATAGAGTTCAAACGCCAATGGCAGAAACATCTTCTCACTTCGCTAAGAGCTGCAAGCGTTTCGTTCTCGTTTTCATTCGAACAATCTAAGTTTTCAATTATAATTTTTCATAATATAAAATAGTGTTTACCAAAGTGGGCGATAGCGCCCCCTTGTGGGCGCTACAGGTGTCAGGGGGGCGGTAAGAGACCCAAAAAGAAAATGGGGGCGTTGTGTAGAGGCCTGGGGGGTTATTTGTAATTTTATTTAGCTAGGAGGCCTCTTAGACTACATGAGCTCTCGACTCTCAACAACAACTTGTGAACATCAACTAATATGAATTAATCTAGCTCAAACTCGGTTCTATATTTCTCTCCGCGTAGTTCATATATCTGTCCTATTTTATTGAATATAGAAAAAATTAAAATCATGTCAATCGGTCGCTTCGTTTCATAACGGGGCATCTCGACAGGATAGAATTTATAGAATCCTAACTGTCAAAAGTATTGCTATTGCCATTGCCAAATCTGTATGTCTGGGAAAAATAAAAAAAAGTATAAAGATCCTTTTTTTACAAATGTAACTCTAGGAAAAATAAAAAATTCATATTTTTGGACTACTATATAATAATTGTGCTTAAGCATTCCTATATAAATAATGTAATGTTTATTTTATATTCATTTGTGATTTTGCGCGCAATAGATGAGCATTACTTACGCCTCCTTTACACTACTCGCGAAGTTAAACGTATTTCTCAAAGCAAAACAATGTCGGAAGTAAAAAAGAAGAGACGGCAATACTGTGCGAAATACATTAAATTCGGATTCATTGAAAATCCCACAAACCCATCCTCGCCTTTGTGTCTTCTATGTCTAAAAACATTTTCGAATGAAGCAATGAAGCCTTCAAGACTGCAAGATCATTTCAATAAAGTGCATCCAGATAAGAGAGACAAGAATGTAGCATATTTTCAAGACCTAGAGAAGAAGCATAATACTCAGCCAAGTGTAGGAAAACTATTTTCGGCAGCTGCTAAGCAAGATGACGAAGGACTTCGAGCTTCGTTCATTATCTCTTTGTTAACTGCTCAAAAAGGCAAACCACATAACATCGGAGAAGAGTTAATACTGCCGATATATAAATGAAGTAATAACTACCGTGCTTCATAAACCGGCCGCAGATATTATCCGAAAAATTTCTTTTAGTAATAATTCTGTGCAAAGACGAATTGATGAAATGGCTGAAAACATTGAAGAATCATTTTGCGATCACCTAAGGACAAGCCAATTCTCAATTCAGCTCGATGAGTCCACTTTACCAACTAATGAAGCATTGTTGTTGTCTTACGTGAGGTTTATTAAAGATGAGAAAATATGTAAAGAACTATTATTTGCAAGAAATTTAGAGACCGATACAAAAGGTGAAACCATATTCAATATATTGGAAAAGTTTTGCGATGAGCAAGAGATTCCTTTGTAAAATATTATTTCAATTGCTACGGATGGCGCTCCGGCTATGATAGGGTACCATAAAGGCTTAACAGCGCACTTAAAAAATAAAATTCCAGATGTCCTTGGTGTACATTGCGTTATTCATAGACAACATTTAGTTGCTAGAAACTTAAGTGAAAAACTATTTCAATCACTGCAATATGTCATCAAAGCAGTCAATACAATCCGCAACAGCTCTTCGAATGATAGATTATTTCTTCAGCTTTGTGTTACTAATGACGAGGGTTTCAATCGTTTGTTGTTTCATACTGAAGTTCGTTGGCTATCAAAAGGAAATTGTCTGACTCGATTCTACAACCTGTTTGACTCTGTTATAGAGTTCTTGGAAACTAAAGATACAGAATTTCAAGACAAGCTCATAACATCAAAGAATTATATAGCTTACAGGACAGACCTTTATAATTCATGTCATTGAATCTCCAACTGCAAGGCGATAAACTAAATTTAATTAAAACAAAAAACGTCGTTGCTGCTTTCGCAGCCAAACTGCTTCTATACGAGTACAAAAAGAATCTGGGCAGACGTGAGTTTCACAATTTTCCGAATTTATCAGTATCATGCAGTAACGACAATTGTTTGCCTACTGCCAACATTTGGAAAACCTCCACATTGACTTCACCGAACGATACCAGGACATTTTGAACTTGGAAATACCAGACTGGGTGTCGGATCCGTTTTCAAATATCAACACAGCAATGTCACCTCAGCTGGAAAAAGAACTTATAGAATTGACAACAAACGAGGAAATAAAAATCAAGTTCAAAAATGGTTACCAAGAATTTTGGCTACAAAAACCGGTCTCGCAATTGTACCCTGGATTGTGGTCAATCGTTCAACGATTCTTGATAGCATTCCCATCGTCATATTTGTGTAAACGTAGATTTAGGGCTGTGACAACACTGCTTACTAAAAATAGAAATCGTTTGCTTGTTACCGAAAGTGGCGACTTGCGACTGTTCTTAAGTAAATTGGAACCTGATATTAACAAACTTATTGAACAGCATCAGATTCATCCTTCACATTAGTGTTTATATATGTGGATCGATTATTTTAGTTTTATTTTTAATAAAAGATACTCTGTTTAATACTATAAAGTTGTGTTTCAATAAATTTTTATTGGCAGGTGGAGCCCGTAAGAGTTAACTTGAGACCTATAGTAAAAGTTTCGTTTAGAATTCTCCGTTAATATACATATATAGGTTACAATAATTAATTTGAAGTTATAGTGGTTTTTAAATAGGGGAAAAAATGGGGGCGCTAAAAAAATATTTATTCTCAAAGTGGACGGTAAACAAAATAAGATTGGGAACCACTGATATAAAATATCAAAATTGAAATCAAACTATTAAATAAATAATAAATAATAGCATTCGATTCCGAATTTGGGTTATTTTAAGAAAATTTCAAATATATTGAAGACAATTTTTATAATTACTACAGTATATCGAGCCTGGCAGTGAGAGAGCAATCAGCTGAGTCGTTTCTATGGGGAAAACTTCAAGTCGTTGGAAATTCTACGATTGGTGGGTGGTAGAAGGCTTGTTGGGTATATATTTACATTACGCTCTCATAAGATAAGATTATATGTGTTTGAAGAAACAGTGGTTCATAAACTGAAGTTATCATTGAAATTACTTTTCATAAGGAAGTTTAAAGAAATAACCTGGTTTGAAACTTTTTGCTTCGACAATTATAAAGGGTGATTTTTTAAGAGCTTGATAACTTTTTTTAAAAAAAAAACGCATAAAATTTGCAAAATCTCATCGGTTCTTTATTTGAAACGTTAGATTGGTTCATGACATTTACTTTTTGAAGATAATTTCATTTAAATGTTGACCGCGGCTGCGTCTTAGGTGGTCCATTCGGAAAGTCCAATTTTGGGCAACTTTTTCGAGCATTTCGGCCGGAATAGCCCGAATTTCTTCGGAAATGTTGTCTTCCAAAGCTGGAATAGTTGCTGGCTTATTTCTGTAGACTTTAGACTTGACGTAGCCCCACAAAAAATAGTCTAAAGGCGTTAAATCGCATGATCTTGGTGGCCAACTTACGGGTCCATTTCTTGAGATGAATTGTTGTCCGAAGTTTTCCCTCAAAATGGCCATAGAATCGCGAGCTGTGTGGCATGTAGCGCCATCTTGTTGAAACCACATGTCAACCAAGTTCAGTTCTTCCATTTTTGGCAACAAAAAGTTTGTTAGCGTCGAACGATAGCGATCGCCATTCACCGTAACGTTGCGTCCAACAGCATCTTTGAAAAAATACGGTCCAATGATTCCACCAGCGTACAAACCACACCAAACAGTGCATTTTTCGGGATGCATGGGCAGTTCTTGAACGGCTTCTGGTTGCTCTTCACCCCAAATGCGGCAATTTTGCTTATTTACGTAGCCATTCAACCAGAAATGAGCCTCATCGCTGAACAAAACACGCGCGCGAAACACATTTCGAACCGAACACTGATTTTGGTAATAAAATTCAATGATTTGCAAGCGTTGCTCGTTAGTAAGTCTATTCATGATGAAATGTCAAAGCATACTGAGCATCTTTCTCTTTGACACCATGTCTGAAATCCCACGTGATCTGTCAAATACTAATGCATGAAAATCCTAACCTCAAAAAAATCACCCGTTATCTAAAATAAGAAGTAGGTTATCTGATTTAAATTTTGGTACAATAGTGCGTGTAGCTATAGCAAATGAGATTAAACCAAACTGTTTAAATGAGTTAAGCATCCACCCCCGCTACACGGTTAAACTGGTCCATCCTAATGAAACAGCGCAATTCACCACAGGATGCCACTACAATATAACACACCACACCCGCACCAACCCAACCAACAAAAGCACTAGACAACAGGGAATTATAATTTTATAATGTTGTTAATCTATTGTTAAAATAAAAACGAAATGTATGATAAATTAAATTTGATATACTTTTAATTACAAGCATATAATTTATTATTTCAAATAAACAAAATTAAATGCTGATATAAGGACATATTAAATAAAATGAATACTAAAATCAAATATTTATTATACTTTTTGTTATTTGTCTTACATTTCATAAATTTATAGCAGTTACAAAGAAACTTAAAATTGTTAGGCAGTTTTTCAGTTATTACCCACAGTACAACTTCCCATATATGCGCTCGCTCTCATTTGTAAACATGGTGTGGGAAAATACGTTGCTCTCATTTCTAAATATTGAGTGGTAAAGTACGTTACTCTCACTTCCCTCTTCATGTTTGCCCGCGATGATCCCCTCACCTTTTTTTATTTTGTTTATACATTGCAACTAGTTCAAATAAAAGAAAGGACTAACAAGCAACTTGAATATGACTTAAACATATAATTACAAAATCACAAAACTACTATGAGAGTATTGGTTAATTTAAAAGATCGCTGGGTTTGAGGCGTTTGAGTCGTCTTGGTGGACCATCTCCAGATGTTAACATAGCTATTTCTTCGTTACAATGCTGTAGCAATCGTGCACTATGTGCTGTTGCAATTTTTAATATTTCTGCGTTAACCGAGTTTACGCCTAGATCACGCTCTATATCAGCACATCTACAATACCAAGGCGCTTGGACAATTAGTCTTAGTACTTTGTTTTGGAATTGTTGGATGACTTTCTTATTGTTTGCGTTAGTACATCCCCAGAGTTGTGCACCATAGCTCCATATCGGTCGGAGTATTTGTTTATAGATAAGTAACTTATTTTCGATGGATAACACTGATTTGTTACCGATTAACCAATTGTAATTTTTGAGTCGCATGTCCAGCTCCTTACGTTTGTTTTTTACGTGAACTTTCCACCGTAGCTTAGTGCCAAGCGTCATTCTTAAGTATTTAGCGGAATTAAAGTACGGTATTCGAGCACCGTCTATGAAAATTGGTAAGTATTGTATTTTATTGTATGTGAAAACAATGTGTACAGACTTAGCTTCATTCAGCTTTATCTGTCATTTCTTTGCCCATTGTACGACTTTATTTACAGCTTTTTGGAGATTTTTAGTGGAATCGTGTTCACTGCTACCAACAGCAAGCAACGCGGTATCATCTGCAAATGTGGCTGTTGTATAATTGCAGTCTATTGGCAGGTCGTGCGTGAATATAATATAAAGAAGAGGACCCAACACACTACCTTGTGGAACTCCAGCTTTAATTTCCCTAAGATCAGAATATTTGTCTCCTTGTTTAAAGCGAAAGTAGCGATCAGATAAATACGATTTTATGATGTCATAATACTGTTTCGGTAAAATTAGTTTCAGTTTCGAAAGCAGTCCTTTGTGACAAACTTTATCGAACGCTTTTGCAACATCCAAAAATACGGCAGAACAGATTTTTTTTTTCCTCAAAGACTTTCTCAATAATGTGTGTTATCCTGTGGATTTGATCAATCGTAGAATGGTTGGCTCGAAACCCAAATTGATGCGCTGGAATTATGGTTTTCCGTTCAATGATTTTATTGATACGTTTTATGAGAATTTTCTCAAATAGCTTCGATATTATGGTAGAAGTGATATGGGCCTGTAAGAAGATACATCATATCCTGGTTTTCCTGGCTTTGGAATCATGATAATTTCAGCAACTTTCCAATAAGTTGGCACGTATTTAAGATGAAAAGCTGCGTTAATAATGTTGGTAATTTTTACTATACGTATTTGCGGAAGCTGTTTTAGGACCTCGGCAGTAATCAGGTCGTAACCGGGGGATTTTTTGTTTTTAAATTTTTGATTTCCTCACTTAGCTCACTACTTGTGCAACATGGGATTTTTTCGTTTTCTTGACTGGAAGCAGTAGGATAATCAACGCGGGTTTCATATGGGGAGAATATTTTGGCTAAATAATCCGAAAATACTTCTGCTTTTTTTGAATCGTCTCTGACCCAGCTATCAGCACTTATTTTAATGGGACATACTTGAGTTTCTGGTGCTTGTAGGCTTTTACAGCTTTTCCAAAGAGAGTAGTCAAAATTTTTTCCATTGCTTAGGGAACGAAGATATTTTGTGAAACTTTCATTTTTAAACCTCTTAATTTTCCGATTAAGATCTTTACAGACTTTATTTAAAATAGATTTATCAGCCGGCAACGAGTTCGATGCCACTTACGTCGTAGCTTTCTCTTTAATTTAATTGTTTCCCTTATATCATTAGGATATTGAGAGTTTATTGCAATTTTCTTTAATTCCGGTGTACTTTTCCAAGCTGCGTGTTGTATACTTGTTGTAAAGTGAAAAATTTCAGATTCCAACTGGTCTATATTTAATATAGAGTCATATTTACTTTCGTAACATTCCATCATTGTTCTAAAATATTCTCAATCTGTACGTTTATTATACAAGGCCGCTGCTTTGTCTTTAAAGATGACCGTTTCACTATAGTTTAAATAGATTGGGGAATGATCCGAGTTAAGATCATAACCCTGATTGATCGACAAATAGTTCCGGGATATTTTGCCAACAATGAAAAAATCTATCAGGTCTGGAATCTTTTGATTGTCTGATGGCCAATATGATGGTAAGTTCGTCGAGAATGCGTAACTTCCGGTTGACTGCAGTGCTTTATAGAGTTCCCTTCCCTTTGTAGTCGTAAGCCTTGAGCCCCAGTGCGTGTTCTTTGCGTTGAAATCTCCACCCATTATGAATCTATACCTGTGTCTGTTAATTAAGTGTTAGTACTCTTCAAATTGGATTTGATGCCTTGGAGGACTGTACACAGAGGTAAGTGAGAGTGGACTTTTAACTCCGCAAATAGTCACTGTTGTAGTTTGAAACTTATCAGATGAAAGTTTTTCTTCCTCAAAATGTTTGATCGTACTTTTGATTAGTATTGCGCTTCCGCCACGGGCGCAATTGCTAGGATGAATTGTATTGTAAGTTTCGTAGTTTTTAATTTTGAAATAGGTTTGTGACGTAAAATGTGTCTCCGATACCATACATACGTCAACATTTTCTGAGTTCAGTACAATTTCGATTTCATTCTTATGTTTGATTAATCCATTTGAGTTCCATAAAAGAATTTTTATAGACTTAGACATCTTTGGTATTAAAAAGATATTTTTCAAGCTTGCTTAAGCGATTTTGTAATGAAGTGTTGAATTCCTCTTGTTTATTAAGTTTCTGTAAGATCTGTGATAGAATGCTGCTATTGGATATCTTATCATTATTATTTGTTTTTAGAACATGAGCAAAAGTAAATTTGTTTGATGTTTCAGCTGTAGTTTTTGGATCTTCTTGCTGTTGATGCTCATTGTTTTTTGTTCTAAAGTCTACAGAACCTTCTACTTTTTGGGCTAGACCATCATCTTTTTTGTGGCCAATTGTGTTAGCTCGTATTTTCTGTAATTCTTTGGCAACAAGGCACCCTCGATAGTTGGCTGGATGTGCTTCCCCACAGTTACAGCATTTAGGCTGCTGGTTTTCTGGTTTCGAACACTCAGATGTTTTATGCTTACCGGCGCACTTAACGCATCTTGGTTGTTTGCCACAATACTCGTAGTTTTGTGTGTGGCCAAATGACTGACAATGTTTGCATTGTGGTATCATCTTCGGGAGTTTTACCGGTTCAATAGAAACAATTGAATTTAATATAGTTTTAGTTTCGTAAATCTTTTTTATGTTCTCCATGGGATCGAATGTTACCAAAAACATGTCGAGGGGAGCTTTAGTTTTCCATTGGAGACGATTGACAGCACTCAGTGCATTTAATCCTTCCTCTTTTAAGTCATCAATAATCGATTTTGGATCATATTCGATATGCATCTATAGTCCTCTACGAAGAAAGTATTTACTTTATATATTCCATTATTCAGAAGTTTAATAGTAAAATTGTTTTTTGCTTCTGATTTAGCGATAGCATATATGTAGTTGCTGATAATTATTGCCGTACTATTTTTTGGGGCAAGCGGGTTTGATATGGCGTTATTCGCTTTTTCCTGAAGATCAGGGGAATACTCCGCTTTTCGTTTTTTAGCCGGTCTTTTTTTTAGAATCCATTCCGTTTCTCTAGCTAGTTCTTCCTCATCCGTTGAGAATTCGACTTTATTTTCCAAATTCTGGATTTTCTTCACATCAGTGGACTTAAGCTTTATATTTTCGGCTTTTAAAGTATTTACTTCGATTGAGAGTTTTTTTCTTCCATTTTCTCTAGCTTTTTTGTAAGTTCTTCTATTGTGACATCTTTTTTGGCAGTTTTACTTAATTTACCCCCTCCTGGAGGTGGTGTCTTGATAATTGGCATAATTGGTTTTAAAATTTGCTTATTATTATATTCATATAAACAATTAAAGATATAAATATAAAATAAACAATACTTGGTAACCCTATAACTTCGTTGCCTTAGGTATAATTGTTGAACAAAATTGTTGGTATACTTTTAGGCTAAGGTAATATAAGAATTTTTTGTGGCGCCAAAAAAGTCTCCCAAACAGCTGATGGTTTTCTCCTCTGTGTCCAATGAAAAGTGATATCGACGAAATGACAAACCTTCAAATCCAGATTATAGGCTAGTTAGTGAACAACGCAGAATCGTGGGTCGTGTCAGCTGGGACGACCTATCTTATGGGCGCGCAATGTAACTGAACAGTGAAAAACGCTTTTTGGTTGTCGAAAATATTTCTAATATTTGATTCCATATTTTCTCGGTCATCAGCATACATAATTCCGAAAAATATATGGTAAATTGAACCAACGAATTCGAACGGTGCTCGCTTTTTTCTATTTTGTTTTTTCATAAACAATTCATTATTTGCTTTAAGACTATTATATTTGTCATTTAAAGTTGCAGTAATCATTATGCAGGCATCTTCGTAATAGGTCAATATTTTGCATTGATTTTCAAGTCTGTTAATAAATTCTTGTATTTTATGCATCCGATCATAATAAGTACCTAATTTGTAATAGACTATTAAATTCCATTTTGAATTTATTATGTCCATTTTACTAATCGGTTCCAAATATATTGCTGTATTATTTTTTAGTTTAGTCACTGAAGCTCCTGATTTAGATGTATCATTAATGTACAAAATTAGTTTGTGTTGCTAGCATGAGTATCGTTAAGAACCACATCATCAATTTGCTTGATTTACTCGGTCGTTCTGAGGTTGCAGTATTTTTTGTTATTCTCGAAGTCAGCAAACTTGTCACATGATTTGCTTCCTCTGCTCTACTGCTGTTTGTTACCTCCAGTGGGCATAATTTGTTAACGGGCCATTTAAGTATGCCATTTTGTAATTTTAGAGTTACAACTCTTATATTTCCATCCTTTCCCGGATGAGTTTCAATAATTTTTCCTAATGGCCATTTGGCTGGATGAGTTTCTTCATCTTTAATAATAACTATTTGTCCTTGTACGAGATTAGCTTGTTTGGTTTTCCACTTCATGCGTTGTTGCAACATTACAACATATTCGCTTTCCCATCATTTCCAAAAGTCTTTTTTAAGTTTTTGTATTAATTTCCATCTATCTAATGAACCTATTTGGTTATCATTAATTGCTTCAGGACAATCTATTATTGGACATCCTATTAAAAAATGGCCAGGCGTTAAAACGTCTATATCGCTTTCACTGTCTATCGGACATAAAGGTCGTGAATTCAGTACTGCTTCAATCTGTGATAGCAAAGTAATCATTTCTTCAAATGTCAATTTAGTTTCGCCTATCTCTCTTTTTAAATGATATTTCACCGACTTCACTCCTGCCTCCCAAATTCCTCCGAAGTGAGGAGCTGCCGGGGGCCCGAAATGCCATTGAATTTTATCTGCTTCTAATATGGGAGCTACGGCTGAATTATTTTTGATTGCCATTTTAAAATCTCGGTATAATCTTCTACAAGCTCCGACAAAAAATTTGTTCCATTGTCCGAGTATATATATTGACTTTTACCTCTTCTAGCAAAAAATCTTTTCAAAGCAGCTAGGAACGCTTCGGTTGTTAAATCACTTACTGCTTCTAAATGAATAGCTTTTGTTGCCATACAAACAAATACAGCTATATATCCTTTAAATGTTTTTTGTCCTCGTCCTTTTGAACATTTCATATGAATCGGTCCTGCATAGTCTATACCAACGTGTGTAAATGGAATTGACATAGATACTCGGAATTCTGAAAGATTTCCCATTAATTGTTTTGCTACTTCTTTGCGGTAACGTACGCATCTACTACAAGTTCGAATTGTCTTTTTTATAGAATTCTTCAATCCAACAATCCAGTAATTCCTTCTAATCATTGATTCCATTAACTTGTTTCCTCCATGTAAGGTTATTTTATGAATATTTTCAATTATCAATGATGACAAATCTGACCTATTTAATATTATTGGGTGCTTTTGATTAAATTGAAATTTGCATTACCCAATCTACCTCCTACCCAAAGGATTCTCTTATTATCCAAATTGGATTTAAGCTTGCAATGCTACTTTTATGATTAATTTCTTTTTTGATTTCTAAACTTTGAATTTCCTCTCTAAATTGTAATTTTTGCTGATATCTTATTAACATCTCTTCAGCTTCTTTCATTTCTGAGTTTGCTAAGTATTCAGGGCATTTTTTTCTCTTATTCTTTTTATAAATCGCAAAATATAAGCTACTACCTTTATTAATTTGCTTAAACTAGGTTATTTTAGTATTACCTTATCCAAGAAATGTAATTCCTTTGAGGTTGCCACATACGTTGCATCGATTCGAATAATCTTCATTGGCCTATGATGTTCCTCTTCTCGCAACCATTTTAGACCCTAGCATTATAGATCGTGTTCTATTAGTTTATTCGCCAGTACCCTTCTGGATGTTACATCCATTGTATAACCCTACAAGTAACAAAAGAATCAGCTGTTTTCCAAGAATTTTTCACAGCTGAGATCACCTGTTCGAAATCTGCCTTTTTTAGGCACAGAGATGTAATTAAAAGAATGTAGTAGATCAACTTTTTTGTGAAAAAATATTTGTAACGGAAAACATTAATGAAAACTTGAAGAATATTTTTGAAACAAAAGTTTATTGAATATTTATTGCTCTTCCTCACCACCTCTGAGGTTGCAATGCAGGCGCGTTACCGATCTTTTTTGGGTGTTCGGTTCCCCAGGAGGCCTATTTTCACCCTTTTTATATATACAGCTTACAATCTACTTATTATAAAAAATATAACATTGAAAATATATGTCAAAACAAACAACTAGAAACTATTTAACAAAAACCAAAATAAATATAAAAAAATCAGGTACAATTCCATTGTATGTATACATTAACAATACAAGTCAAAACAATCAACTTGTAATTATTTGAAAAAAGAATAAAATAAATATAAAAAATTGGGTACAATTCAATTGTATGTATACATTAACTAAACAAGTCAAAAGAATCAACTTGTGTTAATTTCAACAAAAACAAAAATTAATATAAAAAATCAGGTACAATTCAGGAACAAAAACAATAATATTCAAAACAATCTACTAAGTAATAAATAATATTTACAAAATATTCTAAATCACCCACAGCGAAATACTTATTAAAAACCCTATCAAAGGAATAGTGGTGGAAAGAAGGGTCCTATACCTGGTACACGAAAACACTTAAAAAACAAAAAAAAAATATATAGATAATAAGCGTACAAACCTAATCGCTAAAATTCTCATTTCAAAATCACAGATAAAGGTAACTATGGAAATGCGGCCTTCGACAGATAAACTTTTTGACAAATATAAAATAATTCAGACTGACAGACATACATATATACAAATAAATTCCGACTCATATAAACAGACAAACGGACGTGATTACTATTTATGTGTAACACACAAGAACTTTACGTTTTTGAAATCACTTTGTTTTACTTTTTTATTAAAAGCATTTACTAAGAAATATGTTCTAATTCTAATGAATAGACATTTTATAATATCGGAATTACAATTTTCACAACAATAGTACGGGTCTACGTTAACCATTTTTTCAAATAATATTTGGGAAAACCCGATCCTATGGCAAGTAGAATCAAAATGTTGTGTATAAATATCTTCGATTTTTGATAGAAAATCTATAAATTCAAGGGGTGGTTTTACTATTTGGCAATTACTATATTGCTTTTCTGAAGTGAAGAAAAAATCTTCTTCAGTAATACCACCATCAAACCTTGGCAAGGGCATTAAACAATTATGTTGTTTAAAATATTTATAGTACAAATAACCGCAAAAATACACAAAAGCATTTTTATGTAGAAAGCTACTTTCATCTACGTCCACATTTACCTCGATTTGTATATTTTGAAATGAGGTAGAATTGGTAGGTCTTGGTAAACTTTGAAAAGTTTGCCAAGAGGTATTTTGAACCAAAGCGTCGTTGCAGGCGCTTTCGAGGGAGCTATTAGAAAATGACTCACACTGGTCAACTGGCAAGAGTTCGCAGTTCCCTTTATCTACACAACGAATATATCCTATGCCCCAGGCTTGTCTGAAAAGATATGAGAAACGCTGCGGAGTTATTCTCACATCAAATCCCCCCCCTCTGCGTATATGTCCGAAAAAATTTTCCAGTCTATCCTGAGTCAGTTTTCTAGTCATTAAATGTGTGAATCCCTTATGTGACCAGAAACGCCACAAACGTCTTAAGCTACTTATATTTAGAAGCCAACCTTTTATAAAACTGAAAGTGTTTGTTATTTCGCGACCGAAAGAATCGTACACTTTTATGGAGTTAAGAAACTCCTCGGCTTCTTTAAGAAATTTTAATTGGTCCGCAGTTGCCGAAAAGGGTTCTTTAAAGTTCCCTACTGCTCCAAAGACATTACTATTAAAAATATTGAATAATTTATCAAAAAAAAGGACAAACTCGGCTGTGTTAATAAAAGATGGAGACTTAGAAGTATTAAGTTTCCCGGAGCTATAAATGGCGAACATAGCACTTGCAACAGAATGACTAAAAACTTGAGAAGCTAATTGCACGCTCATTTTTTGAAAGGGTTTAGGGGCTATGTGTGCCGAGGTCAATTTATGGGTGCAACTAATGTCGTTTGGGGTACCATTTTCATATATATGAACGATATCCGACCATTCAACTGGACGCCCATTTACAACGACTTTATTTTTTTTATTTTCTAAGCAGTTTCGTGTACTTTTTAAAAGGTGAGGAGAATCAAAGAAGTAAATGACTTCCGAGTCATTCACTTCGAAATAGGGCCTTTCTTTACATACTCCTAATAACCTGGCAAAATTAACAAAATTTGACCCTTGGTCGCTAACTATTTGGCAGGGACGCAATCCAATACCCTGGAGTTGACCTATGGCTTCGAATATATATTTTTTCATGATATCTCCTTTGCAAGCTTTGTGCACAAAAAAATATACTAAAGGGTGGGTTCAAGTTTCTCCACCAATACCTTGGACGAAAAGTGTTAAAACACTAGAAGCTACTCGAGAGGTACGATTTTCATCACCGTAATCCTCCAACCCAATAATCCAGTCCCTATTCCTCTCATACTGAAGGTGAATTTTCAGAGACATTTCGTCACAGCATATCGAAACATATCTCTGTGCGTCAGTGAAACCACGGCTTCTCAACTCCAGGGCTTTAATGCTGCTAAAATTGCAGCCAGGGTTACGTGGCCAACCCTGAACAAATTGTTCGAGGGTCACTTGTGATGGCCAATTAAAAATGGGCTGTAAATACCTGAACGCAATAGGTGATAAAAATTTTACAGCCAGAGCTAATGTTTTTAATTCCCTATCATATCTATAACCCTTCGAAGTACGGGGTGCATTTTTTAAACAATTTCTCACACATATCGCAAGATGTGGAGGAAGTTTGCCACATAGCTCTGAAATTTGTCTATTTTCTTCCTGCCCTACTATAGACAAATTTTTATTATTTTCTAAAATTTCTATTTTATTTTCTAAAGCTCTCACCTTATTGCGTAAAAACTCTATTTCCTGCGATTTTTTGTCTAACTCCTCCCGATACATTCTTTTTCTAGGTGTCCCTTCTGTTAAATATTGTTCTGTTTGCGTTTGCCTACTATTTGCCCAAGTGCTAACTATTTGAGAGTTACCTAAAGAGGAAGAATACGTATGATCTTCATTATATAGGGGTTGAAGGGATTTACCCAAAGTCTCAACTTCAAACATCAGTGGCGTAACTACAGGGTGGCAAGTCGGCAAAATGCCACGGGCCCCCAGCCCGAAGGGGCCCCCGGTCAGAGGAAATCTCAATTCCCAACATTTATTATTACACATACACATTACTTAAGTAAAAAAAAAGTTTTGTCTTTAATTTATTTGTTACCTTCTTAGTTGCATACATAGCTAAAAAAAATATACCTAGGTATTAAACTTTCAATGCATTAGTAAAAAAAAATTTAACCCAGTTTTAGAAAGAATGGTCAAAATCCAATTACTCGTAATAATTTCGGAAACATGTGTGGACAAACATACCTCAAAAATTTGTTTATTGGTTTATATTTATATTCACTGGGCATGTCTCAGGGTGTCTCGCTGAGACTAGGTATATTGCCGCCATTAAAATCAGTGTTGCCGTTTAAGCGCATTTCGCGCTAGATAGCGCAATTCTAGACTCTTCAGCGCTTTTTTTCTCAATACAATGCGCTAACAAATATTTTTCGGAATCTAGTAGAAAATTGTAAAAATTATTGACGATCGTAAATTTAAGCCAATAAGTTAATTGTCAGAGCCGTAAAACGTTAGGAAAATAACGAGCTGGGAATTCCCCAAAGGGTTTAGTATTCGCCGACAACAATGTTATTGATGCGTTTAATATTTTGTCTCTTTTTTACATTAAAGTGTTATGTTATGACTGTCTCTGATCTTACTAACAGAGTTCAATTATAATGATACGTCATCAGTTGAAAGTTCTTAAGAAAAATTGCCACACTTTTATGTTGCCTGAACACGGTTTGAAGAAAATGACTAAAACTGTAAAAAAAGAAACGGCATCTGGTGAAGGCACACCAATCGCACCCGAACGTAATGATGACCAGAAAGATATTCAGTTATTTAATTTAGTTGATTTTGATAAATGTAATAATGGTTAAATAAATTCACATAAAAGCACATCTTCTCTTATTGCCATTAAAAATGCACAGCTAAAATTTAGCGCAATTTTGAAATGAGTTTGGTGTATTTTTTTCTTTCTCAAACGGCAACACTGCTTAAAATTTATGTTGGTAATACTTGCTGATGCTTGGGGAATCCCCGATTCGAGTTTGTATATATGAAAAACTCCACTATTGTATTACGCAAGAACTCACCAAGCAATTAGCAGTTTATTGTTGTAAGATTTGGTTGTTTGTTGCAAGTGAAGATATATTTAATTAGTTAATTGTGAAAATAGGTTGACAATGTCTACTGGGTAAGAATTTTATTCTAATATTTAAATTAATTTATACTATTACAATTATTTTAATTTTTAATCTACCCATAAAATTAATCATTTACATCGTCGGTAGGTATCGGTAGTAAAGTTTGAAATCACAAGTTACGAAATTATTATTTAAAATAATGATTCTCATCGCGCATTTCAAAATCAATTCACTATTTTGACATTCGTAACCACCAAAACTATTTCGGTACCTATGTTCATCGTTCTTTCAAAACTTACAAAATTTGACACTTGAATTGAACTTTGAACAATCGGTGGACTTTCGTTATAAACATTTTTACGGTCGCTTTTTTGGCATTTGTTAGTAATTAAGTAGATTTTTCAATAAATAAAAGCTATAGTATTATTACAAACTTTTTGCGGTTTTGTTCTAGAAAGTATCAGAGTGGAAGCGAAAAAAGAAAGCGAAAGAAGGAGTCTGAAGAACAAAATAAAAAGTTACCTAAAATAAGTCAGTACTTTAATAATCAAGATAGTATACAAGAAGAAGTGGCAATATCGCAGGGCCCGATAACAGTGAATATTTATATTCAGAGCAACCACAACTGTAAACCAAAAGGCCCCTTGTTAAGGGATAGTAACAATAGATCTTTCTTAGATAAATATTATTACACTGTTTCTAAATCTGGCGTAAAGTTAGAACGTACATGGCTGTCCTATTCTCTATTGCTTCAAAAAGCATATTGTGCACCATGTTGGTTATTCGCAAATAGGGCGTCTAAAAATATACAAAATATTTGAATGGAAGGCAATGATGATTGGAAACATATTGTGGAAGCCATAGAAAGACATGAGACATCGAAAGAACATTTGCATTCATGTTTTGTACATCGACAGTGGCAGTTACATGGAACACTAGATGAAGAGCAAGAGTCCATTATCAAGAGAGAAAATTTTTTTTGGCGCCAGGTACTCACTAGACTTCTTGATGTTACTCTGATACTTTCAATCTGTAATTTAGCTTTTCGTGGTCATAAAGAAACGGTATATGGCAACGATTCTGGTCCAAAAGGAAATTTTTTGAGTATTGTTGAGTTATTAGCCAAATACGAACCTATTTTACAAGAGTTGCTAAGCAAACCTAAGGACCAGATTAAATACTTAAGTCCAAAAATACAAAATGACCTCATTGCTGTTCTGGTTCAAAAAGTGGAAAATGCCCTGGTAAATGAAATAGTCACCGCGCCGTTTTATTCCATTTTGTTTGATACTACTCAAGATATTTCCAAAACAGATCAATTGTGTGAACTTTACCGTTACTGTGTAATCGAGAAAGATGAAAATGGAACTCCAAAGGCTCTCGTAATTAAAGAGTCATTTTTAAGATTTCATGAGGATCAAACTGCCTTAGCAATGTCCAAGCAGATAATAAAATCCATAAATGGCAAAAGTATTTCTCTGAATAAGTGCCGTGGACAAGGGTACGATGGAGCTAATACTATGAAAGGTACTTATGGCGGAATTCAAAAACTCATAAGAGATATAGAGCCAAATGCAGTGTATGTCCATTGTGCTGCTCATAATTTAAACTTGGTAGTAAATGATGCAGTAAAAGAGGTCATAGAAATACAAACATTATTCGAAACTGTGCAACAAATTTATAATTTTTTTGGCCATAGTATTAGACGATGGAATATATTATCTAGTTTTATATCTGACAACAAAAAAGGAGAAACCGTTATATCATCAAATTCAGTAACATTAAAAACAATGAATCCAACTTGATGGGCAGGACGCTTTGATGCCATGTTTGCTTTAAAGGTTCGATTTGTTGATGTTCAAAAAGCGCTAACAAAAACCATTTTATCAAATTCCAAATCAGATGAGAGAAATGAAGCTATCTTGCTAAAGAAGAAGGTAGAGAACTACAATTTTATTATGTTGCTGGTTTTCCATTGCAAAGTCTTACAAACCATAGACGCGGCTTCTAAAGCACTTCAATCTAAAGCCGTCGATCTTTCAAATGCTTCAAAGCGTTTGCAAGTCTGTCTAGAAGAACTTGAAAAGTATCGACATGAATTTGAAGATTTAAAAACGGAAGCAAATAGTATTGCAGTTAAATGGTCTATAAACCCTGAATTTCCTAAAACTCGTCAGAGAAAAGTGAAACGTCATTTTGATGAAATTTGTGAGGATGAACGTCTCCAAGATCCTGAAAGCTTGTTTAAAGTGAACGTATTCTATCGTGTATTAGACATCATCATTAATCAACTTAGATCGCGTTTCCTTGGAATGATTGAAATTGTTTCCAATTTTAGTGTCTTGCAGCCTGCCACTTTGCAAAACTTGAATGATACTGATTTATTGGAAAAGGCTTTAGCATTTGTCCATTTATATAAAAAAGATATATCTATGTCGTTTTCCAAAGAAATTCTCAGTTTTCGATCCTCTTTTAAACACGAAATAGAAAGGTCGTCTTATTAATAATAAAGAATCATTTTATATCTTCAAGCTTTCCTGAAGTGTGCACTGCATTTCTGTTATTTCTCACCATTCCTGTAACTACGGCTAGTGCCGAGCGATCATTTTCAAAACTGAAATTGATAAAAACTTATTTAAGAAATTCTATGGGACAAGAAAGGTTAAGCAATTTGGCTATTCTATCCATCGAAAATTCTATGGCCCGAAATTTGAACTTTGATGATGTCAATAACACTTTTGCTGAACAGAAAGTCCGAAGAAAGGAATTTTAATAATTAAAATTGTGTACTTAAAATAAAATTGTGATTTCAGTTCAATATGTACTTTAAATTAGGTACCTTTAATTAAAAGTGAATAATTAGCAAATCAAGAAATTATAATTATAAAGTTTGTATGTACCTACTTCACGTAGTGATTTATTAGTTAACTCTTACAAATAAAAGTGTATAAATAAATATTATAAAATAAAAAATACTATTGTTGTTGGTTCAGCTTCTTTATATATTGGGGAAGTGGGAGGGCAGGGGGCCCATTCGATGAATTTGCCACGGGCCTCGAACGGTATAGTTACGCCACTGTCAAACATATTAGTGTTTGAAGTCGAGACAGTTCTAATTGGAGAAGAGTTAAGATGCATCGGGTTAAAATCTGCAGTACCTAATTCTATAATGTCTTGTTCGTGTTGGTCAAATACACTACCTACTTGTCCACTACAACCTATTGCCTTATTTACTCTAACTGCAGGTGATAATACTTTTAAATTTAAGTCCGGTGTAGCTGATCTGGAGATAAGCCGTCCCTTCCTCATCTTTAAAGAGAAATGTCTTTGGCACGCAAATAAATATTTCGCCGTTGGATTTCTTATGCCCAACAGCTTCATCCATTCGTGCCGCCTAATTGAAATTAAACAAAAAATACGTACATTAACTAAACTAGTAAACTAACAATTTAAAAATAAACAGTTGCATCAAACATATCACAACGACAATACAATATTAGAAACAAAATTTAAGTTTTCGTTATAAAATAGATAAATTTTGGTTTTATATCTGTCAGCGATTTCCATTTATTTTTGATTATACATTGTTTTGTATTTTAGGTGACGATATTTATATTTTTATATTTAAAATATGAGTTTTGGGTATAAAGTGGTTATATTTGATGGTTATCATGCACTCATAATGAAACAAAATTTGAGTTTTCGTACTGTACTCATATACTTTACATTTAATTTCGTCATATTATTATATAATATTACTTATACATATGTATATATAATATTATTATATAATATTACTTATTTGCTTAATAAATTTATAAAAGAAAATATCCATATGCATGAACAGAGGAAAAATGAAGTGTAAAATGTGGATTTATTTAAAAGTTTATAGTGTAATTTAATTAATTTGAAGTGAAAAATGTGAATAAAGTGCATTTAATGTGGTGAAATAACTTTTTGAAATTGTCCAATTTGGCGAATTTTCGAACTTTAAGGTCGAGTATCTCGTAAACTAAGCGTTTGCGGTCCCTATGACCCGATATATTTTTTAATCAGGAGGACTTCCGTTATGCCATACCTTTAAATTAATTTTTTAACATTTAACACGATTTTAAAACTTCACTTTTTAATAAAATCACGATTTAGGACGACCCTATTCACTTCTTGTTCATTTTAAAACTTCACTTTATTATAAAATCACGATTTAGTACGACCCTATTCACTTCTTGTTCACTTATTTACATATTTATTTACCTACGATCATATTATGTATATATTTATATACATACGATAATATTATGTACATAATTATATTATTTTTATACATAAAACTCACCTGGACATTTCCCCTTCTGATGGGAAGGGATACAGCGGCACCCCCAAACTGCAACCAGCAACACACTTTCTGGAAGGCATCCTATACAAAATCAAACAACAAATATTAACAAATTTAATTAATTAATGTTACTATACTTACATACGCTGAATATCTCTTTAAATGATGTTTCAATTTTTCTTAAAAGCAAACTTAAAATTACTATATCACTTTTCCTTAGCTTTTTAAGCTTAAAAAAATGTCCGTTGAAATGATTTAACACATTACACGGTTGCACGAAATACATAGTTTTTACACAAATATTATATAAATATTTTTCTATAAAATTGGAAACATTTAATAATATATTGATACAATAATTAATATTTTGGACAAAACTGATTAAATTTAATATTTAGGAATTTAAATAATCGGAAAATATTTGAATATTTAATAAATATATTGTTAAAGTTATAAATTTTAAAACCTAACACGGCAACACGCTATAGCAGATTTGAGGAATTTGAACGTTTTAGTAGTAGAGTATTTGGGGGCAACCCGTACCAAGTGACTAATTAGTAGCAGAATACTTGGGGGCAACCCGAACCAAGTGCCCGATTTGTAGTAGAATATTTAGGGGCAACCCGTACCAAGTGCCCGATTTGTAGTAGATTTTTGCGTATGTGTTAGTGAAAAATGAAGGATTGGTTACTTGTAGGTTTATACAATGGTTACATCAGCTGGATTGTTCTTTGTTCCAACGTGTTGCCATTTCATATTAAGCAAGCAAGTAATTTGATTTCTTCTACTCGCGTTCTAATAAATCTGTTTTTACTTTGGCTATTATTTATCCATGCTAACGTTTTAGTTGAATCGCTCCAAGGAAATCTTTTCATTTCTCTATTGATGTCTGTTTTTATCCTTTGCAGCAATTTAGCAAGTAGGTGAGCCGCGCATAGTTCCAGTTTTGGTAACGTTCTCTTATTTTTAATTGGATTTACTTTAGTTTAACCAGCAACAATTGTTATAACTGATCCAACTTTAGCCTATACAACTGCTGCATAAGCTTTCTTTGAAGCATCTGCGAATCCATGAAGTTGAAATTTAAAGTTGTTTTTAGGTTCAAACCATCTAGGAACTTTTATTTGTTTTACCTCTGGTATATGCTGCATAAACTCTTGCCATTCTTTTGTTAAATTGTCGTCCAGTAATTCGTCTCAGTTAAGTTTCTTCAACCAAAGTTTCTATATAAATAACGATTATTGGTGAAAGCCATCCCATTGGGTTGAAAATTTACGCTAAATCAGACAAAGCTTGTCTTTTTGTAACTAGCTTTTGCGTTGAAAGATTCGTATTAAGTCGAAACATGTCTTTGGTAGGATCCCATTAAATACCCAATGTCTTTATTGTTTCGTCCTCTGATATTTTTATTACTTCATTTGCGTTATTTACTGGAATAGTTGCTATGATCTCACTGTTGTTTGACATCCACATCCGTAAGTGAAATCCATATTTTTGTAGTTGCTTCGATATTTCATACTGAATGGCCTTACATTCATCTATTGAATATGCTCCTGTCATTAAATCGCCCAGTTCTGCGGTTCGCATAATTTGGCAATTTCTTGTAAAGTTCTCGTTGCCGAGAAAGGAGCTGATGCTGTCCCATATGTAGCTGTTTGTAGTTTGTATTCATCTATCGGCTCTCCTTTTGTTGCTCTCCACAATATACGTTGGTAATCTTGATCACTATCTGTTATTTTAATTTGTTGAAAAATCATTTTAATATCACTTGTTAATACATATTGCCAAAGTCTCCATTTGATTATAATATCAATATATCTTTTTGAAGTCTCGGTCCTATGAAGAGGATGTCATTTAAACTACTTCCATTTGTAGTTTTTGCAGACGCATCGAAAACTACTCGTACTCGTAGTTTAGTCGTTCTACTGTCTTCTCGAATCACTGCTTGATGTGGCAAATAATATTTTCCGCATCTATTGTCATTTGCTTTTTCCATGTGGCCCATTTCTGAATATTCTTTCATAAATTTCACATATTGTTGTTTTAACTCGTCTTTTGTAGCGAACCTTTTCTCAAGATTAAGAAACCTCGCCATAGCTTGTTTGCGAGAATCGCCCAATTCTTTTTCTTGTTTAAAAGGTAGGTTGACGACAAATTGATTATTTTTCTCTCTCACTGTTGATTTTTCAAAATTTTTTAGGCATTCATCATCATCTGCTGTATCTGCTGGAGTTGTGGTGGCTTCTATTTCCCAAAACTTCTCCAATGTTGTGGTAACTACTGCAAAAATTGTATTGTTTTTTCTCGGTTGTTGTAAAACTCCCGCTTGACCTAGTATTCGGTCCTTTTTAACTATGCCTTCTTCTAGTATGTCGCCATATATGCCACTTCCAATGACAATATCGATTCGATCCGATTTATTGAAATTGGGATCAACTAAAGTGTAGTTTTTCAATTGTTCTACATCCCATTTAAACGTTTTGTCTGGTTAAGCACTCACTAATTTCGGCAAAATTAGTGCTTCGACATTGTACGCCTCGTTGCTTAGGAATCTCGGCTAGATTTTAATGTTGATTTTAAATTTGGACACTCCCACTGTAGTATAATCTTCGGTCGCCCAGGTACCTTCACATGAGCATCTCGATGGTCATTGTTGTATTTCATTATTTAGCAGAGCGTCGATAACGACTTCAAGTCCTAATTCTGGAAGTTTATGACAATACTCACATATAGCTGCCGAGTTTCGAGTTCAACAATCTGGACCTCAGTTGCCACACATCTCTCTAGGTGTTTTATCTACCACCAGATTCACTTTTTATTTAGCAGGGTTATAAAGGCGATATGTCTTTGCCGTTTCTGGATATACCACCATAATAAGCTCTTCGCCCTTTGGAGAGAATTTCTTTTTGTGTGTTTTATCCAGAGCGATGCATTTGGCACCAAATTTTCTTAGATGCTCAACATATGGCCTTCTCCCAGACCACACCTCAAAAGTTGTTATGCTAGGAAACGTTGATGTCTCCGCAAGATTTGTCAAGTACGAGGCTGTTTTTATTGCCTTTGCCTAAAACCTCTCAGGAAGACCAGCATGCAACAGCATATTACGCGCCATCTCTATCAATGTGCTATTAGCGGGCTTCGCCACACTATTCTGCTGTAGGGTGTGCAGAACCTGGTCAAATGTGTCACTTAAATATTTACGACCGTTATCGCTTCTTAGCGCTTTCAACTTTTTAGCACATTGATTTTCCGCGAGTGATTTGAATTCCGTTATCGTTTTCCGTTTACCATTTTTTCTTGAATCTATTGTGCCACAAATGCGTCGAAGACACCTGAAAGTTAAAGCTTTTATTAATAGGACTTTCTAAATATTAAAAAAAATTGTCGTTGTTTTGCTCGAGAATAACTGAGCCATCACTATCAATTATTTGAGCTTTGGTTTTTGTAAAGTTCCCTCTATGACCATTTTTATTGCCTATATATTCAACACATCAACTAGTTTGATTATATGTTCACGCCATTTCACGCGTACAGTACCACGACCTTCTCTTTGAATACAACTGTTGTCTGCAAGCAACAGCTTGCTCTTTATGTTGCCTATAGTCAGCAAAATATGTACACATGTGACACAAATGGGATGTAGCATCACTATCGAGACACCATGAACTTCTCGAAATTTCTCCCGAATGATAACCTAAGCACGAAACAGAATACGTTTTTTCCGTTGCACTATTTTCGGTTTCATGCTTCGAAGGATGGAGTCATGTGTAGAAGTTCACGCAAGTGAGGAAAGTTCTCTGATCGCCATTCACTTGGGAGTGGCCAGAAACGATTCTTTTACATATGACTCAAGCAGCTCACGACTTCCGGTCTTTGACCAAGTATCCTCTGGGTAGCCTAAGAACATCCGTTTGAAGGCGAGCTAAAGTGAGAAGGCGAAAAATCCCCTGCATAGGGTTGTGCGCTGGGTTTGGGACCCGCCACGTAAAAAACACCCCCCCAATGAAAAGAAAAAAACAGCCTCGGACGAGAGACCCCCCCTTTTGATGACGACCACGGCAAACGAAATAAGGACTATGATTTGAGGGCATGCACCTGGAATGTCCGGTCCCTTAATTGGGAAGGTGCCGCTGCCCAGCTGGTAGATGTCCTCGTAAAGATAAAGGCTGACATCACCGCCGTCCAAGAAATGCGATGGACGGGACAAGGACAGAGACGAGTAGGTCCTTGTGACATTTACTACAGTGGCCATATAAAGGAGCGCAAGTTTGGTGTTGGATTCGTGGTGGGAGAGAGACTCCGTCGCCGAGTACTATCATTCACTCCGGAGAATGAACGTCTAGCCACAATCCGCATCAAAGCGAGGTTCTTCAACATATCGCTGATTTGCGCCCACGCCCCGACGGAAGAGAAGGACGATGTGACCAAAGATGCTTTTTATGAGTGCTTGGAGCGCACTTATGAGAGATGCCCCCGCCACGATGTTAAAATCGTGCTTGGCGACTTCAACGCCAGGGTGGGCAAAGAAGGTATCTTTGGCACTACGGTCGGTAAATTCAGCCTCCACGAGGAAACATCCCCAAATGGGTTGAGGCTGATCGACTTCGCCGGGGCCCGAAATATGGTTATCTGTAGTACTAGATTCCAGCATAAGAAGATTCATCAAGCTACCTGGCTGTCTCCGGATCGAAAAACCACCAACCAGATCGATCATGTTGTGATAGACGGAAGACACGTCTCCAGTGTTTTAGATGTGCGTGCGCTCCGAGGTCCTAACATCGACTCGGACCACTATATTGTTGTAGCCAAAATTCGCACCCGCCTCTGTGCAGCAAAAAACGCACGCCAACAAACACAAGGAAGGTTCGACGTCGATAAGCTGCAATCACAACAGACAGCCGAAAGATTTTCTACTCGGCTTGCACTCCTGCTCTCTGAGAGCACTCGTCAACAACTCGGTATAAGGGAACTGTGGGACGGCATTTCAAACTCCTTACGTACAGCTGCAATCGAAACCATTGGTTTTCGGAAAGTGCAAAAGAACAGCTGGTACGACGAGGAGTGCCGTGTCGCAGCGGAGAGAAAACAGGCTGCCTACCTCGCAACGTTACGATCGACCACAACACGTGCGGGATGGGATAGATACCGAGAGTTGAAGAGGGAAGCGAGACGCATTTGCAGACAGAAGAAGAAAGAGGCCGAAATGCGTGAGTACAAACAGCTTGATAAGCTGGCCGACAGGGGTAATGCTCGAAAATTCTATGAAAAAATGCTGCGGCTTACAGAAGGTTTCAAGACCGGAGCATACTCTTGTAGAACCCCCAAAGGTGATCTAGTTACCGATGCCCAGAGCATACTTAGATTATGGAGGGAACACTTCTCCAGCCTGCTGAATGGCAGTGAACACATAACACCAGGAGAAGGCGAACCCGATACCCCAATCGATGACGATGGAGCAGACGTTCCATTACCCGGCCATGAAGAAGTTCGAATAGCAATTGCCCGCCTGAAGAACAACAAGGCAGCAGGAGCCGACGGATTGCCGGCCGAGCTATTCAAACACGGCGGCGAAGAGCTGATAAGGAGCATGCATCAGCTTCTTTGTAAAATATGGTCGGACGAAAGCATGCCCAACGATTGGAATCTAAGTGTGCTCTGCCCAATCCATAAAAAAGGAGACCCCACAATCTGCGCCAACTACCGTGGGATTAGCCTCCTCAACATTGCATATAAGGTTCTATCGAGCGTATTGTGTGAAAGATTAAAGCCCACCGTCAACAAACTGATTGGACCTTATCAGTGTGGCTTCAGACCTGGTAAATCAACAACCGACCAGATATTCACCATGCGCCAAATCTTGGAAAAGACCCGTGAAAGGAGAATCGACACTCACCACCTATTCGTCGATTTCAAAGCTGCTTTCGACAGCACGAAAAGGAGCTGCCTTTATGCCGCGATGTCTGAATTTGGTATCCCCGCAAAACTAATACGGCTATGTAAGCTGACGTTGAGCAACACCAAAAGCTCCGTCAGAATCGGGAAGGACCTCTCCGAGCCGTTCGATACCAAACGAGGTTTCAGACAAGGCGACTCCCTATCGTGCGACTTCTTCAATCTGCTGCTGGAGAAAATTATTCGAGCTGCAGAACTGAATCGAGCAGGTACAATCTTTTATAAGAGTGTACAGCTGCTGGCGTATGCCGATGATATTGATATCATCGGTCTTAACACCCGCGCCGTTAGTTCTGCTTTCTCCAGACTGAACAAGGAAGCAACGCAAATGGGTCTGGCAGTGAACGAGGGCAAGACGAAATATCTCCTGTCATCAAACAAACAGTCGTCGCACTCGCGACTTGGCCCCCACGTCACTGTTGACAGTCATAACTTTGAAGTTGTAGATAATTTCGTCTATTTAGGAACCAGCGTTAACACCACCAACAATGTCAGCCTTGAAATCCAACGCAGGATTACTCTTGCCAACAGGTGCTACTTCGGACTGAGTAGGCAATTGAAAAGTAAAGTCCTCTCTCGACGAACAAAAGCCAAACTCTATAAGACGCTCATAATTCCCGTCCTGCTATATGGTGCAGAGGCTTGGACGATGACAACAACCGATGAGTCGACGTTGCGAGTTTTCGAGAGAAAAGTTCTGCGAAAGATTTATGGTCCTTTGCGCGTTGGCCACGGCGAATATCGCATTCGATGGAACGATGAGCTGCACGAGATATACGACGACATTGACATAGTTCAGCGAATTAAAAGACAGCGGCTACGCTGGCTAGGTCATGTTGTCCGGATGGATGAAAACACTCCAGCTCTGAAAGTATTCGACGCAGTACCCGCCGCGGGAAGCAGAGGAAGAGGAAGACCTCCACTCCGTTGGAAGGACCAAGTGGAGAAGGACCTGGCCTCGCTTGGAATATCCAATTGGCGCCACGTAGCGAAGAGAAGAAACGACTGGCGCGCTGTTATTGACTCGGCTATAATCGCGTAAGCGGTGTCTACGCCAGTAAAGAAGAAGAAGCTTCGAAGTATTTCTACGTTCGCATTTCGCAGCTTTGTGGCCTGTTTGTCCGTGTACCCAACACTGTATTTTGTCGCGTTTCTTTGTTGCCCGTTAACAGAACCGTAACTTCTCTTTTTGTTTTTTCTTCTCGAAATTGTCTGTCTGCTCTTCATTTACCTTATGCGTCTCAGATTCGTCTAGAAGCTGTAATTTCAAATCGACATACATATGAAGGAAACTTGTCGCGAGTCTGCATTGCAACAACGAAATTCGCGAAACTTCTGGGCAGACTATACAATAACGTAATCAACTTCACAGGGTCGCCTAAGTCTATGTCCAGCTCTGCCAATTTGGTTGTAATTTCCACAAACAAATTAACATGTTGTTGTATATTATCGCTCTCCTGCATTTTAAGGCGCAATAATCTTTGGTACAACTGTACTTGATGTATTAGACCGACCGGTGTGTTAACTTCTTTTAGCTTCTGCCATGCATCTGACGAGGTTAAGCACTGCTTAATATGCAGCCTTTGAGAGGGTTGCCAGTTTAGTATGATACAAGCTAATGCTTTCTATCGAGTCTCAACTCTGCCTCTGATTCAGGCTTGATGAAATCACCACACACGCCGTCCCACAGGTCTGATGTTATCAGAATGCATGCTGCGCACAGGTAGCGAATACGTACATACATATGTATAAGGAATAAGCGTGATGCGTACATATCTCTATGTATGTTTACATACATTGAGAGTAGAATATAAAAGTATATGTGATATATCATGTATTGTTTTAGTTTTCATATTTCCATCAAAATCAAAATTTAAAAGTGTTTGACATATTTGTGTAGTCCTTTTAAAAATTTAATTTTTTTTACAAAGTTTTTATATATTTAAAATTTTTGTGTATCATGGAGATTGCTCTAAAATATTTCTTGGAGGAAGCGTTAACGATTTGGGAGTACATTTGGTAAAGTCAGCAGAGGAATGTGTACAGTATTGCATTAATATATGTAAACCTGGAACCCTTTTTAATGCAATTGGCAGAAATATAACAGATTTCTGCAACATAAAAAAATTGAATGTGATACCAGCATTTGCTGGCCATCGACTGGGGAATCATTTCATGAACCACCGGAAATATTGCATTTTTGGAAAAGTATAAGCAAAGTTAGTTTGTGTGCATGAACGTAATGTTAAAACTATTTGATAGATAATTCTGAACCTGGCTTTATGCGTACAGGGATGGTATTTACAATTGAGCCCATACTTAGTCTTGATAAGCCCAATGTGAATGTAATGGAAGACGGCTGCACCGCAGCCAATTCGAACACACTATTCGCATAATACAAAATGGGAGTGAGGCGTTGACAGAAATAAAGTAATTACAAACGAGATAAAGATTTTTGACTTAAAAGAGGAATCTTAAATTCCTTAACTTGACAGAAATGCAGCATAAACTCATCACAAATTCGTTTCATTGCAGGTACTAACAAGAAATATTTCTGATGGTTTTTCATATTGTTGACGTGGAATAAAAAATATATTGTGATCATAAAAATTTACCCTAAGACAAAATCGGTCTTACAACTGTGAGTCAATGATCTACCCAAAGCTGTAATTCCCCTTGGGCGCAATCACCCTTTCTGTAGTGTTTTTTTTGTCCTAGTGTCTTAGTTTGAGAAGTACCCCTTAGGACAAATTTTCACATCGTTGAAGCTCCCAGCGATGAAATTATTGACCTGCCCATAAAAGTGTTTAAGTGAATTGAGATCGCCTTATTTGCATTTTTTTTACCTCCAGAGTTTACTGAGTTTACTTTTGTTTCTGTAAAATTTCTTTAAGAATACGCATGTTGCAAAAATTGCATTTTTATACTCTTTCAACCAGTTGCTACAGAGTATTATAGTTTTGTTCACCTAATGGTTGTATGTATCACCTAAAACTAAACGAAATAGATATAGGGTTATTATATATAAGGGTGATTTTTTAAGAGCTTGATAACTTTTTTAAAAAAAAAAACGCATAAAATTTGCAAAATCTCATCGGTTCTTTATTTGAAACGTTAGATTGGTTCATGACATTTACTTTTTGAAGATAATTTCATTTAAATGTTGACCGCGGCTGCGTCTTAGGTGGTCCATTCGGAAAGTCCAATTTTGGGCAACTTTTTCGAGCATTTCGGCCGGAATAGCCCGAATTTCTTCGGAAATGTTGTCTTCCAAAGCTGGAATAGTTGCTGGCTTATTTCTGTAGACTTTAGACTTGACGTAGCCCCACAAAAAATAGTCTAAAGGCGTTAAATCGCATGATCTTGGTGGCCAACTTACGGGTCCATTTCTTGAGATGAATTGTTGTCCGAAGTTTTCCCTCAAAATGGCCATAGAATCGCGAGCTGTGTGGCATGTAGCGCCATCTTGTTGAAACCACATGTCAACCAAGTTCAGTTCTTCCATTTTTGGCAACAAAAAGTTTGTTAGCATCGAACGATAGCGATCGCCATTCACCGTAACGTTGCGTCCAACAGCATCTTTGAAAAAATACGGTCCAATGATTCCACCAGCGTACAAACCACACCAAACAGTGCATTTTTCGGGATGCATGGGCAGTTCTTGAACGGCTTCTGGTTGCTCTTCACCCCAAATGCGGCAATTTTGCTTATTTACGTAGCCATTCAACCAGAAATGAGCCTCATCGCTGAACAAAATTTGTCGATAAAAAAGCGGATTTTCTGCCAACTTTTCTAGGGCCCATTCACTGAAAATTCGACGTTGTGGCAGATCGTTCGGCTTCAGTTCTTGCACGAGCTGTATTTTATACGGTTTTACACCAAGATCTTTGCGTAAAATCTTCCATGTGGTCGAATAACACAAACCCAATTGCTGCGAACGGCGACGAATCGACATTTCACGGTCTTCAGCCACACTCTCAGAAACAGACGCAATATTCTCTTCTGTACGCACTGTACGCATTCGTGTGGTTGGTTTAATGTCCAATAAAGTAAACTGAGTGCGAAACTTGGTCACAATCGCATTAATTGTTTGCTCACTTGGTCGATTATGTAGACCATAAATCGGACGTAAAGCGCGAAACACATTTCGAACCGAACACTGATTTTGGTAATAAAATTCAATGATTTGCAAGCGTTGCTCGTTAGTAAGTCTATTCATGATGAAATGTCAAAGCATACTGAGCATCTTTCTCTTTGACACCATGTCTGAAATCCCACGTGATCTGTCAAATACTAATGCATGAAAATCCTAGCCTCAAAAAAATCACCCGTTATATATATATATATAAATGATCAGACGGACGAGAAAAGTTGAAATCCGACAGACAGACAGTGAGTCTGTCCGACCGTTCGTCCGTCAGCTCCTGCAAGCTTTAGCTTGAGTAAAAATTGAGTATCCCGATGAAACTTGATATGTGGGTTCCATGGTACAAAAAAAAATTTCGAGTTCGTAGATGGGCGCACTCGGACCACTGCCACACCCACAAATCGCCAATAGCCGAAAACATATAAAATGCCATAAGTAAGCACTAAATTAACAACAACAAAATTTCGAATATTAGAAGAACTCCTATCGACAGTGTGAAAATGAATGAAATCGGAATCACTCCCCATATAATGGTACTGTTCAAAATTACTAAAAGCGCAATAAATCCATAACTAATTACGCCAAAGACATTAAACTTTATCTCCGAGATTTTTACTACTATTACATTAGGAATCTTTGAGTTTGCTACAGTAACCTCTACCGTAGGAAATAGTCCGTAAAATGGGGTCCGTTCTTTACGTTAATATGTTGTGAAACATACACAGAACAACAACTGGACTTTTGCAGCAAGAAACATAATACGTTCGTTGATTCGATGGCTAATCCAGGTATCGTACTTTGACTGTTCTATGCAGCCTTATGGGAATTCAAAAAATTAGAACTCCTGTATCCGGTTATATATTTATTTTTTCACCAGCTCGTTTGATATATTTGAAAGTGTCAGCTGCCGAATATTTAAGCCTTCATTGAGTGAAGCTCCAACTAGTTCCCATTCCACTTATAGCAAGCTATAATGCCTTTCCTAGCCAGAGGAAACAATTTAGATACTGAATTTTTTGGCTTATGATATTAAGATTATCTTTACGAAGCTGTAAGATCTGCTTTTGACAAACAAAGTACATTCGAAGAAAATGAAAGTCCAACCGCTAATGCTACCAGTGTCTCAGAGAAATCAGAACAGCTTTTTAAATTAAGTTAAGCTCAACAATTAAGTTCTCCCTTGTTTTTCAAAATCGCGTTCAAATTTATATCTTGTAAAAATAGATTTGTTTTTTGGGTCACTGTCTTCAAATATCTGATATAAGTATAAGTTTTCAAGAGTCAAAGAGATCAGCAAACACAAACTAAAGATTCTTTTTGATTAACCATTTTAACTAAATCTCTATGTAATACCCCTTCATCAAAATATCATTAGGTATTCCACATCCCTTAATTTAGTGCACTTTATAGGCTTACGGTTAATGGCAGTGGCTCAATTACGTCCATCTACGAACTCGTACTTTTTTTGTACTAAGAAACCCGCATACCCAGTTTCATAAAGATATCTCAATTTGTACTCAAGTTACAGCTTGAATGAACGGACAGACGGACAGTCACCCGGATTTCAACTTTTCTCGTCATCCTGATCATTCATATGTATAAACCAATATCTACATATCTCGATTAATTTTAGGTGATACGTACAACCGTTAGGTGAACAAAACTATAATACTCTATAGCAATAGGTTGCAAGAGTATAAAAATTGCTTGTAAATATAGTCTTGAATATACAATAATTTTCGACTTCCCACTTATCTTTAAACTTTTCAGTAACACATTTACGTGAACAAGCTTCAAAATTATGATTATTTTCGGGCAATAGAAGAATGTGTGTTCTACATTTTCGATGGTATCGCCTCCGCAATAATCGCATGTGTCGTTATTTTCGTGTCCGAATCGTTTCAAATATGCTTTGAAGCAGCCATGTCCTGTGACGATTTGAGTTAGGTGGAAATCTACCTCACCGTGCGGTCTGTTTAGCCATGGTTCAACGTTGGGGATCAGTCGGAATGTCCACCGCCCGTTTTCACTTTCCTCCCAGCGTTTTTGCCAGTGATCCACCGTCTCTGCCCGTGCAATTTCTTTCTGTGTAGTATGCGGTAACCTGTTATTTGTAAGACATTGAATTTCTTTGGCCAAGAGGTCTAAAGGGTGTAGGCCCGAAATTATTAGGGCAGCATCCTCCGATACTGTGCGAAACGCAGAGCATACTCTCAGCGCGCAAGTGGCATATATAGAAAATAGGCCACGGCGATAAGATTTTATTTCGAGGGTTTTTCCCCCTATCTGGACGCCGAACAGCGCGACTGACTTTAGTACACCAGCTAATAGTCGTCTTCTATTTTTCTTTGACCCGCGGGCATTTAGCATTAACCGGGTCAAGGCTCTGCACACTTTTGTAGCCTTGTCGCATGTGTACGCTAAGTGCTCCTTAAAGGACATCCTTGCATCAAGAATAATCCCCAAGTATTTGATTGCCGGTTGTGTAGTGATGCTTACACCCTTTGTGCTGAACGTGTCAACTTCCCGAACTTTTCTTCCAGTAATGAGTACCGCCTCGGTTTTGCTCTCTGCTAAGTTCAGTCCGTTAGTTTCGAGCCAATCGCTTATTAACGTTATTGTCCTGTTGGTAATCGTAACTATATCGTGTATGTGCTTCGCTATAACCACAACAGCGATATCGTCTGCGAACCCAATGATGTGTACGTTTTTAGGTACCTTCAGTCGCAGTACTCCATCGTACATGATGTTCCAGAGTAGCGGCCCAAGTACTGATCCCTGGGGTACTCCACCGGTGACTTTATATTTTTTTGAGCCTTCGTTTGTATTGTAGGTCAAAGTTCTTTCCTCGAAATAGCTTACAATAATGTTGTAAAGATATAGAGGCACGGAGAAGCTTTTTAGTGCACTCAATATACTACGCCAGGATGCCGAGTTAAAGGCATTTTTTACATCCAGCGTTACCACCATACAGTACTGTATTGTGCCTCCTTTCCATCTTTTCCTACTTATAGCCCGTTCAGCCAGGGTCTTTACTAGGGTTACCGCTGCAGCTGTCGATATTGCCTTTCTGAATCCGAATTGGTTTGGGGATAGTCCACCGGCATCTTCAATTGCCTTATTTAGCCGTTGGTATATGATCCGCTCCAGAACCTTTCCAGCGGAGTCTAACATGCAGAGGGGGCGGAAGTGGGACGGTTCTGTCATTGGTTTATTAGGTTTCGGCAGTAATAACAGATATTGCCTTTTCCAAATGGTGGGAAAGCGGCATTCTTGGATGCATATATTGTACATTGTTCGAAAAGGTTCTATGTTTCTGCCAATCACCGTTTTTAGCACTACATTCGGGATTCCATCTGGTCCCGGGGCTTTAGATGAGTTTAATCGTTTGCACGCTTCTCGGACTTCTTCTTTCGAAACAGGCGGTATATCCTGTATTTGTGGTACTCTCACGGTCTCGTGATGGAGTGGGGGTCGGGTAGGGAAGAGTACTGAACCTATTCTCTCAATTACTGAGGGGGAGGTTGGCATTTGTCCGCCAGTGCGGAAATAATGAATATTCATATGTAAATTCAAACCTCTGGTTGACATTTTGCCTTTTCGGTTGTCAGATATATCTTATGATTTTTATTTTTACCTGACCGAAATAAAAAAATATACGAAATAAACCGAATTTAATGTAAAATCAATAATACAAGTTATTATAATATAAAAAATAGTTAAATTAAGGTCAATACTCGTTGAGAACTTGATTTTGACTTTTAATGTTACTCGTATGTATGTATATCGGCACTTGTACTTTACATAATAATGACCATATAAAACAATTTCGTTATTCTAGTAGGGAGTACAAGAAATTAGTGATATTCGACGAAAGCCATCGGGTTTGGGATGGGGATAGCGAATAATTTTTCCACTTGGTACTTTCAACGAATTTTTTATATCCATTATACATTTGGTGGGCAGTCATCCATAATTTGGTGTCTGATGGATTCCTATTTGTTGTTTTGTGTCTGGTTTGTGTTAGAGCTGGGAATTAATAGGAAAAGTGCAAAACGGATTCCGAATACCCTTTTAGTCTGCATCTGCGGCAAGTATTGTTATATGGGAACCCATTTTTACCGCACGTTCTTCAAAATTGCAGTGCCGCTTTATAATATTATTTTCGAGCCTCAGAAATAAGTATTTTTTTCTAGCCATATATACATACCATACTTGAGTCATACTTGCTGAGGTATATTGAGATATAGAACCTGTAGCATGAAGGAGGTGAGGCATTTAGGTTTAAAGTCAAAAGCGTATATAATTTTCTTATTGCTTACTATGAACACCTATTGGATACCAACTTACTCAGTTTACTGGAATTCAATAACACAAAAACACTAGGAATCGGATAGAATGCCAAAAAAGATGCATTCTTCTTTCTCATCAACACTATTCAGGATAAGACATCATTTGTTAAGAGAGAAGTATTGCCGATTATAGCAAAATTTTTCGACCCAGCTGGTTGGCTCAGCCCAGTTGTAGTTACAGCTAAAATAGTAATGCAACATATATGATTTGATAAATCCGATTGGGATGAGTGTCCAAAAATCTTAACTCCCCATCGAAGGGAAATCTTCATAAAGGATTCCGAAGCCAATTCAAACTTGCACAGGCGTTTAGTTTCCACTCCCACAAGCCCGGTGGTACATCTGAAGGTGTGCGCACCCAACTGCTTAAGGCTTGACCGTTCAAACGACTATACAACTTCCCGATCCACTCCCATTGCATCGATAACGGTTCTAAGTTGCCTTTCCATGCAAGTTCATCAACTTTACAGTTTTTTGTGATTCCGCTGTGGCCTGGCACCCATACAAGTCTTATCACAAATGCATTCGATGCTATTGTTAGCGAGGTTAAGCAGCCTTCCACCAGCCCTAAACGCACTGTAAATGAGTTCTAGGCTAGTATCGCCACTCTGCTATCTGATTGGATGGTCACTCCTCTGAAGGAGGCTGCACTTCGGAGTAGCAAATCTTCTGCCACCTTAATGGCTCGGCCTGAAAGGCACTGCAATAGCCAGGAAGTCTGAAACTGTAGTTAATGAAGAGCTCTCGACAGTAAACCCCTCACCAACCTTCCCCCAAGCTTTGACATATCTGTGAAGAAGCCCCCCTCTTCCGACTGAGTTTGGTTTGGTGACTCCATGGCGCATTCGCAGCTATATACTTAATATGTTCAGGATGGCGTTGAGTGCCATGATTAGGGTGGAATTTAGTGTATCACACATGCTGATGAGCGCCGCCCGCTGAACACTTTCGAATTTCTTTGCATATGGGGTCTTTTGTAGAGCCCTCCGCCACATAAAGACACCAGAGAACATACTGAGCTTGACCATGGTCTCGTAGAGCCAGAGGACCACTTTCGATGAGAGATCCTACTTTTTGTCAATGGTTCCTCTACAGCATTATAGGGCAATGCCCATGGGCTTTTGTATTTTCTGGTGAATAAAATCATCCCTGTTTTATTTGTGTTTATGGCGAGACCGTTTACGACTGCTCAATTAGTTACGACGCCGAGATTCCCCTGAGTTAATTCGTAAACAGTGCTCAGAATCTTTCATTTGACCATAAGCGCTACATCATCTGCAGGTCGTTAATGACCAGGATCCATAGTAGAGGAGAAAGAACTTCACCTTAAGGGGTTCCCCTATTTACGTTTCGCAGGGCACGCGCGTTGAACCATTCTGTTTCGATCACTCTGTCACACAGAAGACTGAGAATGAGGTGTTTGAGGTTTGATGCAACCCCAAGACCATCTAGAGCAGTAACGACAACCTTCGGTCTCAGCAGCGAAATCCTTAAGCCTAGGGGCTTCTTCAAGCCATGAAACAATAGTATGCAGGGCAGTATCCACTGACTTGCCTTTACAATAACCATGTTGCGCTCCTGATAAATGGTATCCTGGAATGTGCTCCTTTATGTACCAAATAATCAGTCTTTTCATAGTTTTAAGTGCTCGGGAAGTGAACATCCGAAGTGTCTCCTCGCTGCTCAGGACCCACTTACCATTTTCGTCTTTAAAATAACCCGGAGATACGGGGTTCTTTGCGAGAAAACGCCTGAATCTAAAAGACTCATGGCAACCCTTCACTTTTTCCCAGAAACTTCTCCATGAAATCGTCTTTGCTTTTCTTAACTCGGACTTGTATATTACAAGTGCCATTTTATACAATGCCCAGTCGTCAATAGACCCACTCTTACGGGCCTTGTTGAATAAACGTCTGCAGGACGCTCTGATTTCCTTCTATATGCCTTTCAGTGTTTTCAGTGGACAGAAGCTTTCCAGAGCAGTTTTGCATGCTGTCCTTGTCGGATGTGACCAATAAGTCTATCTCTGGCGCGCGTGGAAAAGTAATGGAAGTGGTTCCACCTCATCGTCGTACAGCATATGCGCAGGTATTTCCGATGTTGGACTCCAGCTTAGACGTCACCATATCGGCGTTGCTTAAATTAGATAAAACAAAAGCCGTTAGTTTATTTCTGTTAGGAGAGTAAAACGCGTGTTGACTTGGCGACAGTATAAAACAGACAGATGGCAGTGACACTTTCGCGACAGACATGACCTAAGCGCCTATGCCATAAGATATAGCTTGCGACGCCCATCGCTGCATTATCTCGTTGTACACAGTTCAGACGATAAAGACTATTTATTTTGCTAGCAGTTCCAATTAGTTGTTTTTCCTCGTTTAATATTTTGCACCAATTATCTTTAAAATGGAGTTCTTTCCCATTGTCTGTCATTTGACTCACCGAAAGTAAATTCGCACATAAACTAGGAACGTACTCAGCAGTTTTGATAGTCGCGTTAACATTCTTATGTTTAACAGCTAAAGAGAGTTGCACATCGCCAGTGCATTCAACATCAATTTTGTTATTGTCAGCGACAATTACTCTTTTGTTTATCGCGCGTTTTCTATTTGTCATGCAGTCGTTGCTTTTTACCATATGTTGAGAACAGCCGGAATCGACATACCAGTCTTCGTTGTTGTGCATATTAGCATAAAGCGATGAAGCAAAAAGAACCTGACTTTTTTGTTTTTGCTTGTCGTCTGACAGCTTAAGTTGTACCAAAAGTCAATATATTTAATTAACACACAGAACCTTTTTTTACCCGGATTTATTTATTAATGGGTTAAATTAACTTTGTGTGGCAAAGGCCCATAACCTGTTGGGAGAGTAAAACGCGTGTGGACTTGGCGACAGTATAAAACAGAAGAAGGAAGTTTATTAAATAATGAACTTAGCTTCTATTCGTAATGACATCTGTAAGTCTAATAATATACAGGGTGTTTCGTAAGATTATAAATGTACAATTTTCTTCTCAACAATTTCGAACCATCTGCGAGCTCTGGTTCTACCTGCGTTGATCGCCAGCAGCTTAAGATTTTTCGCCCTTAGTCCAGAGATGTCGTTACCCGTCAGCCACGGTTCCTGGATCAGGACGACATTGGCACCCTCCAGTTGTAGACAAAGCGGTGAGTTGGCGGAGACCGCCTTTGCACGTTGGAGGTAATTCTGGAGAGATCTTGTCCTTCAGACTCTCCTCCCAAGAACGCTAGCTCAGCGCTCACGTCATGCTGGACCCTCACATCCTCAAACAGCTGTTTGTGACTGAAGACGGAATCGCTCCCAGAACTCGCGATGTCAGAAAGACATCGTTCAACCGTCTCCATCCGTCATACCCACTGCATTTGCAGCCTGAGTGCTATCGGCCCTGGCATCCATCACAAGTACCTGAGAACCACCCGTTCGAAACTATAGCTTGTTTTTGCTGAGGGGATCGACGGACTCCGCATTTAGCAGAATCAGCGCTTGCTGGTATGATTCGTGGGTTCTCTCCAGCTTAATAACTCTCCAGTCAGTCTTTTGCACAGTGCCTAGCGTGGTTTCCTTCCAAACCTCCCCCACCCAAAAGAGTGCCTCCTTGTATAGGACAGCCGATCCCTCGTCGACACATCTAATGAGCTTATGAAGCTGATGGTGCCACTACATTCCAAAAATCAGATTTTAAAGAGTTTTCCGATGTTCACTTTAGAAGTGAAAAATTGCCAACGTGGAGCACGCCGACAGAGAAAAAAATTTTTTTTTCATATATTATACCAAATATGCTATTAAAATTTGTATGAAATGCTTTATTTATTCTATATGTATGTACATATGTTCTAAGCATACGCCATATATGTTTATCAACAAAGTTATTGTTTGCTTTTTTTTTTCAAAACAAATTAGGAGCATCAGACGAAATTTAAATTTTGCTTCTTCTTTTCGCAACGTGGCACCAATGAGAAATTCCAAGCGAAGCCAGGTCCTTGTCCACCTTGTCCTTCCAACCGCGTGGAGCTCTTCCTCTTCCTTTGCTTCCCCCGGCGAGTACTGGGTCGAATACTTTCAGAGCTAGAGTGTTTTCGTCCATACGCACGACAAGACCTAACCAGCGTAGCCGCTGTCTCTTAATTCGCTTCTCATACAGCTCATCGTCCCATCGAATGCGATATTCGACGTGGCCAAAACGCAAAGAACCATAAATCTTTCCCAGAACATTTCTCTCGAAAACTCGTAACAGATGTTATCATCGTCCATACCTCTGCCTCATGTAGCAGGCTGGAATAATGAGTGCCATGTAGAGTTTGGTTTTTGTTCGTCGAGAGAAGACTTTACTTCCAACTGGTGCTACTGTTGGCAAATGTTATTCTGCGTTGGATTTAGAGGCTGACATTGCTGTTCCTGTTAACGGATCGGGTGTAAAGGCCAATTATATCAATATCGTCGGAAACTCTAATAAAAGATTTTACCTGCTCGATAAAGTTCTGCAGCTCGAATTATTTTCTCCAGGAGCGGGTTGAAAAAGTCGCGCGATAAGGAGTCGGCTTGTCTGAAACTGATTTCGCGCATGGTGGATCTAAAACCACACTGATAAGGTCCAATCAGTGTGTTGACGGTGGGCTTTAATCTTTCACACAATACGCTCTATAGAACCTTAAATTTCAGTCGTTGGGCATGCTTTCATCCAACCATATTTTACAAAGAAGCAGATGCATATCCATATCAGTTCTTTGCCGCTTTGTTGTTCTTCAGAAGGGTAATTGCTATTCGAACTTCTTCATAGTCGGGTAGGAGAACGTCTGCTCCATCGTCATTGAATGGGGAATCGGGTTCGCTTTCTTCTGGTGTTATGCTTTCGCCGCCATTCAGCAGGCTGGAGAAGTGTTCCCTCCATAATTTTAGTATGCTCTGGGCATAAGTTACTAGATTACCTGTGATTACAAGAGTAAGCTCCGGTCTTGAAACCTTCTCTTAGTCATCGCATTTTTTCGTAGAATATTCGAGCATTACCTCCGTCGGCCAGCTTGTAAAGCTCTTCATACTCACGCATTTCGGCATCTTTTTTTTTTTGGTCAGCAAATCCCTCTCGCTTCCCTCTTCAACTTTCGGCATCTATCTCATCTCGCACGTGTTGTGATTGATTGTAAAGTTGCGAGGTAGGCAGTATGTTTTCTCTCCATTGCAACAAGGCACTCCTCGTCGTACCAGCTGTACTTTTGTATTTTCTGAAAACTAATGGTTCTGGCTGCAGCTGTACGTAATGAGCTTGAAATACCATCCCACAGTTCCCTTATACCGAGTTGATGACGAAAGTTCTCAGAGAGCAGGGGTACAATTCGAGTAGAAACTTGTTCGGCTCTCTGTTGTGATTGCAGTTGTTAACCGCCTTGTGTTTGTTGACGTAAGTTTTTGCTGCACAAAGGCGAGTGCAAATCTTGCCTGCTACAAGGTAGTGGGCCGAGTCGATTATAGGATCCCGGAGCGTACGCAAATGTAATACACATGAGACGTGTCTACCGTCTATCACAACATGATCGATCCGGTTGGTGGTTTTTCGATCCGATCTACAGCCAGTTAGCTCGATGAATTTTCTTATGCTGAATCTAGTACTACAGATAATCATATTTCGGGTCCTGTCGAAGTCGATAAGCCTCAAGCCATTTGGGGATGTTTCTTCATCGAGGCTGAATTTACCGACTGGTGTGCCAAAGATATTTACCTTTCTTGTTGGTGTTGTTTTTATTACGGAGTATCTAATCCCTATTAGGGTGGTGAGGATTACCTAAGATGTGGTCGCCGTCATCTAGCGGTAGGCCCTGGAAACGTGCTGTTTCGACTAAAGAGAAAGGGGTGCTAGATGAGTGGGGCATGCAAAGAGGTGTCCCGTGTCATGCGGAGACTCATTGCACGTTGAATATGTCGGGGTCTATTCCGGAAAAGTAGGAGTTTAAGCTTGTAACGTGGCTTTTACCACCTTACAATAGTTTACGTCAACTTACCTCACTACGATGTTGGACGCCGCTAGAGCCTTATATCATGTACCCGCACCATACACACACAACTTACCTCACTACGATGTTGAACGCCGCTAGAGCCTTACATCATGTACCCGCACCATACGCACACAACTTACCTCACTACGGTGTTGAAAGCTGCTAGAGCTTTCCACCACCACCTAACGCACCATACGCATACTTACCTCGCTACGGTGACGAAAGCTGCGCTGTGCTGCTATATAAGCAAGCACTTCACATCGAGTGCGATCATTTCTTCCAGCACTCCGGCGAGGACGGTCGCCATCGGCAGCAATAGGCAGGGTAAGTGTAATAATAGTAGAAATAGGTAGCGCTGTATAGAAAAGTAGAAGTAGACAGTATGGGGAGGCCTCGCGCAGAAAAGGCATCACCGCCGGGTGATGCCAGTGCTCGCGATGGCCCTGCCCAGTAGTTGGGGGAATGCGCAGGCCTCGCGCAGAAAAGGCATCACCACCGGGTGATGCCAGTGCTCGCGATGGCCCTGCCCAGTAGTTGAGGGATCGCAGGCCTCGCGCAGAAAAGGCATCACCGCCGGGTGATGCCAGTGCTCGCTATGGCCCTGCCCAGTAGTTAAGGGATCGCAGGCCTCGCGCAGAAAAGGCATCACCGCCGGGTGATGCCAGTGCTCGCGATGGCCCTGCCCAGTAGTTGAGGGATCGCAGGCCTCGCGCAGAAAAGGCATCACCGCTGGGTGATGCCAGTGCTCGCGATGGCCCTGCCCAGTAGTTGGGGGAATGCGCAGGCCTCGCGCAGAAAAGGCATCACCGCCGGGTGATGCCAGTGCTCGCGATGGCACTGCCCGGTAGTTGGGGGAATGCGTGCCTTGCACAGCAAAGGCATCACCGCTGGGTGATGCCAATGCTCGCGATGGCACTGCCGTAGCCGCGTCAAGAGCACGTGGCATGAGTACCGCTGCTTACGGACCGTTACACAAACTAACGTGACTAACAAACGAGAGGTAATGTAAGGAGAGTTGCTAGCCGGAGGTCAACCAACACAGTTCGCTGACAATTATATCTGTCCTTCGCGGAGTTGCTAGCCGGAGGTCAACCAACACAGTTCGCTGACAATTATATCTGTCCTTCGCAGAGGAGCCCCGGAGAACACTACCCGATTCAACAAACGTCAACGCCTGACAAACTAATTTCATCCGTTTTCATCATCGCCGTTTTCATCACCGCCGTTTTCATCGCCGTGCCAGACTCCACAAGCTTTAACGCCTGGCACGCTAATTTCATCCGTTTTCATCACCGCCGTTTTCATCGCCGTGCCAGACTCCACAAGCTTTAACGCCTGACACGCTAATTTCATCCGTTTTCATCATCGCCGTTTTCATCAACGCCGTTTTCATCGCCGTGCCAGACTCAACAAGCTTTAACGCCTGGCACGCTAATTTCATCCGTTTTCATCATCGCCGTTTTCATCACCGCCGTTTTCATCGCCGTGCCAGACTCAACAAGCTTTAACGCCTGGCACGCTAATTTCATCCGTTTTCATCATCGCCGTTTTCATCACCGCCGTTTTCATCGCCGTGCCAGACTCAACAAGCTTTAACGCCTGGCACGCTAATTTCATCCGTTTTCATCATCGCCGTTTTCTTCATCGTCACTGTATACATCACGCTGGTCTGGCTGTCCACTGAAAGGGGGGGTGTGGACACTTCATCTATTTAATTAGATCTTTTATTTGCTAAGGGTTTGTGGGTCCCAAGGCTGACCCTGGAGCGGCTGAGCATACCTCAGCTATGGAAGAAACCCCATTTCAAATGGCGCCCGAGCAGGGACCTGACTTTGTGAGTGATAGTGAAAAACATGAAACGGTCACCAACGCTCATGAATCAGGTTCGCCGCGCCCCCCACACAATCATAAGCATCGCAGTACTCCAGCGATGAAGGCCCTAACGCTTGAGACGGACACGACCAGTTGGATTTACTGGCTGAAGAAGGACCGATTAGTCACCGAGTGCATACGACACCACATCGCTGTCGAAGGGCGCACCGTTGCAGACCTCCGTAGCGAGCTGAGCGCCTGCATCCGTGCAAAGCGCCACCATAAATCCACGGAGGACCTAGTGCAAGCTTTAGAAAGGGAGATGAAGGAGGAAGGTAACGCCACCATACTCGTTCCAACCACCACGGTAAGAATCCCAAACAAAGCGGTAGCAACACGTGGCGACATAACCTCAGCTGCAAGAGTGCCGGATTTGGAGGTTATAAACTCCGTGCGGCGATGGAACATACGCTACAGCGGTCGCGAAAATTTACACGACTTTCTGGAGCGATCAGTGGCGTAACTACAGGGTGGCAAGTCGGCAAAATGCCACGGGCCCCCAGCCCGAAGGGGCCCCCGGTCAGAGGAAATCTCAATTCCCAACATTTATTATTACACATACACATTACTTAAGTAAAAAAAAAGTTTTGTCTTTAATTTATTTGTTACCTTCTTAGTTGCATACATAGCTAAAAAAAATATACCTAGGTATTAAACTTTCAATGCATTAGTAAAAAAAAATTTAACCCAGTTTTAGAAAGAATGGTCAAAATCCAATTACTCGTAATAATTTCGGAAACATGTGTGGACAAACATACCTCAAAAATTTGTTTATTGGTTTATATTTATATTCACTGGGCATGTCTCAGGGTGTCTCGCTGAGACTAGGTATATTGCCGCCATTAAAATCAGTGTTGCCGTTTAAGCGCATTTCGCGCTAGATAGCGCAATTCTAGACTCTTCAGCGCTTTTTTTCTCAATACAATGCGCTAACAAATATTTTTCGGAATCTAGTAGAAAATTGTAAAAATTATTGACGATCGTAAATTTAAGCCAATAAGTTAATTGTCAGAGCCGTAAAACGTTAGGAAAATAACGAGCTGGGAATTCCCCAAAGGGTTTAGTATTCGCCGACAACAATGTTATTGATGCGTTTAATATTTTGTCTCTTTTTTACATTAAAGTGTTATGTTATGACTGTCTCTGATCTTACTAACAGAGTTCAATTATAATGATACGTCATCAGTTGAAAGTTCTTAAGAAAAATTGCCACACTTTTATGTTGCCTGAACACGGTTTGAAGAAAATGACTAAAACTGTAAAAAAAGAAACGGCATCTGGTGAAGGCACACCAATCGCACCCGAACGTAATGATGACCAGAAAGATATTCAGTTATTTAATTTAGTTGATTTTGATAAATGTAATAATGGTTAAATAAATTCACATAAAAGCACATCTTCTCTTATTGCCATTAAAAATGCACAGCTAAAATTTAGCGCAATTTTGAAATGAGTTTGGTGTATTTTTTTCTTTCTCAAACGGCAACACTGCTTAAAATTTATGTTGGTAATACTTGCTGATGCTTGGGGAATCCCCGATTCGAGTTTGTACCCTGCAAGACGGAGGTAACAGATTGCACAAACACATTGAAACATTTTCAGCTGTTCACTAACACTGTTACATTTTCTGGAATTTTCAATGGAATGGTAAGTAAGATAGAGAAAAACTATCGACATTATAAACATATTGTAATGTTAACTTGTTAGAATAGGAGAGGCGAATACCCAATATTTCAAGAAGAAAAACGAAAAGCGCAGTTTATTTTGATTTTAAAGAGGTAAGTTCGCTATTTATATGATATTTTATAATTAATTTCTAATTTATATATATATTATTAATTTCTTTTATATAGAGAAAATGAAAGAGGTTAACAAGGAGAAAAAGGTAAGCATTGTGAATTTAATGTTGTGTGTATAATTAAAAATTTTAATATTACAGAAATCATTTGGACCATTGGTAAAATTCAAATCTATTGCGTGCAGCAACCAATGTATGCTTTAAATTATTAAAGTGTATATTTAATTCAAATTTTGTAATAGATTGTGCATTTTATTTGATTTTATTATTAAATAAAGAGAAATAATAAAAAAACTGAGTTTATTTAAAAGAATTTAATTTGCTAGATGTAACCAATGAACATCAATATATATGAAAAACTCCACTATTGTATAACGCAAGAACTCACCAAGAACTTAGCAGTTTATTGTTGTAAGATTTGGTTGTTTGTTGCAAGTGAAGATATATTTAATTAGTTAATTGTGAAAATAGGTTGACAATGTCTACTGGTAAGAATTTTATTCTAATATTTAAATTAATTTATACTATTACAATTATTTTAATTTTTAATCTACCCATAAAATTAATCATTTACATCGTCGGTAGGTATCGGTAGTAAAGTTTGAAATCACAAGTTACGAAATTATTATTTAAAATAATGATTCTCATCGCGCATTTCAAAATCAATTCACTATTTTGACATTCGTAACCACCAAAACTATTTCGGTACCTATGTTCATCGTTCTTTCAAAACTTACAAAATTTGACACTTGAATTGAACTTTGAACAATCGGTGGACTTTCGTTATAAACATTTTTACGGTCGCTTTTTTGGCATTTGTTAGCAATTAAGTAGATTTTTCAATAAATAAAAGCTATAGTATTATTACAAACTTTTTGCGGTTTTGTTCTAGAAAGTATCAGAGTGGAAGCGAAAAAAGAAAGCGAAAGAAGGAGTCTGAAGAACAAAATAAAAAGTTACCTAAAATAAGTCAGTACTTTAATAATCAAGATAGTATACAAGAAGAAGTGGCAATATCGCAGGGCCCGATAACAGTGAATATTTATATTCAGAGCAACCACAACTGTAAACCAAAAGGCCCCTTGTTAAGGGATAGTAACAATAGATCTTTCTTAGATAAATATTATTACACTGTTTCTAAATCTGGCGTAAAGTTAGAACGTACATGGCTGTCCTATTCTCTATTGCTTCAAAAAGCATATTGTGCACCATGTTGGTTATTCGCAAATAGGGCGTCTAAAAATATACAAAATATTTGAATGGAAGGCAATGATGATTGGAAACATATTGTGGAAGCCATAGAAAGACATGAGACATCGAAAGAACATTTGCATTCATGTTTTGTACATCGACAGTGGCAGTTACATGGAACACTAGATGAAGAGCAAGAGTCCATTATCAAGAGAGAAAATTTTTTTTGGCGCCAGGTACTCACTAGACTTCTTGATGTTACTCTGATACTTTCAATCTGTAATTTAGCTTTTCGTGGTCATAAAGAAACGGTATATGGCAACGATTCTGGTCCAAAAGGAAATTTTTTGAGTATTGTTGAGTTATTAGCCAAATACGAACCTATTTTACAAGAGTTGCTAAGCAAACCTAAGGACCAGATTAAATACTTAAGTCCAAAAATACAAAATGACCTCATTGCTGTTCTGGTTCAAAAAGTGGAAAATGCCCTGGTAAATGAAATAGTCACCGCGCCGTTTTATTCCATTTTGTTTGATACTACTCAAGATATTTCCAAAACAGATCAATTGTGTGAACTTTACCGTTACTGTGTAATCGAGAAAGATGAAAATGGAACTCCAAAGGCTCTCGTAATTAAAGAGTCATTTTTAAGATTTCATGAGGATCAAACTGCCTTAGCAATGTCCAAGCAGATAATAAAATCCATAAATGGCAAAAGTATTTCTCTGAATAAGTGCCGTGGACAAGGGTACGATGGAGCTAATACTATGAAAGGTACTTATGGCGGAATTCAAAAACTCATAAGAGATATAGAGCCAAATGCAGTGTATGTCCATTGTGCTGCTCATAATTTAAACTTGGTAGTAAATGATGCAGTAAAAGAGGTCATAGAAATACAAACATTATTCGAAACTGTGCAACAAATTTATAATTTTTTTGGCCATAGTATTAGACGATGGAATATATTATCTAGTTTTATATCTGACAACAAAAAAGGAGAAACCGTTATATCATCAAATTCAGTAACATTAAAAACAATGAATCCAACTTGATGGGCAGGACGCTTTGATGCCATGTTTGCTTTAAAGGTTCGATTTGTTGATGTTCAAAAAGCGCTAACAAAAACCATTTTATCAAATTCCAAATCAGATGAGAGAAATGAAGCTATCTTGCTAAAGAAGAAGGTAGAGAACTACAATTTTATTATGTTGCTGGTTTTCCATTGCAAAGTCTTACAAACCATAGACGCGGCTTCTAAAGCACTTCAATCTAAAGCCGTCGATCTTTCAAATGCTTCAAAGCGTTTGCAAGTCTGTCTAGAAGAACTTGAAAAGTATCGACATGAATTTGAAGATTTAAAAACGGAAGCAAATAGTATTGCAGTTAAATGGTCTATAAACCCTGAATTTCCTAAAACTCGTCAGTGAAAAGTGAAACGTCATTTTGTGAGCATGAACGTCTCCAAGATCCTTAAAGCTTGTTTAAAGTGAACGTATTCTATCGTGTATTAGACATCATCATTAATCAACTTAGATCGCGTTTCCTTGGAATGATTGAAATTGTTTCCAATTTTAGTGTCTTGCAGCCTGCCACTTTGCAAAACTTGAATGATACTGATTTATTGGAAAAGGCTTTAGCATTTGTCCATTTATATAAAAAAGATATATCTATGTCGTTTTCCAAAGAAATTCTCAGTTTTCGATCCTCTTTTAAACACGAAATAGAAAGGTCGTCTTATTAATAATAAAGAATCATTTTATATCTTCAAGCTTTCCTGAAGTGTGCACTGCATTTCTGTTATTTCTCACCATTCCTGTAACTACGGCTAGTGCCGAGCGATCATTTTCAAAACTGAAATTGATAAAAACTTATTTAAGAAATTCTATGGGACAAGAAAGGTTAAGCAATTTGGCTATTCTATCCATCGAAAATTCTATGGCCCGAAATTTGAACTTTGATGATGTCAATAACACTTTTGCTGAACAGAAAGTCCGAAGAAAGGAATTTTAATAATTAAAATTGTGTACTTAAAATAAAATTGTGATTTCAGTTCAATATGTACTTTAAATTAGGTACCTTTAATTAAAAGTGAATAATTAGCAAATCAAGAAATTATAATTATAAAGTTTGTATGTACCTACTTCACGTAGTGATTTATTAGTTAACTCTTACAAATAAAAGTGTATAAATAAATATTATAAAATAAAAAATACTATTGTTGTTGGTTCAGCTTCTTTATATATTGGGGAAGTGGGAGGGCAGGGGGCCCATTCGATGAATTTGCCACGGGCCTCGAACGGTATAGTTACGCCACTGGGAGCGATGCGAAGAGCTAGCAGAATGCTACTCGATAGCAAACAACCAGCTTCTTGCCACGATGCCGGAAATTCTGCAGGACAAAGCGCTGCAATGGTTTCGAGTAAAACGCAACGCCATCAACACGTGGGACGACTTTCGTTACGAGGCTGAACGGTTCTTTTTACCGAAACGACACCTCGCACATCTGGAAGAAACCATCCATCAGCGCAAGCAATTTCCCAGAGAGAAGGCAAAGGATTATGTGCTGGCCATCCAGACGCTTATTCGCCAGCACCCGAAACTTCGCGATGAAGATCACATCGAGCGTATATATGACGGTCTAAGGGTGGAATATCGCTTATATGTCCGTCGGAGCGATTTCAACAGCGTGGACGAACTACTCGAATTAACGGAAGAGTTCGAGTTGCTGAAAGGCGAGGAGACCAGGCAAACGAGAAACACCAATCACTGTTTGACGGCGGTAAGTAATAAGTATTGCCGCGAGAAAGTTTGTTGGCGATGCAAGCAGCCGGGACACCGAAGACACCAATGTCGCAACCAGCAGCGAATATTTTGCTCTCGCTGCGGACTCGACGGAACCATGTCGCGGGACTGCAATTGCCCTACACATGTGGCAGTGCGAGCCACTCCGCCCGAACCCAGCACAGCAGTACGCAAAACAACGCTTCCGTACCCAGAATGGAAGCAAGATGGTCGTTATTATCTGCCCATTACTATTGCGGGCATGCAGGTCGAAGCTCTGGTGGACACCGGAGCCACGCTCACATACATCGGTAAGGAACTCCAGCGTCATCTAGACAACCACAGGATTAAAGCCAAACGCCAGACCCGTCGCATTCAGCTAGCTAACCGGACGTATATACCTAGCACGAAAATGTATCCCGTTACCATCGAGCTGGGTAAGAAGACGACGCATCTACTCGTATCCGCTTTACCGACGCTGTCGGAACCTGTCATCTTGGGCATGGATTTCCTGGGGAAACGGGACTTGACTATTACCGTCGATGGTCAACCCCTAGCCGCTACACGCCTGAGCACGCAGGCACCTACCGATCACCTTGCGATGCTAACCGAGAGGCAACATCTTACAGAAAGGGAGAATCACCAATTGAATACGCTCCTCACTGAAAACGCAGCCGTGTTCTCGACGATCACCGGCCCCAGCACAGCCGCCGAACATGTGATTCGACTTAAACACGATCGCCCATTGAAGCAGAGATATTATCCGCGCAACCCAGCGATGCAAGGAGTAATCAATCAGGAGGTGAACGAATTGATTGCCACCGGCCGCGTCGAAGTCTCTAACAGCGCTTACAGCTCGCCCATTGTCTTAGTGCGAAAGAAACAAGGAAGTTGGCGAATGTGTATCGACTACCGGCAACTTAACGCAGCAAGTATACCAGACGCATACCCACTTCCCCAAATAAACGCAATCCTAGACCAGTTGAAGGAAGCTCGGTTTATCTCGACCATCGACCTGAAGAACGGCTACTGGCAGATTCCGCTACACCCCCGCTCACGCCCGTACACCGCATTTACCGTACCGGGGAGAGGTTTATTCCAGTGGCGAGTGATGCCTTTTGGGCTGCATTCGGCGCCAGCAACATTCCAGCGAGCCTTAGACACCGTCCTGGGATCAGAACTACAGCCGAAGGTCTTCGCCTATCTGGACGACATCATTGTACTGGGAAACTCTTTCGAAGAGCACTTGGACTATTTGCAAGCAGTGTTCACGCGCCTTCAACAAAACCGCATGCAGATCAACTTTGAGAAGAGCAAGTTCGTGCAGCAACGCCTCCATTACTTGGGCCATGTAGTCAGCAACGAGGGTATTCACACCGACCCGGCTAAGGTGGCAGCCATTAGCGACATGGCAGCACCTACTACCATCCGAGAACTACGCCGTTTCCTGGGAACAGCCTCGTGGTACCGACGTTTCGTAGCAGACTTCGCCACAATATCAGCACCACTGAACCGTTTATTGAAAAAGAACCAGCGTTGGTCATGGGGTGCCGAACAAGAAGAAGCATTCCAGTCGCTAAAGGAAAAACTAACCAGTGCACCCATCCTGGGGTGCCCTGACTTCGAGAGGCCTTTCTGTCTGCAGACTGACGCCAGCGGAGAAGGACTAGGCGTGGTACTATTTCAACGCCATTCGGACCAAGAACGGGTTGTAGCATACGCCAGTCGCAGCTTGACAGAGTTGGAGAAGCGATACTCCGCCACCGAACAGGAGTGCCTAGCCGTATTGTGGGGTATAAGGAAACTGCGACCATACCTGGAGGGCTATCATTTCACCGTAATCACCGACCATCATTCGCTCAAATGGCTTCACACCCTGCAGAACCCATCCGGAAGACTCGCAAGGTGGGCCCTAGAGCTACAACAGTTTGACTTCGACATCGAGTATCGCAAAGGTACCCTCAACGTAGTCGCCGACGCGCTATCCAGATGCCCACTGAAAACCCAAGAAGGCAATGCGGAACTTTTGCATGCCGTCCATGATCAACCGGATAGATGGTATGAAAGACGTACGCGCCAGGTACACGATCAACCAACGAAATATCCCGATTACCAACTTATCGATGGCCGGCTCTTTCGGCACATCGCCCCACGCAATACGCTATCCAAGTCACCACGCTGGAAACTATGCGTACCGGAGCACCGTCGACTCGAAGTCCTGAGAGAAAATCACGACGCCAGCACCGGCGGTCACCTGGGTGTACACAAAACACTCAAACGCATACAAGAAGGGTACTATTGGCCTGGGATGCATAGGGATGCACTCAAGTATGTTCGTCGATGTCAACCATGTGCCGAATATAAGATAGACCAGCGACGACCTGCCGGGATGATGGCCACCATGCAATGCTCACGACCATGGGAAGTTGTAACGGCAGACTTTGTAGGCCCACTACCACGCTCAACAAATGGCAACTCGTGCTTGCTAGTGCTCACGGATAAGTTCTCCAAGTGGGTGGAACTCGTGCCAGTCCGGAATGCAACCACCGCCAGTGTTATAAAGGCGCTACGAGAACGCGTGATATACCGGTTTGGTTGTCCTAACGTATTCCTTACCGACAACGGGAAGCAATTCACCGGGAAGCCGCTTACACAGTTCCTGGAGAGCCACGGAATTCAACATCGTTTCACCGCCATTTACGCTCCACACGAGAACCCAACCGAGCGCACCAACAGAGTCGTGAAAACTATGATCGCCCAACGAGCAAAGGCCGATCATCGGACCTGGGACCACCAACTAGCCGAAATAGCTTTCGCGATAAATACATCACAACACGACTCGACAAAAACATCAGCAGCTGAGATAAACTTCGGGCACACACCAGCTACACCGAAACAAATCCGCAAAGAAGGGAACGTGCCCGACGAAGGAGCCACCACCGTGCCGACCCTCACGGAGCTTTGGCAAGAAGTTTCTCGCAACTTGTCTACCGCAGCAAAACGCCAGAAGAAATACTACGATTTGCGCAGACGACCATGGAAGCCACTTATCGGCGAGAAAGTACTCAAAAGAGATCATCCGCTCTCTTCCGCAGTAAACAACTTTGCACAGAAGCTTGCTCCGAAATATTCTGGCCCATATATCGTCAGAAAGTTCAAGTCGACCAATACAGTTGAACTCGTGAATCCGAACGCACCGGGTGGGCGTACCATTCATGTGCATCTGCAAGATCTAAAGCAGCTGCCAACCGAATCTTGAGTAGCCGCTAACGCGATCCCTACCGAGCCTACGGACTCTAACTCCGAGCCACCTAGCACCAATGTAGCGCAACCATAGACGTTGCCAACACTAATCAAAGCGTCCGTTTGCTCATCTCTTTCCAGATAACCAGAATGAAACCGAAAACCAACAGGAGGCCGCAGGCATCGAGCCGACAACCACAGTCGCCGGACGAGCCGCAAAGGCCGCCACCTTTCCGGCCACCCCCAGAAGCACGACCTCGGGTGAACACCAATGCAACCGAAGTGCAGCAATTACACGCAATAAGCGTGGACGTCGCCGGGTCAGCCGCTCGAACTCGCCCGAGGGCATCCAGGCAGCCCCTGGAGCGCAGCGTCAGCAAAGCCACCACCCGAAGTCGGCCGCGCCCAAAACCAGCCGAAATGGAAGCGTTGCCGCGACAGACGCCGCTCAGCACCAACGCCCGGAAGCTCCCGACCACCAAGCGAGCCCCAACGCCACGGGAAGCAGACCATGAAGCTGGTGCTGCGACAGAGCCGCGCGCCGCCCAAACCTCGACGCACCCCGCAGGCCAAGCGAAGGCCCAGCGAGGCACGGCAACGAGCACCGTCACGGCGGAAGCCAGCACCGAGAAGCAACTCGTGGAGAATGCGCAAGAGACGTCAGCAACAACAGCGACTGCATGCTCGAATGACGATGGGGCGCCTGCCCGTGCAACTGCCACGACTCACGTCGAGACGACGCCGCCTCACCCGAAAGCGACGCCAACCCCGACGACGACCCGTCCGCCAACTGCCGAGATCAGCACACAACCGGCCATGCCTGACACATCACCCCCACAAGTAACACCGGTGGCCGAAGTCCCAGAGTTCCTGGAAGGGCTGGTGCTGACCAGACAGCATTTCATCAAGCGATCCAGGCGAACGCTGTTCTTCCGGGGCCGACGTCTAGCCCTCCAGAAGCTAGAAGGCGACCGGGTTCTGGTGCGATACGGCGAGGACAGATGCGTGCTGCACTTATATGACTAACACCTCCGAGCAGCCGTTACAATTAAGGCATTAGCATTAAGTGTGTATTTGCATTACTTTTAGTTGTAAAATCCATCCCGTAGGCCGGAAATTAAAATTTATATTTATATATACCAGTTACCATAATTATTCATGTATTTATACGATTAAATGGGTGTCACTAGTTGTAAGCTATAAGACCTAAGACGCCTTGTACTATAAGTTAAGAAATGCTATTGAATAAAGGTGTCCACACCCGCTCCCCGTTCACGGCACACGCCAACTAGGACAGCCAGCCAGCCCCCAGCCGAACCATCGTGGGGGATCTCTTTCCACCCGCCGCCAGCGAAGTATCATTGTCCGAAGTGAGGGGGAGACTGTAACGTGGCTTTTACCACCTTACAATAGTTTACGTCAACTTACCTCACTACGATGTTGGACGCCGCTAGAGCCTTATATCATGTACCCGCACCATACACACACAACTTACCTCACTACGATGTTGAACGCCGCTGGAGCCTTACATCATGTACCCGCACCATACGCACACAACTTACCTCACTACGGTGTTGAAAGCTGCTAGAGCTTTCCACCACCACCTAACGCACCATACGCATACTTACCTCGCTACGGTGACGAAAGCTGCGCTGTGCTGCTATATAAGCAAGCACTTCACATCGAGTGCGATCATTTCTTCCAGCACTCCGGCAAGGACGGTCGCCATCGGCAGCAATAGGCAGGGTAAGTGTAATAATAGTAGAAATAGGTAGCGCTGTATAGAAAAGTAGAAGTAGACAGTATGGGGAGGCCTCGCGCAGAAAAGGCATCACCGCCGGGTGATGCCAGTGCTCGCGATGGCCCTGCCCAGTAGTTGGGGGAATGCGCAGGCCTCGCGCAGAAAAGGCATCACCACCGGGTGATGCCAGTGCTCGCGATGGCCCTGCCCAGTAGTTGAGGGATCGCAGGCCTCGCGCAGAAAAGGCATCACCGCCGGGTGATGCCAGTGCTCGCTATGGCCCTGCCCAGTAGTTAAGGGATCGCAGGCCTCGCGCAGAAAAGGCATCACCGCCGGGTGATGCCAGTGCTCGCGATGGCCCTGCCCAGTAGTTGAGGGATCGCAGGCCTCGCGCAGAAAAGGCATCACCGCTGGGTGATGCCAGTGCTCGCGATGGCCCTGCCCAGTAGTTGGGGGAATGCGCAGGCCTCGCGCAGAAAAGGCATCACCGCCGGGTGATGCCAGTGCTCGCGATGGCACTGCCCGGTAGTTGGGGGAATGCGTGCCTTGCACAGCAAAGGCATCACCGCTGGGTGATGCCAATGCTCGCGATGGCACTGCCGTAGCCGCGTCAAGAGCACGTGGCATGAGTACCGCTGCTTACGGACCGTTACACAAACTAACGTGACTAACAGACGAGAGGTAATGTAAGGAGAGTTGCTAGCCGGAGGTCAACCAACACAGTTCGCTGACAATTATATCTGTCCTTCGCAGAGTTGCTAGCCGGAGGTCAACCAACACAGTTCGCTGACAATTATATCTGTCCTTCGCAGAGGAGCCCCGGAGAACACTACCCGATTCAACAAACGTCAACGCCTGACAAACTAATTTCATCCGTTTTCATCATCGCCGTTTTCATCACCGCCGTTTTCATCGCCGTGCCAGACTCCACAAGCTTTAACGCCTGGCACGCTAATTTCATCCGTTTTCATCACCGCCGTTTTCATCGCCGTGCCAGACTCCACAAGCTTTAACGCCTGACACGCTAATTTCATCCGTTTTCATCATCGCCGTTTTCATCAACGCCGTTTTCATCGCCGTGCCAGACTCAACAAGCTTTAACGCCTGGCACGCTAATTTCATCCGTTTTCATCATCGCCGTTTTCATCACCGCCGTTTTCATCGCCGTGCCAGACTCAACAAGCTTTAACGCCTGGCACGCTAATTTCATCCGTTTTCATCATCGCCGTTTTCTTCATCGTCACTGTATACATCACGCTGGTCTGGCTGTCCACTGAAAGGGGGGGTGTGGACACTTCATCTATTTAATTAGATCTTTTATTTGCTAAGGGTTTGTGGGTCCCAAGGCTGACCCTGGAGCGGCTGAGCATACCTCAGCTATGGAAGAAACCCCATTACAAGCTGCTACAATATTCAGAACGAAGCTCCGGAAGGGTCGCTCGCGTTTCTCGTGGTAATTCGAGCTCTTCGTCTGCGATAGGTGTTGATTTGACTTCAAGAACGCCATTCACTTGGAAGGGAATCAGATAAGGTGTTAATAGCTCCACAGTGAATGGCGGTCAGTACTTGTCGGAAGTTAGTTGCATTCGAAGTCCGGTCGGCGTAATGTTCGATGTCATCGACGTAATTGAGGAAATACCTCTTGGTGTTCCTTAGACGAAATCTACGAAATCATCGCAGCAGGAACTGCTTGGAGAGGAGTTATTTATGCTCCTTAATTGGGAACATAAGCGTCTCACTATGTAGATATTCGATGGGAGACATCAAGAGGCATCTTGTCATGTTCCGGAGTGTAGTGTTCTGGCAGGTCGGTAGCTTCTTGATCTGCATTCCACCTCATCCAGGTGTCCATATTGGTGCGGCTTAGTTGAGGACCGGTAGGCCGATTGCCTTGTAAGGTGCCGAAGCTCATTCGGCGATCTAACCCCATTTGGATCGGTGAGTATTTAAGTTTGTAGTCATTAGAACGTCTTGCATCAGGGTTGCTCTGCGTCCTCTCGACTCGTGCTGGCATTGAGTCCAACCTGAACCCGGAGAAATTTTGCTGCTGCAAAAGACTCCATCCAAAATCCACCTCGGTCAGGTGTAATACATGCAATGGATGGAACCATCTTAAGACCTGATCTGGCCTTAAGGCACGTAGGGAGTGTACCATTATGCCAACGACGCGCACTGCGCCGCCAGTCACCCCGAGTGGCCACCAGAAGGCCTCCTAACTCTCTCTGTCTTGTCGCACGGAGCCATATCAGGGGAATACGGGGAGAGGTTAATGGTTAAAATATGGTTTTTGGTCAAATAATCGGTCACAAGCGTCGAGACGAATGCTGGATTCTGAGTAATTTTTGGTCGTCAGTTAATTTGTGCACAATACCGCACACACGCCTTTCGTAAGCCCAAATGTTCGGTCCTAATGCGATAAATCGATGCTTTTGTGATGTTCAATTTCATTTCCATGAATTTCAGTGATGATTTCGTCTGATTTTTGATGAATTCGTCATTTATGTCCTCACGACCACTTTGAAAACGTTGAAACCACTCGTGTACTCTGCTACGGAATGGGCAATTATCGCCATAAACTTGTTGCATCAATTGAAACGTTTCGGTAAAAGTTTTACCAATTTTAAAACAAAATTTTACTATATGTTGGCTCTTTGTTCGAAGCTCATTTTCGCACCGATAACACAAACATACTGAGACTTAAAACGCAATAACTTCACTTCCAATCAAGGAAATGTCATGAAATTCTCACTGGACAATCGACAAAGGTAGCAGATTCTAACGCACCAATCGACATATAGATTAAAAAAGTCTTGTTTAATTAGGAAAGCACCTTGTACGTCGGAACGTCGCATCAGTCAAGTGCAATTCTTGCACTGGCTGCTGTCACCTCCCGGCGTGTTCCGGCCTGGGCACCACACGTGAGTGGAGTGAGCCGTACGTTGCCCCATGCTGAAGGAGTCTGCCCCGCAACAATCAACAGTGGGGTCGCCAAACAACACCTCAGTGCGAAAACTGGCGCTGATTCTACAGCTGCAACAAGCACCACCAATACGCCCCTCAACCTCAGGATCACCCACGGACACCCGCGACAAACCCGTATACTTCAATTCAACTGCAACGGACTCCAGAGTAAGATCGAGGAGATAGTTGCACTTATGAACCCGGAACGCGTATCGATAACTGCGGTCCAAGAAATCAAGCTAAACAGCCGCTCAGATATTCTGAGTTGTGCCGGTTTCAACGCCTAGCTTTCATATTACACAACACTGTACAATATCGTCTAAACGTTGAAGACATTGACCGCAGGGATACTACCCAAGAATGTTTAGGTATAGAATCAGGCGATGTCGAGCTCGAAATATTTAATATATACATGTATACATATACATAGTGACATGTGGCCCTACAAGATATCACCCGAATATAGGTGCGCTACTTCCTGGTGAAATCCGTTTGGTACTAAGCGACTTTAACGCGCCCCACGACCTTTGGCATTCTTGCCTGTCAAACAATCATAGGGGAATGAAGCTGGTAGAACAGATTAACGATGCGTCATTCTGCACAATGAATGCCGAAGCCCCCGCCAGAGTTATGGGCACCTGTAATAGCTCGGCCGATATTATCATCGCTAGTGTTGTCATAGTCTGGCGACCCATGCTAACTCTCGCATCTGACCATCTGCCCATTATTATCTCGATCGATAAACCTTCCGATTTTGCTTCTGTGGACAACCATACCTTCGATAACTTTAACAAAGCTAACTGGGTCGGCTTCACAGAATTTACTGAGAACACCTTCATCACTCTACTCATTCCTATTTTAAAACAATTCGATTCCGCAAGGTGATCGCAGCAGCTACCGCTCGCTTCATACCGGCTAGAAGATTTGCGGAACTCCGCTCAAATTTCCCAGCCAAAGCTGCCGTTTTAGCTAATGAGCGCGACACCTTACATCATGCCGATCCTCGGGAGTACTGAGTAAGGGTTCTCGATTTGGAGGTTCGGCGGTTGGTAAACTAACATAAGCGGACGGAATGGATAGAGATCCTGAAGTTCTGCAACCTCTCCGCCGGTGTGAGTAAGCTTTAGTCAACTGTCAAGGCTTTGTCCAACCCAAGAGGCAAGATGACGGAATTGAAATTCAATTCAATGGTCATGCGTCTCCGGACCCGGAGAAGTGCGCGAACAAAACCAAGCGATGAAGACTGCGCGCCACTTACTCTCACCGATGAGAAGGTTCAAGATGAATCAACATGATCATGCTAAAGTGTTGTAATATATTTTCCACTACTGTATTAAAGGTAGCTACAAACAATATAATATTTGTCATAACTGTATTTGAATCTGAAGTCAACTCTCTCAGTTATATTCATGGATTTTTTTTTGTACCATTTATGTCATTCGCAAATAAATGTTCTAGAAAGAAAACGTGTTGTGTTTCTTAAGTTAAGTTATTACTTTCTACAGGTTATGGGCCCAGCCCAGACCAAAAGAGGTACTGAAGTTGTTATGTGAAAAATCAAAAGAAAAAACTATTAAGTGCTTGCGAAAATATAAAATAAAATTGGTAGTGGTTCGTACACCATCGAAAAGTTCGATGATGCGAATTATGTTTCGTGGTCAATCCACATAAAAAGTGTACTGGTTCACTCAGAGTTGTGGACAGTAGTTAGCAGAAAGCTAACAAAAAGTGAAAATTCATCGGTAGAAGAAGTGTCGGCATTTGATTTAAAGGATGAAAAGGCGTTGACAATCATATTGTTAAGCATAAAACCATTAGAAGTTAGCCATGTGAGACATTGTCTGACAGCAGCAGCAGCCTGGAATAAATTGAAGGAGATTCATCAACCTAGTAGCCCTGCTAGAAAAGTGACACTATTTCGACAGTTGTTATCATTAAACTTTGCAGAAGGTGATATAATTTCAAATCATATAACTGAATTTTTCAAAGTTCAGGAGAGGTTGTCTGAAACAGGTGGCAACCTTCCAGATGAAGTGGCAGACATAAATTTGCCAAAATCGTTCGAAAATTTTGTAGTGGCCATTGAATCACGTGATACATTGCCTACATTGAATGCACTTAAGCTAAAATTGCTTGAAGAGGGTGCAAGACGTAATGACGAAAAATCCCTTAATCCCGAATCACACCACGCGTTAGTTGCGAGAGCGAAGTTCCAAAGAAATCCTAACGGGAGCAACAAAGTCGGCAGCGACGGCAGCAGTAGCGCAGAAGTTCAATCGTCAAGAAATAGCGAACAAAAAAGGCAACGAGGAAGATGTTACAACTGCGAAAGATTTGGGCATTTTGCTGCACACTGTAGAGAATCGCGAAAAGAGCAACGAGTAGAACAGCAAGGAAAGAATAAATCGTTAACTATTCTCGCTTCTGCTTCTCCCTTCAAAATCGGTCGTGACGTTTGGTGTATAGACAGTGGAGCAACAGCATATCTCTGCTTTGATTGTTCGTTATTTGTATCATACAAAGAAAGAACTGAGAAAATAGAACTCTCTGGTGAAAAACACGTAGAAGCAGGAGTTGGTGAAGTGCACATTGAAAGTGGTAGATTTTTGTTAAAGTTAAAAAACGTTTTGTATGTGCCTCAGTTGCGATACAATTTTATATCTGTAAGCAAAGCTTGTGAACGTGGATATAGTGTTGTATTCGAAGAAAAACAAAGTTTGGTGAAAGATAGAAAGGGAGAAATTATAATAAGAGCGCAAGAAAAAGGTGGTTTGTTTGTAATGAATTTACAAACGAACAAGTGCATGCTTACAAATAACAGAAACAGTGAAGCAAGTGTGTGGCATAGTCGTTACAGACATTTAAATTACGACAGTTTGATTGTTGACGTGCGCTAAAAGTAAAATTTTTGTAAAACCATTTGCTCGCGCTTCTCAAAATCGTTCTAACGAAGTATTGCAAATTGTGCACTCAGATATATGCGGGCCAATTAATAAAAACTCAATTGGTGGCTCCAAATACTTTGTGACATTTTTGATGACAAGTCGCGATACGTGGGTGATATTTTTTAAAATCAAAAAGTGATGTTTTTGCAACCTTTAAGACTTATAAAGAAATGAGTGAAAGACATAATAATAAGAAAATAAAAATTCTGATAAGCGATAATGGTCGGGAAAACAAAGTGATGAATTTGAAAACTTTTTGCGTGAACATGGCAATTGATAGGCCCGCATACACCGCAACAAAATGGTGTAGCAGAGCGTGCCAATCGCACGTTGGTTGAGATGGCACGCAGTATGATTGTGCATTGTGGGTTAGACAAGTCTTTTTGGGCTGAAGCAGTGTCAACAGCGGCATATCTACGCAATAGAGCTGCAACAAAAACACTCGTAGATAAAACGCCCTATGAAGAGTTTGTGGGTAGGAAACCAAGTGTCGCACATTTAAGAGTATTTGGTTCCTTGGCGATTGCCCTAAATGAAGCAATATCTAAAAAGTTTCGTGCAAAAGGCAAAGAAATGATAATGGTTGGTTATCCAGATACGGCTAAAGCGTATAGGTTGATGGATCCAGATACACGTAAGGTGATAGTGAGCAGAGACGTCATATTTTTAGAAGATAAATATTGTATATAGGCAGATGACATTGTTGAGTTTGATGTTGGGGAAATTTTGCCAGATGCAGACGAAACAAGCAGCAATAATGAAATCGGTGAGGATGAGCAAAGCGAAGATAACGTTGAAGTAAGCAGCAATAAACAGTCAATAACGTATGTTCGGGGTAGACCTAGAGTAGTTCGCAATGGTGATCGTGGCCGTCCTCGAAAAGAGTGACATTCATTCAATTTCACCAAAAACATCGACGTCAAGATCTCACAATCAGTCGATGAGGCGCTTAATGATGACTACGCGAAACATTGGCGGGCATCTATGCAGAAGGAGTACGATTCATTGGTCAAGAACAAAACTTGGTCATTAGTAGAGTTACCATTAAACGAGAAGGCAATTAATTGCAAGTGGATTTTCAATACCAAGCGAAACGTATATGGCAGTGTTGTACGATTCAGGAGTCGTTTAGTGGCGAAAGGTTATAGTCAACTGTATGTTATAAATTTCATCGAAACGTTCTCTCCAGTTGTAAGGTATGCGACAGTGCGTATGTTGTTGGCACTAGCATGTGAATATAAGCTACATTTGCATAAAATGGACGTATCAACGTTTATTTAAATAGCGATTTGCACGAAGTAGGCTACATGAAGCAACCTGAAGGCTTTGTCGATAAAAAGTTTTCTCAGCGGGTTTTAAAATTAAATAAAGCCCTGGATGGTCTAAAACATAGCGGCCGTGAGTGGAATATGAAGCTTGCTGAAGTCCTGAAGTCATTCGGGTTTACACCGTGCATCAGTAATCCTTGTGTTTACACACGAAATGTTAATGGTAACTATATTATAATCATGGTCTATGTTGATGATTTAATTATAGATTGCTCGAAGTTGGATGAAGTTGTTACGATTAAAGAGTAAATTTCTAGCGTATTTGACGTAGTGGATGGCGGTCCGCTCAGGTATTTCCTTGTCATGGAAATTGAATGCGAAGGTGAGACGGGAGCGATCACGATATGTCAGAAAAAATACATCAACGAACTGCTTTCTCAGTATAAGATGCAAGATTGCAAGGCTGCAGTTACTCCGTTGGTTGCTGGTCTTCAAGTCAGCTGTAATAGTTTAGACTGCAGGCGCGTAAATACAAACAATTACCAGTCTTTGATCGAAAGTTTAATGTACCTGGCTATATCCATAAGACCAGACATCCTGCACTCTGTATGTAAGTTATCGCAGCAGAATATAAAATCGGATTCTGAGCCCGAAGCTGGTGCAAAACATATTTTGCCTCATTTAAAAGGGACAATCGATTTGAAACTTCACTATAAATGGACAGGTGAAACAATTAAGTGTTATGTTGATGCCGATTGGGGTTCCTATGCAGGCGATAGGAAGTCATACACCGGCAGTGCATTTATAGCAGGAGGTAGCGTTTTTTCATGGGAATCAAAGAAGCAAAGTGTTGTAGAGTTAAGCAGCACTGAGGCAGAATATATTGCTTTGTCAACAACCGCAAAAGAAGCGGCCTACATTCGAAAATTAACAAATGAATGGGCTTTCGAGTCATTGAGCCTACAGTTATCAATAACGATAATCAGGGTGCCATGCATTTAGTTAAGAATCAAGTTTACCATACTAGGAGTAAACATATTGACTTAAAGTACCATCATGTTCGAGATATGTACAAAAACAATGAAATTAATTTGAATTATATTTATAGAGAAGAAATGTTTTCAGATATCTTTAAAAAGAATTTGCAAAATTAAACACTTTAAATTTCGAAATAATATGGGTTTATAATAAATGAATTAAATGAAGTATAATATGCAGATGTTGCCATTTCTTCTTAGTTATTGTTAAACTTTGTAAAAGCATGGACTGCTGACCTACAAAAGCACGGGTCTGATCAATTGGATCATGGAGTCGCTAAACCGAACTCTGGCGGCTCCTTCTCTACCCATATGCCGAGGGAGTGGGTGGGAAGAAGCCGTTGGAGAAAAGGGTTAGTGAGCATTTTCACGGATGGGTCAAAGGTGGAGAGGTCTGTGACCATCAACTCAGATAGCAGGGCGGCGATTCCAGCCTTGAACTCATTAACAATGAGAGAATTCAGAGCTGATCGAAGACCTAACCTCGCTATCAATAGCATCGAGTGTCTTTGTGATAAGAATGATGTGAGCGCCAGACCACAGCGGAATCGCAGGAAATATGAGCTGGCAAGAAGAGGCACCCTAGAACCGCTATCGGTAGAATGGGAGCGAATCTGTGCTCCCGTATCTTATTCTATTACTGAATAGCTGGGCGTCGCGAAAGCTTGGTCAGCGCTGAGCCACATTTTTTACACACGCTGTCGTCATTGCGTTATTTTGCATTTCAGGTGACGATATAATATTTGTCATAACTGTATTTGAAACTGAAGTCAACTCTCTCAGTTATATTCATGAATTTCTTTTGTACCATTTATGTCATTCGCAAATAAATGTTCTGAAAATAAGGCGTGTTGTGTTTCAGTTCCTCTAAACCGGCTGCGAACTAAATTATTACTTTCTACATAAAGCATCTAGGCTCAACGAGAGTAAAATATTTCGTCAAGGTCCTCAACCACCACTCTTCAAATACCCGATGTGTGGAAGACCGGAAGAGTGGTCCCTCTACTGAAACCTGGGAAACCCGTACTCTCCCCTTTACTGTTTAACTTTTACATTTCGAAACTCCCACAGCCACCAGAGGGAGTCTCCATAACCTCGTGCACATGATATTGACGTCGGCCGATGGAATCGATGGAATGTGTTCAAAGGTAAACAGCTATATCTCCGCGGCACCTTCCGGACCGGACATTCCAGGTGCATGCCCCTAACTTTCCCCAATGGCGTGAACTTTTACACTTTAAATTTTCTACCTTCAAGTTCTACAGTCACAGAAAATCATTTCGCATTCATATGTTGCCCAAAAACTGCTTCCTCACGACGATGCTAAAAATCGGAGTTTGAAAAGTTTTCTGAAGTTCACTTTAGAAATGCAAAGTTGGCAACGTGGGACAGGTCGACTGAATAAATATATATTTTTATTTTTCATATATTATACCAAATATGCTTTAAATTACAAAATTTTTATAATATTGAAGTTTGTATGAACTCTTTTATTTATTCTATATGTTCTAAGCACACGCCATATATATTTATGTAGATAAAGTTGTCTTTCGTTTGTTTTTTTAATTTGACAAATTAGCCGAAATTTAAATTTTACAATCACTGAAAATCCTACCTTGATCCCACATTCGCTGCCCAAAAACTGCCCAAAAACTGCTTCCTCATCAGTGTGAAAAGTTTTCTGAAGTTCACTTTAGAAATTAAAATTTGGCATCGTGGGGCACTCCGACTGAAAAAATATAAATATTTTATTTTTCATGCATTACACTAAATATGTTATAAATAGTATTTTTTTTTATAAAATTGAAATTTGTATGAACTCTTTTATCAGCTTTAAGTTGGTCGCCTTGACGTGGCGAATGAACGCATCCCATATGGGAATGCACACTGCTCTTACGAACCAAGACGGCCACCTCATAATTCCCACAAATGATTAGCTGATCGCTTACAGTGCCCTCCGATGACCGGGCGAGGACGGAAGTATTAAATGCCTTCTCTACGCGTACCAGCTCTGCAGACCGGCCTACTCGTGGGACCAAACATGAACAAACAAAATTCAACAACAAGAACAACCAACATGACGACAATAGCCACGATTACGAGAACAGCTACACTACTACCGATATATCGGAAACCGATAATGGAATCCGATGAGGACGACCTACTCCCAAAGCTGCCTTGAGCACCAACCAAAGTGCAATGTTAGCTGAGGGAAAACTGAAACCAGAGGGCAGTCTTTGTACGTGGAAAGATTGTCAACGATCAGGCAGCCGGCACCTCAGTTCATGAGGAAAAAATCAAGCCCCTCAAACAGACAGTGGAGGATTACGAAAGCTTCCTCAAAAGGAAACAATCCGAACCTCAAAAAGAAAGTACAAACGAGAAAAGCAAGGCACTTTGCCATAAAAAACTAGGCGGAGTGAATGGGAATAAAGCAGCTAAACAACAGTAAGACAACAGTAAGAGAAAAGCAAGGCACTTTGCCATAAAAACCTAGGCGGAGTGAATGGGAATAAAGCAGCTCAACAACAGTAAGACATTTCTTGGATGTAGAAAGAAATAGTCTACAAGCAGCCATTATAGACGGCAACATCTCCTCACCAAGCACAGCGCAGGAACGATGGGTGGAGATTGACGTTAGATTGTCGAGTATGTTGCAAAATTATGTACTCGACATCCTGAGGATCCCCACCCAGAGTTTGACTCCCTGAAACCCTTAGGGGTTAGAGAGTTATCAAGTGCGGGGACCAGGCCTCTCTAGAATTCCTAACAGGTAGGGTTGCTAAAATAAGCAACGCTTTTGTAGGCCCCCAACTGAGACTGATAACCGCAAAGGATATCTCGAATAGACCCCGTGCCCGCATTTGGCTGCACCTCTAGAGGAGTTAGGCTAAAAACTCCTAATATACATCAAGCTGCAAAACCAGGCATATAGAAGTTGCAGCTGATAAAGGAGGAGAAACCGAACAAAGCAAGTAGACCCATTCTAGTGGTCATTAGCGATAAGTCCATTCAGGCTCTAACGAAAGCTGACAGCAAAATCAGCTTCGGCGTTGGCAAAGGCAGGATGAAAATCCCCCAAAACGACAAAGTGGCTGACGAAGATGACACGAAAGAGGTCGAGGACGCCAGTCAGTTGCAAAGGAATGTGAACATAAAGGAAACCTAAGATGATCAATAGGCTTAGATGTGTGCAAATAAACCTACAGCACTCGAAGAGTACTACAGCGAATCTGACAACCCTCATAAACCCTTGGGTTAATGAAGACACCAATAAAGGGCTAAACAGCAGTAACTGTAACATTTTTTACTCACGTAATAAAGGTACACCAAGGGCATGCATTCTTATCAATAAAAGTATAAATTCATTCCTTTGTCCAAATTACTGCACAGCAGATATCACGGTGGTAAAAGTGGAGCAAGAGAAAAACTCATTAGACAAATCGAGGACAACAAAAAGGATGACGTCCTAATAGATGACGCCAACGCAAGGCTCACCTTATAGGGAAGCTCCAATATAAACACCAGAGGTGAGTTACTCTTACAATATATTTTTAATAACAATAAAAGTATATGAAACGAGGGCGATAGGTCGACTTTTATTTTCCCAATCTCTGAAAAGTTTGCTGGTTGGGAGGAAGTACTTGATCTCACGTAATCAACAGACACAAATAGTCTCGACGGAGGGTGTCCGATGAGCCTTCAATGTCGGATCACTCCTGAATACTCTTCAGCATTCGCGAGAAATTCAGTGCTCCTCTCAAATATCGAAACCAAAGACCACATCAATATTGCCTACATAAAGGCGGAAGGAAATACTTGGACCTCCTCTGAAGAAGAATCTCTGGAGGTACTTATTAAAACGCAAACAGTGACAACAGAGGTTCAACCAGAACCACTGAAAAACGCAACCGACTACATAGGCGATAGTAGACAAAAGGAAAACTAAATAAGCCATAAATAGTTTCTCACTATTTAAAGCGGCAGGTCCAGAAGGGATTATGCCAATAATGCTGCAAAAGCTGGAAGAACCAATGTTTCAAAGGCTTGAAAATATATACAAAGCAAGCATTCAACTTTCTTACATCCCAAGAAGTTGGAAAAGAATAAAAGTGGTGTTCCTACCAAAACCCGGCAGAAGAGTACTCGATAATGCTAAGGACTTTAGACCTATAGGCCTCACATCCTTTATGCTGAGGGTACTAGAAAGGGTAATGGACTTACATATGAGAACAACCATGGCTGATACGTTGTCGAAGTCCCAACATGCATACAAAGGATCGATCAACCGAAACTGCCCTTCACGATGTGATAAGTGTAATTGAAATCACTAAATTACAAACAATACACCATGGTTGCATTTCTTGATATAGAGAGAGCTTTTAATAATATAGAAGTAAGCACGAACATTAATTCTCTTAAACATGGCGGCTTAGACGATAAGGTGTGCAGATGGATACAATCGATGCTTAAGAATAGGAAGATTATATCATCAAACGGCGCTGCAACACAAACAAGTTATGTAAGTAGAGGGACTCCTCAAGGAGGGGTCCTCTTCCCCTCATATGGATTGTAGCGCTGAACGAAATACGACTCCAACTAAACGGTATGGGGTAGAAGCAGTGGTTTCAGCCATGTTTCCTTCAACAGTCAGTGAGATTATGGGAAGAGTACCACGAAGGTTAAACCTATGGGTTAAGGGCAATGGAGTAGGTGTTAACCCTAATAAAACAGAAATGCTGCTATTCACAAGCAAAAGCAAAATCCCCCAGTTTCAGCTTCTGTTACTAAACGATACAACATTCTTTCTGTCCTCTACAGCTAAATACTAAGGGGTGGAGATTGACACCAAACTGAACTGGAAAATAAGTAAAGAAAAAGAATAAATAAAGCCAATATGACTTACTACACTTGCAAGGGAATCATCAGCAGGAATTGGGGCCTTAAACCTAGTATAATCATGTAGATGTATAAGGCTTTCATTAAACCCATATTTACATATGGAGCACTGGTATGGTGGCCAGCGCTAAAGAAACAATACAACATCACAAAATTAAATGGAATACAAAGAGTAGCATGTGCAGCTGTTACTGGTGCAATCAAGTCATGTCCGACTGACGCGCTTAATGTGGTCCTTCATCAACTACTCATAGGCATCTAATTCACAAAATAGCAGCATGTTCTGCAATAAGAATGAAAGAATTGGGCAGTTGGAAACAAAAGAACTATGGGCATAGTGATATCCTAAACCAATTCAACGTTAAATAAATCAGACTACATTCTCCCAATGCTGGATTTCAATAGATTCTTCCAGGTGAGGATACTCTCTAGACGAGAATGGAGAAGGGGCATTATAGGAGAGGGAGATACCATCTCAGTCTATACCGATGGGTCCAAAATGGACATAAAGCATCAATATACACGAATAACCAGGCAGCTATACTGGCCTTTTTGTCTCCCATGACAAATTCCAGCATAGTAGTTAACTGCAAAAAAACACTGAACTCACTAGAAAACAAGCTCCACCTAGATATGATCTGGGTTCCCGGCCACAGGAACATTTTCTGTAACGAAAAACTAGACAAGCAACAATTAGCAAATAACAGATGGAAAAGTATAACAAAATTAAATATAACTAAACAAATATGGCCAATATATGACAAGAAAAGAACTAATGACTTAATAAATTGATCCAGGAAAAGTGTTAACAGACGAACTGGTACCACAACAAGGCATTGGCCATTTGGAGAACATGCGTCCAAAATGGGTATGCCCTACAACAACATCTATCATGGTGGCGAAATAGTAGGGAGTAAGGAAACAATTGGAGTGTCCAGCCCTATCGTAGCTTCGACACAGAACACTTGAAATCCATCAAGCACCAAACCTTGAATGGATGTCTACAAAAAGTGTATCGGACAAAGCATCATCGAAACCACAAAATGGTTTGAAAGAGAAGGTAAAACGTTAACGTAATAGTAAAAATGTCTACGACTAGTGCACCAAAATTGCACAGCTAGTGCTAGTTGAGCTCGAAACACAAAAGGGCTGCACATACCTACTTATTCTATATATTCTAAGCACACGTCATATATGTTTATCGACAAAGTTTTTTTTTTGTTTTCAAAGTAAATTTGGCGAATCATCCCATATTTAAATTTTACAATCACTGAAAATCATGCCATATATATTTATCGACATAGTTATCTTTTGTTCTTTTCTTTCAAAGTTTTGTCAAACTCAATATTTTTATCCCACCGTATCTCCATGCAAACTCGCCGATACTTTGACGGCATGCCACCATGTACAGAGGCATTCCTGTGGAGGCAATACTCACACCTTAGGGTTTATTTTCGTAATATAATAATATTTACGTGAAAAACATACGTAAATTCATACTTATTTTAATATTTATTAAGCATTAAATAAGCCAAAACTTCTTCTTCTTTACTGGCGTAGACACCGCTTATGCGATTATAGCCGGGTTAACAACAGCGAACCAGTCGCTGGATATTCCAAGCGAAGCCAGGTCCTTCTTCACTTGGTCCCTCCAACGAAGTAGAGTTGTTCTTCTTCCTCCGCTTCCCCCGGCATGTACTGCGTCGAATACTTTAGAGCTGGAGTGTTTTCGTCCATTCGGACAACTTGACCTAGCCGCCGTAGCCGCTGTCTTTCAATTCGCTGAACTATGCCAATGTCGTCATACACAGTTGCCAATCTTCTGCAGAGGACTTTACTTCTCATTTGCCTACTCAGTCTAAAGTAGCACATGTTGGCAAACGTTTTTCTGCGTTGGCTTTTGAGGCAACAATGTCAGCGGTGTGAATATTTAATTTTAATTAACCCATTAAGTGGAATATGCTACTAAAGTAACAAAATATAGATCTGATAAGATTCATTTTAATAAAATAAAACAAATTTAATTGAATAAAAGTTTATTGACTTTCAGATTCGAACGTAAATGCTCGTATTCACAATGAGCTTAACTCCTTCACACTTTCGACGTAAGCCACCTAAAAATTAAGAACGCAGACGCTTTAGCCATTATTTTATTTTTATTCTTTGACCATTGAGATATTTAGGCTGTTCACGGTAAGGTGGTTATCGGGTTATGTGATTATTAGATTAAAAATAAACTCTATGCTCCGTGAGCACCCTATGTTGTATGGTTATTTGATTATTTTTACACAAACAGCTGTTCATTGTTTACAATTTTAGTTCAATGAAATTCCAACTTATAAAATGCCTAAACAAAGTTTAAAAAGCAAAATAATCGAATTTAAAATAAGTTCTGCTATTCAGGAAATGGACTTTATTGAAGGTATGTGCTTATTAAATAATCCGAATTTTGAGGGTTCAAAAAATTCTTTGTATAAAATTTGCAGACATCTTGCATAATTTGCTAATTGTAAACAAATAACAGCTGTTAATAGCAGAATTTCCAATAAGAAAATCTAAATGGAAATGCCATTCGCCTAGTTTTATTTATTTTTTGTGCTGCCATTTAGTAAAATTCCAACGACTTTCTAACACTGGAAATAAGCAAACAACCACATAATCTGTAAACAAGGGCCTAGGTTGGTCAACTTTAGTTATTTTGTCATAACGCATTTTGTTGTTGTTTACTTAATCACGTAACCACATAACCCGATGACCACCTTATCGTGAACAGCCTAATTGTTCTTGCAACACACTTAAACGTGTTGAATAATTTATCTATTAAATGTTTACTTTATTCTGCGGTTTTTATTAATAATCCTTTTTTTACTTCAAGTGATTACTTGTAAATATAAGTTATAACTTTTTGGTAATATCATCGAAATTGTATATATGTACGTACATAGCAAAACAAACATGCGAAGCGATAATTTATTTAAGAACGTACATCCATATTATGCTTAATGAAAAATTTCCCTAATGGTAATGGTAGATGTAATTTCTTCATGTGATTGGGGATAATTATCAATAAAATGTGAGAATACATTATTAACTGTTTACTTGATTTTCAGCAACTTTTTGATCATCCTTAGTAGACCATTTTGGTCCACAATATGGGCGAAAAACCTGAAATAGAAAAGGGTTTTCAAAATCAAGGAGAAAGTACATGTACTTTCAATGAAGTTAAGTGATTATTTCAATAGCAAGGGACCACAATTGAAATCGAATTCAGAGTTACTATAGGTAACTATCGTTTTTCAAGTTGTTCTCAATTTGGGGGCATCCAAGAAGTTTTTTAAATCCAATATTCCTTCAAATATTATAATAAATCGGAAAATTTTTATATTTATGCAGTTAATACCGATTATATAAAGAAAGATATGTACGGTTTTTAATTAAAATAAAATTGATTGGTGTTATAAGTTTGTACAATTGTTTTCAACGACACTTAATTAAAACAAAACCAAATGAGACAATTGTTCGTAATTCACAGTAGCTAATCGAAAAGCGAACATTTCACACGAAATTCGTAATACGAATTTTCCGTTCACGTGAAAATAAAAAAACTATGATTGATTTATTCACATAAAATTTATAATAAGGCTGATAATATAGTTCTCATATATTTACAGCACATATTAAACCAACTCAAAGGTCTGAATTTTATATAATCGATTTGTAAAACTAAGAAAAAAATGTAGAATAAATGAATTTTCAGTATTTTGATATATGGTAAGTAGGTACATATCACAGTTATGTAGGTTGAATTTTATATTTCGGAATTTGAGACCAAAACGATTATTAATGATCGAAAATCTCTTTACTGTTTGTCAAAGTATTCTTCATTAATATCCATACACTTTTGCATGGGTTTGAACCAATTATCGAAGCACTTTTTCCACTCTGATTGATATATCTCAAAACTGAACTGTCTCCTCAGGTGTCGAAAAGCATTGACATATTTTTTTCTTTTCGCTGTCAAGTGAAGGCTCTGCTGTGGATTACTTACTAAATCGATGCTTTAAAATGCAATTGCTTCAGTTTATATGTGAGAACTCATATTATACTCGTAGTGGTTAAGAGTGATCCGTCTTCGGTTAGTTGGTTTTCCTGATTTCTAAACAGACAACCGGCTCAAAAATTGTTTACAGTTCTGCGTTGTTCTGTTGGTATGGTTACAACCTGCAACTCATACGTATAAATCTACGATTAATCTTTTGACACGTTATCATAGATGTGTTTCGAAGTACCGTTATCATATTTTTTTAACATTTCTCTCGCCAACCGACATGAACCTCCGTTAGGATAGTTTGTTTGATGGCAGGAGATATTTCTTCCAGACTTCTTTGACTGCCAGACCCATTTTCCTCGCTTCCTTATCCAGTCTAGAGAACTAACGGCGCGGTTGTAGAGGCCAAGGATATGAATATCATCGGCGTAAGCCAGCAGCTTTACTTTCTTATAAAAGATTGTACATCTTCTATTCAGCTCGAATTATTTTCTCCAGCTCCTTGCGTAGCTTTTGGTATTGTTCAACGTCAATTTACACAGCTGTTGAAGTTTTGCGGGAATGCCAAATTCAAATATAGCGGAATAAAAGCAGCACCTTTTCGTGCTGTCAAAAGCAGCTTTGAAATCGACGAAGATAAGGTGTGTAACGATCCTCTTTTCTTTTGTCTTTTCCAAGATTTGGCGAATATGACACTGGTAAGGTGTTGACCATGGGCTTTTATGTTTGACCGTCCGGTCAATGACCAAACTTTCACCATTCGTTCAATGACCGGGTGGAGCAGATGTGGAAGTCGTTAGTATACTGAATAAAATTTTTTTTCTGTGTAAGTTGGCTACATGGCATAGGAAATAACTATATATGGGGACATAATCTATAGTTCTCGTAGAAATAATGAAAGCGGAGTGCCAAGGTCAATGGATATTTAGGTACCTAAACCGTCCCTCTCCCCTTTCCATTTCGCACAAAAATTTTGTGCGAGAAAGATGTCTACCTAACAGAAACACCAATTTGTTGTCTAATCTAGACACATTTAAATTATTTGTATTTATTTTACGCGATTATAGAGTTGCGCCAGTCGTTTCTTCTTTTCGCTACGTAGCGCCAATTGGATATTCCAATTCGGGTCGGGTCCTTCTCCACTTGGTCCTTCCAACGGAGTGGAGATCTTCCTCTTCCTCTGCTTCCCCCGGCGGGTACTGCGTCGAATACTTTCAGAGCTGGAGTGTTTTCATCCATCCGGACAACATGACCTAGACTCGCAACGTCGACTCATCCGTTGTTGTCATCGTCCAAGCCTCTGCACCATATAGCAGGATGGGAATTATGAGCGACTTATAGAGTTCGGTTTTTGTTCGTCGAGAGAGGACTTTACTTATCAATTGCCTACTCAGTACGAAGTAGCACCTGTTGGCAAGAGTAATCCTGCGTTGGATTTCCAGGCTGACATTGCTGGTGGTGTTAATACTGGTTTCTAAATAGACGAAATTATCTACAACTTCAAAGTTATGACTGTCAACAGTGACGTGAGAGCCAAGTCGCGAGTGCGACGACTGTTTGTTTGATGACAGGATATATTTCATCTTGCCCTCGTTCACTGCCAGACCCATTTGCTTTGTTTCCTTATTCAGTCTGGAGAAAGCAGAACTATACACGCGGGTGTTGAAGCCAATCATATCAATATCATCGGCATACGCCAGCAGCTGTACACTCTTATAAAAGATTGTACCTGCTAGGTTAAGTTCTGCAGCCCGAATAATTTTCTCCAGCAGCAGATTTAAGAAATCGCACAATAGGGTCGTTTGGTATCGAACGGCTCGGAGAGGTCCTTCCCGATTCTGACGAAGCTTTTAGTGTTGTTCAACGTCAGTTTACACAGCCGTATTAGTTTTACGGGGATACCAAATTCAGACATCGCGGCATAAAGGCAGCTCCTTTTCGTGCTGTCGAAAGCAGCTTTGAAATCGACGAATAGGTGGTGTGTGTCGATTCTCCTTTCACGGGTCTTTTCCAAGATTTGTCGCATTGTGAATATCTGGTCGGTTGTTGATTTTCCAGGTCTAAAGTCACACTGATAAGGTCCAATCAGTTTGTTGACGGTGGGCTTTAATCTTTCACACAATACGCTCGATAGAACCTTATATGCGATGTTGAGGAGGCTTATTCCACGGTAGTTGGCGCAAATTGTGGGGTCTCCTTTTTTATGGATTGGGCATAGCACACTTAAATTCCAATCGTTGGGCATACTTTCGTCCGACCACATCTCACAAAGAAGCTGACGCATGCTCCTTATCTGTTCTTCGCCGTCGTATTTGAATAGCTCGGCCGGAAATCCGTCGGCCCCTGCCGCTTTGTTGTTCTTCAATTGCTATTTGAACTGCTTCACGGTCGGGTAATGCAACGTCTGCTCCATCGTCATCGATTGGGGTATGGGTTCTCCTTCTCCTGGTGTTTTGCGTTCACTGCCATTCAGCAGGCTGGAGAAGTGTTCCCTCCATAATTTAAGTATGCTTTGGGCATCGGTGACTAGATCACCTTTGGGGGTTTTACAAGAATATGCTCCGGTCTCGAAACCTTCTGTAAGTCGCCGCATCTTTTCGTAGAATTTTCGAGCATTACCCCTCTCGGTCAGCTTATCAAGCTTTTCGTACTCACGCCTTCTCGGCCTTCGGCCTCTTTATTTTTCTGTCTGTAAATGCGTCTCGCTTCTCTCTTCAGCTCTCGGTATCTATCCCATTCCGCACGTGTTGTGGTCGATCGTAACGGTGCGAAGTAGGCAGTCTGTTTTCTCTCCACTGGGACACGGCACTCCTCGTCGTACCAGCTGTTCTTTTGCACTTTCCGAAAACCAATGGTTTTGGTTGCAGCTGTACGTAAGGAGTTTGAAATGCCGTCCCACAGTTACCTTATACCGAGTTGTTGACGAGTGCTCTCAGAGAGCAGGAGTGCAAGCCAAGTAGAAAATCGTTCGGCTTTCTGTCGTGATTGCATCTTCTCGACGTCGAACCTTCCTTGTGTTTGTTGGCGTGCGTTTTTTGCTGCACAGAGGCGGGTGCGAATCTTGGCTGCAACAAGATAGTGGTCCGAGTCGATGTTAAGACCTCTGAGCGCGCGCACATCTAAAACACTGGAGACGAGTCTTCCGTCTATCACAACATGATCGATCTGGTTGGTAGTTTTTCGATCCGGAGACAGCCAGGTAGCTTGATGAATCTTCTTATGCTGGAATCTAGTACTACAGATAACCATATTTCGGGCCCCGGCGAAGTCGATTAGCCTCAACCCATTTGGGTATGTTTCCTCGTGGAGGCTGAATTTACCGATCGTAGTGCCAAAGATACCTTCTTTGCCCACCCTGGCGTTGAAGTCGCCAAGCACGATTTTGACATCGTGGCGGGGCATCTCTCATAAGTGCGCTCCAAGCACTCATAAAAGGCATCCTTGGTCACATCGTCCTTCTCTTCCGTCGGGGCGTGGGCGCAAATCAGCGATATGTTGAAGAACCTCGCTTTGATGCGGATTGTGACTAGACGTTCATTCACAGCAATGAATGATAGTACTCGGCGACGGAGTCTCTCTCCCGTCACGAATCCCACACCAAACTTACGCTCCTTTATATGGACACTGTAGTAAATGTCACAAGGACCAACTCGTCTCTGTCCTTGTCCGATCCATCGCATTTCTTGAACGGCGGTGATGTCAGCCTTTGTTTTTACGAGGACATCAACCAGCTGGGCAGCGGCACACATAGGTTTCTGCTAGTGCATACTGCGGCTAAAAATATAAGGAGTTGTCGCAGGACAATGACATTTGGTACATCATTGTTTTAGATTCCAATCAAGAATAAAATGAAAAAAATTTTTTAAAAAATTTTATGTTACGCCCACCTCCCATATAAGGTGAAACTTAATTTTTGACCTACAGCACTGATTTTTGGTACATAGCATTTTTATGACATTATATATGTTGGTGTTAAATTTCAATAATATCTGCCCACTTTTGAGCCCACCTCCCATACAACTAAATTCTCTTTTATCAAGTCTCTTTTAGCAACTTTTTTACATCTTCGTGATATTCTGACATTGTTTTTTTCAAGGGGTGCAATTTGGGGCAGCAATTTGGGGCAGCGGTAGACAGCGCTAAAAAGATGCACCACTTTGAATTTGAAGAACATTGAAATTTTGACGTCCAAATAATGTTGTTCCACAAAATTTTGTATGCATTATTTTTTTCAATGGATTTTGATGCAAATTTTTTCTTTGGTACATATTATAAATGAAAAATAATAAAAAAGTTGAATTTCAATAGTTGTTTTATTGTATCAATGATTTGACTTTTGAGTAAATTTTTTGCTAATTTTGATGTTCTCTACATTCACCAACTTTGGGTATTTCTGGACAAAAAACTAATGCAGATAGAATCCTAATACTTTGGGAAAATAATGTATAGATAGTTGGTATCAAACTGTGAAATTTTCATTCAAATCAGACAACATGAAATTTTTAAATTTCGGCCACAGATATCCCAATGTGCGGCACCTTCCCAATTAAGGGACCGGACATTCCAGGTGCATGCCCTCAATTCATAGTCCTTATTTCGTTTGCCATGGTCGTCATCAAATGGGGGGTCTCTCATCCGAGGCTGTTTATGCTTTTTCAATGGAGGTGTTTTTTTTTTACGTGGCGGGTCCCAAACCCAACGCACAACCCTATGCAGGGGATGTTTCGCCTTCTCACTTTAGCTCGCATTTCAACGGATTTTCTTAGGCTACCCAGAGGATACTTGGTCAAAGACCGGAAGTCGTGAGCTGCTTGAGTCATATGTAAAAGAATCGTGTGTGGCCCCTCCCAAGTGAATTGTATCAGAGAACTTTCCTCACTTGAGTGAACTTCTACACATGGCTCCATCCTCCTTATATATCACTGTATCATAATAAATAAAACAATATAAATAAATAAATAGTAAAAAATATAGAAAATAATATTACTAAAATAAATAAAAACGGAGTTATTTTGTTCTTGCTATCTATTTTTGTTATTGTTTATAATAAGAACTATTGTTAAATTGTAAACTATATCGTCTATTATTAATGTTGGGTCACCCTAATAACAGTGACCCGTGCTTCGGATATAAATAATACCAAGGCCGTAGCCAGGATTTCATTTGGGGGGGGGATTAACTAAAAAAAAAAACATTTCAAATTCAAATTACATATGTACATATCTTTATTCAGGCTTTACAGTGATTATTTACATATAATACATACTTATACATCTTAAAAATATATTAAAAAATCATAAAATAAAAAAACTAAAAATATTTCATTTATTATGTACATACATATGTTAATCTACACCTGTAAATTGTTAAAAACACATATTATATGTCTATATACATATGTATTTATAAAATTAAATTTAATCGGCGAGCTTTTTTCCCAGCAAATATGTCAATAACTTCTTTTGTTGGCACATTTATACGGCGATGAACCGACATCAATGCCAAACCATTTAATCTTTCCGTGCTTGTTGAGTTTCTTAGGTACGTCTTTAACCTCTTCATAGTTGAAAAAGATCGCTCGGAAGAGCATGTAGTAACTGGCAAAGTTACCAAAATTTTTAAAAGAAAATGCACATTTGGAAATAAATCTTTATTGCAGGCTTCAAGCGATTCTATTGCTGAATTAGGCATGTTTATTTCGGGTTCGTTGCGCCATTTTGTTTGCCAAAGCTGCAATTCAGACTTAATCTAATTGTCCTTTAAAAATTTTTCATAAAATGAAAAGGTGTTTTCGTGAAATACTGTGCCAGCCTTTACACACTCTTTTGGTAGCAATTTGTAAAGTTGTGTCACTGTTACATTATGCTTTTCAAATCTTAGTTTTAATTGGTTAATGAAATCATCTAAAAGTGGAAGTAAAATGGTTATTCGGTAGTATTTTTTTGGATCTTTTTCAACTATGTTTGCGCGGTTTTGCTGTCGCCCAGTTATTCGAGGCAACGCTATTGTTTCACCCAGAAACTCAAGCAAGTTCTCAGCATCTTTAAAAATATCTACGAACTCTGTTTCTGAGTTTGTACGCATATTTTTAAAATTGTTTATAATGAGATCGACGTGCTGTACAGCAGCCGCTAGGTCGCATGAAGTTGTTTGAAGAGTTTTGCATAATGGTAAGCGATATGCAAATATACAATTTAGGCAGCACAAGCTTATCACGAACTCTCTAGTTGATATTGATCTTATAAAAGAAAATGCTTTTGATGAAGTATCGCAATCGCTATTACCACTTAATTCTTCTAATGCACCAACAATCGCTTTAAAAATCTCTTTAAACCTCAGCAGCCCATCATGGTTTTCAACCCATCGGGTCTCGCACATTGCAGTTAATGTTCTCCATTTTATTTCTGGCATATTTTGTTTAATATATTCTGTTAAACAATTTGTTCGTTTGGCGGAGGATTTGAAAAAGAGCCCTATTGATTTTATAATGCCAATTGCATTTCTGATGGGTTGAATTTGGCATGAGTGACACAAAGCTGAATTTAGCGAATGAGAGCTGCAGTGCACATAGAGAGCTTCAGGATATTTTTCTTGGATTATTGCCTGTACACCATTCACATTGCCTTTCATGCTTGCAGCACCATCGTAGCCTTGTCCAACTAAATAATTGCAGTCAATTTGCATATTGTGTAAACTTTCCAGAATTGTTTGAGCTAAAGAAGCTCCTGTTGTGCTTTCAACAGTAACAAATGTAAGAAAATCTTCTCGTACGATATAAACATTGTTGTGGAGCTCGGTGTATCTTACACAGATGGACATTTGTTCCTGTCGTGACATATCCGTTGTTTCATCAGCCAGCAAGGAAAAACTCTTAGCATTATTAATAGCCGTCACCAGTTGTTTTTGAATTATTTCACCACAAACAGAAATCAATTCATTTTGTATAGTTGGACTATAATATGTAGCATTTAACTGCAAAGTTTCATCATGTTGCTTCAAATCTATATCGCCACATTTATGACGCATACGTAATATAGCTCGAAAATTACCATCATTAATATCTGGTTCAGACTCATTGAATTTGATACATCCGAAATCGCAAGTTCCTCTTAATGATAATTCTTGTCGTCCACACAGCTTAATGGTTTCAACAATGGGAACAAGTTTTTTCCTATTTTTGGCAATCATAGCGGATCGCGCGATGTCTAGTTGACTCCTTATGTCTATTTGTTTTTTTTCATATACGCTTATAAAATTATCAGCAAATAATGTGCAGTCTTGATGATACTTGCTTTGCTCATGCCGCTTAAAATCCGCGATCGCGTCTTTCCACTTGTTTAATGGCTTCACAACCAATAAGCTCAGTTTTTGGTGTGCACCCTTCCCAGCACATTCAGCTGCAAATAAAACGCAAATCTTGCACAAAGCACCTTCAGGCTTTTTTAAGGTATAGACCAGCCAGGAGAATTGATCGAACCATTTGTGCTGAAATTTCAAATGTCTTTTGTCGTCTGTGATTGGGAATTTGTAAGATTTCTCTGGTACCCAGGATTTTTTCAATAACGCATATTTTAGTTCATCATCAATTTTTTGTTTTGAATTAGCATAAGATCCTAAATCCAATTTGTCAAGCGGGTTAAACGTAGTTTCGTCTCCAGAAGAACTGGTAGTGGCGGCGACATGAATAATAGGAGTTGAGCTATCAGTAGACACTGATGAACACTGATCTGGTTCTGGTTCCTTAGCACTATCATCATTTTTTTGTTTTTTTTCCAAGTATTTGAAAAGTGTGTTGTTGCTTGAACGCTTCGACATCACAAAACTATTTAAAAAAAATTTAGTATACCTACGAATACAACACAACTTCTTTCTACCAACATAACATTGCACTTTACTTACCTAATCAATAAAATAAACTTAAACTTTTTATTTATTCAAGCAAACTTAACAATATTATTAACCAAATTAACTATAACGAACTTGCCACTGTTAAACGCACTTCAAAAGTGACAAAATTGATTAAATATGTGATCATATGCGCGAAATAAGAACCGTTATTAAAATTTACAAAGAAGGAAATGGCAAAACAAACTTGCATGCAACTTTTGTTGCGGCAATTCGTACTTTGTGGGAGAGAGAGCGACGAGGAAAGGGGAAGGGCACCGAGTTGCTCGTGCTCGGGCAATTCGCTTTGTGTTCTCATATGCTGTTTACAATGCTTACGACACGACACGACAGAACGACAGTGAACTGAAAATGGCGTTGTGCATCTTACTACATGAACATTCGTAAGAATGCAGCAACATAACAATGGCCGGCATGTAGACAAGACAACGCAGTTGTCCATTTTGCATGTACACAATTTCGTTGTGGCCATACTAATACCTTGCACTTCAATGAAATTTTAATATTTTGTTCAAAGTGAAATTGTTTATGCAAAAAATAAGTAAATAGGTAAACTAATTTGTTTTAATGGTAAAATAGAGCTATAATAGAGCTATTTTATGCTTTTATTTATAAAATAACGTCAAGTTTGTTAGAGCTGTGAATAATTTTACATTTTACATATTAGTGGCATCCACTCTTTCTCATCTCTCTATCTTCCATTCTACTGTCAACTCTACTGTCGTCCTACTGTCGTTGGCAAATATAGGAGAATATTGAAGTTAGCGAGAACGACAACTGTCGTTGTAGTCGTGTCGTCGTCAAAATAACAGTCCATAGGAACGTGTGTATTTTAATATTTGACAGATGTCGTTTGTCGTCTATCGTCGTATTGTGTTCAGCACTTCATTCTTCTTAGTATTTTAGTACTCTTGCTTCACAGCCTACAAAAACAAATACATGGGATGGAGTTGCTGTGTATGAACGCGATGGGCAATTCCAAAAGAGGAATTGCCGAAAATGAGCAACAAAGTTGCCGTGTCTGAACTACGGCTTACCAAAGTTGCAAGCGAAAATGAAACAAAACAAAATATGCGTCCCCATTAGAGCGTTCAATTTGTCTAGTACAGCGTTGTCCACAAGCAAAAAAAGTACCGTACATTAAAATTTCATAAAAATAAAAACGATAAAGCAAGCGTGCCACAAAATATATGCGTACCTATCTATAAAGATTGTCGTTAGTTCAGTAGTAAAGCATATACATACATAGTAGATACAAATAATAATTGAGACTAACTTTTTACATGATTTCTATGCTTCTAAAAAATACAATTAAGCATATTTACATTATAAAAAAAAATTTAATCGCATTAATTTCGGGGGGGGATTGATCCCGGCCATCCCCCCCCCCCTAGATACGGCCTTGAATAATACATTATTGTTATAAATCTCTTTTTATCTCATTGCTTGTCAATAACTCAATTTACGTTGCTTACATTTATACACACATGTATACATATACATATTGTACTCATAATTTTCTTTACTTATGTTAATGCTCAAATCTTCTAAAGTGTAATTATGTATATACATATTAACAACTTAACAAATATCACTCGCTAATAAACCGTGAACAAGAGCACACTGCACTTAAATTTGTTTTACACCCCCGTATTTTTAAAATAATAAAATAAAGCAAGAAAAACGCTTCTTGCTCCAACATTTTAGCGCCCAACGTGGGGCAGTGTAAAATAAGTTTACTTTTTTGTGCAAAGTGTGAAAAACTTTGAAAAAACTAACTGTGGTTCCTGAAAAATAGTGGCATCAATTGCAATGAAAAATACTGCACATCGAACAAATAGTTTAGTGCAGTATTCAGAACATAAAGTACATAAAGTTATTGGTGGGTTCCTGGACTGATTTCCATTTATTTTCACATAACTGGTTTGCGATCGGATGATTTGTCTGGTGAGATTTTATGAATTTCTACAGTTGCTGAAATTACCGCTTATTGGAAAGCGTATGTATAAAAACAAATTACTTATCATCATACATACGTTTATCCATTTACTTGCATACATAATTCGCTACTTCCCGTGTTTGGAACATTTTGGTTAACGTTTTTTTTTTTTTTTTTTTTTTTTTTTTTTTTTTTTTTTTAAAGTAGGAGGAAGCATCGAAAGCCGGAGTGCGGGACTTTAATCCGCTAAACCTAACCTACTCCCACCTTATATCTCTCCCACGGGACCACTGGACAAAGTATTACTTCATGGGAGAGAAGAAGACGTTTAAGTCTCCTCTATTGCACGGACTGACTGACGCCTAATCTGTTCTAATTGTCTCAATTTTGTCATAATTTGATTTGCCGCTTCACTGACAGCTTTCCACTTTACAGAGGACTCGCACATAAGTGCTGTCAAATTTTCCACCGTGATACTACCTCCAAGGGTGGTTTTCAGCTTTTCCCTTATTCTTGAAAACCGAGGGCAATAAAAGAACACGTGTTCAGAGTCTTCTCTACACTCTGAACACGTCGGACAGTATGGACTAAAGTCATGACTATATTTGAAAAGGTAGCTTCTGAAGCAACCATGTCCACTGAGTATTTGGGTAAGATGGAAATCCAGATCCCCATGTTGTCTACCTATCCACGAGTGTATGTCCGAAATCAGTCGGTAGGTCCACCGTCCTTTGCATGAAGTTTGCCACCGCTGCTGCCACATTGCAATGCTTTTATTTCTCTCTTCTCTTTTTGCTGTGGTAGACGTGTCTGATAAATTATATATTCGCGCGAATTCGTCTCCCTGGATGTCAATCGGTGCCATACTGGCTAATACCTCGGCGGCGTCACTTGAAATAGTTCGGAAAGCACTTATGACTCGTATTGCTGAAAGCCTATGCACTGTGTTAATTTGTCTAGCATATGATTTTGTTTCTAGCGCCTGTATCCATATTGGAGCCGCATACAGGATCACTGAACTTATTGCCTTAGCTATTAAACATCGTCGGCTGGAACGCACACAGCCTTTATTAGCCATCATTCTAGATAACGCATTATATATTTTATTCGCTTTACGTGTCGCATTCTCCAAGTGTTCCTTGAACTTGAGCCTGGAGTCCACTATTACCCCAAGATACTTCAGCTGCGGCTGTGAAGTAATCTCACATTCTCCTATGGTTAACGATATGTTCTCTTCAATTTTCCTAGAGCTTATGAGCAAGACTTCTGTTTTCTGCTCAGCCAGCTCTAGACTCATGGTAGTAAACCATCGGCGCAAGCCATTTATGCTATCATTGCATTTGACCCGGAGGTCATCCAGATGTTTGGCTACAGCTACCACTATGAGGTCATCCGCATATGCGATTGTTTTCACATTTTTTGGTTGCGGTATTCTTAACACCCCGTCGTACATCAGGTTCCATAGCAGCGGGCCTAAAACCGAGCCTTGCGGTACTCCACTGGAGATAGTGTAGCTCTGAGTGCCCTCGTCCGTCTCGAATAGCAATCTGCTATTTTGAAAGTAACTCATTATGATATTTATCAGATAATGAGGAGCATGTATATCGTGCAGAGCTGTTATTATATTTGCCCATTTTGCGGAGTTGAACGCATTCTTCACATCCAGGGTTATTAGCGCGCAGTATTTTTTTGTGCCACCTTTCCATCTTTTTCCACTTATTGCACATTTCGCAGTACGCAGGTTAACGGAGTTACATTCGCTGCCTTTGTTAGCAGATCATCGCTTACTCAACATAAGTCATCGCCTTCTGCACTGCTCAGCTGACCGTTCATAGCTCTGCCGGCACTTTAAAGCGTCGCCCGCTTAGCCGCTGCACCGTCGCCGCTATTCTGTCAATGCATCTATTCTGAGAGCTCTGCTGCTAGCAGCAGTTATTATCGCGCTTTATTAGTTATATGCTTTCTCTACATTTTTTTGCATAAGCTGCCTGCACTAAACGTTAGTGAGACATTGTTTAGTGAGACTACGCATTGTTAGTGATCTGTATATAACTTCGTTTTTTGCTGTCGTTATTATTGACCGCTGGTAGTTATTCTCTTCGATTACATTAAGAGTGTCCAAAAATAAACGTAAAAATGTCTTTTGAACACTCCAAACGCAAACGCGCTAATATAAAACGCAATATATCGCGCATTAAATCTATAGTTGAGGGATGAAAAGACTTTGATGAAAAGCCTTCACATGCGGAGTTACAGTGCCGACTGGGAATTCTAGAGTCATACTTTAAGCAAGCACTCTCAGTCCAAGCTGACATTGAAGATTTGGATCCATCAGACACAGGTCGCGCAGATTTAGAGGATAGCTATGTCACAGCCCAACTTTGCATTAAAGCACAACTTGGGGACGAAGGAAATGTTACAATTAATTACCCCGAGACAACAGCTCCAATTCCTGTTTCCATGCCATCATTCTTGCCAAGGTTATCGTTGCCTACATTTAGCGGGAATTACGCAGAATATAAAAACTTTATTGCATCTTTTACTCAACTTGTCGCTCGGGAGCCTAGACTTTCAAATATAGAACGATTTAATTATTTGTTGTCGTGTCTTAAAGGTTCAGCCCTGGAAACCGTAAGAGCCTTCCAGGTCACCAGCGAAAACTATCCGAAAGCTTTAGACAGACTCAGGGAACGCTTCGATAATCCCACTCTGTTTTTTTTTGGAAGGAATTGCCTCCTTATTCACACTGCAAACAGCAGATAAATCAAACTATCAACAATTGCGTAGTTTGATTGACAAGGCATCAGCCATATTTAGTTCGTTAGAATCATTGTGCACTAGCTCCAATATCGCACAAGCAATGCTGATTTACATTGTTATTGGAAAATGTGATCAGCAAACTCGCAACAAATGGAATGAATCGCTAGACTACAAATCGCTTCCAACTTGGAAAAATTCACCCAAGTCTTAGAACGCCATTGTCAGTTTTTGCATTCATCCGACTCCTCGTCACACCATAAGTTCGAGTCCACCAAACCAATTTGGATTACTACGCGTGGACAAAACTCATCATTCGTTATCACTAAGCCTTCTTGTGTTCTTTGCTCTAGCGATAAACACAAAATTATTGGGTGTTCTCAATTCAAGGACATGAACACGAATCAACGCTACGATGCCGCCAAGAAATATGACCTCTGTATCAATTGTCTGAGTAATGGTCACAGAGTAGCTCAGTGCGTCTCGAAGCATCGCTGCCGCTCCTGTAACAGAACGCATCATCTTGCATCATGACAACGCGACTCTGCCTACACTTGCAAGTCCAACATCTCTTCCTTTATCGTAATCGTTTCAACCATCATCATCATATTCAACCAAGCCTCATGCATACAACCAACTAGCAGCCAAATATTCGCATATGAAGACGTCGGATCACGGGCAGGTCATTCAAGCAACAGCTTTAGTTTTAGTTAAAGATTCCATGGGTACCTACAAGCTTGGAAGAGCTCTTCTCGACTCATGTTCTCAAGTGAATTCCATGACAGATGAATTCGCACAAAGGCTTCACCTTCGTCGAGAAAGGTATCACATTGGCATTCGCAGTATAGGTGATTCAGTTACCAATCTTAAAGCTCGAACCACCACAACTATTAAGCCACGAACATCAGCATTTAAACTTTCGCTCCAGTTTGGTATCACACCCCATATTGCATACCAACCTGACGCTGAAATTGACACATTAAATTGGAACTTGCCAGCCAACACAACTTTGGCTGACGAAACCTTCTTCAAACCTCGACGCATCGATCTGTTACTTGGAACAGAGGCATTTTTTTCTTGCTGTTGGTCAAATAAAGCTTGGCCAAAATTTACCTACATTGCAAAAAACATTATTTGGCTGGGTGGTTTCTGGAAGATACCAGTCGAAGCACTATACGCCTTCAAAGTCATGTCTGCTATTTCGTGAAGACTCTATTGACGCAAACATGCAACGCCTTTGGGAGCTCGAAACTGTCGACTGGAAACCCAACCCTATTTCACCTGATCATCGGATTTGTGAACGTCATTTTATAGCCACAACACAGCAAGATACTACTGGACGCATAATTGTGAGGCTGCCATTTAAGGACAATCCCGCTGCACTTGGAGCCTCATTCGACATCGCTCGTTGCCGATTCCTAGCAAACGAACGCCGTCTTTCGCAGTCGCCAGTCACTTATTTCCAGTACGTGTCATTCATGGAAGAATACGAACGTCTTGGTCACATGTCTGCAGTAGAAGCGCCGAAATTAGATGAACCGCACTATTACATACCACATCACTGCGTACTGAAACCTACAAGCGCATCAACAAAGTTACGAGTAGTGTTCGACGCCTCTTGCCAAACTACGACACAAACATCGCTAAATGATTTACTTTTAGTTGGACCAACCATCCAAACAGAGCTGTACATGTTGGTACTGCGCTTCCGTTTGTATCGTTACGCTATCACCGCAGATGTCACTAAAATGTACAGGCAAGTATCTTTAAATAAAAACGATCGTAAATTTCATTACATTCTTTGGCGAGCTTTTGCAGACGCAGATCTTCTCACATACCAGCTCAACACTGTGACATATGGTACCGCCTCAGCTCCATATCTCGCAGTGCGAAGCCTTCATTACTTAGCAGATAAGCATATGGCAGAATTTCCAATTGGCGCTGCGGCTGTAAAGACATCTTTCGATGTTGATGATTTTCTATGTGGTGCGGACGACACAGATGCCTTACACAAATTAAAGGAAGAAGTTATTGAGATACTTCGGCGTGGACAGTTTCCTCTTTCCAAATGGCATTCCAATCACTCAGATTTCATGGAAATCCAAACTATGAAAGAGCTAAGCATTACCGACGATTTTACATCAAGTGCACTTGGGGTGACTTGGAATAAACGCAACAACACGTTTTTGTTTTCATTCACACCAAAGCAAGTTCACAAGTCTGTCACAAAACGCACAATACTGTCTATCGCGTCATTGCTGTTCGATCCACTTGGAGTGCTCTCACCACTCGTGATAACCTCCAAAATAATCATGCAGGAATTGTGGCTACTAAAATTAGATTGGGACGAGTCGGTTCCCCAACATATACACCAAGCCTGGAATTGTTGTTTAGCATCTCTTAACTCGCTTTCATGACTCAGCCTGCCTCGTTATTGTCTGCTACCAAATACTCGTGACATACAGTTACATGGATTTGGCGACGCATCAATTCGGGTATACGGATCGGCGATTTACATACGCATAGAAGACTCCGACGGAAAGGTTGCTGTACATTTACTCACTTCGAAATCAAGGGTCGCACCAGTAAAAAAACAGTCTCTCCCAAAACTCGAACTTTGCGGTGCCCACCTTCTCGCTTGCCAGTATGCTAAGATAAAGAACATATTCTCTACTGTTCGCATAACTACTTTCTTTTGGACTGACTCGCAACTAGTTCTACATTGGGTAAAACAACACTCCGTTACGCTTTTAACATTCGTGGGCAACAGGGTATCTGACATACAGGAATTAACTGAAGGTGAACAATGGAGGTATGTGCCTTCCAAACAGAATCCAGCCGACCTAGTATCTCGAGGCTGCCCTGCTGCTGAGCTCAAATCTTCGAAATAGTTTTCTGGTCCTCGCTTTTTGCAAGAAAACGCTGTGAAATGGCCAAGGCACACAGGCAATATTGAGCTTGATATGGATATTGTGAACAAAGAGATACGCAAGAAGACATTTGCTGTAGTTAAGGAGGTAAATTACTTGATCGATGTCATTGATGGCATAAGCTCGTATATCCATTGTCTGCGTCTCATCGCCTGGCTCTCGGTTCAGTGATAAATGCAGACGAAATCCTACGACAAACACCATTTCTCCATCTCCTGACGAACTACGACGCGCATCATATTGCATTATCTTCAATATTCAGCAACAACATTTTTCAAACGATATTCAATTGCTTCGAAAAAACCAAGCTCTAAAAAGTAACTTGAAATTTCTTACACCATTCTTGGACAACGTAACCGGTTTTGAACTCATAAAAGTTGGTGGACGTCTAGATTATGCAGATTTACCCAACTCGCAGAAACATCCGATTCTACTACCCAGCGATTCTCAATTTGTACTAAAGTACGTTCGACACCTACATTTACGAAATTTTCACGAAGGCCCAAAGGCATTAGTCGCCTTCATCAGATTAGAATTTTGGATTGTCAACGCTACAGATGTTGCTCGTCGCATCGTCCGTTCCTGTGTGCATTGTGTTCGTTACAAGCCAGTGCTGTTAACAGGTAATGGGACCACCACCAGTTACACGTATTACACCTGCACGCCCATTTGAACGTTGCGGAATCGACTTTTATGGGCCAATAAACACATATCTTCGAATTCGAGGAAAACCACCCACCAAGTCATATTTAGCTGTATTCGTGTGCCTCGTAACTAAAGCTGTGCACATCGAGGTGGTCTCCGACCTATCAACAAACGTATTTCTAAATGCATTGAAGCGAATGAGTGGTCTACGTAAAATGCCATGTGATATCTTTTGCGACAATGCTACCAATTTTGTGGGTGCATCAAACCAGCTAAAGGACCTCAAACAGTTCTTATTCAAGACTGAAACGTTAAATGAAATCTATAAACATTGTTCCTCTGATTTTATTAATTTCCATTTTATTCCACCCAGGGCACCTCACTTCGGCGGCCTCTGGGAAGCTGCGGTAAAGAGCGCGAAGGGGTTATTAAATCGCACATTGGCAAACACTAAATTGACATTCAAAGAGTTAAACACCGTTGCTGTAGAAGTGGAAGACATTCTTAACTCACGTCCGCTGTCATCAATGTCATCAGATCCTAATGACTTTGGTGCACTGACACCTGGTCATTTTTTGGTGGGTGATTCTTTGCGTGGCTTGCCTGAGCGCTCACTGGAGCTGAAGACCGTTTCACACCTTGATCGCTACAACACAATCACTGCCATACAGCAAAGTTTTTGGCGTCGCTGGTCTGTGGACTTTATAAACGAACTACGAGCCCGTGTAAAGTGGACAACACCTTCACCTGATCTCACTAACGGTGCTTTAGTGATCACACATGATGACAATCTGCCACCGCAACGTTGGAGATTAGGTCGGGTCGAATCAAACGTGCTTGGGCGAGATGGCCATGTTCGAGTGGTGAATCTCCGAACTGCTAATGGAACTCTTTGTAGGCCAATACATAAATTAGCCATTCTTCCGATTTCTTGAAAGATAGTTCCTTCAACGGGGGCCGGGATGTTGGGTCACCCTAATAACAGTGACCCGTGCTTCGGATATACATAAATAATACATTATTGTTATAAATCTCTTTTTATCTCATTGCTTGTCAATAACTCAATTTACGTTGCTTACATTTATACACACATGTATACATATACATATTGTACTCATAATTTTCTTTACTTATGTTAATGCTCAAATCTTCTAAAGTGTAATTATGTATATACATATGAACAACTTAACAAATAAATCACTCGCTAATAAACCGTGAACAAGAGCACACTGACTTTAATTTGTTTTACACCCCCGCATTTTTAAAATAATAAAATAAAGCAAGAAAAACGCTTCTTGCTCCAACAATTAATTTAAAAATATAATTATCTGAATACTTTGATAAATAATTCCTTAAGTGTGTGTAAACCCGTCATTTATACATATATATATATATGTATATATATCTCAGCGGGTACCCGGGTACCTGGTTATTGAACGGAGGGGGAATCAAGTTTGATAGTTAATAACTTTTATTGAATAATTGATTCTAAAAAATTTTGACGAAAAATGGTTGTCAAATAACTTTAATTTTGGGGATCCAAGCGGCCATAAATTTTTTTTTGAGGAGAAGTTAAGAAAAATTAGCATCTAGATTGAAATGGATACCCGGGTACCTGGTCATTGACCGGACGGTTACTACAGAACACTAGTTATGTTACTATGTTCCTTCGTTAAATAAAACACCTTATCTCCTTGAAGGTTACACCAATATTAATCTTAATTTTTAAATTAATTTTACATGAAGGTAATTAAGTATAAGAAATTTGATGAGTCAAGAAAAATACAGCAAAAAAAAATAAAACAATAAAAAAAACAATAAAAGTTGGTAAACAGGAAGTAAGTATTAATTAGTACACAATTGTTGCAATGTTTTGTTCTGCTGACTTTAATATTTTAAAATTAAAGGGAAAAATTATTATTAGTAATTTATGAATATGAATACAATTTGGTTTGTAAGAAAATAATGTTTTATATTGCTGACTTAAACTATTTAAAATTCAAATGGAAATTTTATTAAGTGTGTCAATAAAAAATAATAAAGTACAATAAGAAAATAAATTTAATGGTAAGTTTGAAAGCATTGGGTAGGATACCCTATCAATGCCTGGTGTTTTGCCTTTGGCATTCTGTTATGCAGACTCACTCTAGGCTTCTTGCTGATGCAGAGAGATTCTTTGGTGTATAGGTGGCAGATATCCAATGTTGTTTATTTGCGATATATTCTGCAGAAAACTTACTATCTTGCGAATATGTAGACCAAATATTAGCGAAGGTTGCCGCAATATCTGCGGAATTCGTCAGAATACTTTGATTTGTATTAATGAATTTAATACGGTTGTGAGGGATTCCGGTTAAGAGTTTAATGTCTGACCATACCTTTTTGGTAGTTGACGCAGAAGAGATTTTGGCAGTGAATACTTCAAAGCTTTTCCTTTTAGCCGTCTTTACAGCTCTTTTAAAGTGGGCGTTTGCTTTTTTATAATTATTCAGATTATATTGAGACATTGATATCTTGAAAGTATTCCAGTATTCATTTTTTTTTGTCACGCATATGACCAATATCTTTGTTCCACCAAATCGGAAAAACTTTTGAAGACTTGCGTTTGGTTTGAGGAATCGACTTATTTGCTGCAGAACGAATCAGTTTTGTGAATGCAGATGCGGCTTGGTTGATGTTGTCGTTTAGAGTGGTGGGTAAACTTTTTTAAATTTCACTTTGAAATATATTCCAGTTTGCACGTGAAATAATAAATTTTGGGAGATGCTTATATTTTTCAAAGTGGAAGTTTGTTTGAAGTGAGATCGATATAGGAAAGTGGTCACTACCTCTGAGAATAGAGGAAGCTTCCCAACTGATTCTGGGGGATAGCTGGGGAGAGGATAGGGAAAGGTCGACGTTCGTTAGGGAAGAATGGGTAGAAAGATGTGTGGGGGCGCCATTGTTAAGAAGAATTAGGTTGTTGTCCAATAAGAAATTCTCTATGATTGCACCCCTTGTGTTTGATTTTCTGGAACCCGAAAGTGTATTCCACGCGTTAAAGTCCCCAGTCCACAAAGTAAATCTTTCAAAACAGTTTCGTTAATATACGTATTAATGATAGTAAAGCTAAAATTTAAGTTGGTTTAAAGAACTATTGTTGATAGTGTGGAATTTAAATCGATAATTTCATGTGGTATGATTTTTTTTATTAAACTGCAAACGCCTTGCTTATTGCCTTGGATGTTATGTAAATTCGAAAAATAACCGCTGTATTGCCTAGGACAGGAAATGTTGTTACTGGGAGTAACTGAGATATGTGTTTCTTGAATGCAAATAACGTCTGGGTTTTTCTCTTTTATGAGTAATAAGAGTTCGTAATTGTTGTTGTACCCGTTTATGTTCCACTGGATGATTTTAAGCGTCATTAATAAGACAGAGAGAAAAAAATATTTTGTTTATCAGTATATAAGTCGTATGTTCAGATATCGTTTGTATTAAATTTCATCTTCGGATGTGATTAATTATTGGGTGTTGGAAAGTACTTGAGGAAGGGAAGGAAGGGGTTCGAAAGGTAGGGATTGGGATTGAGAGGACGGAGAGAATGGTGGGCTTATTTGGTATGGTGAAGTCATTTGAGTGGATGGCTTGTATAGTGAAAGAGTTGGGCTATTATTAGTGGTGAAATAATTGCAGGTAAAGAGTCTTGGTGGACTATCAGAATTTATGGAGCGGCGAGAGAGGTTAGTTCCGTTTGTCCGTAGAGTCGTTGAGATGTTCCTTTCTAATGCTTTAGTGGGTTCCACTATGGGCGATTTGGAAATATTGGTTTGCTGTAAAGGAGAAATGTTTTTAGATTGAGTGCTATTTTTGGTGATTTTTGGTGAATTTGATCTTTGAATGTTGCTGGGAGAACTAATGCTGTTATTGTTTATAGTGCTGGAAGAGTCAACGTTAGTGTTTGTTGTTTCGATATTTTCGTTGGAATTGGACGCTATTGAAGCATATGTGTTATTGGATAGAAATGCTGATGTTGTTTGTTCCTTATGCATTTTTATTGCTTCGCGCATTGAACATTTGTTTATTGTTTTAATTTTTATTATCTCTTTTGCTTGTAAGAATTTTGTACAGCCTTTAGAGGATGATGCGTGTTGTTGGTAGCAGTTGATGCAAAAAATGCGTTCGCAGTCAGATGGGCCATGGGGGGGGGGGGGAGTGAACAATTAACACAATGAGGGAACGATTACAGCGCTTTGCTGTATGACCGAGAAGTTGGCAATTTTTCAGCGCATTGGCGAAGGATTATATTGACGTACCAAAAGTTTACACCAGGCAACGTCAATTTTATTTGGTAGCTTGTAGAGGTTGAAGGTTAGTAACAAAACACCCGAGGGGTGCGGTTTTCCTTCAATAAACCTTATTGAATTTAAATACTGATACGACGCTCGTTTACTATCTCCTCCTCCGAAACGTTGTTTATAAATGGGGCATATATCGTTCCTTTTACTTGGTTAAGAGATTCGTGTAGAGTGGCTTATATTGAACATATGTTGGGCAGTTCCTTTACTTTCAGGAATTTTTTTGCAATATCGTTATTCTGGAAGGAGTTCTGGAAAATCCGTAACCGAAACACTTTTCCCAGCTTTACGTTTTTTTTTTACCAGGTCCTATATCGAGTACAGCGAAACGATTCGCCTCGATAATTTGAGGCCCAGGGGCCATTTTGCAAGAGAAACACTGATGCGCACTTTTTAATACGATTCTGCGCGCGAACAGTAAAAGAAAAAGTAAGAAAGAACGGATTAAACGTATATAAAAGGTCGGAAAAGAAGAAACAGAAAATGTAGAAAAAAACACTCGGAAAACACTCGAATTGCAAAGATAAGACTTGTCAGCGCGAGAGCTAGTCGATGACTGTACTTTTTTGTTACTTTTAACTGGTTCCTAAAAATCCCTTTTACATAATTTTTTTTTATAAATTATTTTATATATATTCTATATTATTATTTCATCATCAAATATTAAATTTAATTAAAAACTTAAAAATGTATTTAAGAACTATGTTTAAAATAATATTATATATTGGAATTAAAATGTCTTTCCACAAAAAAAAGTAATAATTTGCTTATTTCATACATATGCATATACATTTTTATATTTTAATGACCAAGTGGAAGACACGGTACGCTGTCAACACTTATTTACCATAGCAACCGCGCTTTCCTAGTTTTTCTTCGAGAAAGCGCACGTACTCTTCCGATGGCATGGGCAGTTTCGAAGCGGGATCCAGATATTGCTCGTCCTTCATACCCCCTGTTTGCGCGATAATTTGCGTTACTCTTGCATTTAGGCCTTTTCTGGCATCTAGAAAATAAAAATATAAAAATTAGTATATCTTTTATTTTTTTAATTACATTTCTTACTATGTCTTTTATGGCTTTTTGTATGGCAGTGAGTGAGTCATCAACACCTACTTATTATTAATTTTACAATACGGGTCTAAATAGCATCCAGCTTCTGGATTATATCTGAAATACAGTAATATATTTTTATAAGCAAATACTAACATATTGGTTGTCAAAAAGTCTTGCGGTATTTTTATTGAATCAATTCGTGTGGCACCCATACATCGAACTTTTTAGTGACTCCAAGCTTCTTCAAATGGTTTATAACGGTTTGATGACTACTATGCCGGTCTCTTTCGACCAATTTAGCGATTTTATCGCAATTTTCGACGACAGGCCTTCCGGAGCGTGGCGCATCTTCGACCACCTCTAGTACGAAATAGTACTGTAAAATATGCTGTATTTTCCCTTTAGTTTGCTCCATGTTTGCGCTCCATGATGAGCTTTCCAAAAAGGTATAGCATGAGCCGATGCGACGAATAAAACTAGAACCACGCGCTTTCAGCGCCAACTAGCGAAAATACCGCAAGAATTTTTTGACAATATGCAGAAATGAACAAATGTACATTGAAACTACATAGATGCACAATTAGTTTGCACTTAAGTTGTTTCTATATGGGTTTATACACATATGGATATTAGAACTATGTTCACTTTTATACATTATGGAACATTATATGATTTTTATTTTACACAATTTTAGACATCCGGCAAACGAACGAACGAAGATATCTTGGGCGTGCAAATGAACATACTTAATTATATTTGTAACTCTACAATATGTTTCAGTTTAAATATTTTACATTTTTTGCGTATAGATATAGATACCATATAGATATAAGGTAAATTTGAATTATATATACAAGGTGAATTCCAAAGTAAACAGGACTTTTTGAATCTAGCGCCCTCTGGTGGCACCATCTATATGTCTTTATCGATTGTCCAGTGAGATTTTCATGACATTTCATTGATTGGAAATGAAGTTATTGACTAATAATCAGTGTTACATACCTTGCGTAGATATCTTACAAAAGAACGAAAAAAATAAAGAAAACAAATAATACCACGATTACAGCGTATAAATGTCACATTATTACCCTGCAGTAAAATTGAGAACCAGTCCCAAAAAATTTAGTTCCAGAGCTAGTCATTTCGCATCAGGTTTGGGACCAGTTGCGAAAACGACAATTAAAAGACTGTTCGATGTATCGGCGCAACAGGTTATTATCGATAATCGCTCATCTGCAAAACCAGCTGTTTACCCTGTGTGTTAAGTGTTACATTTGCGATTTGTTGTTAAAGTGAATAAAAGTGAATGAGAATAAACAAAATAATGAGTAAGCGGAATTTAAAGAGACTAATTAAAAAACAAAGGGACATTTACTTAAACAGTCTCAGTGGTGAAAAGTTTGACGAGGTAGAAATAGCAGAATCAGAAGTGATTGGTGCAACAGGAGAAATTCAGCCAGAGGTTGGGATTGAAACAAGTGTGTTAAATGAAGAAACAAGTGAATTAAATGAAGAACCAAGTTTAAAAGAAAAACTTGCGAAATGGTTTATTAAAAATAGACCTTCACGGGAAAGTTTTGAAGAGTTGTTACTAATTTTACGTAGCGAAAACTTGGATGTGCCGCAAAGTGCTGAGACATTGTTTGCAAATCATAGACAGCGTGCAATCATCAAAAATGTTTCTCCGGGTTTCTATTGTCACATTGTCTATTTTAGTAGACATTAATATTGATGGCTTACCCTTGTACAGAAGTTCCCGCACTCAGCTGTGGCCAATGTTAATTAGAGTAGTTAATGTTAAAAACATTTCAGTTTTTCCTGTTGGAATTTACTTGGGTACCAAAAAGCCAGACTGCCGTGAAACCTATTTATATTCATTTGTAGAGGAAATGAAGGATATAATAGCAAATAGGGTAGAAATTTTAGGCCACAGCATCAATGTTGAAATTTGTTGCATGGTGTGCGATGCCCCAGCTAAAGCATTTATCTGCGGTATTCCTGGTCACGTATCGGCAAATGGCTGTGCAATATGTACCCAAGTGGGCCGAAAAAATCAGAATACACTTGTTTATAGCGTAGACAGCGGAGAATTAGTGTCGGATGACGATTTTACTAACAGAGTATATGGAAATCATCATTTACCAAAATATAGGAATAAAGAAACGCCATTGGAATCAATTGGCGTAAAAATGATTAGCCAAGTTAACATAGATAGCATGCACCTTCTTGATTTAGGAGTAATGCGCAAATTTTTACTGAGAATTTTAAATGATAAAACTAATATGAGGGTGACTAAAGGCAATAAAGACATTATTTCAAAGAGCTTAAAGGACTTGAAGCCGTTTATTCCCAAAGAATTTGCTAGAAAACCTAGGGGTTTCGAAGAAATATTTAATTGGAAAGCAACTGAATTTCGCCAATTTCTTCTCTACACAGGAATTTCAGTTTTAAAGGATTATGTGCCAGATGATCTATATTATCCATTTTTGCTTATCCACTCTGCTTGTAGGATATTACATTGCCCTAAAACCTACCTTTTTTTATTTATTTATTTATTGTATTTATTTGTTCAAAACTTCCCCGTCGTTTTTGGAGAAACGAGCGTGACATACAATGTTCATCACCTGCTTCACTTAGCAGAAAAGTCGTAGGAAAGAAGTTTATAAATTTAGAAACTTTTTTCACTGAACCTCTAGATTCAACAACTATAGGAATATGTTTAGTAGATTTAACTCCAATAGAAGAAGAAATTTCGTTTTCTGTAGACGAAATAGAATGCAAATTGTTAGGTTTACCTCATAAAGGCCGCTTACTCATGATTCCAATTTTGCATGGATGTTTGTAATAATAAATTTTAAATAATACAAATAAATATAACATTAACACTTTAATTTTACACTCACAGAAATGTATGCACAAAAAGATGTATTTAAACGCGTTCAGAATATACCAAATGTCTTTTAAAAAATTAAAAATGAATGAGAGATGGGCTGAAAATATTCAACCACAGTGAAAGTACATACCACTACTGTCAATAATTATGTTATTAACAAACATTCTGTATTTTTTATTATAGACGGTGATCCCAGAAGTTCCAGCTCTAACTGTAACCGCAGCGTTGTAAATGAGCAATTTCTCGCTTTTAAAGGTAGTTATAACTACATATGTATATGTACAATGTACATTGTACATATCAGAAGTATGTAAGAAATAACATTAAGCATACGTATGTATATCTCATTTTAGAGAATATCGGGAAGTTAAAATCATTTGTCTGTAAAAAGTTGGATCAAATGGAACGTAAGAAGCGCTTTATATTCCACAAGATTATATAACAAATCATTATTAATTTCAGAAACTCAACTTGCCCATAATAAAGCTGTAATGACTGCGCTGGCGGAACAGAAAATCGTCACGCAAAAGCTAATTCGCCAGGAGTCATTGGGAGCGCCAATCGCAGAGCTTTTCCAACTTTCAAGTGAAGAAAGTCTAAAAGCGATAGAGGAAAAAATATTGCCGGAGAATCGGGAGATTTACGTAAGTGTGAAAGTCGTATATATTTCCCGGTCATATATACAGCTATCCACAATATAATAGGAGTAAAATTCAATATGATATTTTTTGGAACTTATATAGTTAGATGCACAACGGCAAAGTTAGCTGTATATCTACATGTGTATATTTTGAAACATAATTATTATTTAAGCGAGCAAAATGTTATATTGACATAATCAAACAAGTTAAACTCTAGTACTAGTTAAGCAGCAGTAGTGAATTAAATTGTATACATCTAACTCATAATAAAATTTATTTATTTATTTTACAGATGTCCACCATAAAGAGACTGCTGCAGCAAAGTGCCACCCTAAATTTGAAGAATATATTTGACGATTCAGTTGTCCTCAGCCACAATTTGGACGGGACGCACGGCAAGAAAAGACTCAAAACCTACGAGAAACTATATGCTGCTCTTCTGGGTAAGTCGCAAGTTTCAATAATGAAGCACCGTATACTTATGTACATACATACATGTTTCTTCCGTAAAATAGATTCAGTTTCTCAACTCCCGAAGGTCGAAAATGCAGAGGACAACCTACGCAAGGCCATCCGAATGCAGAAAAAGCGCATTTTTAAAACCATATCTGCATCAAAAGCCACCACCCCTACTTAACTTTTTGTTTTCTTCACACTTTCTTTGATTTTAAACTTTATTACTTTCTTTGATTTTAAATTTTATTACTTTCTTAAATTGACCCATAAGTTGCCTTAATATTTTATACATACATATATATCAGGCATGTGCTGCAAATCGTTTTCGCATGAAAGTGTCACACAAACACGTATTTGTCGTATTGTTTCGGTGACAGTTTCATGCGAAAACGATTTGCAGCACATGCCCGTATGTACCTTTATATGTGCATTGAATTCAACAATAGCAAAAATTTTTCTATATAGATATGAATTGACATGAAAAACTGAGTTTTTATATTATATGCTAATACAATATTTTTTAGTATGAAAGTTGAAAGAGAACTGAATTTTTATGTTAATATTCCATATTATAAGTGTGTATTTTGTTAATTTTATGTGTGTCCATATATTTCAAAACAAGAAATATATCGGAAAGAAAACATTAAATTTGTGCTTTGAGGAGAATTAACTTTTATGTTTCAAAAATAAAAATAGATATATACATGTTTTGAATTGATAAAATGAGTTTTTAATTTAAATTTTGTGGCTTTTTTTGGAGTAGAACTAAGCATGACGGAGTTACCTTAGGACTGTCCACGACGGAACCAGTTAAAGGCGAGTGGCAAAGTAATGCACTGGGCGGCAATTGCCACCGCCAATGAAAACACCGTGTAAAAGTGGACAGTTGAAAGCATTGCTTGGGTATTGAGCTAGAACTAGTACTGTCATCAAAAGGTCTAGTTCTATGCTAGTTCTGAACTAGTCGAATTTTCTGCAGGGTAGTTTTTCGCATAGAATTCCTTCCTGCATTACTGTCAGTATGTTTGTGTTATCGATGCGAAAATGAGCTTCGAACAAAGAGCCAACATTAAATTTTGTTTCAAAATTGGTAAAACTTTTACGGAAATGTTTCAATTGATGAAACAAGTTTATGGCGATGATTGCCTATTCCGTAGCAGAGTGCACGAGTGGTTTCAACGTTTTCAAAGTGATCGTGAGGACATAAATGACGATCAACATGTGGGCCAATCAAAATCCGTGATCACCGGAAATTCCATCGAAACTGTGCGTGAATTCATCAAAAATCAACCGAAATCATCATTAAAATTCATGGAAATGGAATTGAACATCTCCAAAACATTGATTTATCACATTTTGACCGAACATTTGGGCTTACGAAAGGTGTGTGCACGGTTTGTTCCGCACAAATCACATTTTAACCATTATCCACTCCCCGTATTCACGTGATATTGCACCGTGCGACTTCTTCCTTTTCGGAAAAAGGTTTTTGCCCATGAAAGGAAAACGTTATGCCGACGTAAACGTGCACCGGCATACTGGCGGCCATACCGGCCAATGAGCTAAAACACTCGTCCGACATGCTTTTGGACCATGCAAAAAACCTGTATTGAAGCAGAATGAGACTATTTTGAATAAAATGTATTGATTTTGCTGAAAAAAACCATTTGTTCTGTTATTTTTAAGTCCTGTTTACTTTGGAAAGCACCTTCTACATCATCTAACTGAATTTTTTATATGATAAATTTTATTATAACTTTCACTCGTGAATTGGTTTGTAATCCTCAACATGTTATAGAAATGCTCCTTATAACTTTAATTCCATATTTAACTTTAGTTGAAATCCTAAACGGATCATAAAATAATAAAATGGTTGCAAACAATCAAAAACTTTGTGTTACCATATTTTGAAATCGAATAAAAATAAGTAAAAGAGAAAGATTATTCCGTAATAAAAAATTAATATTCGTGTGATGAGTAATATCAAATCTTTCAGAATTTTCATTATCTTGATAAATCCCGGTGTTAGATCGGGCCGGGTTATTTTTTTGAAGTGTGTCCGAAGGCCGCCAACGCGAAAGAACTGAAGACGCCCAGGTGTTAGTCGACCAAGATTTTTTGAAGTGCGGTCGAAAGCCGCCAACACAAAAGAACTGAAGACGCCCAGGTGTTGGTCCGATAAGGGTAATTTTTTGGAGCGCGGCCGAAGGCCGCTAATGCAGAAAGGAATTCTATACAAAAAACTAATAATGTGACATTTACTCGTATAGACTGTAATCGTGGTATTATTTGCTTTCTTTATTTTTTTTCGTTCTTTTGTAAAATATCTACGCAAGGTAACACTGATTATTAGTCAGGATGCAATTTTTTCGTTATTGTGTGAATAGAAAAAAATTAATAAATTTTATTTTTGCCATATTTAATGTAAAATAAATGTATAGAAGCAATTTAGTGAAGTGTTAGTGGATATAAAAGTAAAATATATAAGTGTAAAATTCATTATAAATCGGAGAAACACGGATTTCAAATAATAAAATTTTTGACCTTTAAATGCAAATATCCACTAAACGTACATACCCATTTTAACCCCGAAATCAGAGGATGCTATTCTCAAATGTACCCAAAATTATTTATAAAATATAAAATGATTGAAGAAAGAACTTACCTCTTCAAAATCAAAATTTTCCTAAGAATTTGCCCTTTTTCGTTTCTTTCTGCTTCAATTGCAATTGTGCATTCGTCTCTCCTATTTTACGGGGTATATCTACGGGAAAAAGTTTAAGGTATACTAACTGTATTGTTGCACGTATTGCCTCTGGAGACTCCATATTGCTTATGGAATATAATATATGACATACATACAAGTTTTAAGCATTGTGACAGATCAGTTTTCATTTCTATGACAATTTCGAACAGGCAACACAGTTCTTTTACATATAGCCTGACGTGCAACGCCAGGAGAAGGCGAACCCGATTCCACAATCGATGACGATGGAGCAGACGTTCCATTGCCCGACCATGAATAAGTTCGAATAGCAATTACCCGTCCGAAGAACAACAAAGCAACGGGGGCCGATGGATTGCCGGCCGAGCTATTCAAACACGGCGGCGAAGAACTGATAAGGAGCATGCATCAGCTTCTTTGCAAAATATGGTCGAATGAAAGCATGCCCATGGATTGGAATTTAAGTGTGCTCTGCCAAATCCACAAATCTGCGCCAACTACCGTGGGATAAGCCTCCTCAACATCGCCTGTAAGGTTCTATCGAGCCTATTGTAAACTTACGTTGAGCAACACCAAAAGCTCCATCAGGATCGGAAAGGACCTCTCCGAGCCACTCGATACCAAACTAGGTTTCAGGCAAGGCGACTCCTTTTGGTGCGACTTCTTCAATCCGCTGCTGGAGAAAATAGTTCGAGCTGCAGAACTTAATCGAGCAGTACAATCTTTAATAAGAGTGTACAGCTGCTGGCATGACATTGATATCGTTGGCTTTAACAACCGCGCCGTTAGTTCTGCTTTCTCCAAATTTGACAAGAAAGCAAAGCAAATGGGTCTGGCAGTGATCGAGGGTAAGACGAAATATCTCCTGTCATCAAACAAACAGTCGTCGACCTCGCGACTTGGCTCACACGTCACTGTCGACAGTCATAACTTTGAAGTTGTAGATACTTTCGTATATTTGGGAACCAGTGTAAGCACCACCAACAATGTCAGCCTAGAAAACCAACTCTTGCCAACAGGTGCTACCTCGGACTGAGTAGGCAATTGAGAAGTAAAGTCCTCTCTCGACAAACAAAAACCAAACTCTATAAGTCACTCATAATGCCCGTCCTGCTATATGGTGCAGAGACTTGGACGATGACATGCGAGTTTTCGAGAGAAAAGTTCTGCGTAAGATTTATGGTCCTTTCCGCGTTGGCCATGGCGAATATCGCATTCGATGGAACGTATGAGATGTATGACGACATTGACATAGTTCAGCGAATTAAAAGACCGCGGCTTCGCTGGCTAGGCCATGTTGTCCGAATGGACGAAAGCACTCCAGCCCGTCTGGGAAAGCAGGGGAAGAGGAAGATATCCACTCCGTTGGAAGGACCAGGTGGAGAAGGTTGTTGTACTGATTTAATTTAGCCCTTTTCCACTGTATTAATTAACATTTCATTTTTAATAATTTTCCACTGTTTCAATTTAAGTTTTTATCGTATTATTTTTTTTTCACTGTTTTAATCAAATTCTATATATTTTTACTTGTTTTAATTAATTTTATTTTTATATTTAAACTTTTTCACTGTTAATTTTTTTTCTGCACTTACATTGCCCGACGCGATTTTATTTCGCATGGTCTGAAAATGCCTACTACGCCAGTTAAGTTATAATCAACGATCTGTATTGGAATTCTGCCGAATTTGAACTGAAGTTTTGTCGTTGCAATGAAAAGCTTATAATCTAACACAATCCAAAGGCGGGTAAAGTGGAATATAAAATAATGTTTAAGATAAAAGGGTAAGGAAAATAATTTGATATAAAGATTATGAAGGTTATTTTTTAATGGCAAATCAATACCCGATTCGGCAACTGTCAAAGTCGGGTAGGTGAGCTGCTCTCTCATTTCCAATGACAGGAGAGTTGCCATTGCTAAAGGTTATCTATATATGTATATATAAATGAATTGCCGTTCGTTAGTCTCACTTTAAGCTTAGGATCCAGCACTCAAGAAATGTAAAAACTTCATATAAAAAATCGCTTAAAAAATGGTCAAGAAAATTTCCTGCGTTAAATTTTATTGTGCTAGTATGCAGCTTTAAAGTAATCTAGTACTAATTTTTAATACATTTTTTCAATAAAATGCTTAACCAGGATTGCAAAGATTTTGTGAACAAACAATTAATGAACAATTGTTACTTGAAAGAAATTCAAAGTAATTCTTAAATTCATCCTAAATTCGTTAAAATCATTATTATGAAGTATAGTTCATTTTGAAATGTTGCATAAAACTTATCAATCATCAACAACATTCCTTAAATTGCAATGAAAATATTTATGCTACTAGATAAGTACATACAACATACATACATATCACACACAAAGTTTATTTTCTTTGTTTATTCTCTCTTGCTCTTCTAATGTGGATCATTTGCAATGCGTAACTAGCTGTCAAAATTACTTGAAGGAATAATGTATTTTTTTCTTGAGCAATTACTTAAGAGCTGGATACGGACTTTAAAACTCGAGAACGGCTGAACGGATTTATCTTGTCATGGTCTTGAAATGTTCGAAGAGGTCTAGGGAAGGTTTTAAAGGTTAGAAAAATTCGAATAATTACCGAGAAATTACCCTAAAAACAGTTATTTTCTTTCTACAGTAAACAAAGTTTTTTAAATAAAATGTAGAGTCAATTTGAACTTTATTCGTATTAAATACAGTTCATATTCAATTACAATCACTCACTGTTTTTGAAAGTGGATGTTAGAATCCGCGCGAGAAGCGAAGCGATAAACGGCATGTCCCGAAAGTAATAGGACTAATTACGCATAACGACTGGATTCGATAGAGGGCATTCCTAGCTAACAAACGAGCGGCTAGTCAGTTATAAGCAGAAAATGCAGCGTTCGTTAGAGCAGAGGTACGAGTTATGTTACTCAACGTTCTTCCGTTAAATAAAAACACCTTATCTCTTTGAAGGTTACACGAATAAGGATTTCTATTTCTAAACCAATTTTACATGAAGTCAAACAAGTAAAAGAAATTTGATGAGTTAAGAAAAATAGAGTAAAAATTAAAACAATAATAATTGTACAAAGTTGGTAAAGAGGAAGTAAGTATTAATTACAATTGTTGCAATGTTTTAAATAAGAAAATAAATTTAATGATTTGTTGTTATTATTTTATTGGTGTCTTCTGGGTTTTGGTGGAGGTTGATGTGACGATATAACTCCTCCCCCCTCAGTGGGCTTAGGATAATACCGAATTCTGGGGTTTTTCCATAACAGAGTTACACTAGTGATAGTTAAGGTGATGAGTATCAATGTTGTTATCGTTATTATGTTCCTTCTTTGAATTGCATCCTTTCTTAATCTCATAATATCAATTTTGTTGATGAAACTGTAATCTTTGATCTTCTCTAGACTTAAAGTCTCTGTTATTGTTGTTATTTGCACTTTCTCTAGATTTGGTGGTGCTACGGAGATTGTGTCCCAATAGACTAAAGGGTTGTCTTTATATGTTGTTCCCGCTATCGTGACGGAACAATTCGTGTAGTGGAAAAGTGAGGTTCCTTCAATTGTGAAGTTTTGCCCACAATCAGAGGTTATCGGTTGTCCCTTTACGTTGATAACCATTATATAATTATCTTCCGGTTGGAATATATTCGATGTGGGCCTCACATCGTTCACAGGACATATTGGTGTTTTACCATACAAGTTGAATTATTGGTGCTTCTGAAGTCATTTGACCTCTTGCAGTAATACACGTTCTCAATTTTTGGGCAAATCTCTGTTAACTACTGGAGCTCGTGGTTATTGTAACTTACGTATGGTTTTGTTTTAATTACTTTCGTATTATTCATAGGAAGAGGAATGAGATGGAAAAGCGAATTCGTACTTTTAGCCAAATTTGGCAGTTTTATATTAAAGATTAGGTTGCTATTATTATAATATGCTTGGAGTTCCAGAAGTTCGTAAAGGTGTCAGTCCGAAACTAAGTCAATATTCTGGGACTTAAAATGGTGTCTTATTTCATCCAATTCATCTGGATGAAGAATAAGCTTTGATACTATACCAAGCTTTGCAAGCATTACAGCTTCTATTATGTCAGAGATATGGTTCAATAATAAATCTATGTATGTATATTATAATCAAGCTGATTCATGTATTGGATTTCTAATAGCGCATTGTCTTCTTTTATAATATGATTAGTTGTTTTTGCTGAGAGTTTTTCTAAAAATTGTGTAATGCTTTCCTGATTGTTATTTATATGCTCTGTCAAATTTTTAAACCTCTGTGTCATTTGCATATTCAAACTTTTTTGATTTTCCTCTATTATTTTTGAATTTAATGTTGTGTCCTGGAGTTCTTGTATTTGTTTATTTATAGTCATAGCGTCATTTGCGTCCATGTTCCCAGTTATATATTTTATTACAGAGCCTAAGCCGTTGAATAGTCCTCCTTTTGTTTCAGCTTACAAATTTTAGCAGCATCTTTTAGAAGGCTATTTTTTCAAATTTGTCTACGATAGTAATTAATTTTGAAGTTTGTGAATTATAATTGTCCAAGTCTATTATATCAATGAAATTGAAATAACTTTCAATCGTTCTCGCGTGTTTAATCTTCAGGGCTATCATATTCTGGTCTTTGTCAAAATTTTGTATTTCCAAGACTTGTCCATAAGCAAAGGCTATCCTAAAGGTAAATAATTGTTTATTACTTTCGTGGTCTCAGTTTAATTTTTGATTTGTGTAATTTTTTGTCTTTAGTAGTTTGTAAAGTAACGTCATTATCTTTTAATACTTTATGTTTTGAGAATCGTGCAGTTATTTGTTAATCCTACATTCTTTTTTTATATATATCCTCTTCTTTGTTCTTACAATCTGGAAGTTTCCTAGATTTATTAAGACGCCTAATATTTTTATACTCTCGCAACAAAGTTGCTAAAGAGAGTATTATAGTTTTATATCTACGGGAAAAAGTTTAAGGTATACTAACTGTATTGTTGCACGTATTGCCTCTGGAGACTCCATATTGCTTATGGAATATAATATATGACATACATACAAGTTTTAAGCATTGTGACAGATCAGTTTTCATTTCTATGACAATTTCGAACAGGCAACACAGTTCTTTTACATATAGCCTGACGTGCAACGCCAGGAGAAGGCGAACCCGATTCCACAATCGATGACGATGGAGCAGACGTTCCATTGCCCGACCATGAATAAGTTCGAATAGCAATTACCCGTCCGAAGAACAACAAAGCAACGGGGGCCGATGGATTGCCGGCCGAGCTATTCAAACACGGCGGCGAAGAACTGATAAACGTAACTAAACTTACATTGAGCAACACCAAAAGCTCCATCAGGATCGGAAAGGACCTCTCCGAGCCACTCGATACCAAACTAGGTTTCAGGCAAGGCGACTCCTTTTGGTGCGACTTCTTCAATCCGCTGCTGGAGAAAATAGTTCGAGCTGCAGAACTTAATCGAGCAGTACAATCTTTAATAAGAGTGTACAGCTGCTGGCATGACATTGATATCGTTGGCTTTAACAACCGCGCCGTTAGTTCTGCTTTCTCCAAATTTGACAAGAAAGCAAAGCAAATGGGTCTGGCAGTGATCGAGGGTAAGACGAAATATCTCCTGTCATCAAACAAACAGTCGTCGACCTCGCGACTTGGCTCACACGTCACTGTCGACAGTCATAACTTTGAAGTTGTAGATACTTTCGTATATTTGGGAACCAGTGTAAGCACCACCAACAATGTCAGCCTAGAAAACCAACTCTTGCCAACAGGTGCTACCTCGGACTGAGTAGGCAATTGAGAAGTAAAGTCCTCTCTCGACAAACAAAAACCAAACTCTATAAGTCACTCATAATGCCCGTCCTGCTATATGGTGCAGAGACTTGGACGATGACATGCGAGTTTTCGAGAGAAAAGTTCTGCGTAAGATTTATGGTCCTTTCCGCGTTGGCCATGGCGAATATCGCATTCGATGGAACGTATGAGATGTATGACGACATTGACATAGTTCAGCGAATTAAAAGACCGCGGCTTCGCTGGCTAGGCCATGTTGTCCGAATGGACGAAAGCACTCCAGCCCGTCTGGGAAAGCAGGGGAAGAGGAAGATATCCACTCCGTTGGAAGGACCAGGTGGAGAAGGTTGTTGTACTGATTTAATTTAGCCCTTTTCCACTGTATTAATTAACATTTCATTTTTAATAATTTTCCACTGTTTCAATTTAAGTTTTTATCGTATTATTTTTTTTTCACTGTTTTAATCAAATTCTATATATTTTTACTTGTTTTAATTAATTTTATTTTTATATTTAAACTTTTTCACTGTTAATTTTTTTTCTGCACTTACATTGCCCGACGCGATTTTATTTCGCATGGTCTGAAAATGCCTACTACGCCAGTTAAGTTATAATCAACGATCTGTATTGGAATTCTGCCGAATTTGAACTGAAGTTTTGTCGTTGCAATGAAAAGCTTATAATCTAACACAATCCAAAGGCGGGTAAAGTGGAATATAAAATAATGTTTAAGATAAAAGGGTAAGGAAAATAATTTGATATAAAGATTATGAAGGTTATTTTTTAATGGCAAATCAATACCCGATTCGGCAACTGTCAAAGTCGGGTAGGTGAGCTGCTCTCTCATTTCCAATGACAGGAGAGTTGCCATTGCTAAAGGTTATCTATATATGTATATATAAATGAATTGCCGTTCGTTAGTCTCACTTTAAGCTTAGGATCCAGCACTCAAGAAATGTAAAAACTTCATATAAAAAATCGCTTAAAAAATGGTCAAGAAAATTTCCTGCGTTAAATTTTATTGTGCTAGTATGCAGCTTTAAAGTAATCTAGTACTAATTTTTAATACATTTTTTCAATAAAATGCTTAACCAGGATTGCCAAGATTTTGTGAACAAACAATTAATGAACAATTGTTACTTGAAAGAAATTCAAAGTAATTCTTAAATTCATCCTAAATTCGTTAAAATCATTATTATGAAGTATAGTTCATTTTGAAATGTTGCATAAAACTTATCAATCATCAACAACATTCCTTAAATTGCAATGAAAATATTTATGCTACTAGATAAGTACATACAACATACATACATATCACACACAAAGTTTATTTTCTTTGTTTATTCTCTCTTGCTCTTCTAATGTGGATCATTTGCAATGCGTAACTAGCTGTCAAAATTACTTGAAGGAATAATGTATTTTTTTCTTGAGCAATTACTTAAGAGCTGGATACGGACTTTAAAACTCGAGAACGGCTGAACGGATTTATCTTGTCATGGTCTTGAAATGTTCGAAGAGGTCTAGGGAAGGTTTTAAAGGTTAGAAAAATTCGAAAAATTACCGAGAAATTACCCTAAAAACAGTTATTTTCTTTCTACAGTAAACAAAGTTTTTTAAATAAAATGTAGAGTCAATTTGAACTTTATTCGTATTAAATACAGTTCATATTCAATTACAATCACTCACTGTTTTTGAAAGTGGATGTTAGAATCCGCGCGAGAAGCGAAGCGATAAACGGCATGTCCCGAAAGTAATAGGACTAATTACGCATAACGACTGGATTCGATAGAGGGCATTCCTAGCTAACAAACGAGCGGCTAGTCAGTTATAAGCAGAAAATGCAGCGTTCGTTAGAGCAGAGGTACGAGTTATGTTACTCAACGTTCTTCCGTTAAATAAAAACACCTTATCTCTTTGAAGGTTACACGAATAAGGATTTCTATTTCTAAACCAATTTTACATGAAGTCAAACAAGTAAAAGAAATTTGATGAGTTAAGAAAAATAGAGTAAAAATTAAAACAATAATAATTGTACAAAGTTGGTAAAGAGGAAGTAAGTATTAATTACAATTGTTGCAATGTTTTAAATAAGAAAATAAATTTAATGATTTGTTGTTATTATTTTATTGGTGTCTTCTGGGTTTTGGTGGAGGTTGATGTGACGATATAACTCCTCCCCCCTCAGTGGGCTTAGGATAATACCGAATTCTGGGGTTTTTCCATAACAGAGTTACACTAGTGATAGTTAAGGTGATGAGTATCAATGTTGTTATCGTTATTATGTTCCTTCTTTGAATTGCATCCTTTCTTAATCTCATAATATCAATTTTGTTGATGAAACTGTAATCTTTGATCTTCTCTAGACTTAAAGTCTCTGTTATTGTTGTTATTTGCACTTTCTCTAGATTTGGTGGTGCTACGGAGATTGTGTCCCAATAGACTAAAGGGTTGTCTTTATATGTTGTTCCCGCTATCGTGACGGAACAATTCGTGTAGTGGAAAAGTGAGGTTCCTTCAATTGTGAAGTTTTGCCCACAATCAGAGGTTATCGGTTGTCCCTTTACGTTGATAACCATTATATAATTATCTTCCGGTTGGAATATATTCGATGTGGGCCTCACATCGTTCACAGGACATATTGGTGTTTTACCATACAAGTTGAATTATTGGTGCTTCTGAAGTCATTTGACCTCTTGCAGTAATACACGTTCTCAATTTTTGGGCAAATCTCTGTTAACTACTGGAGCTCGTGGTTATTGTAACTTACGTATGGTTTTGTTTTAATTACTTTCGTATTATTCATAGGAAGAGGAATGAGATGGAAAAGCGAATTCGTACTTTTAGCCAAATTTGGCAGTTTTATATTAAAGATTAGGTTGCTATTATTATAATATGCTTGGAGTTCCAGAAGTTCGTAAAGGTGTCAGTCCGAAACTAAGTCAATATTCTGGGACTTAAAATGGTGTCTTATTTCATCCAATTCATCTGGATGAAGAATAAGCTTTGATACTATACCAAGCTTTGCAAGCATTACAGCTTCTATTATGTCAGAGATATGGTTCAATAATAAATCTATGTATGTATATTATAATCAAGCTGATTCATGTATTGGATTTCTAATAGCGCATTGTCTTCTTTTATAATATGATTAGTTGTTTTTGCTGAGAGTTTTTCTAAAAATTGTGTAATGCTTTCCTGATTGTTATTTATATGCTCTGTCAAATTTTTAAACCTCTGTGTCATTTGCATATTCAAACTTTTTTGATTTTCCTCTATTATTTTTGAATTTAATGTTGTGTCCTGGAGTTCTTGTATTTGTTTATTTATAGTCATAGCGTCATTTGCGTCCATGTTCCCAGTTATATATTTTATTACAGAGCCTAAGCCGTTGAATAGTCCTCCTTTTGTTTCAGCTTACAAATTTTAGCAGCATCTTTTAGAAGGCTATTTTTTCAAATTTGTCTACGATAGTAATTAATTTTGAAGTTTGTGAATTATAATTGTCCAAGTCTATTATATCAATGAAATTGAAATAACTTTCAATCGTTCTCGCGTGTTTAATCTTCAGGGCTATCATATTCTGGTCTTTGTCAAAATTTTGTATTTCCAAGACTTGTCCATAAGCAAAGGCTATCCTAAAGGTAAATAATTGTTTATTACTTTCGTGGTCTCAGTTTAATTTTTGATTTGTGTAATTTTTTGTCTTTAGTAGTTTGTAAAGTAACGTCATTATCTTTTAATACTTTATGTTTTGAGAATCGTGCAGTTATTTGTTAATCCTACATTCTTTTTTTATATATATCCTCTTCTTTGTTCTTACAATCTGGAAGTTTCCTAGATTTATTAAGACGCCTAATATTTTTATACTCTCGCAACAAAGTTGCTAAAGAGAGTATTATAGTTTTGTTCACATAACGGTTGTTTATAAGTCCTAAAACTAAAAGAGTCAGATATGGGGTTATATATACCAAAGTGATCAGGGTGACGAGTAGAGTTGAAATCCGGATGTCTGTCTGTCCGTCCGTCCGTCTGTCCGTCCGTCCGTGCAAGCTGTAACTTCAGTAAAAATTGAGATATCATGATGAAACTTGGTACACGTATTTCTTGGCTCCATAAGAAGGTTAAGTTCGAAGATGGGCAAAATCGGCCCACTGCCACGCCCACAAAATGGCGGAAACCGAAAACCTATAAAGTGTCATAACTAAGCCATAAATAAAGATATTAAAGTGAAATTTGGCACAAAGGATCGCATTAGGGAGGAGCATATTTGGAAATAATTTTTTTGGAAAAGTGGGCGTGGCCCCGCCCCCTACTAAGGTTTTTGTACATATCTCGGAAACTACTATAGCTATGTCAATCAAACTCTATAGAGTCGTTTCCTTCAGGCATATCCATATACAGTTCAAAAATGGAAGAAATCGGATAATAACCACGCCCACCTCCCATACAAAGGTTATGTTGAAAATCACTAAAAGCGCGTTAACCGACTAACAAAAAACGTCAGAAACATTAAATTTTACGGAAGAAATGGCAGAAAGAAGCTGTACCCAGGCTTTTTTTAAAAATTGAAAATGGGCGTGGCGTCGCCCACTTATGGACCAAAAACCATATCTCAGGAACTACTCTACCGATTTCAATGAAATTCGGTATATAATATTTTCTTAACACCCTGATGACATATACGAAATATGGGGGAAATCGGTTCACAACCACGCCTTCTTCCAATATAACGCTATTTTGAATTCCATCTGATGCCTTCTCTGTATAATATATACATTAGGAACCAAAATAAAAAAAAATATGTAAATGACGGATAATGAAATCTCGATTATCACTTTATCATGCGAGAGTATAAAATGTTCGGTGACACCCGAACTTAGCCCTTCCTTACTTGTTTAATTTAGCTTTCATAACTATTTCTTTAACAATTGGGTATAGTTTTTCTTTAAATTCATTTAACTTAACTAAAAATACGTGTTTTTTGTCGTATTTTATGTCTCTTGAGAAGTTATACGGTCTTCCAAAGAATAACTCATATGATGTAAATTTTGTAGATGAATGGATTGTATTATTGTAAGTTATAAACGTCTCATCTAACATCTCTTCGTGATCTAATTCCATTTTCTTGGATTTTCTGGTTGTCATTATAATTCTGTATATTTCAGTGCTACTAGATTGTTGAAATAATGTGAAGTGAAGTATAATTTCATATAGTCTACAAAAATCTTTAAAAATGTTAGATGTAAATTCGGTACCAGTCACCGACTAAACCTCGTACTGAGCAGTTGAGTTAGCGTCTTTCTCTGAGTTTACAGCTAATCATATAGCGCTCTTTTGGTGTTTCTTTTTTTTTGCACCCCGGTCTGCTTACTTAAGTAACGCGATTAATACTTATTTTAAGTGAGAAATATAATCCAATACTTATATAAGTGTATTATAATTTTTCCACTATGCCTCCGTTGGGCTTCCAGTTCGGGGACAACAGGTTTGGTGCGCTGGCCCAAGGTCCCCAACCAAAACGTAAAAAATCGTATCACCCCTTTCGAAGGTTTCTTGTTTTCGTGTTTACAATGCCTTACTTACCGTGAGCAAAGATATAAACAAAAAAATTAGTGAATTACGCGACGGCAGCCTATTACTGCTAGTGAAAAATAAGCAAGTAGCAGAAAAGTTTATAAAAACGAAATGTCTTTTCAACATTGGCGCTGTTAGCGCTAGCTATCATCAACATCTTAATTGTAACAAAGGCACCATTTATGCACCGTTTTTAAACGATGTGCCTGAAAGCGAAATAATAGAAGGACTGAGTTCTTACGAAGTTTCCGCCGTTTATAAGTTCACTCGCAAAGTTGAAGGTGTTATAAAGCCTACTGGTGTTATGCTAATATCATTCAACAGTTATTCCCTTCCAAACAAAATAAACATCGCATGGAGGATGACCTCTGGGCGACCGTACGTGCCTAATCCAATGCGCTGCAGGTCATGCCAGAAATTGGGTCATACGCAAAAACATTGTAAAGGTTCCTCAACATGCGAAATTTGCAATTTTCCTTCTCCACACGATAATGACTGCATTCGAGTTATGTGTGCGAATTGTTCAGGCGAGCATCGCTCTTCTGACTATACGTGTCCAAAGTATATGCAAACCAAAGAAATTTTAAAAATAAAGACACTAGAAAAGTGCAGTATGCACGAAGCCCTCAAAAAGAATAGAGAAAATACTTCCTTCCCTTCCCTCACTGCTAGCTTTGCACATGTGCTTCAACCTATAAAAGAGGTGTCCTCTGTAACCACCACACCAACAAAAATTTCAGCCATCAACAATTCCACAAAATCTAAAAATACTCATAGAACCGCCGACAATGACTTGCCTAGTACATCGAAACAAAACGCAGAGGTCACCTCTGCACCCAACTCATCATTAAAATCTTTAACTAGCAAAAATCACTCATCAAACGCCAACAATAAGCATATTTCCATCAACAAGCCTACATCGATCAATTCAGACTACAACAACGTCTCACATTCAGCTAAAAATATCAGCGACAACTGTACCCAACAAGACTCTTTCTTAAATCCCAAACTTTTCAGTCCAACAACAGCCTCTTTCCTTTCTAACTTAAACAACTCCTTAAACTCGCTTTTTAAAAATATACTGACTTCAAAAATACTACTACCAACACTACTGTGCAATCTAATCCACCTAATCACGAAAATCTCTTTCCAACAACAAGCATTTCCAACAATAATCAATACTCTACTGAACATACTGAACACATGGAAATTGACTCTGAATAAATACGCTTAGCTTTTACTCTCTTTTGAACTATTTAGTACTCAATTGGTGACACTCAGCTTCAACTGACTGCTCATACGAGTTGAAATTCTAGCTCTCTTCTGTTTCCCTTTTTATTTTTTTTCTACATAGATCTTATGATTCCAATATTGCAATGGAATTTAAACGGCTACACTAAAAATTACAATAAGCTTCAATTATTAATACAAGATCATACCCCAGCTATTATATGCTATGTTCGGACCGACAGCGAAAACATGTTTTCGTGGGAAAAAGTGGTTTTCGCACGAAAACTTGTGTTTTCGTCCATGTAAAAACTGTCAAACGAAAACAAGGTTTTCGCTGAAAACTGATTGAAAACTTAATCGATTTTTTTGGAAGACATATTTTGCCGGCCCTAAATTGTCACTTGATATTAGTTTTCATTCCAAATAAAAATAGAGCTGCTGTCACTTGTTATTAATTTGAAAAATGGAAAAACAAAAATATAAAAAAAGAAGTTGTTGGAGTGATAGGGCAGAAGCCGTACTAATTGAATTGTGGCAGAGCAAAGTAAGTGCTTTTCGCGGTTCAAGGAAGAACAGCCACATAGTAGAGGAAATGGCAATGGAGTTGCAGCAACAAGGTGTGCATTTCACGGCGAGTGAAATAAAGTCGAAAATGCACAATCTTTCGCAGAGATATAGGTATGTAATTAAATAAAATTAAGGAAAAATATAATTTTTATATATATATCATGTTTTACAGGAAAGAGAAGACAGCAGTCGGATCAACTGGCGGTTCTCCCTCGCAGTGGCCGCTGTACGATAAAATGAGATCCGTACTGTTGCCGTACGTCAGCTACAACGCAGAGAGCTTAGTGGAGGAAAGTTTTCAAAGTAAGAAACATTTGTTTTGTAATTCAATATTTTATTTATATTTACATATATATATACATTTTTAAAAAGGTTCTACTAACTCGGAACCACTCCAAATTTCGGTGAAAACGGCTGCGTGTTCGACATTTGTTGCTGCATCTCCATTGTCCTCACCAGTTTGCCTGCCATCACCCTCAGCGATGTCGATGTCGTCAAGCGATACTTCTTCGCAACCATTACCGTCTCCAGAGCCAAGTGATACTACGAATAAAAGAAGAAATCATTTTCAGACAATAATTTTAAAAAAAATTTGATCAAATCGAAAACCAGCTTGAGAAAGCAAGTCAAGAATTCAGTGAAACCAGCAAAGAAATTATGGACTTGACGAAAAAAATGGTTGAAAACGATAATAAAAAAACAGAAATGATAGAACAGTACATAAAAGATTAGAAAGAAACAAATGAGCGCTTGCTTGAATTTCTAAATAAATAATAAAATTAATGAATAAGTATAATCTATTTAATAATATATGTTTAAGATAGATATGTATAATTTTATGTTTGAAAAATAAAATTGAATTTTGATTTGTGTGTACAACTTTATAATCTATTTAATAATATATGTTTAAGATGGATATGTATAATTTTATATTTGAAAAATAAAATTGAATTTTGTTTTGTGTGTACAACTTTATCTTTTATTTTGGTTGGTTCTTGTTATTAAAATAAAAAAAAATATAATTTTTGCTGAATTATTAAAAATTAAATCTTATATCTTTTTTTATTGAAATTAATATTATGATTTAACTTAATAAATGCGGTTATTTATTATTAATGCTATTTGTAATAAATAATAAATATATTTTGGTGTATGTTGCACAAAATTTTTTGATACTTTTAGAAATAGTTTAATTCTATTAAATATAATGAATGGAATACTAATTGCATTATTTACCCTATCAAGGTAACCCTTTTATCAGGCAATTCATTGAATGAAATTAACTAATTTCAAATGAAATAGGCTGTTTTCATCTATTTTTTTTTCTATACTTACATTTAAGTTGTATATATGTATATCTTAATTGTAAATTAAACTTTAAGTATTTAAATAAATAAAAAAAGTATTGTTTTAAAAATTAATTTTTATAAATCTATATAATTTAAAATTCCAATATAGACATATAAATATGTAGATAAATGACGAATAATTGTGTAAAATGTGGATATTGTGATACAATATGCACATGTACTTACCGAAATATCTACAAAGTGCTGTCCGAATCATTTCTCCATTAATTGGGTCGTCAGATGCATATGAAATATCACACGGACTCTGGCGTCTAGTCTCCAACTCTTCCAAAGCGCGTAACCATTTAGCGTTTAGCGTGTCGTTGTTATCATTTAAAAAATTGTGAAGAACGCAACATGCTTTTATTATGGAGTTGGCATTCCGTACAGAGTTGTCAATTCCTTTTCCGATGCGTCGAAAGCGGGCCTTGAGGTGTCCAAAAGCATTTTCGACAACTCTACGTGTTTTCGAAAGAGAGTAGTTGAATACCTTCTCACCATTATTTTGATTTACGCTAAATGGATACGGTTTTATTAGTTGTTTGCTAAATCGAAAAGCCGAATCCCCAATAATGAATACTGGCACATTTACGCCTGAAATTTCTCTCGACATTTCGCTTAGTAAAGGACAACTATCCATTTCTTTTTTAAGTGATGACGTCTCATAAATTTGAGAGTCATTACATCGCCCGGGACTTCCTACGTTTATGTAAGTAAACCGGTATCTGAAAATACATTTTAAACATTACTTATGTACTTATGTATATGTATATTGAGTTTTTAGACTTTACTTAGCATCAACTAATGCCATTAAAACGGTGGAATACCATCCTTTATAATTATAATAATCCACAGCTTCGTCAGATGATGGATGAATCTCAATATGGCATCCGTCTGTAAACAATTATTAGAACATTAGCGCAAATTTAAGATTTTATAGCCAATAATTACCAATTGCTCCTAAGCATTGTGGGAATCCAATTACCTCGAAACCAGTCACCAATTCGGTTATATTTTCTCTGTTCAGAGGCAGCATTTTAAAACAGGATGGCTGCAATAATCTCCAGATTTCGGGGCAAAATTCCAGTAAAATTTCACAAACCGTTGATTTTCCTACACCGAACATGTTGGCGATACTACGATACTCTGCAGATGACCCTAAAGCGAATAATGTTATTGCCACTCTTTTTTCGATGGGAATAGCTTTTCGGTAATTTGTATCCTTTTTTTGTAACGGGCGGAGGATGTCACATAATTTATCAAAGGAACTCCGGTCCATGCGAAAGTTCTCTTTAAAAAAAGCAGATCCGTTTCGTTGGCAATCGTGTTCCCAAAACTGATTCTTACGTTGCTGGAATTAATAATATATAGTTGAAAACTTTTACATCAGTAGGAACATATACACACTTTTGTCCAACATGAATTAATCGGCATCCCAAGGTCCTTTATTAAATCTAATACGATTACATGTTGTTTCTTTAACTCAGCTATCTTTTTTTCCAAGGCACGGTGCTGAGTAGTAAGACATTCCAATAGTTCTCTTGAAGAACTGTCGATGAGCAGGATATTTATTTGGCTTCTCAAAGCCAATGCTTTCGCAATTAACATCTTTTTCTCAGAATTCTAAAAAACACGATCTTTAGTAATAATTATAAGCAAATATTAATGATTTCAAAACTTACCATTCTCTTTGCTCAAATGTAAACAAATAAATAAATTTGTGAACTGTCAGTGAAAACTCAGCGAAAACACAAATTGGTCGGTCCGAACGATTTACGTTCCACAACATACAAATTTGTTTTCAAAATGTTTTCAATGTCGGTCCGAACATAGTAATACTCTTAAATGAAACTCACATCTATTTCAACTTGTCGGCTTTTACTCCTACGCAGTACATTGGCATGATTCACAATCTTCCACATATTAGCACAAGTAAAAGAGGCATTGCGATTCTCATTAGAAGAGATATTCCACACAAAATTAATGCCATTCAATCCAACTTGCTGGCTATGTCGATCGAAATTATCTTAGTTAAAAAAAATCACCATTATCTGCACCTATATTGCACCAGACGAAAAATTTAACCAGTACAGACATCCTGCAATTAATCAACCAAGCTTCTACTCCTTTAATTTTCGCTGGTGATTTTAATGCATGGAGTCAACTATGGGGCTCTCCAATAGCCAACAAGAGGCAAATGCATTGAAGATGCTTTACTTTCCTCTAACTTAATATGTTTGAATAACGGATCCGCGACACACTTTTCCACTCACTCCACTTTTTCCCATGTACACACCGACACACTTGTCACAGAATGCGAATGGAGTATACTCGATCACCCGCATGGAAGCGATCACTTCCCCATTGTACTAAAATTGCACCTAGGTTCAACAACTAAAAACCACAAAATAAATAAGGTATTCAAAACTGATTACGCTGATTGGGAGAAGTTTCAGACACATTGCGAGATAAATGGCAATAATACCCCAATATCTGACAACCCTAACCAAGTTGCTTCGGTTGCACCGAAGCTAAATACCCTTCACAGGTGCATTTCTGTTAGTAACTATGTGTTCAGTTTGTATGAAAGCTATATGCTATAGCAATCCGATCTGAACAGTTTCTTCGGAGATTACATTGTTGGCTTAAAAATAATCTATACCAAATTTCGTGAATATATCTCGTCAAATGTGAAAGTTTTCCATACAAGAACTTGATTCCGATCGTTCAGTTTGTATGGCAGCTATATGTTATAGTGCTCCGATATCGGCAGTTCCGACAAATGAGCAGCTTCTTGAAGAGAAAATGACGTTTGCAAAATTTCAAAAGGATATCTTAAAAACTGAGGGACTAGTTCGTATATATACAGACAGACGGACGGACGGACGGACGGACGGACAGACAGACGGACATGGCTAAATCGACTCAGCTCAACATACTGATCATTTATATATATACATTATAGGGTCTCCGATGCTTCCTTCTGGGTGTTACAAACATCGTGACAAAGTTAATATACCCTGTTCAGGGTATAATTATTCGTTCAGCAGCGAATGTTAGCATTCCTCATACAAAGCCAACAGCAAGTTCAAAGAGTGTTCCTTGGTGGAATAAAGAAATCGCTGAATTGCGGGCAAAAAAACAGACAGCTTGGTATGAATACAAACGGGCTCGATCACTAGTCAACTTAATATCTTTCAGGAAAGCCAATGCTCTTTTCCGTCGTTCCGCGAAACAGGCCAAGCGTAAATGTTTTCAGGATTTCACAAGCAAAATAAATCCTTCGTCTAGTCCTAAGTTAATATAGAACGCTTTAAAAAAACTCTCTGGAGTGCCTAGAAATCTAACCATTCAATGCGTAAAGGGGCCAGCAGGTTTGGTAACCAATCCATCCGAAATTTCCGAGTTATTTGCAAACCACTATTCTGAAAGAAGCTCAGATATTTCATTCAGCACACAGTTTCAAACCTCTAAAACCACCACACTGTCCGACACTTCCTACTCTGTCTCCCCTCTTTCTTTTTCTGCTAGACAAATAGAAACCAGCATTTCACTGTCGGAATTCGAGTTCGTTGCATCTACCGTTAAGGGTAAGTCCCCGGGGCAAGATAAAATTTCTTATCCAATTATCAGACATATGCCGAAAAGTCTCAAGCTCCGATTGGTAAAGCTTTATAACAAAATTTTCAATACTGGTGTCTACCCCCAATTTTGAAAAACGTCGTGTGTTATACCAATACTTAAACCACACAAATTCTCCGATGAACTTGCTAACTATAGGCCGATTTCCCTCCTTCCATGTATGGGCAAAATTTTGGAAAAGATCATGGCAAACCGCTTGATGTGGTATGCTCAGCGAAACAAGTTCATATCACCGAATCAAGTCGCCTACAAAAAAGGTCAAGGCACGTTAGATGCTTTAATCCAACTAGAGTACTTCATTACTAACGCTTTGTCCAGCAAAAACCACGTGTCCGTACTATCTCTGGACTTTCACAGAGCTTTCGACAAAATTGGAGCCCATATTATTATTCGACAACTTAGAAAATGGAAAATAGGCCAGAATATGATACGTTTTATTACCAACTTTCTCACAAACAGAAAACTCAAAGACAACGTAAATGGTTTTCTTTCTTCAACACTCCCGCTTTCTAATGGTACGCCGCAAGGTTCACCTCTTTCAGCCTTCCTTTTTATCATTGCTTTCGATGATATTAGTAGGATGATAAAAAATTACAAAGGAGTTGAGCACCAGATCTATGCTGACGATGTTCTAATCTGCACAAAAGTCTCTGACGTTAATTTAGCTCAATCCTTATTTACTAATATACTCGCCAGAATTGAGACTTGGTCACTGGAGTTTGGTGCTTCACTTTCTTTAGACAAAACACATATCCTTCATGTATGTTGGAAGCAAAATTGCAACGATATTTCACTTACCCACAACCAAACTAACATCGAATGTAAAACACAGCTGAAAATACTAGGATTAATTTTTGTCTCTAAGTATAACTTTAATGCTCACTGTAAATATGTCAGAAACTCGTTAATGACACGATTAAATATTGTTAAATATCTCTCGTCTAAGCATTCATTTATTCTTCCGAACACACTAGTCAATGTTGTCAGAGCTTTGCTAACTTCAAAAATAGATTATGGGCTCCCCATCTATGGCAACTGCTCCAAAAGCAGTATCAACCTTTTAAATGCACCGTACCATTGCGCAATACGGCGAAGTCTCCGGGCCTTTCCAACCTCGTTATTAAAAACGATAATGGCTGAATCTGGTTTACCAACTATTCAAAATAAAATTATAGATTCTTCGCTCCCAATTCTTGCGAAAACGGCTGAGAACATCAACCCATTACTAAATACAACTATCACCCATGCCACGAAAAAAACAAAAATTCCAAGAATACAATCGGCTATTTCGAGATGCTTAAGTTTCGCTGCAGAAAATAATATTTTACGTAACGCAACATGCAAATTCACCACACGACATCCTCCCTGTCTGATCAATGATAAAATCTTACAGAATAAGCTTATATTTTTGTCCAAGCAAAACACACCAAACGAAGTCTTTCAACAAACATTTGCGGAACTGGAATCTAATTATACAAATAATGGCTGGAAGTTATTGTTTACGGATGGCTTCAAGTCCATCGATTCCACTTCGTTAGCAGTTGTCACTGCCACAGGAAAAATTATTTGCAATTGGCTTCTCCCCTCAACGAGCTCTGTATTTACCGGAATTATTAAAGGAAAGTTCCTCATCTGTACAGACAGCAAATCGTGTATGTCTGCAATAACGTCTCCTTCCAATCGCAATCCCATAATAGAAGTTATCAGGGACGCGGTCATTGGTGCCCCTCAGAAAATCCAAGTAATGTGGATCCCTGGCCATGCTGGTATTTCAGGCAACCATTTTGCAGACCTCGCTGCGAAAAATGTAGCCAGGACTCCTGCCTTAACATACTATGCCTCATCCAAGCAAGACATTTCTAACCTTATTAAGCACAAAAGGCATCAAAAAAACGCAAGCGAATGGAAAACATTTAAACATCACTACGCGGACATTAACCCAGCCAGAAATCGAATAATCTACTCGTCAACAGTTCCAACTAGCGCAATGAAGACATATACTCAATTAAGGATTGGACACACTATCATAACACACGCCCACTTACTATCGGGTAAAAGCCCATCCATTTGCCCCCTTTGCGATGACACCGCTTCTATCAAACACTTACTCACACTCTGTCCGATGCTTCACCCAACAGCCCACAACTCTGGCAACATTGATCTCATAAAACTACTAAGTGAACCTTCAGAAAAAAACGTTATGATTGTTTATAGATTCTTAAAAACCAACGATTTGTTAAAACATATTTAAGCAACTTACACCTTTACTAACCCTTAGCAAATAGAACTTTTTACCTAGTTATAATTACAAGACGGCTGAAGGCCTCGTAGCCAGTGCTGCGTTTATGTATTTATATAATAAAACTCTTTTTGTTATATGAATTATTATAAATAAAATAAATAAATAAAAATTCGGTACCCTGATCACAAACAATTTTTTTAGGTATTCCCGCAAGGTTCATAAATGTTTTTAAAGCTGTGAGCACACAAACGCTTGTTCTTGATGGTAATGTATAGCCTGTCGCATATTTAGAAAATTTATCGAGGATGGTCCAAATACATTTACTATTTATAGTATATATGTCAATGTGCAAAATTTGAATAGGTTCGTTTGGTGTTTCTGTAACTTGGAATTCTAATTGTGGTGGGTGTCTATCGTATTTCAGTGTATTGCAAATTTCACAATTATTTAAAGTTTTATTTATTATAGATTGCATAAGGGGAAAATAATATTGTCTCTTTAAGTATTCATAAACTTCGGTAATTCCTCTATGGTTCCTATTTTCGTGACAGGTATGAATTAGTTCAACATGTTTATCATTGTCAGTTACATCTGATAGGATTTTAGTGCATCGGACGATACGAAATTGTTTTCCATTTGAAAAGTAGTTTGAGTATATCAGTTGAATAGTTCTGAAAATTGGTTCATCGGAGAAGGTGGCAGTTAGTTTACCTGAGGGTATAAATTTTTTGAAAATCTGAACTATTGTGTCTTGAGAAAATTCTTTTTCTCTTATAGTTCTACGTTGTTTATTTCTAAAGATGGTTTCAGCAGTCATACTGCGTTTTTTGTCAGATATTTCTAATAAAAGTTGCAAGTTCAATTCATTTAAAGGTTTTTCTGAAATTGGTATGCCATCATTCACATTTTCCTTACATGAATGTATTGTAGACAGTTCTTCCGAATCACACAAATTTATATCAGCAGTTTTATCATGGTCTAATTTTATCCTGCTCAATGCATCTGCGTTACTGTTCAATTTTCCTTTTTTGTATACGATCTCGTAGTCATACTCTTCCAACTTCAGGCGCCATCTCACCAATTTCGAATTGGGCTCCTTGAGACTTATTAGCCATGAAAGTAGTCTGTGGTCAGTAATTATTAATATGGGCGGAAATATTTGGTTGCCCACACTATGGCTAAAAGCCCTTTCTCAATAGTGGAATAGTTAATCTCACTCTCAGAAAGAGTCCTACTTGCGTAGCAAATAGGTTTGTCACTACCTACATATGTGACATTGAGAAAGCGCAATTTTACTTGCGTCTGTTGTGAGTAAAAATGGCTTTGTGAAATTAGGGTATTGCAGTATTGGATCGTTCATTAAAATGTTCTTGCATGTTTCGCAAGGTTCTAGGTATCTGGCGTTTAATGTTATGCTTCTGCCCTTTTTTAAGCATTCTGTCATTGGTTTTGAAAGTCTTGCCAGGTTCGGGATAAACTTCCTATAATAACTAAGTAGGCCTATGAACGATTTTATTTCACGATTAGTTCGTGGTATTGGAAATTTCTGGATAGCTTCTATTTTTGTCGGATCCGGTTTTATGCCTTCCGTCGTAACTACGTCTCCTAAAAAAGCAATTTATTTTCGCATAAACTCTGATTTGTCCATCTGGACCTTAAAATTATAACATCTTAACTTTAAAAAGACTTTTTCTAGATTCTCAATATGTTCCTGGAGGGACGTCGAAAATATAATAATGTCATCTAAATACGCTAGACAGATTTTTCCAACCAAATCATTTAGGACATTATCCATAACCCTCTGGAAAGTTGAGGGTGCGTTTTTTAAGCCAAAAGGCATTCTTACGTATTCGTAGTGACCCCCTTCCACAGTAAAGGCTGTTGATATGTCCCGTGGATCCATTTCAATTTGATGAAAGCCACTTGCTAAGTCCGAAGTCGAAAAGTAAAGGCATTTGCCCAGTTTATCCAAGATCTCAGATATGTGGCTGACCGAGACGGGTTTCTCGTTCAACTTTCTGTAGTCAATGACCAGTCTCCATTTCGTCTTCCCCGATGCGTCCCCCTTTTTTTGAACAATCCATACTGGTGAGCTTCATGGGCTCGGCTCCAACGTCTCTGATATCTGTCTTCGAACTTCCTCTTTGTGAACGAAAGGATATCTGTAAGACCTAATTCTGTGTTTTATTTCATTTGCAAACGTCAACTTTTCGTCCTCTCTATAAAAGATATCACTATATTTAGTACATAGTTTATGCTTTTCTTCGCCATTCAGATGTTCCATTTGGAGTAAGTCTGATAAATTTGCAATTCTTTCACTGTTTGATTTGCAATGCAAACGAGTATTAAAGTTGTTAAGTTCGACGAAGTTTTCTGAATCATACGAACTTGTTTTCAGGGGTTGCTCTAGGAAAATTGTTTGGTCATTCCCCGTGGGATTAACTAATTCTATTGTACTAAACCAGTCTTTCGCAAAGTATATGCCTGGAGAAATAAATAAGCCGTTGTCCAAAGTTATTGTATTTATCATAATATCTCCCTCCTTAGAATCAACTGGCAGTTTTACGATTTTTTTCGAATTTGCCTCTATTGTGAATTTATCAGAGGAAAAATTTGGTTTCATTTTAAGAGGTATTGTAATATTATTTGTAATTATTTGGGATAGAGCTTTCATTTCGAAGACTTCTAAATTCGTTAATATTATTCATCTCATTCCTATTTATTATCCTACTAAATTGAGTGCTTGGGCTAGTTTTAAATTTGTTTATGCCCTTTTCAAATTTTGAAAATCCACTACCGGTATCCATTTCTGGTTGAGGCTGTGATTGCCTCCAATTTGTTTGTCTAGAAAAATTATCGAAGCGTTTGCTGGTTTCAAAATTTGAAAAATTCTCGCGGTGTACTTGGGAATTTTGAGGTAACAAATTACAATTCTGATTGTTTGAATTTGGCACAAAATTATTGTTATTAACATAGTAAGGTCTGGTTGAAAAATTAGAATATCTTTTAGGTTGGTAATAATTTTCTTGTCTTGGTGCATTATTTACAAAATTTTGTGGATATTTAGGATATGGATTATATTGGTAATTTGGTCTCCATTGAGGATATTTGAGTTTATTCTAATTGGACCTAATATAATGAATATTCTGTTCTCTGATGCAGTAGTCAAGGTCAATCGACAATGATTCTGGTCTCATTGCTCTAATCGTAGATCCCATAGGTTCCTGTAAAGCCGACAAAAATGAATTTAGGCGCATTTCAGAAAATAGATTTCTCTTTGCATTGCATTACATTAGTGTCGGAGTCATGGATAGATAAATTATTAGATTTCCATTATTTAGCTGTAATATTTTTCAATCGGTTTGCCGTATTATTTTAAACAATGAAAATCTCTAATTAGGGATGTTTCTGTGCTTTTATCTGAATAATGCGATATCAAGTTTCCTCTGATCTCATCCCAATTGAGAGATGCGCCATTCATGTTTAAGACTTCGTTGGCTTGATCATCTATTTTATTTCTTATGGCCCTCAAGAGGATTAGTCCATGAGGAGTGTTATCTGCTCCCCTAATGTGAAGAAGTATTTATTTCACATTACTAATGAATTCGTGGAGCAATCTTGGATTACCATCAAATTTGGGTAGATCCTTGATTGCATCTGGAATTCTAAGTGAGTTAAAAATGTCGATATTATTCATGTTGTTACTATTAGTTGTCGTTTGAGTCCCTGATATACTTGGAACTTCTGTATTTGAAAGTATATTAAAATTTAATGTAATGTCCTCGGATATAACGGGTAGGCTTCTTGACTTATAAATCTTAAAACTTTTAGGATATGGAAAATATCTAGATTTACTACCCATCAAAAATAATAACTAGTTTTATTTACATAAGAAAATTTGATTGATTTGATGATAGGAATTTGGAATCAAATAATGCCTACACAAAAATAATTTAATTCGTTTTTTTTTTTAATATATACATATATGTAATTCATTTTTTATTTAACTTTTCCACTTCTTCCTTTTTAATTTTATTTATTTTGACAATGTACGTTACATTTTCTTTTAAGTTGTAAAGATTATATTTTTTAATGATCTTTCCAAGTGCTTATAAATAAATGGATGAAAAATTTTTCTTTTGAATTAATATATTTTTATTTAATTTTTGTTTTTAATTTCATCTATTTTCGCAATATATGTATGTACATATGGAAACTTTTCTTAAAAAAAAATTTTTTTTTTCGTAATTCAATAACTCACTCATTTACTTACAGAGCCCCTATGAGAATTCTACGCATGAGGGATTTAGGTCCTTTCTCCAACGGTTGTCGAGTATTTCCACTTATTTTCCTTGTAGCCTTATACCAATATGCTCTTGATATTTGTTCTCCGTCCAATATTCCTTCGTATTTTTGAACAGGCGGCCCCTTATGTGGTCCAAGGATTTAATTATTAACAAAGATATTATTTTGTTAGCAGTTTTAGTTAAGTTTCAACCCGAACGCGCCGTGCATATGAACTATTTTGCACAAATTTACAGGGAAGAACCGAAAATAAAACAACAAACTCAACCAAAGCAATTTGAAATTCTCATGGATTTCATGAAGGCGCACCCCGATTTATCGAAAGGATCACTAAAAACAACAGACGCCAAAAGTACCTCCAATAATTTATGGAAAAATTTAGTCTCCCATTTAAACGCAGCTGGGCCACCATTGCGCGACATTGCGGGGTGGAAAAAGGTAATTCCAATAATTGCTCAGATAAATTATAAATGTGATTAAATGTAATCAATTAAAGGTTTGGGCAGACTATAAGATTCACTTAAAGGCAAAAATGCGACGAAACTAAAATAATATTTCTGGAACTGGAGGTGGTCCCTCACTTTTCATACCCTTATCACAGTTAAAGCATCAAGTGAGTGAGTTATTGTCAATAGAGGAATCAATAAATGGAATGAGTGGTACCTTGTCATTCGGTGCAGCTACAAGCAGCATGTCGGAGGTAAATGCAGACCCTACCGAACCAAATACACAAAACAGTGAACTACCACAATGTTCCAAAGTGGCATGCACACTAAAGGGTTGCAAGAATTAATTCACGCTATGAATGCAACAGAGAATTTATGAATTCATCTCATAACTCGAGTTGAGCGCCGACGCTGAGTTGGAATTATGTGAATGCAGATACAGAGAAGACATTGTGAGTTGTTGTTTATCGCTAGCAGGTAGACTCAGCTCATTTATCTCATAAACAAACCCAACTCACACTCATATCATCAACCAGCAATGAATGCAAAGCGTTAGCGTTCGCTTAGTAGTGGAATAGTGTGTGATCGTCACTTACTGTTATGTGAATTCATTGTTTCTCTAATTCTTTTAACAGAACAGTGTGCACCCATAGTGTTCAGCTAAGCAAGCAAATAGAGAAGATAAACGGAAGGGTTTTCCCCACAACATGTTTGCCTGCATTGTACTGGCCGTAGACGCTTAACCGAGACAGTTTATTAAATATTTAAATTCGTCATTTGTTTTGTGTATACGGAGATAAAAGGGGGTAAAATAGTTTTGGCAGATTTTTATTTTAATATTTCATATTTTTCATCAAAAATAATGGATGTAAGTAATTGACCGCGAAATTCAGTGCAATTGTTTGCTAATATTTGCCATGTTGTAATACAATTTACACCTGTGTCTCTGTTTTACAAAAATAGGTAACATTAGATGAATCTGCATCGTCAACCCAGTCGACGCCTGTACTAAGGCAGCAGCTTAATGAAATTAAGGATAATATAGTGAAAGGGAAATATACAGTGGTTACTGAAGCTGGGAAAAGCAAGGTTTGGGAAATTTTTGGCAAGGTTGAATAGATTTAAAAAGAGTTTTTTTTTTCAATTGTTCCAAAGGACAGGTTTTAGTTCTAAAATATTTATATTTTTCATAATATTTTGTTAAATCTATTAATCCCTAAATAAACTTTATAAAAAATTGCAATAAAATTGAATATTGGAAACATTTTTTTTATCCATATTCGTATGTAATTATCTATGCGTATTTACATACTTCTTTCTAGTCGTACAACTAGAATAACTCGAGTTAACAGTTGTTAATTCACACGAACATCATTCACTCATCCAACATCCTTCTTGCACAGAATTAATTCACACCAACAGAATGAAATGCTTTGGTAGACCAATTCTACAGAGAGTGGATCGTTACTTGTGAGAGTGCTATGAGTTGAGCGAACTCGTTGTTCTTCTCACTAATGAGACTCGGTCCTTATTTCACCCAAACATGAGAATTCATTTTTACGTTGTGTGAGTAAGTGCAAGTTGAAATTTTTGGACAGTGACTCAAAGTTTGTTTTTTGCGTATTCATGCAGCCCTTTAATGTACACCTCACAAAAAACAGCAGACTCCTCTTAATACACCAGAAAATTAACTACCACAATGTTCAAATGTGACGTACCCACCGCGCAAAAAGCAGCAGACTCTGCTTGAACAACAAGTCGAAAACCAAATTATATTCCACAATAACTCGATTAAAGTGTTAAACGATATAAATTTTAATATAAAAAACATTTTTAAAATATTGAAAACAAGAAATAAATTAGAAAAACGGAGACTAACCTTTGAAAAGGAAAAATTTCTATATAAACAAAAAATTGATGAACAATAATTGAGAAACTGGAAAATGTGAATTAAATAAATGTATAACTGCGAGAAGTAGAAACAAATTTAATCTGTAATTATATAAATTTAATTTTCCTTATTACAATGAAATAAAAGACTGGATTTATTAATTTGCAAATAGTTCGTTTTAATTAAGTTGAGTTAGGAGCATTTATCGTATTTGTTTTAATATCGTGCCTAATGTTTTTAGCAATAGTAATAAAATTACCACTATTAGGTAAATCTATATTAGTGGTGGAAAATTCTTCTGGCTCAGTGTAATATCAATTGGTACTTCTACCTGGTACAAAAGGCATATATTGTGTAGAGCGCAGCATACGTTCAAAATTTTAACGACTTTTTCAGGCGCGTAATGTAGCTCTCTTGCAGATAACATGCATCGAAATCTCCCTTTCAATACACCAAACACGCGTTCAATTAGTGATCGGCCTTTTGTAAACTGTTGGTTGAAATAGAGTTCATCAGAACGTTCTGGCGCATTCCTATATGGTGTTAGCAGCCAAGGTTCAAGAGGATATCCGGAGTCTCCTATAATAATAATAACAAAATCATATACATAGTGTTGCTGAGAGATGTTGATAATTTTTTTTAAAACATCAATTTAATGTAATAATATATAACAATTTTATCTTATGGCGATTTAGCCGCCATAAGTTATTATTACAGTTATAAAGGGTGATTTTTTAAGAGCTTGATAACTTTTTTTAAAATAAAAACGCATAAAATTTGCAAAATCTCATCGGTTCTTTATTTGAAACGTTAGATTGGTTCATGACATTTACTTTTTGAAGATAATTTCATTTAAATGTTGACCGCGGCTGCGTCTTAGGTGGTCCATTCGGAAAGTCCAATTTTGGGCAACTTTTTCGAGCATTTCGGCCGGAATAGCCCGAATTTCTTCGGAAATGTTGTCTTCAAAAGCTGGAATAGTTGCTGGCTTATTTCTGTAGACTTTAGACTTGACGTAGCCCCACAAAAAATAGTCTAAAGGCGTTAAATCGCATGATCTTGGTGGCCAACTTACGGGTCCATTTCTTGAGATGAATTGTTGTCCGAAGTTTTCCCTCAAAATGGCCATAGAATCGCGAGCTGTGTGGCATGTAGCGCCATCTTGTTGAAACCACATGTCAACCAAGTTCAGTTCTTCCATTTTTGGCAACAAAAAGTTTGTTAGCATCGAACGATAGCGATCGCCATTCACCGTAACGTTGCGTCCAACAGCATCTTTGAAAAAATACGGTCCAATGATTCCACCAGCGTACAAACCACACCAAACAGTGCATTTTTAGCCATTCAACCAGAAATGAGCCTCATCGCTGAACAAAATTTGTCGATAAACACATTTCGAACCGAACACTGATTTTGGTAATAAAATTCAATGATTTGCAAGCGTTGCTCGTTAGTAAGTCTATTCATGATGAAATGTCAAAGCATACTGAGCATCTTTCTCTTTGACACCATGTCTGAAATCCCACGTGATCTGTCAAATACTAATGCATGAAAATCCTAACCTCAAAAAAATCACCCGTTATATACTCACCAAGGATTCGTTCGCTTCTATTTCCATTTTCGTAGTTCGCCCTCAAACTTTCACGTTCTCCTGAGAGGTTCCATACGTGGGAGTCATGCGACGCGCCTCCAAATTTACCATTTACTGCCCTTATCTGCATTTTTTGATCACATATCTAAAAAAAGTTTTAGGTCATTGCACTGGAATCAATATATGTACGTGTATATTATTGTATTTATGAATGTTCTTACCACCATTGCATTTATGCTGTGATTAAGTTTACGATTAAAAAATAAGTGTTCATTACATGATGGTCGTATCAACTGGATGTGCGTCCCATCAATCACTTCAATTACGCTTGGAATTCCGGACGTCAAGTAATAGGTTCTATTTGCTTCAATTTTTTCCTCAATGGTCAAGGGAAACATGATATGCTTTGGGCACAGAGTTTTCTCGATGGCACCGCAGACTTCCAAGATGCATCGGGAAACCGATTGTTGGGCTAGCCCTGAATGCCTATCTTGGCCGACCGAGTGTTGATACCCGCCCTGTGCGAGAAACTTCAAGGTTGTTGACAGTTTTACAATTTCTGGAATTGATGTGGTCCTTTCAGCGACCATATAAAAATTCATGCTTATTGAGGCGGAAATTTTGCATGAAGCTAAAAACACAAAATGTCTAGATGTTAAGTACATTTTAAACCCACAATTTTTTACTAACCTTTTATCGCTTAGAGGCATAATGTCCGAATTATATCGAATATTTCTACAATTCAATTCTCTCCTAAGAATAATAATGATCCTGTATTGTATAAAATTTGGTAAACAGGAAGTAAGTATCAATTACAATTGTTGCAATGTTTTAAATTTGATGAGTCAATAAAAATAATAAAGTACAATAAGAAAATAAATTTAATGATTTGTTGTTATTGTTTTATTAGTGTCTTCTGGGTTTTGGTGGGGGTTGATGTGACGATATAACTCGTTCGATATAACCTTGTATGTATGTATATATGGGAGGCTTATCCCACGGTAGTTGTCCTGTGTGTGCGATCTTCCTTTTTGTGCAGAGCACACTTAGGTTCAAATTATCGGACAGGCTTCCATCAGACCATATCATGCATAGAAGGTGAAAAGTTTCAAGCGCTTTTGAAACACGATAAATAGTTAGGGATGCGCAATTTTAAATCACCCCAATCACCTGTCGCGAAAAAGACTTATTAATTGCGAGTTACGAAAAAGGCGTGCGTTGGGTTATACGGTTCAATTACAATAGAAATCTATATTTCACTTAATCTAATTGCTAAGCCTAAATCTTAAAACTAACGGCTTAAGCTAGTTGTAATATAAATATGTATTAAAAGGGGTAAGTATAATCATCTTCAACTTTCTTTCAATATTGTAACAGATTATGGTAAGTAGTAGAGTAGTAGTAAGTATTTTATAATAGATTTTCTTAATTTAATTTTTTAACAATTCAATATTTTATAATTTTTATAATTCAATATTCTTAATTTTAGGTTTAAATATATATATATTGTCGCTTGACGCAACACCGGCCACCTTGACAGGATCAGATTCCTTCAATATCCAGTGGAAGCACGCCCAGTTTCTGTATGGGACGCCTAATTGTGCCCGTCTTGGTTGCTATGTCTGCGACTCGCACCTTGCGCTCTTGCCCTTCGACGGTTGCGACGACGCGCCCTAGTACCCACTGTTGCGGCGGCACGTTGTGCTCGTGGATGAGAACGAGGTCGTTTAGCTGCATATTGCGTTTGGGGTGCAGCCGCTTGTTGCGCTCCTGAAGGCCCGTCAGGTATACTTGGGACCACTGTCGCCAGAACTGTTTCTTGAGACAGCAAACAAGTTGCCATCTCTCGCAACAATGAACTGGGTCCACTGGCACCTTCTCTGGGGGTAATGCCCGCAGGGAGCATCCTATTAGAAGATGCGCTGGTGTGAACGCCTCGCCGTCGTTGGGATCTTGGCTCAGAGGTACTAGGGGGCGAGAGTTGAGGATGGCCTCCACTTCGGCCAACACTGTTGCTAACTCCTCTGCTCTGAGTAGCGCGTTGCCGGTTACTCGAACGATGTGGTGTTTGGCGGACTTCATCGCGGCTTCCCATAATCCGCCGAAGTGCGGCGCCCGTGGTGGTATAAAGATGAAGCTGCACCCTTCGTCTGCTGCGAATCTCTTCAGGTCTGGACCCATTGCTAGAAACGCCTCCTTCAATTCGCACAGCTAGCGGTCGGCGCCGACGAAATTGGTGGCGTTGTCGCTGAATCTCTTCGTCGGCATTCCTCGGCGACCAATGAACCTTTTTAGGGTGAGAATAAATGAATTAGAAGATAGCTCCGAAACTAATTATAAATGTACTGCTTTGGAAGTAAAGCAAACGGGTGGTCGACCGCGTATTTTTAACGTTGTGTATATCGAACCACAAAAATCTACGCCACATATAAGAAAGGGTCGTAGTGCTCGAAGTCTTTCGACTGGCAAATTTCCCATTATTTGGTTTTGCAACTTCGGCTTGTAATGAAAACAATGTATACAGTTTCTTACGGTTCTACTGCAAGCTTCTCGGGCATTAATTAGCCATATGCGTTCTCGAAGAAGCGCAACCAACGCTTTAGCCCCAGCGTGGTGATTTCGAATATGCAGGAATCGTAAATACGTTATAACGAAGTGCGAACCTTTATTTAATAAAAGCGGAAATTTGGCATCGTATGGGAGAGGTGCATTTAATAGGCGACCTCCTACTCGGATTAATTTGAATGACAGCGACATATCAGAGTACTCATGCAAAAATGGGTTGAGTTTTTGCAAGTTTGCGGGTAGCGTAGTACCTTTATGCAATTTTTGAATAACATCAGAAAATTCTGAATGTTGGACCACCTGTGCAATTTTTAGAAAACTCAAGTTTAGCTCTTCTGAAGTCAGATCTTGTCCCCTGGAGGATTTTGGTGGTCGCCTGATCCATCGTAATATATATGCGATCACACGAAGCAATTTTTTATGAGAAGAGAATTTTTCAATGAGGTCCAATATTGAATTTTTCTCAGCAGTCGAAATTAATGTAAATGCAGTTTTCTTTTTCTCTAATACTTCGTCTTCTGGTGAGAGCTGGTTATTAATTGGCCATAATGCAGGGTCTTCTAGGACCTGTGGACTGCGAAAACATATTGAATTATTCAATTTGTCCACGTTACAACCCCGAGACACTTGATCCGAAGAGTTTTGTTTTGTTGGTAAATGCCGCCAATGTACTTCGTCAGTCAACTCTTGGATTTCGGACACTCTGTTTGCGACGAAGGTTTGTAGTGAAGATGGATGTGTTTTAATCCAATGTAAAATGATTTCAGAGTCTGTCCAAAATGTAATATTTTCGAAATGTCGACTCAACATAGGCGCTACTCTTAACCATAATTTCGAAAGAAGATGTGCTGCCGAGAGCTCGAGACGCGGAAGAGATTTGGTCTTCAGCGGAGCCACTCTAGACTTTGCAGTAAGCAGCATGCATTTAATACCATTAGCAGATTGGCTTCGTATGTATATGCAGCATCCGTACGCCCGGAGGCGTCGGAGAAGCCATGTATTTGGCACATGGCACTCGACTCAACGTTTACGTAGCGAGGAATGCTTATCGATGAGAGCTGCATTAGGTTGGCTTTAAAGTTCTGCCAGCTAGTGTCAAGGCGCAATGAAATCAATTCATCCCAATCTAGTTTTTGGATCCAAAGCTCTTGCAATAAGATTTTTGCTTTGGTAACTAGTGGAGGATCAAAAAGGCGAGCAGAAACTAACAATATGTTTCGTTTAGTGGCTCGCAGATCATTAAAATTGTCATCTAAAACAAATCGAAACAAATCCTCTTTCGGCAACCAATGGATTCCTAACGTTTTAGTGGAACTTTTGTCATTGAAGCTTAATGACTTTTCAGTGCAATCACTGTCGAAAAATTTAGGGTGGTTCGAAAACCACTTCGTTAAGGTGAATCCTGCCGAGTTTAATATTTTAATTACCTCACTTCTCAAAAGATCTAGAGACTCAAAATTTTCGGACCCTGTTAATAAATCATCAACATAAAAGTCTCTTTTGATGGCCAATGAACCGAGTGGATATTTCATCGTATTGGCATCACTGAGCATTTGCAAACACCGTGTTGCGAGAAATGGAGCAGGCGCAGTGCCGTATGTTACGGTGTTAAGACGAAAAATTTGAATTTGCTCAGAAGGATGCTCTCTCCACACAATAAGTTGACAATTTCTGTCTTCTTCATGCATAATTATTTGACGGTACATTTTAGTAATGTCCGCTGTTAGTGCATACTTATGTAATCGAAAACGAAGAAGAGTTGAATATAATTCTTCTTGGATGGTTGGACCTTCCGTCAAAAGTTCATTCAACGCCATTTGAGTTGAAGATCGACTCGAGGCATCAACTACAATACGTTTCATATGAATGACCGAGTAACTTATGGTCAGCTTTAAAAGGCATTCTGACTTGAAGCCGTCCTGAAGGCAATACTTGAGTTGTATTTACGAAAATTTTTTCACACTCTTGTTGCTCTTGTGTGAATCTAATGTCATTCGATTCTGAAGGTAATTCTTCTAGAGCCTAACATTTTTGGACTACTGAATCTATTGACGTGAAGTCTTCTTCAGCTTTGCATAATGTGCTATGTAATCTGGGACGTATTTGCGTTTGATACAATCCATCCTAAAAGGGTTTTCTGAAGTGTTGGTTGGTTAGGACCATTTTTAATTTGGCCAACAGCTAAAAGGTCGAAAAATGTTTCAGCACCCAATAGGACTTTTTTAGATTTATGGAATTCAGGATCCGCCAATTCAATATTGTGCGGAATTTTCCAGCCATTAACATTGATGTTATGGTATGGATGATTTGCCGAAATGCATCGCATTACCCAGAACTCCGCCGAAAGTTCAAAATTATTTAACCGCGACTTGACAAACGCGTTTAGTTTTGACCCCACTTTTGTATTGGAATTGCCAATTCCAATTACGCTTAATGTTTTGTGCTGACGTCGAATCCGCAACTTCTGTGCCAAGTCCTCCGTCATAAAAAGTTGACCTGGGAGCCTGAGTCCAGCAAAGCTCTCGCAGGCAGGTAATCTCCACAGCTGGTCCTCATTAAAATGACTGCTGTTGCCAACATTACCCGATCCGGCATACTCGCAGTATGCATGGCATGTGTGGTGGATGGTTGCGGATGAGGTGCAGCTGGGAAAGACACTGGATATTGGTGCAACAGTGTGTGATGCGATCGATTGCACACACGACATCGATCCGCTCTGCATTTGGAAACGGTATGTCCCTTACGCAAGCAATTTATGCATAAGGGTACCGATTTGACGAACTCGAACCTCTGCTGCACCGGAAGCGCCTTGAAAGTGGGGCAGGCAGTCAAATAGTGGTCCTTGGATTTGCACTGCAGACAAAGAGACTGCCTCGTATTTGCTGCAACTAGCGCCGATTTGGTCCTGTCCATATGTTGTTGTTTTCCATGACTCGCACTGCCTGTTGGTATGGGCTTCGTCCTTGAATTTGATGCTCCTTCTGCTGATAGCTGCTGGAATCTTCGATTTAGGGTGGCTTCACATTCTTTCCACAGTGGTAGCTTGTCATAATCCAGCTGTTCCTCCCATTTGGATCTGGTAGCTGAGTCGACCTTTGTCATCACTATGTGTATAATAATAGCGTTTGTTATATGTTTCTCATCGCCCAGCGAAAGCAATGAGTCATACATCGCTAGCACTTCGTCAATCATTGATCGCAATGAAGGAGCGGATGGCTTTGGGATGGTTGGCAGCTCAAAAAGTTTAGATATTGTATTGAAGAATATCAAACATTTATTATAATACACTTTTTTGAGACTTGCCAACGCTTTCGGGTAATTTTCATCCGACATCTGAAACGCTTTAACTGTTCCCAAAGCCTCTCCAGATAGACAATTTACCAAATGGTTAAATATCTGGGATATTTGGATCATTATGAACCAAGCTCTCGAACAAACTCATAAAATTTTTGAATTCGGAATATTCTCCCTTGAATTTCGGCAAATTCATTTTAGGGAGCCTTGAGCTGTGAGAAGCTACAAAAGATGTTTCGATAATTGACGTTCTATTTTTGGCTAAAATATTTTTAATTATTGATTTCGTTTCAACAATTATGTCCTCTAACTCCCCTCGGGCCATGTCGTCTTCATCAATTTCTTCAATTTTAGATTGGCATTTCATTAGCTTTTCACTATGTGAATTTAATATGTCCAGCCGACATTCCAATTCAATTGGATCTAACGACATAGTTTTTTCTAAAAGGCCCGTCTTTATTCGCAAAATACTATTTTTCGCCACCGTCCTTTGACGCTTTAACGACTTTAAGTCGATCAACTCCTTACTTGGAGAGAGGTTGGCGATAGTTGGCTTTGGCTTGCTCATTTTTGCTTGTTTTAATTAAATTTCCGAAAAAAGACTATAACGGTTGGCAACAGATATATCATGAATCGATAATGAAAACGAAAAATGAAATGTCGATTCCCAAATATACGAAAGCCAAACCAATAGCAATAAAAGCTGGCAACAAATATATTTGGAATCGGTTACGAAAACGAGAAAAAAATAATATCGATTCTCAAGTATACGAAAGCCAAACCAATAAATGCGCAAAATGAGCAATAGCACAAAGAATTAATTTAATCGGAAAATGTCCGACCGAAAATCGACAAAAATTGTGAAAAAACACCGATACTTGCAAACGCGGATCGAAAAAAATTGGGAAAAACGAGATAATTTAATTTTGTAATTAATAATTTTTTCACCTTTATTTCAAAATAAAGGGCTACCGCGAAATCCCAAAATCCCTTTGATTCACTTCAAATTTATACATTTAGATGTAAACATACGTGGGGTTCAATTGTATAATATATGTATATATTGTTATATGTATATGTACGTATGTAAGAATGTCAATATAGTGAAGAAAGGGAGAGCTAAAAATTGAAAGTGTGCACTTTGTTGTTTATTTGAATTTTCGTTTGTTTGCACCACTTTCTATAATCCGCACTCGTTACCTGGTGCGTCGGCTGTTTGCCGGCGCTCACTTCCCTTTTGCACAGAATGCAGTGGCAGCTCATTCCCGCGACGGTAGCGGCGTTGATGGCAGCAGCGGTGGGTTGATGGCAGCGGTGACGATGGCAGCAGCGGTTTGGTAGCGTTGACGCAGCGTAGCAGCGGCGATGATGGTGTTGACGCAGCGGCAATGTTGGTGGTGATGTAGACGTTGATGGAGATGTAGCAGTATTGGAGACGAAAACGTTACGTTATGTTTTCCTCTATTGCGGCACTGGACACGGCACTTTTGACACAACGGACACTTAGTGGCAATTGCGGTTTTAGCGTTTTTTTTTTACATTAGCGTTAGACCGGCACTTTAATAATTATTATTTTGTCACGAAACTGTTCAAACGCTTTGGTAGGAATTTTTGTGTGTGTTAACACTGCCACCGCTTCCTTATGCACACAATATATGTATTTGTATGTAAGTATTTCTTGCTTGTTTCTTTTTCACTATACACTTGTACTCTCTTTAATTTGTTAATATGTATTTATATGTTTTTCATTCCAGCAACTACACTGCACAGGTTTCTTCTTCCTTTATTTCTTTTTATTCCTTTGTTTTTTTTTTTTTTGAAATTTGGTGGCACAGTTTTTGCACACACCTTTTATCACGAATGTATGTATATTTTTAGTATTAATTTTCCTCTTTTTTTCACTTTTTTTTTAAGATTTGCCGCTGTACATAAAACTTCACTCACTTCACTTTATATACATATGTATGTATGTACATACAAGTACTTATAACTTTTTGTCTTTGATGTTTGTATACTCCTATATTTTGCTTTTTCAGCTCTTTTGTTTTTTTTTTTTTTAATGTGTTTAAAGACATAACACGAGTGTTATATATAGGTATTATATTTTATATTATATTTGTTCACCACTTTCCCTTCGCCGAAAGCCGAACACCGAAAACCGAGATCCGAAATAAATTAAACACAGGTAATTGGTTTGAAATTTAGTAAATGTATTTTAGTGTTAACTTTTTAATTACGCACTTGTCCCTGCTCGGGCGCCATGAAAAGTTTCAAGCGTTTTTGAAACACGATAAATAGTTAGGGATGCCCAATTTTAAATCACCCCATTTACCTGTCGCGAAAAAGACTTATTAATTGCGAGTTACGAAAAAGGCGTGCGTTGGGTTATACGGTTCAATTACAATAGAAATCTTTATTTCACTTAATCTAATTGCTAAGCCTAATCTTAAAACTAACGGCTTAAACTAGTTGTAATATAAATATGTATTAAAAAGGGGTAAGTATAATCAACTTCAACTTTCTTTCAATATTGTAACAGATTATGGTAAGTAGTAGAGTAGTAGTAAGTATTTTATAAAAGATTTTCTTAATTTAATTTTTTAACAATTCAATATTTTATAATTTTTATAATTCAATATTCTTAATTTTAGGTTTAAATATATATATGTATATATTTTCGCTTGACGCAACAGAAGGTGATGTACCTTGTCAATTCTTCTTCATATTTGAATAGCTCTTCCGGTAATCCATCGGCAACTGCCGCTTTGTTATTCTTCAGGTGGGTAATTATTATTCGAACCTCATCATAGTTGGGCAATGAAACATTATTCTATCGTCAGCGATTGGTGAATCGTTTTCGCCATCTCCATATGTTACAGTTTCACTGCTGTTCATCAGGCTGCGTTATGTTGAAAAATGTTGCTCTAATGCGGATTGTGGCTAGACGCTCATCCACCGGAGTCAATGCCAGTACTCGACGAATAAGTCTTTCTCCCACCACGAAATCCGCTGTAATAAATATCATACGGATCTATTCGTCTCCGTTCTTTTTCCATCCATCGCATTTCTTGGACGGCGGTGATGACAGCCTTTACTTTTACAAGGAAATAAAACTCCTGGGCATCGGCATCTTCCCAATTTTGAGAAAGGATATTTCAGGTGCATGCCCTTAAAGCATAATCCTTATAATGTTTGCTGTGGGGTCTTTAAAGCAAGGGTGTTGTTTCTTTTTCATTGGAGTCTCTGCCAGTCACTAAATCTTTTATATTTTGTATGTAGATTAAGATATACATATAGGGTTATGTATATATAAATGGTCAGGATGACGAGAAAAGCTAAAATCCCGGTGCTTGTTTGTCTGTCCGTCCACCCGTCCGTCCGTGCAAACCGTAACAAAAATATTACGAATTCTTAGATGGAAGTAATCGGCTGCTGGCATGCCCACAAAATGTTATTAACATAATGTACATATCTCCTAAACTTCTAAAGCTATAACAACCAAATTTGTTCAGCACAAATATTATTAGAATAGTATGGAAACGGAAGAAATCAGCGAATGAGCCCGCCCACTCTCCATAAAACGGTGCTGTTAAAAACCACTGAAAGAGCAATAAATTAGTAACTAAATACACCAGAGACATCACAGACAATTTAGCACCTGAGATGGTATGAGAAAGCTTTTCGGCAGCCACTGTGAAAATTAGAAGATAAGTGTGGCATCTCCCATTTTTAGGTTAAATCCCATATCTCGGGACCCAACCGATGGTGTGAAAATAGAAGAAATCAGATTACAACCACGCCCACTTCTCATATAACACAATTTTAAATTTCGTTTGTGTTGTGTTTGTATTTATTTGATTATTCAAATTAATTATTCATTACAATTACATAAGTATTAAAATAGAATACTATACAATACCGAGTATAAGTAAATGCACGTCTGTACTCGACGGTAGCGCAATCCAGAAGAAGGAAGTTGCGTTTTACAAAGTTTTACAAACTGACAGGGTTGACAACTATTAACACTGAAATCCAGTGTTGTACATTTTTAAGTTCATATCACATCCCCCTTCTTAATTATAGACTAATTTATTTATTTCTAAAATCAGGAGCTATGAAACGAGTAACCTGTTGTCGTGATCGGTTGCTTCTATGAATCGGATTGCTTGAATTCTGATCTTCTGCAACGTTTTCTTCTGATTGCGATGGTGCGCTGTTTTAGTCATTAAAATGAGGTATTTGTGTGGATATATCTGGTTGTATGTTTAACTTGTCTTGTAACATAACCGGTGCTGAATGTGTGGATGTCGATTCAGGTACAGGTATCCATTGATCTGGGAATATTATGCTGGTTGTTTTTGTATTACCTTCTGCGTTTGATCTTGGTTTGAGTTGGTTAATATGACGTCTTATGGTACCTATGTTTGACTTTACCAAAAACATCATTTTTCCAATCGGATGAATTATATTTCCTTTGACCCACTTTTCTCCTTTCGCGAAGTTGCTAGCGTATACTAGTTCATTAGGTTGAAATTTGTATTTATCTACAATCTTAGACTTTGACTGTGCTAGTGTTTCAAAAAGTTGAGTTAACATAGTAGGAACTGAACGACCATGGAGAAGTTCAGCAGGTGTTTTACCATTGGAATTAGGAGTAAAACGATAAGTAGCTAAACATTTTACTACGGCGCATCTGATGGATAGACCCTCGTTGATATTTTTTCGAACTGCGGTTTTAAATGTTTGGACAAAACGCTCAGTGAGTCCGTTAGATGCTGGATGAAACGGTGCAGTTGTTATGTGCTTAATACCACTTAACTTGCAAAATTGATGAAATGCGTCGGATGTTAGCTGAGGTCCATTATCACTAACTAGTGCATTAGGTAAACCTTCTATGGCAAAAATTGATTTTAAAGAATGTATAGTATTATCTGTTGTAGTTGACGATAACTGAGTTAGGAATGGAAATTGAGAATAAGCGTCGATGCATATAAGCCACATAGAATCGAATATAGGGCCTGCGAAGTCGATATGAACGCGTTCCCATGGCGCTTTCGCATCTGGCCAACTAAGGTATTGACGTATAGGCGCTGGATTGCCAACTTTACAAGTTTCACATTGACATGTCACTTTGGCTATGTCGTCATCCATGTTTGGCCACCAAACGTGATGTCGTGCTAATTGCTTCATTCTTACGGTTCCCCAATGTCCATCATGTAAGAGTTCTGGAATATTTTGCTGTAATGATTTTGGAATAACAATACGTTTTACGTTTGCGTGTAAGCAGAGAAGATTTTCGTGAAGAGTTGAAGCTAATCTCTGATGAAAATACGGTCTAATTTCGTTATCACCTGGCGGCAGTTGTGTAGGCCAACCTGCTTTAACAAAATGAGTAACTTTACGTAGTATTTCGTCTCGTTCTGTGTGCTTACGAATAATATTGGCATTTATTGGTAATTGTATGTGTGTAACATTGTAGCATGCTTCGGATATATCAAATTGAATATCGGTACTTACAGGTAAACGAGAGAGTGCATCCGCATTACCATGTGCGTGTGTATTACGATACTTTATATCGAATTGATATGCCATAAGTATAATGGCCCAACGCTGAATGCGGTGCGAAGTCATTTGGGGTAGATGCTTGCTTGGATTAAAAATATTTATGAGAGGTTTATGATCTGTGATTAGCAAAAACTTTCTCCCTATAAGTATTGGTGGAACTTCTTAACTCCGAACACTATTGCTAAACCTTATTTTTCTATTTGATTATATTTAAGTTGATGCTTATCCATAGTTTTAGATGCAAATGCTATTGGACGTTCATTTCCGTCAGGATAAATGTGCGAAAGCACGGCGCCAATGCCAAAAGATGAGGCGTCGGTTGCTAGCGTAATTGGTAATTGTTCATTGAAATGTGCTAACTGCGTAGCATTAATTATATGTAATTTAAGAGCTTTAAAAGCTTGTTGCTGCTCTGAGCCCCATGTGAAATGTACATTTTTGCGGCGTAACTTATTTAGTGGAGCGGCTAACTGAGAAAAATTCGGAATAAAATGGCAATAGTAATTCACTTTACCTATAAAAGCTTCTAGTTGCGTTATATTCATAGGTGGTTTCAGTTGCTTAACTGCTTGAATGCCTGAATAGTCTGGAAGGATTCCCTTAGCACTTACTCTTCTACCCAAGTACTCAATTTCTTCCTTCAAAAAGAAACATTTTTCCTTTTTGCACTTGATACCGTTGTCTTCAAGAATTTTGATTACTTGTTCTACTCGATTTATATGTTCTTGTAATGACGGTGCGGTTATAATAATGTCATCCAAATAATTTCCACATCCTTCTATACCGTTGAGGAGTTGTTCGAGATAACGCTGAGAAATTGCGGGTGCGCTGGCAATACCATATGGAAGTCGTTGATACTGGAACAATCCTAAAGGTGTGTTGACTACCATTACTTGTTTGGAATCTTCATCCAACTCCATCTGTAAATAAGCATCTTTTAAACCTAATTTCGAAAAATGTTTACCGTGTCGTATTGTATGTAATAGCTACTCTCGTGTTGGCAATGGATATTGCTCAATATCTAATTGTGAATTAATTGTTACTCTAAAACAGTGTTGTCCAACGTGACTGTGTGCACGTTATGCTTGTGTTGGTTATTCTAGCGTCAACTGATCGCAAAATTCTTTTTTGCTTGCCTACGAAGTTGAATACAGTAGCATAATCGTGCTTTCACAGACACTTGTCGCGACATGTTGGTGTTTTTTTTTTTTTTTTTTTTTTTGTGCCGGAGGGGGAATCTTACATAGATACCGCTACTCAGCTGTAGCAATATGCACGATTCGTACCGCCCGCTATAGGTGCACCTCATTCGGGACCACGCACAGTCAGTATTACCTACTGTTCTGGACTTGCGAAACGGTACGCCTACGTACTAAACCCTAACTCCGTCTCCTTTAGCTTTACCGAGACCCTGTGGGACCGCCGTTAGGCATTTCATCGCAGGGCAAGCTTAGCCTGTGGGCTCACGTCACTTGAGCGATATTCGCTGCTCTAGCTTCACTCCTTCTTTGTTGTTCTGCTCTTCGCAGGTCATTGAGTACCATGGCTGTCATCTTCTCCATTAAGTTCCACACATGCCTCGAGTGCAACATATGTGTCACTATATTGTCTGGCGTTATTCGATTAGATACTTCCTTCTCCATCATCATTCGCTCCTTTGTATATTTCCGACAGTGGAAAAATATGTGTTCTGCGTTCTCTGTATTGCTACCAAAGAAAGAGCAAGCTACTCCCTCCTCGTGACCGTACTTATGCAAGTACTCCCTGAAGCATCCATGTCCTGTTAGGAACTGCGTCAAGTAATGATCCCCGTGTTTTCGTTCCATCCATGCTTGTATGTTACCGATTAAGCGGTATGTCCATCTCCCCTTTCTTGCTGTATCCCAGCGTGTTTGCCATTCGCTTAAGCTAGCTTGTCTTTCTTCTCTACGCTCTGCCACTGTTAGTTTCCGGCCTGCGGTTTTACTTTTATCATATATTCGCTTAAGTTCGAGAGCCATTATGTCTGGAGGCATAATTCCTGCTAGGACCCCGACAGCTTCATTAGAAACCGTGCGAAATGCACTGACTATTCTAATGGCGCTCAACCGGAACACCGATTGCGCCACTCCAGCATATGTCTTATGTATTAATGCTGGTCCCCATACAGGCGCCGCATATATTACGATTGACTGGCTGACCTTGGCCAGAAGAGCTCTCCTGCTCTGTTTCGGCCCTCCTATGTTTGCCATTATTCTTGATAAGGCCATGTTTACACGCGCCGCTTTTTCACATGCTTTTTCAATATGCATTTTGTAGTTTAGCCTCGCATCAATCGTTACACCAAGATATTTCACAGCGGATTGCGTTGTAATGTTGTGCCCGTCTATGTTAAGCGAAATGGTTTCCAGTTTTTTCCTGCTAGTTATAAGCACTGCTTCCGTTTTGTGGCCGGCAAGTTCGAGTTTTGTCTTCGTTAGCCACTGCTTTATCTTCAGCACAGTATCACTACAAATACTTTGTATTTGATGGAGCTCCTTAGCTACTATTGTCACAGCAATATCATCTGCGTATCCAATTATTTGCACTTCTCTCGGTAGAGGGAGGCGCAAAATTCCATCATAGAGTGTATTCCAAAGGAGTGGGCCTAGCACAGATCCTTGTGGCACACCACCCGTTATCCTATACCTTTTTGGTCCTTCCTCAGTGTCATACAGCAGGATCCTATCGGCCAAATAACTTTGTATGACGTTCAGCAAATAGCTCGGTGTTTTTTTGAGCACTAATGCACGCATTATATGGGGCCAATGGGTCGAGTTAAACGCGTTTCTCACATCAAATGTGACGACCGCACAATATTCCTTGTTCCCGTACATCCATCTGTCTCCTTCAATAGCCTTTTCTGCTATACCTGCAACTTTCTTGATTGCATCAAGAGTTGACCGCTTTCTACGAAAACCATATTGGTTGCCAGAGAGACCACCATCTCCTTCTAAATGATTCTCTAGACGGGTACAGATTATCCGCTCCAAGATTTTGCCCATCGTATCGATCATACAGAGCGGTCGATAGGAACTTGGTTCTCCTGCCGGTTTGTTTGGCTTCTGTAGGAGTACCAGTCGTTGTACTTTCCAAATTTTTGGGAACACTCCTTCACGAAGGCAACGTGTATATAAATCCGAGAATAGCTGTGGATGAAAGCTGATCGCAATTTTAAGAGCCCTATTCGGAATACCATCTAGTCCTGGTGCTTTGCTATTTTCAAAGCGCTCAGCAGCTTGAACAACTTCCTGCCCGGTGATTGCTGGCGCATCTGTGGCTTCTTCGCGATGATAATTTCCTGTTTCCTGATTTTGTTGTGGGAATAGGGTTTCTACTACATTTTTGAGTAATGAAGGACATGTAGGCGCTTGACATTTGCCACCTTTAATCCTTGACATTACAATCCTATACGCTGCTCCCCACGGATTTTCGTCCACTTTTTCGCATAATTCTTTGAAACATGTCATTTTACTCTTTTTTATTGCCTTTTTTAGGTCGTTGCGTTTCTTTTTGAATGCTTCTCGCAGGCTGTCACAATCTGAGCTGCGTATGTTTCGTTGAAATCGGCGCCTCGCTTTGTGACTTTCACTTCGCAGAGATTCGATTTCTCGATTCCACCAATAAGCAGGCTTTCTCTGTGCGGCTGTCCTCTTTTTATTCATAGCGGCATCACAGACTTTGCTAATGTGTTGTACCAACAATTTAGCCTGTTGGTCTATGCCATCACTTCCGTTTACTTTTTCCTCCAGCATTAACTTAAAAAGCTCCTCATCTAGGGTTTCAATTCTCCACCCCTTGGACTGCACCTTTTGGTGGCAAACATTTCCCTGTTGTATACTCTTGCTGATACTTAACATTATGGCTAAATGGTCACTTTGGGTATATATGTCGCATATCCGCCAGTCTATATAACGATATAGCACCCTGCTGGCAAAAGATATATCTATAATAGAGCCACGCCCATTCTTCTCGAAGGTGTTTTGTCGTCCTGTGTTAAGCAGTACTACGTCTAGAACACCAAAAGCTTTAAGTAATGCGCTACCTCTTAGATTTGTATTTTTGCTGCCCAATTCTAGCGCCCAGGCATTAAAATCACCCGCAATTATATTAGGTGTAGTTGTCATCGCATCCTTTACCAAGTCGTCAAGTATTTTTTCATATTCAGCATGTAGTATACTTGGCGGTATATAGCAGCTGTAGAAGTAAATCCCCCATATTTTGGCTCTTGTATAGTATGCCTTGTCAATTAATGGTTTGTCTTGCATCATCTTATCTCCGCATGCCCATATTGCAACCTTTTTTGTGGTGTCGGATATCCACTTGTCAGAGTCTTTATTTTTATACTGTTCACAGATTAATGCAATGTCTATTTTATTTTCGTAGATGTTTTGCGTCAAGAGATCCTGGGCCGCTTCGCAGTAGTTCAGGTTTATTTGTAATATTTTCATCTTTTAGGTTTTTTGAGCGCTGCTGTATATATGGGGCATTTTCGGCTTCCTATCTGGTGGTCTATGTTTGTGTTTCCACTGCGTTTACATGCCTTGCAGGAAGGATTGTTAACACAATCTTTGGCGAAATGACCCTCCTCTCCGCATTTAATACAGCACTTGCTTCTGTCTTCTGGGTTGCTGCATGCTTTCGCCACATGTCCATACTCTAAACATCTGAAACATTTCTTCAGTTGCGCTTTTTCCCTGATTTTGCAGATTGTCCAGCCGATTTTTATCTTTTGTGCTGCCAGTAGGTGCTTTGCTTCCTGTGCCTGAAGGCTTATGATTGCTTTTTGCGTGCCTGCATATGCTGGTCTAATGCTTTTAATGCACTCTACGCTAAATAGACGTAGCTCTTCAAATTCTGAACGAATTGCCTGTGCTATATCCTCTTTCGTTGTTATATCGTCCAAGTCTTACACGTCCACTGTGATTTCTTGTGTTAGTGATCTTATTCGTGCCTGATCTCCTAGTATCTTCCCTATCTCCTCTCTATATTCCTTGGTACTTCCTGTCTGCGCTTTCTTTAGCTCCAACAGTATCTCACCTTTAGCTGTCTTTTTAATTCGTGAGACATTTTCGCCAAGTACTTGTAGATTTTCATTCTGCTTAACCGCCCGAAGTATGTCTTCATAAGACATGTCACCGGTTTTTGCGATAATAATCGCCTCCGGTCGAAGGCGTGGTACGGCGTTTTCCTTCTTCTTGTTTTTAACTTTTTGGGCTTTACTTGGTATCGTGATCCAGGTATCTTCTCTTGTCGCGTCCTTTTCTCCTCTGCCGAGATTTCTGCTTTCTCCTATTTTCACACTAGGTTCGTTATGCGTTGTTTTAGTCCTTTTTGGAGGGGTTCGTCGCTTTATCTGCTTGTCACGTGGTCTTTTTGGTGTGACTTCAGCAGTCGCCTGTTCAATAGCTACTCTTCTTCCTAAGTTAGCTTCCCGTAGTCGAATAAGGTCATCTTGTGCGCGGGTGTAGAGCTTCGATATTTCGCTCAGCAGTTCCCTCATGGGATTATTGATAGTGCGCTGTGGCGGATGCATCATATCCTTTAGCTTTTGTATCATATCTCCTAGATTCATCATATGATCACCTTGCGACTGTGCTTCTTCCAATATCGGGGTGTTCTCCTGAAGCGTTGGAGGAGACGATTTCGACCTCACTGGTCTTTGTGCTGAGAGCACCTTCACTGGCGATCTAGCCAAACGCGAGGCTTTTTTAAAGGGGTCTACTCCTGACATCGTAAATTGAGTCGTGACACCGCTAAACTTGTTGCTGCTATTGTTGTTGTTGATTGTTTTTTCATTTATTATCTCCATATATCAATTTAACCAGCGCATCGTGTGCAGGGGGGCGGGCCGAAATAGACAGGAACGGGTATACCCTCGAGGGCTGTGCCCCTACCCCAGTTCCCTGAGGCCTGTCCTACGCTTTGCCGGTTCCGGTAAACTCGGACGAACCGGCGCTCGCCCGGAGCAACGCAGTCTACTAGTTCTGCGCCCAATGTACACTTCCTGACCAGGGCCCGAAGGGGCTGGTATCTGATTCACATCGTGGCTGACACTTCGGCAGAGCTCTCACATCACCCTCTCCACACCACCAGTGAAAACAGCTGGTGATGCTTCTAGGGACTCCCAGTGCGCCCCGGTATGGACCGGTCTTATTTACAGTCGCACCTAACATGGTGAGCAGACGCTGACCAGGAAGCCGCTCACTTTGAGTCCGTCGCGGCTGGATTTTGATCGGTTACCTATATTAGAGAGGCGGCAACTATTCGCCTCTGTCACAGGAGTTTCATCGGCTTGGCTGGCTTTTATACCACATCCTCCACTCCTGCCGCTCATCGTCGGGGGTTGCTTATTCGTTGTAACTTATTTCGCAACTAACCTGCTACTACAGGCCGTTCGGCTATCCGCGACCTGCCGACCCCACGGTAGCTTAGAGCTCAGCTGGGATGCCTGGTCCCGTAGGATCTAAGACCTACCAACGGGGCTAAGACCTACCAACGGGCGTTGGTGTGAGGTGTCTGGCACTGTCCGTGCGCTATTGTGCGCATAGGCCGTGGACAACGCTGCTCTAAAATCACCGCATATTTTTACCGACCCATCTTGTTTTGGTGCTAAGACGATTGGTGATGCCCAGTTACTAAATTTAACTGGTTTCCAAATTCCGGTATTAATAAGGCTATCTGCTTCCTCACGGAATTTTGACATTTGCACGAACGGTATTTGCCTGCTTTTATAAAATTTTGGTATGGCAGTGGTCTGCATACGTATACTTGCTTTAAAATGTTTTATCACGCCAGCATTTGTATTGTCAAATACTGTTTCGTATTTATTGCATAAATCTTGTTTGATGTATTCACCTTTATCAACTACGTTATCAATTTGCGTGATTTCAAAACCGTATTCTTTGAATAAATCTAGCCCAAATAAATTGTTAGCATTTTCTATATTTGCAACTACTCGTATTACAGCAATGCGCTTTTGCTTATTTCCACACTTTACTTTAGTGCGCAATTCACCTAATACTGGAATAGGCTGCTGACCAAATGCATATAAAGTTTTTGTACACTTTTGTAATTTCGGTCTATTCAATATGTTATACGTCTTTAAATTGATTATTGAAACGGTTGCGCCCGAATCTAATTGAAACTGTATTACTTTGTTAAAAATTTCTAAATTGATACACTTTTTATTTGCTTCAACTTCTATTATGCCATTTACAATGTTCACTGCATCCATGGTATTAATATATTGTTCATTTTCTTGTTTGTTTTGATTCCATTTTCGCTCTGGAATGGTTGTGCTTTTTCTAATACTTTTGCTCTGATTTGACATACAAACTGCGGCAATGTGTCCCTTTTTGGCACATTTATTACATATCGCTTTACGAAATTTGCATTGTTCTCTATTGTGCGAAAAGCCATAACCTGCATACGACTTCAATTTCACTTGTTTCAGATCGTTAGCATTTACGTTCTGTTCTCTTCTCATTTGATTTTTAGTTTTTTTTTTCCAATTTTTGCGTGTCTGCATTGTGTTCACCTGCATGGTGGATGAACTCGTATTCTCTTTGATGGTTGCTACTGTTTTTGTTGTTGTCTCGTATGTTTCAGCTATTAAGAGTACGTCTTCTAATGATGGTTGCAATTTTTGAAGAGCGGCTGTTCAGTATGATTTGATCGCGAATCATTTCATCTACAAAATTTGCGGAACAGCTCGTAGCGGAACAATTAAATTTACACTCCCTTGCAATTCCACGAAGTTCGGCAACCCATTCGCGGTGCGTTTGCGTATGCTTCATTTCTCGCTTAAAAAATTCATAACGAGCTGCGACTACATGACGTTTCGACTGGAAATGTTCCGTCAATTTCTCTGTCAACTGAATGTATGTTTGCGATTGCAGGGTTGCTACGCCGAATAAATTCTTTAAAAGTTCGAACCATTCCATACCGACCCATGATAGAAAAAACGATTTTTGCTTGCCTGGACTGCTTACCAAATACGCCATAAAATGTTGACAAAGTTGCTCCAGGTAGGATTCCCAATTCTGATGGTCTTTCTTAAATGCGTGGAACGGTGGAACCACTGTTGCTTCTTTTATACGATTTGGACTGTCAGCGTTGAACATGGACTGCTGCATTGATTGCATCCACTGTTTCTGCTTTTCGAGCAACGATGCTGCGAATCTTTGTTGCTGCTGCACTAGCTCTTGTATAAGGCTGTCGTTTGTCATTTTGACGATTTTACACTACGGCGCTTTGCTTTTTCATTGAAATAAGTTCAGATAATGAATTTAAATCCTCGTCGCCAACAAATGTTGTGTTTGTATTTATTTAATTATTCAAATTAATTATTCATTACAATTACATAAGTATTAAAATAGAATACTATACAATACCGAATATAAGTAAATGCACGTCTGTACTCGACGGTAGCGCAATCCAGAAGAAGGAAGTTGCGTTTTACAAAGTTTTACAAACTGACAGGGTTGACAACTATTAACACTGAAATCCAGTGTTGTACATTTTTAAGTTCATATCAGTTTGATTCTTTCACTTACCAGCACACAAATCAAGATGTAATTAATATAAAGGAATAAAATTTTGCTCTAATAATTCCCTTAAAGTATGCCACATTCTGACCAAAAATTGTCTAAATCCAACTAAAAGTGTTCAAGCACATATTCGGTATATGTGGACCCCAGTACCTATAGCTGATTTTTGACCGAAAATATTGGTCAATGTGTGAGATAAATTGAAATTCAGACAAAATTGTCTCATAATAATAATTCTGTGTATCAATCTGGGCATTTACTACAGTATAAAAAAGCGCTAATTTATTGAGGGATTCGTGGTGCGAGAGAGACTGACCGAGTACTGTCATTCATCCCGATGGATGAACGTCTCGCCACAACCCGTATCAAAGCGAAGTTCTTCAACATATCACTGATTTGCGTTCACGTTCCGTCGAAAAAGAAGGAGGATGTGATCAAAGATGCCTTCCATGTGCGTTTGGGGAGCACCTATGAGAGATCGTACGCCTTTTACATCAGGTTGCGCTTAACAAGGGTGGGGTAGTTCGAATAGCAATTACACATCTGAAGAACAACAAAGTGGCGGGGTCCGATGGATTGCCGCCCGAGCTATTCAAACGCGGCAGCGAAGAACTTATAAGCAGATGCATCAGCTTCCTTGTAAAATATGGTAGGACGAAAGCATGCCCAACGATTGGAATTTAAGTGCGCTATGTCAAATCCACAAAAAGGGAGCCCCACAATCTGCGCCTACTACCGTGGGATAAGCCTCCTAAATATCGCGTATAAGGTTAAACCGAGCGTATTGTATGGAAGATTAAAGCACCCCTTCAACAAACTGATTGGACCTTATCAGTTCGGCTTTAAACCTGGAAAATCAACAACCAAATATTCACCATGCGCCAAATTTTGGACGGTTATACGTATCACCTAAAACTAAGCGATATAGACACAGGGTAATATATATATAAATTATCAGGAGAACGGAAAAGTTGAAATCCGGTGGACTGTCTGTGTGTCCGCTCGTGCAAGTTGCAACTTGAGTGAAAATTGAGATATCTTGATGGAACTCGGTATATGGGTTCTTCTTCTTCTTCTTCTTTACTGGCGTAGACACCGCTTACGAGATTATAGCCGAGTCAACAACAGCGCGCCAATCGTTTCTTCTCTTCGCTACGTGGCGCCAATTGGATATTCCAAGCGAGGCCAGGTCCTTCTCCACTTGGTCCTTCCACCGGAGTGGAGGTCTTCCTCTTCCTCTGCTTCCCGCGGCGGGTACTGCGTCGAATACTTTCAGAGCTGGAGTGTTTTCATCCATCCGGACAACATGACCTAGCCAGCGTAGCCGCTGTCTTTTAATTCGCTGAACTATGTCGATGTCGTCGTATATCTCCTACAGCTCATCGTTCCATCGGATGCGGTATTCGCCGTGGCCTACGCGCAAAGGACCATAAATCTTCCGCAGAACTTTTCTCTCGAAAACTCGCAACGTCGACTCATCGGTTGTTGTCATCGTCCAAGCCTCTGCACCATATAGCAGGACGGGAATTATGAGCGACTTATAGAGTTTGGTTTTTGTTCGTCGAGAGAGGACTTTACTTTTCAATTGCCTACTCAGTCCGAAGTAGCACCTGTTGGCAAGAGTAATCCTGCGTTGGATTTCTAGGCTGACATTGTTGGGGGTGTTAATGCTGGTTCCTAAATAGACGAAATTATCTACAACTTCAAATTTATGACTGTCAACAGTGACGTGAGTGCCAAGTCGCGAGTGCGACGACTGTTTGTTTGATGACAGGAGATATTTCGTCTTGCCCTCGTTCACTGCCAGACCCATTTGCGTTGCTTCCTTGTTCAGTCTGGAGAAAGCAGAACTAACGGCGCGGGTGTTGAGACCGATGATATCAATATCATCGGCATACGCCAGCAGCTGTACACTCTTATAAAAGATTGTACCTGCTCGGTTCAGTTCTGCAGCTCTAATAATTTTCTCCAGCAGCAGATTGAAAAAGTCGCACGATAGGGAGTCGCCTTGTCTGAAACCTCGTTTGGTATCGAACGGCTCGGAGAGGTCCTTCCCGATCCTGACGGAGCTTTTGGTCCCGCTCAACGTCAGTTTACACAGCCGTATTAATTTTGTGGGGATACCAAATTCAGACATTGCGGCATAAAGGCAGCTCCTTTTCGTGCTATCGAAAGCAGCTTTGAAATCGACGAATAGGTGGTGAGTGTCGATTCTCCTTTCACGGGTCTTTTCCAAGATTTGGCGCATGGTGAATATCTGGTCGGTTGTTGATTTACCAGGTCTGAAGCCACACTGATAAGGTCCAATCAGTTTGTTGACGGTGGGCTTTAATCTTTCACACAATACGCTCGATAGAACCTTGTACGCGATGTTGAGGAGGCTAATCCCACGGTAGTTGGCGCAGATTGTGGGGTCTCCTTTTTTATGGATTGGGCATAGCACACTTAAATTCCAATCGTTGGGCATGCTCTCATCCGACCATATTTTGCAAAGAAGCTGATGCATGCTCCTTATCAATTCTTCGCCGCCGTGTTTGAATAGCTCGGCCGGCAATCCATCAGCCCCTGCCGCTTTGTTGTTCTTCAGGTGGGTGATTGCTATTCGAACTTCTTCATGGTCGGGTAATGGAACGTCTGCTCCATCATCATCGATTGGGGAATCGGGTTCGCCTTCTCCTGGTGCTATGTGTTCACTGCCATTCAGCAGGCTGGAGAAGTGTTCCCTCCATAATCTAAGTATGCTCTGGGCATCGGTGGCTAGATCACCTTTGGGGGTTCTACAGGAGTATGCTCCGGTCTTGAAACCTTCTGTAAGTCGCCGCATTTTTTCGTAGAATTTTCGAGCATTACCCCTGTCGGCCAGCTTATCAAGCTGTTCGTACTCACGCATTTCGGCCTCTTTCTTCTTCTGTCTGCAAATGCGTCTCGCTTCCCTCTTCAACTCTCGGTATCTATCCCATCCCGCACGTGTTGTGGTCGATCGTAACGTTGCGAGGTAGGCAGCCTGTTTTCTCTCCGCTGCGACACGGCACTCCTCATCGTACCAGCTGTTCTTTTGCACTTTCCGAAAACCAATGGTTTCGGTTGCAGCTGTACGTAAGGAGTTTGAAATGCCGTCCCACAGTTCCCTTATACCGAGTTGCTGACGAGTGCTCTCAGAGAGCAGGAGTGCAAGCCGACTAGAAAATCGTTTGGCTGTCTGTTGTGATTGCAGCTTCTCGACGTCGAACCTTCCTTCTGTTTGTTGGCGTGCGTTTTTTGCTGCACAGAGGCGGGTGCGAATCTTGGCTGCAACAAGATAGTGGTCCGAGTCGATGTTAGGACCTCGGAGCGCACGCACATCTAAAACACTGGAGACGTGTCTTCCGTCTATCACAACATGATCGATCTGGTTGGTGGTTTTTCGATCCGGAGACAGCCAGGTAGCTTGATGTATCTTCTTATGCTGGAATCTAGTACTACAGATAACCATATTTCGGGCCCCGGCGAAGTCGATCAGCCTCAACCCATTTGGGGATGTTTCCTCGTGGAGGCTGAATTTACCGACCGTAGTGCCAAAGATACCTTTTTTGCCCATCCTGGCGTTGAAGTCGCCAAGCAGGATTTTGACATCGTGGCGGGGGCATCTCTCATAAGTGCGCTCCAAGCACTCATAAAAAGCATCTTTGGTCACATCGTCCTTCTCTTCCGTCGGGGCGTGGGCGCAAATCAGCGATATGTTGAAGAACCTCGCTTTGATGCGGATTGTGGCTAGACGTTCATTCTCCGGAGTGAATGATAGTACTCGGCGACGGAGTCTCTCTCCCACCACGAATCCAACACCAAACTTGCGCTCCTTTATATGGCCACTGTAGTAAATGTCACAAGGACCTACTCGTCTCTGTCCTTGTCCCGTCCATCGCATTTCTTGGACGGCGGTGATGTCAGCCTTTATCTTTACGAGGACATCTACCAGCTGGGCAGCGGCACCTTCCCAATTAAGGGACCGGACATTCCAGGTGCATGCCCTCAAATCATAGTCCTTATTTCGTTTGCCATGGTCGTCATCAAAAGGGGGGTCTCTCATCCGAGGCTGTGTTTGCTTTTTCATTGGGGGTGTTTTTTTACGTGGCGGGTCCCAAACCCAGCGCACAACCCTATGCAGGGGATGTTTCGCCTTCTCACGTTAGCTCGCCTTCAAACGGATGTTCTTAGGCTACCCAGAGGATACTTGGTCAAAGACCGGAAGACGTGAGCTGCTTGAGTCATATGTAAAAGAATCGTTTCTGGCCACTCCCAAGTGAATGGCGATCAGAGAACTTTCCTCACTTGCGTGAACTTCTACACATGACCATAGGGTTCTTAGTACAAAAAAATTACGACCACTGCAACGCCTACAATTTGCCATTGACTGAAAACATATAAAGGTGCCATAATTAACCACTAAGTTAAGACATAAAGCTGTAATTTGGTACATAGGATTGCTGTGGCAAAGGGCACCTGTTCCGTTGCCCGCAAAAATCAGCGCCGATATGTAAGCAGGCTCATATATGATATACATACATCTTCTTCTTTACTGGCGTAGACACCGCTTACGCGATTATAGCCGAGTCAACAACAGCGCGCCAATCGTTTCTTCTCTTCGCTACGTGGCGCCAATTGGATATTCCAAGCGAGGCCAGGTCCTTCTCCACTTGGTCCTTCCACCGGAGTGGAGGTCTTCCTCTTCCTCTGCTTCCCGCGGCGGGTACTGCGTCGAATACTTTCAGAGCTGGAGTGTTTTCATCCATCCGGACAACATGACCTAGCCAGCGTAGCCGCTGTCTTTTAATTCGCTGGACTATGTCAATGTCGTCGTATATCTCGTACAGGTCATCGTTCCATCGAATGCGATATTCGCCGTGGCCAACACGCAAAGGACCATAAATCTTTCGCAGAATTTTCTCTGTGTGCAAACTGCTTGTCTCATACACACAGTGTCTACAACAACTCAACGAAAACAGAAATTAGAGCATAAAAAAGCTATAAAAGCGGTGAGTGTTAAAACATTTAATAAATATCTATTTATTTGGGAGAAGGTTCGCACAAAAGGAAAATCGCGAAGAGCGCATTTTCTTAGCTCCCCTTTCACAACTACTTGGATCCCACAACCCACAATCCACACAAAGAGGAATTGCTGGAGACTTCACCTTGAGGAATTTACGAGCAACAGCTGCATTAGTGGACTACTGTAGGAATAACTGATGAAATAAACCTAAAACAGCACATATCATTACTGGTATTAAGGAGGATCATAGTCCGTTCACAAGGGGCAATAAGACCCCCGATCACCTGATCGACAATGCGCACAGACGTTAAAAGTTGCTACACCAACTACACAAGAGGAGACTCCAACAAACACGGTCTCGCACGATGTCACTGAATTAAATAACGTCACAATGCTAACTAAAAAGGCTTTTTTTTTTTTTATGGCGAGATGTAAAAAAATCATCAAAAGACACTGTTGCCCTTACAACAGTAGTGTGGGACTTTAACCCACTAAAAAAAACATCTCAATAACTACACATAGCTTTGATGAATTGCCCTGCGGAACTACCGATTAAGTATTACATCGCAGAGCAAGCTAAGCCTATTGACTATAACGTCTCAGGGATTTTCGAACTGGTTTTGGCTGTTTGCCTCGCTATATCGCAGTCGCTCTAGCCTTCGCTGCTCTTGAATAACCTTGGCGGCCCAGTGCTTAACATGGTTCCACACATGCTTTGACCGCAGCATGTGTGGCACTATGTTATCTGGCGTTATTCTTTCCGAGATTTCCGTTTCTAAAAATGTTCTATCCTCCTCATATTTTGGGCAATGGAAAAAGATATGATCGGCATTTTCTTTTCCATAACCACAGGATGAGCATATTTCTACCTCATCATGGCCATATTTGTGGAGGTATTCCCTAAAACAGCCATGACCACTTAATAGCTGCGTCAAGTAAAAATCAACGTCGCCATGCTTTCTGCTAACCCAGGTTTCCACATTTTCAATCAACCTGTACGTCCATCGTCCTTTGGACGTTGAGTCCCACATACATTGCCATTCTTTCAGACTCTGCTGTCTTTCTTCCTCGAGTTAACGACATAGCCTCGCTCCGGGTCCCACACACTCACATACATCTTATCTCCTAATATACATTCCGAACAAAGGCGAACTATGTATGTAAACCGATAGAACTCGCTTTGACATGCACTATCAGTCGAACAATAGAAATGAACATGCATTATCTAGAAAGGCATTCTCAACATGTAAACAACAAACATCTGGCAATGGAATAATCCACTGCGATAACCAACTCCGCATCTCAAGTAATAGCAAGATAGCAGATATCGAATTACAACAAAGAAGTCGCATGCAGATAACAGCAGCCGCATTTCATTAGTATAAATAGCTGTAAGATCTTATATTAAAATTTAGTTCTTAAGAATATCAATAAAGGCACGCATTTCGGCGTATAAATAAAATTGTTTAAATTCTTGAACTCATATCGTGTAAACGATATTAACTGGGGGCTCAACCAGTCTGTAAGCCATCTCTATCCATTGAATAAAACGATAGAAAAAATTCCACGGGAAGTAGGACTTCCAGCACTAGATCTTTGAAAAAGGTGCTTAAAATTGAACAAAGATAAAATTAATATTCCTGCAAAATCTGGAAAAGAATAACGGATAAGTCTTGATATATAGATAAAACAGTCAAGCAACGTATCAACGGATATCCCAACACGCTAGAATCTCAAAAAAGGAGACAAAAGCCGTTCAATTTGCGTCGTCCCCTATTGAACACCGACGTCAAGATGACAACACAAGAAATCGCAAGCTTGAGAGCACAAATCGCTGCTCTGACCACAACGTTCACTGAAACTCAACAAAGATTGAATTCGTTGGAAACCCACGCAACACCTAACGTCACAGTCACAAACCAATACCAGGACTGTACACCAAACATCACAGATGAATCACAAATAAACTTAGAAATATTCAAAACCTTACCAGTCTTCACAGGCGATATGAACCATTATGGGTCATGGAGAAAACGCGCCTGGACGCACATGGAAAATATCAAGAATTACGCTACTACACCCATGTACTACACGGCACTCTCGATTGTACATTCCAAAATTCAAGGAGAGGCGGCCGATATTTTAATAAACCACAACACCAAATTCAACTTTTATTCCATAATAAACCGTCTCGATTATACTTATGCGGACCAGAGACCTCTGTATGTTTTGCTCGAAGGAATGAAAAGAATAAAGCAAGGAAAAAGGACTCTGGCAGAGTTCCATTCCGAAGTCAGCAAGTCACTTAACCTTGCACTCACTAAAGTTGAGATGGATAATCATGGACCAGGAAATCCATCAGCTATGATTGAATATGCAAACCAGGAAGCTGTGAGGACATTCATTCTCGGTCTGAACAGCAAATATACCAGCGGCACCCTCTACAGTCACAATCCGAAGGACTTAGAAACCGCTTACGCTATCGCGAGTACGATATACCACGATAATATAAACTCACAATTCGACGTTCCGCAATACAATCAGCAGAGACAATATAATACATCACAGTACCAAAACTCAAGCAGAAGACATTACGAGGAGCCACAAAGGTACAAACCTAACGTACAGGTGCAATACAATCAGACAGCACCCCGGCAACAGCATCAACCAATGGACGTAGATTCATCACAACAATACACGAGATCCGCAAATCCCAATAGGGATCATTCCAAACCACAACAAAACAGCTATAACCGTCAATTACAAGGGCTACCTCCAAATAATCAATTTCGCGGTAACCCTCAAAAAAGAGAACGAAATCCTTCATCTCATAATTCCCACGTACAACAGAAATGTCAACGTGTAAACCAGACACGCGACGAAGAACTACAATCGCTTACACCAGAATACGAGAACGATGATTACGAAACAGGCAGCGCTTTTTTAGGCGCATGAACGATTTGCCGTGTCTGCAACGCCACTGCAGGGATACAGGCAAACTTATTAACATCCTGATTGATACTGGAGCAACAAACAACTATATAAGTACAAAATGTAACTTAGGTAAGTCTATTCAAATTAAACCTGTAAAAGTGAAAACTCTTCATGGTTACTCAATAACCAAATCAAAAAAAATAATTACATTGTTAGAACATAATCTCACATTTTTTGAAACTGATGCATTAAAAGAATTCGATATGCTTCTGGGTGAACAGGGTCTTAGGAAAATTAAAGCAGAAATCAACCTTTTCGAGTACACGCTCAGTTATAAATATAGGGCCAAGAAAGAAAGTGAATCTGTGCAAAAAATAAATTATACGGTTAACAGTGAAAAATATAGAGCAGAAATCGAAGAAATTATGCAAAGAAATAAAGACACAAATGAAGTGCTACCATATACTACCACGGTACAAGCTACCATTAGAACGAAATCCGAAGATCCTATTTGGACCAAGCAATATCCGTACCCTATGTCGGATAGCGATTTCATTAACAAAGAAATTTACAAACTTTTAGAAAATGAAATAATTCAACCCAGCAAAAGTCCGTATAACTCTCCCATTTGGACAGTCGCAAAAAAAGGTACCGATGAACAAGGGAAACCTAAGCGCAGAATGGTCGTAGACTTTCAGAAACTTAACAATCAAACTGTTACAGATAGATACCCCATACCTGATGTGGCTATGACCATACAAAATTTAGGAAACGCAAAAGTATTTTCAACTCTAGACTTAGAGTCTGGTTTCCATCAGATCCTTATTAATAAATCAGACAGGGAAAAAACGGCTTTTAGTGTAAATGGAGCTAAATACGAATTTCTTCGTATGCCATTCGGCCTGAAAAATGCCCCATCTATTTTTCAAAGATGCGTGGATGATATCCTTAGACCATATATCGGGAAGTTCGCGTACGTCTATATAGACGATGTTCTCATTTATTCTTCCTCTCCTGAAGAACATATCGAACACATCCGCATAATCATAAATGCCCTTCACCAGGCCAATATGAAAATCTCTAACGAAAAATCTCACTTTTTCAAAGACTCTGTTGAATACTTAGGGCATATAATTAAATACAACAAGATTACAGTTGACCCAACCAAAATACAGACTATTAAAAATTTCCCTATTCCTACAACACTGAAGGAACTCAGATCCTTCCTAGGTCTCGCAAGTTACTATAGAAAATTTATAAAGAATTTTGCAGCCATCGTCAAACCACTAACTACGTTCCTCAGAGGAGAGAACGGTGGCATATCAAAGAATCAAAGTGCAAAAATAAAAATCACTTTAGACGAACCTGCACTAAAAGCACTGAACATAATAAAAGAAGAACTACAAGCCCAGGTCGAACTCTTCCAACCAAATTTTAACAAACCTTTCGAATTAACCACAGATGCTAGCAATTACGCTATAGGAGCCGTATTATCCCAAAACCAAAAACCCATATCATTTATTTCACGAACGCTCAGTGAAACAGAACAGAATTACTCCACAAATGAGAAAGAGTTACTCGCAATTGTATGGTCAATACAGAAACTACGCAACTACTTGTATGGTATAGCAGATTTAACAATATACACCGACCATCAATCTCTAATATTCTCCATATCAGAAAAAAACCCCAATACAAAATTAAAAAGATGGAAAAATTTCATTGAAGAATATGGTGCAAAAATCGTTTACAAACCCGGACATCAGAACGTGGTCGCTGATGCCCTTTCTCGTCAGCAAATAAACAACACTTTAAATTCTGATGACTCCCAACATTCAGCACAAAGCTCACCAACACAAAGACTGAAACGAGTAAAAAAACCAGTAAACTCCTTTAGAAACCAAATTATTGTAAAACGGTCAGATCAGAACCCCATCGAAATATTCTCACAAAACATATTTTCTAACAGCCGACACACGATCTTTTTTAATACGAAAACTGTATTACTAGATAGACTAAAAAATGTAATTAGACCAAAGATAACTAATGCTATACAAATAGACGAGCAAATGTTATTTTACGTCGAAAATGACATTATCAACACATTTCCAACTGTATCGATTGTACTAGCGCAAAAATTGGTGGACGATATTACCGAAACCGAACAACAAGAGCAGATCATACAAGACACACACAGACGTGCTCACAGAAACTACAAAAATAACGCACAGGAAATCTCGCTCAGATACTACTGGCCAAACATACGTGACGCTTGTAAAAAAGAAGTACAAAACTGCGAAATCTGCCTCACAAACAAGTATGAACGCCGACCGAATAAACATCCAATAGGATCAGCGCCGATACCGAACAAAGTAGGCGAATACATACACTTAGACGTATTTTTTATGAGCAACAATATGTACATTAGTTCAACCGACAAATATTCCAAATTCTGCCATTTGAGACAAATACCATCAAAGAAAGACACATACAAATATGTTGACGAGATACTGTCACAAATATACCCAAACGCAAAGTTTGTAATGACTGATAACGAGTCAACATTTACTGGCATATGTGCACAACAAATATACAAGCGATTACAAATAACGCATACCAAAACTCCAGCCTATCATTCGACAACAAACGGTCAAGTTGAAAGAACGCATAGCACAATTATCGAACTCGCAAAAGTTTTAGCGCATCAACACAGTTCGGCTCCTGACGATCAGATATTTGAAGCAGTCCGACAGTACAACAAAACAATCCATTCGGTAACCAACCACAAACCCGAGGACGTGTTTTTCAATCAAAGGGAATATCCTGGCATCAAAGAGCGTCTTCAACAAAACCAACAGAGAGTTTTGCGATACCATAACCGTAATCGGAAACAGCTCAAATACAAAGAAGGAGAGGTAATATATTCAAAAACGCATAGACGAAACAAAAACGGAAAAAAATACGTGAAACATATAGTAAAAAAAGACAACGGAGAAACAATAACGACCAATAAAAAAGTAATTATCCATAAAGACAATATCAGAGCAAAAGCATGTACGGAATAGTATTTACCTTACTTTTCTCTATCGCACTTTGCGACAATATTATAGATTTAAGCCATAGGAAATATGTACTAGTAGAAACTGATCCTGTTTACATTTATCAGGATACAGCTTTCTTGTATCACATATCCAATCTCTCAAAAATATTGGCGCCATACGAAAGTATAATGAAATCATCATTCAATCAGGCACGTAGCCAGGGGGAGGGCTAGAGGGCTGAAGCCCCCCCCGAAATAAGGAAATTTTTTAAATAAATCGCAAATAAAAAAGATTTATCACTGACTGAATCTTTTGAAACCCTTATACACAACTCAGCTCAAACCTATAACAGTCGTACGCAACTACACTAGACGGTGACTGAAAACTTATCAAAAGTCATACTTAAGCGTTGTACAGATCTCCATCTTGATATGGCGAAGTTGGTTGGCCAGGGATATGACGGAGCAGGAAACATATCAGGGCATTTAAGTGGAGTGCAAACCAGGATAAGACAACTGTATCCAAAAGCACGATATGTTCATTGCGCTAGTCACCGATTGAACCTTGCGCTTTCTAATACTATGTCATTACCTTCAATACGGAACTGCCTTGGTATTGTCAGTGAAATAGCAAATTTATTTAGAAACCATTCAAATGCAAACACAACTTTCCAGGATGTTATACAGAAGCACGCACCAGAAAGCAAAAAAAGACGACTTGTTCGCCTTTGTGAAACAAGGTTTATAGAAATGCATGAAAGCATTATAAGCTTTGTGGAGCTTTTCAAATTCATTGTACTAAGTTTGGAAATAATTTCGAGTAAGACATGGTCCATTTCGTCTAAAGCATCAGCCTTCTTAGCAGCGGTAGAGAAAAGCGATTTTTTGCTTAGTCTATTCGTCTGTGAGCAATTGTTCAGCTTAACGCTGCCACTGTCTGTGTAACTCCAAGAAAAATCTATGGATTTTGTATCAGCAATGAACCGAGCCAAAGAATTAATAAGAACTCTGCACCAGATAAGAGAAACAGCGGATGGTTTTTTCAACGATATTTTCCAAACAGCATCACAAATGTCTAAAGATCTTTATGACATAGATCTTGTAGTGCCTAGAGTGACTTCGCGTCAAACTACTAGTGCTAATCCACCTTGCACAACCCCTGAAAGCCACTTCAGAGTTACAATATTTATTCCATGCGTTGATGCTCTGATTCAAAACATGACAGAACGTTTATTAGTGAATGAGGATATACTCTCGTCATTTCAAATTCTACTCCCAGGTTTTGCTGCAATTGATAATGCCGATTAAAAAATTTAACTATTTACTTCGAGGAGCAAATATCAATGACAGCATTAAAATCAGAGTATCGATTGTGGTGTGCCAGCTTATCAACAATAGATCCAACCATAGAAGTGTTGAAATTACTGCAACATTGCGATGCAACGTATTTTAAAAATATTCACTACCTGCTTACAATTTTACCAACTCTTCCAGTGAGGACCGCTTCCTTCGAAAGAACTTCTTCAACCTTAAAAAGAATAAAAACTTTACCACGCAGTGTGATGGGCAATGAGCGGCTGAGTGCACTTGCTGTTATTGCAGTGCACTGGGATATTAAAATAGATCCAGATGAAGTAATTAATGATATGGCAAACAAGAAGAAAAGAAAAATATTACTTATTTAAGTTACAACTACCAAATAATTTAAGTAATACGTATATGAATTTATATTGTTTTTTTTTTTAATAAACAGAAAATTCGAAGTTTATATATGTTTTTACTTCAGCCCCCTCCGAAATGAAAAGCTGGCTACGGGCCTGCATTCAATCTAGAAGACCAACCCCAAACTCAAATTTTAGTAAACAAAATCGAAACTCTGAAAACTCAACTCATTCCCAATATTTATAGATCCAAAAGATCACTTAACTTTCTTGGTTCCATGTTAAAATTCATCACGGGCACACCAGACCACGATGACCTTGTGGAAATAAAAACTTCACTTAATTTGCTAATAGAGAATAATAATAAGCAAAAATTAATTAATTCACAGTTCGAAAGAATACTCGAAAGCCTTGATCCCAAAGCAATAACCGAAAACATTGTTATATCAGAAGTTTATAATGAACTCAAATCAATAACTAACACTATAAATTTTGCAAAAACTAATAATTTCTATTCTGGCACATTAAATTTGAAAGACGTGTACGATTTAATAAACCATGAAAAGTTAGATCTTCCAATAATTAATATATTAGAATATGCCGACATTCATATATGTTACCTACAACAAACAATTATAACAATATACAAATATCCTATCCTTGAAACTAAATGTAGCTTATTTAATGTATATCCTTTAGCATATAAGCATGGTAAAATTAATTTAGACCCTAAGATCGCAAAGTGTAACGATTATCAAAGAATATCTAAATGTAGAAATTATATGGGTAACTTTATTTGTAAATCAGAACCCGCTGACAATTGTACTATAAAAATATTAGAAGACAAAACAGCACAATGCGAAACAACCCACGAAAATAATGCTCCACTTCGCATCCTAGAGAATGGATACATTTTGACAGATTACCAGCATACTTGGAACAACATGCATATATCAGGCCCTAAATTGATACACTTCAATGAATCCACGAACATCGATAACATGACATATTACAATCATCAAAGACAACTCAGAGAAATAATACACAATCAACACAACGAAAAACTTGAAGTACTCCGTATCCTTTCTTCAAACTCAATATACAAATTCAGCAATATCCAAACACTCTCAACATTTTTGATACCTATTGCAGAAAGTCCAGTACATTTTACGTTCTTCATCATAATAGGATTCCTTACTTTAGTAGTCACCACTTACGGTATGGTACACCTCTGCCGATATCGCGTAAATAGAAGAATGCTTCACAGACAAAGGCAAATTGACGAAATATACGAAGTCGAATTGAATCGTCTTCAACAACAACAATCTGTAGCAGCATAGCGAGGACGCTCCGTTTTAAGAAGGAGGGGAGTTAACGACATAGCCTCGCTCCGGGTCACACACACTCACATACATCTTATCTCCTAATATACATTCCGAACAAAGGCGAACTATGTATGTAAACCGATAGAACTCGCTTTGACATGCACTATCAGTCGAACAATAGAAATGAACATGCATTATCTAGAAAGGCATTCTCAACATGTAAACAACAAACATCTGGCAATGGAATAATCCACTGCGATAACCAACTCCGCATCTCAAGTAATAGCAAGATAGCAGATATCGAATTACAACAAAGAAGTCGCATGCAGATAACAGCAGCCGCATTTCATTAGTATAAATAGCTGTAAGATCTTATATTAAAATTTAGTTCTTAAGAATATCAATAAAGGCACGCATTTCGGCGTATAAATAAAATTGTTTAAATTCTTGAACTCATATCGTGTAAACGATATTAACTCTCGCCCTCTCTAGCTGTTAGAGGCTTGCCGTTACTTTTACTTTTATTGTACACCCTCTTTAGCTTACTAGCCATTATTTCAGGTGGCATTATGCCCGCAATCACTCCTGCGGCTTCGTGAGACACCGTACGGAAAGCGCTGGCAACTCGAAGTGCACTTAACGGACCTTACCGGTTTCGCATACGTTTTTTGTTTTAGGGCATTAGCCCACACTGGTACTGCATACATGACTATTGACTGAGTCACTTTTGCCAATAATAGCCTTCGGCTCTGACTTGGCCCGCCTGTATTAGCCATTATTCGACTCAAAGCCGTGTTAACTCGCGCCGCTTTTTCGCAAGCCTTCTCTATATTTGTTTTGTAATTCATCCTCGTGTCAATTATTACGCCTAAGTATTTTAAGAAAGGCTGTGACGTTATTTTATGCCCGTCAATGTCCAAGGTGACGACTTCCACTTTCTTCCTGCTAGATATGAGCACTGCTTCATTTTTCTGTCCTGCCAGTTGAAGATTTGCTGTTGTTAGCCATCTCTTTATTTTTTGTGCAATATTGCTGCATAAATCCTCGATTTGGTGCAGTTCCTTTGCCACGATTGTCACCGCTATATCATCCGCATATCCTAATATTTCCACTTCCTTCGGTGTTGGAAGTCGAAGGATTCCATCGTAGAGGATGTTCCATAGGAGTGGTCCTAGCACCGATCCTTGCGGAACTCCACCAGTAACTGCATACCGCTTTACCCCCTCATCCGTATCATACAGCAGTACTCGATTCGAAAGGTAGCTACTTATGATACGCAGAAGGAACGTTGGCGTTTTAAGTGCCTCTAGTGCTTTCATTATGTGGGCCCAACTAGCGGAGTTGAATGCATTTTTAACGTCCAACGTAACAACTGCACAGTACTTTTTGGAGCCGTACATCCACCTGGTTCTCTCGATGGCCTTGTCTGCAATTTCGGTAACCTTTTTGATTGCGTCAATTGTCGAGCGTCTTCTGCGAAAGCCGTACTGCTTGTCAGATAAGCCCTTTACTTCCTCCAGGTGTTTTTCTAGCCGATCACTTATTATCCGTTCGAGGATTTTACCCATAGTATCGATCATACAGAGGGGCCTGTATGAGCTTGGGTCTCCCGGCGGCTTATTTGGTTTGGGTAGCAGAACCAAACGCTGTACTTTCCATTTACTAGGGAAAACTCCATCCCTCAGGCACTTATTAAATAGCTCCGTAAAATATTTGGGTTTGACTTTGATGGCAGTTTTTAATGCCCTATTTGGAATGCCATCCAAACCAGGTGCTTTTGTGTTACCAAAACGTTCCGAAGCTTTCATGACTTCATTGTCATCCACTGGCAGAAAAACTGGAAGCTCTATGCTATCTAGGTCTACTGTTTGCGTTTGTTGTTTTGGAAACAGAGTCTCTACTATCTCCTTAAGTAGTATAGGGCAGGTCGGCATTTGTGCTTTGTCACCTCTAATTTTAGTCATTACCGCTTTATACGCTCCGTCCCATGGATTTTCTTCCGCTTTATCGCAGAGTTCTTTAAAGCACGCAGCTTTGCTTTTCTTGATTGCTGCTCTAAGTTCTTTCCGTCTTGCTTTAAACGTTTCGCGCAGTCGCTCAAATTCCAGAGTTCCTCTACTTCTTTGATATCTCCGCCGGATTTTGTTGCAGTCACTTCTTAAAACAGCAATTTCACCATTCCACCAATATACTGGCTTTCGGCGGTGATTGTATTTTTTTTTTACCATAGCAGCATCGCAAGCTCTGCTAACATGGTCAGTCAATAGTTTTGCTTGTTTATTCGCGTCATTTGAATTGCTTAATTTTTCGTCCATCATTATCTTAAATAAGTCTTCATCTATTGATTCGTCTTTCCATCCTATACTTTGAGCTTTTTTTGGCCACCCAGTTCTCTTTTGGCATTTATCACTATTGCAAGTGTCTATCATTATCGCTTGGTGGTCACTATGTGTGTATATATCACATATTTGCCACTTCGTCTTTCCTGCTAGGGATCTACTCACAAACGCAATGTCGATTATGGAACCATATCCATTTTTTTCAAATGTATTCTTGGTTCCCGTGTTTAGCAGCACCGCATCAAGTACTGAGAATGCTTTGAGCAAGGCATTCCCACGTTGATTAGTTTTTCTGCTTCCCCATTCCAAGGCCCAGGCGTTGAAGTCTCCCGCAATTAGGTTCGGAGTTGTTGTTTGGGCATCTCTAACAAGTTCGTCTAGAATTTTCTCGTACGCTTCTAGCGATAAACTTGGTGGCAAGTAGCAACTATAGATATGGGTACCACAAACTTTTGCTCTGGCATAGAACGATCGGCTAGTCAGTGTTCTTTCTTGCACCGCCTTATCGCCGCAGACCCATATTGCCGCTTTACCCGTTCTATCTGAGACCCATGTTCCTGCGCTTAAACTTTTGTATTGCTCGCATATTATTGCAACATCTATTTTCTTTTCGTACACTGTTTGTTTTAGCAGTTCTTGCGCTGCTTCGCAGTGGTTTAAATTTACTTGGCAGATTTTCATTTCCTATTGTTGCTTGCTGCTAGGTAAACTGGGCATCTTTTGCTGCCAATTTGATGGTTTGTATTCGGCCTTCCATTTATTTTGCAGGATACACAAAATGGTTCCTTCACACATGCCTTAGCAAAGTGTCCCTTTTCTCCACACTTCATGCAGCATTTGCACCTGTCTTCTGGGTTTGTGCACTTGCTTGCTATGTGGCCATATTCGAGGCATCTATAGCATTTTTTAAGGATCGCAGCTTCCCGTATTCTGCACACAACCCAGCCAATCTTTATTTTTCCTGCGTCTAGTAGACGCCTTGCTTCTTTCTCTGGAAGGCTTAAAACTGCTATTTGTGTTCCTGCATACGCTTTTCTAATGCTTCTAATTGAACTCTTTTCTACATTGAGTTCTTTTAGTTGCGATCGAATTGCTTGAACTACATCGTCCTTTGTAGTCACATCGTCTAGGTCTCGAATTTCTATTGTTTTCTCCTGCGTTAAAACTCTTATTTCCACCTTGTTGCCTAGAACTTTACAAATATCTTCCTTGTATCCATTGCTGCTTCCTTTTTGCTCTCTCGCTAGCTCCAACAGAATCTCTCCTTTTGCTGTTTTTTTGATACGCGACACGTTTTCGCCCAAATTTTGGAGAGTTTCCTCTTTTTTAACAGCTTGTAGTATCTCACTATAGGACATGTCCCCAGTTTTTGTAATCACCAGCGCATCCGGTTTCGGAGGGGGCCTGCGAATAACTTTCCTTTGCTCTTTGATGACTTTCCTCCCTTTGTTTTTGACTGTCATCCAGCCTCCATCCTTTGGCGTTTCTTTTATTCTTTCATTTATTTTGCCTTCCATTCCGTTTTTCACCATCTCCACCTGATCGGATGTCTTGCTCTTTTTTGGTGGCGTTTTCCGATTGGCATTCTTTTCTTCGCGCATTCTTTTGGGTGTTGCTTCTGTCACGGTTTTAGCAAGGTTAGTTGCTCGATCTGTTTTTCTAGAGTTTGCATTTTGCTCTTGTGCACGTGTATGCAGCCTCGAAATGGCACTTAAAAGCTCTCGCATGCCATTATTTATGGAACGCCCCTAGCTCTGCCATGTAATCCCTGCCCGTTTGCACAGTTTTGACTGAAGGCGTGCTACCTATTTGTAGCGAGGGCGGCGACGATCTTGCCCGTACAGGCCTTTCCATGGAAATAACCTTTTCAGGTGTTCGAGCTAACTTTGACCCTCGCTTAAAGGGGTCTACTATTGCGCTATTAACCAAACTTGTGGCATTATCTGATACGCTGGCCAAGTGGGCCACCACCGTATCATTGCAGTCATTGGATATCGACGGCCGGGAGCCTGCTTGCTCACCCCCTACAACCGCCGGCACTGGGCTTTTTACACCCTGCACCGTAACTTGACTCTTTTTCGTACTCGCAGACATGTTTTTATTTATTCCGGGATCCTACCCGTACCATTTTATACCTACTGGAAGGTGATTTTTTTTTTTCAGCCGCTCCTAACATAGAGACAGACGCTGCCCAGTAAGCCGCTCACTCTGAGTCAGACGCTTCCGGGAATTTTGTTGGTTTGACACTTAGTTATGGGCGGTGTCGATTCGCCCCATCACAGAGACTTCGTCGGGCAGATGTAGCTTTTTAGGCTACACCCTCCACCTCTGCTGCTTTGGTCGGGGACCGCTTATTGAATATTCGCAGCTAACCTTCATATCTGGAGGCCGTTCAACTATCCGCCACCTGCTGACCCCCACAGTAGCCCAAGCTGGCCCTAAAAAGGCTAGCGCAGCCGATCTGCCAACACAAGGCACCACTAGCAGCGAAATGCAATAAGTGTGAGCAAAGGAGAAAGCGCACTTTTTGATCTAGGCATACTAAAAGAAGAGCTAATCGCGATCACCCATGGCCAACGACAAAGGCATGTTAACCAACACATGCGTAACATAATCGACAAGATCTCGCAACTGCAAAAACAAGCAGTAGCAGAGGTTATCCACCCAATCGCCCAAGCGAAAAGAGGTCGCAGTACACTCACTGATGAACCAATGGTGGAGGAGCAGACCCTACAACAAAACAAACGGTCATGCATCAATTCGCCAAAAACACAAGCAAGAACAAGTTTAATTGGTCAGTTCAAACGATCAATAGTAAGTTCTCAAATGTTTGAAGCCACGGCAAAGGCGCCAACAACAAGAATATTAAGCACGCAGCTAGCGGAAGGGCCAGATTATAAGGCAACAACAAATAATCCAATGGAGTAACAGTGGAATGTAGTATCTAAGAAAGCAAACCAGAAGACAGCAAAATTACCAAAAACAAAACCACAACCGATATTAATTTCAAAAAATAGGGACCTTTCCTATGCGCAGATTCTTAGGAAAATCAAGTCCGAATCAGCACTTAGCGGATTCGGCAATATCGTCACTAAGATACGTAAAACGCAAAATTGTGAAATGTTGCTACAACTAAGCGGGACTGCGATCCCAACCGACTCCCAGGAGAATATGAAAAAGTGTCTAGGGGACCAAGCCCATGTTAAACTTCTGACCCAGGAGACCCTACTGGAGTGCAAAGACCTTGATGAAGTTATGCCCTACAGAGAGAATTAGGTAACACTGAACTGACGATCTCAACAATTAAGAACTTAAGAAAATCTTATGGGGACACCCAAACAGCTCTCATTAAAATCCGAGTTGAGGCAGCTAGACAGCTTCTACTGACTAGAAAGCTAAAAGTTGGATAGGTAAATTGCCGTATTCGAGAATACACATAGCTACAGCGGTGCTTTAAGTGTCCCGATTATGGACACACTGCAAAAACCTACACAAATGAGGGCAGATCCGGACTCTGTAGAAGATGTGGCGAAGGGGAGCACCAGGCAAAGGACTGCAACAACAAGCCAAAATGTTTGCTCTGCCTGAAAGCCGGTACAAAGAAAATCGATCACTTTGCTGAAAGCGTCAGGTGCCCAGTATACAAGAAGGCAGCTCAGCAGGTTTCTACAACTGAACGCAAACCACTGTAAAGCGGCCCATGACTTACTAAAACAGTCAGTTGCCGAAAAGCAAATTGATGTGGTTCTACTAAGTGAACCATATAAAATCGGACAGTGTGTAACCTGGATAAGTGACACTCGAAATAAAGCGGTTATATGGAAATGTAACCTTAACTTTGCGCAAATGGAAGCACCCTTCTCTTCTGATGGTTTTGTTCGAACAACAACTAATAATATTAATATATATAGCTGCTACTCACCTCCAAGCCTCAACGACGAAGTCAATCGTCGTATTATCGACAACCTAGTGGCCGATGCCAGATGCAAAGCGAAAGTTATAATAGCTGGTGACTTTAATGCCTGGGCTATCGAGTGGGGATGCGAAAGAACCAACAGCAGAAGAAAAACCTTACTAGAAGCTTTTGCATCTTTTGATCTGGAGCTTTTAAATGCTGGCAATCAATACAAATTTAACCATTTAACAAAGGTGGCCGACAATCTGTGATAGACCTAACGTTCGTACACCTGAGCTAATAAGTAATTTTGAATCAACTATCAGGGCAGTTGAACAGTATAATAAAGCAATTCAATCTTGAACAAGTAAACAACCTTGCTATACTCGTATTTTATTGAGGAAACTCATGAAAATATGAAAAGCGTGTTGTAGAATGCACAGAAGAAAATTGAACATCATATCAAGAAAAGCCTTCAAAAAAGTTATCAAAAAGGAGATTTTATATAAGAAAAAAATATGGAGAAAGAAGTAAATTAAACCTTAAATGCAAAAAAACTAGTAGTAATAAAAGATTTAGGAAATAAAGTTTAAATACAAAACAGAATAATTCATACAGATAATATCAAATCACGATTTGAAAAAAATGTAAGATAAAAATTTGTAATTTGCCAATATTTTATGCCTTAAATGTACTCAACAGGTAATTTGTAGAATCTAAGATGAACCTTTCAACTTTAAACACGTTTTTCTCGAAACTACTTTTTTTGAGGTGGTTGACATGATATCTCAAGTTCTACTGAACCGATTCCTTGAAATTTGGTATACTCGTATATCTTCTTTATACAATGCTCTATCGTGTCTGTCTTGGATTTTCAAAAATTTTGATTTGAAGTATTTTTAAAAAATTCGAAAAGGTCGAAAATATCGGGTAAAAAAATTTTTTTTTTTCAAGTCGGCGCCATTTTGTTATTATTTTTTTTTTTAAATGGTCAACCGATAACGACATCCTTACTAATGAAGAATCTTCTTGTTTTTTGTGTTTTAGATCTCTACAAGGGTTCAAATCACGTCAACCAGGACGCACCGTGTTTTTTTTTTGAAACCCCCACTCCACTGGCCCGTATGTCGACGAATTTTGTTTTTTTTTCATACAATTTTTTTCATATTATTAAAATGTCAATAAAAAACTTATAAATAAAGGGATTGTTAAAATGTTTTTCATTTTTTTGTCTTAGTTTAAAAAATGCCTAAAAGTCATGCGTGCATTGATGTAGATGTATTGATCCCTGTTAGCATACCATATGTTTTAACTAGTTTTCAGATGAAATGTTGGAGTTGGATCTTAACCAAATTAATTTAATTTTTAAACAAAGTTCGGTAAGTTAGTCCTCCTTTGGTACTACCATAGGACTCAGTTTTTTTTATGACCTTTTAAATTTTTTCCTTATCTTGATGTTTTTTCGCTTAGTTGTAACATTTTGGCAAAAACGTAGTTTAACATAACTCGCGAACCACTTGTCCGATTTTGAAGAAACAAATTTAGAAAAATTAAGAATTACAGTTGTTGTCAAAAAAGTCTTGCGGTATTTTCACTAGTTGGCGCTGAAAGCGCGTAGTTCTAGTTTTATACCTTTTTGGAAAGCTCTTTTTACGCGCTAACACGTGTTTGATTGATTGTGATTTCTTTTAAGTCGTTCGTGAGTTATAGCGTCGCAAACATGGAGCAAAATAAAGAGAAAATACGGCATATTTTACAATACTACTACGACCTCAAGCCCCCAATAAAATTTGTGCAGTTTAAGGACCCGATACAGTTTCCATTTCCACCGCACAACGATGGTTTGAACGTTTTCGTTCCGGTATAATTGAGATTATACACATTAATGCGTAAAATTTTATGCTGATACTGCAAAATAAAAACTAATGGTTTTATGATGAATAATATATATTGCTTACAGAGTTTGAAGGATTTTACGTATCACTTTTCATATAAACCTAAAGTTTTACCCTATCCGTCTTCTTCTTACGTACTAGTGCTCCCACTACCAACAACATATCGCTCATTTGCTGCAAGACCGGCATAAGTCAAAAAAATCGATTTTCCAGAAAACACGTTTCAAGTTTTCAACTGACTACAACCTTACATGGTGACTCCAACCTTACACCTCTTCTCAAGCGGAGCATATAAGAGGTATTCATATGAATTTTTCACTCAACATGAAGTATGATAAAACGAACAATTCTGCAGCATTAACTCAAAAATCACGTTTTTTGATTTATGCCGGTCTTGCAGCAAATGAGCGATATGTACAATTCTCTTTATTCTCATATTTTTTTTCTCATTTCATAATTTCCCTACTTAAATTTTCTTATTCTCTTAAATAGTAATAACAACAATAGTAAACATTTGCACTCATTAGTTTTAAGCCGATATACATATGTCAACTTCTTAGCTGAAAGGCAATTGGTGTTAAATAATAATGCTACATTTGAAAAGAATGGACTTGTTATTATATCCAATAAATCCAGAAATATATTTCTCTATGTATGTACAAGTATACCTTCAATTCAAATAGCTTTCAATTTGTTAGGCTGCAATGTTATACAAAATTTCCATCTGTAATATTTAGATAAGTGCATATGTGTCTTTAGTTTATTCGAAAAGCATTATACTTTTTCAATAGCTCTTCTTACAATGTACCAATACATACCTAAATAAGTTTGCATGTGTTTGTACTCAAATAATAATGTATAATAAACGCGCATATTACCTTATATTTATTTATAACACAATTCGATGCTTTGGATGGGTTATTGCTCAATGACATGTATACTTGTCCAAGCATGAAATAATTAAACTGTTCATCACATAAGCACCCTTTTCAGTTTAAACTTCTAACCAGAAGTAACCTTAAGGTAATTTATGAGTGCAAACGCATGGAATCTACATGAATAAATTTATTTGTTAAATGTTCAGCAATAAAGCAGTTTATTCAATTTCATTTACTTGTGAAAACATTAAACTAATCTTTAACATGGCATGAGAGGGATCCCTCTTAGGAATAAATCTTTCGGCATGGCAAAATTTTAATTTTTTCTAGATTCTATTTCACTCTGTAATCACTCTCGTAAGTAATGTAAAATTACCGATCTGAACGGTTACTGCAGATTTTTTCGGAGATCATAGCACAATCTTGTGAAATAAAAAATTTTTTATACATGTACTTGATTTCGATCGATCAGTTTATATGACAGCTATATTCTATAGAAATCCGATATTACCAGTTCTTACAACCGACCAGCTTCCAGGGACCAAAAGGACGTGTTCAAGATTTCACGTCGCTATCTGAAAAATTGCGTATATAAAGACAAAGGAGCAAACATAACTAATCCATTTTGCTCATCATATATACATACATAAATATTAAGATGGTCGAAAACAATGTGTACTTTTTTCTTTAGAAAGCGAGAAAACATCGTCGGTTATGATGGTAAACGTTAACTTCGATTATGCAATTCTCACAAATAAAAAGGTAGTACATGTACGGAACTTATTTTGATCTTTCACTCTGTATGAAGCCGTTATGCTATAGTGGTCCCATCTGAACAATTTGTTCGAAGGTTGTAGCGTTATCTTGTACAATAATCCATTCCTATTTTCGTGAAGATATTTTAATAAATAAAGTCTAAGTCAATTCAATTCGTCCCACCGATAATTTATATATACATATTTAGATTTTGTGTTTTTTTTGAGTGTGCAAATTTTGTGACAAACATCATAGTATATTATATTTATAGGGCATAAAAATTATAATTAAATTTTAGCTCTTGATATTAATATTAACAGGTGGCGCATTGTTTCACATTATAAATAACTCCGGAAAAATTATTATTTTGTTCCAATGCTTTGGCACAAATTATTGTATAGAGAAAATAAAAACTTAACGACTCGTTACAAGTTATTCGGAGTTAAAGTTCGACCTTAAATGTTGAATATAATGTTTAAAATTTTGTAAATTTTTTCATAAAATAATTCCTCAAAATCGTAAAATATAATAAGATATTTTAAAACTTGTGTTGTTTAAATACGATGAATTTATATATTTTGTGTTCAGAGTGATTGAAAAAATCTTTCAGAAATTATACATTCATAAAAATTAAGGTTTCCTATATGTTCTTTATAAAATTGCAAACTATGAATTTTATCATATGATGAGCTTTAGCAAAATGTTGTGAATGAGCCAAAAAAGGTTTCTGAGTCGATACGACCATTTCACGTAAAGCTCACATTGAACAGAGAATGACTATGTTTTTTCTGGATCCAGTGAACTTCGAGCGAAAACTGAGTCTGAGTTAACTTAATCCACAAAACATGTAGGAAAACAAATTAATTTAGGGGGATTATTTTGCTCTTGCAAAACCCTTGCACGGTGCATGTATTGCACGAATTTTACAAATTTCCAATTGGTGCAACGACACAACAACAAAACACACAAATATTAAAAATAAAAAGGCTTATTATTTTCTTGCATTGACACGAAAACAAATAAAGCAACCCTGTGCCAGCTGTCATTTTACATAAAGACATATTTTGTAAGAGCAAGGGAATCCCCCTATTGTTTTAATTACTACGAGCGAAAGGTTGTTTTTATAAAGTCGCTGTAGTTATTAAAAACAAAAATTCATCGCTATGAAATTATTCTAGTATTGACAGTGGTTTGTGCAAATGTGGCAATATCATATTTGCTTTTTTTCTCAATTTAGTTTAGAAGTTGTTCAGTGCAATTTTGTATTTCGAAATAAGCAAAATCAATAAAATGATTAAAAATAAATTGAATATATGCGAAATATATTTTCTTCAAATAATTATTCTAGTTTGCCCTTTTTATTTATATTAATAAAATCAGCAGAACCTTTCTCTCGAAAATTCGCAATGTCATGAGATGTTGTCATCGTCCATGCCTCTGCACCATACAAGGTTTGCCCTTAAAGTAACAGGAGCGACTGCACTTGAGCGTGCACGTACCGAGTGGATTCGGTAGAGGGCGTTCTTAGCTAACAAACGACCGTCTGGTCAGTTGTCTACGGACCGAAAATGCAGCATGCGTTAGAGCAGAGGTACGCGATTAAATTCTGTATGAAACTAGATAAATCTACGAAGAGAGTCTTTTGATATGTTTAAGCAGGCTTACCCAGATGTTGCTTTAGCAAGAATAGGTGTGTTTCGTTGGCATCACGCCTTTTTGCGCAAATTTTGAACTCAGACCGTCGACTAAGTATTCGCTTAATTGCCCAGATGTTAAATTTATCAAAATCTGTGGTTCAGGACATTGATAAAGAACACTTAAACATGCGCAGGTGTGCGCGAAGATGGTCTCAAAAGTGTTCACTAACGACCTGAAATAGCCTAGTCGCGAGTGCGACGACTGTTTGTTTGATGAAGTTAATATGTTCCTGTGCGAAAATGGGCGAAATCGAACTATAAAAACGCTTACTTCTTATATAAAATAATTTAAAATTCCACCTGAGTTTTTCACTTTTCAGCATACACATTAAGCATCAATCGAATTCCCATTTCTAAAAAAGAGAGAACCTTTAAGGGACGTCGGTTTACAAGTTAGATGAAAACCACTGAAGGCGCTAAAGACTATCGAAAAATTCTAAATGAAAAAGAGTTTTGGCGATTGGAAGAAGCACTGACATAAATTTATAATACTGAATATTGATTTCAAAGGCAACAACATTAATGTAGACAAATGAATAAATATTTTTTTCAAAAAACGAAATTTCCGTAATCTTTTGAATATATGTCGTACTTATATCAGAATAAATCTTTGTACAAATAGAGCTTTTAAAGTATATAACTATTATATAACTATTCAGCGCCCAGATATCGCCGTGCCTATGAGTGCCTTTGTACCTTAATGAAAATTGGAGAGTATGTTATTTAATAACAGTATACCTTTTTGCATAAAATGGTGCAAATTTGTCCTATACCGATATAAATAATATTAGGATATTAAAAAATCCGATTCACCTTATATAGGAATATTGATTATGGTTTCTGAAGTACATTAAAGAAACTCAGATACTATCTTTTTCTTGTAGTAAGTCGTAATGTCAAAACTAGATTAAGTCGGCTGAAGACTACATCTGTCTACTTCCGGTTGGCTCTATATCGTAAATCTCCTGGTCAATAATTTTGATATCTTACCAAATTTAATTAAACAAATAACTGCCCATATCTTCTCCACTATTGGCGTAGACGCCGCTTACGCAGTTATAGCCGAGTTTACAACAGCGCGCCAGTTGTTCTTCCTTTTCGCTGTTTGGTGCCAATTGGAGATTTCAAGTGTAGATAAGTCCTTCTCCAGCAGGTATTTCCAACGAGTTGGAGATTTTCCTCTTCCTCTGCTTTCCCTGCTGTTACTGAGTGGAATATTCTCAGAGCTGGAGTGTTTTCATCCATTCGGACGACATAACCTAGCCAGCGTAGCCGTTGCGTCTTAGTTCTCTGAACTATTGCTAATGTCGTCGTACATTTCGTACAGTTCTTCGATCCCTCGACTGCGGTATTCGCCGTTGCCAATGCACAAAGAAGCAAAAATCTTCCACAAGACTTTTCTCTCGAAAACTCATAACTGCCGGCTTATCAAATGTTATCATCGTTTATGCCTCTGCAGCATATAGCAGGACGGGGGTGATAAGTGACCTGTAGAATTTGGTCTTTGTACGTCGAGAGAGGACATTTCTTCTCCATTGCCTACTCAGTCTGAAGTAGCACATGTTGCCAAGACGCATTCTGCTGATCTGATTTCGAAGCTGATATTGTTGTTGGTGTTAATACTGGTTTCAATATAGATGAAATTATCTATTACTTCTAAGTTATGACTGTCTACAGGAGAGTTCGCAAACTATCGACGGCACTGTCGATACTATCGATAGTCTTAAAGAATCGCGAATATGGATCTTGTATGCCAGACAATCGATAGTATTTAAAATATTTTTTCTTTCTAATCTTCATATTAATTTTTCTTAAATACTTTTATTTTTACAACTTGGCAACATTGTTTATTAATGTCAAAGTGAAGCTGAAATGCGCCAAATCGTTTCGTTATAAAGGTCCGTATCCAGCTCTTAAGCAGTTGCTCAAGAAAAAAAATTTCTTATTTCTTGAGCTGTAGTCAAGTAATTTGACAGCTGGTTACGTATTGTGCATAATCCTTATTAGAAGAGCAAGAGAAAATAAATATGTGTGTAAGTAAATAATTTCATTGCGATTTATGGAATGTGGATGAAGACTAGTAAATTTTATTCAAAATTTCAAAATGAACTATATTTCATAATAATGATTTTAACAAATTTTAGAATGAATTTACTGATTACTTTGATTTTCATTCAAGAAACAATCGTTGATTTCATGTTTCTTCGCAAAACCAGGATTGCCATATTCGCATTTTATTAAAAAAATTTGTTAAAAATTAGTACTAGATTTCTTTAGAGCTGCATACTAACACAAGAGAATTGACCGCAGGAAATTTGCTTGACCAATTCTTAAGCTTTTTTTATATGAAGTTTTTACATTTCTTGAGAGCTGGATACTAAGCTTAAACAACCAAACATTTCAGCCATAAGTGTAAGTTATTTTTGAAATAAGTAATTTTTGCTTAAAAAGCCTTAAATAAATGTATAATTAAAAAAAAATGGAAATTTAAATATACATATTTTAAAAACTTTAAATCTCAGGCTCATTATTAAAACATACGTATATATTCTTTATTTCGAGTGCCCTCCTTTCAGTCCATACCCCATTAATACCAGAACTCGTTGTCAAACTACATATGTCCGCCAAAGTAATCGGAATTGTGCCTTCGTTAGCAGCAACTTTAACTATGGAAAAATTTTTAACAAAAATAACAAAAGGGAATCATAAATGGTTCAATGTACATATATTGTATGTTTTACTAATTAATTTGAGTTTTTTTTTTTTTAATAAATCAAGTTATAACTGAAACTTTTGTGGAATCGTCCGAAAAGACGTGTTACTGTTTGGCGTCCGACGAAGAGATTGATGGGAAAAAATATACAAAGCGAAAGGATGGCATTTCTAAAGTTTGAAAGTACTTTAGAAAGTCCGAAAATTAAAAGTTTTCCAAATATCTATAGTGAGTTAAAGAAAATAAATCGAGCAATCTTCTTGACCAACTAAATATATTTCATTCAAATCTAGAGAAGGGTGAAGAAGAAGACATTTCGCGAAATACTCGCCATTGTAGCCTAAGGTAACTTCAAATTAAAAAAGTAAGTGATCAGTTAATTTAATTGTTATATATTTAGGTATATATTCTTATTTCAAATGTGCCATACAATAAGAAGAACATTCGAAAAGGAAAGCGGACATTGATTCCGCATTGTTTGGATTGATTTTCAGCCATTCAACATTGTCACAAATACTGGTTTTGGCATTTCGTTAAAAACTTAGATCGTAGATATGTCTTACGTAGTCCCAATCATTTACGAGATATATGTAAATTTTAAAAATCATTACATGGCTTTAAGGAAAACAATGGAGAATATGATGCACGATGTTTCCCATGTCATTTTGATGGGGGATGGTTGGACATCAGCGACAAATGAAGATTACTTAACCATAATACATTTACATTTGCGCTCTGCGGTTCTATCCAAAAACAAATTGGAAGATGTAACCTTTCATAAAGCAGAAAATGTCGTTAATTCTATAAGAAATGTTATGATAGAGTGGGGCATAATGCAGATAATGAATCTGCTATGATAAAAGCGTGCGAATTATTGCAAAGAAAACGTTTGCACCGTTATGCACATACAATCAATTTGATTATTTAAGACAGTTTAAAAGATAATCGAGAACTTCAAATAATTTTAAGAAAATGCAAATGACAGATAGATAGCACGAAATAATCAAATCAATTTCCGTTGGCAACCCTTCTCTTGTTCAGCTGTGCTTTGTTTCGTGCTCTTGCGAACTTGTTCAATTTATATTTAAAACTTCATTTGAAAATATCTGGATTAAGTGATATTTTAAGACAAGTATCAGTATTATATTGTGCTATTGAAGCAATTGAATTTACTTTAATTCTGTGTTGGCTAATTTTAATTTATTGCGCCGAGTCATTTTCAATTAGTTTTTGTTGCTACATTTTTAATCTGTGCAATTGTTAGTGTTAATTTTTATTGCTTACTTAAATTTCTACCTTGTTTTTATTCGTTTCAATCTTTGTTTACAGTTGTTCGCGAGTTTCTTACTTTTCGTGTGTTACAGTGCATCTCAAACTGCTCGCAACATTGGTTGTTATCTTTGATAACCAACTATTTTTATACTCTCGCAACAAAGTTGCTAAAGAGAGTATTATAGTTTTGTTCACATAACGGCTGTTTGTAAGTCCTAAAACTAAAAGAGTCAGATATAGGGTTATATATACCAAAGTGATCAGGGTGACGAGTAGAGTTGAAATCCGGATGTCTGTCTGTCCGTCCGTCCGTCCGTCCGTCCGTGCAAGCTGTAACTTGAGTAAAAATTAAGATATCATGATGAAACTTGGTACACGTATTTCTTGGCTCCATAAGAAGGTTAAGTTCGAAGATGGGTAAAATCGGTCCACTGCCACGCCCACAAAATGGCGGAAACCAAAAACCTATAAAGTGTCATAACTAAGCCATAAATAAAGATATTAAAGTGAAATTTGGCTCAAAGGATCACATTAGGGAGGAGCATATTTGGAAGTAATTTTTTTCGAAAAGTGGGCGTGGCCCCGCCCCCTACTAAGTTTTTTGTACATATCTCGGAAACTACTATAGCTATGTCAACCAAACTCTATAGAGTCGTTTCCTTCCGGCATTTCCATATACAGTTCAAAATTGGAAGAAATCGGATAATAACCACGCCCACCTCCCATACAAAGGTTATGTTGAAAATCACTAAAAGTGCGTTAACCGACTAACACAAAACGTCAGAAACACTAAATTTTACGGAAGGAATGGCAGAAGGAAGCTGTACCCAGTCTTTTTTTAAAAATTGAAAATGGGCGTGGCGTCGCCCACTTGTGGACCAAAAACCATATCTCAGGAACTACTCGACCGATTTCAGTGAAATTCGGTTTATAATATTTTTTAACACCCTGATGACATGTACGAAATATGGGCGAAATCGGTTCACAACCACGCCTTCTTCCAATATAACGCTATTTTGAAATCCGTCTGATGCCTTCTATGTATAATACGAGTATGTATATACATTAGGAACCAAAATAAAAAAAATATGTAAATGACGGATAATGAAATCTCGATTATCACCTTATCATGCGAGAGTATAAAATGTTTGGTGACACCCGAACTTAGCCCTTCCTTACTTGTTATTGCATTCATTTGTTATAAATATTTTTGTCATTGCTCTTTTTACTTTTATTATTTAATATTTTTTTATATTTTTGTTTAATATTGTTTTTGTTCATTATGACTTGTAACTTTCCGAACTGCTCGGTGAAAGGCGAGTCGGAACGCTTTGTTTCTTGCTGGCTTTGTGATGGAATTGCGCTGGTCTTGCTTAAAATGCAGACTAACTGAAATTGAATTGTTTCAAGTTTTTAAACAGGCGCGCAATGGTTTCAAGGAGATTGGTCGTGAGCTTGAAACCCTGACTGAAAAATTTAAGCATTATGAAACGCTGTTTCAATCATTTCAATGCCTAAATCTTCGGGAAGAGATTTCAAAACCTTCATCAAAACGTAAACATCCGTCTGATGAAGATACCTCTGTATCTTCCTTAAAAAGAATGCCTCCACCCACTATACTCGTAGACCTCATTAATCTTTCATACCCTTGTCCTCAAGGGATATATCTGTATATATGCAACATACTTCATTAATAAATAATGTTTTTTTCAATGGCTTATAATACTGATTCCATGATTGTTTTGGGAGATTTCAATTTACCGTGCGTATCATGGAAATCTATTGATAATTACACCATTCCGATTAGTACTCGCTTACGTTTTAACGAGTTCTTAGATGATATGTCGGAGTTGGGTCTTAACCAAATTAATTTTATTTCAAACGAGTTTGGTAAGTTCTTAGATCTAGTTTATGTTGATAACGCTTCAATGTTCTCCGTTGTCCGATGTGATCCTTTGGTTCGGCCAGAGGACCCGCATCATCCTGCTTTGGAAATTAGCATCGAAATCATAACCAACTTTGCTCTTAACAATACACAAGACCTTTGTTTTCGGTTCAACTTTGCGAAAGCTAATCGCGGACGTGAATACTATAGCATTCATTTTCATACTGCAAAATGACGTGAATGCTATAGCATTCAAACTTTAAAGCCAATTTTTATTCATTTAATTTTATACAATCTTAAGTTTTTGTAATTAATACACATTTCGAAATAATGACCAATTGGTTCATTAGATACTTTCATATTATTTTATCTTTTCTCAGTGTATTTACAAATTCATTCACGTCATTCTGGTTGAAAAATATTATCTATATCGTCGTGGATGCTATAGCATTCATTGTATATAACGGTTAAAATACGATGTTCTGACTACTCTTATAATATATGTCTAATTAGATTTCGGATATTACAACTAGTTTCAAAAATAATTGCCTGTATATTTTTGCAGCTCCCTAAAATTTTTTGCGTCCGCGAACGTGTTAAGAAGATTAATTACGAACTTTCGAAAGTAACTTAACCAGATTACAGCGGCAATATGGAATTGAGTGCTTCCCACTTTAATGAAACTATTTTAAACTTATTTGAAAAATATGTTCCGAAATGTGTTGTTACTCAAAAAATTAGTTTTAATATATGGTTTTCGAAAGAATTATGTAAATTAATAAATAGAAAATCTCGTGCTTTTAAACTTAAAAAAAACTGGTTTAGTTGCTAACTATTCAAAATATTCTAAATTGCGTCGACAATTTGCTGAACTTAACAAAATATGTTATAATAATTATATAAATAAAGTAAAATGTAATATTATACGTAATCCAAAATTGTTCTATGGTTTCGTCAACTCCAAACGCAGGATTTCTAATTTTCCGTCCGCTATGAAATACAAGCTTAGTATGTCTAGTGACAATTACACCATTTCTAATATGTTCGCTGAATTCTTCAAGTCCTAATACTCTCCAAAATCTCCAAAAAATGTTCCGAATCAGCACAAGTTATGTCCGATTTCTGTCATTAATGCACCTACCATTTCCGAAGCAGACGTCTTATATCAGTTAAATATGTTAGAACAATCATACAATTATGGCCCAGATATGATCCCATCATGCTTTCTTAAGAAATGTGCGAAATATATATACCAACCCCTAACAAAACTATTTAACTCATCTCTTATGCACGGCTTATTTCCATCTATATGGAAAAAGCCATTTATAATTCCTTTTCATAAGAGTGGATTTAGGTCATCTATTGAAAACTATAGGGGAATAGCAAAGTTGTCTGCAATACCTAAACTTTTTGAAACAATTATAACAGACGACATAACCTTCCGGATCTCTCCACTAATTTCTTGTCCTCAGCACGGTTTTCGTAAAGGAAAATTTACAATAACCAATTTGCTTGAATTTGTATCACATGTATCAACGGGCTTTAGCGAGAATAAGAATATTATTATTATTATTATTATATTTATTAGGAAAATATACAAAATATTAAACCTAATAGTAAGAAAGGAGTACAAGCTACTGTGGCGATGTCCGATATAATAGTATAAAGTTACAAAGTTTATATTTTATTATAAAAATTACATTCTTTTAGTAAATTGCATATATTAACAATGAAAGATGGTGTATATTTAACAATGTTAGGTATTTACTAGAATTAAAATATTTTTGCCTAATACTCTCTAGTGCTGGACAGATATTGAATATATGTTCCATGGATAATGTGCTGGGGCAGAAAGGGCATGATGGTATAGGATTGCCGCCAAGAAGATGTTGGTGAGTGATTTGCGTGTCCGATCCTTAATCGAGTAAAAATTGTTGCTTGCTGTCTTGAGATGTTGTTGGGGTAGCGTACCTTTTTGCGATGTTTGTTTAGGATTGCGTATTTGTGTTTAAATTTCTTTCAGTCTGCAACTTTCTTTTCATATACATATGTGTCTCCTTAACATTTTACTGAGGTCATTTTGGTCTTGCACCTCGCTAAGAAAAGTGGGGGCAGATTCGAAGAATCGTGTCGCGTTGTCAGCATATTCGATCCCTAGAGTGCCAACGTGACCTGGCACCCAGAGAAGAGTTATTTTTCTTTTATATTTAATGCAAATATCTTTTTAGATATTACTATGGAATTATTTCGTATGTTGCGTATGGCGTTCAAGCAGGAGAAGCTGTCTGAGCAAATAAGGAATTTGCCTTTTTGTAAGATGGCGTATTTTAATGCCATATAAAGGGTGGGCCATCTAACGTTTTATGTTTGAATTATCTATATTTCGACATTGGAAACGTCAAATACCATTTGGAAAGTGACAGATATTCAGTAAAAAATCTAAAAAGAAGGTCGTTTGACCGAGGATGGTCAATTTTACCGAAAAACCATCTTTTCGGACGACGCTCATTTCCACCTCGATGGTTTCGTTAACAAGCAGAATTGTCGCATTTGGGGCACAGAAAACCAGCAAGTAATCGTCGAGAAGCCAATGCACCCAGAACGAATCACTGAATGGTGCGGATTTTGGTCTGGTGGAATCATCGGCCCATTTTTCTTCGAAAATGAAGAAAGAGCCGTAAACATCAATAGTGAGCGATATCGCGCAATGTTAACCGAATTTTTCTTCAAGCAAATTGAAGAGGAAGACTTGGACAACATTTGGTTCAAGCAGCACGGAGCTACGTACCATACAGCAAAAGCTACACTCAATCTTTTACGCCCTATCTTTAAATTTAAAATTTTATATGGCCCACCCTATATATTCCAATTGCCTCGGCGGTAAATACGGACGAATATGATGGGAGAATTCCGCCAGTAATAGTTATTCCGTTAGCTGTGGTAACAGCATAGGCGGTATTTGTTAATTTGGACAAAATGTGAAAATTTCTTTAAACTTTTTTTTCTTATAGACGATGGTTAGTTCTAAGAAGTTTTGTTGAAAAACTGTGTTACTGGTGGTGGATTTTTTAAATTATGTAGAGATGTATTTACTGAAACATCACTAATCAGCCATTCAGGTTGATTATCGGTTATTGACGGTAAGCCACTTTCTCCTACGATACATTTAGTTGGTGATGTGGGAAAGGCGTTTAAGCTGCGACGAATCGCGGCGTGATATGGAGCCTCCGACTGCTTAATGTTTGTGTTCGAGCACCATCCGTAAATCAGCAGGCCGTAGTCTATTTTAGAGAGTATTATGACTCTTGTAAAATAAAAAGGTGTATTTGTACGTATAAATGACCGTTTGCTAGATAAATACTTAATTATGTTTAGTCTACGGAAAGCGATTTTCTAAAGTTAATACAGTGATACTTAAAAGTAAACTTATTGTCAAAATGTATTCCTAATATTTTTAAGTTATTTACACAAGTTATTAAAGTATTGTCGAAAATTAGATCCGGGTTCATTTCTTTTTTTTTTTACAAATATATAATTATATTTAGAAGTTGAGATAGATGCTTCGGAAAGTGAACCCTAATTTTGTGAACTTTGTAAGTCTTTCATTGAAAACATCATTAGTTGGCTGCGGATCTTTCAAATTTGTGTAAATACGAGGGCTGTCCGATAAATAACCGACCTCAACGTGAAGCTAGCGGCACATCTGAAAAAAAAGTTTCTACTTCAAATTGTGCATATTATAATAGCTACTCGCCAAAATTTCAGAAATTTATCTTGCGCAATTATCTGTTGGCAGTCGTTTTTGTGAGTCTATTTCGGTGATTTCCCCAAAATGGAAAAAATTGAATATCGAGCTGTAATTAAATTTTTATTTTTGAAAGGCAATACGCCTTCACAAATCAAAGATGAGTTGGACTCTGTGTATGGTGACTCTGCACCATCGTTTACCACCGTAAAATTTTGGGCAGCTGAATTTAAACGTGGTCGCAGGAGCTTGGAAGATGATGAACGTCCTGGGCGTCCAAAAACTGTAACCACTAACGATAACATCGCTAAAGTTCATCAATTGGTACTAGACGACCGCCGGATTAAAGTTAGGGAAATAGCTGAGATTATGAAGATGTCAAAAGAAACTGTTTGTCACATATTAAACCAAGATTTGGGCATGAGAAAGTTGTCCGCGCGTTGGGCGCCGCGTTTGCTTACGCTAGACCACAAACGTGCGCGCATGAACATTTCCAGCGCTCTGTTGGCTCAGTTTAGAGGCAATAAGACCAAGTTTTGGCGCCGATTGATAACTGTAGACGAAACTTGGATTTATCATTATACGCCCGAAACAAAAAACCAATCTAAACAGTGGATTGAAAAGGGGGAACCAGCCCCAAAAAAACCTAAAGCTGTGTATTCGGCTGGGAAAGTGATGGCGAGTGTTTTTGGGACAGCCATGGAATTATTTTTATCGACTATCTTGAAAAAGGAAAAACTATAACAGGAGCATACTACGCATCATTATTGGACAAGCTAAAGGAAGAAATTTCGAAAAATCGGCCACATTTGCAAAAAAAGAAAGTCTTGTTCCACCAAGACAACGCACCATCTCACACCTCAACAGTCGCCATGGCGAAAATCCACGTATTGCGGTTCGAACTGCTTGACCATCCACCTTATTCACCGGATCTAGCACCAAGCGACTTTTTTTTGTTTCCTCAACTTAAAACTGTGTTCGGCGGCCAGAGATTTTCGTCAAAGAGGAGGCAATCTCTTTCGTGAACTCGTATTTTGCAGACAAAGACGCCAAGTACTATTTGGAAGGGTTGCAGAGATGGGAGCATCGCTGGGAAAAGTGTGTGGAGTTACAAGGAGACTATGTAGAAAAATAAAAAAAAAAATTTGAAAAAGTTGCGTGCATCATGGTTAGGTCGGTTATTTATCGGACAGCCCTCGTAAAAGCATCATCGGCATACATAGTTATATTTTTATTTGTTATATTTAATCAGATATCGGTGAGTTTATCAAACGCAATAATGAATAGTACTACAGATAGAGGGGATCCTTGGGGTATACCGTTGTTAAGAGGGTTTACCTCGGAAAAAGTATTATTAACACGAACTCGGAACTGTCGGTGGATCATAAACGTTTTTATGATCATAAAAGCTTTTGGACCAACCTTCCAGTCTGCAAGTTGGCTCAGTACTTCGTGAACGCCAACGCGATCAAACCCTTTCTCGAAGTCGGTAGCCAAGATTGTGGCGTGATTTTTTGTGGCAATCGAGTCGGATACAAAATGTTGCAGTAGCAAAAGTGAATCGGTTGTACTTTGTCTGCTTCTAAAGGCAGTCTGATTATGTCTGATACTGTTATTTTTAGTAATGAACCAAATTAGTAGCTTCGCAATACTTTTTTCAAAACTTTTGCTGAGGCAAGAAAGCAAAGAAATAGGTCTATAAGAAGAAACCAAGTTGGACGGCTTATGTGGTTTGATTATTGGAACGACTGCGGCAGTTTTCCAAGCATGAGGATAGTAGCCTTTCGCAAAGATATTGTTGTAGAGGGATAGTATTTTTTTTTTGCAATTAGAAGTAGATTTGATAGTATCGGATAAGATATACGATCGATGCCAGGTGTTTTGCCTTTGGCGTGAACGAGTGCAGATTCCAATTCACAGTATGTTATCATATTGTCTAAGTGAATTGCCGATAAGGAAAGGATTATAGGAGCGTAGTGCATGGAAAGCCAACGATGTTTTTCCTGAATGTATTCTTCAGAAAAGTCACCGTCAACTGAATATTGGACCAATGTTGTGCAAAAGCTGCTCCAATATCTATGGAGTCGCATAGCACTGTTCCCTCGGATTGAATAACTGCTATATAGGGGGTGTGGGATACTGGTTAGGAGTTTGATGTCATGGCAAATTTTTTTCCAGGTTGATGAAGGGGAAATATGCAAAGTAAAAGTTCCAAATTTCTTTCTCTTGGCTGCCTTGGCCGCCCTTTTGAAATGAGCATTCGATTTTTGAAGTTCATTATATTTGCATCGGTTATGGAATTTCTTAGAGTTTTCCGGCATTAAATTTTTTGGGTCCGAAGGTCTTGAAGCTCTTTATTCCACCAAATGGGGGAGGCCTTGGAAATTTTTCTCTTACTTTTGGGAATTGATTTGTTAGCTGCCGAGCGTATAGCTTTTGTAATAAAAGAGGTTTCTTGGTTTATATTGCCTGTCGGCGAGTATTTCATACTATTTAATATTTCTATTTGAAATTTGTCCCAATTAGCTAAGTCTGTCTTAAATCGGGGAGGTGAGTGTATTTTGTAGGATGTAGGACAGTAGCAATATTTATTGAAATTGGGAAGTGGTCACTACCTTTAAGTTCGGAAAAAACACTCCACTCGATTCTGGGAGCCAGTTCGGGAGAAGAAAAGGAGAGGTCAACATTGATGAACGTTGAATGAGTTGAAAAGTGGGTGGGAGCGCCATTATTAAGTAATGACAATTGGTCCCCCTCCTCCTTGGATTTAATTTGGGAGCGCCCCAAAGTGGGTTCCAAACATTGAAGTCACCAACCCATAGGAAAGGTTTGGTATGCTGATGATATATACACCTTAGATCGGATTCGTTAAAATTTTGCTGGGGGATGTAAGTATTAACAACACAAATTGGATGGCTAAGTTTTAATTTGATTGATATGGTAGACAATGTTAAAGTAATATTGAAAATTTCATTAGGTATATGTCTTTTAACTAGTATACCAACTCCTTGTTTGTTAGTTTGTATGTTGTTTAAATTAAAAAAGTAGCCAGTGTATTGTTTGGGAAAGTATGTTTTTTGGATATTTGTTATTGGAATGTAAGTTTCCTGAATACATATCACATCTGGGTTCTTTTCTTTGATAAGTAATTGCAGCTCATGGTAATTGTTCCAATATCCATTCAAGTTCCACTGGATGATTTTTAATACCATTGATGTAAAGAGGAAAGCAGTACGTGAGAATATGTATTCATGTGAGTAGTCGTGTATGAAGTGTTTAGTTATTCTAGCATTTCGTTTTCAGATGTGTTTTGTTCTTGGGTAGCGAGAACTTGAGGGAGAGTTGGGAGAGGTTGATAATATGATTGGAATTGAGAGAGAGAGTATGGTGAGTTTGGTTGAAGAGGTGGATTTATATTATAGTTTGTTTGTATTTCAATTTGATCTGGGATTGGATGTGAGATTTCCAAAACCGGAGAGTTGGAAGAGTTATTTTGTTTGTTGGTGTTGATATTTGATGGAATGTTATTATATGTTTTTATTGCTGTATAAGATTCTACTTGGGGGAGTCAGGTATGTTAGCTTGCTTGCTAGGAGTGGTGGATATGTGGGAAAAGTCTAAATTGTCAATATTGGTTTGTGTTTTATTTAAGTTTTTTTTTTTATTGGCATTATTGTTGTTTTCGTAAGTTCTTGTGTTGGTGGAGCTGATTCTGTTGATTGGTGTGACTGTGCTATAGCTTGTACTGGTTTTGCTTGCGTTTGTATATTTTTGTAGCTTCCCACATTGAGCACTTGTTCATAGTTTTTTTTTATTATTATTATTATTTTTATATTTTCTTTAGCTTGTACAAATTTTGGACATTCCTTGGAGGAGGAGGGGTGTGCTTGGAAGCAATTAACGCAAAAAAAGCGACCACAGTCGGAAGGAGAATGAGGAGGGGGTGAACAGTTTTCACAAAGAGGAGAGCGTTGGTATTTATTCTTTGTATGCCCAAGAATCTGACAAGATTTGCATCGCCTGGGGAGGGGTATATATTGGCGAACTAATACTTTGCACCAGGCGATATCGATTTTATTGGGTAAATTATAAAGATTAAAAGTGAGCAAGACCACTCCCGATGGTAATAATTTCCCATCGATATATTTTTAAATTTATAAACTTCGACCACTCCTTGGGAGGATAATTCTTGAATGATTTCCTCCTCTGCAACATTGCTGAGAAAAGGAGCGTATACGGTACCTTTCACTTGGTTGAGTGATGCGTGTAGCGTGGCTAATATGGGACACGCCTACCAATTGTTTCGCCCTTAGAAATTTATCTTCTATTTTGTTATTCTTTACCAGAAGCAATAGTTTTCCATCACGAAGAGTGGATATGTTAAGCACTTCATTGCTAATTTCTTTGATAGCATGATGTATTGCCTAACATGAGTAGGATGCAATAGGTCTGGATGGATCAGTAGCTTCAATCACAACAAATTTTGGGTCGTCTGTTTTATTTTCGGGAAAAAATGGGAAAACTTCCAATTGAACGGCTATTGGAGGTTTGTGTTTTTTTCATTTTGGTCCCGTGTCGAGTATAGAGAAGCGATTCTCCCTGATATTAGATGGCCTCGGAGCCATCGTACTGAGAATAAGAATATTGATGTTATATACAAAGATTTTAGTAAAGCTTTTGATAAAGTATCCCATTCAATTCTTTTGAATAAACTTGATCTACTTGGTTTTCAACCAATAATTATAAAATGGGTTGCTTCTTATCTGAGTAATACATAGAATTCAACAAGTTATATCTAACGCAGGCACGTAGCCAGGGGGGGGGGCTAGAGGGCTGAAGCCCCCCCCGAAATAAGGAAATTTTTTAAATAAATCGCAAATAATAAAGATTTATCACTGACTGAATCTTTTGAAACTCTTATACACAACTCAGCTCAAACCTATAACAGTCGTACGCAACTACACTAGACGGTGACTGAAAACTTATCAAAAGTCATACTTAAGCGTTGTACAGATCTCCATCTTGATATGGCGAAGAAGGTTGGACTGGGATATGACGGAGCAGCAAACATGTCAGGGCATTTAAGTGGAGTGCAAACCAGGATAAGACATCTGTATCCAAAAGCACGATATGTTCATTGCGCTAGTCACCGATTGAACCTTGTGCTTTCTAATACTATGTCATTACCTTCAATACGGAACTGCCTTGGTATTGTCAATGAAATAGCAAATTTATTTAGAAACCATTCAAATGCAAACACAACTTTCCAGAACGTTATACAGAAGCACGCACCAGAAAGCAAAACAAGACGACTTGTTCGCCTTTGTGAAACAAGGTTTATAGAAATGCATGAAAGCATTATAAGCTTTGTGGAGCTTTTCAAATTCATTGTACTAAGTTTGGAAATAATTTCGAGTAAGACATGGTCCATTTCGTCTAAAGCATCAGCCTTCTTAGCAGCGGTAGAGAAAAGCGATGTTTTGCTTAGTCTATTCGTCTGTGAGCAATTGTTCAGCTTAACGCTGCCACTGTCTGTGCAACTCCAAGAAAAATCTATGGATTTTGTATCAGCGATGAACCGAGCCAAAGAATTAATAAGAACTCTGCACCTGATAAGAGAAACAGCGGATGGTTTTTTCAACGATATTTTCCAAACAGCATCACGAATGTCTAAAGATCTTTTTGACATAGATCTTGTAGTGCCTAGAGTGACTTCGCGTCAAACTACTCGTGCTAATCCACTTTGCACAACCCCTGAAAGCCACTTCAGAGTTACAATATTTATTCCATGCGTTGATGCTCTGATTCAAAACATGACAGAACGTTTATTAGTGAATGAGGATATACTCTCGTCATTTCAAATTCTACTCCCAGGTTTTACTGCAATTGATAATGCCGAAGAATTAAAAAATTTAACTGTTTACTTCGAGGAGCAAATATCAATGACAGCATTAAAATCAGAGTATCGATTGTGGTGTGCCAGCTTATCAACAATAGATCCAACCATAGAAGTGTTAAAATTACTGCAACATTGCGATGCAACGTATTTTAAAAATATTCACTACCTGCTTACAATTTTACCAACTCTTCCAGTGACGACCGCTTCCTTCGTAAGAACTTCTTCGACCTTAAAAAGAATAAAAACTTTACCACGCAGTGTGATGGGCAATGAGCGGCTGAGTGCACTTGCTGTCATTGCAGTGCACTGGGATATTAAAATAGATCCAGATGAAGTAATTAATGATATGGCAAGCAAGAAGAAAAGAAAAATATTACTTATTTAAGTTACAACTACCAAATAATTTAAGTAATATGTATATGAATTTATATTGTTTTTTTTTTAATAAACAGAAAATTTAAAGTTTATATATGTTTTTACTTCAGCCCCCCCCGAAATGAAAAGCTGGCTACGGGCCTGATCTAACGATACTTTTTCTGGCATAATCAATGTTCCTTCAGGCGTTCCACAAGGTAGCCATCTTTGTCCAATTCTGTTCTTGTTATTTATTAATGACATATCATCTGTTGTTAAGTTTTCAAAAGTTTTATTATATGCTGACGATGTAACACTTTTTAAAACGTATACTTCAAACAGCGAAAGATGTCAGTTGCAATCAGACTTAAACAATCTAGTTTCTTGGTGGGATAGAAATGACACGCCATTTAACCTTAAAAAATGTAAAATAATGTGCTTTTCACGTAGATCTGTAGACCCTAATTCATACGCAATACAAAACTTAAGGTTGGAGCAAGTAAGCAGTTTCGTTGATCTGGGAGTAACTATGGACCCCAAACTCAATTTTAGTCTTCACGCTTTTTAAAGCTAAAGGCGCTCTTAGTTTTGTTAAACGTTGGTCTAAAGAATTCAGAGATCCGCTTACCACAAAAATTCTTTTTACATCTTTGGTGAGGCCTATATTAGAGTTTCCATCTGTGGTTTGGAACCCTAGTTACCAAGTCCATTCGGATAAGTTAGAGTCTGTTCAAAAACAATTTTTACTTTTTGCCTTAAACCATTTACATTTGGATTCCAGTTTAACTCTTCCCCCTTACACTAACCTTTTAAAACTTATAAATCTCCGGACACTAGCTAGTCGTAGGGAGATGCTTGGTATAATATTTCTTGTAAAACTCATAAATGGGTCAGTCTGTAGCCCATCTCTCTTATCTGACATTAATTTTAACGTTCCCACTCGCTCTACCAGGCAGTTTGGACCCTTACTTTTAAAATTTTCTAGAACAAATTTTGAGTTAAACGAACCATTCCGCCGTATATGTCATGATTTCAATTCTCATTCCAGCACATTTGATCTAACAGAATCACTCTTTACCATTAAAAAATTATTTTATCCACTCTTAACAAGTAAAATTTAAATATTATAAACTTTAATTTAATTCTTAATTTTCGCTGTTGAAATTATTGTTTCTGTAGTTGAGCAGCTTAAGATCGCAACGCTTAAAACTCTCTTGCCTTTTATGACTCGGCTAATTCCGCTCGTTCGCGGATTGCGCCCCTCGCGTTGGTTGGGCGTGAGGAGGGTAATCGTTGGGTATTATTATTATTATTAAATAGTATGAGAATTTTAAACTGGCGCAAAATACTGATAAACCGTAAATTTTGTTGCAGGAAACACCAACTCGATGCAATAGTACTTATGTTATGATTAAACGGATAACAGCTACCAAAGATGCCATAGGGCAGCTGCTCTTGGAAATTTAAGAAGATCCCGCGCCACATGCAGCATATGAAATATCCGTCTTGACTGAGATACTCAATTTGTTAGAAATATTTCAGAAAGCAACAAAAATACAGACTTCTGGAAATAAGTACGTGACCATATCGCTGATGCTTCATTTGACCTATGGGCTAAAGCAAAAATTGAACAATATTAATGCTTTATTAACATCAGCTGAAGCCACAATTTAGTGCGCAGATTTGCTTTGTAGAGTAACAAGAAGATTATCTACATTTGAATCGACAGATCATATCAGGTGAGTACATTACTCGATCTTCGTTTCAAAAAAGAAGGTTTCGACTCTAAGACTAATACACAACAATATGTTATTTGTTTAGAAGTTATGACTGTCAACAGAAACGTGAGAGCCAAACCACGTGTGCGACGACTGTTGGTTTGATGGCAGGAGATATTTCGTCTTGCCCTCGTTCACTGCTACACCCATTTGATTTGCTTCCTTGTTCAGTCTGGAGAAAGAAGAACTAACGGCGCGGGTGTTGAGGCCGATGATATCAATATCATCGGCATACGCCAGCAGCTGTGCACTCTTATAAAAGATTGTACCTGCTCGATTAAGTTCTGCAGCTCGAATAATTTTCTCCAGCAGCAGATTAAAGAAGTCGCACGATAGAGAGTCGCCTTGTCTGAAATCTCGTTTGGTATCGAACGGCTCGGAGAGGTCCTTCCCGATCCTGACGGAGCTTTTGGTGCTGCTCAACGTCAGTTTACACAGCCGTATTAGTTTTGCGGGCATACCAAATTCAGACATCGCGGCATAAAGGCCCCTGCCGATTTGTTGTTCTTAAGGATGAATCTTCTTATGCTGGAATTTAGTACTGCAGATAACCATATTTCGGGCCCGGCGAAGTCGATCAGCCTCAACCCATTTGTGGATGTTTCCTCGTGGAGGCTGAATTTACCGACCGTAGTGCCAAAGATAAGGAGCATACATCAGCTTCTTTGTAAAAACTGGTCGGATGAAAGCATGCCCAACGATTAGAATTTAAATGTGCTTTGCCCAATACATAAAAAAGGAGACCCCACAATCTGCGCCAACTACCGTGGGATAAGCCTCCTCAACATCGCGTACAAGGTTCTATCGAGCGTATTGCGTGAAAGATTAAAGCCCACCGTCAACAAACTGATTGGACCTTTTCAGTGTGGCTTCAGACCTGGTAAATCAACAACCGACCAGATATTCACCATGCGCCAAATCTTGGAAAAGACCCGTGAAAGGAGAATCGACACTCACCACCTATTCGTCGATTTCAAAGCTGCTTTCGACAGCACGAAAAAGAGCTGCCTTTATGCCGCGATGTCTGAATTTGGTATCCCCGCAAAACTAATACGGCAGTGTAAACTGATGTTGAGCAACACGAAAAGCTCCGTCAGGATCGGGAAGGATCTCTCCGAGCCGTTCGATACCAAACGAGGTTTCAGACAAGGCGACTCCCTATCGTGCGACTTTTTCAATCTGCTGCTGGAGAAAAGTATTAGAGCTGCAGAACTGAATCGAGCAGGTACAATCTTTTATAAGAGTGTACAGCTGCTGGCGTATGCCGATGATATTGACATCATCGGTCTCAACACCCGCGCCGTTAGTTCTGCTTTCTCCAGACTGAACAAGAAAGCATCGCAAATAGGTCTGGCAGTGAACAAAGGCAAGACGAAATATCTCCTGTCATCAAACAAACAGTCGTCGCACTCGCGACTTGGCTCTCACGTCACTGTTGACAGTCATAACTTTGAAGTTGTAGATAATTTCGTCTATCTTGGAACCAGCGTAAACATCACCAACAATGTCAGCCTGGAAATCCAACGCAGGATTACTCTTGCCAACAGGTGCTACTTCGGACTGAGTAGGCAATTGAAAAGTAAAGTCCTCTCTCGACGAACAAAAACCAAACTCTATAAGTCGCTCATAATTCCCGTCCTGCTATATGGTGCAGAGGCTTGGACGATGACAACAACCGATGAGTCGACGTTGCGAGTTTTCGAGAGAAAAGTTCTGCGAAAGATTTATGGTCCTTTGCGCGTAGGCCACGGCGAATATCGTATTCGATGGAACGATGACCTGTACGAGATATACGACGACATTGACATAGTTCAGCGAATTAAAAGACAGCGGCTACGCTGGCTAGGTCATGTTGTCCGGATGGATGGAAACACTCCAGCTCTGAAAGTATTGGACGCAGTACCCGCCGCGGGAAGCAGAGGAAGAGGAAGACCTCCACTCCGGTGGAAGGACCAAGTGGAGAAGGACCTGGCTTCGCTTGTAATATCCAATTGGCGCCACGTAGCGAAAAGAAGAAACGACTGGCGCGCTGTTGTTGACTCGGCTATAATCGCGTAAGCGGTGTCTACGCCAGTAAAGAAGAAGAAGTGCCAAAGATACCTTCTTTGCCCACCCTGGCGATGAAGTTGCCAAGTACGATTTTGACATCGTTGCGGGGGCATCTCTCATACGTGCGCTCCAAGCACTCATAAAATGCATCTTTGGTTACATCGTTATTATCTTCCGTCGGGGCGTGGGCGCAAATCAGCGATATGTTGAAGAACCTCGCTTTGATGCGGATTGTGGCTAAACGTTCATTTATAGGAGTGAATGATAGTACTCGGCGACGGAGTCTCTCTTCCACTACGAATCCAACACCAAACTTGCGCTCCTTTATATGCCCACTGTAGTAAATGTCACAAGGACCTACTCGTCTCTGTCCTTGTCCCGTCCATCGCATTTCTTGGACGCCGGTGATGTCAGCCTTTGTTTTTACGAGGACATCAACCAGCTGGACGGCGGCACCTTCCCAATTAAGGGACCGGACATTCCAGGTGCATACCCTCAAATCATAGTCTTTAATTCCTTTGCCATGGTCGTAATCAAAAGGGGGTTCACTCATCCGGGGCTTGTTGTTTCCTTTCATTGGGGGGTGTTTTTTTTACGTGGCGGGTCCCAAACCCAGCCCACAAACCTAAGTAGGGAATATTTCGCCTTCTCCCTTCAGCTCGAATTCAAACGGATGTTCTTAGGCTACCCAGAGGATGCTTGGTCAAAGACCAGAAGTCGTGAGCTGCTTGAGTCATATGTAAAAGAATCGTTTCTGGCCACTCCCAAGTGAATGGCGATCAGAAAACTTTCCTAACTTGCGTGAACTTCTACACATGACTCCATCCTCCAAACTTCACGTTCAGATGGGGTTTACCATCTCATGGTATTATGCTTTCACTGCCTTTCAGCAGCCTGTAGAAGTGTTCCCTCCATAACTCCAACATGCTCGAGGATCAGTCACTTGATCACCTCTGGAGGTTCACTAGAGTATGCTCCGGTTTTGAAAAAATATGATAGTCACCGCATCTTTTCGTAGAGTTTTCGGGCATTACCCCTGTCGTCCAGAAAATCCTTCGGCTGTCTGTTGAGATTACAGGCACAGAGGCGGATGCGTATCTTCGCTGCTTGATGGCTTTTCGCTCCGGCCAGGTAGTTTGAAGAATTTTCTTATGCAGAAATTTAGTACTACAGATAACCATATTTGAAGCCCCGGCGAAGTCGGTCAGCCTCATCCCATTTGGAGATGTGTCCTCGTAGAGGCTGAATTTACTGTTGTGCCAACGATACTTTCTTTGCCCACCCTGGCGTTAAAGTCGGCAAGAACGATTTTGACTTCGTGGTGGAGGCCACTCTCATATGTGCGCTCCAATGCTCATAGAATGCATCTTTGGCCACATCTTCCTTCTCTTCCGTCCAGGCATTGATTTGCTATATATTGAAAAACGTCGCTTTGATGCGGATTGTGACTAGACATTCATCCATCGGGGTGAATGCGAATGCTCCGCAATACTGCTACAAGGATCTACTCGTCTCTGTTCTTGGCCCGTTGTCGGACATTCCAGGTCATGTCCTTAAATAGTTATCCTTAATAAGTTTGCAGTGGTCGTTTTCAAACATTGGGGTCTTTCATCTGAGAGTGCTTCGTTCTTTTCATTGGGGTGTTTTGTTACGTGACCGGTTCTAAACCCAGCGCAAAACCCTGGGGAAGAATATTTCGCCTTCTCAGTGCAGCTCTCGTTTAAATTAATATTTTTTGGCTACCCAGAGGCTACTTGGTTTAGGACCGGAAGTCGTGAGCTGCTTAAAACAAAATTATGTAGATATGACGTTGTTATATCTATAAAAATGATATATCTATTATATCTCTAAAAAAAAATTACTTTTTTGTGAATTTATTTCCTAAATATGGATTGAGTAATTTTATTTGAGTCTTTTGTATATTCCTGAGCACACTTTTGACAACACAAGTACACTTCTTTATTTTATAAATGCCGGGTTTTGTGGTCTTTATTTGCGGATTTATTACAAAAAGTGTAAGGTTCGATTTAAATCTGTTTCACACAGTATGCAGAATGTACTTAAAGGTTTTATTAAATAACTAGTAGCGCAAACTGCAAACAGTGACGAAAAAAGGCGGTGATCAAAACGACGACAGTGGAGACCTTTTGTTATGTGGTATCCAGTGAGGTGTATATTTGCATGTTTGGATGCTCTCGCGTGTGGGTTGTATTGAAGTGAATTATAGGTGATGTCCAGGTAAGTGTGGTGAATGTAGCTTGTCAATGATGTAGATTTTAATGTGGTAGATGGTGTGACCGAGGTTAGTGTTGCGTTTGGATGTTGTTTGTAGCAGGCGAATATTTCAGCCTAGAAGTCGTTGCGGTTGCTGTGGCGTGGCTACAACGCTGCCGAAGTCTAAGGTGCGGAGCGAACGCGCCTTTGTAGCTGGCGACGGGCTAACATCCCATTGTGGTTCGGTCAGCAGCATCTGGGACAGCCGCTTGGCGTAGCACATTGACCGCAGAACGAATGATTGGTGTCAGAGCTGGTAGCATGTATGCATCCATATTGATCTGTATGGTAGAGTGTTATTTGAATTATAATTTTCATGTATGTGTGGGTCGTTGTGTTAATCGACTATTTGTGTTCTTTCGGAGTTTATTTTTAAATATTTATTATATCCGGTTTATTTGAAGGTTTTATCGGTTTTCGTTTCGTTGTCATCGGTGGGCGGTAAAAAGCACAGTTTAACTAGCGGTCTTGTTAGCTTTACTGATTGCGTACGAAGATCGGCTACGTGAATATGACCGTCGGAGCCTTGGTAAGGCTTCCCTATGCGGCCAAGTCGCCATTCGGTAGAGGGAGACATTCGTCGTGAATCAAGACACAATTTCCAATCTTTAGTGCATTTTCTGTAAGTTTCCGGCGATACCTCTTGGGGAGGTATTTTATATAGTCTTCTTTCCTTCACCCCATACCTGGCTCAGGTGTGGCCAGAATGGTTGCTTCTTTTTAAAAATGCCCTGGAGTTAGTGCTGTGAAATCGAAGAATCTTGTGAGAGTGCCGTGAGTAGGGATGGCAAATTATTTTTTTTAATCGATTAAATAATCAAATGATTTATTGCAAGATGTAAAAAAATAATTGCAATTAATGTAAAAAAAATCGATTAAATGCAATGTTTTTAAATAATACTAAATTGCATAAAGATCACCACCAAGTTTCAGCGGCGAATCTTGTATTATACTGCTCTATCACAGAGTCCCAGACATATCCTAAAAGAGAAAATGGCCTATATTTGAAGTTAAGTACAGCAATCTTAAAGTAAAAGAATTGCCTCTTGCTTGAAAGACTACGTTTTGCAACTTTGCGTAAAAATAAAACGAATAAAATATAGGAGACTATATTCTTATTTCAGACATTCAAATATCAAAAACGGAAATAAAATTAAAATATAGTATTAAAATTTAACATTTGAAAATATATTTATTGAAGACAAGAAAATTTATTCTCTGTTCAACAAATTTGAAGAAAAAGCAATTTCGATAAACGTTTTGTTGTCAAACTACTGCGTTTTTCGGTCGCAGTTGCACCCGCTTTTGAAAAAAGCCGCTCAGCTGGTACTGAGGTACCAAGTAGATGACAGTACTTTTTTGAAAGCCTGTACAGTTTTAGGTAAACGGTTTTCATTTCTTCCCAAGCATCAATAGTGTTTCGTCTTAGTTCTAATACCTGACAATTCAAATAAAAGCTCAATTCATCTTGTGGAGATGTAAAATCGTTGTCCTTCCTCCTTCTTTTGTGCACTGGAGTTTTGTGAGGAGCCCAGAGGTCAAACTCATTCTCTACCGATTCCACTGACGACTCACTGCCGTTTCCATAGTATCATCTGCAACTGTTATTTCAGTACGCAAAAACTTTATAACTGGGGGCAACGATAATGGATCTTTGAAACGAATTATTGTGAATCTCGGGTCGAGTAATGTTGATGCAGCTAGCAAAAAGGAATGTTTGATGTCAGTATTTGGTTAATATATGAACATAGTTTAATGTACCGTTCAAGCATGTAGTAGGTCGAATTCCAACGTATTTCTACGTATTAAATTGGCTTTAGCATTTTGCCTTCAGCTACTCGGCAGCAGCTTACATATTTCGAAGATCATCACTTAGCTTTAACACTTCTTTTTAGCCACTTATGTAACTATTTCTTTGCATTTTACAACAACTGCATTTACTTCAGGACTGTTTAGTGAGTTTTCACATCCCAAATTGAGGGTGTATTCAAAACAAAGAAATATGGCGCTTTTTGCCAAATGAATCATGTACTGCTTTTACGATGTTTGCACCACTACAGCCATTACTTGTTTTTCGTCAATAGAAAAGTCTTTCAGTATGTGCTTCCGTTTATTTATAAACGCCAATTGTTCCATTAAATTGCTTCGTCCCATTTACATCATGAATGGTCACACAAAGCATGCTATTCATTTCTACATCATTTCAGATATCTGTCGTTAACCCTCTAACCGGCCAATTTTTGTTTGAGCTGAAAAAATTACCATACACTAATTTTTATACAAGGAACAAGAATCTAAAGTCAGATTTAAAAAAAATTCAATAGGTCACCTTCCAGGTTGGAAAAAGTGATACGGATTAATTTATTGCAAATTATTTAAAAGAAAACTGTTTATTTCAATAATTTAAAGTAAAACGTATCAAATTAAAGTTTAGTTATATTATTTCATAAACAATATTAAATAAAATAAAAGATAAAGTAAACATATAACTATATTGCATAGCAGTAAAAATTCAAATTTAGTTATGATATAATATATAATACAAAAGTGTTTATGATTTTTTGTGAAACAACTTAAAACATTTTTTTGACGATGATAAACATAAATTTAACTGACATTTTGTGCAATACATTTGGGTTAAAGATTTTCAGCCTGGCATCTTACACATATGTTTACCGTCTCGCCGTAAAACATCTGGTATATGACCAATCCCATCGTATCGAATATCAGCTGGCGGTGCATAGGTGCGTCGATAGCCATTTCTCATTTGTGGACTTGAACTTGATGGTCTACCCACTTTATCTTTCGTTTGATAGGTGACACAACACATCAGCAATTTCCACTCGAAAATCTGGCAACTTAATACGATGCCTGTGCGTATGATCCACATCATGAATCCGGTGGTAGATGATATATGCGTTGACAACCGCTATATCCAGCATATGATAAAATAAACGTAACGTCCATTTTTTGGTTTTAAGACGGATATGATAGCGTCCTATTAGGCCATCCATTAAATCGACGCCACCCACAGCCGATTGTACTCTTTGACTATGGTTGGGCAATCGATATCCACATACTCTTTTTTCTTTCTATCAAAGCGCGTCACTTTTGGGGGTTGACAGGAATCAGTGGAAGTGCAGAAAGGCTTAACGCCAGCATACGTGGAAACAAGTCGTACACATTTTGTGTCTTTCCACAGTATAGACGTTATGTCAACTCCAAAAGCAGTACCCACAAATTCCTCGGTGTAGCCCCGTTCTTTATTTTTTACATCGATGTCCTTTGAGAGCTTACAATTTGGAAGTCTATTGGCACGAACCGTACCAAGTGCATAAATTCCTCTGCTTCGTAAATAAACAGCCAATGACGTATAGAAATTATCAAAGTATACTATGTGATTTTTAAAGTTGGGCACGGTTTGTGTTAAGCGGACGACAACGTTTCCGGTTGCTCCCAAATCAGGTGCATCTGCTACAACATCATTATCACCAGCACCTCTGTAGACTTCAAAATTATACGAAAACCCATATGAGTCACATAACAAAAAAAGCTTAACACCATATTTGTGAGGTTTATCTGACATATATTGACGTAAGTTTGTTATCATCTTTGTGGGACACATTTTCTCGTCAATACACAGCCTTGGTGGTTTGGGTACAGAATTAAAGCGTTCATTTAATGTATCTATGAGTGGACGAACTTTGTAGAGCTGATCGTACCCTTCCTCACCCTTTTTCTTCATATACGAACTGTCATTGAAGTGCAGGTATTTCTTGATTTCATAAAATCGTTTTGATGCCATCGCAACTCTAACACATTCAAGTGAGTGTTTCGACCAATAACTTTCAATATTTTGATAGCGAAACACAGACATATATAATATTATACCAATGTAAATTTTCAAATCTTGTCTGGTCAAATTGAAATCAGAGTTTATGTTTTGCTGATGAGCGTACAGATTTGTTTGGCTGACAATATCGTCCAGCAATTTATTTGTAAAAAAAATATATAAAGCATTTAAAAGGAGTATTCAATTCATTAAATGCTTGTGGTAATTTCTGTTCACCATTGAATACAATTTCTTTCCGATGTAGCTGCAAGTTTTTTTTTTCCAAACTATATTTTTGAACTGTGAAGATTGTGGTGTACAATGCTTCACAGAACCAAAAAATCCACCAGAGTTAAATGGAATAGAAACTTCACCTTCTTCAATTTGTGGTAACGGTGATCAAGCTCTTTTCCTCCTTGGTGGCTGTTTTGTTGTTTTATTCATTGCGTTACTGCTGGTACTTGGTTGCTCGGAAGAAGGTGGAGTATACTCATTAGGTTCATCTACACTTATATTAATTGCCGATGACAAAAGATCTATTGCACTTGCATTATATAAATGCTCAATATAATGATCGATTTCTTCAAAATCTTCATTTGCTAATTGCATGTTAACTTCTTGAGCGCTATCATCGCTGTCAAAGTCTTCTTCATTCACGCTTTTATCATCTTCTGAATCATCATCAGGCATGGGCAAAGTCTTAGCAGGTGCTAAAAGAGCGTAAGCTATCGTATACGTACACACACCGATTGTCACTAACACGCACAAGCGAAGAGCGTAAAACGAGCACTTACGATGGAACAAAGCGATGTTAAAATCAGTCTGCAATCAGAAGTTGAACTGAGCAGGTTGATGCGCACGAGTTGTATGCCGTATATAAATGAACACATATGCGAGTATAAACATGGAAGACCAAAAAACGTTTCAGACAGAGTGGGAATTTGAATTTTTTTTTTCTTTTGAATAATTCTGGGAAGCCGCAGTGCTTGTTATGTCAAAAAGTTTTAAATTTTGTATTTAAGCAAAATTTAAAAAGACATTTTATAATCTTTCACAAAGAAATAAATAACCTTCTTAAATTTATTACAGAATGAACTCTTTTTTTTTTGACACTCGGATAATTGTTTGAAATTAACTGACCTCTTGAAATGTGTATTCATAATATTTCATATTATAATAGCTTTCATTTTCTAATAGCTTTAACTTTATTGAAGTTTCGTTATATATTTAAAATATTCGATGAATTCAAATATAGATTTATATTTTCTTTTCATATACAAATTTAATTTATTTTTAAGTTTTTAAATGAATTAGATTACTAATTTATAATTAACTAATAACTTAAATTTTATTCTTGCTTGAAATGAAAAATAATTATATTTTATATTCAATGGTTTATGCACATATTCTTAAAAATGTGCATATGTATATACATACGTATTCGTAGCATTGCGGCTTCGTGCGACATAGACCTGCTCGTTCGACATCTGCAAGCAGACTGATTATTTTTGGTTGCTGGTACGCTTGGTCCCACAGTAAGCGCACTAACACAATCTCATTTTGTGATGCTTGTTTGATTGTGATGGTGCCCATCCCTGATCATCATCATCAGCAACAGAATTCATAAATTGTTGGATAGCTTCTTCGCTCATAAGCGACAAATTGTAACGCTTCCGATTATTTGACATGCTTACGACTACGAAACACAATACAAATTATTAAAAAAAAATATATAATGTATAAAATATGTTATAATAGTTACATGTTTTGCTTTCAACTACAAAACATAATTTTATAAATTACTATTTACTTTTAAACATCTTAAAATAATTACGAATAGAATTTACATACTTACAACGAAATAATTTTTTTGAGCGGGCGCCGGCAAGTGTGCTTTTAGGAGTAGTGAACTTTTAGCTTGCTAGAAGCCTGTCTGTACAAATTTTTTCACAAAAAACTTTATACTAGTAAACCAAAATATTGTATCTATACCGTGATATTTTTTTAAGAACAATTGTAGCACAATTATTATTTCTTTACATTTTCTGAAAATGCGCTTTGCATTAAAATAATTTTTTGCTGATCTTCACACCAACTTTTGACATTGACTGATCACTGGCGCCTGAACTCATAAGCAAGGAGGATGCAAATGCTTGTTTAATGCAGCTGTGACATTTTACAACAGAAATTTACAAAGGTAACGGTAAAAACTCTTCGGGCTGTTGCGCTATTGCAATTGTGCTTAACTATACCTTTTGGTAGCATTGCCGGATAGAGGGTTAAACTCAAATATGAAATAGTTTTTAGCATCGCTACACATTTTTTTTCTTCGTCGCTTTTGGTTCTTTGAGCCATGAAGCGAAAAGTTTTCAATATTTTGGAAGACTTTAGAAATGAGGGGTTGAGGATTTTTACTGCTACAGCTGGGTAGCTCTCTCATGCTGCTTTCATTCGGTTTCTTCCTGCTGAAGCTTGTCCCTTCACCCAAAGGGCTTTCATTAATTGGTTTGCTGCTGCAACTCGGCAATTTCAGTCATGGTGTCAGTGTCATCATCACTTAGGGAAACATTGTCTTTACTCCTAGATTGCCGAGACTAATTTGCACTCAAAAGTATATTTATATATAACTAGAAGAATTTTAAAATGTAATACCGATTGCTCCAACTTACCACCAATTTGCAGGCTACAGTTGCATGCTTTAATTTTAAATGCTGCAACATATTTGAAGTGTTATTAGAAAATTTTAAATTTTTGCAGCAAAGTTGACATTTAACGTAGTTATTGCTTATTTTATTAAAAAATTTCCACACTTCGCTTTTAGCGGGCGCCATTGCTCTTCAAACAACTGAACGTAAAATGCGTTTCACTAAACTGTAAATACAGTGTTACCAGACATTCATTTGTCGATACATTTTCTCGACATCCCTATTGAAAACGTACTTGTATATACGCCAATTCAATATGAGGAGAATTAAATCTGGTTGGAGTGTGGGTCCCGTGAATAGAATGTCATTTAGGGAACTTCCCGAACTGGTGGATCTTGAGGCATTGAAGACAAATCTAACTTTGGTTTCGCGCATGATGTGGCAAGTAGAATGGGCTTACTTCCTCCATGTGATCTTGTAAGACACCACCATAATCTTGTTTGAGCTCACCTTTTCTAAGTACATTTCTCCATGCTTACAAACTGCTGTATAGCAGAAGTGCGAGAGTGACATATGGCGAGTATATCTGGCAATTTTTGTTTTAGTAATAGTCGTACGACATACTGCCTATTTCCTTATTAAGTAGTTGTGGATTTGTAAAAGCTTTCACAATACTGATCTTCTGGCGTTGTAATTGAAATAGGGAGAGTTCTTCTAAATCCCAAAATTTTCTTAATAGTGAATTAAAGAATTCATTGGATATTTCTTCAACTTAAGTTGTCATAGTGGTAACCGGTTCTACAACTAGTCAACTTAGTATCTAACCGGATATAAAATTTTGAGCTAGAAGGGTATTTGAAATTTTTTCAACACCTTCTAGTATAATTTGCGATATATGGTCGCTGGATAATAGAAGGTCTATTTGAGCGAGGGTGTTGCAGTTGGGATCTGCTAGATGTGTAAGCTTTTTCCAATGCTTGCTATTTATATGATAGCTTAGAAGCATGTTCCTAAGAAGCTGTAAGACTACAGCTTCTGCTTGAATGCGCTTATCCGCTTGTGGGGAAATTAGGGTAATGGGGCGGATTTTATTTGAGTTTTGTACTACTCTTCCGCCCATTTCCGTAATTTCGTAATTGGCTTGTTTTGTTGGAAGTTTTTGTCTATTTTGTGCCTTAGACGCTATGTATGAACGTTGAGATCCTTGGTCAATTTGGACTCTCAGTTTGAAGAGTTCTCCTCGGTGTTCGATGGAGATAGCTGCTGTGGGTAGTAGTACCCTACTGTGATTCTCTCTGTGTAGCGTTTAAGTTTTTAATGCCATTGAGTAGCATGGTGTCTCTTGGCAAAATTCGAAATTTTGTGTTTGGGGAGTGGCGCTGGCAACTAACTCCGTGATTCTTTTTGAGAAAGCGGTACTTTTGGGGTGTGTTGGGAAAGTTATTGAAGTTCAACATTGAATGATGCCTTTTGTGGTGTGTGTGTACGCAATTGAATTTTCTTTCGCAATTATTAAGATTGTGCGCAAGTGATAGGCAATTTGTACATAGTTTTTTGTTCTAACAAAATTATTTTCTTTCGTTAATATTTAATTTCTTAAACTTTTCGCAAGATTTTAGCTTGCGTCCTCCTTTACGCAGTTCGCATGACGTTTGTTTATATTGTTCGGATGTGAACGATTGATTCTTAAAAAAGCTTCTGTTTCCATTGTTGTCGTTACTAGCTTGCGACCTAATGAAACTTCGATTTAGGTCGTATTGAACGTTTTTCGTTCTGACTATTTTTTTAACTACCGTTTCCGTAATATCACATTGGGTAGTTAAATCTTTCATTTGTTGCCATGTTGGGCATTTTCTTCGTGATGAGAGCGATTGCTCCTACAACAGCAACGATTTTTCTGGTAATGCTGATGTGCATATATTTACCAGTGTTGGGTGAATATGAATGTGGGAATATTCTGTGTCGATAGAACCGACAAACAATTTGAAACAGTGAATTTAAGTTTTATGAATTCTCATTTTCGGTAAATTCATTAATATCGACACTTGTTGGTCGACCTATATTCTTTCATTTTCGTAACGTCTTTTTAGAAGAAATTGAAATTTTCGTCATTAAGAGTGAACTGTTTGACTATTGCGCCTGCTTGATTTTGGGGTTGTATCTGAGTTGATACAATTTTTGCGCTTAAGATTTATATATATATGATACATAAGATCTGTTCTTCAGAAATCATTTTATGTACTTTTGGATATTGTGTTGATTTAGGTTCTTCTGGATCTAATAAATAAAAGAAATTTTCTCAGTCCTTCAGATAAATAAGTTGGTGTTTTGGTTATACTATATATGCAAATTCAAATAATGTACGCGTATTTTGTTTTCCTTCTTCCCGGTTCTTTTTTTTATTTATGTTTACCCATTTAGTTTACAATTCCTATTAGCATTTTTATACTCTTGAAACCAGTTGCTACACAGTATTTTAGTTTTGTTCACCTAACGATTGTACGTATCACCTGAAACTAATCGAGATAGATATGAGTTATATATTATATATACAATATAAATGATCAGGAGGACGAGAAAAGTTGAAATCCGGTTGACTGTCTGTTCGTCCGTCCGCCCTTGCAAGCTTCAGCTTGAGTAAAAATTGAGATATCTCGATTAAACTTGGTATGTGGGTTCCATATTACAAAATAAAGTCTAAGAACTCGAACCCCTGCCACGCCCACAAATCGCCAATAACGGAAGAGCCATATCTAAGCACTAAATTAGATATAGAGCTGTAATTTTACGCAGAGGATCCTAGTCGCAAGAGCCACCTGAGAGATTTTTTTTTTTAAAGTGGTCGTGACGCCGTCCTCTAACAAGTTTAATGTACATACTCCTCAACAACTTAAACTATGACAACCATGTTTGCTGAGAACAAATCTCATAAAACTTTTACCGACGCACATAGGAGCATTTTCCTTCAAAAACCGGACAAAAATGAAAATTACAAACTTCAGCGATGCTACTCAAAATTGTTTTTTTTTAGTACCTAAGTAACCGGTCTATGATGAACCGATTAAATGAATGACCTTCAGCCCGCGATATTGCCACACAACTAGTCGGAACCTAGACTTCGTCCAAAACGCACGGCTTATTCGCGAAACTCTCTATTGTTCTTGAAATTGCAAGTGGTTTTTTGAGTTGCGTGAAGTGTATTCTGGTAAATAATTTTTATGGCTTCTGAACAACAATATAAAGATATAATGCATTATTATTTTTTTTATTTTTTTTTTGGGAAAACAACGAATTATCAAACAAACTAAATTTTTTTTTTTATTTTTTAGAAATTTTTTAGTCTCAATGAAAATTGCAGAACGTATTTTATTCATAACAGTATATCTTTACGCCTAAAATAGATACAATTGTGCGAAAACTTGACTCCTCCAACACAACTCCCCCACCCATATATGTAACTGTTACCAAGATTTTCGGGCATCCACTTGACGTTGCTCCATATGATTGCTGATTGTATGTAAGCTGGCGTGAAAATTGGACGATGGGCGTGACACCGCCCACTTTATGGTGAAATTCCATGTCTCGGCACCCGTCCAACCGATTTCGACAAAATATAATATGTGGCATGCTTAAGTCTTATTGGGAAAATAGACGAAATCGGCTAACAATAACGCCTAGCTACATATTGAACAATTCTAAATTTCACCTGATTCGTTCAGTTTCCAGTACACAGATCAAGAAGAAACTAATTTAACGGGATAAAACTTAACACGAATAATGCTTTTATTATGTGCCACCTTATAGTCAAAAATTTGTTTAATCCAATAAAAACTTTTCAAGCCCTTAGGTGCCTAATATTTAGACCCCAGTACCTATAGTTGACTTTTGATCGCAAATGTCGGTCAGTGTGTGACGTATATGTATGTAACTGAAATTAAGGGATAATCCTTCTCTTATAATGGTATGTCTGTATGTCAAAAATGGGTAGAAATAGACCAATACTTTCCTTAGCCCCCATATACATATGTACTTAATATAGATATTTTCGAACTTCCGGGTGACTTTGTACTGCATATATCGGCCAATATGTGAGCTATCCCAATGAAAATAAGAGAGCGTGGTTTACTCATAACAGGACCGATACACTGTTTGAATATACATTTGGGCAAAAACTTGGCTTAGCCCTTATACATATAACTAATATCAGAATTTTGCAACATCCGACTGACTTTAGTCTATATGATTGCTTTTACACTTTGAAAGAATCAAAGAAAGAAATTGTAATAATATTTGGGCTTTGCTGATACTAAACAAGTAAGCATGTTCAACGATATTTGAACATATTGCCGAGGGAAAGAAATTATTGTTTAAAATTAGTAGCCTATCCCTTTCAGACCTAGGGCTATTTTTCCTAATAATTTCGCATTAGGCGTTTGAATACAATTTCTTTTTGTAAATATATGCAAAAATTAACCTGAAAAACGCTTCCAAAGTGTCCTTTTTAAAAACAGGACATCGCACATTTGTGGTATCTAGGTTATAAGCTGTAAAATATCCCATCAAAAATAATACAGGATCATTCTTCAAATTTTTTGTTTAACTCAAAAATTTTCAAATACTTTAATTGTTTGAATAAAAGAAAAGAAAGTTAGGTTACTAAAAAATATAATGCAATTGTACATATATGTATATAGGGTGGGTCATCGAACGTTTTAAATTTGAATTATCTATATTTCGACATTGGGAACGTCAAATACCATTCGGAAAGTGACAGACTTTCAGTGAAAAGTCTAAAATTTACGAAATGGGTCCCTATTCACTATTCTACAGTTCGCAGATTGGGCAGAAGATCGTTTGACCGCGGATGGTCCATTTTACCGAAAAATCATCTTTTCGGACGAGGCTCATTTCCACCTCGATGGTTACGTTAACAAGCAGAATTGTCGCATTTGGGGCACAGAAAACGGGCACGTAATCGTCGAGAAGCCAATGTACCCAGCACGAATCACTGTATGGTGCGGATTTTGGTCTGTGTAATCATCGGCCCATTTTTCTTCGAAAATGAAGAAGGAACCGTAACCATCAATGGTGGGCGATATCGCGCAATGTTAACCGAATTTTTCTTCAAGCCAATTAAAGAGGAAGACTTGGACAACATTCGGTTCCAGCAGGACGGCGCTACGTGCCATACAGCAAACGCTACACTCTATCTTTTACGCTCTATCTTCGAAATTTAAAATTTTATATGGCCCACCCTATACTTTAGTCAGTTACGTGTATGGTACTTTTCAAAACAGTCCTTATTTTTTGCCAGACAAAGGGTAACTTTACATTTTTGGCATTTTCCTTTTGATCGATTTCCGCAATTATTGCGGCAAACCCTCGGCGGGTCATCTGAAATTGAAGGCCAGTGGTCATAGCGATCATAACGTATGTCATCAGGTGCATCATGAGGTCGATATTTGGTTCCGTAAAAGTCTTCAGGCAATTTAAAGGGTTCAAACTGATCAGGAGCTTCGAAGTAAGCTGCTAGTACAGTGCCAAGCTCCATTTTGAATGTTAAAAATAAGTTGACTTTCGACTTTGGTAGTCCGGAAATCTTGCATTCTCCTCTGTATTCCATCCATGAATTATAGATTGCCAATCAAGAAGGTGAAAAAACAACTTGACAGACCATTTCTTTGTCTTCATTTAAATTCTGTGATGTTCGAGCATTTAATCACACAAATCAACCCCTCCCATAAACATGTTATAGTTTTCAATTACTGAAGGTATTTCAACGGGCAACCGACGTTTCAGATTTCTATTCCACCTCTCAACTTCATCAACGGGGTCCTTTCCACATTTACTTGAAGCAACTATAACCGCTTTTGTATCTTTCCATTTCACAAGAGCTACCTTGTTATTATTTATAAACTGGCATATATCACCTCGATTCATATCTTTATCCAGAGAGAATTTAACACATTTAGGTATCCTGTTTGCCATTATTGTACCTGTTGCAGGATAATCCATTTGGTAAAGCGATTCTACGAGTGGTATTGTAGTAAAAAACCTGTCGAAATATATTTGGCTGCCTTTCGGTAAGTTTTTTATCAGTCGCATAACTATAGATGGCCCATGTCTAAGACCGCAGTCTTCAAATGTCTCTGCCCCTTGGAAGACTTCAAAATCTACTACAATGCCTGTAGAAGTTGCGCATACAAGATTTTTCAATCCAATAGGCCGGGGTTTTGATCCGATTACTTTCCTAGCAGGGCATCTTCCAGTGAATGGTATCATTTGCTCGTCAATCGAGTAGTTTGTGATAACAGTTGTCAATTCATTGCAGCGCTCCCTAATCATGTCTATGATGGGTTGAACTCTCCAAAATTTGTTAGTGGAATCTGGAACAGAAAAGTCTACAAAGAGTATATCTGACCGCAGTTGGAGAAATTTGTCTTGAGACATTGAATTAAATATGGCAGGAATTTTGCATTCATTTGACCAGTACATTCTTATAGCAGGCGTTATGTAACAGCCGATATAAAATCCTTTTATATCGGCTGTTACATAACGCGCCTCTATATCAGATTGATCTAAAATGTGTAGGACTGCTCCAACTTCATCGCTGCTGCCCAAATCGAAAAATCTTCCTAAAAATTGGGAAGATAACACATTTGTGAGCATGTTACGAAACTGTATTCTGTGTCTGAATAACACAATTTTGATATCTGTGTTTCCCTGCCCTCCTATTAATAATAACTATCAGCAAATTAATTTAAATGAGCACATTCACTTGAGAAATTTGATGGTAACTTCAATCACTATCATAATTTTAGTTTTATATGTTTAAAGAGAATAAAAACACTCAGCACGTGGACGCATGTCTAAACTTGCTAAATTGCTATTTGAAACTAAAGCCTGTGTACCGCTATTTATCGTTTAAATGATTTTTGTTTTTTGCAGTTCTATTGAAAAACAGTGCTTACAATCACTGCTTACAGGTTCACACCTGAAAAATAAATTTTTTAGGTAGTTTCTTGTAGTTAAAACCAGATCTCACAATTGTTATAGCTAGGTCTGAAAGGGCTATATGTATTTTCATGATCGTAAGTATTACACATTTCTTATCGTATTCAATATTCTTATATGTATGTAGAATATATAAAAAAACTAAAGATATTATTGTACTCCCCGTCTTTAGGTAGCAACGAACAACGGACGGCAAAAGTGACTGCTGAAAGGTGACCGCGTTCACGATGACTATGTGGCGAGGGCTGTCCGATAAATAACCGACCTAACCATGATGCACGCGACTTTTTCCAAATTTTTTTTTTTTTTCTACATAGTCTCCTTGTAACTCCACACACTTCTCCCAGCGATGCTCCCATCTCTGCAACCCTTCCAAATAGTACTTGGCGTCTTTGTCTGCAAAATACGAGTTCACGAAAGAGATTGCCTCCTCTTTGACGAAAATCTCTGGCCGCCGAACACAGTTTTAAGTTGAGGAAACAAAAAAAAGTCGCTTGGTGTTAGATCCGGTGAATAAGGTAGATGGTCAAGCAGTTCGAACCGCAATTCGTGGATTTTCGCCATGGCGACTGTTGAGGTGTGAGATGGTGCGTTATCTTGGTGGAACAAGACTTTCTTTTTTTGCAAATGTGACCGATTTTTCGAAATTTCTTCCTTTAGCTTGTCCAATAATGATGCGTAGTATGCTCCTGTTATAGTTTTTCCTTTTTCAAGATAGTCGATAAAAATAATTCCATGGCTGTCCCAAAAAACACTCGCCATCACTTTCCCAGCCGAATACTCAGCTTTAGGTTTTTTTGGGGCTGGTTCCCCCTTTTCAATCCACTGTTTAGATGGGTTTTTTGTTTCGGGCGTATAATGATGAATCCAAGTTTCGTCTACAGTTATCAATCGGCGCCAAAACTCGGTCTTATTGCCTCTAAACTGAGCCAACAGAGCACTGGAAATGTTCATGCGCGCACGTTTGTGGTCTAGCGTAAGCAAACGCGGCACCCAACGCGCGGACAGCTTTCTGATGCCCAAACCTTGGTTTAATATGTGACAAACAGTTTCTTTTGACATCTTCATAATCTCAGCTATTTCCCTAACTTTAATCCGGCGGTCGTCTAGTACCAATTGATGAACTTTAGCGATGTTATCGTTAGTGGTTACAGTTTTTGGACGCCCAGGACGTTCACCATCTTCCAAGCTCCTGCGACCACGTTTAAATTCAGCTGCCCAAAATTTTACGGTGGTAAACGAGGGTGCAGAGTCACCATACACAGAATCCAACTCATCTTTGATTTGTGAAGGCGTATTGCCTTTCAAAAATAAAAATTTAATTACAGCTCGATATTCAATTTTTTCCATTTTGGGGAAATCACCGAAATAGACTCACAAAAACGACTGTCAACAGATAATTGCGCAAGATAAATTTCTGAAATTTTGGCGAGTAGCTATTATAATATGCACAATTTGAAGTAGAAACTTTTTTTTCAGATGTGCCGCTAGCTTCACGTTGAGGTCGGTTATTTATCGAACAGCCCTCGTACTATTTGGAAGGGTTGCAGAGATGGGAGCATCGCTGGGAGAAGTGTGTGGAGTTACAAGGAGACTATGTAGAAAAAAAATAAAGTTTTGAAAAAGTCGCGTGCATCATGGTTAGGTCGGTTATTTATCGGACAGCCCTCGTACTTTGAAATTTTACAGCACAGTTCAATATAATACGCAAAAATAAATACATACAAGTAATATTTTTATAACACAAATAGTTTTTTTTATTTCGAATATCTTTGAATATCAAAAAGACAATTTTATTTAACAACTAGTAATACGATGCATTGAACTTTTCGAGTCGAGTGACGAAATCAGAGTGGCGTGACAATAAACGATTTAGCTAATGGTGCCGCTTAATGTGCGGGACCGCTTTCAATGGCGAAAATGCTGAATTAAAGCACGTTGGCAATGTTGCATTCGATGCTTTTGCTGACAAAAGTCTCCAATGCAACATAAGGACTCTCTCCTCCCATCTTAAAATAATACAATGTCCTCATTGCAATTTTTCTCTGTTTACAATTTAAAGTTTTTAAATAGAATTCTTACAATATTTAAAGATATTTTTAGCACATAAAAATGATTAAGTAATAATGAATAAGTAAAAAGGAATGATAAGATTGATAAGATACAATTTTCAATTCTTAGATTTAGTTTTAGTTGGTTTTCTTTTTTCTTTTAAATTGGTTTTTATATTTTCTTACATTTTGACTTTTAAATTTTACAATATGATGTTCGCCATCTTCTTCAGTTTTAATGAGACTAACTTTTTTGAATGGATTACTAAGTTTGTCCAATCTCTTCCTCGAAACTTCTACGTTTACAAAGTTTGTGTCAATATCTTTTTCTTGACGGTTTTTATTTACATTATTTATTCTTTGTTCTTTAATAATTTGAGGATCTAGTTTTGGTGACTTCTTATTAAAAAAGATTGTATATGGAACTTCATTGGTAGTAGAGTGAACAATTATATGGTTATAAGTGAAAAGAGTTTGTTCAATTTCTAAATATTTTAGCTCTTTGTCACCTGAAGTGTTGATTATTCTAAGTTTTTCATTTAAAGTTTTATGTTGTCTTTCAATATCACCTATACCAGTTTTACCGGTGATTGCTTCTACTTTTATGTTTAATGAATTACACCATTGTTTAATGTTTATATTATTTAAACCTTGGTCTTGGTCGACTTTTAAAGTTTTTGGAGGACCCATAAAAATTTTTAGCAATGCTTATTTGGATTCCAGCCAGTTCAATGCTTTAACTTTTTCTATCATAGCAAACTTAGAGTATAAATCGATACATGTTAAATAATATTCATTATTCCATTTCCAAAAATCTATAACATAATTTTCTCTTATTTTGTAAATTGGCGGTGTAATTTTAAACGGCATTTTGTTAGAAATATGATCGTTCTTACAATGATTACACAGTTCAGATTCATTTATTATTTTGGTGATTTCCTTAAGATAATTGGGGTAATAATACTGTAATTTCAAACATTTTGCAACCTTCTCTATACCTTGAAGAGTCCACTTAAATGGATTTCTAGTACTTTACTTTTAAAATTTGCAAAATCTGTGATGTTTTCTAATTCTTTTGTACACCGATAAATCTTGTTGCGACTTGTTTATTAGTGTCTTATAAACGTTTTGAAATTGTATAAAATCAGTATCAATGGGCATAAAAATTGTTGTATTATTTTTTAATAAATAGGTTTTAATTATATCTTTAATATAATCTGTAGTTAATTCTTTGTATGTAATTACAATTAGGTTATTAAAAAAAACTTTTGTTAATGTGGTTGAGTCTTTTCCATATCTTATTAATTTAATTTGATTTTTGAATACATTTAATGGTCGCTCTGTTATCTTAATAAAACTTTCGGAATCTTCATCGGCAGAATGAACAGTGTCTACGTTAGATTCAGATTCTTCATTAAAAAAAACATTCCGTAATTTTGATACGGGAAAGAGCATCTGCTACACGATTTTCTTTACCTGATATGTATTTTACGTCAAAGTCATACTCATTAAGCCGAATCTTCCATCTTTGTAACTTGGAGTTTGGTTCCCTTAAGTTGTGGAGCCATTGCAATGGTCTATGATCACTATTTATTAAAAATTTCCTGTCGTATAAATATGGTGTAAAATATTTGGTAGCCCAAACCATGGCTAAAAGTTCTTTCTCAGTAGTTGAGTAGTGCTGCTCATGTTCATTGAGTGTGCGACTAGCAAAACAAATTGGATGTCCCTGTTGACTTAACACTGCCCCTAATGCCACATTTGACGCATCAGTCGTTAATAGCCCTGACAGACGAGCAAAATTAATGCGCTTTAAGCAACGCTAATGCGAATTGAAATTTTATGGTGACAGACGGCAGGCTTGTGCATTTGGGCAGCTGATAGTGAAATTTGCTTCTTTATTAAAAAAAAAGTGAAATAAAAATGAATAAGATAAATTATTAAAAGAAATGTTGGTAATTTTGGAAAATCAATATAAATTTAACGAAAGAATTCGTTTATTATTATCTACGTTAAAAGATAATAGAGTGAAATTAATAGCAATAATTGATTGTAATGCGGAAAAAGTGTGCAAAAAAGTTAAGAATATTGAAAAAATGGATACCAAAGGTGCGACATCTGTCAATAAATAGCAAAAATCGGCTAATTTTGAGCAGTGTTGCCTACTCAAATTTAGTAAATTCAACCAAATGCACGGAATTCTTGAGCATTACAAACTTGCATTAACATGGGTCAAATGCGCAAATAAATGTAAATTAAGCCCACATGTTAGCGCTGTCGTCTGTCAGGGCTATAAGGTAAATATTTTCTCATAATTTGGATATGCCAGAATTGGATCATTAGTAATTAAAATTTTTATGGTGTTTATAGCTTCCATGAGTTTCTCATCTGAGCTATTTATTTTATTGTCTTTTTTAAGACAGTTAGTCAAAGGTTTAGTTATTTCAGAAAAATGTTGAATAAATTTACGATAAAATCCCGCCAAACCAAGAAATTGTTTTATTTCTTTCTCCATTTTAGGAACGGGATAATTTAATATTGTTTTGATTTTATTAGGGTTAGGCTTAATACCTTCTGGTGTTATGATATGACCAAGAAATTCGGTTTCTCTTTTGAAAAACTCGCTTTTATCCAACTGGATTTTCAGATTTGCTTCGTTTAGTTTACGAAAAACTCTGTCTAGAGATTCTATGTGTTCCTGTAATGACGTACTGAATACTACAATGTCGTCTAAGTAAACCATACAATCTCTCCCTATTAAACCATCTAGAACCGTATTCATCAGTCTCTGGAAGGTGGCTGGTGCATTTTTAAGCCCAAATGGCATTCTTAAAAATTCAAAATGTCCGCTCTGAGTAGAGAAAGCTGTTTTTTTTTCCTATCTGCCGGATCCATTTCTATTTGATGGAAACCTTGCGCTAAGTGTTTTGTTGAAAAATACATACACCTACCCAGTTTTTCGAGAATTTCAGCCGTGTTTGGAATGGGATACCTACCTTGCGAAATCGACAACAATCCTCCACTTCTTTTTACCTGAAGCATCTGACATCTTTGGTACCACCCAAATTGGTGCTGTATATGGGGAATCACTATGAGAAATGATTTGATTTTCAAGCATTTTATTTATTTGTTTGTTTACTTCTGATTTATGAATTTCAGAATATCTATACGACTTTACATATATATATTGGATCTTCATTAATTCTATGTTTTATTTTATGAGTAAAGGTGAGTTTGTCCCTTTCTTTATAAAATATATTTTCAAATTTATTTAAAAGTTTTTTTTTTTATTTATTTAACTCTTCTGAATTTAATTGTTCAAGTCTAAATTAAATATGAACGAAAATCATAACACTAAATGATTTTCGTTCATATTTAATTCTTGAAGGCAATTATCAAAATTTTCAGAATTTGAATTATTCTTGAAAAAATTATACCGAACACCATTCATATCTATCATATCTTTTTCCAGATCAATTTTAGCTCTAAGTAGCTTAAGTATATTACAACCAAGTAAACCGTCGTAGTTATTCGAGAAATTATAAACGAAAAATTTCAGTTTTTTTCATATGTTCATTACTAAACAATTGTTGGGTTTCATTTAGACAAACTTTTCCTATCGCTGTTGTAAATGTTATTGGCTGAACATAAAAAATCTTTTCGTTGGATATCCCAGGCTTTATTAAACTAACTGATGAACCTGTGTCAACTACAAATTTATAATATTTTTTATTAAATTTCAATTCAATTGTGGGGAGCCTTCCGAGGCTGTTAAGTGAAAATTTACCTCATCTTGTTCTATTGGTTCAGGACAGCCAAAGCGTCTTAATCGAGATTGGTTTGACCCATGAATCATATCTTGTTTTAAATTATTGAAGTTTCTATTGGTGTAAATGTTTCCAGAATTAAAAGGTGTATGCCTAACTTGTGGGAAATTATTATTTTGTAAAGTATAATGTTGATTGCTATATTCATTGAAAAATGGTTTATTTTTATAATAATTATTTTGATTGGACAATGGATAATTTTTTGAAAAATTGTTGTAATTGGAATGAACTGAAATTGATTCGTATTGGTTGCAAAATATTCTATATTATTATTGTTATTCATATAATTAGGTAGTTTCGAATTTGCATTAGTTCTTTGAATTGTTTTTTGTTTAGAGAATTGTTTATTATTTTCATAAACATCGTTTTCTTTTAATATTTTGATTGCTGACTTAAGGTCGGTAGCAAGATTAGCGTTTATTAACGCAGTTAAATAGTTTGGCAATTCCCTTTTTAATGTTTTCAAACTTATCTGATCTAATTCATTATACAAAAATATTTTAGTTGAGCAACTTTAATTTTTTAGTTTGATAAGATCCTTTACTTTACAAACTTTTAAATTAATCTCTTCGCAGTAGCTTAACATTATTTTTAAATTTAATATTGCTTATTTCTAGGATTAGTTTTGAAACTGCCGAGTGTTCTCCGAATTCATCTATAAGTAACTGCCTCAGCGTCATCCAATCTTTTGGCTGCTCTCGCCTAACCACGTCCAATGCAGCGCTTCTGAGTACTTTTATGACACAATGTAGATAGAATACCCTCGTCTCTTCCGATATAACAGGAGACTGTGGCATGATCGCGTCGACCCCTTGAATTAAGAGTGCCAAATAGTTTCGATCACCATCAAATGGTTGAATAAGTTTGATGTTTTGCATCGCCATTTCTCTGGTTTCTCGTTCCATTTTGTTGTTTGCCTCTTTAATTTTAATGGATTTCAAAATCTGGCTTAATTCGTCCACTTCTTCTTCCATAAACTGTCTGTTTTGTTTTTATTCACCTTCGTTTTTAATGTTGCCTTTGGACTTTTGCTTTTGTTTCGCCAAATAGGTAATCGCACTTATTTTATTTTTTATATATATTTCATTTATTTTATTTTATTTTTTTTTTTTCTTTATTTTTTTTATTTTTTTTTATATACTGTTTTATTTTTATTTTAACGTATTGTAATATTTTTGTTCCACTGTTCCATCATAACTTAGTTCGTTTTGTTTGTTACGATATTTTTTCTTCACTTTTCACGTTTCTCGTTTACGTTGGCTATACACTCTGATATTTTTTTCTTCACTTTTACGTTGGCCATACACTCTTTATGTTAAGCAATTTAGTTTTATTCGTTACGATATTTTTTCTTGTTTCTTTTCGCTTCGACAGCCCACTTTACGTTTTGTTCCTTACGATATTTTTTCTTCACTTTTCACGTTTCTCGTTTACGTTGGCTATACACTCTGATAGTTTTCTTCACTGTTCACGTTTCTCTATTACGTTGGCTATACACTCTGATAGTTTCCTTCCCTTTTACGTTGGCCATACACTCTTTATGTTAAGCAGTTTAGTTTTATTCGTTACGAAATTTTTTCTTGTTTCTCTTCGCTTCAACAGCCCACTTTACGTTTTGTTCCTTACGATATTTTTCTTCACATTTCACGTTTCTCGTTTACGTTCTTTCCTTACCATTAGACATTTTTTTTTGTCATAAATTTATATTCTTTCCATAAACTACCAGTTGTTTACCTGTTTAATTTTTCCTTTTCCTCTTCTTGACTTTTGATAATATACAAAAATGTTTTTAATATTAACTAACTGCCCCTGCACGATTGTACGAATTTAAAACAAAAGGTACAGCAGGCCGACACGTGTTTTAAAGTACCTGTGTGGGTTTTTATTGCGCTTATTTGAGACGAATAGGCTCTTTTTTATTTAGGATCTTTTGCACAGATCCTACCGACTGCGCCAGTAAAATTTTTATAACACAAATAGTTTTTTTTTATTTCGAATATCTTTGAATATCAAAATGACAATTTTATTTAACAACTAGTAATACGATCACTTGAACTTTTCGAGTCGAGTGACGAAATCAGAGTGGCGTGACAAAAAAACGATTTAGCAAATGGTGCCGCCTAATGTGCGGGACCGCTTTCAATGGCGAAAATGCTGAATTGAAGCACGTTGGCAATGTTGCATTCGATGCTTTTGCTGACAAAAGTCTCCAATGCAACATTAGGATATGTCACTTACATATATATGTATTTTATGCGTTTAAGGCGACCTGCACAATCCAATATAATATGTGAAAACAAATGTTGGTTTTATACTTTAAATATCAAATAATATTTATATTTTCTTTCAGATGTTATTATTATTTTTATTTAATTATTCTTTCTTTAAAGATTTTATCACTATTTTTATTTAATTAATCTTTCAAAGTTTTTGAATTTGATTTAATAAAAATTTTATTTTTTCTGATAATATTAAACTTTTCTTCCAGATATTATTATCATTTTATACAATTAATCTGTTCAATATCATTGAACATTCGTACTTATCAGCAAAGCCGAAATACAATTAAAAATAAATATCTATTTTCAAACATACATACATAAATACGTATGTACATAAACACCCACATGCATTTAAATGTAATGTGCATCTAATAATAACACAGTACAACAGCTAATCTGGGGGGTGAGAAATGCCAAGTCAGGGTGATGGTACTAGCTCAATATAGTAAAACCCTCAAAGGATTTGGCGTTCGTATGTGTCAGTTTTTTTTATGACCTTTTAAATTTTTTCCTTATCTTGATCTTTTATTTATATCTTTTCGTCTAAATTTATTTTGTTTCAACAACAAGGGTGTAGGAGTTTCGAAAAAAATATAAAGCGGTCAATACTGCTCAGCTATCACAGATTAAAGCAGCGTACTTAATTGAAAAACAAACGGAAACAATAATTAAATTTAAAAACTAAACAAATTAAAACAAAAAAATGAAGCTTTAATCTTACATTAATTTTTTTTTATTTTTGAACAATTTTTTTATAATATGAATTAATGAATATTACATGAAAATAAAATGAATTTAATTTTTTCTAAATAAACTAAATTACAATAAATTAATAAATGCATAATTTTTACCTGTGCTTACATCACATATGATTGTCACCACTACATGATTTTTACATCATATGTGATAGACACACATGCATGATGTTGGCATCAAGCATAACAGGCATTCATGATCATTAATGACATATCATATATCATTAATGACACAAATTTTTATTCTAAACACCGTTGGAGTGAGCAGTGTAGCTATATGTTGTTCAGGTTGTTAAACCCAGTATGTAAGAAAGAAATGTAATATCACATGTATACAAAAGTTTTTGTCAACTTTTTCATATTGCCCTAAAAAATGTGATAGAAACTTGCACTAAGCAGAAAATTGTGTCACTAGTGATTGTCATATGATTGATCATATGATTATCATCGTTCTTGTAGGGGATAACATTAAACACACACACAAGTATTAAATCGTATTTAAGATAGTTTTAAAATGTGTATATAAGCAAGAAAAATACGAAATAAAATCAGAATGAATATATTCTCAGCTCAAATAAGATCTTTATTTTTCCCTCACCAGTGGTAAGAATTTAAACATTCTTATTTGAGTTTAACCGTTTGATCTTACAAATCAAACATTTGGTCCTATCGAGCCTAAAAAAAGAGCTCAGCCAAATTTAAAAAAGCCCTGATATTATAAAAAATACAGGCAAAATTAAATTGTAAGACGGGCATATTGCTTAAATAAAAATACAGCGTAATCCATTTATAATGGACTCGCTTAAGATGGAAACTCTGTTATTATGTACCTCTTTGTCAAGTCCCAGTTCAAACATATGTAAAAAACTCGGTTAAAATAGACTCGGTTATAATGGACTCCGGTTATAATAGACAATAAAATCCGATTTTGTCCATTATAACCGAAGCTTTCAAAATCAAATTTCAAAACAAAGTTAGCAATCAGTTGGCAATAAGCAAAATTTTGTACTTCCCCGCGAGACACAATCAGTCTCTGCTGCAGAAAATATTCATTTTTTCTTGGAAATAAGTCAAAGAAGGCAAACAACTTCTGCGGTGGGCTGAAAGTGACGTTCGTTGGCTTTTCATTGAGAGTTGTTAATTTTAAGAAAAATGTCGGAAAAAAATAGAAAGCGAGCATTTACATTGCATGAAAAATATACAATAATATGCGAAATTGAAGGAGGAACTTCCCAAGCTGACATTTGCTTGAACAAAAACCTGAAAAACAGACTGTTTCGAACATATTAATTAATCGGGAAAAAATTCAAAATTATTGGAAAGTAAAAAAAAGCCAATAAGGTATTCACCCAAAAGAAAATCACTGACTTTTTTCAAAAGACTTAATTAAACTTATTATTTTCTTAATTTTGCATTTTTATTCATATACTTTATTGCTTTAATAAAAAAACACATTGGATTTACTTTTTGAGTTAAAAATTTTATATTCTGATTAGATGGACACTCGGTTATAATGGACAATTTGACATGGCCCCGTGGAGTCCATTATAACCGGATTACACTGTATTTGTAAGACTGGTGTATATTCCCGCATTAAAACCGATCGCATATGCCGTTTTAGCAGAGACTAAACGCAGTGATCTAACTGCTATCCAAGAGATATTTAGCGGTTGTGAGTAGAGGCAAAGCAAGGTCAACTAGGTGACCAAATCAAATACCTCCAACGATTTCTTTGGAGAAAAACAAGCAGTTCATCAGTAAATAGGAGAAGTATTCCAAAAAAATTCTCGAAATGTCTGTAAACAGAAAAAAAAAATTCTGTATGTCCAGTCAGATTTAACCGAAAAAGTATTGTACACATCCAACACTATTTCAGGAGAGGCATTAAAGAAAACAAAAATTGAAGAAAACATTAAAATTCTTGAAAAGTACCAAAAAGAATTCGATACCAACCACGAAAAGCTAAAGGCAGATTGCATAGGAGAAGAAGATTACTTTAAGAATAATATATACAGGGTAGGCCATTTAAAGTTGACCCATTTGTTTCTAAAAAAAAAGAACAAAAGAAAACAATGTTTTTTGTTCATTTCAAAAATAATTTATTTTGGTCCAAGGGGATTTGTTTCAGCTAATATTTAAAAATTAGATCGCGTAAATGGGCACCTTTAGCTTTGACAGCTAAATGCACTCTTTTTTCGACATTTTCCATGACTTTGGCCAATGTTTCGGATGATATGGCGGCTGTTTCACGTCGAATGTTGGCTTTCAGTTGAGCTAAGGTCTTTGGCTTATTAGCGTATACCTTGGATTTCAAATAACCCCACAAATAAAAGTCTGGTGGCGTCAAATCTGGTGATCTCGGTGGCCAGTCAACATCACCATTTTTCGTTTTCAGCCATTTCGATGGCCCATTTGCCAAAATTAAGGCGTCGCGGATAATCAGCTGGGTTTAGTTTTTGTGCCATTTGAATTTTATATGGAAACATCTTCAAATCTTTATGAATTATGCGTCGGAGAGTGGTGCGAGAGATGTCTAATTCCTGAGAGCGGCGATAACTCGATGTCGATGGAGTCTCCTCAATACTGGCTCGTACAGCTTCGATATTTTCATCAGAACGTCTTGTGCGTTGTCTGGATGCATGACTGGCATTACTGAGATTACCGGTGTTCACAAATTTTGCGTATAAAGACTTAATTGTGTTCTTAACTGGAGCACTTTTCACTTTATTTTTTTTGCGAAACGCACGTTGAGTTAACACAATTGAAAAGTTATTTTGAATATAAAGCTGAACAATTTCAGCGCGTTCTTTTGGAGTGTACTGTTCCATGGTATAAATTGTCTTCGAATGACGCTTCTAACGCGGTATGACATTAGCCGATTTGTCAGCGCTGTTAAAAGTTACAGCGTTGCCAGATGGGTCAACTTTAAATGGCCTACCCTGTACATACAATAACATTATGATTAAAATCGAAGAGGCAATCAATGCATTAAAAATAAGCATTGTGAAAGACAAACCTCTAGTCGAATTTGATCAGCAAATTGAAGCAGTTCAAATACGATGCAATAATCCAGATCAAAAGACTTCCATATTCATGAGGAAAATTGAAAACCTCAGAAGAAAAATGGAAGGTCTAAGCATGGAATTAATGTTCGACAACATTTCAAATAAAGGGCTTAGACTTTTTATTCACAGACATCCAAAATATAAAAAGCAAATTAGTTCTTAATGTAGAAATTGAAGACATATTCGAAAAAATATATGACGAATATTACGAAGAACTTCCGAATTTAAAAAATAAATTAAAAAAGAAGAGCCTAACATTTCTTATCGCCCTAACTTGGATTCAGAAAAATTAAAAATTCCTATATTCTATGGCGATATTAAAGAATGGGCAATTTATAACGTGTTCCAAGAAATGGTACACAATAACGAGCTGTTGCCGAGAGCAGAAAAAATTCTGCGCCTTCGTCTCCGCTTAAAAGGCGAAGCTGTGCGATTAATACAGCACCTACAGATTTCAACAAAAAATTATGAAGCTGCATGGAGTCTGCTAAAACAAAGGTATGACAACCAAAGAATTCTGTTCACAACACGGTGGGATAGAATAATGGATCAACCAAATATAAATAGTGACAATGCTGAAAGCGTGAGACAACTACTAGATACAACAAATGAATGTCTTAACGCTATACAGTCACTGGGAATAAGCATTACGCGTGTAATTGTCCGGAAGTTAGACAAAGAAGGACTGAAATTATGTGAGCAAACAGTCAAAAAGACGAGAGAAATTCAACAATTATCGGACATCAGAGATTTTTTCGATCAACACTTTCAAACATTGAAAGCAGTGGCTGATAAAGAACATCTTAGTAAAAATCGTAAACAACATATGTTCAAGGTCAATAATACCTTACAGGGCAGTCAATCAAGCAGATGTGTTCCTATTGTAAAATTATAGGTCACACTTTACTGCAATGCAGAAGATTCAAAAGCATAACCATTGATGATAGGCGTAAATATGTAAGGGATAACAAAATCTGCTACAGGTGCCTAAATCATAATTGGGGAGAAATTTGCAACAGCAACATCAAGTGTACGAAATGTTTTCGAAATCATCATGACACCTTACATGTAGAATCCGAAGAGAGCAAAAAAGTTATGTCCACAACAAATAACTCAGAAGCAGTTATACTAGCTACAGCTCAAATAAGAGCAAAGACAGCAAGTGGAGAATATATATTGCTACGCGCACTTATAGATCAAGGATCACAACACAACTACAATATCCGAAGAAGCAGCACAGATATTAAAACTGCCGAGAATGAAAACAAAAACAAAACTACATGGTTTAAGTGACGCTGTAGCTGGTGAATCAAAAGCTACAATTCAGGTTGAAATTAAACCAAGATTTTTAAGTAAATACAAAGAAAAGGTAAATGCCGTCGTTTTACCAGTTCTAACCAACGCACAACCGGATATCTCATTTAATTACAACTTTAAAATATGGAAAAATTACTTATACTCTTGCTATCCGTTATTCAACAAATCAGACAGACTTGATATGGTAATTGGAGGAGATATATTCAGCAGTATAATTGAAAGCGGATTTAAAAAAGATCACGGTGCTCTTGGCCAAGCGACGAAATTCGGCTGGATATTATCTGGCATAATTAAAGAAAAAGTTACTGGCAAAATAACGACAGCGGTAACTAATTTGGAACGATTTTGGGAAATCGAAGGCATATCAACTGATGATGATATACGAGAAGATGACACCACCTTAACGCAGTACGAAAAAACTAACAAAAGAGATGCAGATGGCAGATTTATTGTGGAAATTCCACTCAAGAAAGATAAGTCTTAGGAGAATAGCGTAAGAAAGCAGTAGCGCGTCTAATATCAATGGAAAACAAATTCAAGAGCAACAGTAAACTCAAAGAAGAATACAGCAAATTCATCAAAGAATATATAAAATATATATAGACCTTGGTCACATGAGAAAAGTTGATGACAAACAAAAAAGTAAATATTATTTACCTCATCAAGCTGTTATTCGAGAAAATAATATAACAACAAAACTTCGAGTGGTATTTGATGCATCAGCAAAAACATCCAAAGGTAGAAGTCTTAATGATATCATGTATACTGGACCCACATTACAAAAGACATATTCGATATCATACTTAAATGGAGGCTTTGGGAAGTTGTCATCACCGCTGATGTTGAAAAAATGTTCAGGCAAATTAAAATAGCCAAAAAGGATCAGGAATATCACAGGATTGTATGGCGTGAAAATAATATGCGAAAAATAGATGAATATGAGCTAACAACAGTAACATACGGCACCGCATCAGCACCATATCCAGCAGTGCGTACATTAATTGAAATCGCTAATAAGTGTCCAATTGAAAAGTTACAAAAAATAATTAAAGAGGACTTCTACATGGATGATCTTATGACCGGTACAAATTCAGTAAAATAATGTGAATATATCCAACGAAACATCTTCAGGAATTTGGACTTCATCTCAGGAAGTGGTTATCAAATCAAAACAGCATTACTAATAACATATCTAACACTGGAGAGAATGACGTCATACATACATATAAAGGAAAATGAAGCTGTAAAAACACTTGGACTGCATTGTGATCCACAGGAATCCACAATTTCAATTTAAAATTAATTTGAAAAATTCAAAAATTATTACAAAAAGGAGTGTTCTTTCTCAGCTTGCACAAATATTTGACCCATAATTATAATTGCAAAGTTATAATTCAAAAACTTTGGACACTGCAATCTAGCTGGGATAATCAACTATCAGAAGATCTACTGAAGGAATGGATGCCATTCATAAAGAAATTGTATTTAATAGAAAACATAAGGATTCCGCGATGGATAGGAACTTGTATGGACTATCAAATTCAAATGCATGGATTTTGTGATTATTCAGAAACAGCTTATGCCGCAGTTATATACATAAACAAGGGTAACAATGTTAATCTTTTAACAGCAAAAACAAAAGTAAACCCACTAAAAAATCGAAAAGCAATTCCGAAATTAGAACTCTGCGCAGCACACTTGTTAGCTAAATTAATCAGTAAAGTGATGAAAACAATTAGCATATGCCAAGCAATCTATGCATGGAGCGATTCAACTATAACTCTAAGCTGGATTGAAAATTCAAAAAATAAAGACAAATTTATAAGAAATCGAATTGAAGACATCAAAATGCTTACTTCTAAAGTGAAGTGGAAACATGTAAGCTCTAAAGACAACCCAGCAGACGTTGCATCAAGAGGTATTTCTGTGGAGAAAATATAAAATCTAGACATTTGGTGGTATGCACCAAAATGGCTGAAATTATCTGACAGTCAATGGCCAGAAGTCAAAACAAACGATTCAGCAAGAATATTGTTAACATCAAAGGATCAGAACGAATTTTATTAATAATTAGCAGATACTCTAGTTGGTTGAAACAACAAAGGGTTATGGCATGTATATTACGGTTTGGGAAAAAACAAAGAAATTATCAAACCGTAAACTTATCTGCAGAGGAACTCCAATCAGCTAGAAACGTAATCATTCGACAAACTCAGAAACAGTTAATTGAAATAAATAAGTTAATGAGAGAGAAACACATAAACAATACGAGTCAAATCGTAAACCTCAATCCATTTTTAGATAAAAATTGTATCTTGAGAATTGGAGGACGACTGACAAATGCAGAATTACCGTATTGCAAAAAACATTCTATAATTCTTTCCAAATCCTATTTGAGTTCGTTGATAATTAAAGATGCTCACCATTCCACTCTACATGGTGGAAACAGATTATCTTCGATTTTAGCGAATGAAGAAATATCTTGGCATTTTTCTCCCCGGCAGGTCCACATTTTGGAGAAATGTGGGAAGCAGGAGTAAAGGAAATGAAGTACCACTTAATAAGAGCAGTTGGCGAACTTTCAGCGTTGTTAAAAAGCGGGCACACCAACTGTAAATATGAGGAAGTGACTAAATCAATATTTTGGTCAGAACTCTTTGAAGAAAATACTTGGATCTTTAAAGTGTTCAAAAATTCTACGATACATCTAGACTGTCAAAAGGGCAAAATGCAGATATTGCATATTCCGGCACAAGGAATTCTTTCAATCAAAGCTGGCTGTACTGCAAGATATGAAAGTATCACCTTAATCGGCATACAAATATTTAAAATGCAGAGCGACATCAATCCGACGTTGGTCCCGATCGTGACAACTATAAAGGAAATAGCGGAGGACCATATAACTACTCTTCAAATATGTAGAACAGATGACAACGAAGATCAGAGAAAGCTACGTTAGTGGTAGTACGAGTAGTAATCGTAATATGGTTGTCAAAAAAGTAGTTCTAGTTTTATTCGTCGCATCGGGTCATGCTATACCTTTTTGGAAAGCTCATTTCACGCGCCAACACGTGTTTGATTGATTGTCGTTTATTTTAAGTCGTTCGTGATTTTGTGCATTATAGCGTCGCAAACATGGAGCAAAATAAAGAGAAAATACGGCATATTTTACAGTACTACTACGATAAAGGCAAAAATGCATCTCAAGCCGCCAATAAAATTTGTGCAGTTTATGGACCCGATACAGTTTCCATTTCCACCGCACAACGATGGTTTCAACGTTTTCGTTCTGGTGTAGAGGTGGTCGAAAATGCGCCACTCTCCGGAAGGCCTGTCGTCGAAAATTGCGATAAAATGGCTGAATTGGTCGAAAAAGACCGGCATAGTAGTCATTAAACCGTTACAAACCATTTGAAGAGCTTGGAGTCACTAAGAAGCTCGATGTATGGGTGCTATACGAATTGATTCAATAAAAATACCGCAAGACTTTTTTGACAACCCATTATTATGCCTTTTAATGCTATATTTCCGTTATAAATGTAAAGCGAATCATGCTGATAGAATCATTGTCAATATTCCCAACCGACAGAATATTAATAACATAAAAAATACAGTCCACTAATTTAAGTAATCATTTCTTTCCCTCGGCAATATGTTCAAATATCATTGAACATTCGTACTTATCAGCAAAGCCGAAACAAAATTAAAAATAAATATCTATTTTCAAACATACATATGTACATAAATACGTATGTACATAAACAACCACATGCATTTAAATGTAATGTGCATCTAATAATAATAAAAATGCATGGGACACAAGTCATAAATTTAGAGAAGAAATAACATTACACACACACACACACATGTATGTATTAAATTGTAGACTTGAAAACAACCCCATGTCAAGCAGCAATAAGCAATATGTTGCAATACATACAAACGTACACATATATTTAGTTATTTAAGATAGTTTTAAAATTTGTATATAAGCAAGGAGGATGGAGTCATGTGTAGAAGTTCACGCAAGTGAGGAAAGTTCTCTGATTGCCATTCACTTGGGAGTGGCCAGAAACGATTCTTTTACATGTGACTCAAGCAGCTCACGACTTCCGGTCTTTGACCAAGTATCCTCTGGGTAGCCTAAGAACATCCGTTTGAAGGCGAGCTAACGTGAGAAGGCGAAGCATTCCCTGCATAGGGTTGTGCGCTGGGTTTGGGACCCGCCACGTAAAAAAACACCCCCAGGGAATAGTCAGAACCAGCCTCGGATGAGAGACCCCCCTTTTGATGACGACCATGGCAAACGAAATAAGGACTACGAATTGAGGGCATGCACCTGGAATATCCGGTCCCTTAACTGAGAAGGTGCCACTGCCCAGCTGGTTGATGTCCTCGTGAAAACAAAGGCTGACATCACCGCCGTCCAAGAAATGCGATGGACGGGACAAGGACAGAGACGAGTAGGTCCTTGTGACATTTACCACAGTGACCATATAAAGGAGCGCAGGTTTGGTGTGGGATTCGTGGTGGGAGAGAGACTCCGTCGCCGAGTACTATCATTCACTGCGGTGAATGAACGTCTAGCCACAATCCGCATCAAAGCGAGGTTCTTCAACATATCGCTGATTTGCGCCCACGCCCCGACGGAAGAGAAGGACGATGTGACCAAAGATGCCTTTTATGAGTGCTTGGAGCGCACTTATGAGAGATGCCCCCGTCACGATGTAAAAATCTTGCTTGGCGACTTCAACGCCAGGGTGGGCAAAGAAAGCATCTTTGGTACTACGGTCGGTAAATTCAGCCTCCACGACGAAACATCCCCAAATGGGTTGAGGCTGATCGACTTCGCCGGGGCCCGAAATATGGTTATCTGTAGTACTAGATTCCAGCATAAGAAGATCCATCAAGCTACCTGGCTGTCTCCGGATCGAAAAACTACCAACCAGATCGATCATGTTGTGATAGACGGAAGACACGTCTCCAGTGTTTTAGATGTGCGTGCGCTCCGAGGTCCTAACATCGACTCGGACCACTATATTGTTGCAGACAAAATTCGCATCCGCCTCTGTGCAGCAAAAAACGCACGCCAACAAACAGAAGGAAGGTTCGACGTCGAGAAGCTGCAATCACAACAGACAGCCGAACGATTCTCTTCTCGGCTTGCACTCCTGCTCTCTGAGAGCACTCGTCAATAACTCGGTATAAGGGAACTGTGGGACGGCATTTCAAACTCCTTACGTACAGCTGCAACCGAAACCATTGGTTTTCGGAAAGTGCAAAAGAACAGCTGGTACGACGAGGAGTGCCGTGTCGCAGCGGAGAGAAAACAGGCTGCCTACCTCGCAACGTTACGATCGACCACAACACGTGCGGGATGGGACAGATACCGAGAGTTGAAGAGGGAAGCGAGACGCATTTGCAGACAGAAGAGGAAAGAGGCCGAAATGCGTGAGTACGAACAGCTGGATAAGCTGGCCGACAGGGGTAATGCTCGAAAATTCTACGAAAAGATGCGGCGGCTTACAGAAGGTTTCAAGATCGGAGCATACTCCTGTAGAACCCCCCAAGGTGATCTAGTTACCGATGCCCAGAGCATACTTAAATTATGGAGGGAACACTTCTCCAACCTGCTGAATGGCAGTGATAGCACAACACCGGGAGAAGGCGAACCCGATTCCCCAATCGATGACGATGGAGCAGACGTTCCATTACCCGGCCATGAAAAAGTTCGAATAGCAATTGCCCGCCTGAAAAACAACAAAGCGGCAGGGGCCGATGGATTGCCGGCCGAGCTATTGAAACACGGCGGCGAAGAACTGATAAGGAGCATGCATCAACTTCTTTGTAAAATATGGTCGGACGAAAGCATGCCCAACGATTGGAATTTAAGTGTGCTATGCCCAATCCATAAAAAAGGAGACCCCACAATCTGCGCCAACTACCGTGGGATAAGCCTCCTCAATATCGCATATAAGGTTCTGTCGAGCGTATTGTGTGAAAGATTAAAGCCCACCGTCAACAAACTGATTGGACCTTATCAGTGTGGCTTCAGACCTGGTAAATCAACAACCGACCAGATATTCACCATGCGCCAAATCTTGGAAAAGACCCGTGAAAGGAGAATCGACACTCATCACCTATTTGTCGATTTCAAAGCTGCTTTCGACAGCACGGAAAGGAGCCGCCTTTATGCCGCGATGTCTGAATTTGGTATCCCCGCAAAACTAATACGGCTGTGTAAACTGACGTTGAGCAACACGAAAAGCTCCGTCAGGATCGGGAAGGACCTCTCCGAGCCGTTCGATACCAAACCAGGTTTCAGACAAGGCGACTCCCTATCGTGCGACTTTTTCAACCTGCTTCTGGAGAAAATAGTTCGGGCTGCAGAACTCAACAGAGAAGGTACCATCTTCTATAAGAGTGTACAACTGCTGGCGTATGCCGATGATATTGATATCATCGGCCTCAACACCCGCGCCGTTAGTTCTGCTTTCTCCAGACTGGACAAGGAAGCAAAAGAAACGGGTCTGGCAATGAACGAGGGCAAGACGAAATATCTCCTGTCATCAAACAAACAGTCGTCGCACTCGCGACTTGGCACTCACGTCACTGTTGACAGTCATAACTTTGAAGTTGTAGATAATTTCGTCTATCTTGGAACCAGCGTAAACACCACCAACAATGTAACGTGTGCGAGTTTTCGAGAGAAAAGTTCTGCGAAAGATTTATGGTCCTTTGCGCGTTGGCCACGGCGAATATTGCATTCGATGGAACGATGAGCTGTACGAGATATACGACGACATTGACATAGTCCAGCGAATTAAAAGACAGCGGCTACGCTGGCTAGGTCATGTTGTCCGGATGGACGAAAACACTCCAGCTCTGAAAGTATTCGACGCAGTACCCGCCGCGGGAAGCAGAGGAAGAGGAAGACCTCCACTCCGTTGGAAGGACCAAGTGGAGAAGGACCTGGCCTCGCTTGGAATATCCAATTGGCGCCACGTAGCGAAAAGAAGAAACGACTGGCGCACTGTTGTTGACTCGGCTATATTGTATAATAGATTTTATGTAAAGCACCAAACTCCAGTGACCAAGTCTCAATTCTGGCGAGTATATTAGTAAATAAGGATTGAGCTAAATTAACGTCAGAGACTTTTGTGTAGATTAGAACATCGTCAGCATAGATCTGGTGCTCAACTCCTTTGTAATTTTTTATCATCCTACTAATATCATCGAAAGCAATGATAAAAAGGAAGGCTGAAAGAGGTGAACCTTGCGGCGTACCATTAGAAAGCGGGAGTGTTGAAGAAAGAAAACCATTTACGTTGTCTTTGAGTTTTCTGTTTGTGAGAAAGTTGGTAATAAAACGTATCATATTCTGGCCTATTTTCCATTTTCTAAGTTGTCGAATAATAATATGGGCTCCAATTTTGTCGAAAGCTCTATGAAAGTCCAGAGATAGTACGGACACGTGGTTTTTGCTGGACAAAGCGTTAGTAATGAAGTAGTCTAGTTGGATTAAAGCATCTAACGTGCCTTGACCTTTTTTGTAGGCGACTTGATTCGGTGATATGAACTTGTTTCGCTGAGCATACCACATCAAGCGGTTTGCCATGATCTTTTCCAAAATTTTGCCCATACATGGAAGGAGGGAAATCGGCCTATAGTTAGCAAGTTCATCGGAGGATTTGTGTGGTTTAAGTATTGGTATAACACACGACGTTTTTCAAAATTGGGGGTAGACACCAGTATTGAAAATTTTGTTATAAAGCTTTACCAATCGGAGCTTGAGACTTTTCGGCATATGTCTGATAATTGGATAAGAAATTTTATCTTGCCCCAGGGACTTACCCTTAACGGTAGATGCAACGAACTCGAATTCCGACAGTGAAATGCTGGTTTCTATTTGTCTAGCAGAAAAAGAAAGAGGGGAGACAGAGTAGGAAGTGTCGGACAGTGTGGTGGTTTTAGAGGTTTGAAACTGTGTGCTGAATGAAATATCTGAGCTTCTTTCAGAATAGTGGTTTGCAAATAACTCGGAAATTTCGGATGGATTGGTTACCAAACCTGCTGGCCCCTTTACGCATTGAATGGTTAGATTTCTAGGCACTCCAGAAAGTTTTTTTAAAGCGTTCTATATTAACTTAGGACTAGACGAAGGATTTATTTTGCTTGTGAAATCCTGAAAACATTTACGCTTGGCCTGTTTCGCGGAACGACGGAAAAGAGCATTGGCTTTCCTGAAAGATATTAAGTTGACTAGTGATCGAGCCCGTTTGTATTCATACCAAGCTGTCTGTTTTTTTGCCCGCAATTCAGCGATTTCTTTATTCCACCAAGGAACACTCTTTGAACTTGCTGTTGGCTTTGTATGAGGAATGCTAACATTCGCTGCTGAACGAATAATTATACCCTGAACAGGGTATATTAACTTTGTCACGATGTTTGTAACACCCAGAAGGAAGCATCGGAGACCCTATAATGTATATATATAAATGATCAGTATGTTGAGCTGAGTCGATTTAGCCATGTCCGTCTGTCTGTCCGTCCGTCCGTCCGTCTGTCTGTATATATACGAACTAGTCCCTCAGTTTTTAAGATATCCTCTTGAAATTTTGCAAACGTCATTTTCTCTTCAAGAAGCTGCTCATTTGTCAGAACTGCCGATATCGGAGCACTATAACATATAGCTGCCATACAAACTGAACGATCGGAATCAAGTTCTTGTATGGAAAACTTTCACATTTGACGAGATATATTCACGAAATTTGGTACAGATTATTTTTTAAATCAACAATGTAATCTCCGAAGAAATTGTTCCGATCGGATTACTATAGCATATAGCTGCCATACAAACTGAACGATCGGAATCAAGTTCTTGTATGGAAAACTTTCACATTTGACGAGATATATTCACGAAATTTGGTATAGATTATTTTTAAGCCAACAATGTAATCTCCGAAGAAACTGTTCAGATCGGATTGCTATAGCATATAGCTTTCATACAAACTGAACACATAGTTACTAACAGAAATGCACCTGTGAAGGGTATTTAGCTTCGGTGCAACCGAAGCAACTTGGTTAGGGTTGTCAGATATTGGGGTATTATTGCCATTTATCTCGCAATGTGTCTGAAACTTCTCCCAATCAGCGTAATCAGTTTTGTATACCTTATTTATTTTGTGGTTTTTAGTTGTTGAACCTAGGTGCAATTTTAGTACAATGGGGAAGTGATCGCTTCCATGCGGGTGATCGAGTATACTCCATTCGCACTCTGTGACAAGTGTGTCGGTGCACATTGTAAGATCTACATGGGTAAAAGTGGAGTGAGTTGAAAAGTGCGTCGCGGATCCGTTATTCAAACATATTAAGTTAGAGGAAAGTAAAGCATCTTCAATGCATTTGGCGCTCTTGTTGGCTATTGGAGATCCCCATAGTGGACACCATGCATTAAAATCACCAGCGAAAATTAAAGGAGTAGAAGCTTGGTTGATTAATTGCAGGATGTCTGTACTGGTAAATTGTTCGTCTGATGCAATATAGGTGCAGATAATGGTGATTTTTTTAACTAAGATAATTTCGATCGACATAGCCAGCAAGTTGGATTGAATGGCATTAATTTTGTGTGGAATATCTCTTCTAATGAGAATCGCAATGCCTCTTTTACTTGTGCTAATATGTGGAAGATTGTGAAACATGCCAATGTACTGCTTAGGAGTAAAAGCCGACAAGTTGAAATAGATGTGAGTTTCATTTAAGAGTATAATAGCAGGGGTATGATCATGTATTAATAATTGAAGCTCATTGTAATTATTAGTGTAGCCGTTTAAATTCCATTGTAATATTGGAATCATAAGATCTATGTAGGAAGAAAAGAAAAAGGGAAACAGAAGAGAGTCAATAAAGTTGTCCGATTAATAGATTGTACTTAATAAACAGCAACAATGTGCATGGTTATTGAAGATGTCCGCTTAATATGGCGTCCATTTAAGAGAGGTTACAGAATATATCAGAAAATTAAAAATCATTATAGTATATAGTATATGGGAGTTGGAGTAGTATCGACCCAATTTTATCTATAAGCAATTATCATCATACATAATAAAAAATGATCCCTGGGTTTCCTTAAGGTACCCCACATACAATTACCAATCCAATGTGTTCACGTGTGACACTAGTATACTTGCTCGCATTGAAAGTGCGCACTGAAAGTCGGAAAAAGTCTGAAAATCTGAAAATAAATTGGAACTCTCTGAACAAAATTGAAATCTTTCAATTTTTCTGCTCATTATTGCGACGGGTAGCAACGTGTATGCAGACCGATCTCATATTTGTTTAAATTTTGAAGTGAAAGGTTGTGCGCGCATCAATCAATCTGGCATTTTTACGATTTTTTATTAATTGGATTGGCGGGCAGGATAGAAAAAAAATTAAAGGTTGTATGAAATTGGGGCAAAGTTTATTATCTTTGGCATTAAATTATCTTCTATTTAAACTAAAAAGACACTAAGAAAATTTAAGTTTCAACATATTTTTAAATAACATAAAGTAATTTTTTTTGGTCAAAAACCACTTTTTTCAATTTTTTTTAAATTGTAAAGTTTACTCTTTTTTTTGAATTTTCTTAGTTTAACTAGAAGATAAGTTACTAACAAATAAGAATGTCTTTGAATTTTTTGTTTCCGATAGAAATTGCGACCTGTATCATGCATGCGAGATGCATCGGCCAATTGCTTCTCAAAGGCAGAATATCAAAGATTTCCTATCCAAAAATTTTTCGGATGATGTTTAAATATATATCAATAAACTCTAGAAATTTTGCTTCAATCAATTATTTTTTCCAAAAAATCCTCAAAAAAATCGATTTTTTTAAGTCTCTAGTCTGGTGCTGGTGGAGTGGACATAGGTACATACATATATAAGCCAACGGTTTGGTACTTTTACCACCTAGACTTCCTTCGAGAACATGAAGTGACAACAACAGGAATAAGTACGCTGGAAAACCCCAAAAGCCTTACTTTATTTTTTTTGCCTCTTTTTGCTTCTCATTTTCCGCGCACACCGAAATTACAAGTAGTGCTAAAATTTCTACTTCTGAGGCCATGTCCTTTCACTTCAACGATTACAACGAAATGATGTCTGAACAACATGTCGCAGGAAGTATAGTGAACGGTATGCATACAAGTCTGCAAGTCCCGCCTTAGTTCACGGATGAAACGATAAGAAGAAGGTTTCCGTTCGGATCTATCCCTTTTGATAGTTTGGGGTGTGAATTAGTGATGGTGTGGTGGATTGTATAATATTGTGTAGTACGACCGATGTTGTGTGCTGCTTGTTGTAAAAGTCATGAATGTTTTTGCTTTTTTTTTGTTACCGGAATCTTCGAAAGATACGGTACTGTTTCAGACGGCATGCCCGATTCATCCTGCACGCGCATGTGCCGCCATTGTTACCTAGTGCGGAACCTGCGGTGTAGGACGCCTCTCCGTGTTTTCTCTCTACCCACATTTGCACGTTTCTGATCAACGTGTGTCCATCTACCTTTTGTTGTTTCGTCCCATCGTTTTTGGCACTCATTAAGGCTGCCGGCGTTTTTCGCTTTGTCATACATTCTTTTTAGCTCCATTGCCATAATATCTTTAGGCATGATACCTGAATAATTCCAGCCCTGCTGGTTTATTTGGCTTTTGTATAAGCACTAGCCGCTGTTTTTTCCAAATCTTAGGGAATAGTCCCTATCGTAAGCATCGCGTATAAACTTCCGTAAACGGGATGGGTTTATATTTAATAGCCAGTTCCAGGGCCTTATTCGGGATGCCATCTAGGCCTGATGCTTCGGAAAAAGAGTTTTGGTAACCGTCTTTAATAAACTAGGGCATGTAGGCGCTTGTCCTTTATAGTCTTTAATCTTTGACATGACGATTTCATATGCATCTCCTCATGGGTTTTCTTCGACCTTGTTGCAAAGCTCTTTAAAAGAGCTCTTCTTTATTGCTTTCTTGAGTTCATTTCGCTTTCGTTTAAAGCGCTCGTTTATCATTGTGAAATCTGCCGCTTTTGACCCCTTTGACACTGACGCCTCGCTTTGTGGCATTCACTTTTTAGAGCTTCAATACCCTCATGTATGTGCGGGTTTCCATGTATGTGCGGGTTTCCTGTATGTGCCTTGTTTTTTTCATACGCAAGCTTTGCTCACATGTTTAACAAGGCATTCAGCCATCTTTTCTATGTCTATTTGTACATATCCTCATCAAGGGTTTCAGTTTTCCAGCGTCTGTTTTGAACTTTTTTGAGATAATTAGGCATTTTGTGCGTTTTGTCAAATTCTAGTAGAATTGCCAAGTGGTTACTGTGTGTACACGACCCCAAAAGGGAGCTACTACCAAACGTAATATCGATTACAGAACCGCCGCCGGTTTTTTCGAAAGTATTTAGTATTTAAAATAAAAAGTATTTTATGATTTTGTAACTGATTTAAGAAATGTTTAATTTTAAACTATAATTTTCTTTTTTTATACATATTTCAACATTGAATTTACAGCATAAAATCAATACGGAGTTTGCTCATTTTACTAAATCTTTCTATTATTTATTCAGGTGCCACATCAATTTCGTAGTTTATGTTGAGGAGTGCTAATCCGTTCAGTCTTTTTGCAGTACCGTTGTTCGGAGCTAAGTCTTGATTCGGTGCAAAGAAGAAAAGAATCGTTCAGCGCTAGCATTTATGGCTGGCAAAGTGCTGAGGCTTTCTAAGGCAAAAATCACTTGTGTTCTCATAGTCATTCTCTTTTTCCATGGTTGTTAAAATAGCGCTACTTCTGCATTGAGCTTCATTTTTTTATCCACGCAAGATTTCCCCAAAACGTCTAATTAGGCATTCAATGAGTACAGTTAAATCCTTTTTTTTCCAAATTTAGGTTAAATTTTGGTAACAGCCAACTCAAATCGAAACTTACAAAAACTTCATCGGAAAACTACGTGTTTAAATCTTTCATGCAGAAACTCTGTAAAAGTCTTCTCAGCTTTGAAAATCTTATTTTTCAACCATTCGAAAAAATTTCATTAAAGTGATGATCAGCATGCATTCTTCGTGTTGTTATGACGTTTGATGCTTGATGCTGATAAGTTGATTGTACGGTTAGTGACATCTATGCTAAATTTTACGTCAAAATATTCATTAGTATTTGAAATACGCGTCGTTTTGTTAATTTTTACTATGTCTGAATTTATTGAACAAAGAAGTGCGATAATGCACCATCTTATACTGCATTGGTTATACGTGATCATTTCGCCTCATTTTAACTAATATCGTGATGCAAGCACCGCATTCGCCTAATTTTGGTAACTTCTGGCTATTTCGCAAATTCACATAACCACTCCGAGGACACCGTTTTGACTCAATTAAGGATATAGTAAAAACTGAATTGCAGAAGGCTCTGATGGCTATGACGACGGAGGATTTTTGCAAGTACTATGATGACTGAAACAAAATTCGCCCGCATAAGTGTTTTGCTGTGGGAGGGGCTTACTTTGAAGGGAATGAAATGGACAAAATTCACCTTTCAATTTGATCATAGTAGTATTTCTTTATAAATGTTTGTACACATGTGGCTCGTATTTACTTTCGGAAACATACAGACAAATGTGCCAAAGAAAGAATATGTGCATACAAGTATACATATGTACATATAGTACATATGTTTGTTTGTCCTGTGTAAGCATTGGTTTATTTTGCATGTCGGTCTGTGCGCAAGAAATAAATTTTAAAAACTTTAAAATAAGATGAAAACGATTATGGTTTTTTATGAAATTTGTGGCTCAGTGGAAATGATGTATAACTTTTTACTTTTGGGGATGGGGAACTCTCCCTCAGATTTAAATTTTGTTTTAAAATTGGTAAAACTATTACCGAAAGATTTCAATTGATACAACAAGTTTGCTTTCGACGTTTTCAAAGTGGTCGTGAGGACATAAATGACGATCAACATCCGCTCCAATCAAAATCCGTGATCACCGGAAATTCCATCGAAACTGTGCGTGAATTCATCAAAAATCAGCCGAAATCAGCATTAAAATTCATGGAAATGGAATTGAACATCTCCGAAATATCGACTTATCGCATCTTGACCAAACATTTGAGCTTACGAAAGGTGTGTGCACGGTTTGTTCCGCATAAATTGACTGACGACCAAAAATTGCCAAGAATCCCACATTCGAAGGACATTATTAAAGAGGTTAAAAAGAACAAAAAATTTCTTAACTATGTTGTGACTGTTGACGAAACGTGGTGTTTCCAAAACGATCCCGAAACGAAACACCAGAGTGCTGAATGGAAGACACCCGAGGAGCCGAAACCCAAAAAATCACGCATAGAGAAGTCAAAAGTGAAGACAATGCTGATTTGTTTCTATGATTCCAAGAGTAAGGCCCTATTGCGAAGATGAAAGTTGGCGTTAGTTGTCTCATCGATCGACGCTTATAATCGATTATGTGACCAAAATTCACATTTTAACCATTAATCACTCCCAGTATTCACATTGCCCATGAAAGGAAAGAGGTATGCAGACGTAGAGGCTGGCTCAGCAGCTCACAACTTCTCGACAGCCAAAAATCCTGTGGGTAGCCAAAGAACATCCATTTGAAGGCGATCTAAAGTGAGAAAGTAAAACATTCCCTCCACTTTGTTTGGGACCCGCCACGTAAGCAACCCCCCCATGGAAAGGCAAAAAACCTCGGATGAGAGACCCCCCATTACCAAGGTCGAAACGCATTAAGGATAACGACTTAAGGGCATGCATCTGGCGGATATTCCCTTAATTGTGACAGTGCCGCTGCCCAACTGGTTGATGTCCTCGTTAGAGTAAAGTCTGACATTACCCCCGTCCAAGAAATGCGAAGGAAGGGACAAGGACTGAGGCGAGTCGGTCCTTTTGGCATTTACTACACTGGTCATATAAAGATCAGTGTGGGATTCGTGGTGGGAAAGAGACTCCATCGCAGAATACTGTCACTCACCCTGGTGGATGAACGTCTAACCACGATCCACATCAAAACGAAGTTCTTCAACATATGACTGATTTGCGCCCTCGACCCGACGAAAGAGAAGGACGAGCTACCCCCGCCACGATGTCAAAATCTTCTGTTTAATATATGCCCACACATTTTCAATAGGGTTTGTATGGTAACAACATGTTGCAAAAGTGTCATAATCCTACATTACGTTCTAATTATACCGTCTTTGTATACTATTTTTCTTATAAATTTGCAGAAGGTAAATAATATTATTTAAGCATTAATAGCTCAATACAACTTTTCTAAAGTCTTCGCGCCGGTGGAGGATTGAAAAGATGTGTAGTCGAATGAGAAACTGCATTGAGTTTTTAATAATTGGCCCGTCGAGTATAAAGAAATCAAGTATTTATTATAAGATAATATGAAAGATTTGGTACAAAGAAGCTAAGGGAGTCACGGCAAATCTTCAGCCCTGGTAATGTGTTAAAAATACAGTAAAAAAAAACAACGATACTTTAGTTAGGAAGTATTTAAGCAATTAAAAAAGCGAGTAAATGTAAAAGTTACTGTAAAAGGAAAAAACTGTATGGCGCCAAAAATACAATTTTAAAGACATTGAAGAACTATGGAACCAATATCACAGTAACAACACAAAGTTGGCGGGAAAAGTAGCAATGAATCACGAAAACTTTGTCAATAATGTGTTGGAGAATTTGCGGCAAATATGCAAAAGCAAATAGCCCAACTTATAGTCTATAAAATGAAAATGAATTTAATAATATAGTAAGACTTTTTAATTTAAAATACGCACAAAAACCCATTTTTTTGCTACGTTGGTATGACAGTGACATTTTTGCTAAATTTTATATCAAAATAATCATTAGTCTTTGGTATACGCTTGTCTTTCTGAAGTACAGTCTGTCAAGTAAGAGCGTGGTCGTCTTACTTTATAAAAAAAAAATATTTTATAAAACTTTTATATTTATATGGTCAATAATATGTCCAGTCACCACCGGCGTCGATAATTGCCTGGCATCTCCGAGGCATGCTTTCTACTAATTGGACGACGTATTCCAGTGGTAAGGATCTTCAGTTCCGACGAATTTCGTAAGACAACTGCTTCAAAGTGTATGTGCGTCTTTCACGAAGCTTCTGTTTAATATTTGCCCACACATTTTCAATAGGGTTTGCATGGGGCGACTGCGACGGCCAATCCAATGTTCATTTTTTTTCTGATGAACCATCGTTTGGCAGATAGCAGTAAGCCCTTTTTGTGGATTTTTATCATTTTTTTCGGCATTTAGGTTGTCAGTAAAGAGGTGCAAAGTGCCGAATCCCTGCTTTGAGAAGCAGCCCCAAAGATGCACCTTTATTCCATGTTTTACGGTCCGCTGAACAAGCCTGTTGATGGAAGTTAACCAAGCTCGCGTGAGGACAGAACGTGCCCATATAGAACATTCATTAGTAAAAATTACATTTTTAAAATCTCTATCTATATTCTCATGCTCCCAAGCGAGTCGCTTTGCCACACATTTTTCAGTCAGGTTCGTATAGTTTCGTAGGATATAACTAAACCCTTTGCCATTAATTTTGCTTGCCGCAGTGTTAAAACAGGATTCCGCGAAAACAGATTCACTATTATTTTTTTATATTTTTTGTTCACTTTTCCTATCGAACCACGTTCTGGTAAATCAACGACATATTTAGCCACTACGAGTATATATCGCTGTATCCACTTCTGTACAAATGCCTTCGACTTTCTCATATATTTAGCAGCCGCTGATTGCGACATTTTGGGACCTTTCAGGTGGATGCAAAGGAACACAGCCTCGTAGCGCGACGCGTACTTAGCACTCATGGCGTTTAACGTGATTATCTTTCAAAAGATCAACGACAACTGAACCTTTGTTGACAATGTATCAAGGACAAAGCTTCCCTCTATTGGCTCGCAAAGGAATTAGAGCGAAATCTTTCATTAACTGTCGGTAAAGTCGACCACGCTCTTACTTGACAGACTGTACATAACGCGCATTCAGAGATTTTTACGATGAGTGAAATTATTCAAAAAGGAAGTTCCATTAATATCGGTATTCTGCGTGAGACGATTGTCTCATGTCTCTAATAGTGGCTATAGTAATTTAGTGATTCTGTTAGTCAGGAGTCTCATTTTGGTATTCTGGCAAATAGAGTATTCTACTTTACAGTATACTACTATACTGTAACTGCCAGAATACCAAAATGAGACTCCTGACTAACAGAATCACTAAATTACTATAGTCACTATTAGAGACATGAGACAATCGTCTCACACAGAATACCGACATAAATTTTGTGTGCCTGCTTATCTTCGTCAATGCTGAGGCAGTACAAAGCATATTGTATTTGCAAACGCATAAGGATACATACATTTAACAAAAAAACATATTTACTTAAGATAACATCCCAGTAAACAATCGCGTTTGTAAATAAACTTAAAATAAACTTACACTGGTAAACCTTTTCGTTACAAAAAGTTTACGTCTTTCATTACAAAACAATTACAAAAGACTTGTAAAGAACCAAAACGTTACATTACTTTGGGCTTTTTCACATACTTGTAAAATCGCTTATTTTTAAACTTAAAAGTAAGCATTTATTAAATTAATATCCAACCGCTTGTAAGTTTATTTTCAAATGTATTTGTAAACGTGTTGTAATGATTTTATGTAATGGTAGTAAAATAAATCGCATGATATATTTTTAAAGATATATAATTATTTTCTTTATTAGTTTTAATTCATTTAATATTATTTATTATATATACATATGTACTTATACTAAAAATTAAAAAAATTCTTGATAATTTAAATTAAACTTATACTAAAAATTTAAATTTAAAAAACATTCTTTAAAAATGAAATGATGGAAAAATAGTTAGGTAAAATAATTAATTTGCTGCATTTTGGTGCTTCCGTTTTTGTCTATTTTTGGCAAACTGAAAAATCGTCTTGGTGCCACTTATATATTCAGTGTCATTGCCCTTCACTTCATGTAAGAAGACATCTGAAATTTAAATTAAAAATATATATAAGTATATAAGTACACATGTAAATATAAAGTTTATTAAGTTTTATTATTAAGTACCTCGGATAGCCATAGATACTTTTAAGACGCGGACAGGTTTTTTGTCTGACGTTCCACTCCAAGCAAAATGTTGAGCACATTCATCGGATACCAATGAGCGCCAAGCTGTTCTGACGAATTTCGCTCCTGTGTATTTAATATTTTGCATAAGTTCCGATTTATTCAAAAAAAGGAAATTGTGAAATTGGCTTTTAAACAGTCAATAAATATTTACATACAAATTTAGCATATTCTTCATCCTTCTGGAGTAAACTCTCCAATTCCATAAATTGCTCCACTGTGTTTAAAGGTTCCGCTGGCATAATCTTTTTTGATGGAACATTGTCTCTGCTATTCCTCAACTCTGCGATATCTCGCTACAAGCTTCTTACCTCCTCGACGATTCTTCCCATAGATTTGGATACAGCTGCATCAATGGTGCTTTGAATTGCTGCAAAAAAACATTTTCATTAAAAAAAAATGTTCAAATAAATAATTGATATTGACTACCTTCTAAAAATGTGGGATCCAGTGTATAGCTATTAATTGTTCCTGCTTTTTCGACTATGATGTGGTTATTTCCGTTTTAGTTGATGGATGTTTCAAATTGCAAATGCAAAAAAAAAATTATAACAACGCCTTAAAATACAACATGCAACTTACCCTTTTATATTGTAAAGGCCTTTTTTATTTTATTTTATTTTATTTATAACACTTCTAAATAATACTTATATGTAAGTAATTTTTCAATTAATTATTTTTAGTTATTAACTTTTCCACTGTTTTATTTAAAACGCACGTCTTTACATCTCACAAATTCAATAATTATTAACTGCGATCATTCAAAAAAGGAAAAACAGTCGTCAGAGAGTCGGCGAAAAAACTAACGGGAAATGGTAAACGGTTGGTTTACTTTTTGTGTTTACATGTAAACTGATTTGCAATGTTGCATCATAAGTTTACATTTATGTTTGTAAGTAAACGTTTTTTCAACGCATTTATTTTAAACTTACAAATATAAGATAAGTAAACTTATAATTAAACTTATTTCTCACATTTGTAAGTAAGTTTACTCAAATGTTTGTAGATAAGTTTATTTTAGCGCAGATTTACGAAACATTTACGCAATTGTTTATTGGGATAATATGAATACAAATGTGCATGCACACTTGAAAACAATCCCATACCATGTAGCAAAAACAATGTGCTACATACATATGAACATGCACACATTCAAATATATCAAGATAGTTCTTAAAATAGTTATCGAATGATTATAGAATGAAACACTTCTCGTAGAATGAAATAGTTTTCAGCTTAAATAAGGTCTTTATTTTTCACCCACCAGTGGTAAGGATCTTAAGAATCTTATTTAAGTTTTAAAGTTTGATCTTACAAATCAAACAGTTTGATTATAATTCAAACATTTGGTCCTTCGGGCCGGATTGTGGTCTCTCAAAATCGATCTTCAGTAGTCGAAGTCGATTAAGAATCGGTTCTTGACATTCGAAAAATCGATTATTTTACGAGAAAACTCGATTCTCGAGTAGTATCGGAATCGAGTTTACCATCCCTACTGGCCGCCATCGCGTGCACATTAAAATCTGCGCACAATAACCACCACAAAAAATAATTATTTTTTTTCCATGTAATTTATATGGGAAATCGAAAATGTCGATGAGGCACCTCTTAATATTAATATAAAGAGCTCAGATTTTACCAGGACTTGTTTTTAGTCATGTTGAATGAGATTTTCATGGTAACTACGAAAAATAAAATATAAACTAATTTTTGGCCCACCTTAATATATATATATATATATTGCCGACGAAGCTGCACTTGAAAGGTATGAAAATCGTATACAACACTTATGGAATCTCGTGAAGAAAAATATAGATGAAATGATATATATATACAACAGGACGTATATTGATGACGAAACAGAGGAATTTCAATATACGAATATTGAAAAAACAAAGAGGAATCAACTTAAAAGAAAGCGAAGAAAAATGGCTGCAGCTAAAGTTAGAAACAACAAAATTACATAACAGGCATACAGGACACTTGGGTTCATATTCAGATGTGAGGTTGACTTCAGGAATGCTGATACGTTCGTAAGGCTGTACTCGACCTTGGTGCGTCCGATGTTGGAGTATTGTTCATTGGTTTGGTCTCCTCATATCGACTGTCTTATTAACACAGTGGAGAGAGTGCAGAAGAAACTCTATAAATATGTCGCGTACTTCCTGGGACGTAAAGGATGGGTCGGAGGTTCGTGGTCAATTTGGGATTTGTGAACCTGATGAGTCGGTGACAAGTATCAGATCTCTTGTTTGCTTTTAAATCACTAAATGGATTAATCGACTCTCCGGAAATTTTGGAACAATTCGGCATTGTAAGCTGTATGACTGCGTTGAGTTCGCACAGACTGTTAAAAACAGTCAACTCTTCGAAGAACTGCGTGCGGGAGGAGTAGGGTTATAGCCTTAGTCAATAGACATTATGAAGATATTAATATGTTTGGTTGTACGTATGCGAGCTACGTCTCAAGGGTTAAGGGGTTAATAATGTAACATTAATGTGTGATTTGTGATTAAACCTAGTCATGGATATGCCTTTTTTTGTTTTTGTATATAGCCGATTGGCGTAAATAATAATAAATAAATAAATAATATATTGACCTAAGATATGCATTTAGGCAATTGAATACGAATGTGCATGTGCACTTGAAAACAACACCATACCATGTAGCATAAAATACATATGAACATGCACACTAGGGTGCCCGTTATTTACCAAATTGATTATTTTTGACGAGACGCCCCTTAAACTTTTAGTTTTCCATCTAAAAAAAAATATCAGACCATAAAAAGCCCTTAATTTTCATAATAAATCTTGTCCCAAACACGATACATTTCCCCTTGAAATTACATGGGATTTTGCCACTTTTTACAAATATTTTTTTTCGCTGGAACTTTCTCGTTTGTAGGAATTAAAAAGTCATATTCTTATACAGAATTGAATGCTCTACAAAGAACGGACACCCTAATGCACACATACACATATTTTAAGATATTTAAGATAGTTCTTAAAATTGTAAATAAATACGTGAAAACTCTAAATAAAATCAGACTAAAATAGTTCTCGTAGAATGTAACACTTCTCGTAGAATGAAATAGTTCTCACAGAACAAGACTTGACTATTATTTATTTTCCCCCACCAGTGGTAAGAAATATTTGAGAAAGCTTGTGCTTTGTTCAGTTGGAAAATGCCTTCGGCGATAAAGTTTTGTCGCGAGCAAGTGGTTTTGATTAGTACAAACTATCGATTACAAGGATCAAGAACTCGTTGACGACGAGCCATGTTCAAACGACCATCAACATCAACTAATGATCAACACGTCAATATAATAAAAGAATCGATGCTTACTAATTGATGATTAACAATGCTTGTTAGATAGGCATCTTTGGAATATCGTAAAAATCAATGAAGACCATTTTGAAAGATCATTTCTTACATGAACTTAAAAATGTACAACACTGGATTTCCGTGTTAATAGTTGTCAACTCTGTCAGTTTGTAAAACTATGTAAAACGCAACTCTTTCTTCTGGATTGCGCTACCGTCGAGTACAGACGTGCATTTATACTCGGTATTGTATAGTAGTCTATTTTAATTTAATGTAATGTTTCATGAAACGTATATATTATTACTGGCAATGAGTCTGGGATATATGCTTACCGGATATCGTGACAAAGGTAAAAACACGTCAAAGCAGGTCAAAAATCAAGGTTATGTTGACAGTTTTCTTCGGATTTCAAGGTGTGATGCACTCCGAATTCCTTCCGAATGGCCAAATCGTCGTTCGTAAAAAGATGCCGGAACTATGGGTCAACAACTCTTGGTTTTTGCACCACGTTAATGCACCGTTGCATACCGCATTGATTTTTCGTGAGTTTTTCGCCAAGTTTTCAACTAATATCGTACCGCAACCACCATATTCGCCTGATTTAGTGACTTGTATCTATTCAGCAAACTCTATTGACCGCACCAGGGAAACCTTTTTGAGTCAACTGAAGGCATTAAACGTGAATTCGCATTGAAAGCTATTCCGGGAATTGTATCTTAGTATTCTTTGCTCATAGTAGTACTTACCATTTTTTTATACCAGTGACCAGTGAGTCAGAAGAGAGTGAAGCAGACGACACAGCCGCAGGTGTATCGACAAGAGAGGAAGAAGCAGGTACAGAAAATGCCGATAAATACGTTGCAAAAGACAAAACTGCCTGGTGTAAGAAGCCGCCTGAAATTCGACAAACTGCTTCTCACAATATTTTGCGACAGAAAAGTGGCCCTGCATTGGTGGATTTGCAATGCTGAAAACGCATATCCCTTGTCGGGAATTCTTTACACAAGAAAAACTACAAATGTTCGAGAAAAAAATCGAGGGGAGAGAGTTATAAAAGAACTTGCAGCTCCATTCAAAGGAAGTGGCCGAAATATAACAATGAACAATTATTTTACGACTTTGCCTCTTGCTAAACACTTGCTCTCATGGGAATTGACAATCACTGGTCTACTGAAAAAAATAAGCCTTATATATCCAAACAAATGGCTGCTAATAAATCTAGACCTGAATTCTCTTCCCTCTTCGGTTTTCACGAACGTTCTGTTGTGCTTTGATCCCATAAAAAACAAAGCTGTTATTCTTATCGGAAGCGTGCTCGGATTTTCGCTCACCTCTGTCACAGTTGCTGAACAAGAAATTGAGCCTCGCGACAGCTCTGGTAGGAAAAAAGTCACTGGTTCTTGTCACGTTTGCTACCAACTGACAATCAAAAGGCGAAGAAAAACTCGAAAAATTGTACCAATTGCAAAAGGCCTGTATGCGATGAACACTCTATATCGAAAGTAATATGTCCTGATTGTGCTGTATAATTAATGAAGATTTAATAAATTTATGTTGCTTATTCATGTAATTATTTATTTATTATCCCAAGTTATCTAGTTGAAACATTTATCAGTATTGAATCTCATTTACATATGATTGCATTTCTTTTCATATAGTGGGTACCCGGGTGCTCCCCGCGAATTACCTAATTTCAAACATATTTTTTAACTTCATAAACAATTTTTTTTTTTTTCAATTTTGAATACTGAAAAAGCTTTGTTGGAAGTTAAATCGCAAGGATCCGGAAGCTCAGTTCGAAAAAAAAATTATTTCACCGAATTACTAGCAGAAAAGTGTGATGGGGGACACCCGGGTACCCGGGTGCTCACATAAGGGTAAAAGAAGAGGGCAATAGTAAAATCGCAAACCATCTTTAAAACTATTCGATTTTATCCTCCGGATATCCGAATATATATATATTTATCCCATTTTCGGACGTCTCATGAAACAGTTTCTGTAAGTTTTCTGATTTTAATAATCGCCTAAATAAACATATAAATATTTTGCAGGAATTAAAGAACGGCTTATAACCTTTTTGGTTAGCGCCACGCGATAAAAATTCAATATCATCATGCTTTGCATAAAAAGATGAATTTGATGTCTCAACATGAACTGCCCACAAAAATTTTTTTAAAACTATCAAAGCAATTTGCAAGCTGAAAAATTAAATACATACATACAAAAAATTAAACAGCAAGCAATTACGGAGCGTTTCCAAGCCAGCCGGCTAAATGCATTTCCTTTTGTAGTCGGTTGTTTGGATGAATCGCATTTTAAAATAAACATACCCAAGAAGGAAAAATATTATTAAAAGAAATAATTTAAAGATGTTGTTTGTTTTTTATTGTTTAAATAAAAATATTTGTAACTAAATATACATGTATTTCATTTTCAGAATTCAATTTTTCCTTCTTAAGTTTTAATTTTTAAAGCATTATTGCAATATTGTAGTAGTCGTAGTCATTGAGACTCGAACATCCTCTTACTTACCTATTAGTAAGCAGACAAAAAACAAAACTAAGCGGAAAGCAAAAAGTGAATGAGGATCAATAGATAAAATTCGGCAATTTGTTTAAAAGTGAAAGCTACACTGGAGTGCTTCGTGGAATGAGCTGCACCTGCATCCTCTACAAAAGGAAAGTGAATCCAGGCAAACCGCATTCACAACAAGTACGAAACATTGAAAGCGAAGCGAACAAACATTAAAAAAAAAAATAAAACAAAAACAAGTCTTTGGCTCTCTTTTATTCACAATTTTTCACATACATATACTTGTAAATTATTATTATGTATGTATATCATATACATATAGTACGTACATACATACATACATACATATATCAAATTGAAAAAGGGATTATAGTAATTGCGGTAGCGTTCTTATTTTTTTATGCATTAAGGTGCGACATTTTTATAAATTACAGACCATAATTCCAACATTAATAAAATTTAAAAATTAGTCAGTTTTTTGCAAATTTTCTCGTTTTCAAATAAAAATTTTCAACTGTTTACTACGGTTTGTCTTTTCGTACAATTGGACGTTTCGACGTTTTCGTCAATCGATTCCTAATATTCTAGATTTATTTAATTGCCAACTTTTATCGTTTTTCTGGAATTTTTATTCAAAAAAGCAAAATTCAGCAAGCCCAAGTCAGCTATAGCCAACCTCTCTCCAAGTAAGGAGTTCATAGACTATCTAAGAATGGGGCGAAGAGTTATATTTTGCGCATAAAAACGGATCACATAAAAATTTATATCAAATTTTTAATATACTAGGGCCACCAAATAATAATATATCAATGAAAAAAAATATACACATCACGTTTTCTTGTGACATCAAAACATATATTTTCGTAAAAAGTACAAAATTCGGCCACACTAGCATTCCTTGACTCCATTTCCCTTGATAACGCTTCTCCATTAAGGAAATGTCTTGATGGAACCACTCACAGCGCCCAAATTTGCCGGAAAGAAATTCAGATGAGAGTCCAGCATATGTATTTTCAAGAATATATTACACCCCAAAGCTTTAAATGATATCATAAGTTCATTTATTAAATCTTTGTAATTTTCCGCCTTATGGTTACCTAGGCAATTTTGAACAACATTCACAAAACATTTCCAGGCGAGAACTGATCTTTCAGTTTTTCTTCAAAGCTCTTATCCTTCAGATAAACATACCATATTATAATATAAGCGATGAAAATACTGAAATAAAATCAGAATGAAATAATTCTCACTAGATGACGTGTCTACCAATTTTAGTCCCCCACTAGAGGTAAGATAATTTGTACGAGTGAACAATTTTTAATTTATGATATTGACAATTACTTCTACTCATAAGGTTATGAGAGTGGCTCCCGTCGACAGAAACTTCGATGTAAAGTCTGTTTACGTCGGAAAAGCGTCAACTCGATATTTAATCAGTAGCCAATTTTCTCCGTGGCACATAGTGACTATTTCTGATTGGTTGTCCTTGTAGAAAATTAATTTAAAAAAGTAAGGAAGCGCTAAGTTCGGGTGCAACCGAACATTTTATACTCTTGCAACTTACAAGAATCAAAGCCAGAGAAATACTTTATGGTGTAAAACGTCAACCTGAGGATCGAGATCCAAGCAATTTTATATATACATATACTACACATAAATCCTATGCTGACAGACACATAAGGCTTGTTAGAAAAACGAAAACGATTATATTATATGTAGAATATGGATGCTGGAGTAGTATCGATTAGATTTGATCTATTTTTCTCAATGTCACATACTATTAACAAGTCACTTACTAAAAAACAAATCATACTATCTATATATTAGGTATATGTGGGCTAAGGGAAGTATTGGTCCGATTCAACTCATTTTTGACATACAGAACATTGTGAGAGAAGAACTATCTTTGAACTTCAATTATACATCACATTCATTCACTGATATTAAAAGTCAACTATAGGTACTGGGGTCTGGTTTGGTAGCTAGGAGCTTGAACAATTTTTGTTGGATCTTATTGGATTATTGGACATTATTCGTATATTAATTGCTTCTTGATTTGTGCCTTGGAAAGTCAAAGAATCAAATGGAATTTAAAATTGTGCTATGTGGTAAGTAGGCGTAGTTATTGTTCGATTTCGCTCATTTTCATAGGAATTTTAAAAGAATGCCACATACCAAATTTTGTCGAAATCGGTTGATTTAGGCGACATGTATCTTTAACTTGTTAGAGGGCGGGATCATGCCCACTTTTTCAAAAATTGCTGCATGACCAGTAGCGCATATTTTGCTTATGAGGGGGTTATATACACCTATTTTATGAAAAATCGTTTTTTTTTTTGCAAGGATGAAATTTTTTTTTTAATAATTGAACACTGTCGATACGTTCATACACATATGTTTAAAGTTGTAACATTTAATTTTTTTCTTACAAGCTTTGCGGCAAGCATGATAAGTAGGTGATGGTTCATCTGCAATCAAATACAAGAAAAGTTTTTTTTTAGTTTATAATGCCGTACTTGAAGGAAGTATTTGGCGAAATAAAAATTTTTACGCAAGTAGTGATGATTTGACCGATTTTTATGGATCTAGCAGCTATCTAGTTTTTTCATTCCCAAAAAAACTCTTGTTTCAAATGTAAAAATCCTCCGTTCAAGAATATATATATTGTAGTTTTCAAATAGCTAGTAAAAAATTAGATTGATAGGTTACATGGTTCTTGAGAAACCTTGCGGTACTTTCTAAAAAACATCATTTTTAGATAAATGCCAATGAGCGGTCGGCACGTACCCGGGGGTACATGGCGCTGTTGACAGCTATAACTTTGGCTCTAGTTCTCAGAACTCTATAAAATTTGAAAGAAATCTTTTTAAAAAAATATACTACTGTGATCAAATTGAAAGGTGAATTGGGGCAATATTCAACAAGTCCTGTTTACTTTGGAACGTACCTTGTATATACACAATGCTGAATATGTCCGTCAGTGCGTGAGTTATATACATGTACCATATATATAATTGCTTTGATTTCGTCCTTCTGGTTGACGTTTTACACCTTAAAGTATTTCGCTGACTTTTAATCTTGTACCTGAACAAAAGACCATTTTGTAGACCAGTAAATTTCTTGGTGATGCTTAAAATTTCGAATTGTGTTGCTTATTTTTAGAACGTTCCCTTTTACGGAAATTCAACCTTATCGTAAACTTCGCGTGAATGCCATTTACTGTGAAAAATTCACCATCGTATTTGATTTTCAAGTTGCAACCCAATGTGAGGCCACTCATTTTTTTTAAATGCCGTTTTCTTCAACTACGCCAATACATACTTCAAAATTGTTATCTACACAATTTATGCAGCTAATACCGATTCAATCAAAAAAGACATGTGCGATATATAATTAAAAATAAAAGCACCCGTTTAAGCTAAAACAGTCGCATAATTGGCTTTACAAGTTCACAAAGTTTTTTCAATGCTACTTAATCAAAACAAAACCATATGTGATAGCTTGCCGAAGTTCACAATAGCAAAATCAAAACTTGAACATTTCACATGAAATTCGCAATACGAATATTTCGTTCTCGTGAAAATGCATGGGAATTATAGGGGTATTCTCTTGCTTTTGCAAGATTGCAGATTGCAAAAATACTACACCGAAATATACAAGGGCACGAGAGCACCCATTGCAGAATCTAGTGATATATGAGCGACTGATTCAGTCAATTTATTGTAAATGACTATTGTGCATGGCTATTGTGAATTGGCGCACCTTCTGCACGCATTTTTAACAAAAAAAACTGTAACAAAACTTTATAATTTAAACAGAAATTATAAAATCTAATTAAAATTTACCTTTCTCAACAGTTTAACGACATAATATGTCTTTATGTAAAATGGCAACTACAACAGGGTTGCAATTTTATTTTTGCGTGACATTGCACGCTAATATACAAGGGTTTTGGTGTGACATATTTTACAGCCCTTGCAAATATTTTTCTACGTGTGTTTGTTGTTGTGCCGTTGTAAATTTGCAATACTTGCACCGTGCACCGGGGTTTGCAAGAGCAAGAGAATACCCCTTATTTATTATCGCAAAGTGTACGTGAAGGCTGATTATTTCAGTAGTTTAAAACTGCAAAACTTCCTTATTAACTTACTTAGTGTTTGCTCGAATAAAAAAATTGTTAAACGCACGTTTACACAACACAAGCTTTAGAGCTTAGGAAAAGCAGGTGCGCAAAATGCAACGTAACGAGTTTTCAGGAGCTGAAACAAGTTCAGTTACCTGGATGCCCTATCGTCTAAGGAGCGGGCGCTGTTTAAGGAGCATGTCAGTTAGGATGATGACGACTTGGCCTCATCCACCGGCGCTCAGTAGGCGACATCTACTGCACCCGATAAAAACGCAGTGAACCCAGCAGCAGAAATGACAGAGAGGAACAGGGTCAGAGGCAACAGTGCTTCCCCGGCATGAAAGGTGCGTAGGAGTAGGAGAGTTCGGAGCCGCGGAGCAGTCAATGCTGGTAGGGCTGAAAACGTTAAGACGGGCTTCGGACGTCACAGACAACAAAACGCAAGAGCAACCCAATTACGCCACAGGAGCCACCAAACTGGAGGTCAACTCACCACACCTAATCCTCCTCGGGCAGTTGTGGGACAAAGCAGAGGTGCGGATGCCTCAAATGGCTATCTCTTAACTACCCGACGGAGACACTGGAGGCAGAGGAGCTCTGCAGGATCTCCTCATAAAAGAAGTGTTCAGGGAGTACGAGTACCCGGTATTCTTCTATGGAGTGTATATCAAATGAGAGATGCTACAGGTCGACTGCAAAAATGAGCTAAGTCCTAACTGGCTACGGAAGATCGCTTCCAAGTTAGTGGTCTGGTAACCAACATTCTATGCGCGTAAATAAGGAGGACATTCCGCTAACGCACGGCATGACGGTATTCCTCCCCAGATGTGTGGCAAAACCGTGGCGAGTGGTCGAGAGCAAAGCTAAGAATTCCAGATGGAGGGCTTCCGTCTGAATTTAGAAGCACGTACTGCGTCTTCAGAGGCTGTGCATGGCCTAGTGAAGTACTGGAGGAAGAATAGACTACCTCCTGGGAGAGATGCGAACGCGCACAAAATTTAATGGGGTATTACGGACTGTAATTCACGAGGTGTGTCCCTCCTTCTATTTATTATTAGTAAAAATCTAAGTAAAGGATGGAGTCATGTGTAGAAGTTCACGAAACTGAGGAAAGATCTCTGATCGCCATTCACTCTGGGTAGCCTAAGAACATCCGTTTGAAGGCGAGCTAAAGTGAGAAGGTGAAACATCCCCTACATAGGGTTGAGCGCTGGGTTTGGGACCCGAAACGTATAAAACACCACCAATAAAAACTAACAACCAGCCTCGGCTGAGAGCCTCCGTTTTGATGACAAACATAGCAAACGAAATAAGGACTATGATTTGAGGGCATGCAACTGGAATATCCGGTCCCTTAATTGGGAAGGTGCCGCTACCCAGCTGGTTGATGTCCTCGTTAGAGCAAAAGCTGACATTACTGAGGCGATTAGGTCCTTGTGGCATTTACCACAGTGGTCATATAAAGGAGTGCAAGTTTGGTGTGGTATTCGTGGTGGGAGAGAGACTCCGTCGCCGAATACTATCATTCACTCCGGTGAATGAACGTCTAGCCACAATCCGCACCAAATCGAGGTTCTTCAACATATCGCTGATTTGCGCCCACGCCCTGACGGAAGAGAAGAACGATATGACCAAAGATGCCTTCTATGACCGCTTGAAGCGCACCTATGAGAGCTGCCCCCGCCGCAATGTCAAAATCGTGCTTGGCGACTTTAACGCCAAGGTGGGCAAAGAAGGTATTTTTGGCACTACGGTCGGCAAATTCAGCCTCCACGTGGAAATATTCCAAAATGGGTTGAGGCTGATCGACTTCGCTAGGGCCCGAAATACGGTTATCTGTAGTACTAGATTTCAGCACAAGAAAATACATCAAGCTACCTGGTTGACTCCGGATCGAAAAGCCACCAACCAGATCGATCAAGTTGTGATAGACGGAAGACACGTCTCCGGTGTTCTAGACGTGCGTACGCTCCGAGGTCCTAACATCGACTCGGACCACTATGCTGTTGCAGCCAAAATTCGCACCCGCCTCTGTGAAGCAAAAAACGCACGCCAACCAACACAAGGAAGGTTCGATGTCGAGAAGCTGTAATCACAACAGAAAGACGAACAATTTGAGTTGAAGAGGGGAGCGAGACGAATTTGCAGACAGAAAAAGAAAGAGGCCGAAATGCGTGAGTATGAAGAGCTTGATAAGCTGGCCGACAGGGGTAATGGAACACTTCTCCAGCCTGCTGAATGGTAGTGAACGCACATAGCCTGGAGAAGGTGAACCCGATTCCCCAATCGATGACGATGGACCATGAAGAAGTTCGAATAGCAATTACCCGTCTGAAGAACAACAAAGCAGCGGGAGCCGATGGACTACTGGCCGAGCTATTCAAACACAGCGGCGAAGAACTTACAAGAAGCATTCATCAGCTTTACAAAATATGGTCGGACGAACCCAACGATTTGAATTTAAGTGTGCTCTGCCCAATCCACAAAAAGGGAGACCCCACACTCTACGCCAACTACCGAGGGATAAGCCTCCTCAACATCTAGCGTATTGTGTGAAAGATTAAATCGAACCTTTAACAAACTGATTGGACCTTATGAGTGTGACTTTAGACCTAGCAAATCAACAACCGACCAGATATTCATCATGCGCCAAATTTTGTAAAAGACCCGTGAAAGGAGAATCGACACACACTCGTCGATTTCGAAGCTGCATTCGACAGCATGAAAAGGAGATGTCTTGAAGCCGCCATGTCTGAATTTGGTATTCCCGCAAAACTTATACGGCTGTGTTAACTGACGTTGAGCAACACCAAAAGCTCCGTCAGCATAGGGAAGGACGTCTCCGATCCGTTCGATACCAAACAAGGTATCTTGGAGAAAATAATTCGAGCTTCAGAACTTAATCGAGCAGGTACAATATTTATAAGAGTGTACAACTGCTGTCGTATGACACCCGCGCCGTTAGTTCTGCTTTCTCCAAACTGGACAAGGAAGCAAAGCAAACGGGTTTGGCAGTAAACGACGGCAGGACGATATATCTCCACCCATCAAACAAACATTTGTCGCATTTCCGACTTGGCTCTCACATCACTGTTGACAGTCATAAGTTTGAAGTTGTAGATAATCTCGTCCATTTAGGTATAAACACCATCAAAAATGTCAGCATTGAAATCCAACGCATTATTACTTTTGCCAGTAGGTGCTACTTCGGACTGAGTAGGCAATTGAGAAGGAAAGACCTCTCTCGACGAACAAAAGCAAAACTCTATAAATCACTCACGATGACAACTGATGAGTCGACGTTGCTAGTTTTCGATAGAAAAGTTCTGAGAAAGATTTATGATCCTTTGCGCATCGGCCACGGAATATCCAATTGGCGCCACGTAGCGAAAAGAAGAAACGACTGGCGCGCAGTTGTTAACTCGGCTATAATCGAGTAAGCGGTGTCTACGCCAGTAAAGAAGCAGCAGAATAATCAAAGTATTGAGAATGTAGGGAGTGAACCTACATTCGTCACTAGTAATGGTAGGGGTGGACATCACCCTGAGTAACGAACTCATTACGCAACTGATCTCACAGTGGAGGGTATGTCCCCTAAACACGATCACCAAAGGACTCTCTTCAACAAGGCCAAGCATACTGGGAACAGAATCAAGCTGAGTGCTTACAACAAGGAGAATAGGTCTGAAAAACAAGGGAAATTTTAGGAACTTCTATGAAAACGTCTCAATACCAGAGGTAACAAGACTGCACAAAGCTCTGGCTAAGGGGAAGACGGGCACACAGCATAGACGGGCTCCAATGAGGAGAAGAGAGCTACGGCACTCATTCGTGCGCATTTCCCGGAGACAGTTAAGGAAGACCAGTGTCTACTTGTCGTCGAACATAAATCATTTCGCCTAGTTGGGTAGTCGCCAGGAAACTGTTTACTGCGGACTCAGTCAGATGGTCTACGGCTTCGTTCTCTAAATTCAAGTTCCCCGGGGGCGGATGGCATCTTTCCAGCACTTCTATAAGAAAGAGAGTAGGTTCTCTGCCCTACCTTGTTCAACGGCTGAGAGATAGGCTGGCGCTGGCGTATATCCCAGAAACATGAAGGACAGTGAAGGCGATCTTCATACAAAAAGTGAAATGGAGTGACTACTCACTGGATAAATCCTTAAGACCAATTAGTCTAACTTCCTTCCAATACTGCTCTGTACCAGATAACATCAGATACACAGAGTTCGCTGGAAAGTGGGGAGGTACTGTTATACACCTTCCTGGATATCGAAGTTGCCTTTGACAACACGTCTTACACGAGCATACCAAGGGCACTGGAGAAAAGAAACGCAGCGGCACCGGTGCCTCTATCCAGCTGATACCGCAGTTGGAGATGTCAGTTTTCGTCTCGACACTAGATGGACCACCCCAGGTAGGGGTACTATAACCCCTGCTGTGGGGCCTCGTCATGGACAAACTAACGGGTGATTTTTTTGAGGTTAGGATTTTCATGCATTAGTATTTTACAGATCACGTGGGATTTCAGACATGGTGTCAAAGAGAAAGATGCTCAGTATACTTTGACATTTCATCATGAATAGACTTACTAACGAGCAACGCTTGCAAATCATTGAATTTTATTACCAAAATCAGTGTTCGGTTCGAAATGTGTTTATCGACAAATTTTGTTCAGCGATGAGGCTCATTTCTGGTTGAATGGCTACGTAAATAAGCAAAATTGCCGCATTTGGGGTGAAGAGCAACCAGAAGCCGTTCAAGAACTGCCCATGCATCCCGAAAAATGCACTGTTTGGTGTGGTTTGTACGCTGGTGGAATCATTGGACCGTATTTTTTCAAAGATGCTGTTGGACGCAACGTTACGGTGAATGGCGATCGCTATCGTTCGATGCTAACAAACTTTTTGTTGCCAAAAATGGAAGAACTGAACTTGGTTGACATGTGGTTTCAACAAGATGGCGCTACATGCCACACGGCTCGCGATTCTATGGCCATTTTGAGGGAAAACTTCGGACAACAATTCATCTCAAGAAATGGACCCGTAAGTTGGCCACCAAGATCATGCGATTTAACGCCTTTAGACTATTTTTTGTGGGGCTACGTCAAGTCTAAAGTCTACAGAAATAAGCCAGCAACTATTCCAGCTTTGGAAGACAACATTTCCGAAGAAATTCGGGCTATTCCGGCCGAAATGCTCGAAAAAGTTGCCCAAAATTGGACTTTCCGAATGGACCACCTAAGACGCAGCCGCGGTCAACATTTAAATGAAATTATCTTCAAAAAGTAAATGTCATGAACCAATCTAACGTTTCAAATAAAGAACCGATGAGATTTTGCAAGCTCTTAAAAAATCACCCGTTACTTATGTTTGTTACTGAGAATGGAATCCGCTGTCAAGTATACGACACGCAGGTCTCTGCCTGATATTTGATATTTTTTTATCCCTTATTTATCATTACGTCATTAATTAAAAAAATTAAATTGAAGAAGAGGAGAAAACAAGAGGTCTTGTCCTCATCTCAAGATTTAAACTTAATTAGTCATCTGCAAAAAAACTATGCTTGATTTTTGATTGGAACGAATGAGGCTACCTCAAGAGGCTGCATAACTTATTTTTTTTTCTTCATAAAATTAGTAGTTTTTTAACTTTGTCTAATTTTTAAAAATATAACAATATTCGTGCTATATTTCAAGTATATCGACGAATTAGAACTGGAAATATGGGACTGCATCGAAAAAACCGGTATGGAGATAAACGCGTTTAAAGATTTACTTTAAGTTTCAGGCAGCGTAGCTGAATGGAATAGTACGTAGTCATGACACGACTAAAACGGCTATAACTTCGAAAATAATTTGAATTTTTAAAGATATAATAATTCAAATAATCTTTGGAAAAATACTTCGTTAATATCTCCCCTATCTGTAACCATTCTCAATATTTCTAGTTTCCCTTTTTATATGGCGAAAATTTAATTAAACTCAATTGGAGCACCTTGCCGACAAAAACATAAATGCCACTAATTTAACAAGTAGCCGTTTTGTAACAGATAATTATCGTAACTTTGTATGCCGCAATAAACTGCGGTGTATAAAAATTCTCTTCCGTAATATTTACTCCTATGTTTTATTGACGCTCCTAAGCACACTCACTTTTATCAACTATGTAACGGTTTTAGTAAACTTTAATTTTGTATCTTACAATAGTGGGAAAAAATTTCATTACAGAGTATTTCTCATCATCAATACCCACTTTATTACAAAAATTATTACAGGAACAAATCAAAACTCATGCTTGCACTTCAAAATATTCCATTTATTTTTACATTTACACAAAACAACAAATTCTACTAATAGCAAAAGTAGTTCAAGAGAAAAGCGACTGCACTACCTTGTTTGTCCCTTTGTCCTTTTGAGGTCATTTTCGTGCTCGCTAAAACTCTGATAACTCGACTTACATAAGAAAACACGTGTAACGATTAATAGCAAGAAATAGTGTCGTCTTATAACATCACTTTCCGCATCCACTCTTATATCAGCTTAAAAATTTAAAATGTATTTTAAACCAAAAACTTCGTGTTTTAAAATATTAGACTAGCCTAACCCCTTAAATTAAAAAGAGTAATATATACTTGTACATACATACAACTTCCATAGAGCTGGTGGTTGCTGGTGGTGTGGTCCAAAATGGCTTCAATTATCTGAAAATCAATGGCCAAAAGTCGAGCCAAACAACTCAGCAAGATTATTGTCAGGATAGTACCAAATATTTCTTATTATTGTTGTGACGGATCATTTGAACATATGAAAGGTGTGCTCGAAAATGGTCCCAACCGTTCTCATTGAATACCAGAAATTGAGGTGAGTGCAAGTGTGCCCAGATAATTTAAACATCTGTCACCCTCAATTTTTGAATAACGTAATCACAGATCACGAGTCATGGGCCTTTGCGTCTGATACCGAGACAAAGAGGCCATCTTCCGAATGGCACACGCCTTAGAGGGGATCCAAGCAGCATGCTCGGCTTTCAAGGCTATTCCGGAGAATGCCTTCTGGACCGCTTTCAATGTTTGGAAATCGCGCTGGCAGCGATGCATCGACTCAAAAGGAGCATATTTTGAAAGTTTTTAAAGAATTGTAACGATTGGTTCAATAAATTGTTTTTTATCGACTCAGCCCTAATACTTTCCGGACAAACCCTGTAATATTATATAATGAAATACTTAGGTTACCTCGGGTATTGGCGCGAGCAGGATTTTTTTTTTGGAGATCGTGGCCGAAGGCCGCCAAGCCAAAAAGAGTACTGCGCGAAACTACTTCACTCACCCCGGAAATTGACTCGAACAGGGTTATATTTTTAGGGCGCGTCCGAAGGCCACCAATGCAGAAAGGAGTACTATGCGAAAGTTTTTCAGTCAATCCGGGTATTGACTCGACCAATTCAATAAATTCATTACATTCAATACATTTTTGACATACATACATACCATTATTAGAGAAGATTTTAATTTTTTTTTTTTTTCAATTATATAGTATATCACACATTGACCGGCATTTTCGATCAAGAGGTACCGGGTTCTAAATATTGGTTCCTAGGAGTTGAACAGTTTGTATTGGATTTAAACAATTTTTGGTCTTAAGGTGGCACACACTAAACACATTATTCGAGCAAAATTTTATCCAGCTGTATTAATTGTTTCTTGATTTGTGTATTGGAAACTGAAGAAGTTAAGTGGAATTAAAAATTGTGCTTTATGCGAAGTAGGCGTGGTTGTTATCCGATTTCGCCCATTTCTACAATGTGTCATAAGAATGTAAAAAGAATGCCACGTGCTACATTTTGTCAAAATCGGTTGGTGGGGTTCCGAAATATGGGAATTCACCAAAAAGTCGTGCGGATACTTTTGGTGTATTTGCACAAACACTGCTCTATTTAGAAGTACCACGCTATTTTACATGGACTCACCAAAAAAAAATGAATCCCCCACAAGCAAGGCACACCATCTGATGCATGCCCAGGTTTATAGTATTCCTGTCAAATAACTTGACGTGTATGTTATACACTCATCCAAGGTAGACTATTTACTTTCTGCGACTGTTGCAAAATTTGAATTTCCTTACCTTTAATATGTGTTTTTTGTTTAAAGAAATCATGTCGCTCTTATTGGAAAACTTTATATTGTGTTATTGATACTTTAAATTCGTAAATATGTATTGCACACATAATAGGGATTTACTCCCTCATTTAATATTACTTATCTGAAATTTTCTTCTATCTTAGCCCATACATTTAGAGTTATTAAATTGTAATTTCGTTAGAAAAGCTTTTTCATTTCGTTAGTATTTTTTCTCGTTCACACGTTTATTACTTGCTTGTCAAGTAATACATAACTTTTGGTATAAAAATTACTTTATTCTACAACAATTGCTCGTTTCTAACTTGACTTGATTTGCTGAAAATATTTTTCCAGCGAACAACTTTTTGAGTAACTATGTTATTTTGACTTGCAGTACCATTTATCAAGCTATTGTTTCCCCTCAATGTAGTTTTTTTCTCACCAGGAATCATAATAAATTCAGTTTTTACCCATATCAAACCAAAACAGCAGAGGTATCGTCACTTAGAGATCAATAACTTGTAAACCATTGAATTAAATGCCATAAAACTGTAAATGTATTCTAGTTAGGCTTAGTATTCTGCGAGAAGCATAGAAATTTATCGTTTGTGACGAGTCCTCGGCTAAAAAGTTGTCTACCCTTGTAGTCTTAGATATGTCACTTCAAATTCAATGCAACAAAAAATTGGTTACTGATGGCAATGTTAGATTTTCGAAGATATAACATGGTTTTTTACAAATTTAAAAAAGTTAGTTAAACACAAACCTTCCCGAGATACCCAAAAATTGCAACTTTGCAAAGCTCTGCATTATTCAAGGAAAACTAAATAGTCTTAGTCTTAGGCAGTTGTCTGAATTCCACATACTTTTACCTTCAAAAATGTGATCTCAATACGTAATACATCCCAATTTAGTTCCGATTATAACTTAATTTTATAATTCATTTTATAAATTGAAGTAATTTCATTTCTATTACCTATTTCGGCCAACATAGTAATATAAAATTTATTTAACTTCCGTTTTGTTAATTTATTTTATTAGATGTGTATGTATATGATTCGTCACATATTAGTTTTGAATTCTCAATGTATAATGGGTAATAATGGATATTATTTTTTCTTACTTATGATATAACTTTAATTGCAACACATTTTCTCTTATACATTTACATTTTGTTGTTTCGTCCTCCAGTGTTCGAAATCTCGCGAACGCTTCATATTATAATTTTTAGCGGCATCACTGTGCTGTTTCCTATGAAATGGTATTCATATATTTGGAATTGTGTTTCGTGGGCTTACGGTTTGTGGCTGCAAATAAACATAAAAGCTTAATCAATAAACTTCCTGTAAAAATTTCATAAAAATATAATTTATTATTTAGTTTTTTTTTATTATTGTTAATGTTCACATGAGCTATGAGCGTTCTGCAGCATCCCACATCACATCATCACACATCACATCATATCACGTCACAACACCTCATCACACAACAGCTCACAGCATACCCCAATACACACACACGCATCAAACACCGATCACTACTACAACACTGCAACACAACAACCATACGATCATCAACGAGACGACTCGTAATGTTAGCCAATATTCACCACCCAAATCATCAAATGGGATTGACCCGACCGGGATTGGCTTCTTACCGTTTCATCCGTGAAGAAAGAGAGTCGTCCGCGAATTTAAGTTTTATCAGCATTCTTTTTGCATTTTGCACTTGTGCTACCGCAAAAATCACCGCAATCTCCGTTTTAATAAACCGCCAAGTGACGGGAGTGACGTGACATAGCAAGTTCGCCAACCGTGTACCACCGTGGGTTTCGCAAAAAACCCAGGCAAAGTGTGCATATATTTATACATATTTATATTGTGTAACTCTACTTAATAAACCTTTTATAAAGTGTGTGGAAAGCAGTGTGTTTTATTTCCCACCTCAGAATTATCTTACAACACGTAAGTATACTAGTAGCATACGTGAACAAATGGTCCTTCGAGCCTTTCAGAAAGGCACCTATGCAAAATATAAAACAAAAAATTTAAAAAACTTCCTGGTGAAAGTGCGCAAGTGCAGTGAAGCTCAAAATTCGGAAAATAAAATATAACAAAACATTTAAGTGAACATAATATCACAAAGTTAAAGTGAACAAACACATACATATGTTACAGTGAAGAAAAAAAAAAAAAGAGGAAACATCTCAGAATCACGGAAAACAGAAAGTAACGTGAAAATATAAGTACATAAAAGAAATTTAAATATAGAAAGTGACGTGCAAAGATACATAAAAGAAATTGAAACATAAAGTGAAAAAAAAAAACCTACTAACATCAAAACGGGCGCGGCAATAATACGACAAAGTTTGTCAAACATAAAATCTAAAATCGGAAACGGGCGCGAAATAAACCAAAAACCAAAACAACAAAACTAACCCATACTAACATTAAAACCGGGCGCGGTAAAATTACAAAGTGCAACAAACATACAAACATTATTCTAAAATAGCAAACATACACAAATCACAATTACCATAAATTCACGGGAGACTACAACAACAAACAACAAAGAGAAAGACAGCAAATCAGCAGGGACAGCGTTGGACATACATACATAAAAGAGAAAGGAACTGGAATAAGCGAAAAAAGGGTATAAGTTCAATGACCCAAAACCCTTGGCGGAAAATAAAGTGAGTCCGTTCCATCCATTTTTTATGCCCATATATATGTATGTATGTTAAGGTACAGTTTGATGGTATTTCGGGACACCGTTAACTGTTCTTAACAGTTCGATATATGTACATATATCTACAAAAAATAATAACTGCAAAAAAGTACATGTACCCGCTTTTTGCTTAACTTGTGTCGTTAGGCACCCGATTATAATTTCAAAAAAAAAAAAAAATTCTTAAGTCAAGTATATCTTGCAATAATTCTTGCGATACCCCTTGGGCTATAAATAAAAGCAACAAGCAGGATCGCTCAAACCCTAAGCAAAGGCGGAAGATACTAAAAGAAAACGAAATACATATATACATACATATATTTATAAAAAAGAAAACATACATATATATGAGCATATTCTCATAAAATTGCAAATCTTCCAATTTTAATATACATACATGTCTATATATTTATATGCAATCATATAGTACATATGTACATACATACATAATTTAGCATAAAGCTATAACACATAATAATACTAAGCTACCTGCTTGAATGTTCAAATCGTGTCTCCAAACACACTACCAAAAACCATAACAAAAACAATTCACAAGACAAGTACTCGTTGCTTGCAAAATTCCAGCGATACCCCTTGGGCTTTAAAGCAACAAGCTGGATCGCTTAGAACATTCAAGCAAAGGTAGGTAAAAAAAAAAAAAAATAAACGGATAAAGAAATAATAACGGGTGATTTTTTTGAGGTTAGGATTTTCATGCATTAGTATTTGACAGATCACGTGGGATTTCAGACATGGTGTCAAAGAGAAAGATGCTCAGTATGCTTTGACATTTCATCATGAATAGACTTACTAACGAGCAACGCTTGCAAATCATTGAATTTTATTACCAAAATCAGTGTTCGGTTCGAAATGTGTTTCGCGCTTTACGTCCGATTTATGGTCTACATAATCGACCAAGTGAGCAAACAATTAATGCGATTGTGACCAAGTTTCGCACTCAGTTTACTTTATTGGACATTAAACCAACCACACGAATGCGTACAGTGCGTACAGAAGAGAATATTGCGTCTGTTTCTGAGAGTGTGGCTGAAGACCGTGAAATGTCGATTCGTCGCCGTTCGCAGCAATTGGGTTTGTGTTATTCGACCACATGGAAGATTTTACGCAAAGATCTTGGTGTAAAACCGTATAAAATACAGCTCGTGCAAGAACTGAAGCCGAACGATCTGCCACAACGTCGAATTTTCAGTGAATGGGCCCTAGAAAAGTTGGCAGAAAATCCGCTTTTTTATCGACAAATTTTGTTCAGCGATGAGGCTCATTTCTGGTTGAATGGCTACGTAAATAAGCAAAATTGCCGCATTTGGGGTGAAGAGCAACCAGAAGCCGTTCAAGAACTGCCCATGCATCCCGAAAAATGCACTGTTTGGTGTGGTTTGTACGCTGGTGGAATCATTGGACCGTATTTTTTCAAAGATGCTGTTGGACGCAACGTTACGGTGAATGGCGATCGCTATCGTTCGATGCTAACAAACTTTTTGTTGCCAAAAATGGAAGAACTGAACTTGGTTGACATGTGGTTTCAACAAGATGGCGCTACATGCCACACAGCTCGCGATTCTATGGCCATTTTGAGGGAAAACTTCGGACAACAATTCATCTCAAGAAATGGACCCGTAAGTTGGCCACCAAGATCATGCGATTTAACGCCTTTAGACTATTTTTTGTGGGGCTACGTCAAGTCTAAAGTCTACAGAAATAAGCCAGCAACTATTCCAGCTTTGGAAGACAACATTTCCGAAGAAATTCGGGCTATTCCGGCCGAAATGCTCGAAAAAGTTGCCCAAAATTGGACTTTCCGAATGGACCACCTAAGACGCAGCCGCGGTCAACATTTAAATGAAATTATCTTCAAAAAGTAAATGTCATGAACCAATCTAACGTTTCAAATAAAGAACCGATGAGATATTGCAAATTTTATGCGTTTTTTTTTTTAAAAAAAAGTTATCAAGCTCTTAAAAAATCACCCTTTACAAGGGATACGAGAAAAGCTAAACAAAAGCAAACATATAAAGCATATGCATATGCAAACATATGGTAATAAAACATAGATACATACAAACAATTTTACGTATTTTATTTTTCTTTCGCGTTCTTGATTCGTGCAGATACAATTATACAAAATAAGCGCGAGTGAACTGAAGATACTTTGATACACTTCAAAAAAAAATTCAGTCACATTAAAAAAAAAAAAAAAAATTATATATATTGGACTTTTTCAAAAAAAAAAAAAAAAGAATTAATCTCTGCGGTAGCGAAACGAAAATTTGATCACATTATATATATTTTACAAATATATACATATTTTTACAAAAATTAATCTTCTATCAACATAATTTCTAATTTATACTTTTCCTATTTGACTACATTGCTGTAGCAATATTAATTTTGAAACAATTATTTAGTTGACAAAACTTTAAGCTAAAAGCTTCAAACTCAATTAATGCAATCTGATAAATCTAAAAAAGTTAAACCAAGAACACCTCAATTATTGGAAATTCCAAAAATGGCTGATGATGATAAATCACAAAACACACCTGCAGAAGCTACACGCTCAAAGCAGAGTATAAAACAAAAAAGATCAAAAGATCAGACAATATCAAGATTCATCACTGAAAGTGACAGTTTTATAAGATATTGTACCCGATTCCAAGCTTCCCCTATTACTGACATCACAGAATCAGTTTTAAATATAAAACTAGAAAGTGTGAACAATCTCTGGGCTCGCCTTCTGGCAGCGTACGATACAGTACTAGATACTGACGACGCAGAACTCCCAGAAAACGCAAAAGCTTCGGCGACAGCCAAATGTGATAACTGCCGCGATCAGTATGAGTTAACAAAGGGAATGATAAATGAACAAATAAGTTTAGTAAGGCCAAGTAGAGCCACTACTCCCCCTCCCAGAGTAGTTACAACACCAAAAGAAGACCTAGATAAAGGCATGTATCTAAAGGTACCAGCTTGTGATACTGAAGTTTTCAATGGATGTTATGACCAGTGGCCGTCCTTCCGGGACATGTTCACTGCCGTTTATATAAACCATCCTAAACTCTCACAAGCACAAAAGTTATACCATCTAAGGTACAAAACAAAAGGGGAAGCAGGCAGTATCGTCAAGCGATTCGCTTTAAATGACGAAAATTTTAAGCTGGCTTGGGAAGCACTAGTCGAAAGATACGAAAATGGAAGGGTTATGATAGAAAACCCAATAAAAACATTATTACATCTACCAAAAATTCAAAAAGAAACGAGCCAGGAATTTCAAAATTTATACTCGACAGTGACTAATTGCATATCAGTGTTAAAAACACAAAATATCTCCACAGAATCGTGGGACCCCATCATAGTAACTATTTGTGCAGAAACACTCCCTGATGCTGCGTTACTACGATGGGAACAATCACTTGTGGAAAGAAAAAAAATGCCCACATGGGAGCAAATGAAAGCATTCCTCACTGCTCAATACGAGATAGCTGAGCGAATTGACAACAAAAATATAAATCTAAAATGTCATCAAAATGACTCAAGTTCATCGAATAACGAGCATAATTGAAGATGCGATGGAAAAAAAGCACAATTGCACAGCTGTTTTTCTTGACGTATCGCAGGCTTTCGATAGAGTATGGCACCATGGCTTACTTCATAAATTAAGACTTCACTTTCCTCAGTATCTAACCGAACTAGTTGACTCTTACCTGAGCAACCGCTACTTCAGAATCAAGCAGGGACAAGCATATACTACGTTACAGCCGATAAAAACAGGAGTACCTCAAGGAAGTGTCCTGGGACCAATCTTATATATTTTGTTTACTAGCGACATGCCTACGCCGCCAAACTGCGCAATCGCCACATTTGCAGATGATACCTGCATCATTACGACCGGCAAAAATGTAGTTGAGTCATCGCAAAGAATGCAATCTTCACTAAATCAAATCGTAGAATGGACACAGAAATGGTACATTACTTTAAACGAGTTGAAGTCTATCCATGTAAACTTCACTAACAAAAGTGCTACATACATCCCCTTACATATTGGAAATGAAGTAATTCCGTATTCCACCTCGGTGAAATATCTTGGTATGACGTTGGATGCAAAGTTGAATTGGAAGGAGCATATACAAAAAAAAGTTTCAGAATTAAAACTAAAATACCACAAAATAAACTGGTTAATCGGCAAGAAATCACCCTTAACAACATCAAATAAACTCCTAGTCTACAACCAAACTTTGAAACCTATTTGGACATATGGAATTCAACTATGGGGATGCGCTGCCCCGTTATACATCGAAGCGGTTCAAAGATTCCAAAACAAAGTTCTGCGAAAAATGGTAAATGCGCCGTGGTACATACGAAATTCGGATCTGCACCGCGATCTTCATTTAAAAATGGTTCGGGAAGTCATTCGCGAAACAGCATCGAAACATGCAGAAAGGTTACAAAATCATATAAACAGTGAAGCCCGACAACTAGGAGAGGCTAGAAATAGCAGGCGCAGACTGAAAAGAACAACGTTTCATGATCTATTACGAATCTAAGAAAATAACAAATATCATTATATTTAGTTATAAAATTTAGTTTAAAAAAGAAAAGCTTGTTATTACAGCTTTTATTGTTTTGCTTCATACATTGCGAAAAATATTGCTTGTTAGTTTAAATTTATCACTAGTTGCAATTTCAATGAAATGTAGACCCCTCATTTATTACGTTTCAATAAAAAAAAAAAAAAAAAAAAAAAAAAAAAAAATGACTCAAGTAAAAACTTGTTCAAACCTCAAGCCAGCAACAATATGCAATACAATAGACACGTTAATAAAAGTCACACTTTAGTGTCAAACCAAACTAATAAATGGCAACCAGTATGTGAAATTTGTAAAGGAGGTCATAACATAAGATCTTGCGAGAGACAACATAAACTTTGCATCAACTGTCTGTCGAATGCTCATACGACAAAAGACTGTGAAAGCAAATTTAATTGTGTGTACTGTCAACGAAGACATCACTCACTGCTTCATATTACGAACTTTCAAAATATGAAGCAAAATCAATTTCAAAAATCACCGGGTTAGTCACTATAACCAAAAGTGATAATCCCGAAATCTTAAATCCCGAAAAAAGGGAAGAACAACCATGTTGCTCTAAAGCAGCAAAAATTCAAGCGCTTCATTCAGAAAATGAAAGCAAAATACTTTTACCCACTGCGGTCATCACCATAGCACATAAGGGTGATTTATTCAAACTAAGAGCACTAATAGATCAAGGATCTCAAAGATCCTTTATATCATCAAAAGCTCAAAATCGGCTCAAATTGCCAATAAAACATTCAAATTTCCAAATCTCGGGAATGGGCGGAAGAATTATCCAAAATTCGAACAAAATATGCCCAATTACGATAGTATCTCTAAATGCGGATATTAGAATAGATGCGCAAGCCATCGTTCTACCGCAACTTACCAATTTGCTTCCAAGCTACGAAGTAAATAAAATACACTGGGAAAAATGCTCACATCTTAAATTAGCAGATCCCAATTGTCATACCCCATCACAAATCGACATATTATTAGGCAGTGACTTAATACCTCAAATAATTCTTGAAGGTATTGAGAAAATCTCCAATAAATTGTTAGCCCCAAATACAATCTTTGGGTGGATTATAAGTGGCCAAGTCCCTGAAAAAATCAATTCTTTCACCACACAAGTGGAAAATATCTCAAACGAATTTTTAAATAATCAACTTAAAAAATTTTGGGAAATAGAAGAATTACCCCAAATCTCCCAGGTTTCAGAAGAAGACCAGGCATGCGAAGCCTATTACAAATCCACAACAACAAGAAACGAACATGGTCGTTATGTTGTGCGATTACCTTTCAAACCAACTTTCCCTGAAACCATAGCTCTAGGCCACTCTAGAGTATCAGCAGTCCAGCAATTTCTAAGCCTGGAAAAAAGCCTGATAAAGAAAAGCGAGCTTAAATCGGCATACGATAATGTGATGGACGAATATCTTGACCTCAATCATATGGAAGAAGCTGTACCATATGAAAAGGTATCTAAAGGTAGATATTTATCATTTTATCTGCCACATCATGGGGTAATAAGACCTGATAAAATTACAACAAAAGTACGAGTGGTTTTCAATGCCTCAAAGTGTACGAGCTCAGGCAAATCACTCAATGATGTACTATACACAGGGCCAACATTACAACCTGATCTCATGTTGCTAATTCTAAAATGGCGCATGTTTAAATACGTTTTCAATGGGGATGTAGAGAAAATGTACAGACAAATTCTAGTACATGAAGATGACCAAGATTTCCAGCGTATAGTCTTCCGCAAATCAAGTAATAGTCCAATCAGCGACTATAAACTTAAAACCGTCACCTTTGGCATCAATTGCGCACCCTATTTGGCGATCAGGACACTACATGAAGTGGCAAAAACAAATGCAACAAATTTGCCTTTAGCATCTTCTGTGTTGCAAACACAAACATACGTGGACGACATACTATCAGGTAGCCACAGTTTGTCCTTAGCGTGCGAATCAGTATCTCAAGTGATCAAAGCACTAAATTCAGCGGGATTCCCCTTAAAGAAAATTACTTCAAATCACCCTGATATAATAAAAGACATTAAAAAAGAAGACTTATTAGATACAGACTTCCTTAAATTTGAAAAGGCTAGTACAACTAAAACTCTAGGAATTCAATGGAATGCGATAACAGATCAATTCTCATATACAATTGAGTCAATATCTGCAATGTCCGCCATTACAAAACGCCAAATACTTTCCTCGGTGGCAAAACTTTTCGACCCCGCAGGATGGCTTTCGCCAATAATGATTCAAGCAAAAATCCTCATTCAAGAATTGTGGCAAGATGGCACGGAATGGGATGAACAGGTAAAACCTTTACGTTTAGCGAAATGGGTTCAATTTGATAACAATTTACATCTATAGCTGAAATTCGAATCCCTCGATGGGTAAATTTCACACCTCACATTAACACAGAATTACACGGTTTCTGTGATGCCTCCGAAAAGGCATATTGCGCAGCAGTTTACGTACGCACACAGTACGATAACAAAATATCTGCACACCTCTTGGTAGCCAAAGCCAAAGTTGCACCTTTGAAGACACTCAGTCTGCCACGGCTTGAACTGAATGGTGCTCTTCTGTTAGCAAAATTAATTTCCATTGTCCAAACCCATCTCAAGTTAAACGATCATAAAATGTATCTTTGGTCAGACTCAGAGATAGTTTTAGCATGGTTAGAAAAACCACCCTATTGCTGGAAGACCTATGTGTCTAACCGAATATCCCAAATTTTAGACCTGGTTGGCCCAGCAAAATGGCAACATGTTGCAAGTGCAGATAACCCAGCGGATCTTGGGACAAGAGGTTGCAAGCCATTGCACCTCACCAGCACTACACTCTGGTGGAATGGTCCAACATGGCTAACAGAATCACAAGAATTCTGGCCAAAGTCTCCCGCTCGTAATATAATACCGCCGGAAAGTCGGAAAATTGAAAATTTTCATATCACTCCAGAAGAGGATGATATTCTCCACCGATTTTCGTCATTTGCTAGAGCACTAAGAGTAGTCGCTTACATGCACAAATTCATTCAAAGACTTAAACTAAAAATGAAAGGAGCACCAAACGATCCTTGCGTGCAGCTAACGCATTCCGACTTGCAACATGCCAAGGTCAGTCTAATATTATATACCCAAACTTTCTATTTCAGTCGAGAGAAAGCAAAGTTGCTCGAAAAGCGACCTCTCGAAAAGGGAAGCTCACTTCTCGTCTTAAATCCATTCTTAGATTCTAAGGGATTAATAAGGGCAAATGGAAGATTGGCGAACTCCAGCCTTAGTTATAACGAACGACATCCCATCATTATTCCAGAGAAATCCCGTTTTACTTACCTATTTCTAGCATATCTGCACCATCTTACACTGCATGGTGAGCATCGCTTAATGCAACAAATGGTCCGTCAAGAATTTTATATACCGCGACTAAAGCCACAAATCAAAAGAACGATTTTCATGTGTAAACCATGTTCCATGTACTAACACAAAATGCGTACGCAGATCATGGCAGCTTTACCACCTGAACGCTGCAACTATGCTCTACCCTTTACCATCACTGGGGTTGATTTTGCTGGACCTTTCCAGATAAAGGCCTCCATGTTAAGGTCTTCTTCATTTAGAAAAGGGTATGTGGCTGTCTTTGTATGTTTTACGACAAAGGCAGTACACCTTGAGCTTTGTTCAGATCTGACTACTGCGGCTTTTCTTGCAGCATTTGCACGCTTTGTCGGACGACGCGGATTTCCTTCAAAAATAATGAGCGATAATGGGAAAAACTTTGTCGGAGCCCAAAGAGCAACCGAGAAGGAGTTTATAAACTTCATGAAAGAAGTCTCCCCTGAAATAGTTAATAAATATGCAATTTATACCTCCATGTGCTCCACACATGGGCGGACTTTGGGAATCAGCAGTAAAAAGCTTTAAGTCCCATTTAAAGAAAACGGCTGGTAATCATAAATTCAATTATGAGGAGTTTACTACACTACTCATTCGTATTGAAGCCGTATTAAATTCAAGACCCGTATCACCCCTCTCGCAAGATCCCTCCGATTTCACCGCTCTTACACCAGGTCATTTCCTCAGAGGAGCTCCTCTTCTCACCATACCTGAGACAGAAGGAGACTCACTCAGTTTAATAAATCGATGGGAAAGAATCAAGATTCTCCATCACGAATTCAGCCACAGATGGAAGGAAGACTATCTCAAAGATCTCCATAAGAGATATCGCTGGAAAACGGCCCAGAAGGAAGCCAAGGCAGGAGAGTGCGTAATCATACAGGACGAATGCCTTCCTCCAACAGAATGGCGACTAGGCCGCATTGAAAAGGTTCATCGAGGATCAGATGGTCACATAAGAGTAGTCGATGTGCGAACACAAACCGGCATATTAACTCGACCAGTCACCAAACTGTGTTTTCTTCCAAACAGCGAAGAACACCTTCAAACTAAACCGCAAAATAACTCGCAAAATTAATCAAAAACTAATAAATCAATTCCGCTAATTCGTAATTAACACGCGTTATAATCCGTACACAAACAAAAAATAAATTCAAACAAGCGCGTTGAAGACCAACTTATTATACATATACATATGTATAGATATGTAGCTACAACAACTACATTCTAATATTATAAACAAAATCAATTTAATTACAATTTTATATTCCCATAGAAATGGACGTAGAGGAGACCCAAACCGCCTCCAACACCGTAAGGTCCGAAATCGCTATACCCAAAGCGTCGGCTGCACCCGTTGCCGCTCCAAGGACCAGGGTTATGCGACCACCGCCATCCGCCGAAGCAGTCAGGGAGATGAGAGAAGAGCAGCTATTGGAGCCACAGGGGCCTCCATGTTGCAGCCTGTGCCATCGCCCACACGCCCTAAAACGATGCTCCATTTTTAAGAGCATGAAGCCCGCTCAACGAAAACAGGTTGCAAGAGCCCATGGGCATTGCATGACCTGCCTGGCAGATGACCACGCCACCATAGAGTGCTGGGCCGACGGCACCTGTCAATATTGCCAGAGGCCCCATCACACTCTATTCCATCGTTTTCCGCGCCGAGCCAATCCGTCGGAAAGTAGCACCAACACACGTACCAGACCACGCAGTGATGCTATCCGGCGTCGACGAAGCAGCCAATCAACCACAACGCGTACACGGCCATCTCCGCCACGCCACGCTCATCGTTAGCACCAACAACGCTCAACAGGGTTGAGCGCTGTACTCAGTGCACTACAACAGCTGCAACGGCTCCTAGCCGATTAATTCGCCTAGGGGGGCCGGGATGTTCACATGAGCTATGAGCGTTCTGCAGCATCCCACATCACATCATATCACGTCACAACACCTCATCACACAACAGCTCACAGCAGACCCCAATACACACACACGCATCAAACACCGATCACTACTACAACACTGCAACACAACAACCATACGATCATCAACGAGACGACTCGTAATGTTAGCCAATATTCACCACCCAAATCATCAAAAGGGATTGACCCGACCGGGATTGGCTTCTTACCGTTTCATCCGTGAAGAAAGAGAGTCGTCCGCGAATTTAAGTTTTATCAGCATTCTTTTTGCATTTTGCACTTGTGCTACCGCAAAAATCACCGCAATCTCCGTTTTAATAAACCGCCAAGTGACGGGAGTGACGTGACATAGCAAGTTCGCCAACCGTGTACCACCGTGGGTTTCGCAAAAAACCCAGGCAAAGTGTGCATATATTTATACATATTTATATTGTGTAACTCTACTTAATAAACCTTTTATAAAGTGTGTGGAAAGCAGTGTGTTTTATTTCCCACCTCAGAATTATCTTACAACACGTAAGTATACTGGTGGCATACGTGAACAGTTAAGTTAAAAGTAAATTATTAAGATTGAAAAAACTCTCACAGAATGTAAAAGAAAGAGATAAACCAAACAATGTAACATTTTAATTTAGAAATTATAACACAACTTCAGTTTTGAAAGATTAATTTCACAAACTGTATGCCATATTTTTAAAAATCTACAGATAGTCTGTGGCTAATGACCAAATTCATAAAGAAATAAATATTTAAACTATGTATACCTTAATAATGAAATTCGAATAACAATACACAACTTATGTTGAATACACAACTTAGCCTGATACATACAAATATTTTAGCAATAGCCCTATTAGTTAAAAGCGATACCAATAAAAACTCATACGAGTATGCTAAATTTATCGTTTAAAGATTACGATTTGTGTATATTGCAAATAAAATCTTAATTATAGAAACAATTTAAAATATATAATATAATACCAGTTCTCACTGGAGTTCAACTATTTCTGTTATAATATTTAATTTACATAATGTCTTACAGCTCATAAATAAATAAGCAACCACAACAAAAAAACAATAATGAATGAACTTTATCAAAATCCCGATTTCTTTGGTGCGGCGATCTGAAGGTACCGTTGGAAAGAGGAAGTCTTAATTAATCTGATTAAAAAATATAGAGTTATAGATACCGCAAACGCTTAGTTTACGAAATATTCTACTTTAAAGTTCATAAATTCCACAAAATCCAACATTTCAACAAGCTATTTCATTGCATTTAACACACTTTACACACATTTTTCACTTAAAATTTATTAAATTAAACTGTTAAACGAATTCACATTTTACACTTTTTGCTTTTTGCACTGTTTTTTTTTTAAATAAGAAATCGATTTTTTAAAAACTTACTTCTTAAAATCGTAGTGGACATCATTTATGTGCTAACAATGAGAAAATGGAGCACTGCCTTAATTCCTCTTTCTTTATTTATGTTGCTTTAGCAATCTTAGTTCTAATAAAATCAAGTGCCTATAGATTATACTTCATATTAAAATGAGTATAAACACTCTTGCTATGCATATGGTTGATTTATTTAAATTTAACCAACAAGTACATGGTTTCTCTGGAAAGTAATAGGACTGATTTTCTTCCGCCGCGACTGTACTTCGGAGTGTGCGCGTACGGACTGGATTCGGTAAAGGGCGTTCCTAGCTAACGAACGAGCGACTAGTCAGTTGTCTCCGAGCACCTGGAGAATCAAGACAAACATTTTCGCGACGTGTTTATGTGAGTAGTGCAACCCGAAAATACAGCGTTCGTTAGCGCGATTAAATTCTGAGTGGAAACTCGGTAAATCTGCGACACAGACGTTTGATATGTTCACGCAGGTTTACCCAGATGTTGCTTTAGCAAGAAGTGGTGTGTTTCGGCAGCACTAGGTCTCTTTGGAGGGCCGAGAAGAGGACGCTAATGAAGACCTGCGACTTAGACAAACACGGACAATGTGACTCGTATGCGCAAAGTTTTGAACTCAGACCGCCGACTAAGTATTCGTTTAATTGTTTGGATGTTAAATTTATCAAAATCTGTGGTTCATAATATTGTAACGAACATAACGAAAATGGTTCCAAAAGTTCTCACTGACGACTAGAAATTGCGGTGAGTAGAAGTGTGCCAACAAAATTTGAACATGTATGAAAGTCACCTTCAATTTTTGAATAACGTAACGCACACGCTATAGAGGGGATCCAAGCAGCATGCACCTCGGCTCTCAAGGCTATCCTGGAGAATACCTTCTGTGACGCCTTCAATGTTGAAAGTTTTTAAAGAATTGTAACGATTGGTTCAATAAATTGTTTTTACTCGACTCGGCCCAATTACTTTCCGGACAAATCCTGTAATATTACATAGTAAAATACTTAGGTTACCTCTTGTATTGGCGCGACCAGACACAAAGGAGTACTGTGCGAAACTACTTCAGTCACCCTGGATACTGGCTCAAACAGGGATATTTTTTTGGGGCGCGTCCGAAGGCCACCAATGCAGAAAGGAGTACTAGGCGAAAGTTTTTCAGTCAGTCCGGGTATTGACTCGACCAGAATTATTTTTTCGAGCGATATGATTTTATTATAACAAAAAATTGTAATGTATCAAAATGTTATATTACATTGATATAAATTTAATAAAAATATCATGCAGTTTTACGTATCTGTGTTTATTAAATATAAATCAAATATTATTCATATATAGTTTATGGAAAAAGTGTTCACAACTCTGTAATAGTTTGAACAAGTAAGGAAAGGCTAAGTTCGGGTTCATTATATACTCTTGCTACTTGCAATAATCAAAGCCTAGGAAATACTTTTAGGTGTAAAACCAATCATATGTATAAAGTAAAGTCAACCGGATGTTCGAAAATGCTGATAGCAGTTAGGCTAAGCCAAGTTTTCTCTCAAATTCATCTATTTTAATCACAAAGATACATGAGTAAAACACGCTAGATATACGCGGTAGCAAGGGAAGTTGTTTCCCTTTTTTTTTCAATTATATAGTATATCACACATTGATCGGCATTTTCGATAAAGAGGTACCGGGTTCTAAATATTGGTTCCTAGGGGTTGAACAGTTTGTATTGGATTTAAACAATTTTTGGTCTTAAGGTGGCACACACTAAACACATTATTCGTGCAAAGTTTTATCCAGCTGTATTAATTGTTTCTTGATTTGTGTATTGGAAACTGAAGAAGTTAAGTGTAATTAAAAATTGTGCTTTATGCGAAGTAGGCGTGGTTGTTATTTCGCCCATTTCTACAATGTGTCATAAGAATGTAAAAAGAATGCCACGTGCTACATTTTGTCAAAATCGGTTGGTGGGGTTCCTTTAATATGTGTTTTTTGTTTAAAGAAATCATGTCGCTCTTATTGGAAAACACTTTATATTGTGTTCTTGATACTTTAAATTCTTGTATATGTATTGCACACATAATGGGGGATTTACTCCCTCATTTAATTTTATCTGAAATTTTCTTCTATCTTAGCCCATACATTTAGAGTTATTAAATTGTAATTTCGTTAGAAAAGCTTTTTCATTTCGTTAGTATTTTTTCTCGTTCACACGTTTATTACTTGCTTGTCAAGTAATACATAACTTTTGGTATAAAAATTACTTTATTCTACAACAATTGCTCGTTTCTAACTTGACTTGATTTGCTGAAAATATTTTTCCAGCGAACAACTTTTTGAGTAACTATGTTATTTTGACTTGCAGTACCATTTATCAAGCTATTGTTTCCCCTCAATGTAGTTTTTTTTCTCACCAGGAATCATAATAAATTCAGTTTTTTACCCATATCAAACCAAAACAGCAGAGGTATCGTCACTTAGAGATCAATAACTTGTAAACCATTGAATTAAATGCCATAAAACTGTAAATGTATTCTAGTTAGGCTTAGTATTCTGCGAGAAGGATAGAAATTTATCGTTTGTGACGAGTCCTCGGCTAAAAAGTTGTCTACCCTTGTAGTCTTAGATATGTCACTTCGAATTCGATGCAACAAAAAATTGGTTACTGATGGCAATGTTAGATTTTCGAAGATATAACATGGTTTTTTACAAATTTAAAAAAGTCAGTTAAACACAAACCTTCCCGAGATCCCCAAAAATTGCAACTTTGCAAAGCTCTGCATTATTCAAGGAAAACTAAATGGTCTTAGGCAGTTGTCTGAATTCCACATACTTTTACCTTCAAAAATGTGATCTCAATACGTAATACATCCCAATTTAGTTCCGATTATAACTTAACTTCATAATTCATTTTTTAAATTAAAGTAATTTCATTTCTATTACCTATTTTGGCCATCATTGTAATATAAAATTATTAATAATTTATTTAACTTCCGTTTTGTTAATTTATTTTATTAGATGTGTATGTATATGATTCGTCACATATTAGTTTTGAATTCTCAATGTATAATGGGTAATAATGGATATTATTTTTTCTTACTTATGATATAACTTTAATTGCAACACATTTTCTCTTATACATTTACATTTTGTTGTTTCGTCCTCCAGTGTTCGAAATCTCGCGAACGCTTCATATTATAATTTTTAGCGGCATCACTGTGCTGTTTCCTATGAAATGGTATTCATATATTTGGTATTGTGTTTCGTGGGCTTACGGTTTGTGGCTGCAAATAAACATAAAAGCTTAATCAATAAACTTCCTGTAAAAATTTCATAAAAATATAATTTATTATTTATTTTTTTTTATTATTGTTAAGTTAAAAGTAAATTATTAAAATTGAAAAAACTCTCACAGAATGTAAAAGAAAGAGATAAACCAAACAATTTAACATTTTAATTTAGAAATTATAACACAACTTCAGTTTTGAAAGATTAATTTCACAAACTGTATGCCATATTTTTAAAAATCTACAGATAGTCTGTGGCTAATGACCAAATTCATAAAGAAATAAATATTTAAACTATGTATACCTTATAATGAAATTCGAATAACAATACACAACTTATGTTGAATACACAACTTATGCCTGATACATACAAATATTTTAGCAATAGCCCTATTAGTTAAAAGCGATACCAATAAAAACTCATACGAGTATGCTAAATTTATCGTTTAGAGATTACGATTTGTGTATATTGCAAATAAAATCTTAATTATAGAAACAATTTAAAATATATAATATAATACCAGTTCTCACTGGAGTTCAACTATTTCTGTTATAATATTTAATTTACATAATGTCTTACAGCTCATAAATAAATAAGCAACCACAACAAAAAAACAATAATGAATGAACTTTATCAAAATCCCGATTTCTTTGGTGCGGCGATCTGAAGGTACCGTTGGAAAGAGGAAGTCTTAATTAATCTGATTAAAAAATATAGAGTTATAGATACCGCAAACGCTTAGTTTACGAAATATTCTACTTTAAAGTTCATAAATTCCACAAAATCCAACATTTCAACAAGCTATTTCATTGCATTTAACACACTTTACACACATTTTTCACTTAAAATTTATTAAATTAAACTGTTAAACGAATTCACATTTTACACTTTTTGCTTTTTGCACTGTTTTTTTTTAAATAAGAAATCGATTTTTTAAAAACTTACTTCTTAAAATCGTAGTGGACATCATTTATGTGCTAACAATGAGAAAATGGAGCACTGCCTTAATTCCTCTTTCTTTATTTATGTTGCTTTAGCAATCTTAGTTCTAATAAAATCAAGTGCCTATAGATTATACTTCATATTAAAATGAGTATAAACACTCTTGCTATGCATATGGTTGATTTATTTAAATTTAACCAACAAGTACATGGTTTCTCTGGAAAGTAATAGGACTGATTTTCTTCCGCCGCGACTGTACTTCGGAGTGTGCGCGTACGGACTGGATTCGGTAAAGGGCGTTCCTAGCTAACGAACGAGCGACTAGTCAGTTGTCTCCGAGCACCTGGAGAATCAAGACAAACATTTTCGCGACGTGTTTATGTGAGTAGTGCAACCCGAAAATACAGCGTTCGTTAGCGCGATTAAATTCTGAGTGGAAACTCGGTAAATCTGCGACACAGACGTTTGATATGTTCACGCAGGTTTACCCAGATGTTGCTTTAGCAAGAAGTGGTGTGTTTCGGCAGCCCTAGGTCTCTTTGGAGGGCCGAGAAGAGGACGCTAATGAAGACCTGCGACTTAGACAAAAACGGACAATGTGACTCGTATGCGCAAAGTTTTGAACTCAGACCGCCGACTAAGTATTCGTTTAATTGTTTGGATGTTAAATTTATCAAAATCTGCGGTTCATAACATTGAGACGGAACACTTGAACATACGCAAGGTTTGCGCGTCCCAAAAGCTCTCCAACAAAATTTGAGCATATATGAAAGTCACCCTCAATTTTTGAATAACGTAATCACAGGTGACTAGTCATGTATCTATGATTATGATACCGAGACAAAGAGGCAATCTTCCAAATGGCACACGCCATAGAGGGTATCCAAGCAGCCTGCTACTTGGCTCTCCGGAGAATGCCTTCTGTGACGCCTTCAATGCTAGGAAATCGCCCTGTCAGCGCTGTATCGACTCAGAAAGAGCATATTTTGAAAGGTTTTAAAGAATTGTAACGATTGGTTTAATAAATTGTTTTAAATCGACTCAGTCCTATTACTTCCCGGACAAATCCTGTAATATTATAAACTAAAATACTAAGGTTGGAGGATGGAGTGATGTGTAGAAGTTCACGCAAGTCTTTGATCAAGTGTCCTCTGAGTAGCTTAAGAACATCCGTTTGAAGGCGAGCTAAAGTGAGAAGGCGAAACATACCCTGCATAGGGTTTTGCGCTAGGTTTGGGACCCGCCACGTAAAAAACACCCCTAATGAAAAACCACCAACAGCCTCGGATGAGAGACCCCCCTTTTGATGACGACCATGGCAAACGAATTAAGGACAATGATTTGAGGGCATGCACCTGGAATGTCCGGTCCCTTAATTGGGAAGGTGCCGCTGCCCAGCTGGTTGATGTCCTCGTTAGAGCAAAGACTGACATTACCGCTGTCCAAGAAATGGGTTGGACGGTACAAGGACTGAGGCGAGTATGTTTTTGTGGCATTTGCTACAGTGCTCATATAAAGGAGTGCAAGTTTGGTGTGGGATCCGTGGTGAGAGAGAGACTCCGTCGCCGAGTACTATCATTCACTCCGGTGAATGAACGACAAGCCACAATCCGCATCAAACCGAGGGTCTTTAACATATCGCTGATTTGCGCCCACGCCCCGACGCAAGAAAAGGACGATGTGACCAAAGATGCTTTATCGTCAGGGTGGGCAAGGAAGGTATCTTTGGCACTTCTTCTTCTTCTTTACTGGCTTACGCGATTTTAGCCGAGTCAACAACAGCGCGCCAGTCGTTTCTTCTTTTCGCTACGTGGCGCCAATTGGATATTCCAAGCGAGGCCAGGTCCTTCTCCACTTGGTCCTTCCACCGGAGTGGAGCTCTTCCTCGGCTTCCCGCGGCGGGTACTGCGTCGAATACTTTCAGAGCTGGAGTGTTTTCATCCATCCGGACAACATGACCTAGCCAGCGTAGCCGCTGTCTTTTAATTCGCTGAACTATGTCAATGTCGTCGTATATCTCGTACAGCTCATCGTTCCATCGAATGCGATATTCGCCGTGGCCAACGCGCAAAGGACCATAAATCTTTCGCAGAACTTCTCTCTCGAAAACTCGCAACGTCGACTCATCGGTTGTTGTCATCGTCCAAGCCTCTGCACCATATAGCGGGCCGGGAATTATGAGCGACTTATAGAGTTTGGTTTTTGTTCGTCGAGAGAGGACTTTACTTTTCAATTGCCTACTCAGTCCGAAGTAGCACCTGTTGGCAAGAGTAATCCTGCGTTGGATTTCCAGGCTGACATTGGTGGTGGTGTTAATGCTGGTTCCTAAATAGACGAAATTATCTACAACCTCAAAGTTATGACTGTCAACAGAGACGTGAGAGCCAAGTCGCGAGTGCGACGACTGTTTGTTTGATGACAGGAGATATTTCGTCTTGCCCTCGTTCACTACCAGACCCATTTCTTTTGCTTCCTTGTCCAGTCTGGAGAAAGCAGAACTAACGGCGCGGGTGTTGAGACCGATGATATCAATATCATCGGCATACGCCAGCAGTTGTACACTCTTATAGAAGATGGTACCTTCTCGATTAAGTTCTGCAGCTTGAACTATTTTCTCCAGCAGCAGATTGAAAAAGTCGCACGATAGGGAGTCGCCTTGTCTGAAACCTCGTTTGGCATCGAACGGCTCGGAGAGGTCCTTCCCGATCCGGACGGAGCTTTTCGTGCTGTTCAACGTCAGTTTACACAGCCGTATTAGTTTTGCGGGGATACCAAATTCAGACATCGCGGCATAAAGGCAGCTCCTTTTCGTGCTGTCGAAAGCAGCTTTGAAATCGACAAATAGGTGGTGAGTGTCGATTCTCCTTTCACGGGTCTTTTCCAAGATTTGGCGCATGATGAATATCTGGTCGGTTGTTGATTTACCAGGTCTGAAGCCACACTGATAAGGTCCAATCAGCTTGTTGACGGTGGGCTTTAATCTTTCACACAATACGCTCGACAGAACCTTATATGCGATGTTGAGGAGGCTAATCCCACGGTAGTTGGCGCAGATTGTGGGGTCTCCTTTTTTATGGATTGGGCATAGCACACTTGAATTCCAATCGTTGGGCATACTTTCGTCCGACCATATTTTGCAAAGAAGCTGATGCATGCACCTTATCAGCTCTTCGCCGCCGTATTTGAATAGCTCGGCCGTCAATCCATCGGCCCCTGCCGCTTTGTTGTTTTTCAGGCGGATGATTGCTATTCGAACTTCTTCATGGTCGGGCAATGGAACGCCTGCTCCATCGTCATCGATTGAGGTATCGGGTTCGCCTTCTCCTGGTGTTGTGCGTACACTGCCATTCAGAAGGCTGGAGAAGTGTTCGCCGCATCTTTTCGTAGAATTTTCGAGCATTACCCCTGTCGGCCAGCTTATCGAGCTGTTCGTACTCACGCATTTCGGCCTCTTTCTTCTTTTGTCTGCAAATGCGTCTCGCTTCCCTCTTCAACTCTCGGTATCTATCCCATCCCGCACGTGTTGTGGTCGATCGTAACGTTGCGGGGTAGGCAGCCTGTTTTCTCTCCGCTGCGACACGGCACTCCTCGTCGTACCAGCTGTTCTTTTGCACTTTCCGAAAAAAAATGGTTTCAGTTGCAGCTGTACGTAAGGAGTTTGAAATGCCGTTCCACAGTAAAGTAAACTAGTAAGCAGTAAATTCGTAACAGTATCATCAGTCTTCGAATCATTGTGATTATCCCACAACATTTATTATCGGGTCGGGACACATGTCGTCGTACCATAGCAATAGCGAATTTGTATTTCCGTACAGTTTATTCTAGTCTACCTTGGATGACTTGCCAAATTATTTGATTTGAATACTTTAAACCTGGGCATGCATCAAATGGTGTGTCTTGCTTGCGGGCCATTCATTTTTTCGATTGAGCCCATGTAAAAAAGCGGGGTACTTCTGAATAGAGGAGTGTTTGTGCATAGACAGGAAAAGTATCCGCACGATTACACAAATCACAACAGCCGGTGAATGTAGTTTTTGGTTGTCGCGTTGGCCGTTTTCGTGATGCCCAAAGAAATAATGTTAAATACAGTATGAGAATTTTATAGTCACTGCTACGATGGAAACATAAATACAACAACACAAAAATTGGACGACAACTTTATTAATAGTGAGAAAGAGGAAGTCGGTCTCATTTCCATTCATGAGAGGCGGATGTTTCATAAGTATACTACTATTATAAAATTTAATTGTCATCTTGCGGATCTGTGGATGATACAGAATTATATAAAAATCGGAATTAAAAAGCAAGGGTGAAAAATTAGAATTGGATGTATTTTTTAAGGCTGATTCATGAACAAATATAAACAAAAAGTAAAAAAAAAATGGCTTGGACCAGCTTTAATCTTTAGGTGTATAAAAACAAATAGCTTTGGCTGTTTCTCAGACCTATTCGATTAGCACACAATTTCATCAAAACCGGACGGTGACAGTGGTAGGAATTAATATAGCAAATTCTATAACGCTGAATTTGAATGAAATTGGTCATTTGAGGATGATTACAATATAATTCTCGTCGCGACGAAGCAAACAAGGTATAAATATAAATTAATAAAGTGACAAATATGATTGTCATTCTTTAGTGTTGAATTTTTGCGCAACATTTTTAAACACAATGGTTTGTCAACACCTGAAAATATCCCCATTTTGGATGCTTGCAAATTCGAATGCCCGGTTTCACAGTCCATACCTATGTTGTGTTGTGATAAAACAGGAAAATAGTGTTTTACAGTTCATACTTAGGTTATGCTTAAGCACTGAAAATTGTATTGTCACAAAAGACACCATTCGATGCTTCACTACAGCACATTTCCTAGCTCACCCCAAAGAAGCTCTTATACACAAAGAACCACAGATTTAATTGCAAAAGCAAATCCTGAAACACAAAATACTAAAAATTGCCAAGAGACACCATGCTGCTCAAAGGCACAAAAATCTCAAACGCTGCACAGCGAAGCACAAAATGGACTAGTCACAGAACTAGTCACCACCATACCAACTCAAGTTGAGTGTCATAAAAACAAATACCTTAATTCACAATTAAGGAAATGTCAAAAGTTAAGGAAACTTCCCCCCATAACTACTCAATCAAATAATGGCCGGTACGTCGTACGACTACCACTAGAGCCACAATTTTGCAATACCCCACATAATGGTAGAAAAAACATAGTCAGATTCCCCCTGACAACTTAATATAAAAACAAAAATATATGTTCGTAACTTTTCGACCCCGCAGGATGGCTTTCGCCAATAATGATACAAAAATCCTGCTTTAAAAATGTCAACTATGTGGCGCGGTACTAAACGTCAAATTAGTGCATACGCACTTAAACATATAAACAACCAAAAGTCGAAAATCTACAACTTTTTATACAAAGATGCCCCATTGAGGCACAAATTTTCAAAAAAAAAAATCAAAATAAAATTAAGGGATCACAATACTCCCAATGCGATACATTAACGCACCTATGCTTACAAAGCTAAAGTCGCTTTTATCGCATCTAACCAAGCGCTCCTCATATGGACGAGTTATGGAAATCAGCTATACAAAGCTGCAAATTAAGTATACAAAATTATCTACTCCACGAATCGAAACCGTTCGCAATTACCGGCCACTCTCTCGCAAGATCCATCTATTGTCACAGCCCTAACTCCAGGGCTAAGGAGTACCCATTCTGGCATATCTGAGCCAGGCGTGGAGTTACTATCCTTCATAAGCCGAGAATAAATAAAGTCCAAACATTTGCCGATAATAAAGAAAAGGCATATAATAAACTACCGGTATGCCAAACCGATAAATAATAAATTGTAAATAACAGCTAATAAAATTAATAAAAACAAAGAACTTTGTTGGTATAAAAATTTAAAAAGTCGTCAAAGTACGCAAAATCAATTATTACCTCAAGCACCACTATTTACACCAAATACAATTGGCTATTAAAACCAAAATCGCTTCTTACAGCTAATATTCTGCGGCCTCGGTTACTCCACCAATAGTAAGCCGAATTGCATGCATCAGATTATATATATAAAACTAGGCAAAATATTCACCTAGGGGGCCCAGGATGTTTAAATGAGTTAAGCATCCACCCCCTCTACTCGGTAAAACTGGCGCATCCTAATGCTACATACCCATTCACCACAACTGATGACACTACAGCATAACTCACCACACCAGCAAACCCACTTAACAAAAAGGATGGGCAAAGGGAAAACATTTCACAATTCGATAACAACATTCGATCAATTCGTGACACACATTCGTCACCTGCAGTTCGCTTCAACTCATACATTCGTTTTACAAGGTATTCACATATACACTGCGCCGCGTTAACACCTCTACGCCGATATATAGTTCACCGACCCTTAGTGCGTTAATTAGAGCCGTTAATAGGCCGAAGCGCTACATCAAGACCGGCACTTCAGTAACCACCGGGCTACTTCGATAAACACTGATCCTGTGCGATTTGGAAAGTCATACTTTTGTTTCGACAGCGGGGCCAAGTGTCACACCACCTTACCTGTTGATAGAACGCTCTCTACGTAACTTTGGATCACCAGCGATCCCGCACGAATTTGTTCGAATATATAATTAAGTTTTCCATTCCGTGTAACTGAAAGTTGTGTTAGAAATAAATTATCACATATATACATATTTCCTATGAAATGCTTTTAACTATTAATTTCAAACGCGAGTGTAAGTGACTCCAGGAAAACTTAAATACAATAGTGTTGGCTTCCCACTACGTTGGGCTCCCAAGTGTTCAAGCTTTGATACTATACCAAGCTTTGCAAGCATTACAGCTTCTATTATGTCAGAGATATGGTTCAATAATAAATCTATGTATGTATATTATAATCAAGCTGATTCATGTATTGGATTTCTAATAGCGCATTGTCTTCTTTTATAATATGATTAGTTGTTTTTGCTGAGAGTTTTTCTAAAAATTGTGTAATGCTTTCCTGATTGTTATTTATATGCTCTGTCAAATTTTTAAACCTCTGTGTCATTTGCATATTCAAACTTTTTTGATTTTCCTCTATTATTTTTGAATTTAATGTTGTGTCCTGGAGTTCTTGTATTTGTTTATTTATAGTCATAGCGTCATTTGCGTCCATGTTCCCAGTTAATTTATTACAGAGCCTAAGCCGTTGAATAGTCCTCCTTTTGTACATTTATATGGATTTAATGTCTGTAGTTTGTTTTCGAGTCCCTTAAGTTTCAGCTTACAAATTTTAGCAGCATCTTTTAGAAGGCTATTTTTTCAAATTTGTCTACGATAGTAATTAGTTTTGAAGTTTGTGAGTTATAATTGTCCAAGTCTATTATATGAATGAAATTGAAATAACTTTCAATCGTTCTCGCGTGTTTAATCTTCAGGGCTATCATATTCTGGTCTTTGTCAAAATTTTGTATTTCCAAGACTTGTCCATAAGCAAAGGCTATTCTAAAGGTAAATAATTGTTTATTATTTTCGTGATCTCAGTTTAATTTTTGATTTGTGTAATTTTTTGTCTTTAGAAGTTTGTAAAGTAACGTCATTATCTTTTAATACTTTATGTTTTGAGAATCGTGCAGTTATTTTGTTACTCCTACATTCTTTTTTATATATATCCTCTTCTTTGTTCTTACAATCTGGAGGTTTCCTAGATTTATTAAGACGACTAATATTTTTTAATTTAGCTTTCATAACTATTTCTTTAACAATGGGGTATAGTTTTTCTTTAAATTCATTTAACTTAACTAAAAATTCGTGTTTGTTGTCGTATTTTATGTCTCTTGAGAAGTTATACGGTCTTCCAAAGAATAACTCATATGGTGTAAATTTTGTAGATGAATGGATTGTATTATTGTAAGTTATAAACGTCTCATCTAATATCTCTTCGTGATCTCATTCCATTTTCTTGGATTTTCTGGTTGTCATTATAATTCTGTATATTTCAGTTAGGGTTGAATAAAGTCGTTCTACTGGAGAGTTGCTACTGGATTGTTGAAATGATGTGAAGTGAAGTATAATTGTATATTGTCAAATCTTTAAAAATGTTAGATGTAAATTCGGTACCCTGATCACAAACAATTTTCTTAGGTATTCCCGCAAGGTTCATATAAATGTTTTTAAAGCTGTGAGCACACAAACGCTTGTTCTTGATGGTAATGTATATCCTGTGGCATATTTAGAAAATTTATCGATGATGGTCAAAATACATTTACTATTTATAGTATATATGTATGTCAATGTGCAAAATTTGAAGAGGTTCGTTTGGTGTTTCTGTAACTTGGAATTCTAATTTTGGTGGGTGTCTATCGTATTTCAGTGTATTGCAAATTTCACAATTATTTAAAGTTTTATTTATTATAGATTGCATAAGGGGAAAATAATATTGTCTCTTTAAGTATTCATAAATTTCGGTAATTCCTCTATGGTTCCTATTTTCATGACAGGTGCGAATTAGTTCAACTTGTTTATCATTGTCAGTTACATTTGATAGGATTTTAGTGCATCGGACGATACGAAATTGTTTTCCATTTGAAAAGTAGTTTGAGTATATCAGTTGAATAGTTCTGAAAATTGGTTCATCGGAGAAGATGGCAGTTAGTTTAACTGAGGGTATAAATTTTTTGAAAATCTGAACTATTGTGTCTTGAGAAAATTCTTTTTCTCTTATAGTTCTACGTTGTTTATTTTTAAAGATGGTTTCAGCAGTCATACTGGGTTTTTTGTCAGATCTTTCTAATAAAAGTTGCAAGTTCAATTCATTTAAAGGTTTTTCTGAAATTGGTATGCCATCATTCACATTTTCCTTACATGAATGTATTGTAGACAGTTCTTCCGAATCACACAAATTTATATCAGCAGTTTTATCATGGTCTAATTTTATCCTGCTAAATGCATCTGCGTTACTGTTCAATTTTCCTTTTTTGTATACGATCTCGTAGTCATATTCTTCCAACTTCAGGCGCCATCTCACCAATTTCGAATTGGGCTCCTTGAGACTTATTAGCCATGTAAGTAGTCTGTGGTCAGTAATTATTAATATGGGCGGAAATATTTGGTTGCCCACACTATGGCTAAAAGCCCTTTCTCAATAGTGGAATAGTTAATCTCACTCTCAGAAAGAGTCCTACTTGCGTAGCAAATAGGTTTGTCACTACCTACATATGTGACATTGAGAAAGGACTGCTCCAAGCGCAATTTTACTTGCGTCTGTTGTGAGTAAAAATGGCTTTGTGAAATTAGGGTATTGCAGTATTGGATCGTTCATTAAAATGTTCTTGCATGTTTCGCAAGCTTCTAGGTTTCTGGCGTTTAATGTTATGCTTCTGCCCTTTTTTAAGCATTCTGTCATTGGTTTTGAAAGTCTTGCCAGGTTCGGGATAAACTTCCTATAATAACTAAGTAGGCCTATGAACGATTTTATTTCACGATTAGTTCGTGGTATTGAAAATTTCTGGATAGCTTCTATTTTTGTCGGATCCGGTTTTATGCCTTCCGTCGTAACTACGTCTCCTAAAAAAGCAATTTATTTTCGCATAAACTCTGATTTGTCCATCTGGACCTTAAAATTTTAACATCTTAACTTTAAAAAGACTTTTTCTAGATTCTCAATATGTTCCTGGAGGGACGTCGAAAATATAATAATGTCATCTAAATACACTAGACAGATTTTTCCAACCAAATCATTTAGGACATTATCCATAACCCTTTGGAAAGTTGAGGGTGCGTTTTTTAAGCCAAAAGGCATTCTTACGTATTCGTGGTGACCCCCTTCCACAGTAAAGGCTATTTTTGATATGTCCCGTGGATCCATTTCAATTTGATGGAAGCCACTTGCTAAGTCCGAAGTCGAAAAGTAAAGGTATTTGCCCAGTTTATCCAAGATCTCAGATATGTTCGGGAGTGGCTGACCGAGACGGGTTTCTCTTTCAACTTCCTGTAGTCAATGACCAGTCTCCATTTCGTCTTCCCCGATGCGTCCTTCTTTTTTTGAACAATCCATACTGGAGAGCTCCATGGGCTCGGCCTAATAATCCCTTGCTCCAACGTCTCTGATATCTGTCTTCGAACTTCCTCTTTGTGATCGAAAGGATACCTGTAAGACCTAATTCTGTGTTTTATTTCATTTGCAAACGTCAACTTTTCGTCCTCTCAATAAAAGATATCACTATATTTAGTACATAGTTTCAAAAGTTTATGCTTTTCTTCGCCATTCAGATGTTCCATTTGGAGTAAGTCAGATAAATTTGCTATTCTTTCACTGTTTGATTTGCAATGCATACGAGTATTTAAGTTGTTAAGTTCGATGAAGTTTTCTGAATCATACGGACTTGTTTTCAGGGATTGCTCTAGGAAAATTGTTTGGTCATTCCCCGTGGGATTAACTAATTCTATTGTACTAAACCAGTCTTTCGCAAAGTATATGCCTGGAGAAATAAATAAGCCGTTGTCCAAAGTTATTGTATTTATCATAATATCTCCCTCCTTAGAATCAACTGGCAGTTTTACGATTTTTTTCGAATTTGCCTCTATTGTGAATTTATCAGAGGAAAAATTTGGTTTCATTTTAAGAGGTATTGTAATATTATTTGTAATTATTTGGGATAGAGCTTTCATTTCGAAGACTTCTAAATTCGTTAATATTATTCATCTCATTCCTATTTATTATCCTACTAAATTGAGTGCTTGGGCTAGTTTTAAATTTGTTTATGCCCTTTTCAAATTTTGAAAATCCACTACCGGTATCCATTTCTGGTTGAGGCTGTGATTGCCTCCAATTTGTTTGTCTCGAAAAATTATCGAAGCGTTGGCTGGGTTTAAAATTTGAAAAATTCTCGCGGTGTACTTGGGAATTTTGAGGTAACAAATTACAATTCTGATTGTTTGAAATTGGCACAAAATTATTGTTATTAACATAGTAAGGTCTGGTTGAAAAATTAGAATATCTTTTAGGTTGGTAATAATTTTCTTGTCTTGGTGCATTATTTACAAAATTTTGTGGATATTTAGGATATGGATTATATTGGTAATTTGGTCTCCATTGAGGATATTTGAGTTTATTCTAATTGGACCTAATATAATGAATATTCTGTTCTCTGATGTAGTAGTCAAGGGCAATCGACAATGATTCTGGTCTCATTGCTCTAATCGTAGATCCCATAGGTTCCTGTAAAGCCGACAAAAATGAATTTAGGCGCATTTCAGAAAATAGATTTCTCTTTGCATTAATTACATTAGTGCCGGAGTCATGGATAGATAAATTATTAGATTTCCATTATTTCGCTGTAATATTTTTCAATCGGTTTGCCGTATTATTTTAAACAATGAAAATCTCTAATTAGGGATGTTTCTGTGCTTTTATCTGAATAATGCGATATCAAGTTTCCTCTGATCTCATCCCAATTGAGAGATGCGCCATTCATGTTTAAGACTTCGTTGGCTTGATCATCTATTTTATTTCTTATGGCCCTCAAGAGGATTAGTCCATGAGGAGTGTTATCTGCTCCCCTAATGTGAAGAAGTATTTATTTCACATTACTAATGAATTCGTGGAGCAATCTTGGATTACCATCAAAGATCCTTGATTGCATCTGGAATTCTAAGTGAGTTAAAAATGTCGATATTATTCATGTTGTTACTATTAGTTGTCGTTTGAGTCCCTGATATATGTACTTGGAACTTCTGTATTTGAAAGCATATTAAAATTTAATGTAATGTCCTCGGATATAACGGGTAGGCTTCTTGACTTATAAATCTTAAAACTTTTAGGATATGGAAAATATCTAGATTTACTACTCATCAAAAATAATAACTAGTTTTATTTACATAAGAAAGTTTGATTCCCATTGATAGGAATTTGGAATCAAATAATGCCTACACAAAAATAATTTAATTCGATTTTTTTTTATTATATACATATATGTAATTTATTTTTTATTTAACTTTTCCACTTCTTCCTTTTTAATTTTATTTATTTTGACAATGTACGTTACATTTTCTTTTAAGTTGTAAAGATTATATTTTTTAATGATCTTTCCAAGTGCTTATAAATAAGTGGAAGAAAAATTTTTCTTTTGAATTAATATATTTTTTATTTAATTTTTGTTTTTAATTTCATCTATTTTCGCAATATATGTACGTACATATGGAAACTTTTCTTAAAAAAAAAAAAATTTTTTTTCGTAATTCAATAACTCACTCATTTACTTACAGAGCCCCTATGAGAATTCTATGCATGAGGGATTTAGGTCCTTTCTCCAACGGTTGTCGAGTATTTCCACTTATTTTCCTTGTAGCCTTATACCAATATGCTCTTGGTGTTTGTTCTCCGTCCAATATTCCTTCGAGTTTTTGAACAGGCGACCCCTTATGTGGTCTAAGGATTTAATTATTAACAAAGATATTATTTTGTTAGCACTTTTAGTTAAGTTTCAACCCGAACCGTTGGCTTTCCGACTGCGCCAGTTATATTATTACGTTCCTTCGTTAGTTGCACATAAAACACTTTATCTTCTTGAAGGTTACACCAATAATGATCTTTATTTTTAAATTAATTTAACATGAAGGTAAATAAGTAAAAGAAATTTGATGAGTCAAGAAAAAATACAGTAAAAATTAAAACAATAATAATTGCATAAAAGTTGGTAAACAGGAAGTAAGTATTAATTAGTACACAATTGTTGCAATGTTTTGTTCTGCTGACTTTAATATTTTAAAATTAAAGGGAAAAATTATTAATTAGTAATTTATGAACATGAATACAATTTAGTTTGTAAGAAAATAATGTTTTATATCGCTGACTTAAACTATTTAAAATTCAAATGAAAATTTTATTAAGTGTGTCAATAAAAAATAATAAAGTACGAGTACAATAAGAAAATAAATTTAATGATTTGTTGTTGTTGTTTTATTGGTATAAAGTAAATGATTTATTGTTGTTGTTTTTTTGGTGTCTTCTGGGTTTTGTTGGGGGGGTTGATGTGACTCGCGCGTTTCGTTCCTTTTAAAACCCCTCCGCGTAGGTATAAAATATATTTTGAATAGGCACGGAATTTGTGAATGTATTCATGAATAAACAATAAGCCACTTATTAGTGAATGTATTCATGAGCCTTTCAACTCATCTAATGGTAAGCAACGAATATTTCAAACAATTGTATACAGAGAAGCAAGTCAAGCCAAGTGTGAGCGATAAGTGATTGTGAGATAGTGATGAGCGATATTTCACTACCGGTGATTTTTTCACTGTGATTGAAAAATCGCAAATCGCAACTGCGATCACTTTTTATAAATAGCAGTTCGCTTCTATGATCTGCGATTGCGATCGCAGTTCGAAACTGTGATCGCAGTTCGAACCAGTGAATTGTGATCGCAGTTCGAAACTGTGATCGCAGTTCGAACCAGTGATTGCGATCGCAGTTCGAACCTGTGATTTACGATAGCAGTTCGAACCTGTGAATTACGATCACAATAGCAAATAGCAGAAAAGTAACAACTTTTTTCAGGGTATTGTATATATCGTATATGCCATTTTTCGTCATAGCGGTTTGAAGTTTTGAGTGTAACGTTCTTATATAAAGCATTTTGTGATGAAAACAAGAATTGTAACTAATTAATTTCAGAAAAAAATGATGGAATAAAAAAATTACGGGTTTTTAATATTTTCCCAAAGATTAGGAAACTCGCGTTAATTATTTGGTCTTGAAAATATTAAAAGCGGGTATTCTAAACAAACAAATTATCAACCACACTAATGGTAATTCCTTCTAAGAAATGTGTGAAACCATCATACCAACATACAAATGAACTATGCAATACGCTCTAAGTGTCAGGTAGTCGAACCGCTCCAATATTTGCAAAAATGTAGTGAAAAGAAAGGCGGAAAACCTACGTAAGTGGTAAGTGGAACAGACCCGGACTTTTATTCGGCCAAACAGTGTCAAATTGGCAGAATCTGCCGCTACAACAACAACAACGACGTTTGAACGTCGACTTAGTTGCGATCGCAATAGCAATATAAAATCACAGTGATTTAAAGATAGCAATCACTGAAATCACAGTGATTTAAAAATCGCAATATCGCTCATCTCTATTGTGAGACATATTCACACTCATTATTACACAAGCAAGCCATGTGATTGTGAGAAGATAATATTTTTAGTGAGAGCAAGTATGAGTGAACATTGGGGGTGATTCATGAATTTGAGAGTATAATCGTAAGCCAAGTATTCACTGCAGATCACTGGTGTGCACTCCAAGCGGTCCGAACGTCGAGCGGTATTATTATTTTTGGGTCTTTTTTCGAAACATTCCAATGGTAAAGTGGGTTTCTACATTAACCTTCAACTGGTGACATGATTTTTGTGTAACTTAACTGGTGACGAGCGGCCTAAGAGGCCGCTGCTTTACATGGTCTATAGCATCGAAACTATATACGATAGCTTACTGCAGTCTTTCAATACATTAAATGAATATATAAAATGATAAAATATAACTACTCAATTGGCTCTAAATGTGATTTTTAATTATTAACTTTCTAATACAATCTATGTAAAAACTAAAATCAGGGGGTGAAATGATGTTTCACTGACTCCGCTCGGCCTGTGAGACCGCTTGTCACCAGTTAAAGGTTAATTCTAAGGGTATAAGGGAACAGAAAGTGCAAAAAAAAAAAAATGAAAAATGATTACCCTACTGACCCCTTAAAATGATCTTGTACGAAAAAATAAACCCTCTCATGCCCGACGCTGCCTATAGGCAACATTGTACTTTTTCGATAACGGCCAAAGCATATGACAAGTATCAACGAAAATTCAATTGTGAGCTTATTGTCTCTGTATCTACACGTCATCACAATTTTTTTTTTTTTTTTTTTAATTTTAAGGTTGCGATTTTTTCATATTAAGGTTGCGATTAAAACATATCTGTTACCCAAATATTTTTTTTAGCATCGCTCATTTTATTCCGGCCATGAGAGTGTTAACTCTGTAAGGCTAATTGCATTTAACGCACTTGCCTTTCGCCTTACGGGGCATCTCGACAGGATAGAATATATAGAATACTAGCTGCATTGCTGTGCCTCTTGCCTGGAGACTCCACATTGCTCATTGCTTACTAGATATAGAATACTATCTAGTTTGCCATATATCGTAAGCTAGAAGCTGTCACTTCAGCAGTTTGACAACGCAGTTTTCATTTCTATGACGATTTCGAAGAAGCAACATATCCCATTTGCACATATGCCGACGGCATTTTCAATTTGGCAATATGAAATTTAGAAGAGCGAGTATTAAGACGGTTGTGTTATATTATAAAAATAAAGTACATTTTCAAAATAACATTTTTTCAAAAAATTAATATTTAGTTTAATATTGTTAATTTACAGAAAAATTATGCAAATTCGGTTGGGAATGAGCGAAGTCTTAAATTTAATAATATCATTTCTCATTTTAAATTAATTATTTTAATAAGTATATAAAATTTATGCCACAATTATTTTTCGGTAATCCAAAAATATGAATTCTTATTTTACCCAGAAATACATTTGTAAACAAGGATCTTTATCCTTTTTTTATTTTCCACATAAAAGATTTCGAACGTGCGCTACATCAGCTACGGCGACAGCATTTCGCAAATGATAAAATAAAATTTTCAAGAGCTCAAAGCATGCGCTACATTAGCTCGAACCTACCTACCCTACGCCTTTGCGCAAATGATTATAGCTATCGCGCCATGGAAGTTTTTTTGGGGAAACTTTAGTATACCATCCCACGATTTCAGGGTTAAAAGCGATATGGTTGAATAGGGCTGATGATCCAGATTAAGAAAATATATAATTGTTGTCGCCGCAAACTTATAGTTTTCGAGATATTTGCATTTAAAGTTGAAAATTTTATCTTGCAAATTCTCTATTTCTAGTAATTATTTATTTCATATTATGCACTTTTTAAGCACTTATACTTCATTACATTGTTTCTACATATTTATTTTTTGGTAATTATTTAGTTATTTGCTTAAAATAAGCATTTTATATTTTACACAATTTTCATTCCATGCACAATAACAAAAGTATTCAGTGTTTACAGATATTAAGTGTTGTCATAATTACACATTTATCAAACGAAAAAGAATGGATATAAAAACTCAAACGCAGAAAACAAATACGATCTGAAATAAATTTTCCATTGTAATAAAAAAGTTTAAGGGCTTATAAGTATGTTTAATCTAATAATTTAATAAAAGGATCATAATGATTATTTGCAATACAACAAAGGTAAAACAAGGTAAACATTAGTCCATTCGCGTCCCACTTCTTTCTGCATTGGTTCGTAAAAAATAACCCTGGCCGATCCAACACCGGGGTGTGTCGGATTTTTTTTTTGAGTAAAACTAATTTTTGCGTTGGCGGCCTTCGGCCGCGCTTCAAAAAAAAAAAATAACCCTGGACGATCGAACACAGGGGTGTGTTAGGTATTTTTTTGAGTAAGACTCCTTTTTGGCGTTGGCGGCCTGCCCGATCAAAAATCATGATGTATGAAGAAAAGGGGCAATTATTTATGTATTTGGGGTATAATCTTATTTTTTATTCATTTTTATTCGTTTGATAAATGTGTATTTATGGCAACACTTATTATCTGTCAACACGGAATACTTTTGTTATTGTGCATGGAATGAAACTTGTGTAAAATATAAAATGCTTATTTTAAGCAAATAACTAAATAATTACTAAAAAAATAAATATGTAGAAACAATGTAATGAAGTATAAGTGCATAATATGAAATAAATAATTACTAGATATCGAGAAATTGCAAGATAAAATTTGCAAAATTTTCAACTTTAAATGCAAATACCTCGAAAACTATAAGTTTGCGGCGGCAACAATTATATATTTTCTTAACCTGGAGCAGCAGCTCTATCCAACCATACCACTTTTAACCCTGAAATCGCGGGATTGTATACTAAAGTCGACCCGTTTTCTTTTTGAAATTTGACAAAATTGCGGAGGTTTAAACAAAAAGTACTGAATATGGCCCTTTCTTCGACAGCTTTTCGTAGAAAAAATAAAAAGATTTGAAATGAAAAAGAAAACAAAAAAACATTCATAAGGAAGTATTGTTCTCTCTAAATTGGAACTACATATCTTCAAAACTCTTCTTTTTAGAGTGGAATCCATTTTGAAAAACACCATTCTGAGAAAAACGCGTTTAAAAATTGACTCGCTCCGTTTTCCACTCTGTTCCCTTTCTACAAGAAACGCTGTAGCGACCGTAATAATTTGAATTTCGATTTAAAAATTTGAGAGAATATTTATTACAGCGTATACTATCCGTTAATGCAACAAATTTACACTGAGACGATCCCTTAAGTGGCATTGCAAAAACTTTGTAAACTCATAAAGCCAACCAGTCGCATAACTGTTATAACTTAAACTGGTGTTTTTATTTTTAATTATACATATATCGTACATGCCTTTGATTGGATCGGTATTGGCTGCATAAATTGGGCAAATAACAATTTTCGGTTGTATTGGTATACTTTAAAGAAAAATGGATTTAAAACAAGTAAGGAAGAGCTAAGTTCGGGTGCAACCGAACATTTTATACTCTTGGAGCTTCAAAGAATCAAATCCAGTGAAATACTTTAAGGTTTGGAACCCGAGGATCGAAATCAAAATAATTTTATATATACATATACTATATATAACTTACACACTGACAGACACATAAGGCTCGTTATAAAGACGAAAATCAATATATGTAATATATGGGAGTTGGGGTAGTATCATTCAGATTATATCTTGTTTTCCAATACCATGCCACATGCTAAAAAACCAAACATATAGAGTTAAGTCAATCGGATATTCGAAAATCGTAATATTAGTTGTATAGAAAATAGGTCAAGTTTTCACTCAAATTTATTTATTTTAGGCAAAAAGATATGGTACACTGTTATGACTTAATCACGTTCACTTATTTTCATTTAGGTAACTGACAGCCGCTGTCTTGTAATTCGCTGAACTATGTCAATGTCGTCGTATATCTCGTACAGCTCATCGTTCCATCGAATGCGATATTCGGCGTGGCCAACGCGCAAAGGACCATAAATCTTTCGCAGAACTTTTCTCTCGAAAACTCGCAACGTCGACTCATCGGTTGTTGTCATCGTCCAAGCCTCTGCGCCATATAGCAGGACGGGAATTATGAGCGACTTGTAGAGTTTGGCTTTTGTTCGTCGAGAGAGGACTTTACTTTCTAATTGCCTACTCAGTACGAAGTAGCACCTGTTGGCAAGAGTAATCCTGCGATGGATTTCCAGGCTGACATTGGTGGTGGTGTTAATGCTGGTTCCTAAATAGACGAAATTATCTACAACCTCAAAGTTATGACTGTCAACAGTGACGTGAGAGCCAAGTCGCGAGTACGACGACTGTTTGTTTGATGACTGGAGATATTTCGTCTTGCCCTCATTCACTGCCAGACCCATTTGCGTTGCTTTTTCTTTCATTGGAGTTGTTGTTTTTACGTGGCGGGTCCCAAACCCAGCGCACAACCCTAAGTAGGGAATATTTCGCCTTCTCACTTTAGCTCGCCTTCAAACGGGTGTTCTTAGGCTACTCAGAGGATACTTGGTCAAAGACCGGAAGTCGTGAGCTGCTTGAGTCATATGTAAAATAATCGTTTCTGGCCACTCCCAAGTGGATGGCGATCAGAGAACTTTCCTCACTTGCGGTGAACTTCTCACATGACTCCATCCTCACACAAATTAATATTATTGTAATATTCACCCTATTATTTTTAACATTACTTTTTTGTACATAACTTTTATCTCTCCTTTTGTCAACATCCTTTTTATTGATATAATTTTAAAATGACCTCTAGGAGAAGTTATAGACCTGACAGAAGGCAACGTTAATCCGGATTAACTGCACACTTCAGGGGAGTATATGTCTCCTAAGTTATAGATGGGACTTCGAAATATTTTCGAAGCTGGAAGGGAAATAGTGACCGAGAAAAGCAGAAAGCGAAAACTTATACGCGCAATTTCTCGGTTTTTCATTTTTACTATTTTTCTTAATTGGCGGACAGGATAGAAAAAAAATAAACGTCACACATAGGAGCATTTTCCTTATAAAAGTGAGAATTACAAACTCCAGCGTTGCTACTCAAAATTTATTTTTTTAGTACCTAAGTAACCGTACTACAATAAACCGATTAAATTATTCACCTTCAGCCCACTATATTGCCACAAAAGTAGTCGGAACCTAGACTTCGTTCAGTACGCACGTCCTTATTTGCGAAACTCCCTCTTGTTCTCGAAATTGCAAGTGGTTTTTTGTGTTGCGTGAAGTGAATTCGTAAAATATTTTTTATGGATTCTGGACAACATGGTATGTATTTAAAATTAATAATATAAAAATTAATTTAGTTAAAGTATTATTTAGTTTTTTTTTCGGGAAAGGAATCAATCAAAAAACTAAAAAAAAAAAATTTCAATTTTTTAGAACTATAACTTATTTTTTTTATTAAACCACAAGTTTACTACTTAATACCATGTTCAGACCGAAAATTTGAAGGGATTAGATTACATTTAAGCCCTTCATTAATCAGCCCCTTTTTCACTTCCATTGGAAAGATGAAAAAAACAGCTGTTTTTGCCATTCAAGAATTCACATCGCTTAATATTTATCAACAGAAAACAATGTCATATATGTAAGGTCGAATAGGACCAAAGTTTATTGACCCGCGTTGCCACTTTACTATAGTATTTTGTAATAAAAGACGTCTTCTTTTAAATATTTTCCATATAATGGAAATAATGGACGCATTTTTTCATTTGGAAAGTCGATTTTCAGTGGAAATTAGATTCATTGTTTAAAAAAAAATTGTTTGTTTACATTTTTTCCCTTTGTAGTGTCTAAATCAGCTGTTATAATGTATTTTTTTCAATGCTGACAAGTAGATGTCTGACAAGTAGATGGCGCAAAATCAGAGTTGCACAGAGAGATTTAGAGTGGGTCAGTTTCAAATCACTTCGATGAAGTGGTTATGAACTGTCATTTTTGTATGGCGAAATCTTGATAAATTTATAGGATTGGTAGGATAAACGACTCAACAGCCGAAATCGTGTGATTCAAGTGTCGGTCTGAACATGGTATAACATATATATAAGCTAAAACATTTTCTCCCCTTTTAAAAAAAAAAGCACGTTGAATTAAGATGGTTACTTGCATAAAATGAGTACTAGTTTATTTATTTACAGGTGGTATATAGATGGTATAAGGGGCTCTATCGGAGCCGGTGAGCCGGTGTGAAAATTGGAAAATGGAGTATACATACTAGGGTCTTCGAAAAGATTTTTTGAATTTTTTTTTTCAACTCTTACGCCCTCAAATGTTAGTGATTGGAAAACAAAAAATCCTCTCTCAAGCCAGGCGCTGTAGCTTAACTCTAGGGGGTTGCTATTTTTTTTTTTTTTTTTTGGTTCCCCATTTAACATAGGAATTTTCGTTTTTTCATTCAAACTAAAATTTCATCAACTAATTTTCGTTGCTCAGAAATATCCATCACATATTCATACAATTGGCTTTTCAAACCTTAAATATTACCGCAAAAAAGTTTTAGGGAAAAATTAACTGACGCTTTATTTGATGAAGCTACTGAAGAAGTTACGGACATTGAAGGCCGCAAATTTATGTGGCACATAGCACAAATTTCAAATTTCTTGATTTTTAATTTATAAAATTTCTCCATTTCTTCTCTTTGTTTAAAATGTTTTTAACTTTTATAGCAGCTGATAATTTGCAAACCAATGAGGCAAATAATACAATGGCGTTTTAGTGTTGCATCGCTATACATTTTGTTAGTGTAAAAGCAAAAATATGCTCGCTAATTTGCAATTGCAAAGATGCAAGACCATTTGCACCAGATTCTGAATTGCCCTATTATTAAAGAATATGAATGCACATCCGAGATGCATCGGGCAATTGCTTCCCAAAAGCAGAATATCAAAGATTTCGTTTCCGAAAAATTTGTGATTGATGTTTAAATATACATATAACTATAAACGCTAAAAATTTCGCTTTAATCAATTATTTCTTTCCCTCCCAAAAAAATTTTCAGAAAAATTCGATTAATCAGGTTCTAATTTGTAGGTGGCAGACGGCATCTCGTAAGCAGCTGATTGCCATTTTTGTAATATTTTCAATGAAAATGGATAAAAGATAAACATTGCGGTTGTTTGCCGATCAATTTTTACAAAACCATTTTATATTACAAAAACACGTACCAACACGTTATTTTTAAAATTGCATCATAACACAAAAGTTCTTGTTTTATTAGATTAGATAAAATATGGATAAAATGCGAGATAGCAACGGAGTTATGTTCACTAACTCTGGAATTAATCTGGATTAACGATGGATGGAGTCATGTGTAGAAGTTCACGCAAGTGAGGAAAGTTCTCTGATCGCCATTCACTTGGGAGTGGCCAGAAACGATTCTTTTACAGATGACTCAAGCAGCTCACGACTTCCGGTCTTTGACCAAGCATCCTCTGGGTAGCCTAAGAACATCCGTTCGAAGGTGAGTTAGAGTGAGAAGGCGAAACATCCCCTGCATAGGGTTGTGCGCATTTTTGGTACCCGCCACGTAAATAAACACCCCCCATGAAAAACCACCAACAGCCTCGGATGAGAAGAAACAACTGGTGCGCTGTTGTTGACTCGGCTATAAGGGCGTAAGCGGTGTCTACGCCAGTAAAGAAGAAGAACGCTGTCGTCTGTCAATGTTATTAGAATTAAACAGCATCATACGTACATTTGCACTCCCCAAGGCTCACTTTGCATTTGCATAATAAAGATAATCCACGGGGATGGGGTTCTTCGCGAGAACAACTCAAAAACTCTCATTAAGTACTCTCATTTACAATTTATTTACCTTTATATATAGTTATATATTAAGCAGTATCAATTAATTTACATTTTCATGCAAATATATGTATATCAAATATCTCCCTTCCTTTTTTGCTCTTTATTCAATGCTCTACAGAATATGTTACAGACCATCCAGACGGCAACTTCATAATACCCCCCTCTTAGAAGCCCTTTTCCTTATTTGCGAAGAACTCGGACAGCCACTTTTCACAAGCCTCTTTTGAGTTCAACTGTACACCAACAAGGGCGTTCGAAATGGACAAGAAGAGGTGGTAATCACTTGGCGCTATGTCCGGGCTATATGGTGAATGCGATATAACCTCCCATCCGAGCTCCCGTAGCTTCTGACGAGTCATCAACGAAGTGTGTGGTCTGGCGTTGCCCTGGTGGAACACTACACCCTTCCTGTTGGCCAATTCTGGACACTTCTGGTCGATCGCCTGCTTCAAGCGGGCAGTTGTTCACAGTAGATGGTAGAATTAAGCGTCTGGCCATATTGGGCCAGCTCATTGTGGATGATTTCCTTCCAATCCCACCAAACACACATGTATGTGATCCATTTTTCGTCGCCAGTCACTATCGATTTTGTTCCGTTAGTAGCATATCGCATGCGTTGATTCGGTCCAGAAGGCTTTTTTGCGTCAAATCATGCGGCACCCAAGAATCAAGCTTTTTTGTGTATCCAGCTTTCTGCAGATGGTTAAAAATGATTTGGTGACTAACTCCCATCTTCTGGGCGATGTCAGAAGATGCCACATGCCGGTCTAACTCGATGTTTTCCATGATTTGATCGGTATTCGTCGTCACAGGTCTTCCGTCGGCTGGCTTATCCATGGTTTGTTTTCACTCCCTCTGAATCGTCAAAACCATTCCCCCGCAGTTCCGAAGCGATAGAGTACCATCCCCCAAAACACCATTAATCTCACAGAACGTTTCTCTAGCGGATTTGGCTTTAACGAAGGAAAACTTTAAAAGAGCGCGAATTTCGGCGTTAGTGAACTTCATGTTTACACGTCTTTCAAAGATGTATAGTATTGCCAAATACGAGCTCTGTAGCGCTTTATACATAGCCGCGAAATTCAAAAGACAAAAAGGCGGAAGGGAGATATTTGCATATACATAATTTTAAAATATAAAATCGTGTTTAATTTATACATTTTCTCTTTTGTGAAAACGTAAAAGGTCACCTCAAAAAAGAAAAAAAACATCTTCGCCGTTTTGGACAGACCAGAGCATTCCACTACAAAAAGCATCATTACAAAAGGTATTTATAAAACAACATTTCAACAACAAAATTGTATATTCAACTGCAACAACTAAACACCAACAAGAAGAAGAAAAAGCAGCTGAAATATAAATATTGCAACAACACTGCACGGAAATACTTTTTATAACACTGTACAAAAAGCCATAGTCACAATGGACACCTTAGATATTAATGCTAAATTTAAACTTATTTCTACTAATCTTTCTAGTATACTACCATATGATGGTAATGAAAATCTTTACTAGGATTTATAGAACGAATTGATTCTATGACACCAATTTTATATCGGTATTCTGCTTGTCACGATTGTCTCATGACTCTAATTGTCACAATCGTAATTTAGTTCCATTTTAAATTATCTAAAATCTCAAAGTTTTAAGGTTACAAATGCAATTAATAAGCTTAAATGGAAGACTAAAGAACCGCTAGATATGTTTTTTAGTAGTATTTGATGCTACCGAAGACATTAAGAAAATTCACCAGATCAAAACCATTCTTAGTACCGTTATCAAAATTGAGCCTATTAAAGCATCTAAATTAATTTCACAGCGCAAAAACTGCCAAGCTTTTGGACATACAAAAAACTTCTGTGGTAAGCCATCGAGGTGTGTGCAATGTGGAGGCAAACATCCTACTATTGAATGCAGAAAGACCCTGCTAAATGTTGCAACTGCGGCGATTCTCATCCTGCAAGAACTGCAAAAACTTAGAGATAAAAAGAATGGTAATTCAGTTGAGGAGAATGCCAATGCTCCGACGAACAAACCCGTTGTGAACACAGAATTAAAATCCCTTCCTTCCGTTTCTAAAGTTTCATTTGCGCAAATAGCTAAACAAGGCCATACATTCAAAAAAGTAGTCCGTTATCCCAAATCTTGGATAAACTAAATGAGCAAGAGAAACTATTTAAGTACTTTAATCAGCGGCTCAAAGCTCTTGAGTACCACCTATAATTTATTGATGAATAGTAACTTTTTGAGAATAATGCTATGGAACGTTAATGGTCTTTAAAAAAGTAAAAATGAATTAGAAGTTATTCTACACGACAGAAATATTGATATACTACTGTGTCCAAAAATAGGGTGACATTTGAATTTCAACTGCGCGTGTCGAATGATTTGTAGACTTATTTTTTTTTTAGGATGGTAGTACTGTCAGTCACATTTATGTGAAAATATTCATTAGTGTTTGAGATACGTGTCGTTTTGTGAGCTGCTAAAAGTGAGTTTTTCGTTTTTTGCGATGTCGAAATTTGTTGAGCAAAGAATTTGCATTAAATTTTGTTTACGGAATCAATGTTCTGCTGCGGATACGTTGAAGATGGTGCAGAAAGCCTTTGGTGATAAGGCTATGTCTAAAAAAAATGTTTACAAGTGGTATAGTGAGTTCCAAGCCGGCCGTGAACGTGTCGAAGACGAAGATCAACCTCAACCGACGAAGCTCACGTTCAACAAATCAAAGATTTGGTGTTGAAAAACCGTCGATTAACAATTAGAGACTTTGCTGATGAAGTTGGCATATCGAAAGGCTCAGCCAATACCATTTTGAAGAATGTCTTGGGCCTCTACCGCGTCAAATCTCGACTGGTACCGAAAACATTGAATTTTTTGGAAAAAAGGCGTCGCGTTGAAGTGTGTGAAACGATGCTTTCCGACTACGAGGGTGCCACGAAATGCATTATAACTGGCGATGAGACTTGGATCTATGCTTACGCCCCCGAAACAACCCATCAATCGAGCGAATATCGTGCCAAAAGAAAGCCGAGACCAAAAAAATCACGCCAAAGTCGCTCAAAAATCAAGGTCATGTTGACTGTTTTCTTCGATTATCGTGGTGTTGTGCATTATGAATTCCTTCCAACCGGTCAAACAGTCAACAAGGAATATTATTTGAACGTTATGCGTCGTTTGCGTCGTATTCACCTGATCTGGCGCCGTGCGACTTCTGCCTGTTCACCAAGTTCAAAAGACCGCCCCGGGGACACCATTTTTATACGATAGAGGAGATCAAGTCGCAGCGAAGACGGAACTGAAGGCCATCCCGGAAAGTGACTACAACCAGTGTTTCGAAGATTGGAAAATCCATTGGCATAAGTGCATTGCATCGAGAGGGGATTACTTTGAAGGGGATGAAATTAATTTGGAAGAATAAATAAAGAATTTTCAAAATAAATACAATGTCACCTTATTTTTTGGGCACAATCTATTATCTGAAACGCATTTTACAAATCAATCATTTTTTAAATTTAAAAATTATGAATTATATCACACACCACACCCGGCAAACTCAGCACGAGGAGGGAGCGCTATAGTTATCAAAAGCAATATTGAACATGGAGGATGGGGTCATGTGTAGAAGTTCACGCAAGTGAGGAAAGTTCTCTGATCGCCATTCACTTGGGAGTGGTCAGAAACGATTCTTTTACATATGGCTCAAGCAGCTCACGACTTCCGGTCTTTGGCCAAGTAGCCTCTGGGTAGCCTAAGAACATCCGTTTTAAGGCGAGCTAAAGTGAGAAGGCGAAACATCCCCTACATAGGGTTGTGCGCTAGGTTTGGGACCCGCCACGTAAAAAAAAACACCCAATGAAAACTTCGGCTATAATCGCGTAAGCGGTGTCTACGCCAATTAAGAAGAAGAAATAAAGAAATTCAAGCTACAACAATTTCATTAAATTGCACAATCACCCATTGTATCTTATTGCTCTGTATAGTCCACCTAGACATAATATAAAAATAGAAACTTATATGAATTTATTAAAAAAATATGACGGAAGGTACATCATTGGTGGCGACTTTAACGCAAAACACACCAATTGGGATCTGGTTGGACTACAACCAAGCAGTTGGATACAATTTTGTTTCTACAGGAAGACCCACTTATTGGCCTACAGATAGTCAGAAATTGCCAGACCTTCTGGACTTCTTTATAATCAATAAAATACCGAAACTCAATTTATGTATAAAAGATTGCTCAGACCTAAGCTCTGACCATTCTCCAGTGCTACTAACTCTGTATGAAAAGCCTATTATTTCGGCCGCCAAGCCGACGTTATGTAATAAATACACTAATTGGTATACATTTAAAAATATATTGAATAAAGTCGACCGAAAGCTTAAGCACATATTGACTGGTATTGAGCTGGACTGTGAGGTTGAAGATTTCACAAAAATAATTCAAAACGCTGCGTGGAAGAAAGTATCCATAAAAAGCGCTAGCTTCGACGGAGATGGCTCTCTGCTCTCAAAACTGAGCTTAATAAATGTACAGCAAAACTAAGGGCACAAATTAAAGAGTTTAAAAATGTTTCATTCAAAACTTATCTAGCTAAACTCACAGCTGATAAATCCACCGACTATTCACTCTGGAAAGCTGAAAGAAATATTAATAAACAAATAAAACATGTAGCACCATTAAAACTAAACGAAACTGCATGGGCCAAAACGAATGAACAGAAAGCTGCCGTATTTGCAAATTATTTGAGAAACACATTTACGCTGTCGATGGGTATGAGATAAACTGTGAAAATAGTTGGATGGATCCACACATCGGCAGTTCTCCTGTTACTATTAAAGAAATTAAAAATCATATCGGAAACACAGGACTCAAAAGGACTATGGGCCAATTAGCAAAGCCTCACGAACTGAGGCTTAGACAGCACGTTAATGAGGAAGCCTCCGGACTCATCGAAACTGCTGGGGGAAAAATCCAGTTGAAACGCAAGAATTCTCCCGATCTAGTAAGACAACAGTAGCAGCAAATGTATTTCTTAACATTTAGCTTTTAAGTATCTCTTCTACTTATTTAGACCAGAATTGTTGTTAGTATTTTATTTTTATATACTAGGTACAATGTAAAATAATAATAAAAAAAGATATCCGCTTCTGTTGTATATTTATGGAGTCCAATCGTATTTTCTTATAGAAATTATTAGCTACACTCTCTAATATGCGTTTTTGTTAACGAGTTTATTCTTGCTTATTCATCGTTGGTATATCGCGTTGTAACAAACTAACAATTGTTGCATGGTAGTTGCCGCAGATTGTGAGGTCTCCTTTTTTATGGATTGGGCATAGCACACTTAAATTCCAATCGTTGGGCATGCTTTCATCCGATCATATTTTACAAAGCTGATGCATGCTCGTTATCGGTTCTTCGCCGCCGTGTTTGAATAGCTCGGCCGTCAATCCATCGGCCCCCGCCACTTTGTTGTTCTTCAGGTGGGTAATTGCTATTTGAACTTTTCCATGGTGGGGCAATGGAACGTCTGCTCCATCGTCATCGATAGGGGAATCGGGTTCGCCTTCTCCTGGTGTTGTGCGTACACTGCCATTCAGCAGGCTGGAGAAGTGTTCCCTCCATAATTTAAGTATGCTCTGAGCATCGGTCACTAGATCACCTTTGGGGGTTCTAGAAGAGTTTGCTCCGATCATGAAACTTGTTAGCCGCCGCATCTTTTCGTAGAATTTATCCATCTATCCAATCCCGCACGTGTTGTGGTCAATCTTAACGTTGTGAGGTAAGCAGTATGTTTTCTCTCTGCTGTGACACGGCACTCCCCATCGTACCAGCTGTTCTTTTGCATTTTCCAAAGCCCAATGGTTGCGGTTGGTACGTAGGGAAATTGAAATGCTGTCGATCAGCCTCAAGCCATTTCTTTGCTCACCCTGGCGTTGAAGGCGCCATGCACGATTTTGACATCGTGGGGGAACAGCTCTCATAGGCTCCAAGCGCTCATAGAAGCCATCTTTGGTCACATCGTCCATGCCTTCCGTCCGGGAACTTCGCTTTAAATGGCAGTATTCTTTATATGACCACTGTAGTAAATGCTACAAGCACTATCGCATTTCTTGGACGGCGGTGATGTCTGCATTCCAGGTGCATGCCCTTAAATCGTTATCTTTAATGCGTTTGCCATGGTGGTCATCAATAGGGGGGTTTATTTTCCGAGGCTGTTGGTAATTTTTCATTGGGGCGGTTTTTACTCGGCGGGTCCTAAATCCAGCGCACAAACCTGTGGAGGGGATTTTCCCCTTTTCACTGTAGTTCGCCTTTAGCGGATGTTCTATGGTTACCCAGAGGATACTTGGTCAAGGACCGGCAGTCGTGCCTGAGCCATATGTAAAGGAATAGTGTCTGGCTACTCGCAAGTGATTTTTTTATGGAAACGTAATTAATGATGGTTTTATATTTCAATCAAATTGCAACTAGTGATAAATTTAAACTAACAAGCAATATTTTTCTCAATGTATGAAGTAAAACAATAAAAACTGTAATAACAAGCTTTTCTTAAACTAAATTTTACAACTAAATATAATGATATTTTATATTTTCTTAGATTCGTAATAGATCATGAAACGTTGTCCTTTTAGTCTTCGCCTGCTATTTCTAGTATCTCCTAGTTGTCGGGATTCAGTGTTTACATGATTTTGTAACCTTTGTGCATGTTTCGATGCTGTTTCTCGAATGACTTAAGGAACAATTTTTAAATGAATCACGATGTAGATTCGAAATGCGTATGTACCACGGAGCATTTACACTTTTTCGCAGAACTTTGTTTTGGAATCGTTGCACCGAATCTATGTATAAAGGGGCAGCGCATCCCCATAGTTGTATTCCATATGTCCAAATAGATTTAAATGTTTGAATGTAGTCTAGGATTTTATTTGATTTCTTCCCGATGAACCAGTTTATTTTTTGGTATTTTTTTGTATATGCCCCTTCCAATTCAACTTTGCATCCAACGTCATACCAAGATATTTCATCGAGGTGGAGTTCTAGATTACTTCATTTCCAATATGTTAGGGGATGTACTGGTCCTATGGTCCTTTGCGCATTGGCCACGGCGAATACCGCATTCGATGGAACGATAAGCTGTACGAGATATACGACGACATTGACATAGTACAGCGAATTAAAAGACAGCGGCTACGCTGGCTAGGTCATGTTGTCCGGATGGACGAAAACGCTCTGAAAGTATTCGACGCAGTACCCGCCGGAGGCAGCAGAGGAAGAGGAAGACCTCCACTCCGTTGGAAGGACCAAGTGGAGAAGGACCAGGCTTCGCTTGGAATATCCAATTGGCGCCATGTAGCGAAAAGAAGAGACTGGCGCTGTTGTTAACTCGGCTATAATCGCGTAAGAGGTGTCTACGCCAGTGAAAAAGAAGAAGAAGAAGGGGATGTACGTAAAACTTTTGTTAGTGAAGTTTATATGGAAAGACTTCAACTCGTTTAAAGTAATGTAACATTTCTGTGTCTATTCTACAATTTGATTTAGCGAAGATTGTATTATTTCTTTGATATAGCTTTAAAATAATCTCTATAATTAAGTACTCTTATTTGTAATTTATTTACCGTTATATATTTCATATTGATATTCTTATTTATTACTCATATTGTCGTTTCTGTTTTGGACTTGAAAGGAGAAAGGCATAATTTTAAGCAGTGTCAATTAATTTATAAATTCATACAAATACCAAGTTGTTCAATAAGTTTTGTTGTTCGATAAGAGAGGACGTTATTACTCACACCCAAGAATGATAGAAAAGAGATTATGCATTGCGCAGGTCCGTCATACTTGAAAAATTTAAACAAACAACTGCTTACGTCACACGGCGCAGTAAAAAATTTGACAGCCATAAATTCGTGGTACCAATCAATGTGAATATAGAAACAATTTATTTTACCCGTGTAATTTTGTATTTAAATAACAAAATGAAGTGTGTAGTGAAAAACTGTGTCAATGATAGAAGAAATAAAAATGTGAAGAAAACATTTTTTATGTTTCCGAAAGATAAAGGGCAGCACAAAAAGTGGATTCAATTTTGTAGAAATAATCAAACATTTAAGCCGAAAACATGGCGTATTTGCATGGACCACTTCAACGATGAAGACATTATTGGAAACGGGATGTACGAAATGGGTAAATTGATAAATCAGCTTTGTTTTAAATTTTAATTTTAAACTTTTCATAGGCCTTGCCGCAAAAAGGACTTTGAAACCAGGAGCTATTCCCTCTCGCTATAACGTTGAAGCTAGTGAAAATGAGCAGCGAGCCACCAGAGCTAAGCGCAGGGATAATAAGAAAATAGTGACTTCATTGTTGATAAATGTTGACCAACCTCAAAAAGTGCGAGTACAGTGTATACCTGCTGAAGATTTTAACGTGACTGAGGATTGTGCAGACCTTTCAATGGAAAATAGTTTGAATGAATTGTGCACTGAAGATGCTGCTATTAAAGAAAGTTCAGGCCAAGGAGACAAAATAAAAATGCTAGAGAAAAAAGTGTAAGTGATCTCGAATGTTCTTTGAAATTCGAAAACTTAATGCCAATATTGCGAAACTCAATTATCAAAAGAAACGTAAAATAAGCAAATTTAAGAAATAAATGTATAGATTATATAAATAACTTTTAATATGACTAAAATGTACCTAAAAATATTTAAAAAGAAAAAAAAAACTAAATAATCTGCGTTGATTCATATTCAAATAAAAAACACAAGCAGAATAAAATAAAAGACATTATAAAATCTAAATTATTTAATTTAAATATTTCTTTTAATTTTAAGTTTATGTTAAATATTCAAATTGATCCATAATTGGAATTATTTTCATATTTAACTTGCACTGTGATTTTTGTAAATGAGTTAATTTTTCCATTTTTTGTTTGGTGCGTATTTTAATAGAACAATTAATAATAATATTTATATTGCAAAATAATAATTAATAAATTAATAAAAATCCAAAATCTCGCGGACCTTCAATATTTTATTTCATTTTTATAAACCAAACACCAATCAATTATTATTAACAAGCAATATTTACTTGGTACTCAAGCTATTTCAAGCTATTTTAAGCCGTGTGACGTAGATGCGCAGAACGAAAAATTTTTGGTCTCTCGTCTGCGCAATCTTGTACTCTATCATTCTTGACTCACACCCAATTTTTTTTTGTTTGTTGCTTTGTATGTGAAGTTTCAGTGCAATCTGTCAATTATTTTTTTTTTTTACAAGTCATCAAGTGTGGCCGTGTCGCAGTATTTCACCCCTATCACGCATTTCGACTTGGATTGAAATTTTCTCCGTTTGGCGACTTTGGTATCATGCGTTCCGTTCCCGTTCAGTTCAACTTCGAAATTTACGATTCTGCCTATCATGCATTTCGATCGTAGCTCCGTTTTGCTAAGTTGCAATTTTGTTGGCGGAGAACTTTTTGTGTTTTTATTTTGCTGCGAAAATTTTATTATTTGCGTGATTTTTTTCAATTTTCTAAAATTGTAAGTAAAACTTGTATTTAAAAGTTGCAAAAGACACGATATTTCCAGTTTTAGTGATGTTTTTTGATATGCTTTCAGGTCAAAAATAAAACCACCAGAGCAATATGGAAAATTGGCAGATATGATGGAGAGTAAGCTAGATATAGCCAACGGTTTCCACCAGCGTCCTAAAGATATGCAGGCTTTTTGGAAAGAGGAAGCATCAAATTTACTTGCCGTCGTTTCTTCCGCAAACGTATCTAGGACATACTTGAATGCGTCCTTATACAGACGAAAGTTTTTTTGAATCTAAATAAGTAAACAAATTGTAAGAAAAATGTCTACTTTCACGTGCAATTACTTAAAGCCCGTCATTCATCTGGAAGGATCGCACATATCTCGTAATCTTCTCCTCTCAATTCTCACCCCAGCATTCTGAGGTGCGCTGCTCTCCTCCTCAACCAGTAATATCGCCGCGGATAAAGACTCCATAGTTACGTTTAATAAAAATAATAACAATATAAAAATTTTACTTTTATTTATTTTCTTTGAACAACAGTAATTTTGTATTTTTGCTTTATGTTCCAGTTTCACATATTTCAAAGCAAACAGCTGATTTCGAAAGAGTTATAGCTCTTCCTCTTCTTCTTTCAATCCAATTGCAACGCATGATACCTAATTTCGACTCCGGCGGAGCGTAGAGCGGGAACGTAATCGAAATGCATGATAGGGGTGTTTTTTGCAATGGAAGAAATTGAATATCGGCAGTGATAAAATTCTTATTTTTGGAAGGTGTAAAACCAAAAGAAATTCACGAACGAATGTTAATGATTTTTCACCTACAATTAGATCAATAGAAAGAAGGGTTGCTGAATTTAAACGTGTTCAAGCCTTGAAGACGATCAACGTGAAGGACGCCCAAAAAGCGCTTTGACACGAGAAATCATAGCCGAAATACATATTGACTGAGAAAGCTTTACTAGAGGCTCTACACATCTCATTAGGCAGTGTGAGCCATATTTTTAGTGAAATTTTGGGTTTTAGAAATCTGTATACACAATGGGTGCCGCATTCGCTAACAATGGAACAAAAACACATTCGAATGCGACTTTTTCAGCAACATTTGGAACGTTTTAAAAAGGATGAAGTGCGTCGATTTATCACTATGGCTTAGACTTGGGTCTCATGATCCTGAATCAAAACAATAGGCTAAAGAGTGGAGTAAACCTGGTTGTTCGGCTTCGATACGAGACCGGAAATCGACCAAGAAAGTCATAGCATCAGTTCGACTTCCATTTGTTTCCAGAACTAAAAAAATTTATGCGTTTTTCATCAAACGAAGAGATCGCAACGGCTGTTGAAGCGTATTTTGGAGACCTTTCGTATTCTCACTTCAACGATGGGATCCACAGATTGAAGGATCATTGGAGCAAGTGTATTAATGTTCAGGAAGATTATACTGAATAATAAAGTATATATTAGTGTGAAACATAAAATTGTGTTTTTCTTATCAAACGACAAAACTTATCGAACAACCTGGTACATATATGTGACCTGGTCTACGGAAAGGGGGCTTAGGTGTCAAAAAATTAATTTTCACTTTTTAGTTGATTCGGATGGAAGATGAGATGCTCTTCCACGTTTCCCAGAAAACTAGTTTTCGCGCGTTAGCTCTCTTTTCGTAGACCAGTCACATATATTAAATAGTCGAAAAGTCTATCTAATCTCTTTGTCAATAGATGTATTTGCAGTTGTATATCTACAGTGGTACTAATCATATTGTGTCGTACCATATAGTGTTGGAAAGGTGAGATTTTAAGTTTCATTTAACTAAAATAAATTGAATTCGAGGAAGTTGAAAAAACCAATGGTTCGCTAGCTTCCGTTCTGGAAAGATGTGAAAGATTGACACTGATGAAAGTTCTACACTGATGGAATAATGTCTCTTGCGGAAAAATGGCAAAAAGTAATCGTGTCGGTAGTGGTGCTGTGTCGGTAGTGGTGATTAAGAGTTTTGTTATTGTAGCTTAAGTGGTTTATATATTTATTTAGTTACTTAAGTCTATGAACATTAATTCTTACAGATTAATAGAAAGTTAAAACAAATAGATAACTTAAACTAAAACATAGAACTAAGGGCGCTAATGAAGGAATCCTTAGAGTGAGAAAAATCAAGAAGAACTTTCTCGGAAATTGAGTTAAACTCACGCATAGCACGTTTGAGAAGAGCAAAATCCGCATATTTGGTATTCTCTTTTTTGAGATAACGCTGAGAAGTATTGAAATAAATTTTTTCCTAGTAAATAAGGACAGTTAATACCTCTATTACACTAAAATAAATGAAAGGCAGAGAACGGACCGGTTTAAGAGATGTATGTATATACATTAAACTAATTTTGGTGCGGGCCACGTCCACTTTTTCGAAATTTATATCCCATAGGTGCCTTTTGATTTTTCCAGAATAAAATTACAGTTATTATAATTTAGGACCTAGTTAGGACACTTTATAGATTTTCGCTTCATTGCGTTTTGTGGGCGTGGTAGTAGTCCTATAATGCCCATCTACGAAATCGTCCTTATTGTTTTGTAAAGGAACACATGAGCTATATATGTATATTTCAACAACATGTTGCAAAAGTATGGTTACGAGAAAGTTTTGTCCGGGTTAACTCCTAAATTACTGAACCGATTTGAGCAAAATTTAGTATTTTGTTCCCAGTTTGATTCTTTTGAAGAGAGTGTTCAAAGGGTACGGACGTGTTATTTAACTCGCTCCGTGAATTCAATCTTTACAAAAACAATAATGAGTGCTTCGCAGCCTCATCAGCAAGGCCGTAGGCATTCCTTAAATGCCTACTTCAGCTTTGTCGACCCAACAACAACCACAACTACTGGAAATAAAAAGTGATCGCGGCGATCAGCTGAAAAGGAATCGAAGCAAAGAACGCAGCCAGCAGTAGCAGCCGAAAACAACAATCGGGCAATAACAAATGCCCTGACACCAACCAGCCTGCAGGTACCAACAAACGAGCAGGCAACGAAGAAAATCACAAGGCAAGGTGAGAGTGTACCAACAAAAAAAAGCCCGTCTGTACAAACAGGCATTGACCGCTACGTCAATATAAAGAGGAAATTAAGTCCTTCTAAATCAGCGGTCAATCCTAAAAAATTTCAAGGCAGCACACCAAATAAAAATAAAACGGAAGTTTTAAATGGCAACAGATTTGCCATACTAAGCAATGGTTCAGACGACGATGCGAAGGGTACCACCACAGTCGTTAATGCCAAACCACCTCCGATATATTTGCGCGAGCGTAGCAGAAATACTCTTGTTGCGAATTTAAGTGAAATTGTTGGCACTAACAATTTTCATATAGTGCCTTTGAAAAAAGGCAATATAGACGAAACAAAAATTCAGTCCTACACTGAAAAAAGTTTCATGGAAATCGTTAAATTTTTGTCGAATAAAAACAAAAATTATTATTCGTATCAACTGAAGAGCTCTAAGGGCCTAGTTGTTGTATTCAAGGGTATAGAGTCCGCCGTAGACTCTAGTGAAGTGAAAGAAGCATTGGAGGAATGTGGTTTTGGAATTAAAACAGTTGTAAATATATTTAATAGAAACAAAGTACCACAGCCAATGTTTAAAATTGAATTGTTGCCGAATTCGAATCAACTAAAAAAAATGAGACTCATCCTATATACAATCTGAAATATTTGCTGCATCGTAGAGTAACTGTGGAAGAACCACATAAAAGAAATGGTCCGGTACAATGTACTAACTGCCAAGAATATGGGCATACTAAATCATATTGCACTCTACGCAGTGTTTGTGTGGTATGTGGTGATTTACATCCCACTTCGAAATGCACCCTTAAGAAAGAAGAATTAAATAAAAAATGCAGCAATTGTGGAGGAAATCACACTGCTAACTACAGGGGTTGTCCTGTATATAAAGATTTGAAATCGAAGTTGTCACAGGGCATTCAAGCACGTCGTAACCAAATGTTACAAACACCCCGTAATGAAATTATAGCAACCTCAGAGAAAAGTTCAAATCCTATTACTTCTATCAATAATAATATGCAAGGAAGCTATGCAAATGTGGTGAAAAGCAACACTGTGCAAATGCAACTGCCGCAAAATCCTCCAAATGGAGGTATTGAAACTATGATTATAAATCTTACACAGTGTATGACACAATTTATGTCTACCATGCAAAACATGATCCAAGATTTAATAAAATCACAAAATCAAATGCTGCAAAATTTATTAAGTAAAAAATGAGCTTACTAAATATCTGTATATGGAATGCCAACGGTGTTAACCAACATAAATTAGAGATTATCAGATTTCTGTCTGAAAAGAATATTGATGTAATGCTTATATCAGAAACTCATTTAACAAATAAAAATAATTTCTATCTTCCGAGATTTAGAGTCTATGTCACAAATCATCAAATAATTTTCCGGCAAAAGAGACAAAGTCGTCTCTTTTAGAGCTCAAACCTATTGGGTTCCTTAAAAACATTTTTTTAAGAGTCAGAAATTTCTTATGGTATGTGGTGAGCATTTGTACAACTCTGGTGTGTGAAACTATCGGAATAGATGACTTTTTGAACGTATTTTCAACCTTTTTTGCAACTATTTCTGTAACCTCTTTACTCCGAGGTTCATAGTTGTCGCCTCGGAGTCGCCCTATACCAAATCTTTCAAACTGATAACACAAAAGAACATCCTGTTACCTAGTTAACTGGGACTCAGAGAGATTGTACGGATATATACCAAACACAGGACATTTCTGTCTAAATTTAAATTTAGATACAGACATTTTGAGTTCTGTGTTTTGTTGAGAGAATATAAGTGATAGCACCTGGTGAAATCAACGACAAGAGTGAAGGAACTCGATGAAAAAATATTTATGTGGGGACCAGTCCGAACGTGTCGTATGGCGCAGGGAAATGAATGTAAGTGATAGAACTCGGCGAAATCACCGACAAGAGTGAAGGAACTCGATGAAAAAATATTTGTGTGGAGACCTATCCGAACGTGTCCTTTGGCGTAGGTGAATGAATGTGAGTGATAGCACTCGGCGAAATCAACGTCAAGAAGTGTGGCCGCAAGCCGATTTTCACCTTGCGCTGTGGCGCGCCGCCTTTTCGCTCGTATCTCGGGAACGGTTCGTCCTACGGCTATGATCACATATACCATTTCGGTAGCAAATGACGTGACAAATAACTTTTGTTTCATACATTTTGCCATGAGATGCGTATTTCAGGTGCTAGGTAGACAATTTCACGATTTTAGGCGAATTTCCGAAATTTCAAGGCCGAGGTTCGGGTTGAAGATGCAATCCGATCTCAAAACAAAAAGTTGCATTGGAATCAGGAAGTACTAAGGCAACTTTTCCGTACTATTAGAAATACCGAATCGAAAAAATTCCGGAATCGACCCACCCTAATATACATCTCTAAGTGCCGGTTTCTCGAACCTAATTTAAGTGAAAAATAATTAATTTCAGATTCACCATTTGATTTAATTTTTATTTAAATGACCATGCTTTGCCAATTAAGATTAGAAAATTTCCTATAAACGTAAATGAGGGAGTTAATTTAAGTGGTTCGTAAAATAATTATGTGTACAATACATCAACTTGAATTTAAGGTATCAAGTCGCATTATACAGGATTTTTCCAATAAGATGGATATGATTTCTTTTAAAAACAAAACACACTATAAGTTAAGAAAACTCAAATGTTTTTATTTAACGTAAAGCACAATCGATATAATCTGAATTTAACATCATTCAAATGGCATCCACGACTTCTTTGGCAAAAACGAGTTCGATGAATCAAATTTTCGAGTACTTTCTTCACTAAATCAAGTCGCATGTCGTGAATAGCACTTTCAACATTGAGAACATTTCAACATTTTTTTTTTTGAGTAAAGAGAACGTTATTAGCCCCAAAGGATGAGTTTATATCAAAATATTTCATTTGAGTAAATTATGATGATTTTAAAATAAATATTTCTAACACGAAGTAAAATGTAGTGCCAAAGCTAAATGAGTATGCGTAAGTTTATCAGCCCTGTCACGCAATCCATCGTATACTGTTTTCTTTCGGGAAAGATACAAAATTGCTATCTTACAATTTCAACATTCACTGAATACACTCGCAACATTCAATCTTGAATTTTATCGGAATTTTTATACAAGTTTTTGCTGGCAGAGAAATAAATTTAAATATTTTTATTGGATTCTAACTATAACTTATTTGTTACGAGTAAAATAATCTTTAATGTTATTTCCGCAGGTCTAAATTAATTACATCCAAGCAGCAATATGATGAGCTGTTACAGCAAAAACCTGAAATGGCCCATGTTTTTACCAAATGTCCAAAGACGCAGCAGCTTTTTGGAAAAATATGACCCAAGAACTGAAGAGTGTTGGTCCTCCTATCAAAGATATTTCTAGCGGGAAGAAGGTGATATATTAAAGTTGTAATTTTTATTGTTGCAACAGGATAATTTAAAGCTTGTTTGACTTACATATTTTTTATTAGGTATGGTTAGATTGGAGGGCCTACATAAAAAGAAAATTGGAGATCAAAATGGAGCAATCAGCTATTGGTGGCAGCAGAAATAGGCAACACCAATTCAATAAATTTGAGGAAACTGTGATAACACTAACTGCATTAGAGACGAGTACTAGTGAAATTGAGAACACAGTGAGCATGAGCTAACCTATTGCAGCTGATGTTGGCATTCCCATTAGTGACCTGCAGTCCAGCACTGCCAAGACGTACTCCTAGGCCACCCGATATATGTAAAAGAACAACTTTTACTTCAAAAAGACTTTCAAAAAAAGATTCTTCATAAGCTAGACGATCTTTCCTCAGGTATCCGGCTATTATTAGCACGGCTGCACCGAAGCTAATATTCCCTTCACAGGTACATTTCTTTTTAGTAACTGTCTTCAGTTCGTGCGGAAGCTATATGCTATAGTAATCCGATCTGAACAATTTTTTCGGAGATTACATTCTTGAATTATAAAATAACATATACAAAATTTAATGAATATATCTTGTCAAATGTGAAAGTTTTCCATACAAGAACTTGATTCCGATCGTTCAGTTTGTATGGCAGCTATATGCTATAGTGAGCCGATCTGAACAATGTCTTCCGATATTACATTATTTCTATAAACAATTACTCATGCCAAAAAATCGTGAAGATATATCGTCATATAAGGAAGTTTCAGTTTGTATGGCAGCTATATGCTAAAGTTAACTAGTGATGAGCGATATTTCACTACCGGTGATTTTTTCACTGTGATTGAAAAATCGCAAATCGCAACTGCGATCACTTTTTATAAATAGCAGTTCGCTTCTATGAACTGCGATTGCGATCGCAGTTCGAAACTGTGATCGCAGTTCGAACCAGTGATTGCGATCGCAGTTCGAAACTGTGATCGCAGTTCGAAACAGTGATTGCGATCGCAGTTCGAACCAGTGATTGCGATCGCAGTTCGAAACTGTGATCGCAGTTCGAACCTGTGATTTACGATAGCAGTTCGAAGCTGTGAATTACGATCACAATAGCAAATAGCAGAAAAGTAACAACTTCAACTTCTTCAGGGTATTGTATATATCGTATATGCTATTTTTCGTCATAGCGGTTTGAAGTTTTGAGTGTAACGTTCTTATAATTTTTAATAATGGCAGGAAATGTATCAAGGAAAAGAAGTGAAGTGTGATGTTTGAAGATGAAATATAATCAAAATGGAATATTTTAATTTGTTTTAATAAAATATTTAATTTTACTTATTGTTAAAACCAAATTTGAAAACTTTTTGTGATGAAAACAAGAATTGTAACTAATTAATTTCAGAAAAAATGATGGAATAAAAAAATTACGAGTTTTTAATATTTTCCCAAAGATTAGGAAACTCGCGTTAATTATTTGGTCTTGAAAATATTAAAAGCAGGTATACTAAACAAACAAATTATCAACCACACTAATGGTAGTTCCTTCTAAGAAATGTGTGAAACCATCGTACCAACATATAAATGAACTATGCAATACGTTCTAAGTGTCAGGTAGCCGAACCACTCCAACATTTGCGAAAATGTAGTGAAAAGAAAGGCGGAAAAACTTGACTCGAGTTACAGGAGCCAAAAGAGAATTTGCCGCCAATAACGACAAAATGTTTCCGTCGTTCCCATGACAGTCGGGTCTACGTAAGTGGAACAGACCCGGACTTTTATTCGGCCAAACAGTGTCAAATTGGCAGAATCTGCCGCTACAACAACAACAACGACGTTCGAACGTCGACTTAGTTGCGATCGCAATAGCAATATAAAATCACAGTGATTTAAAAATAGCAATCACTGAAATCACAGTGATTTAAAAATCGCAATATCGCTCATCTCTAAAGTTAACCGATCTGAACAAGTTCTTCGGAGATTACATTGTTGCATTATAAAATAATATATACCAAATTTAGTGAATATATCTTGTCAAATGTGAAAGTTTTCCATACAAGAACTTGATTCCGATCGTTCAGTTTGTATAGCAGCTTTATGCTATAGTAAGCCGATCGGAAACATTTCTTCGGAGATTACATTGTTGCCTTAGAATAAAATCCATACCAAATTTTGTGAATATGCATATCTTGTCAAATGTGAAAGTTTTCCATACAAGAACTTGATTCCATAAATTCAGTTTGTATGGCAGCTATATGTATAGTGGTCCGATATCGGCAGTTCCGACAAATGAGCAGCTTGAAGAGAAAACGACTTTATAGGGTCTCCGACGCTTCCTTCTGGGTGTTACAAACTTCGTGACAAACTAAATATACCCTGTTCAGGGTATAAAAACAGAAGTGGAAGAAATTAGAAGGCATAACAAACTATGGAGAAATTGGTTGCTGCTAATAAATCAAACATCAAATCAACCGCAAATGTTGGAAGTGGAAAAAAGAAGTGTAAGTGTTCCTCTGACTTGTGAAGATGCATCATTATAAGTTGATGAAAAAATTATTATTTTCTGTAAAAATATTTGGTTCTGAAACATTTTCTAAAACTTCATCATTTACGCGATAGTGAATACAAACGTTGTGTAACGCTGTTGCAACATTAACGATTTGAGATGCCTGAAATGGCTCATAGTGGAGCTCACGAGTACCTAGAAGACATCTGAATCGATTTTTAAAGAAAACTACAGGGTTTGTCCGGAAAGTAATAGGACTGAGTCGATTTAAAAAATTTATTGAACCAATCATTACAATTTTTTAAAAACTTTCAAAATAGGCTCCTTCTGCGTCGATGCAGCGCTGCCAGCGCGATTTCTAAGCATTGAAGGCATTCTCCGGAATAGCTTTGAGAGCCGAGGTGCATGCTGCTTGGATCGCCTTTATGGTGTGCTATTCGGAAGATTGCCTCTTTGTCTCGGTATCATAATCATTGATACATGACTCGTCACCTGTGATTACGTTATTCAAAAATTGGGGGTTCATACATGTTCAAATTTTGTTGGCACACTTCCATTCGCCGCAATTTCTGGTCGTCAGTGAGAACTTTTGGGACCATTTTCGCGCACACCTTGCGCATGTTCAAGTGCTCTGTCACAATGTCATGAAACACAGATTTTTATAAATTTAACATGTGGGCAATTAAACGAATACTTAGTCGACGGTCTGAGTTCAAAACTTTGTGCAGACGAGTCACATTGTCGGTGTCACAAGGCAAAGCACTCCTGAATAAATTCCACAAACAAAAAGGCTAGCAACTTCGTCCTTAGGCTCTCATACGACACAACACCGTTGCGCAGGCTACGTACATTACATCGACATCATTGCGGATCATACCGCACGGCAAACTTTAAAATAATTTAAAAAATGTGACATACATATGTTTATTACAACATAAATATATAAATAAATGCTTATTTGACCACAGAGAAAACCACATTTTTATTTATACTTTTAAACGTGACTAAATGCATTACAGGATAGATGATATTAGAAAAGATTAAACTATACCACAACTATCATTCTGAGTGCGAATACTCCAACGGGTGGTTGTAAAATTTTAAGAAAACACATGGAATAAAAAGACTTAATGCTAAAGGCGAAACACCTTCAGCAAACTAGACAAGGTCTGTCGCAAAAGAAACAGAACTTTTTAAATATAACTGTTTCTGGTGGCGCCACCTATTGGTAGGTATATGAAATAAAAAGTTTAATATCTTTTTGACATTTTGTAAAAATTGTAAGACAATTGGATAACTGCAATCGATGTTATCGATCAAAAAGCGACAGCAGCTTTTGGTCATCGGTCGTAAAATGCATTTTGAACAAAGAGCAAATATTAAATTTTGTTTTAAACTTGGGAAAACGTTTACTGAAACATTTCAAATGATGAAAAAAGTTTATGGTGATCAGTGCCTATCGCGTAGTAATGTGCATGAGTGGTTTAAGCGATTCCAAGAAGGTCGGAAAGACTCCATATTAACCACTAACCTTAACTGGCACCTTGTGATTTTTACTTATTTGGAAAACTTCATTTGCCCATGAAAGGACACTGGTTTCAGGACATTTCAGCTATCCAAAAGGCGACGATCGATATTCTCAAGAGCAATCCGAAAAATGACCTTAAACACTGATGTGAATTGCTAATTGACCGGGCTAAACGCTGTATCGAAGCACAAGGAAACTACTTTGAATATAACTTTTGAAAAATATAAATTTTTTGTTGTTTTTTAACAGTACTGTTTCTTTTGCGACAGACCTTCCAACCGCTACTTTTGTGAAAGTTTCATGCATGAAGCATGTTATCGTTCTCAGTCACCACTTGTGTGTGAGCTTTGAGAATATTCCCTTTTAACGGTTGTGAGAGAGAGAACGAAAAATAAAACAATTGTACGTCTCGCAGACGTACGTTATCTAAGCAGGGTTAAAAAATGTACATAAACTTCTTGAAGTATTTTTTTTTAATCTAAATATATATGGACTTGTTACATAATAAAAATATTTAAAAAAATATAATAAAAATTGTTATTGGTTTAACCGTGAAAATCGAATATCCGTAATGCTTCTGGTCACGAACATCACGGATAATCGAGACCACTGTATTTTTGTTTTAGCTATAGGGGCATCTCGACACGATAGAATTTATAGAATACTAGCTGCATTGTCGTGCACATAGCCTGTGGAGACTCCACATTGCTCATAGCTTGCTAGACATAGAATACTATCTAGTTTGCCATGTATAGTAAGCTAGAAGCTGTCACTTCAGCAGTTTGACAGCGCAGTTTTCATTTCTATGAAAATTTTGAAGAGGCAACATATCCCATTTGCACATATGCCGACGGCATTTTCAATTTGGCAATATGAAATTTAGAAGAGCGAGTATTAAGACGGTTGTGTTATATTATAAAAATAAAGTACATTTTCAAAATAACATTTTTTCAAAAAATTAATATTTAGTTTAATATTGTTAATTTACAGAAAAATTATGCAAATTGGGTTGGGAATGAGCGAAGTCTTAAATTTAATAAACTTATACAAGCATAAATCAAAATATTATTGCGCATTTTAAATTTATTATTTCAATTGGTATATAAAATTTATGCCGCAATTATTATATAATAGTCCAAAAATATGAATTCTTATTTTTCCCAGAAGTACATTTGTAAAAAAAGGATCTTTCTCCTTTTCTTATTATCTTATTTTTCCCAGAAATACATTTGTAAAAAAAAGGATCTTTATCTATGTTATGTTTTTCTTTTTCCCAGAAATACATTTGTAAACAAAATTATCTTAATCCTTTTTTATTTTCCACTTAAAAGATTTCAAACGTGCTCTACATCAGCTACCTACCCCACGGCATTTCGCAAATGATAAAATAAATTTTTCAAGAGCTCAAAGCATGCGCTACATCAGCTCGAACCTACCTACCCTCGCCTTTGCGCAAATGATTCTATCATGATAGCAAATGCCCACATACAGATTTGGATATGTCAATAGCAATACGTTTGACAGCTAGTATTCTATAAATTCTATCGTGTCGAGATGCCCGTAATAAAAGTTCTCTAGTTAAACAAAGATCAGATAATAATAACATTTCTGCTATCTCTGGCAAATTCTTGTCTCAACTTGCTACCAACTGTTCATTGACTACGTTCGTATTTGGTTGAAAGAAATTACTGTATTCATTTAAATTGACTAGGACTGACTTTATACTGGAAACAACAGTAATATTCTAAAACATATTAAGGATTAGACGGTTAAAAACATCTATATTTACTTTTATTTAATAAGTTGTTAGTAGAACTATCGGTTCCTTCAGGAACCAACCGCTACTTTTGTGAAAGTTTCATGCATGAAGCATGTTATCGTTCTCAGTCACCACTTGTGTGTGAGCTTTGAGAAACCATCAGGTGCTCAAACATCCTACGTACGCAAATTTATTGTATAAAATGTGGTATATCTCCTTGTTTTTCGCCACAGCAAAATTGTTTTCTGGATTTCCATACAAACTAATAATCTTTTATCAGTGTAATAAAAAACTTTAATGAAATTTCAATGAAATGTGGATTTTTGGAAAAATACACGATTTGTCTGCAAAGTAAACGACTGATTTTCTTCGGCTGCGTCTGTACTTCGGAGCGTCCGCGCACCGACTCGATTCCGTAGATTGCGTTCCTAGCTAACGAACGAGCGGCTGGGTCAGTTGTCTCCGAGCACCTGGAGAGTCAGGGCAATATTTTCGCACGACGTGTTTTTGTGAGTGCTGCAGGCCGAAAATGCAACGTTCGCTTCAGCAGAGATACGCGATTAAATCCTGTGTAAAACTCGGTCAATCTGCGACAGAGACATTTGATATGATCAAGCAAGCATACCCAGATGTAAGTGAAAAACACTTTTTTCAGAAAGATATTGTATTATCCAATATCGGGGGGGGGTCCCATTTATCTAATACCAAAATAGGGTTGGTGATGCGAATATATAGCCTATCTCTCCCAAACGTCAACCCCACCTTCAAGCGGAACCCTCTGTTCACTACGAACGAGACTTTGATAACCGAGTAAAGGCAGTGTAACCTTAGCACCTGTGAGAAGGAAACTCCTACGCCATTGCCTGCCTAGAGGCGAAACCGGCAGCCCCGGAACTAGGCTCGGATGCAGAAGTCTAATCACCTTCTCATCTTAAACCCTCTGATTACCGAAACCGAAGTAAAGATTAAACACGATAAATTGATGACGCCCTTCAGCATGAAAAATGGATTACGAATAGGGACCTGGAATGTAAGTTCATTTTTAGAACCAATTAAACTACCGCAACTTTATAAAGAATTTAAACGCTACTCGTTCTTTTTGGTCTGTTCGAGGTTAGATGGACCGACTCGGGCGAAGTTACAACTATTTCTGGCGAAAAATAAATTTTCTCTGGAAAAAAAGCCCACTCAAAGAGAATTTGTCGGATTTCTTCTTGAAACCTCACTCGGATAGAATCATCTCAGTGAGGCTGCGCACAAGAGCCAGAAACATGACTATAGTACAAAGCTGTGTTCCAAGGAATGTAGCAGAAGTGGAAGTTAAGAAAGCCTTTTATAGTTGCCTCACAAAAGTAATGAGTGAAATCAATAAGGGTGACACAGTCATCTTAATGAGTGATATGAATGTCCAAGATGATCATCACATTAAGGGGTTAGAGGCGACGTTGGGCCGACACGGGTTAGGCATGATGACTGAGAATGGCGAGATGTTCACCGAACTTCGCGCTAATTTTAATCTTGTTATAGGAGGAGCACTATTCAATCATAAGCGCGTCCACAAAATAACTTGGAAACAATAAGACGTAAATGGCGCGGTTCCCTTATGGACACACAGAATAAACCTGAAGCTGATATTGCAAGTGACCATCATCTTCTAATTGCGTCAGTCAGACTCAAAGTGGCTGCAGTTAGCGGTTCGAAAAAAAAAGATACAGAAATTCGACGTAAACTGAAAGTCGAATCTACCTTCGCAAGGTTTATCGAATCGCTAATTGCATCTGTCGAAACAGAACACACTCTGACTAACGACTGGAAAAGTATAAAACAAACTTTTCTAAAAGCGGAAGATTGTATTGGATTCAAAGAACATAAACGAAAATCCTGGATTTCCGACTCCACATGACTGTTAATAAACGAACGCAGAGAAATAAAAAAATCAGTTAAATTCTGATAAGACGAGATCCGCCAAGGCGGCACTACAGCACACTTACAGCAAAACCGACAAGCTGATACAGAAAAGCACTAGAACGGATAAACGAATCTGGAGTGACAATTAAGCTAGAAAAGCGCAGGAGGCAGCGGAAACGTACCGCTCTCGTGACCTGTATCAAACGATACGCCAAATGACAAACGCAACACTCAAAAACCGGTAAAAGATGAAGATGGCAAGTTAACAACGGTCAAAGATAAGCAGACTTTGCAGAATTGCTCTCACCAACTTCGTCGGAGACTATTCGACCATGCGGTTGCCAACGTCGCATACCAAGACGTGACATTCACACCTCGAACCCGAACGAGACGGAGATAATGACTACTATCAGAGCATTAAAGAACAACAAAACTCCTGGGCAAGATAACATCAACCCAGAACTCCTAAAAGCTGTTTCCTCTACTCAAAGACATTTGGGCCTCAGAAAAGATACCAGAGCTGAAGGAACGAACAAAGGAAAATTTATCGGAATGTAAAAATTTAAGAGGAATAACACTACTAAGTATGGTGAATAAAATAATAACGCACATAATTCACAAAAGGTTATCGGATTCGCTGATGCATGGGCTATGTAAAGAACAAGCTGGTTTTAGACCCCATTGCTCATGTGTCGATCCCTTCAACACCTTACGAGTGCTCTACCTTTGCTTTATCGATTTTGAGAAAGCGTTTGAGTTCCGGAAAAATTAATTAACCTAATAAAACTGCTGTACTCAGGAGCTAGTTGTCGAGTAAGGTGTGTGTGTTGTCGGGTAAGTAGGGGCATCCAAGTCAGGACTGGTGTCAGACAGGGGTGCGTTCTATCTCTCCTTTTATCCTTGAAACTGGAAGCTGTTAGTGATCTCGCCGCACAAACTGGACTCAAAATCAATATAGCGAAGACAAAACTCATGTGCATCAACACAACCGAAACGCCAAACCTAAAGATCGCGGGAACATGTTCGAGACAGAAGTCGACGAGTTTTGCTATTTAGGTAGCATTATAACTAAAAATGGTGGATCAGCAGCCGATATAAGAAATCATATATCCAAAGTTCGCGCGATCTGGAGATCAACACATACATATATCAATACGTATGAAGCTAAAAATATTCAACGTTGAAATACGTTGTATTATACGGCTGCGAGACGCGGAATATTGCAGCGAATGTTTTGCAATCGATGTTTTCGAAAAATTATCCGGATATTCTGGTCTAACGTTGTTAGCAATGCTAACCTCTGGACCGTAACCAAACAACTACCGATCTATATCGAAATTCGACGTCGTAAATGGAAATGGATCGGCCACACTCTGCGAAACCCTCACAACGACATTAGCAGAACAGTGCTAGATTGGAATCTGAAAGGACTTCTTACAATGCATAAATTGAAAACTGTTGGTTTATTGGTTAATTCTTATTTTTGGGTGTGCTGAATCGGAAAACGGCTTTAATTTTGTCACGTTTTCTGAGAATGTAGGTATCTTTATTAAAAAAGTTGTCATCTTAAAATAAAAGATAAAAGACTAACAAAATTTTAATATTTACAATGGCACAACAAAACTTTTTTTATTTGAATTACATTTATTAGTAAACACTAAATACATTTATTTTTTCCAGTGAGACTTCTTTTAGTACATTTCCCTTGTAGGAAGCATCTAGAAAGTCTCTCTCAGGCGTCCAACAGTAGTCTGCCATCATAGAAATGCTCCATTTTCCTTGGTATCTTTTTTCCATTTCCTATCTTGATGATTTCGTTCACATTGCTCTCCACTCACATCTGCTAAATTCTCTGAAAATTAATCGAATTGGGAATGAAGAAAATGTACTTTTAGACTCATTAAGCAACTAAAGATTGAAATGCTTTGACGATTTGTTTGTAGTTAGGGTCTTTGTTATTGCCTAAAAATTTCTCTATGACCTCTTAAAGACAATTTCTCTTCTCTTTGTGGATCCGCCATGGCTGTGATGAACTTTGGATCAGCCATAGGCCGTGGAATATCTGGTCCAACGAAAACACCTTCCTTCAACTTTGCCTCTGAGAGACCTTGAAACTTTAATACTTAGTATTTGGAGCAATTTCCATTTCTTAGAAGTGACTTTACAAATTGCTTCGTCAATCCCAGATTTATGTGATGTGTGTGGTGGTAGAAGCACTTTATGAGGAGGCACTAAAGTTTCATACAGAACAAAACTTTTTGATTCAGTAATTTGCTCGGTCTCTACTATGCCATAGACCAGATTGTCCCGAGCAACATGCCCAATATTTTGAAATCACCGCACACTTGCCATCCGTAATCTTTATATTCTAATTTGCAAAGAACCAATTTCAAGTTTTTGTAGGTTCCCTTGAGATGTACTGAATGATCGACAGAAATGGAAACATAGAAACCGCCATTGTGAAGCAGAACTGCTTTAAGGCTTCTTTTTGAAGAATTTATGAAAATAAGCTACTGTGATGGGTCTTATGAGTTCTTGAATATATTCATTAAATCTTTAATATTCGAACAATAAACCAACTCGTCCTCTTTATAAGCGAACTACTTCTCAAGATATAGGCTGACTTCATAAACGCAGTTTGCAATGCAACACTGCAATGCCTAGTGTTCATAATCGCATCAGACAAAAACTTGGCAATGCCGCGTGTTCATTATTGCATGGCAATGCTTTTTTATGCGCAACATATGCCAAACTTGTGCATTGTTTTCATTTGTGATGCTTTAGTGGCATTTCATGGCGGCAAAAAGTATACAAAAAACAAAATATAAATTTGTGGTGAAAATGGCGGATTTATGGTAAGTAAAAATGGTTTACTTTAAAGATTGTAGTTTTACTTATGATTTTTTAATATTTTCTGTATATTCATAGTGAAAAAAAGTGGACCCATGACAGGAAGAAATTACTTATAGAAATAAGATTGAAGTACGAGCCAGATTTCGTTGCAAAAAAAAAAAAAGAGGAACACACTTTGGGAGCAAATAATGCGGGATGTGAAGGGAATAGATAACACATTCCTATTCTCCAAGGACGAAAGTACCAGATGTTTTGTAAATATAATGGGCACCTACAAACGTATAAAAAAACGCAACAACACATCTGGGGAAGGCGCAACAAATTGGGAATTTTTCCAAACATTGGATAAAGTTTTCGGCAGCCGCAGTAGTGTCCTTGTGCCTGATGCCATGCTGGAATCTTCCCTTAATTCCTTAATGCAAGATTTAAGTAATGATCCACCCGATAGCCCTACGGTGCTGGACTTAGATGCAACATTACCTAGTACTAGCACTCCAAGAAATAAACTAACAAGAAAAATGAATGTGTTAGAGTTTTTAAACAAGGAATCGGAAGAAGATGCCAAAGTTATGAAGAAATTGCTGGACACGGAGGCAGAGAAGCTAGCAGTGGAGAAAGAAAAATTGGTCGAATTGAAAGAAATTCGTACACTGTTCCAGAAAATACTCGACAAATCTTAGAATTCGAGTATGTTTCATATTAAATTTTAAGTGCAATGAATTGTTTTTTGTTTATTTTTTTTCCTATAAGTGCAAAATGAACTGACTGTGATTTTATTTTTATTTTTTCTTTATTGGGTTTAATAAAGTTAAAAAAACAACTATAACTTTAAAGTTTTAACTATTTTCAATTAGGCAGACAATAGCGTGGCCAGTGCATCCCTTTTTGCTTTTGCCTCCCTTTGTCCCGATGTAGTCGTATCTTCGGCTCAGTATGTGAGTTTTCTTCATCTATTTCATCGACTAAGTAGCCTTCATTTTCAATTATTATATTATGAACAATCATACATGCCATTGTAATTAATTTTGGCATATATGGACGTTGAGCTTCGATGTATTTGAGAATTCTAAATTTTTTTTTTAAAACACCAAATGCTTGTTCCACAACAACGCGAGTTGAAGACAGAATCGCATTGTATTTTGACTGCATTGGTGTTAAGAACCCGTTATCACGATAGGGCACCATAAGGAACGATTCTAATGGATACCCTCCATCGCCCAACAAATGGTAATTAGAACAGATTTTAATCTCCTTGCTAATTATAGCTTTCCTGACAGAGCTCCTTTGCCAAACTGATGCGTCGTGGCACGCACCTGGACAGCCGATAAATGCATCTATAAACCTCATTCGACTATCTACAATAGCCTGAAAAAAATATTTCCAGTTAATAATTATTATCATGCAAAAAAGTTCATTTTTTAATGATTGAATACGTTCCCTTTCGGTTGCGATAGCTGATTTCATCCTTGATTGGCTTCGAAATTGGAATATGAGTTCCGTCGATGCATCCAATTACAAAAGGAAAAGGATTATACCGCAGGTTTGTAAATTCTTCATTTACTTGTTTTTGTTTCGCTGCAGTTTTGGGAAATTTGATTACATCTCCCTTCAAGCGGCAAATCATTTTAATTATTTTCAGAAATACCTTATATGCGAGGCCAGCTGCCACACCAAACCGGTCGCTGACATCTCTGAAAGAGCAATTATTGCTTAGCTTCCAAATTGTTATTTGTAAAGATTTTTTCAACGTTATTGCTATACGTCCAGTTTCACTTGAATTCCACCAGGGCTTAATCGCAATCTGCAACTTCTTTACATTTAGGGTATTAGTTTTATCAACTTACTCAATACTCTACGTATTTTATAATAAATACCTGAAATGTACTTTTCTTCATTCGAAAATGAGAATAAAATACATCGTCTTCCATGCTTTCGATAACCTTACAAAAATTTTTTGTTTTTGGAATTCTTCTCCGTGAATTTTCGCTAGCTAATAATGCAAAACGACGGCGTTTTCTTTCGTTTATTATATTTTTGATAACACTGCTGCTTGATTCTCTATTATCAGCCAATTCTGAGGCTGTTTTCAAAAGAATACAGCAATATTCCTGCACATTCATTTAAAAAAACTTTGTTGTCGAATATGTTAGTGTTAGTGATGCAATGTACCAATCTTTTGCGCGTTCATAAATGCAGTAAAATGCCAACCATTTATTTGGCAAAGCAGTGTTACCACGCAATATTGCTTTGCATTGTAAATGAATTTCTTTGTAGTGTTGCATTGCAAACTGCGTTTATGAAGTCAGCCATATAAACCAGGAGAAAGGCACACCCGGCAAAAGTATGGTCTTGTTTTTGAGCCTTGATCCAAGCAACTCAGCAGCATTTTTTGGGAAGATTCAAGTATTTTACCAAATCATTTAGCTCGCAATGGGAAAACAATTTCGGACTGCTATCATCTTCAAATTCAAAAGTTGGCTTTTCATCGGTATCAAGTACAGCACTGTCTTCGTCAGAACTTGGAATCTCTTCAAATGTAGCAGGGGCCTTGGGCATTGCTTCCGTTTTGAATTATACCCTTTCACATTACACCAACGAAGGTACCAGTCATCACTATGGTTGTTCTGCTGCACCATAAAAATGGCATATCGGAAAACTTTTTTTCCCCCTTAAACCAATTTCGAAGGTCTTCGACAAATCGTTTGCAGACTTTGAGGTGCCCAAACTTTATTGACATGCAAGTTTTAAGCCAAAATGCTCGGAGTATACTTTTTTACAAAGTCCTTATATTGAAGGTCTATAAAACAATTACGTGGTTTTTGCCTTTTTCGTTATCTCTACAATCTATTTTACAAAAACAATATTCAAGGCATCAACTAAAGAAAGGGAAGGTGCACACAAAACATAGTCGCTGCTATTCAATGATCACAACCTCACGTATACGTACGATCATGCATCCCTCATTTATTCATTCGGTATCATACAACAAAACATATAGCTGAACTGTTCTAATTTCCTAACCGTCAGCTGATGTAGGGTTGCTTTTTCGTATTCCTAACTTAAAATATTTCTAAAATTTCAAAGTTTCAAAATTATTATTTTCATAATTTTACTATTTATTATATATACAAAATAATATAAACTGATTATTATGCCGTTATGTGCTATATATAACGCGAAACAAAATATAAAGAAAATTCACTTTAAAATTTTAACGGTCATATTACCGAGTATGAAATCGAAAACGTTCTTATCACGTATGTTATACGTGGGGTGTAATCTGTTTGGCGGTATGGATCTACATTTTAGGCCATTTGGAGGCATAATTGATTTATTTTAAATAATAAACAAAATCTGTTATTAAATGAAAATTTAAATTTACCACAATTACTGAATCCATGTTTGCCTCTGTTAGTTATATCAATTAAATCCACGTTTTATTTGAATGTTTGTATACCAGGAAGTAAAGTACATTTCTATAAAAACATATTTCTTATTTTAATTATTTGAAATACATTTAATAATTGAATTTATCCACAGTATATTTACGAAGCTTCTATAATTGACAGGCTGTTAAAATATCATTGAAGATGCTAACTTATTTAGTATCAGCAAAGCCTAAATACTATTAAAAAAAATATCTATTTTTAAATATATTAAACATACATACACACATATTTAGTTATGTAAGATAAGATTTCTGAAATAGTATATAAGCAATGAAAACATCAAAATAAAATCAGAATGAATAAATTCTCACTCAAGAAAGGGGAGAGACTTAAAGATTCTTTTTTGGGTTCAATGTTTGATCTTACACAGGCAATCCATAGGATGATGGATTGCTATTCCAGAAAAAGTAAAAAAAAAAGTGTTTAAATACAAATTTATACAATTTCAAAAAAACTCCTCATCTTATCTTTAGAAAATTACTCTTTCCTTTTACATTTTCATTCGTATTTAAACTTCACCTTTTTGAGATTTTTCTATTGGCACTAATGACAAATATGTTTTCTCATTCGCACTCATTCAATAACGAATTAAATGGCAACTTCTGTTTGTTTGTGTAATTTCAAATTGGTTAAAAAAATATTCCATAAATGTGGGTTGTTGTTAGATCGAGGAAAAAATATGTAATTGTGTTGATATTTCTGGTGGAAAGTAGTTAGTGGTGGCGGGCGAAACGTCAATAATAAAAATTTGGCTGAGGGAGGGGTTATAGTTTCACGGTAAGAAAAAAAAAAACAATTTATTTCTTTTATATAGATTGGGTAATTTTAGTCGGATCTTTTGTACATATTGAGCACACTTATAACAATATAAGGTAAGGTTTAGTGAAAAAAAAAACAGATTACACTTCAAATGGCTGCCAAAAATTTTAAATGAAAAAAAAAATTATCAGAGAACGTTGCGGGGAAAATTTGATTTTAATTTGACTAATTTTTTTTTATTTTCGGAAAATTTCCAGCCGCGTTATGGCGAACACCGCAAATTTTTGTCCTAAACATTCTGGAGGAAGCTCTGTTAGCGGCTTATGCTTCAATATTTCTGCATGAAAAAATTACCCTATATTGTCAAATATGTGCTCAATAATGTCCGAATAAAATTACTCAATCCATATTTAAGAAATAAATTCACAAAGAAAACATTTTTTTACCTTCAAACCCTAACCTCTCCCTTAATTGGCAATCTTACAATACAAATATTATATATTTTTTATTATCAGATAAAGGACTTATGATATATGAGATGTACTTAATATAAATAATTAGGTGTAAATGTTTCATACATACGTATATCATATATTGTTGATGAGTCCAAGTATATGCTTCCAAATGTCTTAGGCTTGTTATGTAGTAGCAATTAAGGACAGATAACAGCAACGAAAAAGATATTTATGAGCGTATATTAGGTTTCAACTTATATTTATTAAAGATTTATGATGCTCCCATTGATACGATTTGTTTTCACGACACGACAAAAATTTATAGGAAATCGCTTTAAATTTGTCTTTTAATATTTTTAATGCAATTTTCAAAGGAGAAGCACTGCTTCATTTTAAAGTATTCTCACTTATAACAATCTTGATTTAAAAATAATTATTTGTAGGTAGATTTCAGGAGACCATTAAACTTCCCGATACCCAAGATAAAATCTATCGGGTGTAACTATAATGTACATTGTTTACGTTTATATTGTTAATAATGCTCGCGATTTTGCTACTCCGCAATAGCATGTAAAAAATTAACACAATTAGAATTCAGCAAACTCCTTGGCACATTTTTCTGTGCTAGAAATCCGCAGTGCCTCTTCCTCGTAGTCGTCAAAATTACTAGTATCACCAGGTCCTTTACACCGAGGAATAAATGGTGCTTCAATTTTTTTTTGAAAGATTGCAATCCAGTCAGTTGAGGCAAACCACTTTTGGTTTTTAATATCATTGACGCCTGCCTTCAAATTACCGTAACGCTTTGTCAGGTCGACTTGTAATAAATTACGTAATAAGTCTTTCAAGTCCGAACCAAAATGCGAGGGAAAACGTACTTTTCCTGATACGATTTTTTCATATATTTGAATTGGTTGGTCGGCAAAAAATGGCGGATAGCCCGCTGCCATTTCATATACAAGTACTCCGAGAGCCCACCAATCAACTGCTTTGTTATAGCCTTTAGACAATATAATCTCCGGAGCAAGGTATTCAGGTGTACCACAAAGTGTCCATGTGCGCCCTTTTACACGCTTAGCGAAACCAAAATCAGTGACTTTCAGATAACCTTGTGAGTCAATTAATAAATTTTCCGGTTTCAAATCTCTATAAATTAAATCAAGATAGTGAAGGTATTCAAAAGCCAGCACAATCTGGGCAGCGTAAAAACGTGAATGGACTTCTGAAAAACGGCCTACTTTACGTAAATGCGAAAACATTTCTCCACCAGGAACATATTCCAAAACCATATACAAATTGGAATTGTCCTTGAAATGATATCGAAGAGAAACTAGGAACGGAAACTGAATAGCCTGGAGTATGCGCTTTTCATTCAAAGTATGTTCTACTTGTTTAAGTTTAACAACCTTTTGCTTGTCAAGAATCTTCATAGCATAATAGTCTTTCGTCGGTTTGTGCTGAACAATCATCACACGTCCAAAAGACCCAGTGCCCAACGTCTTAATGCGTTCAAAATCATCCAAGCACGCAGTATTTGTTGGGTTTCGGCGCCATTTATCTTCAAATTCCTCTTTGGCTTGTTCAAGAAACTCTTTAACTGTCTCTGCAGCATCAACTTTTTTGTTAGATGTAGTAGCGTTATTTCCCATGTTTGAAAATGTGATAACGGATGAAAGCGAAACACTTATTTATTTTTGCAATGTTGATAAAACATAAATTTTTACGACTTTCTTAAAATATATTTCAACAATTTTTGAAAAGAAATGTGTATAATTTTCAGTTGCAGAAGATACTTCCAGGTAACACAATTTACGTAATATCGATATTCTAGTTAGTTATTTTATTTTCTGTACACCATTTTAAGCGTTGTTTTTAAGATTATTCCTTAAGGTAGTTGGTATACCTAAAAACAAGAACACAAAAGTAATTTTTGAATAAATATTGTATAATATATATGCACTAAAAGTTTGCCCCAAATTAGAGTGTTTTCAATTAATAAAACTTCAAAAGTTCAAAGTGGTGAACAGAATACAGTGATAGTAGTAGGGGAGCCCAGAGTGCTAAATTTGCAGTTACTGGAGCGTCATGGAGACTTACTAGATAGTCAAGATAACGTCTAAAAAAAAATAAAATCTAGGTGAAGTTTTCCATTTTAGTGGGGAGAAGAGCGGGTAATTGGTTTCAAAAATGTAAAAAAAAAAAAAGTCACATGAAAATACTCAACCGCGTCAGTCATTTATGGTATATACGCGCATTGTATTTCTGATAGTCGATATATATTAATCTGACAATCAAGTCAGGGTTGAAGGCCGTAATGACAGAATAAAAAAAAAAAATTATAAGTTATTCGAGCGTGTCAGATTTTCTAAGCGAATGTTAATGAACCTCTAAAAAGTTTACCATTTCAATTTCTGACAATTTCGACGTGGACAAAAGTCATTTATTGATTTTAAAACTTGTAAAAAAAAAGGTGACCTTGAGATACTCGAGCGCGTCAGATTTTTATGCAGGGGGATGAACTTGATGTCAGAGTCTTCCCAAAAGATAATCTGACAATTATATAGAGGCATATCGTTAATCTGACGATTTAAAAGTGGAAGAATTCTGTTTGGTTCTTGTTTTTGTTACAGGATGTTATAAAAACAGTGTATACATATACATACTTACGTATATGTATACAATATTATATGTATTATATATATTGTATACATATACATATGTATATGTATAGAAAATTGAATAATTTATTAATATGAAAATAGATCTAAATATTAAAAAAAAAAATTTAGAGTTTGTGGAATAAACTTTTTTTTTCATACGTTTCTTCGCCACAGTAAACACATTTGCCACTAACGTCACTCATTTTTACAATGGATGTAAAACTAATCGCTGTAAACGAACGAAACAAACAAAAGTGTCAAGCGTTTACTAACAACAACCACGCTATGGTGATCAGTACGCTTGACCTTTTGTCGACGATTTTACCTGTATCGCCCCACGGAAATTGTCAGATTATTAGCCCTATCACGCAATCCATCGTAGCAAAGCTACGAATACGAATGTCCGCTACGAATACGAACAATTTGCTATCATTGAATTCATGTGAATTCGAAACTTTTGTTGCCAGACTTAATTTTGAATTTTGACATTTCGAAATCAGCTGTGTAGAAGAAAAAATTAAAATTAGGATTAATAAAAGTGGAAACGTTTATATTCAAATTGATTTAACGAACAAAAAATATGTATTCGCTAACGTTTTCATTTATGTTGCTTAAGGAAGAACGTGAGAGAAGTCGGCGTGATATAAAAATTCACCGAAAATCACTGAGGGACAGGAGTAACCCTTTCGATGTGGACGAAACAATGTACAGTTCATAAATCCATAAAAATTCATTGTTAAATTTTATTAAAATTATTTTTCTAAAACAGGTTTATTAAAAACTATCGCTTAAATAAGGCGGCCTTTACGTATGGCCTCGATGTTCTAGAGAGGAATGCAAGTTCTTCAAGATCGTCGTCTATATCTTTACTTCATCGATTGTCTTCAGTTTTACGGTTTTTAGCTGAAGGAGGCTATCAGCATGGAGTGGGTAAAGACTTCGATATTCCAATGGCTCAGTCAACATTTTGTTGCATCTTAAAAGAAGTATTGGGATTGCTTCAGTCTCATTTGTGCCCTCAGTGGATAAACCTCGATTTAAGTGATGTTGAAAAAAGGGAAGCGAAAAGGGATTTTTTTCAGAAATACGGATTTCCAGGCGCGATTTTATGTGTAGACGGGACGCATATTAAAATCGTTGCCCCAACTAAAGATAAGTTTCTCTATTATAACCGCAAAGGATACTTTAGTATCAATGCCATGATTGTAAGTTTGGTGACAAATTCGCATTTCAAACATCTTAATCAATGTTTTGCAGATATGTGACAATAAAATGAAAATACGAGGGCTGTCCGATAAATAACCGACCTCAACGTGAAGCTAGCGGCACATCTGAAAAAAAAGTCTCTACTTCAAATTGTGCATATTATAATAGCTACTCGCCAAAATTTCAGAAATTTATCTTGCGCAATTATCTGTTGACAGTCGTTTTTGTGAGTCTATTTCGGTGATTTCCCCAAAATGGAAAAAATTGAATATCGAGCTGTAATTAAATTTTTATTTTTGAAAGGCAATACGCCTTCACAAATCAAAGATGAGTTGGACTCTGTGTATGGTGACTCTGCACCATCGTTTACCACCGTAAAATTTTGGGCAGCTGAATTTAAATGTGGTCGCAGGAGCTTGGAAGATGATGAACGTTCTGGGCGTCCAAAAACTGTAACCACTAACGATAACATCGCTAAAGTTCATCAATTGGTACTAGACGACCGCCGGATTAAAGTTAGGGAAATAGCTGAGATTATGAAGATGTCAAAAGAAACTGTTTGTCACATATTAAACCAAGATTTGGGCATGAGAAAGTTGTCCGCGTGTTGGGTGCCGCGTTTGCTTACGCTAGACCACAAACGTGCGCGCATGAACATTTCCAGCGCTCTGTTGGCTCAGTTTAGAGGCAATAAGACCGAGTTTTGGCGCCGATTGATAACTGTAGAGGAAACTTGGATTCATCATTATACGCCCGAAACAAAAAACCAATCTAAACAGTGGATTGAAAAGGGGGAACTAGCCCCAAAAAAACCTAAAGCTGTGTATTCGGCTGGGAAAGTGATGGCGAGTGTTTTTTGGGACAGCCATGGAATTATTTTTATCGACTATCTTGAAAAAGGAAAAACTATAACAGGAGCATACTACGCATCATTATTGGACAAGCTAAAGGAAGAAATTTCGAAAAATCGGCCACATTTGCAAAAAAAGAAAGTCTTGTTCCACCAAGATAACGCACCATCTCACACCTCAACAGTCGCCATGGCGAAAATCCACGAATTGCGGTTCGAACTGCTTGACCATCCACCTTATTCACCGGATCTAGCACTACCGACTTTTTTTTGTTTTCTCAACTTAAAACTGCCCTCGGCGGTCAGAGATTTTCGTCAAATGAGGAGGCAATCTCTTTCGTGAACTCGTATTTTGCAGACAAAGACGCCAAGTACTATTTGGAAGGGTTGCAGAGATGGGAGCATCGCTGGGAGAAGTTTGTGGAGTTACAAGGAGACTATGTAGAAAAATAATAAAAAAAAAATTTGAAAAAGTCGCGTGCATCATGGTTAGGTCGGTTATTTATCGGACAGCCCTCGTACGTTATGTCAATGTTCAGTTTCCTGGCAGCAATCATGACTCTCACATATGGAAATTTATTTCTCCGTTAGCACAAACCTGTCGTACAAAAATTCCGATAAACTTCAAAATTTTCCGTTCCAAGTGAATTCAGTGAACGCAACTCTACGAATTTCGAACTTACTTTCGGAACTGTTCGAATTGCATGATAGCAGTTTCGTAACTTTCCCGAAAAAACACGCTACGATGGATTGCGTGATAGGACTGTATATGATTTTCGTGATTCTGACAGAATTACCTTTAAAATGAAAAAAAAAAATCTATCGCGCTCGAGTATTTCAAGGTGACGTTTTTTTTTACAGATTTGTCACCCTGCTATTTCTCTAAGCCACCCTCAAACTGTCAGAATATTGAAATATACACTCGTCTTCATGCATTTAACTTACCATCTCTTAATCTTACGCGCTCGAGTTTCCCGAAGGATCGATTTTTTTCTCTAATCTGACAAAAAAATTTTTCAATGTAGTTAAATTATTTTTACATTAAAGATTGTTTTTATAGCCATGGGTAAAGGAGCTAATTCTGAACAATACATTTAGAATTTTTAAAAGGGAAAGTTATTCCAACCGACAGATTGCAACCAAAACCTTTAAAAGTGAGAAGTAAAGCGGATTTTGTTTGGAAAATTACCAAAATTATGGCGCTTAGGCTCCATATAGAGAAAACGCGAAGATTACATTGCGCCAAAAAGGAAAAATTCGTTAAGAAGCCATTCAGAATATCTCTAGAAATCAAGGACAAATTGTATCTTCCCGCCACTACCAAATATGTCGCAAGACTGATATTAAGAAGATAAACTCGTCGTGAAGAATGGCGTAATGTTATTTATTCGGATGAAAAACAAATTTCAACTTACTTGTTTTGGGCAGCCATTTTGTGTTTTGGAGCATTGCCAATTTCCTTTATTATAAAGAAAATTAACTCCTAAATCTACACAAAGTTATTAGAAGTCATGTTATTGATTTATTATGAAAAATATGATTTTTTGAGAAAAAGTTCGTTTTCCAGCAAGATAATACATGTTTTAGATAATCCCAGTCACTTAATTCTTTCAAAACACATTAAATTGATGCAACGGCCTACATGTAGTCCTGATTGTAATCCTATTAAGAACCCTTCGGCAGTACTTACTAGTAAAGTTTACTCAAAAAGGAAAAAAAACAGTGATCTTGAATGATTAGATTGGGTCAGAAACCTTATGAACATTTTTTTGCGTCAAAATCAAAACAGAGAATTTTTCGTTAATTCCTTAATATTTTCAGCACCTTTCCCGTAATTCAAGTAATAGATTATCAAAGATAACATTGTATGTGTTGACTCTGAAGTCATCTTTCCCAAGCAATGTTACCTTCTCTGTTTTCGTTTCATCGTGATAAATTTTCCGACGCTTTACCCTACCCTGAATTGTTTTGTATTCTTGGTTGACTGACAAATCGAATGCTCTACCTTCAAAAAAGTCAAAATCTTCACGTGCATCACCCACAACTTTTATAAGACTTTGATACAATTGAACTACTTCATTCAGGTTAGTCTGTGTTGATTGTAATTTTTTACTTACAGCATTGAATTTCGAAAGTAAAAAACTCCACAAAGATTGCATAAAAGCTGTTTCTAGTAATTCAAAACGTTTTCGAATACCTTTGGCTTCACTTTGTGTGACAGCTTTTTGTGAAAGATTGTGTTCTATGCAATACAAAGCTTGTAGTATTTCAATGTAATACTGATCAAGAGTGCAAACGGCATCGTTGCGAGCTGACCAGCGTGTTAGTGAAAGGGATTTTACAGTAATTTTCTCAGATTTCTTGCAGTAAGATTGTAGAATATCCCAAGGACTCGTAGATGCTGAGAAAAAGTTATACAAACTTTGAAGATCATTAAAAAAAGCAGCAGCTGTCGAACTGCGTGATTTCCTACTAAATTGAGAGAATGAGCTGCACAAGGCACGTATTCAGCGTATTCATTACGATTTTTAATCAACTGTTGCAGTCCTGCATAATTCAATTCAACAATTCATCAACTCCAATCGCGGTGGCAGCCATGTATCGAATCAACGTTTCGAGAGTTATCAATTTTATAGTAACTGCGGTTGCCCGATTGTGGTAGCCCTGCATGTATTCGAATTTGAACTGCGCATTTGTGAGAATACAATAAAGAGGCTAAATTTCATTTGACAAGATTGTTAGAAAAGTAAATTTAACAATATGGTAGACTTGTACACTTTTGGGTGAAAAATCTTATGGTTTTCATTTGAAAGTAGCATTTTATCTAGTGTAAACGGTCAGAATTTGCCGCCCCTAAAAATTTGCCGCCCTAGGCAGCTGCCTATGTTGCCTGTTCGGTAAATCCGCCCCTGATTATATCACATTTAACCCATTTGCGTCTTGTGTACTATATAAACGATACTATTTCAACTCACTCTGAAAAGAGTACTATGACTAAACTAAAATAAAATTGTGATTATTATATTTGCTTTGCTTTAAAAAAGATTGCAGATGTAATAGCTGATGCCTGATTTTGACATTAGCAAATGTAATTTACATATCGGAAATGGTCCAAAGTAGCAATTTTTCAGTACAGTATTACATTTTACTTTCAAATTTTAGCTACATACTTAAAAATATTAAAAGAACAGATTTAATAAATTAAAAACGGTAAGTGTAAGATTTTGTTATTTGTAGGCTTTATGAAAAGATTTTGCAAGGTATCATTTTTTATAGTACAATGGGCACATCATTTATATATCACAATAAATGATGTATAACTTTTTTAGGCTCTACAAATATGTATTGTGGTTTTTTGTGACTAATGTGACAGAGTTATTTTGCTGACAGAGCAGATGAGGTAACCGATGAAGATGATTTGCAGATTTTAAAGTTACCAAAAGATGTTTCTAAGAAGCTTGTAGTTACGCATCGCAATGGGTATATTGACGAAGTGTCTGAATGTGAGGAGAGTGACGAGGAACCCTTATGCATTAAAAGAATATGGTATAATCGTTCTGCCTAGCAACCAACGTTAAATGACTGCTCATCAAGAAAAGACTGAATTATTAAGCTGATCAATAATGGACGGTTCTATCTCATTTTATCGCGTAAGTACTTGTGGTAAGAAATAGTGGTGGGTTATCTTCCATACATGCTTCATCTAAGTTTATTTAACACATAGCGTCTTTACTGGCGTAGACACCTCTTACGTGGTTATAGCCGAGTTAATTACTCCAATCGCGTCTCCTGTTCGCGATGTGGCGCCAATTGGAGATTCCAAATGAAGTCAAGTCCTTCTTCACCTGGTCTTCCCAACGGAGTGGAGGTCTTCCTTTTCCTTTGTTTCCCCCGGCAGGTACTGCGTCGAGAACTTTCAGAGCTGGAGTATTTTCGTCCATTCGCTGAACAATGTCAATGTTGTATAAATTAAGGAGCTCAACGTTCCATCGAATTCGGTATTAGCCGTGGCCAATGCGCAAAATACGAGGTATGACAATTAAGTAATGAGACTGATTCCATAAAAACCGTATATTTGAAAATTATTTTACAACTCTGCCATCCCATTCCAAGTAGTCCCTTTGGGCAGCTATACAGCGATTCCACCGCGTTTTCCATGCTTCGTAACATTTCTGGAACGCTTCGACTGTGACGCCCGCGAGTACCCTCGTCACGGCCGCCTGGATGTCCGTAATCGACTCAAAATGGGTTCCTTTGACCACCGATTTTGTTTTAGAAAACAAAAAAAGTTACAGGGTGACAGGTCAGGCGAATAAGACGGCTGTTGCAACACGGCGATTCCCTTTAGAGGCCAAATACTGGGACACGCTGAGGGCGGTGTGGCACGGTGCGTTGTCGTGATGAAGGATCCAGTTACGAGTGATGTCTGGGCGCACCCTGTTGACACGTTTTCGCAATCTTTCGAGTACTTGGCAATAGCAGACAACATTCGAACTGTTAAACGCCGATCTTCACTGATTAATGCGCGAACACGCTGCGCATTCGCGTTAGTCCGCACCTGGACCGATCTTCCACTCCGCGCCTGGTATTCCACGTTTTCACGCTCCTCCTTAAACTCTTTGTGCCATCGAAACACCTGGGCACGACTAAGAGCACTATAACCATACACTCTTACATTTTTAGCGTACGTCTCCGTAGCTGTTTCGTCCAATCGGGCGCAGAATTTTATCGCGACGCATTGCTCTTGATTTCGGTTTTCCATTTTCGTGACGAGCACTACAAACACACGTCTACTCAACTTGACGCAGCAGGCGAACTTAACAAGCTAGAGTGATGGTACATATATCAATGGAGAGGGGAGGGATGCCGGAAACAGTCACAGGTCACAGGTCACAGGTTTACTACAAGCGCGGCAATAAAATCAGTCTCATTACTTAATTGTCAAACCTCGTACCATAAATCTTTCGCAGAACTTTTCGTCGTCAGATGTTGTCATCGCCCATGCCTCTGCACCAGCTTGTCGGCCAGCTTGTCAAGCTCTTCCTACTCAAGCGTTTCCTCCCCTCTCTTTTTTTGTCTGCAAATGCGTCTGGCTTCTCTCTTCAACCCTCGGTATCGCCGTCCAAGAAATGCGATGGACGGGACAAGGACAGAGACGAGTAGGTTCTTGTGACATTTACTACAGTGGCCATATAAAGGAGCGCAAGTTTGTTGTTGGATTCGTGGTGGGAGAAAGACACCGTCGCCGAGTACTTTCATTCACTCCGGAGAATGAACGTCTAGCCACAATCCACATTAAAGCGAGGTTCTTCAACATATCGCTGATTTGCGCCCACGCCCCGACGGAAGAGAAGGACGATGTGACCAAAGATGCCTTTTATGAGTGCTTGGAGCGCACTTATGAGAGATGCCCCCGTTACGATGTAAAAATCTTGCTTGGCGACTTCAACGCCAGGGTGGGCAAAGAAAGCATCTTTGGTACTACGGTCGGTAAATTCAGCCTCCACGACGAAACATCCCCAAATGGGTTGAGGCTGATCGACTTCGCCGGGGCCCGAAATATGGTTATCTGTAGTACTAGATTCCAGCATAAGAAGATCCATCAAGCTACCTGGCTGTCTCCGGATCGAAAAACTACCAACCAGATCGATCATGTTGTGATAGACGGAAGACACGTCTCCAGTGTTTTAGATGTGCGTGCGCTCCGAGGTCCTAACACCGACTCGGACCACTATATTGTTGCAGACAAAATTCGCACCCGCCTCTGTGCAGCAAAAAACGCACGCCAACAAACAGAAGGAAGGTTCGACGTCGAGAAGCTGCAATCACAACAGACAGCCGAACGATTCTCTTCTCGGCTTGCACTCCTGCTCTCTGAGAGCACTCGTCAATAACTCGGTATAAAGGAACTGTGGGACGGCATTTCAAACTCCTTACGTACAGCTGCAACCGAAACCATTGGTTTTCGGAAAGTGCAAAAGAACAGCTGGTACGACGAGGAGTGCCGTGTCGCAGCGGAGAGAAAACAGGCTGCCTACCTCGCAACGTTACGATCGACCACAACACGTGCGGTCAGATACCGAGAGTTGAAGAGGGAAGCGAGACGCATTTGCAGACAGAAGAGGAAAGAGGCCGAAATGCGTGAGTACGAACAGCTGGATAAGCTGGCCGACAGGGGTAATGCTCGAAAATTCTACGAAAAGATGCGGCGGCTTACAGAAGGTTTCAAGATCGGAGCATACTCTTGTAGAACCCCCCAAGGTGATCTAGCCACCGAAATGCGTGACTACGAACAGCTCGAAAAACTGGCCGACAGGGGTAATGCTCGAAAATTCTACGAAAAGATGCGGCGACATACAGAAGGTTTCAAGACCGGAGCATACTCTTGTAGAACCCCCCAAGGTGATCTAGCCACCGATGCCCAGAGCATACTTAAATTATGGAGGGAACACTTCTCCAGCCTGCTGAATGGCAGTGTACGCACAACACCAGGAGAAGGCGAACCCGATACCCCAATCTATGACGATGGAGCAGGCGTTCCATTGCCCGACCATGAAGAAGTTCGAATAGCAATTGCCCGACTGAAAAACAACAAAGCGGCAGGGGCCGATGGATTGCCGGCCAAGCTATTCAAATACGGCGGCGAAGAGCTGATAAGGTGCATGCATCAGCTTCCTTGCAAAATATGGTCGGACGAAAGTATGCCCAACGATTGGAATTTAAGTGTGCTATGCCCAATCCATAAAAAAGGAGACCCCATAATCTGCGCCAACTACCGTGGGATTAGCCTCCTCAACATCGCATATAAGGTTCTGTCGAGCGTATGGTGTGAAAGATTAAAGGCCACCGTCAACAAACTGATTGGACCTTATCAGTGTGGCTTTAGACCTGGCAAATCAACAACCGACCAGATATTCACCATGCGCCAAATCTTGGAAAAGACCCGTGAAAGGAGAATCGACACACCACCTCTTCGTCGATTTCAAAGCTGCTTTCGACAGCACGGAAAGGAGCTGCCTTTATGCCGCGATGTCTGAATTTGGTATCCCCGCAAAACTAATACGGCTGTGTAAACTGACGTTGAGCAGCACCAAAAGCTCCGTCAGGATCGGGAAGGACATCTCCGAGCCGTTCGATACCAAACGAGGTTTCAGACAAGGCGACTCCCTATCGTGCGACTTATTCAATCTGCTGCTGGAGAAAATTATTCGAGCTGCAGAACTTAATCGAGCAGGTACAATCTTTTATGAGAGTGTACAGCTGCTGGCGTATGCCGATGATATTGATATGCATTGTTATGCATTGACAAGGATGGTTTGAAAAATTATCACCCATTGTATTAAATAAAGTGCATCTTAAAAAGTTAATTTTTAAACAGCTTTTGTTAATTTGAATTCCTAAGCTTGTCTAAAACATTAGTCCAGTCATTATAGTAAGTTCACCTCGGAATTCGATATACCCATTTATATGTAATTAACGTAATTTAACACCCAAATACGTCTTTATTCATGCGATAAATGTTATCTCGTAAAATATTTCTTTAATTCGGAACTCATTAAAAACTTTAATAGGATTGCTTCCAAATGTATTCATTTGCAAGTTTTGTCATATTAGTAAACAGCTGATTTGAATGTTGGGTTTGCGCATGTTTGAAAAGACGAAAATTCAAACAGATTCTGTTTGCAATTCTGACAATTATTCAATTCTGTCTTGGGTTCCACCACAGCCCTAATTAATGTCGACTATTAATTTTAAAATATTGGGTTGTCAAAAAAGTCTTGAGGTATTTTTATTGAATCAATTCGTGTGGCACCCATACATCGAGCTTCTTAGTGACTCCAAGCTTCTTCAAATGGTTTATAACGGTTTGATGACTACTATGCCGGTCTCTTTCGACCAATTCAGCGATTTTATCGCAATTTTCGACGACAGACCTTCCGGAGCGTGGCGCATCTTCGACCACCTCTACACCAGAACGAAAACGTTGAAACCATCGTTGTGCGGTTGAAATGGAAACTGTATCGCGTCCATAAACTGCACAAATTTTATTGGCGGCTTGAGATGCATTTTTGCCTTTATCGTAGTAGTACTGTAAAATATGCAGTATTTTCTCTTTATTTTATCAATCAAACACGCGCGTGAAATGAGCTTTCCAAAAAGGTATAGCATGACCCGATGCGACGAATAAAACTAGAACTACGCGCTTTCAGTGCCAACTAGCGAAAATATCGCAAGACTTTTTTGACAACCCAATATTTAATCCATACGAGGTAAATTTATGACTAGGCCACTTTATACTATAAATTTGATTCGTTTTCTGCCAGCACACTAAAAATATTTTAATTTTTTCGATAAAAACGTTCCATTTCGAATTCGTACACCTCTTTAAAGTGAGGCAACTTTAAGACAAATATTTTGGGACTAAAAACAAGAGACGCCGTTGTGAATAGTAACTTTTTGCAAAATGAGACCTTACCTTAAAATGTCGCAAATAATGCTAGAAACTGCGCTATTAGTCCTACAATAAGTTCTGTTGCAAGTTTAGGCCGTTATAAAATTTAAGCTATAATACAGTTTTAATAAAGTTTATTTAATAATACATGTATTAACTTTATTCGAAATGGTCAACCAATCTGGAAAATTAAACCACGAATATTGCCTTGAAACTACTTTTGGATAGTTTTTGTCTTGTGTCGGCATCAGAATTTTGCCAGATCCAATGCTCTTCATCGAAGACTTAACTGCTGAACCTTCTAATACAACCTGATGGTACTCTTTTGCCCCCTGGGTTTTAACATCTTTTTCACGTAAGTAAAAAAGTGTAATGCGTTTACAGGAGACATCCACGAAACCATTACAGAAACTTGATCGTGACCAGGTTGAACTCTTGGAATGATATTTTTTCTTTTTTGGATGATTCTTGATAATTTATACTTATTATATATAATTTTCTTCACGTGCGTTTAGCCACGGTGGGTTAAGTTTTGACATTTATCTGGGCTTTTTCCTTGAAATATTCTTTTGTTTTCTAAAGCTATTTCTGCGAATGCGTTTGCGAATAGTTTTTATGGCTGAATTGTTTAGAATCGAGAAAGGACAACAACTTCTCTATTTGTCATCAACTGTAGACGTTTGTGAAAATCGATCAACAATGTGGTCAACAAACGTGGTCGAAATATCAAGTTTTTATAGGTAGCATTAGTAGAAGTTGTCACACCAAACATTGCTTCGAGTAGATTTTTTTATTTTCTTTTATTGGGATTAGTAAGAATACAATAAAAATATATTCGTTGTGTGCAATCCATCGTTTTCGGTAGAAGGTTTAGGATATGTTTTCCAAATGCGACTGAACCTATAATATATTACGTGAACGCTTATTGAATGCACATATTTCGTATGGCTATATACAAATTTAAGTTTTTTAAATGGAAGGACTGCTAAACCTTGTGAGATGAAACATTAATAAATGAAAAACGACGCATAGCATTCAAATTTAATTTTATTAAGTGTAGTAGCTTTAAATTAGTTTACTCATTCGTTGTGAAAATACTACAATTTTTTGCATAACTTTGTAATATTGATTTTTAAGTATTCTGAAATAGCTTGTTTAATATGAATTTCACCTTTACATACAAACGAAGAATTCGAGTGGAAAATCGAATTTGCTTGTTCCAGAAATCGATTTTTTTTATTCAATTTAGAAATCAATGTTTTGTTCTGTTAACCAAATTCGCATAATTAATGCATTTCTGCCCGATGTGTATTTAAATACCCACGCAAGTGTTTACGCGAAGAATAATCTAAATCATATAGGAAATGTAAAATGATATACACTCCTTATAAGACAGGACAAAATTTCGATTAATAAGCGTCAATTTTCAAAGTCAAAGTTAAGACATTTTCAAAAACCAGAAAATGATTCACAATTTCAACACCCGTACTATATATTAAATTTCAGGTGCACTTTGAACTCTTATTAGCCCATTGGGTATTTTATAACCCATCGCATATCTCAGGTATGCAGAAAGTTACAAACCTTAAATTCCGCAGAGCAACTTCTATGATCTACATAAACTTCCGCATAAATTTTCGAAATCGTAAGGCGGGATCTATAAGCAGGCAGTAATGGGTTAAATGTAATTGGAAAATTAAGAATTTATGTCTACTTTCTTCTCTGTGTACATGCTCACAAGGGACAAGTGGACGGGGGGAGGTTTGAGGGCGAGTTTTCAGTCAAGAGCTCTCCATCAAATTTAGCTTCAGAATGCAATTTTCAAACAGAAAAAGAACTTTTAAGATGGCAGTAGAAGCATTCGGAGAGGTATAAATCAATTTGCCGCTTCATGTTATTGTCACAATGGAAGAAAATCGGGCACCCGAACGAAGTTAGGTATGCAGCATCGAACGGTTTCACTTTAGGCTTAGTTTTAAGCTTACTTAGATATAAGAAGTTAGTACTGTAAAGTACCAGGTGCAGCAACTAAAAAATAATTCAATCTTATTAATTTAAACATTCAATTCGTCAGCAGAGTAGCAATACGCGCCTCGCAAGGTTAGTCAAAGTTATTAAACTAGTCGGTGCTTGGAATCGCTGAAAACTGCAAAGCTGAAAATTTCGCAAAGGGCACCCTTCTTTTCCAGCTGTAAAAGTGGGATCATTCCTGAAATTACGAATACCGGTCTGATTACTGTGTGCGTTCCAAAGTAAACAGGACTTCAAAAACAGAACAAATGGTTTTTCGGCAAAATCAATTAATTTTATTCAAAATAGTCTCCTTCTGCTTCAATACAGCATCTCGAACGAGTGTTTTAGCACGTTGGCCGGTATGTGCGCCAGTATGCCGATGCAAGCCTTTTGAATGGATTCTACGTTTGCATAACATTTTCCTTTCACGGACAAATGCATTTTTCGGAAAAGAAAGATGTCGCACGGTGCCACATCAGGTGAATGCGGGAAGTGGTTAATGGTTAAAATGTGATTTTAGGTGCGGAACACACCGTGCAGACACCTTTCGTAAGCACAAATGTTCGGTCAAAATGCGATAAATCGATGTTTTGGAGATGTTCAATTCCATTTCCATGAATTACAATGATGATTTCGGCTGATTTTTGATGAATTCACGCACAGTTTCGATGGAACTTCCTATGATCACGGATTTTGTTTGGCCTATATGTTGATCGTCATTTATGTCCTCACGACCACGTTGAAACCACTCGTGCACTCTGCTACGGGATGGGAAATCATCGGCATAAACTTGTTTCATCAACTGAAACGTTTCGGTAAAAGTTTTACCAATTTTAAAATGTTTCGCACTGATAATAAAAACATACTGACACTTAAAACGAAATAACTTCACTTCTAATCGATGAAATGTCATGAAATTCTCACGGATAATCGATAAAGATAGCAGATTCTAACGCACCAGTCGACATATAGAAGGCGCCACCAGGGGACGCTAGATTACTATAGAACGCACCTTGTATTTTTACATATCTTTGCTACTCTTTTGGCACAAACAGAAAAAAAGTGTAATCAATAATAATAAATATTCAGCCAATAGATTTTAAAAAGAGATAAAATAAAAATGTAAAAGTTATGAATGGAACTTACAACTTAAATCGATAACCACTACGTTACTATAGAAATAATCTAAACTACATTCCGAAAATGCGTTTACATTTTGTTATAACACTGTCATGCATTTAATATTGAATCCGCTCTCTACAATGTCCGCTCTGAAATCTCTATTAGTTAACAAAATAATTTCGATATAGCTTTTTTTCCTAAAGAATAGTTAATTGTTATCATCGAAACTGCTGTTTGCAGGAAGTGAAGTGTTTTCAACTGATGTACATATTTTATTTTTCAAAAATTTAAATTTTCTTCAACTAAAATGAGTGCTATATTAGTGCTACAGTCAGAGTTTTGCTGACAAAGCTTTTACGATTTCTTCCAAAAAGACGTTTCCAAAAGATGCAGGGACATACATATGTAGTATGTTTGTAAATTGTTAAGATTTAAATATTATTTAATCGTTTCATTTTTCAAAACAATAAAATAAAAGTCAACATTTTCGTGACAGAAGTGGAATTTTGTGAATTTAGTGGCAATCTTCGTAAAGTGAATATTCAATAAAAATGAAAATATTTGGCAAAGTGAATAACGGAGTACAATCGTTACTCCAAATTGTGGTCGTTAAATGAAAATTTCGGTACTCTCTAAGGTACCTACCCAAACGCATCGAAGGTTGTAACAGACAACAGCGAAACTGTCGTGGTGTACAAAAATCGGGTTCGCTAACAGTTGTAATGGACAACGGTAGAAGATGCAACAAGTGATGTACAAATTACAGTCAACGGTGAGTCAGCAGAGCGTAAGTAACCAAGTTGGCTGCAGCGTGAGGAAGCGAAGTGTACATCGGTTGAATAATGCAGATAATCAATATGTTGTCCACATTTAAAATTATAAATAATTTGAGAAGCCTTGTATTGTTTTTGCTTAAAACTAGTTTTTAAAAAGAATAAGTAATATTAAGAGAAACACACTATTGCATTATATGTATCTATTTAAATCATTATAATTCACATTTTGTAACTACGGACCGAAATGAGATTCTTAACTTTACAGTGGACGGTTTCAAAGAGAGGTTGGGTGATTCAGGGTTAGTGACACTACACAACCGACTAATGGAATATTTCGGCTTGACTGTTAATGAGGGCTCCGAAACAGATGCAGAAAGCATAGGATGCTTGAGTAAACGCAATATGCAAAGCATTTATTTGGTCCCGTGCATTGTCTATTATTAGGACTAAAAATAACTAAATAAATTAAAATTTAATACATAATATATATAAAATAAATTATTTTATAAATATATAAAATAAATTATTTCATCAGCGAACATTCCATTTTAAATTTTCAATGCAATGCATGCAAATTTATTCATGCATTCATGGATTTCATACTTCGTCCAAATTAGTGCAATGGCCTACCGAATATATAGTATATGTACATATAATATATAACATTGTATATGCTTTGTACACTACGTTTACGAAAGCAGTCATAGGTTTGAGTCGAATATCCAAATTTTACTCTCCGTAATGTTGGGAATTCTATGACTGTCATAGTCTATAAAAGGATTCGTTCCAGCAAGCCACAACGCGCGAGTGACATCCATTAGAAACAATTGTTCTCAAACATAGTTTTTCAGAAATCAAGTCCGTTCAATAAGTGTTTTATCTGCGGCGACAGGTCACATTTCGCCAAAAGAAATAGTGCTATAATACTCAGCTTGAATTGATATTATAGACTTTAAAGGAGAAAGAAAGGTGAAACAATCAATGGCTCGACATTCTTTTCAGACAATAAAATCGATACAGCATCTGATGAACAGCAGTCTAAAAACGATTTGCCAAACTTTGATCCTTGATGGATCCACTAATTATGAATTACATGGAAGTTGGAATTTTTTCTACTAATTTTTCGATTGATGAGCATATGATTTCATATTTCGGGATTCACTACTGCAAAATATTTGTAAAAGGGAAACCAATTCGTATCGGCTTCAAACTATAGTGCCTCTGTTCCGATTTCGTACGATGGAAAAAAGTTCTTATGACACTTCCGGAGAACTCCGTAGGTTGGTGATTCTCTCTTCTTCAACAACCTTTTTACGTTATATCATTTACTCCATTTGCTCAATTAGAGGAAGGTTCGGGCAATCGACAGTTTATCAGTACTAACTGAAAGCCTCTATATTGACTTTACCCGAATTAATTCTTCTATTTTCAAACTCAAACTCTCGTGAATTTGTCAACAACAGAAACTTATAGGGATGTGAGATTTTTCTGGTTCCGGGTGGAATGCAAGAGGTTCTCTCGATTACTTGTTCTTTGCATGCAAATTGGCAAAGCTGTATACTGGAAGGAGAGGTGGAATCATTTAGTCACTCCTAAATTTTGCCACACTAAGAACAAAACATTTCGGTAGATATACATCCGACGAAAATAGCGAAGTAGCTTTTTGATCAAAACGCTTGTTCGATCTATAATAGTTTGCTGATTTATGCCAATAAATTTTGGAAATCACAGCTATCCAAGTGGAATATTGAATTACCTTTGTACGAGGATCTACCCTACGGCCTTACCTACACTAAATCGTAAATTTTCATTTATAGAGGTATAACAAAGCTTCCGTCTTTCTAGTGTTAAGTAAAAATTAAGATATCATAAACTTGAAAAAGAATGTTTTTCTAATAATAACGTATCTTTGTGCTGAAAATATTCGAATTTTCAAACATCCGATTGACTTTTGTTTCGTTCATAGTATATTCCATTTCCAAAATTAAATAAAAATCAAGTCAATACTACTCCTATTACCTATATATCTAATGTACGAAAATTTCGGTTGGCTTTTGACCGTTTATATCGGTCAATATGTAAAATACCTTACTAAAAATACTTTAGTTTGTCATAAGTCCGGTAATATTGTATCTAAAATTATTCATATTCATATTTGTTTTTTCTGCTAGAGGGCTAAAAGTAAACATGTGCTAAATTTTGTGCCGATCATTTATTAGTTGTTTTTTTTTTATAAATATCTAAATTTAATTACTTAATGATTTGTTAAGTTAGGTGAAAGCAATCAAAGTGAACAAAAAATACGGTGGTTATGCCTCCTAAAAAGTCAACCAGCAGATGTGCTTTCGGGGCTTGTCTTAAGGTTATTCGAGAAGGTTCTAGCAGCATTCAATATGCTCAATGTAGCTACTAGGCATCACGCTCGGTGTACCGGGCTCAGCAGCGAAGAATTTAGGGCTACAGCTAGGAAAGTGTAACAGTGACGTCACAATTCAACAAACGATATCAGTTGAACAGATGACGTCCGAAGAATTCTGAAGATAAATGACCTAAAATCTCGACGGCAGGTAGCAGACCTCATCTTCTTCTTCAAAATCTTCAATGGATTAATTGATGCCCTAGAAATCTTTGCAGACTTTGAAATCATACCAAATGAGCTTAACCTTCGACAGATAAGGATCCTGAAAACTTGAAGATCGAACAAAAACTACATATGTAATCAATGGCCCAAAGGAAAGAATCTGTAGATTGGTAAACTCTATACACGGTGACGTCAACTTCTTCAGCGGATCTCTACAGAACCTCAGAAAGTTCGTAAAAAATACTTTTATTAAAATACAAGCATACGAACTAGGTTACTTGTTTCATTCCTAATTTTATATGTTTAAGCCTGATGTCTTATTTAGAATTAAAATTCTTATTTGATGTACAGTGCCGATTGGCGTTAAATAAATAATGATTTTCGTTATTTTAAGAAACCGTATGCCGAATATGTGCTTCAATATGTACATATGTTACATATTTACGAAATTGCCTTGAAACACTTTCAGGGTTAAAGGTTAATGCAAAATGTGAGATATTTATAAAAATCAAGTGGAAAAAGTTTCTTATACCATAAATTTAGCGCTGAATATGAATAGAGACGGTCAAACTTTGGTCCAAGCATCATATCCCTAACATAATAAATTACAATCCTCTGGTTGAGTTTTTGATATCAACTCAATATATTAAATTTAGTTTCTTCGGTTGTGTTTATGCCAGATAAAACTTAAATGTAATATAGTCTATAGCCTATAAAATAAGTTAATAAGCAACAAATTTGATGGGAACTTACTAGATTTCGTCGAACAATGAAACATTATTATACTCTTGCAACGTGTTGCCACAGAGTATAATAGCTTTGTTACCCTAACAGTTGTATGTATCGCCTAAAACTAAGCGAGTTTGATATAGGGTTATGTATATATAAATGATCAGGATGACAAGAAAAGTTGAAATCCAAGTGACTGTCTGGCTGACAGACGTCTTTCCGTCCTATGTCGTGATGTAACTTGGTATGCGGAGTTCGTAGATGGGCGTAATCAGACCACTGCCACACCCAGAATGCGCCATTACCCGAAAACTTCTAAAGTCCCATAACTAAACACTAAATTGTAATTTGGTAGCGGGGATCGCAGTCTATAAATGAAACAAAAATTGAAACATTCGCTGAAAAAAGTTTCATGGATGTTATAAAATACTTGTCAACTAATAACAATAATTACTAGATAAGGTATAGAAGTCTTCGGTATACTCTAATGATGTTAAAGATGCACTGGAAGAAGGTAGTTTTAGTATAAAAGGAGTGGTAAATATTTTTAACACAGTCAATGTTTAAAATTAAATTAATGCAAAATTCTAACCAACTAAAGAAAATTGATACACATCAGATTTACAACCTAAAATATCTGCTCCATCGCAGAATTTGGGGGAAATCATACTGCACACTATAGGCGTTGCCCTGTATATAAAGATTTAAAAACGAAATTGTCTGTCGGAATTTAAGAACGCCGTAATCAAATGATAAATATTTCTCCTAACGAAACTATTGAAAACCCAGTCCGTGTTTCAAAACCGGATAATATTAAAAATAATCCTACAAACAGGAGCTATGCAAATGTGGTGAAAGGCAACACTGCACGAATGCAATTGTCCCAAAACTAACCAAATTGAACCGTTGAAAGTATGATTTTCAGTATTACCCAATGTATGACTCAATTTATGTCTACAATGAAAAGAGAAAATCAAATCACAAAACCAAATATTGCAAACTTTTTTAAGTAAAAAATGAGTGTACATTTGTATATGGAATGCTAACGGTGTTAACCAACATAAATTGGAGCTTATTAGATTTCTTCATGAAAATAATATAGATGTTATGCTTTTGTCACAAACTCATCTTACGAAAAAAACAATTTCTTTAAACTTTAGTACAAACCACCCAGATGGAAAGGAACATGATGGAACATTAAAAAACGATTAAGCCGACATACTGGCCTAGTGATCGTAGCAAAACCCCAGATTTAGTTGATTTTGCTGTAATCAAAAATATAGAATAATCACACATAACAGTTGATACATGTACTAAGCTATCTTCTGGTCACTATCCTGTTCTAATAAACCTAAGTGAGCAAGTCTAACATCTTATAAAACTATTTGACCAATTTCATGGAAACATTCGCAGGTTATCTTGATAGATGGGCGATAGAGCAAGTAATGAAATTAGAAAAACATTTGAGCACAGAGTACTATTCAGCAATATTTTACGGTACTGTTCAAAACTACTAAAGGTGCAATAAAACAACAACTAATTGCGCTAGAGACATTAAAATTTACCTCAAAGATAATATGACAGAACTTTATGGAGCCGGTGTCGTAATGGACGATGGGAGTGGCACCGCCCGCTTTTTTGGGAAGTTTCATATTTCGGGACCCGACCGACCGATTTCGACAGAATTTAGTACATAACATTCTTCCTATATATTATATTCCTATATCACAGTGCGATAACGCTAACTTTCCATATAACAGAATTTTTATTTATATTTGATTATTTCACTTCCCAGTATACAAATCAAGAAGTAATTAATATAACGTCTCACAGTTTTGCAGTATCCCACCTTATGACCAAAAGAAGTGCAAATCCAACAAAATCTGTTCAAGCCCATATGTATTTAATATGTGGTATCTATAGTTGACTATTAAAAAAAATATCGGTCAATGTGTGAGATATACATTGTGTATCAAAAATTGGTTGAATCGGGTCTATACTTCCCTGAGGCGACGTATACCTAATATAAAGATTTTCGAACTTCCAGATGACTTTATGCTGGATACGAGGTGTGTTCAAAAAGTATCGCAAATTTTGTGTTTTTACAAAAATCATTTATTTATTCATGAATATCTATTTTGTCCCTTTCAAAGTAATCCCCATGAGATATTATACACTTGTGCCAACGGTTTTGCCAATCTTCGAAGCACTTCAAAAAATCATTTTTATCTTCTTCAGCTCCTCCTTCGATGCCGTCTTTATCTCGTCAAGAGAAGCGTAAGGTCGTCCTTTCATGGGCCTCTTCAGTTTAGGGAACAAGAAAAAGTCACAGGGGGTCAGATCTGGGGAATACGGTGGCTGCGGCATCATTAGTGTGTTGTTTTTGGCCAAAAAGTCACGACAAGCAACGATGTGTGAGCAGGGGCGTTATCGTGGTGCAATTTTTTTGATAGGTAAAAATCGAAGACGATCCAAAACACGTGCAAGCAAAGCAGTTGTCAACAATTAAATGAACATTCAAAATGGCCAAGCTTGTCGACATAAGTGAGAGACATGTGTACCAACATAACGCCACAAAAAATTCGAAATTCGAATATACGCAACCCGCGAAAATTCAAAATTCGCGATACTTTTTGAACACACCTACAATATTTGTGTTATCCCTCGGTTGACTTTGCTGCATATGATTGGAAATTGTATCTGAGCTACCTTAATGAAACCCAAGGAAGGTTTTGTTAATATGTGGCATGATAATAGTTAATTGATAAAATCAGGTGAAAATTCTCCAAATTCCATATACTACATACAAGGTACGTTCCAAAGTAAACAGGACTTTTTGCATCTAGCGCCCCCTGGTGGCGCCATCTATATGTCGACTGGTGCGTTAGAATCTACTATCTTTATCGATTGTCCAGTGATTGGGAGTGAAGTTATTGTGTTTCAAGTGTCAGTATGTTTGTGATGACGGATTTTGATTGGCCCATATGTTGATCGTCATTTATGTCCTCACGACCACTTTGAAAACATTGAAACCTGAAACATAAATGACGATCAACATATGGGCCAATCAAAATCCGTGATCACCGGAAATTCCATCGAAACTGTGCGTGAATTCATCAAAAATCAACCGAAATCATCATTGTAATTCATGGAAATGGAATTGAACATCTCCAAAGCATCGATTTATCTCATTTTGACAAAGTATCTGGCGGTCATATCGGCCAACGAGCTGAAACACTCGTTCGACATGCTTTTGGACGGTGCAAAAAGCTGAATTTTGAATAAAATTAATTGATTGAAACCATTTTTCCTGTTTATTTTTTTAAGTCCTGTTTACTTTGGAACGCACCTTGCATATTTTTACTTGATGATTTTTTATTTTTTTGAAAATATGTGTTCCCTTTGTAAAATGCCTATTACTATTTTATTACATTTCCATAAGCAAAATTTAAAATTTAACAAAACAATTATAGAAAAAAACCTCAATTCTTTGAATATTTTGGTAAAATATCACAAATCATATATTTATATAAGCACTTTCATTAAAGGAACTGCAATATGCTTAAAGAAAATATATATTATGGTCACAAGTATCTTTTATTTTTTATATATGTAGATATATAAACCTGCCTGCATATGTACGTTTAAGCCCCCCAATTTGAGAAAAGATTTCCTAATTGTAACTACTAACAGTTTTATCACATATACATTGGTGTGAACAAAAAAGGAACAACAATATGGTATTGTGAAGTTTTACAATGTGCTGTTTTCTTATTAAATACAATTGTTCTTAGATACAAATATAACTTATATAATTTTTTCCTAACAGTGTTAGGAATTTCCCACCATACAAAGGAAAATAAAAACAAATATTAATGCGAAACTCTAAAACTTGCAAAATATTTTAACCTCTTTTTGTTCACTCAACTGTACAATTCCGATATGAAGTAAATTTCCGCTGTTTAATTTGTGTACAATGTCAGTATTGCCGCAAACCATGGATAATGGGATGCCCAACGTATTCCAGTGTGAGAGGGCCTCAAAATAAGCTGTTTTTATAACATTTTCCATTGTGGCCAGGTCGAACAAAATAAGAAATTTTGGGCATTTAAATTAAAACACCCAACATTTATTATGATTGCAAATTAGTATATATTGAATTTTTAATATATGGCGAAACTATTTAAATCCTTTTTTATGATTTTATGGTATATTAAAACCATTGACTTTTGAACTTTCTATAATTAATAAGGTGAATTAAGCCTGTTTGTTCTCAATTAATAAATGTTCCTAATCATTTGTAATTAAAAATTAATTCTACTATGCATCAAATTGCAAATTTTGCATTTTCTTTGATTTTCATTGTTTTACAATTTTTATTAGCGATCTTGAACGGAGGCAACCGTTCACATATATTTCTGGTAAAATTTCAATCTGGCCGTTCCAGTCATTCCAATTGCAAAATGTCAAAACCTACCCAATCCAGTCAACTGTCAAAGTTCGGTAGGTGAGCGGATCTCGCATTTGCAGTGACTGCAGAGTTGGGCATCTCTTTATCTCTGCCGCAAACATTCTGCGATGAAAATCAAGTTTCGGAGGAATTTCGAGTGCAACCGAACATTTTATACTCTTCCAACTTTCAAGACTCAAAACCAGGAAAATATTTTAAGGTGTAAAACGTCTACCAGAGTATCGAAATCCAAGCAATTAAATATATGTATGCATATACCATATATAACTCATATGCTGACAGACACATAAGTGTATTAGAAAAACGAAAACGCTTATAGGTAGTATACGGAAGTTGGGGTAGAATCGATCAAATTTTATCTATTTTTGCCAATACCGCATACTATTAACATTGCACATGCTAAAAAACTAATCATATAGAGTAAAGTCGATTGGATGTTCGAAAATCCTGATATTACTTATATTGGGGGTAAGTCAAGTTTTTGCTGATTTTTTTTTATTTTTGGCAGAAAGATAAACTGTTATGAGTAAAACACGCTCTCATTTTCATTGAGATAACTCACATATTGGGCGATATATGCGGTACAAAGTCACAAGGGAGTTCGAATTTTTGACATACAGACATACCATTGTCAGCGAGGATTATCCCTGATTTTCAATTATATAACTCACACATTGACCTATATTTTTGAACAAAAGTCAACTATAAGTACTAGAGTCCAAATAATCGCCATCTAGGGGCTTGAACAATTTTGGTTGGATTTGTACAATTTTCAGTAATAAGATAGCATACACTAAACGCATTATTCGTTCAAAGTTGTATCCCTTTATATTAATTGCTTCCTGCTTTTGTACTCGAAAGTGGAATTTAAAATTGTGTTATATGGGAAGCAAGCGTGCGTGTAGTGCGGTTTCGCCAATTTTCACTGTGACATATAATTATGAGAAGAATACGTACTTAATGTAGTCGAAATCGGTGGGTTGGCGCCCGGAATTTATTTCACCCAAGAATGGGCGAATGAATGTTACATCTCAATTTAGTGCTTAGTTATGGCACTTTGCAATGACAGGAGACGATTATTTTACATAAGGCTCGTCTGGGTAGCCAAAAAATATCCGTTTGAAGGCGAATCATAACTCTATAGGGTTGTGCGCTGGGTTTAAGAGCCGGCCTTAAAAATTCATTCCCAGTTAAAAGTCCACAAAAGCCACGCATGAGAAACTTTCATTTAAATGACGACTCTTGTAAACGTCGTAAGGATTACGATTTAAGGGCATGTACCTGGAATTTCCTGTCCCTTCATTGGGAAAGTACCGCTGCCCAGCTAGTTGTTGTCCTCGTTAGAGCAAAAGCTGTCCAAAAAATCCGATGGCCGGGACAAGAACTGAGGCGAGTATATCCTTGTGGCATTTACTACAGTGGACATATAAAGGAGCGCAAATTAGGTTTGAGATTGGCTTTGACTTCTCCCAAGCCCGAAATATGGTTATCTGTAGTACTAGATTCCAGCACAGGAATTTATAAAGTTACATGTCTGTCTCCGGATCGGAAAGCCATCAACTAGATGGATAATGCTGTGATAGACGAAAAACGTCTAATTATCGACTCGAAGCAGTTCGACGTCGAAAAGATGCAAATCACAACAAAGAGCCGAACGATTGGTACGATGAGTAGAGTCGTAACGCATCATCGAGTAAGACTGACTATCTCGATTTCGGGAATAAAATGGATATGTACGGATCGAGGAGGTCCTCCAGATGAAGGAAATATATATAGTTATATATATATATAGTTGTCGCTGACTTATAGTTTTTGAGATATGTGCATTTAAAGTTCAAAACATCAACTATTTAAAATCGGTGTTTCTCCGATTTATAAAGAATTTTACAATTTTATTTTTAACTTTTATATCCACGAACTCTTCACTAATTCGTTTTTAACCATTTATTTTATATTCAATAGTACAAAAACAAGCGTAACACCAGGAGATGGTGAACCTGATTCCCCAATCGATGACGATGGAGCAGCCGTTCCGTTGCCCGACGATGAAGAAGTTCGAATAGCAATTACCTGTCTGAACAGCAAAAAACGGCGGGGCTGATGGATTGCCAATCGAGCAATACGAATACGGGGCGAAGAACTGTAAGCGCACGCATCATCAGCTTCTTTGGAGAATATGGTCAGACGAAACGATGCCCAGGGATTGGAATAAATGTTTGCTCTGCTCAATCCACAAAAAAGGGAGACCCCGCAATTCGCACCAACTACCATGGCATAAGCCTCGTCAACGTGGCATATAAGGTTCTATTAAGATTGAACCTTATCAGAGTGGCTTCAGGCCTGGAAACTCAACAACTGACCAGATATTCACTAAATTTATAATATATTCAAATATATTTATTCCTGAGAAATATACGCTGTTTCCATACCAATTTTGAAATGAATAAATATAAACATTATATTCCAAAAACAGAACGTAATCGACTATGGATAATAAAAAGTCGTTTAGTATTACCCTTCTCTTAAAAATCCTCGGTGGTAAACTCACCACGGTTACTGTTTTGAATAGCGGCCAAATGCAACAAACGCAAAAAGGTTTTCTACGCGAAAAAACTAAGAACACCTGCGACCACGATTTTTTTTGAGCTCGCCTGAAAACTGTCAACGCCATAAAAACTACTAATGATTTAGGGTGAATTTTAGAATAACAAAATTTGTGTGTAAGTGTAGAGGAAGTTTTCCAGATCAGGAAATCATATTATATATTTAACGCTGACTTACAATTTTTGATATTTACAGCAAAATTTCAAAAATTCAAATATTTCAGTTTGTGTTTCTCCGATTTACATATAAGGAATTTTTCCTTACACGATTAACTTTTATTACCACTAACATTTCACTAACTTCGCGTCTAACCATTGATTTTTATCAAGAGAAAAGAATTTCTGAAAGATTTTACTTTGTTCTTCACACGATAATGAATTTTGTATTGACTATATACATTTTCTTATTAATTTATTTTTATTCGTACAAAATATGGTAAGACTAATTTTTTGTAATAATTAGAACAATTATGCGAACAATTAAAAAGTGAAAATCAAAAGCTTATAGAACAAAATAATCGCCCACGGTGAAAACCACACAAATAAATATGAAATATCGAAGTATGAACCGCGGCCTCTATCTATTATGATTCTAATATCGCTAATTATAAAAAACTAAATAACCTAATTAAAGATAATACTAAAAGTTCATTTTTATTAAAACTATTAAATAACGACATTCATAAAGTAAACGTTACATCAAGTGGAGCTTCAAGCTCAACCTTTAACCTCAAGAATGTCTAAATATGTTAATATAAATATATATAATATAATGATATACTGATTTTACAAGACACGGTCATATATGTAGCTTTAAAAAACTACGATATATATCACACAATCCACCATAGTAATTGTGCGAGGGAAGGCACTGCTGTTATTGTAGGAGGATATAAAAACACACAATATTCAACCACAACATTAGAGAGGTACAAAATCCTCATTGAAGGATATAAAGAACTTCAATATACATCCACAGAAATTTATCATGGGAGGCGACTTTTATGCGAAACATTTTTACTGGGGATCGCACCTAACGACAGCTAAAAGGCGAGACTTACTTCAGGCAGCTCCCCATTATATCTAACATTTAAGAAGACAGTTACTTATTAGAAGAGATCTTATTTTGAAGCTATACAATAACAAGTAAGGAAGGGCTAAGTTCGGGTGTCACCGAACATTTTATACTCTCGCATGATAAAGTGATAATCGAGATTTCATTATCCGTTATTTACACATTTTTTTATTTTGTTGTAAATTAATTAGAATTAAATTCTGAGAGATTTACCGACATTTTCGGTAAAAAATTAGGTTAGGTTAGGCACTGAGTTCTTCGTGTTCGATATCAGGGACCTTGAAAAGTTATTGTCCGATCACGACAATTTTTCCACAAGGGATACCACAGCTCAAATACCGTATTTGTGTAAAGTTGTATTCCGCTATCATCATTGGTTCCTAATGTATATATTATACAGAGAAGGCATCAGATGGAATTCAAAATAGCGTTATATTGGAAGAAGGCGTGGTTGTGAACCGATTTCACCCATATTTCGTACATGTCATCAGAGTGTCAGGAAAATATTATATACCGAATTTCGTTGAAATCGGTCGAGTAGTTCCTGAGATATGGTCCATAAGTGGGCGACGCCACGCCCATTTTCAATTTTTAAAAAAAGTCTGGGTTCAGCTTCCTTCTGCCATTTCTTCCGTAAAATTTAGTGTTTCTGACGTTTTTTTAGTGATTTTCAACACAACCTTTGTATGGGAGGTGGGCGTGGTTATTATCCGATTTTTTTGAACTGTTTTTTTTTAACTGTATATGGAAATGACTGAAGGAAACGACTCTATAGAGTTTGGTTGACATAGCTATAGTAGTTTCCGAGATATGTACAAAAAACTTAGTAGGGGGCGGGGCCACGCCCACTTTTCCAAAAAAATTACGTCCAAATATGCCCCTCCCTAATGCGATCCTTTGTGCCAAATTTCACTTTAATATCTTTATTTATGGCTTAGGTTTGACACTTTATAGGTTTTCGGTTTCCGCCATTTTGTGGGCGTGGCAGTGAGCCGATTTTGCCCATCTTCGAACTTAACCTTCTTATGGAGCCAAGAAATACGTGTACCAAGTTTCATAATGATATCTCAATTTTTACTCAAGTTACAGCTTGCACGGACAGACGGACGGACGGACAGACAGACATCCGGATTTCAACTCTACTCGTCACCCTGATCACTTTGGTATATATAACCCTATATCTGACTCTTTTAGTTTTAGGACTTACAAACAACCGTTATGTGAACAAAACTATAATACTCTCCTTAGCAACTTTGCTAGAGTTAGAAGTTGCCACATTTACGAAAGAAATTCAACAAGCAGCTTGGGATAGTACTCGGGATATAAAGCGGAAAAATATAGGCTCAAATTATCCTAAAGAAATATAAATCCTCCCAATTAGGAAAAGAAAGATACGGCGGAAATGATAACAAACACACTCACTACTCGACAAAACCAACCTTAATAAGGCAACAGCTGAATTAAAACGAGAAATCGCTCATATTAAGAATGAGTCAATTAATAAATATTTATCTCATCTATCCGCTGACAAAAAAGATGATTACAAAGTATCTGAAACGTTCAACAAGCCACCTTGCACCATTAAAACATACTTCCAATATATGGGCTAGAAGTGATTGTGATAAAGCTAATGCATTTTCAAAACACCTAGCTGAAACCTTTCGTCCAAATGAGAAAAGTGAAATGGTGTTCCTCAGTAGAATTCAACAGGATCATGCATCAATTCCAGCCATCGCCATTTGTAAACTTAAAAGTGAAATTAAAAAGCTTAAAGTTAAAAAAGCAGCTGAATCTAATTACAGTTGTAGTGTTAAAGCAGTTACCATACAAATTTTAAATGAAGCTCACCTATCTTTTCAATATAGAAATCCGTCTGAAACATTTTTCCAAGGCTTTGGAAAGTTGCCGATGTTGTTATGGTTCCTAAGCCAAGAATACGCATGTAGTCTCGTCATATAGACTAGTTTCACTACTTCTAAAAATCTCAAAACTTTTTGAAAAAATAATTTATTAAAGATTAAAATAGGTTTTAGAAACAAGTACTCAACAATAGAACAAATTCATAGAATAACATTCGAAATAAAAAAATCTCTGGAGGAGGGAAACGTATGCTCAGCTTTATTCCTTGACGTTGCGGAAGCGTTCGACAAGGTGTGGCACGAAGTCTAATTGCCAAAACCTATCATGTCTTCGATTGAGTATTGTGCTATTTTAGAATCCTTATCACCTTGAGATTTTTCCGTGTAAAACAAGGAAATGAATTCTCTAAACTAAAAGAAATTGAAGCATATTCTATATACAAGAGACTTACCGTACCGCACTAAACAGTACCACTTTTGCTGATGACACCGCAATACGATGCGTCAAAAAAACATCAAAAAAAAAAAGCTGCGCTATACCTACAACATGCAATCAACTCTGAGTAAGTTTAACTAAAAAATAGTGGCAAATCGGTTCATGTAAATTTTACAAACAAAAGAATCACTTATCAACCTACAAGTTTTCTAGATGTCTGATTACCATCACGCTCGATGCTGGATTACGTTAGAAAGAACATATTAAAGTGAAAAGGATTGGACTTAACCTGAAATGGTCGAAAATTAAATGGCTAATAGGGCGAAGTTCAAACCTGTCCATACACAATTACTTTTTTATAAACAAATAATCAAGCCGATATGGCCATATGAACGCAACCGTGGGGATCTGCAAATGAAAGCAGTATTAATATTATATAACATTTTCAAAACAAGGTGCTAAGAGACATTATAAATGCTTCTTGGTACAGCAGAAATGCTGAAATTCATCGAGACCTAAGGGATAATACAGTCGCCGAAGAAATAAAGAGTCAGCCAGGTGCCCACTACAAAATGCTTTATGCACATGAAAGTAACATAAAGGAGTTAATTATATACCATATATGTATGAATATTATTATTAATTTATATGTAATTTATTTTTAAGTTATTCAAATCAAACTGCTGGTTAGTTTTTGAGGGAAAACTTTAGTATACCCCGCATTTCGTGAATAACTTATAGTTAGTGAGATATTTGCGTTTAAATTTGAAAATTACCAATATGTCAAGAACGTATTTTTTTGATTTAAATTAATCTTACTTATATTTTGCAATTTCATATCCTCTAACTGGCACAACTCCGATTTCTTTGGCGCCGCGATCTGAAGGTTATAGGTACCGCAAACGCTTAGTTTACGAGATATTCGAATTTAAAGTTCAAAAATTCCCAAAATTCTAACATTTCAACAAGAAGATGCTGTTGAAGCATTCAAAAACCATGTTTTGGAGGTGCCTCAATCGGAGTGGAAAAAGTGCTTCGAAAATTGGTTTGAGCGCATGCAAAAGTGTATAAATCTTGATGGAGAATATTTTGAAAAACAATAAGACCATTTTCGTTGATAAATATTCCTATTTTCATTATTAGGACAGAAATATATATAGCAGCTCTCGTATATGGCTCGCATTTGCTTTCGTAAACATACAGACAAATGTGCCAAAGAAATAATATATGTACATATGTATGTGTCATAGAAATTCTATTGCCGCAAATATGGAAATGAAAATGAAATAATGCGAATGTGCAGATTTCATGAATGTCATCAATTTTCTTCTTAACTTTTTAATAGTCGAAATAAATACAATTTATTTGTTTTATTAATTCATTTAAAAATTAAAAAATTAAACTAAAGAAAAATAAAATTAAAATAACGTTTCCTAATTTTTCCCGATTTTGTAAAAATAATTAATAATAATTTTTCCTTTCTTTGATTCTATCGGCTCTGTTAGCCGCCAAATCGAACATCATACAGAATTCAATTTGCACCTTCTCTATACTTTACATTCTCTGGCCCGGCGCGCTTTTCAGACTGCATGTTGTTGTTGTCGTTTTAACGGTTTGCTAATCCCCGTTAGTATGGTAAAAGTTGCTTGTGTTTTCGTCGAGGTCATCTAGCGGTAGGCCCAAGAAACGTGCTGTTTCGACGGGGTCCAAAGGGAGGAAGGTGTTAGATGGGTAGAGTTTGTAGGGCATGCAAAGAGGTGGCCAGTGTCATGCGGAGACTCGTTGCATGCAGGACATACATTAGGTATGTCGGCGTCGATTCTGGATAAGTAGGAGTTTAACCGTCTACAGTATCCAGAACGAAGTTGCGCTGGAGTTACTCGCGTTTCTCGCGGCAACTGGAGCTCTTCGTCTGCAATGAGTGGTAGTTTGACTCCAAGAACGCCATTCACGGGAAGGGAGTCGGTGAAGGTGTTGATGGCTCCACTGTGAATGGCGGTCAGTGCCTGTCGAAAGTTCGTTGCGTCCGAAGTCAGGTCGGCGTACTGTTCGATGTCGTCGACGTAGTCGAAAAATTACCTCTTGATGTTCCTGGGAGGCGGCTCCGCTCCAAGCAGGTGGCTGCAAGGTGATTCCTACGGAAACATCCCAGCAGGAACTGCCTGAAGAGGAGTTCATTATGCTCCTTTACATGTAGCATGCGCGTCTCACTGCGGAGGTGTTCAATGGAAGACATCAAGAGGCATCCCGTCGTGGTCCGGAGTGCTGCATTCTGGCAGGTCTGAAGTTTCCTCATCTGCGTACCACTGCATCCAGGCGACCATATTGGGTGCTGCGTAGTTGAGGACCGGCCGGCCTATTACCTTGTAAGTTGCCAGCAACGTTTCTTTGTCTTTTCCCCATGTGCTGCCGGCTAGCGACTTGAGGATTGTGTCGCGTCTCTGTACCTTGGTGATAATCGCGGTCGTATGGGGAGAGAAGGAGCATAGACTATCGAGGGTTACGCCTAAAATCTTAGGGTTATTGACGGTCGGAATTTTAACGCCATCTACTGTAATATTAAGTTCAAGTCCATACTCCTTCGTCCAGTTTGTATATATGGTCGCTGTGGATTTGGTGGGTGAAAGTTGGAGATTTCGTGCAGTGAGGAAACGAGAAAGGAGAGGTAGTTGTTTACTTTCGAACACATGCCATCGATTCCATTGCCCGACGTCAATATCGAGAAGTTAAACAGTAACGAGGAGAGGACATCACCCTGCGAAACCCCCTGTTTAATTCTTCTCAGTTTAGGTGTTTCATTTCGAAATAGTACGGATGACTGACGACCGTTCTGGTCCACCTCTTTAGCCCTGGAGGGAGAGTGGTTTTTTCGATGACCTGCAGTAACGTTGTGTGATTGACCGTGTCAAAAGCTTATGACAGGTCCAACGCTACAAGGATCGTTCTTTCGCAGGGTGGCTTCTGGTTGAGGCCACGAACTATCTGGGCGTTTATGACGCTAAGTGCTGTGGTGGTGCTGTGCCTTTTGCGGAATCCATGCTGGTGGCTGGCTAGGCTCAGGTGGTGAGTGAAGGTCGGGAGTAACAAGGCCTCAAGTGTCTTCACTACTGGGGAGAGGAGAGTTATTGGACGATAAGATTCCCCTTTGTTGGCGGGCTTCCCAGGTTTCAGTAGTGGGACCACTCTTCCGACTTTCCACACATCGGGTATTTGAAGAGTGGTGAGCGACAGGTTGAGGACATTGGTGAGATATTTTACTCCCGTCGAGATTTTGCCTTGTTGATGACATCCTGAACCTCCTCATCGGTGAAAGTAAGTGGCGCGCAGTTGTTTGGCATTTTGCGCAGCCGTCGGTTAACACATCTCTTGGCTTTGTCTACCGAAGGGTGCAGTGTAAACTGCCGGCTAAAATAGCTCGCGCCCTTCTTCGGGTCCGAAGAGGTATGACCATTGAATTGAACTTCAACTCGGTCGTCATGTCTCTTCGGATTAAACAAAGCTTTGACAGTAGCCCAAAGCTTACTCACACCGGTGGAGAGGTTGCAGGACTTCAGGTGCTCTATCCATTTCGTCCGCTTATGTTGATTTACCATACGCAGAATCTCCAAATTGAGATCCCTTATTCGGGAATCTCCGGGATCGGCATGGCGTAAGGTGTCGCGCTCGTTAGCTAAAACAGATACTTCGGCTGCTCTCGGTAAATTCTGCGAAGCCGACCCAATTAGCTTTTTTAAGGTTAATGAAGGTACGGTTGTCCACAGAAACGAAATCAGGAGGCTTCTCGATCGAGATAATTATGGGCAGATGGTCTGATGCGAGAGTTAGCATAGGTCGCCAGGTTATGCTATTTATCAGACCACCACTAGCAATGGTAATATCAGGCGAGCTATTACAGGTGCCCATAACTCTGGTGGGGGCTTCGTCATTCATTGTGCAGAATATCGAGTCGTCAATCTGTTCCGCCAGCACCATCCCCTACGATCATTTGACAGGCAGGAATGCCAAAGATCGTGGTGCGCGTTAAAGTCGCCTAGTACCATACGGTTTTCACCACGAAGTAGCGCACTTATATTCGGGGCAACATGTAACTGGGGGGATGTATATAGTAAATATTTCGAGCTCGACATCGCCTGACCGGATAGCTATGCCCTGACATTCTAGGGTAGTATCTCTGGGGTCGATGTCTTCTTCGATTAGACGATACTGCACGGTGCTGTGCAATATGAAAGCTAGGCCACCACCACTATCTCGCTCGCGATCTTTACGTATAACGTTGAAACCTGCACAACTCAGAAGATCTAAGCGGCTGTTTAACTTGGTTTCTTGGACCGCAGCTATCGATACACGTTCCCGATTCATAAGTGCAACTATCACCTCGATCTTACTCTGGAGTCCATTGCAGTTGAATTGATGGAGTCTAGTTTGTGTTTTTGGTGGTGTTTGGTGCAGCTGCAGAACCCGCAGGGGCGGTTGTCGCACTGGGGTGTTGGATGGCGACGCCACTGTTATGAGTTACGGGGGCAGACTCCTGCAGCATGGGGCAACGTAGGATTCACTCAACTCACGTGTGGTGCGCAGGCCGGAACACGTCGGAAAGTGACACCAGCCAGTGCAGGAATTGCACTTAACTGATGTGACATTCCGACGTATGACGGTCTGACACACGGAACAGACTGTGTGAGGAACCACAAGGATTGGATTCCCACGACAGCCGGTTTTACGCACCGGAATTGACTCGGATTTTATCCGACCAAGGGCTGTTTTTTCGGCGATGTAACCCCGTTTGGATCGGTGAGTACTAATTCAGACTGCATCGCAAACAACGGCCACGGCGCTATGGCGGTTTTGTTTACTGCTTGAATTTTTTAATTCGTAATATCTTTTGAATGGAAAGTCCAATTTAAATAATTTAAAAACTATTTTATAGGTAGTTAAATAGTCTTGACCATAAAATAATTTATTTGGATAAGGATTAATATAAACACATAATTAGCATGGTTTGAATTTGGTTAGCATTTTCATTAAGGTTTAAAATGAAAAAAGTTGTTGTAGTGACCTAACTACAATAGTTGGACATATGCTACCGCGGAGTTTTTTGTAGACATTATGATGTTCTTCAATATTTTTGTACATTATTTTGTTCTATTGTTAATAGTTTCGGCAGCGCATTCGACGAAAGACGTTTTAAGACACATTTTTCTACACCTTCGGTTACATTGTTCAAATTTTACCAAGAATCCCTAATTTTTTTCAAAATGAAATGTAGCCTATGTCAAATTGGAAGAATGTAGCATTCTATTGGTGAAAGAATTTTTTAAATCGACGCAGTACTTTTTGAGCCTATTCATTACAAACATACAAATCTTTCCTCTTTATAATATTAGTATAGATATGTATATTCTTGATCTGGAGGACCTCATCTATCTGTAAATACCCATTTAAACCCCGAAATCAGGGGATGCTATTCTAAATCGCAGCCTCGTGCCCTCTAATCCCTTTGTACTCATTTATTTTACATTAACATAGGATCTTTATCTGAAAAATGTTAAAAAGTTTAGTGAAACATTGAGAAATACTGTGTTACTGACACAAATTTTTGAATTTTTAATAGGGAATATTTTAAAAATATAAGTGCTAACAATATTATCTTTGCAGATTCATCCTTTGGAGAACCTCGTCTATAAGCACATACCCCATTTACATCGAAATCGTGCTTCAATTCTATATACATATATATATATATATACTTTCTTGATTTGAGATGCTATTCTAAACACCAGCCCCGAGGTGTTTGTAGTTTTTTTTTGTTTCGAAAGACATTCTACTACATTTCAAAAAAAAATAACCCCGGGTCGGACCAACCTAGACGTTTCCAGTCCTTTCGCGTTGAACTTCTTTTAGCGTGGCAACCTTCTGAAAGATTTTACACTACTCACTACACGATAAAGAATTTTAGGTAAATGTTCAGGAGAGCGGCTTTTCCGAAAACGTGCACCAATTTTCACGGGAAATGTCTTAAAAAATTCGTGTTTAATTCCGATTCACGAATATGTATGGCGCGTTATCTAATTTTATGTATTTTTGCAATAAAAACAAATTGCACAATATTTACGCCATTAATGGCATCACTGTTCAAAATTCAATTGAGAACTAGTGATGCAAACAGTGATTGGGTTCGAAATATCGTACTCTCGATCTTCGAGAGTAAACAAGAATTGGTAAAAATGAGAGATATATAAAAGAAAAGGGTTGGGTTTAGTATCGCGCCGGTTAATTTTGGCTCACTGTACCTGTAGTAGGGGAGCCCGGAGTGCTAAATTTGCAGTTACTGGAGCGTCATGGAGACTTACTAGATTGTCAAGATAACGTTTAAATAAAAAGAAAGTCTAGGTGAAGTTTTCCATTTTAGTGGGGAGAAGAGCGGGAAATTGGTGTCAAAAATGTAAAAAAAAAACAGTCACATGAAAATACTCCAGCGCGTCAGTCATTTATGGTATATACGCGCATTGTATTTCTGATAGTCGATATATATTAATCTGACAATCAAGTCAGGGTTGAAGGCCGTAATGACAGGTAAAAAAAAAAAAATAAGTTATTCGAGCGCGTCAGATTTTCTAAGCGAATGTTAATGAACCTCTAAAAAGTGTACCATTTAATATTCTGACAATTTCGACGTGGACAAAGGTCATTTATTGATTTTAAAACTTGTAAAAAAAAAGGTGACCTTGAGATATTCGAGCGCGTCAGATTTTTATACAGTGGGATGAACTTGATGTCAGAGTCTTCCCAAAAGATAATCTGACAATTATATAGAGGCATATCGTTAATCTGACGATTTAAAAGTGGAAGAATTCTGTTTGGTTCTTGTTTTTGTTACAGGATGTAATAAAAACAGTGTATACATATGTATATATATGTATATGTATACAATATCATATGTATTATGTATATTGTATGCATATACATATGTATATGTATAGAAAATTGAATAATTTATTAATATGAAAATAGATCTAAATATTAATAAAAAAAAATTTAGAGTTTGTGGAATAAACTTTTTTTTCGTACGTTTCTTCGCCACAGTAAACACATTTGACACTAACGTCACTCATTTTTACAATGGATGTAAAACTGATCGCTGTAATCGAACGAAACAAACAAAAGTGTCAAGCGTTTACTAACAACAACCACGCTATGGTGATTAGTACGCTTGACCTTTTATCGACGATTTTACCTGTATCGCCCCACGGAAATTGTCAGATTATATGATTTTCGTGATTCTGACAGAATTACCTTTAAAATTACAAAAAAATCTATCGCGCTCGAGTATTTCAAGGTGACGTTTTTTTTTTTACAGATTTGTCACCCTGCTATTTCTCTAAGCCACCCTCAAACTGTCAGAATATTGAAATATACACTCGTCTTCATGCATTTAACATACCATCTCTTAATCTGACGCGCTCGAGTTTCCCGAAGGATCGATTTTTTTTCTCTAATCTGATGCAGAAAGGAGTTCTATGCGAAAAAAATCTGATACACCCCGGTGTTGGACCGACCAGGGTTATTTTTTTAGAGCGCGGCCGAAGGCCGCCAACACAGAAAGGAGTACTACACGAAAGTACATCGGTCACCCCGGGTATTCGCTCGACCACGAGTATTTTTTTAGAGCGCGGCCGAAGGCCGCCAACGCAAAAAGTAGTACTACACATTTTGGTTTTCTTTATTTTGATATCTTGTCCATACAAAAACGTTGGCTGGGTTGCATTTGTTTCAGTTTGTATGGAAAAATGAGCAAAAACACTGATTTTTGGTCATTTTCAAAGGGCTCCCTACGGGTCTATAGGGGGTCGAGGGGGGGTTTATTAAAAAGTTCGATCCTTCCTCCTTCCAATAAGGTAGCGTGAGGGGGGTAGCCCCCACCTGTTTTTCTCCATAAACAATACTAAAGCGGCGCGATACTAAACATTTCCCAAAGAAAAATATTATTAATTGGGAAAATAAAAAGAAATTAAAATATCGATATTCTCAATATTCGAGTCCGAAAGAAAATTGGTAAAAATGAGAAATACATAATAGAAAAATAATAATTGGAAAAAAAAATAAATTAACATATCGATATTCTCAATATACGAGTCTGATCGAGAATTGGAAAAATGAGAAATACATAATAGGAAAATTTATAATTCATTATAATTGCAGAAAGAAGAAGAATTTGGACACAGAAGAATTTTGAACACCGGGGTTTTGGACCGACCAGGGATATTATTTTTCGAGCGCTCGAGCATTTACCGAATTTTATATTGACGGTATCTTTCTTTTTAATTTATTTTTATTCGTTTACAAAATATTGTAACACTTCGTTTTTGCTTAACCATTTTCATAATGTATAAATAAATGAATTTTAAAAACAGCTAAATATGGAATTAAAGTTATTTTTTAAGAACAAAACATCTACTCACCCTTCCTACCCTGAACAAGGGAAAAGTTAGTAGATATAACAATTAAATATAAATGTGCAAAATTCATTATAAAGTTGAAATTTTGAACTTTAAATGCAAATATGTCAAAAATGTTAAGTGAGCGTCTACAATATGTATATATTTTCTTAATCCTTCTCCGTGCATACCCATATACCCGAAATCGGGGGATACTATTCTAAAGTCCAGCCCCAAATAATCATTTTTTTATTTATTTTTATTCCTTTTACAACATATAGTTACACTCTTTTTTTTTTGCTTGGTACCATTTTATTTCATAAAAGTATCTCAGCCATTAATTTTTCTATAATTCTCTGCTGACCTTGACAACGACTTCTATACCCTATAGAAAATAAAATTATACTGAAAAGAAATAGTATCCGAAGTTCTTAATGATTGTATTCTCAAAGACCATTGCAATTCCCCATTTTCATATTTAAGAAGTTATTTATGTATGTATTAATTATTGTAATATATAATTTTGTAGTATTAATATAAGCATATACTTTTATGGCATTATATAGACTACTAGACGGATCAAGCCTTCATCAGACCAAAGCATAAAAGGTATTTATGTATATTATCGTTTTAAATTTCACCATTAAACATTTTCGTATATAAATTGATAATCACTAGTGATATTCCATTGTAAAACACACTTTGCACTTTTTTACATTGTTTACCCCCCTTACACTATTTAAGATCAACGTTCACTAACGATCAACTTAGGATGTCGACGACCCACACAAGTTTTCTATTTTTACTTAAAATAAAAAAGTTTGTGTGCATCTATGAACTCTTCACATACTTAGCAAAATGGCGACTTTTCCACCAGCTTCCCAAAAAATTTACTACACATACGACAATAAATATAATCGATTTTGAGTAAAATGAAATTTTTCTGATAGACAGATAATCGATACATTTCAAACTGGCCAATATTACCAACAGTCTCTGCAAGCAATAGTTTATCTAACACTTACATCGTAGCAGAATTTAAGTCGGCCTTTATTTTCTGTTTAAATCCACATTGTTATTAAAACAATAGTAAACGAGACAGAAAAATTAAATGAAGAATATCAGCGTGGCATTCACCCAAAAAATTCTTATATCATAGAAAAATTACGCGCTTTAATTTGCTAATAGTTGAAAATTTTATGCGAAAATCTCGAAAACATTTCTCCTGACATATTGCATATTGTGTTACAGCATAAAAATTTCGTGCATTTAGCAGAATTTACCAAATTTGAGTAGGCAACATTGCCCAAAAATTGTGAGTTTTTGCAATTGCTTGAGAGTTGTCGCTTGAAATCTGCCACCTTTTTTGTGTTTTCAGCATCAGATAAAAACAGTTTTTATATTGATAATGAAATTATGTGAAAGTATATTAACAAAAACAAATTTGAAGATTTTTAGATGGCAGAAAATTAACAACGCACAGTTTGATATCCATTTTTCCAATATTCTTAATTTTTCGCACACTTTTTTCGCTTTACAATAAAGTATTGCTTTTAATTCCTTTTTGTTGTTTTAACGTATTGTTACAAAAGTAGTATTAAGTTGTATTTGGATTGCTATATGCATCCCTTATTATGACCAATAGCTGTAGGTATATGGAATAGCATTTGTCTTGTTGTAGACATCTGGCGCCGCACTGTCTGCTTGTCTACTTAAACAATTGCTGAGTCTGGCGCCGCGGCTGTCTGCATGCGTCTGGCGCCGTATAGCATTATGTTCTGGTAATTTCCAGACGCAATATTCTAGAAGGACACGTCGGCATCAGCGAGAAGTGCGTGGCTATATAAGCCGTGGCAGCGCCAACGTAATCAATCAGTGCTAAGAGTAAACTGTTATGGTGTAGACGAGTTGTGAAATAAAGAGTTGTTGAATTAAATTAAACAGTTTTGGTTTTATTTGTCAATCCAGAGATACGAACCTAACAAAGTGAACTAGCAAGCAGTAAATTCGTAACAATTGGTGTCAGAAGTGGGATTGTCAAATAATCCAAATTCAAGATGGTTAAATTCGGAGAATTGAGAATTCAGCAATTAAAAAAGGAACTGGAGGAGCGTAATTTGCCGATAAGCAGGCAAAAGGCGGATCTGCAGGCACGATTACGTGAAGCAATGGAAGCGGATGGAATTAATGTGGACGAGTTCGAATTTGTTGGGCCAGAAACTTCTACAAAGGTAGAAGAGAAAGTAGAAGAACAACGAACATCATCAAGTGTAGACATGAACACGTTGTTAGTGGCTATTAAGCAAACGGCAGAAAATGTAGTGCAAACAGAAAATCGTCTGGCACAGCAAATGGCAGAAAATGCAGTGCAAACAGAAAATCGTCTGGCACAGCAAATGGCAGAAAATGCAGTGCAAACAGAAAATCGTCTGGCACAGCAAATAGCTGAAAATACATCGCAGTTAAAGTCTTGCCTGACACAACAAATGACTGAAAATAATACGCAGTTAGAAAAGCGTTTGGTACAACAGATTACAGAAAATAATACACAAGTGCAAGAGAAATTTTCAAAATTTGAAGACGAATTAAGCACGTTAAAAAATGACGAAGAAAATTTGAAATCAGAAGTTCTTCAATTAAGTAATCGTATGCGAGAACTGCAACTACATGGCCCTGCACCATCAACAAATAATCAAAGATTGAAGGCACCCACATTCGATGGAAGTATTCCATTTCAAATTTTCAAACTTCAGTTTGAAAAGACAGCAATGGCCAATAACTGGAATGCAGCGGACAAAGTAGCATCCTTGTTTGTATCATTGAAAGGACTGGCAGCAGAAATCCTTCAGACTATTCCAGACTGTGAACGGGACAACTATGAGGCATTAATGGGTGCGATAGAAAGACGATATGGTAGTGAGCACCGGAAACAAATATACCAGATCGAACTGCTCTACTGGGGTCAGAAAATGAACGAGTCATTGCAAGAGTTCGCAACTGAAATAGAACGACTGGCTCATTTGGCAAATGCAGATGCACCTGTGGATTACATTGAGAGGGTAAAATTCAATGTTTCATAAATGGAATTCGTGATGTGGACACCAAACGCGCCACATATGCATTGCCAAAAAGAACGTTTGCTGAAACGGTTTCGCACGCCCTCACACAGGAAACAGCTTCTCTACTAAGTAAACCAGCACACAAAGTACAAAGGGTTGAAATGGAATAACCGGCGCTGATGGAAGAAATATTGAAGACTCTGAAGACAATTGCTGCACCGCGAGTAAATACAACAGGAAGATGTTTCAACTGTGGAAAATCGGGTCACTTTGCCCGAAATTGCAATATAAAAGTAAACCCATCAAAATGGAAACAACCAACAGATAACGAGGACGGCCACCGGGGAGGAGCAGCTGTCGCGGGAAAAGTGTTTTGCAAAGTAATGATTGGTACCCTGGAAGTTAATCACACCTTCATCGCAGCAGAAATCACGGATGAAATTATAATGGGAGTAGATTTCATGATTGATCACGGGGTTACTTTGGATTTAAACAAGCAAATGCTGTTTTAGCAGAACATGGAGATGCCTATAAACACCGGATATGTGACCAACGTTGAAAGTAAGAGGGTGATTGTTGATGATAATCAGAGTATTCCACCAAAATCTGAGGCGATTGTATGGGCTAAAGTGAATGGAGGAGGTGGGACTGAAGAGTTGTGGATTGTGGAACCAACAAAAATAGACACACCCATATTGGTAGGAAGAACGCTTGTGAAAACTAGAGAAGACACCACCATTCCGGTCAGAGTAGTGAATGAATTCAACACGCCTATAAGTCTGAAGAAAGGAGCAGTAATTGGACAGTGTCAGAATATAAGTGCAATAGCACGATGCGAACGGTCACAACAGAAGCCTACTATTGAGCCACAGCAGATAAGTCCTACACTCCTAAATAATTTGCTGAACGAACTGCATGGAAATGAAAAAATAAAAGCAGAAAAACTATTAGAAAAATACGCATCCATATTTGCCAACGAAGGAAACACAGGAAGAACTGGCATTGTCAAACATCGCATAAATACTGGAGACGCTAAACCAATCCGTCAAGCTCCGCGTAGGGTTCCACTAGCAAAACGTGAAGATGCTAACAAAATTATTGAAGACATGCACAAAAACGGTGTAATCGAACCTTCAATAAGTCCATGGAGCTCACCTATCGTCTTAGTTAAAAAGAAAGATGGTAGCACCCGTTTCTGCGTAGATTATAGGAAGTTGAATGATGTCACAAAGAAAGACAGTTATCCTCTGCCAAGAATCGACGATACATTAGACACCTTGTCTGGAGCGAAATGGTTTTCTACATTAGATCTACAAACATGTGTTAAAAGGACTCAACTGGAAGACATGTTTGGTGTATCTTGATGACATTATCATCATGGGAAAAAGTTTTGATGATCATCTGAAAAATCTAGAGGAAGTCTTTCAGCGAATAGCATTAGCCGGATTACGCTTGTATCCCAAAAAGTGTTCATTATGGAAGAAGCAGGTCACATATCTCGGACATAAAGTGTCAACTGAGGGGATTCACACCGAGGAGGGAAAAATAAAAGCAGTTAAAGATTGGCCTCAACCCACCAACATACATGAACTCCGCAGCTTCATCGGCTTATGCACGTATTACCGCCGTTTTGTACCTGGATTTGCGAACGTGGCTAGAAGTTTACATGATTTAACAAAGAAGAATCGCCCGTTTGTATGGCAGTTGGAACAAGAAAAAGCGTTTGAGCAGCTTAAAGAACTACTTTGTACGGCGCCGATGTTAGCTTATCCAATACCTGGAAAGAAATTCATCCTGGATACAGATGCGAGCGCTTATGGAATTGAAGGTGTCCTGTCTCAGCTCATCGACGGACAAGAAAGAGTAATTGGGTATTACAGCAGAGTGCTCGGGAAACCAGAGAAAAACTACTGTGTGACGCGAAAAGAACTACTAGCTGTGGTGGAATGTGTAAAACATTTCCACAAGTATTTGTATGGACAACGATTCTTGCTGAGGACTGATCATGCAGCATTAAAATGGTTATTACAGTTTAAGAATCCGGAAGGCCAAATTGCACGATGGATCGAAAGATTACAGAATTACGACTTCGAAACGGAACACCGAAAGGGGATTCACCACAAAAATGCGGATGCATCACGTCGCCCTTGTCCACTGGAATGTAAACATTGCTCCAAATCAGAAGGAAAAGAAGGTATAATCGACGTACGATTACTGAATATAGAACCTGAAGATGATTGGACTCCTCACCGCATCAGAATCAATCAGCTGGAGGACCCTGATCTTGCAAGGCTGATAATAGCCAAAGAAAATGGGGTACGACCACCAAAGGAACAAATAAGTAACGAGAGTCCAACTGCAAAAGCATATTGTGCCCAATGGAACAGCATAAACCTCGTTAATGGATACCTTCATCGTACCTGGGAAAGCGAAGATGGCAAACAATCTCGTCTGCTGATCATAGTACCGAAGTCCATGATCCCGAAAGTATTGAAAGAATATCACAATGGACCTAGTGGAGGGCACCTTGGAATTACAAAAACTATAGAGAAGATTAAACAACGGTTCTACTGGATCGGTTGTCGAGATTCCATGGCAGAATGGATAAGTAATTGCGTAGAGTGCATGGCAGCTAAAGGTCCTAAAGCCAAAAGTCGCGGTAGGCTGCAACAGTACAACGTGGGATCACCATTTGAACGAGTCGCAATGGATGTTGCAGGTCCGTTCCCAACCAGTACGGCCGGAAACAAATATCTACTGGTTGTCATGGACTATTTCAGTAAATGGCCAGAGGTATATGCCTTACCAAACCAAGAAGCAAAGACAGTAGCCGAAGCGTTTGTAGAAAATTGGATAACAAGGTTCGGAGTGCCCGTCGAATTACACTCAGATCAAGGCAGGAATTTCGAATCTTCCATTTTCCAAGAAGTCTGTACATTATTGGGCATCCACAAGACACGGACAACAGCGTTACACCCACAATCAGATGGGATGGTAGAGAGATTCAATCGAACGCTCAAAGAACATCTGCGGAAAATCGTCGATAAAGATCAACGGAATTGGGACAAGTGCATCCAGATGTTCCTGCTGGCGTATCGTTCAGCGAAGCACGAGACAACTGGTTACACGCCAGCAAAGATTATTTTCGGATCTGATCTGCGACTCCCTGCTGATCTCAAGTTTGGAACGAATCCTACAGCTGTAAGAAATGATGGAGATTATTGTTCTGCCTTAAAGGAAGAAATGAATGAATTGCTTCTAATGGTAAGACAGCATACGCATCTGATGAGCAATAAGATGAAGGACTGGTTCGATCAAACGGCAAATTCAAAAGGTTTCGAAGAAGGTGATCTGGTCCTGTTGTACAATCCACTTCGAAAGAAAGGCTTGTCCCCGAAATTGCAGACAGCCTGGGAAGGACCCTATATGGTGATGAAACGACTTAATGACGTGGTATACCGCATACAAAGAAATGGAAAAGCACGATGTAAAATGAAAGTAGTACATTTGGAGAGGTTCGGGACGATTAGGCTTTAGTGGAGGGCAGTGTTACAAAAATAGTATTAAGTTGTATTTGTATTGCTATATGCATCCCTTATTATGAACAATAGCTGTAGGTATATGGAATAGCATTTGTCTTGTTGTAGACATCTGGCGACGCAGCTGTCTGCTTGTCGAAACAATAGACATCTGGCGCCGCACTGTCTGCTTGTCTACTTAAACAATTGCTGAGTCTGGCGCCGCGGCTGTCTGCTTGTCTGCATTTGGCGCCGTATAGCATTATGTTCTGGTAATTTCCAGACGCAATATTCTAGAAGGACACGTCGGCATCAGCGAGAAGTGCGTGGCTATATAAGCCGTGGCAGCGCCAACGTAATCAATCAGTGCTAAGAGTAAACTGTTATAGTGTAGACGAGTTGTGAAATAAAGAGTTGTTGAATTAAATTAAACAGTTTTGGTTTTATTTGTCAATCCAGAGATACGAACCTAACAAAGTGAACTAGCAAGCAGTAAAATCGTAACAATACATAAAATATATGAACATTTAGCGAACTTAACGTTTTCTAAGAATTCATATTTTATTAATAAAATTATTGTGTTCCTTCGTTCCTGTAGAAGATCTTCTGAAAGTCTTCCACAAAACGGTGTTTGGCCGTGAGGAAGATATTTCTGATCCAAATTTTCTGAAATAAAAAAAACCAAAAGGATTACTTGTAGCAGAGATAAATAGACGAAATGGCGGCTTCCCAACAAAAATAATCTTGTTCTGCACGAAAATTTACAACTTAAAGTGACTTAAAAAATCGAAATTTGTATCAAAATCTTTATTGGGTTCGATCACTACCTGATAAAATTATCTAAGAAGGCCTTGTGAAAGACAATCGGTCAAACTGTTTCGAGGAAATATATCTCACCGACTTTGAAAACATCGTTTCAAGAGAAACGCATTTAAAGCGCAGCTGTTACTCCGTGTAGCGGTTCCGACTACTTTCAAATGCTCGGAGACGTCTTTACAAATACCTCTTTACTACAAAACTATTTACCGGATTACTTTGCAATTTACAGACAATATTCTCGAATATATTTACATTCAAACTATACAAAAGAATTTCGAGGGGTTAGAACAATTTTCCGAGGTTACAACAAAAGTAACCTATCCGATAACGAATGCATTAATTACTGATAACCTATTGGTTACCAGTTGCTTAACTTTTACCCATTTTTTAAGGTATGTTTTCATCGCAGCGGATCTTCAAGATGAAATTTAAATTTCTGCAAAGTAAAATATTTTTTAATTTTTTTTCTGTTACAGGTTTTGATTTGCAATTACTTACCGCTTATTTATCCATATCATTCTTGAGCGCACGTATCACCAAATGACAAGATACGTTTGTGCAATTTAAATACATACAACCTTCGCAATCACAATTCATTTAAACCATTTACTTAATTGACAGTTTTCATGTCACTAGATAAATGTATTTATTTGAAAAAGACCCATATGTTTTCTGGCAACATTGTTATATTATATAAAAAGAATTACGACACAACAAGGCGGCATAGTGCAATTTGTTTTTGTAACAAGTATTGTAGCTTATAGGGTAACTTCCAGCTCTCAAGAAATGTAAAAACTTCATATAAAAACACTTAAGAAATGGCCAGGAAAATTTCCTGTGGTAAATTTGATTTTGCTAGTATGCAGCTCTTATGAAATCTAGTACTAATTTATAATAAATTTTTTCAATAAAATGCAAATATGGCATCGCTGGCTTTGCGAAGAAACACGAAATCAACAATTGTTTCTTGAAGGGAATTCAAAGTAATAAAATCATGAAAAAGGATTTAAGTAGTTTCGCCATATATTAAAAATCCAATATATAATAATTTGCAATCTTAATAAATGTTGGGTGTTTTAATTTAAAATGCTCAAAAATTCTTATTTCGTTCGATCTGGCCATAATGGAAAATGTTATAAACAACGCTTATTTTGAGGCGCTCTCACACTGGAATAAGTTGGGCGTCCCATTATCCCTGCTTCAAACGACGCTGTGGCACACATAGTTGCCTACAAAATATTAGCATTCCGACATACGCGTGTATACTGACATACAAAATACAAGTACTACCGATAATATTAAACACTCACTACACTTGAAAACAACCCCATATCATTCAACATAAAAAATAGGATGCAATACATACAAACATATACACTTCTTCTTCTTAATTAACGCAGACACCGCTTACGCGATTATAGCCGAGTTAACAACCGCGCGCCAGTCGTTTCTTCTTTTCGTTACGTGGCGCCAATTGGATATTCCAAGCGAAGCCCGGTCCTTCTAGACTTGGTCCTTCCATTGGTCTTGTGTAAATCCAAACGATGATTGATTGGGTGGGTTTATTTTAATAGACAGACGATTAGGCTCGAAGGACCAAAATGTCGGGGTGATCGACATGAGTTTGCCGGTGTGCCAAATTTTTTTTCTTTTTTATTGAATACATGTATTTGCAATCTATTCGTTGAACAATAAGCAAATTAGTTGACTATGGAAATTTGACTTGTATTATTGATCTCCAGTGAGGCTAACAATAATATACTTACATATGTATGTACAAAGGTACATTTACATTTTGTTTAACTTAATTTTATATTAATTAACTTCTAAAGGGTAGATCTAGTACATGATGCCTTTTAAGTCGAATGATTTCATTGGTTTCATCTAATAGCGTGATTGCCAGTAAGTTTTCATGATAACTAATTCTGCGTAAGTATGCCGTACTGAACCTTTTAATTTCATTTTTTATAAAAGGAATATTTAGATCCGAGTGTATGGCTTTATTCGTGATGTACCAAGGAGCATTTGTAATTAGTCTTCAAGTTTTAGACTGATATCTTTGCAATATTTCTATATTTGAAATCGAGGCTGTGCCCCAAAGCTGAATGCCATAAGTCCATATTGGCTTTAATAAAGCTTTATATAATAGGAGTTTAGTCTCGAGATATAGAGTTGATTTAGGTCCAAGTAACCAATACAGTTTTTTAGTTTTCATTTTTAATTGTTTATTTTTGGCTTGAATATGAGATTTCCATGTTAGGCGCTTGTCCAAATGCAAGCGTAAGTATTTGACGCTGTCAAGTTTCGGAATCGTACTACCATATATGCGGCAAGGAGGACAGTCTTTTCGCCTTAAAGTGAATAGCACGTGTACAGATTTATTTGTATTGACCTTTATTTTCCAACAATCTAGCCAGGACTGTATCTCTTCAGTTGTTTCTGGACTAAGTTGGAAGCTTCAATTGGAGATGGATTTGTTGCCAGTATAGCAGTGTCGTCAGCATATGTAGCAATAAATACGTTTTCAGTTTGTGGCATGTCTGCAGTAAAAATTGTATAAAGGACTGGTCCGAGAACGATTCCTAGAGGTACACCAGCTTTGATGTATGTTATGGTAGAGGTTTCATTTTTTACTTTGACATAATATGATCTATTAGCGAGATCCGACTTAAGAATTAAATAAATTGGTGATGGGAAGATTTTTTTCATTTTATATAACAGATCATGGTGCCAAACTTTATCAAATGTTTGTTGTATATCCAAAAACACAGCAGAACAATATTCTTTTCTTTCAAAAGAGTCAACAACGAAATTTATAACTCGATGGCACTGTTCAGGTGTGCCAAGATGTCGGCGAAAACCAAATTGGTGTTCAGGTATTATGAAATTCTACTTAAAAATATTCTCTCAAATATTTTTGAGAACAGCGCCAGTAGCCTGATAGGTCTATACGAGGTTATCTCATTTTCTGGTTTGTTGGGCTTGGGAACCATCACAATTTTTGCACATTTCCACTGCGTAGGGAAATGGCTTAACCTTAGAATTGAATTATATATTAGTGTCAAAAACATAATACCTTTTTTGGCAAGCACTTAGCTATTTTAGCATCGATTCTGTCATATCCTGGAGATTTATTTTTGTCAAGCTTTACGATTTCACTACAAATTTCTCTAGGTGTTATATGTTTGATTGGCATTGACAATTGACATGGGACATCAAGAAATTGAAGAACATCGGAATCGTTACCATTATTAATTGTAATAGGTGTAAAGGTTGTTTCTAAATGTTTCGCATATACATCTGCCTTGCTCTTATCAGATCTACACCATGCATCATTGCAGCCCTTTATTGGCACATTTCTCTTTTTTGGGCGTTTCAGGTACTTCGTAGCTTTCCATATTTTGTAGTCATCGTTACTATTGTCATTTAGATTTTCAATATAATCTGAGATTGATTTATTTCTAAATTCTTTAAGTTTATCTTTAAGTTCACCTGTAGCCTTATTTAGTATAATCTTGTCTGCTGGGCTTCTAGTATTTTGCCATTTTTTTCGTAATTTTCTCTTTTGTTGAATTAATGCTCTGATATCTGCAGACACATGCACACAGGCACGACGTCTAGGTGTAAAGTTTGCACTATTTTCGATTATAGATGCAGCAACTGCTTGATGAATTAACGACGTAAATATTTCAACTGCATTGTCCAGTTCTATTGAGCTTTTGATTGAGGTTTTAAGTTCCACATTGTCTGCTATCTGGTCTTGAAAAATATTGATTTGGTTTTTATTATTTAATCCAATATACTTCCCTTGCTTTGTATTAATAAGAGTGCTATAACTGATAATAACTGGCGAGTGGTTTGAGCTTAGTTTTTCAGAACTGACAATGTCAAGCAGTGGAGTTTGAATGCCTTTACATACAGCAAAATCTAGCAGATCAGGGATTTTACGTGGATCACTTGGCCAGTAAGTAGGCTCACCAGTAGATAAAGTTTTAAAATTATTCTTTGTAATGCACTTATAAAGTTCTCTACCTTTTGGGTTAGGGATACGTGAGCCCCAACAGGGATGTTTAGCGTTATAATCACCTCCCACAAGGAATCTATTGCCCAGGGAATTAAAAAAGTTTTCGTAATCCGGAGTTGTGATGCTATGTCTTGGCGGTGAATACAAAGCATAAATATGTAAGTCAATATTATTGCAATTTAGTTTGATCCCTGCAGCTTGTATTGACAATGTTTGTGTTGGTTCAAGTATATCATACTTGATATTTGATTTAACCAAAACAGCACAGCCGGCGTGAGCCCTGTTACTAGGGTGATTAGTGGCGATTAGGTCATAGTTTCTTATATTGAAAAGGTTTTGTCTGTGAAATGGGTTTCTGAAATCAACATTATGTCAATGAAGTTGTCTTTTAAAAATATTTCAGTTTCCTGTGTATGACGGGATAAACCATTGGCTTTCCATATTGCTATTCTTAAGTCTGCTTGCATAGTTTATCGATAAGAAGTGACATCATATTAAGAAGTGTGTTTGTTAATTCAATTTGTTTAGAGAGTAAACGCTCAATATTTTCTATTGATTTTTGTTCATTTACCTCATTGTTATTGTCTTTACCTGTTAAAATGCCAGCGTATGACTGCTTTTTGTTGATTGCAGTATTTGTGTAATTATTAGTGTTTTGCGAACTCATGTTTACACTCCCTTTCGTACGGTTGGAAAATATAGGCTTCTTTCCAGTGAGTTGCTGATAAACTATGCAGCCTTTGTAATTCGCGGCGTGGTGTTGTTGGCAATGGGCACACGTTGGTAAAGTGACTTTTGGTTTTGTGCATTCTGAGGTTGGATGCATTAGTCCACATTTTACGCATTTATAGGGTTTCCTACAATACGTTTTGGTATGTCCAAATTCTTGGCATCGATGGCATTGAACCATGTCACTTGTTTGCCTAGGGGGCTCTACTTTAATATTTGCATTATTCAAATGTTTTAACTCATAGATTTCTTTGTTGTTGGTACTTGGCTCCAAGTCAACAAAAAACATTGACAAATGCCTGGTTTTCACTAGGTCATATTTGACGTCAAATGCTGTCAAAATAATGAAAACGGGTTGTCATATGGTGTCAGTTGCGTTTGCCGGCATTTTTGCCAACGAACGGCAATTTAAATTGACAGCGAAATGAAAACAATCAAAATACGTTATGTGGCAACATTTGACATCAAAATTAGATTTGCCAACATGTTGGCAAATTATTTCCATTTGCCGCGCGAATGTTGTGCACAAATAAATAAAAAAGATTTTTCACTTTTCAAGGTAAGTGTTTTATTATATTTTCTAATTTCTATTAATGTATTATTTCAACCTTTTTCAGTTTTAAAATGGCAGAAGAAATGAGTGCAAATACAGAAATGTTAATTCCAAGCATCAAGCGGGTGCGAAAAATGAAAACAAAGTGGACAGCGGAGGAGACTGAGCAACTAATTCAAGAAGTGGAGTCAAGGGAAGGAACCTGGAATTTCCTTTCCGCGGATTATCGCGATAGGAATTTGCGTGAGGCTCAGTGGCATGAAGTGGCAGAAACACTAAATATGCCACGAGCCGAAGTATCAGCCAAGTGGAACAGCCTTCGTTGTTCTTTTCGCGTAAGTTTTTCACATATAGTACACAATAGTACACAACAAATTTCATTATATATATATCTTTTAGGCGGCCTTCAACCGAAGGGCTCACACAAAAAGTGGACAAGGTGCTGGAAGAACGACTACCATGAACCCACTCTACAATTCGCTAAAGTTCCTCGAGCCTACATTAAATGTTGAAGCGAGCACCACTTCAAATTTAATAAATGTAAGTATATATAGGTCTACAAGGTTCTATCGAGCGTATTGTGTTACAAGGTTCTATCGAGCGTATTGTGTGAAAGATTAAAGCCCACCGTCAACAAACTGATTGGACCTTATCAGTGTGGCTTCAGACCTGGTAAATCAACAACCGACCAGATATTCACCATGCGCCAAATCTTGGAAAAGACCCGTGAAAGGAGGATCGACACTCACCACCTATTCGTCGATTTCAAAGCTGCTTTCGACAGTACGAAAAGGAGCTGCCTTTATGCCGCGATGTCTGAATTTGGTATCCCCGCAAAACTAATACGGCTGTGTAAACTGACGTTGAGCAACACGAAAAGCTCCGTCAGGATCGGGAAGGACCTCTCCGAGCCGTTCGATACCAAACGAGGTTTCAGACAAGGCGACTCCCTATCGTGCGACTTTTTCAATCTGCTGCTGGAGAAAATTATTAGAGCTGCAGAACTGAATCGAGCAGGTACAATCTTTTATAAGAGTGTACAGCTGCTGGCGTATGCCGATGATATTGATATCATCGGTCTCAACACCCGCGCCGTTAGTTCTGCTTTCTCCAGACTGAACAAGGAAGCAACGCAAATGGGTCTGGCAGTGAACGAGGGCAAGACGAAATATCTCCTGTCATCAAAGAAACAGTCGTCGCACTCGCGACTTGGCACTCACGTCACTGTTGACAGTCATAACTTTGAAGTTGTAGATAATTTCGTCTATTTAGGAACCAGCGTTAACACCACCAACAATGTCAGCCTAGAAATCTAACGCAGGATTACTCTTGCCAACAAGTGCTACTTCGGACTGAGTAGGCAATTGAAAAGTAAATCTTCTTTGTTTATTCTCTCTTGCTCTTCTAATGTGGATCATTCACAATGCGTAACCAGCTGTCAAAATTACTTGAAAAAATAATTATTTTTTTCTTGAGCAATTACTTGAGAGCTGGATACGGACTTTTAAGGAAAAAGGTGGGCGATACGATAAGCCATTGAACAACGAAACAAATAACGCATCGACCAGTTAACAAGAACCAAACAAATTATTTTATAATAATATGTAATAACTTTTAATAAATGGTTTCTAACCAAACAAATAACGAATGAAACCGACGCTGTTAAGGGGTTTTATCCACTTGTAAGTTCGAAAAAATGTGTTTTCTTGTTAATTTTTTCTGGAGAGGGTTTTCATTGAATACATACATACTGTTCAAAAGTAGTATTAAGTTGTATTTGTATTGCTATATGCATCCCTTATTATGAACAATAGCTGTAGGTATATGGAATAGCATTTGTCTTGTTGTAGACATCTGGCGACGCGGCTGTCTGCTTGTCGAAACAATAGACATCTGGCGCCGCACAGTCTGCTTGTCTACTGAAACAATTGCTGAGTCTGGCGCCGCGGCTGTCTGCTTGCGTCTGACGCCGTATAGCATTATGTTGTGGTAATTTCCAGACGCAATATTCTAGAAGGACACGTCGGCATCAGCGAGAAGTGCGTGGCTATATAAGCCGTGGCAGCGCCAACGTAATCAATCAGTGCTAAGAGTATACTGTTATAGTGTAGACGAGTTGTGAAATAAAGAGTTGTTGAATTAAATTAAACAGTTTTGGTTTTATTTGTCAATCCAGAGATACGAACCTAACAAAGTGAACTAGCAAGCAGTAAATTCATAACAGTATTTAATAATAAACGAATTTTTTCGTTTTAATCATATTGATTTTCCAAAAGTACTAAATTTAGTGAATACACAAATCAGCTGTCTAAATGCACAATTCACCAGTTTGTCATCATAAAATTTCAGTGCGCATTAACGTTTCTTAATGCGCTTTAATTTTGCTCGTCTGTCAGGGCTATTAGGTATATATCCTATGCTGTAATATTTCTGTTTCCTATATTTAACTATTAGTGAAATTAAAAGCCCTATTCTCATGCACTCACAAAAATCGCTCTTCACCATTGTGAAGTTTTTGTTATTTGTGAGGATTTCCGTAGACTGAGGTGGATTCAAAAGATTTCCCGATGACACATATTGCAAAAATCCATAGCAGAATCTGGTGATATATGAGCAGCTAATTTCGTTGAATCCAGCGTGAGACCCAGGTACTTGACCATATTGGTCATCTTTATCTCTCTGCCACCGAGTAATAGGTTCCTGAGACCAGGCAGTGACCTGCGACTCGTTAACGAGACAACGATCGTCTTCAAGGGGTTGATGTTTAGTCCGACGCTACTGCATCAATAGTTGACCAGGTCTAGTCCCCTTTGTACGATATCGCAGAGAGTACCTTCAAATTTTCCTCTGGCTGTGATAACAATGCCGTCCGCATATCCTTGGCAGTGGATTCCGTTGTTTGTTAGTAATACAGGTAGTTTGTTCACGACAAGGCTTCAAGGTAGAGGGCTTAAACTCCTCCCTGGGGGCAGCCCCTTGTTCTGGTATCTCCTACTGTAGTCTCAGCTATTCTGGTGGGCAGTAAGGCCTCTATCCATCTGCGTGGAGCCACCACATTCCTTTTTGCCAGTGCCCTTCTTACGCTCTTTGAGAAGTGTTGTCAAAGGCACTATGTCTAAAAAGGCGCATAACGTCACCTCCCCAGTTTCCACCGAACTCTGTATCTCAGATTACAGTGCAGTGTTGGTCGGCCAGGCTATCTCTTATCAGCTGAACAAGATATAGCAGTAGAACTTGCTCTTTTTTCTGCAATAGTTCTGGTAAGATGCCGTCCGCTCCCGGGGACATGAATTAGCCCACCGGACTGAGTCCGCAGTGAACAGTGTTCTTGCGACTACCGAACCTAGGCGAGACGGATTATGCTCTTTCTTAACTGTCTCCGGGAAATGCACTCGTAAGAGTGCCGTAGATCTCTCCTCCACATTTATCGAGTTCCGAGAGTTTTCTTGACCACCGGGGACAGTTGCGCCCTTTGTTGATTATCTCTGGCGGTTGTACCTATGACTAGCTTCCCTTCCTTTTTCAGATTTAACACTAACGTATTCCGATATGTGGTCCAATTTGTGTTATTGGGAAACGTTTGGGGGGGATTTGCATAACCTTCCCGCGTAGCCCCAACCTCAAGATCCTGTGGTCTGACAGTGAAGGTTCTCACGACACCCTCCACTGTGAGACCCCTTCGACATGATCATCACTCAGGTTCATGTCTAGCACTTCCCTCCTGTTACTTGTGACAAATGTAGGTTCGCACCCTACATTTTTAATACTTAGATTCTTCTTCTTCCTAATTGGCGTAGACACCGCTTACGCGATTATAGCCGAAGTTTTCATTGGGTGTTTTTTTACATGGCGGGTCCCAAGCCTAGCGCACAACCCTATGTAGGGGATGTTTCGCCTTCTCATTTTAGCTCGCCTTAAAACGGATGTTCTTAGGCTATCCAGCGGATACTTGGTCAAAGACCGGAAGTCGTGAGCTGCTTGAACCATATGTAAAAGAATTGTTTCTGGCCACTTCCAAGTGAATGGCGATCAGAGAACTTTCCTCACTTGCGTGAACTTCTACACATGACCCCATCCTCAATACTTAGATTATTACTAATAAAAAATTCAAGTAGAGACTCACATCGTGCAATGCAGACTGTACTCCCCCAATCAGTGTGTTGCGCGTTCGCATAACACCCCAGGACCAGGGGCAGTTTGTTCCTCCTACAGTATTTCACCAGGCCCTGCACAGCCTCGGGGGCGCAGTGTGCGTGTTTCTTTGAAAATAGGTCTCTGGCCTGCACAGGTCCTGTGTTTGGAATTCTGAAATACAAAAGTAATCAATATTCCTCCTAAATACTACACGCTCGGGGTCTCCCACTGGAGATCCCAGACTGCCTTGTTATAGTCCAAGTTGAGGCCCCTGACCTCTCCTCTGTGGACCCATGGCTCCCGTATCAACAGCATGCCTAGGTTATCCGCCGAGAACCTACCCGCGATTACAGCGGATGCTGACGTCGCGTGATGCAGATTCACCTTGGCAACCTCCATACCTGCGAGCATTATAGGTTCGGTTGAATGAGGATCTTGTCCTCTTCTGCCCCCGTCCCTCGCAATACCATTTTGATCCTGAAGTCCCTTTAGGAGGTCTTGCGTAGAGGGTAGCACCCTCTCTTTAACGGTCGGCTCCACCGCTGGGAATTTCACTGTGGCATCCCCCTAAGTATTTTATTACTTAGTATTATTATATAATATTACCTATTTATTTATTAAATTTAAATAAGAAAAAATCCATATGGAATGATTGTTTGCACTAATTTTAATTTGAAATATAATTTATAGACACACTTGTTTTTATTAGAACTAAAATTGTTAAATAAAGTAAGCGGAATTATTTTGAATAAGAGAAATTCAGCGAATTGCTCCATTTCCTCATCATTTAATCAGGAGGACTTCCTCTTTCCAACGGTACCTTCAGATCGCGGCGCCAAAGAAATCGAAATTGTGCTAAATTACTCAATACTAATAGTTCTAAATTACTTTAAAAAGTATTGTTCATTTAACTTACAAAAGCAAAAGTCGTGTGAACATTAAGAATTAGTAAATTGATGTCTTAAGTATTGTAAATTATACAAAATATAACAGTATAAATTATATATAAACCATACGAGTATAATCTTATAATCTTTTTACTAAAAAAAGTATTTGTTAATATAGTAAATATCGCACATAAATGTTGCCACACAACTGATTGTAAGAAAGAAAATTGAGTTTGCGATGTATATATATGTGGTAATATTTAGAGCTAAACCTAAATAATTACAGAGAATTTGTAAAAATAGAAAAGAAAAATATAACTATTATCTATAAACATGTAAACTTCGAAAAAAAAATTAAATAAAAAGAAATAATATAAAAAATTCAGTTGTTTTATTTATAAGGAAAATTACTTACGATAGGCAGTGGTAACAAATGAATAACGAAACAAATGAGCTATAGCAAGAGTCGCGATGAGCGTTGCACCAGTGTTCTGCGAACAAAGAATAACGTAACAATTGACCTATTGTTAAATTTTGTTAAACTTTTCTTTATTAAAAATATGTGTTTATTCTTCAGAGGTTAGAACAAGAGAGAGTAAATGTGTAGGTACAATAAAGTTCAGTTACAATACGATTTCATTTAAATACATCAGAGTTGCATGTATATGTACGTTGTTATATATGCATATTAAAAAGCAATACAATTCATTTAATTAATTTAAGTGGTTAGGGGTAGTCAGAGGCATGAAAAAATTAGAAGGTACTTGCGGCTACAAGCAAAAGTCCTTGGAGATTCATCTAAAAACAATCGGACAAAAAAAAAATAGTTTCATAATTAGATAATCCCGGGCCTGATCGAAAGATTTTATTTTTTTTTGAATTAACAAAATGGTGGCCTCTTCTCTTCTTCATTACTGGCGTAGACACCGCTTACGCGATTATAGCCGAGTCAACAACAGTCGTTTCTTCTCTTCGCTACGTGGCGATAATTGGATATTCCAAGTGAAGCCAGGTCCTTATCCACTTGGTCCTTCCAACGGAGTGGAGGTCTACCTCTTCCTCTGCTTCCCGCGGCGGGTACTGCGTCGAATACTTTCAGAGCTGGAGTGTTTTCATCCATCCGGACAACATGACCTAGCGTAGCCGCTGTTTTTTAATTCGCTGAACTATGTGAATGTCGTCGTATTTCTCGTACAGCTCATCGTTCCATCGAATGCGATATTCGCCGTGGCCAACGCGCAAAGGACCATAAATCTTTCGCAGAACTTTTCTCTCGAAAACTCGCAACGTCGACTCATCGGTTGTTGTCATCGTCCAAGCCTCTGCTCCATATAGCAGGACGGGAATTATAAGCGACTTATAGAGTTTGGTTTTTGTTCGTCGAGAGAGGACTTTACTTTTCAATTGCCTACTCAGTCCGAAGTAGCACCTGTTGGCAAGAGTAATCCTGCGTTGGATTTCCAGGCTGACATTGTTGGTGGTGTTAATGCTGGTTCCTAAATAGACGAAATTATCTACAACTTCAAAGTTATGACTGTCAACAGTGACGTGAAAGCCAAGTCGCGAGTGCGACGACTGTTTGTTTGATGACAGGAGATATTTCGCCTTGCCCTCGTTCACTGCCAGACCCATTTGCGTTGCTTCCTTGTTCAGTCTGGAGAAAGCAGAACTAACGGCGCCGGTGTTGAGACCGATGATATCAATATCGTCGGCATACGCCAGCAGCTGTACACTCTTATAAAAGATTGTACCTGCTCGATTCAGTTCTGCAGCTCGAATAATTTTCTCCAGCAGCAGGTTGAAAAAGTCGCACGATAGGGAGTCGCCTTGTCTGAAACCTCGTTTGGTATCGAACGGCTCGGAGAGGTCCTTCCCGATCCTGACGGAGCTTTTCGTGTTGCTCAACGTCAGTTTACACAGCCTTGTTAGTTTTGCGGGGATACCAAATTCAGACATCGCGGCAGAAAGGCAGCTCCTTTTCGTGCTGTCGAAAGCAGCTTCGAAATCGACGAATAGGTGGTGAGTGTCGATTCTCCTTTCACGGGTCTTTTCCAAGATTTGGCGCATGATGAATATCTGGTCAGTTGTTGATTTACCAGGTCTGAAGCCACACTGATAAGGTCTAATCAGTTTGTTGACTGTGGACTTTAAGCAGTATAAATTTCATTAAAATCTAAGTTTCACACTAGTGCTGTGAAGTGCCCGAACTCTTTTTGTTATTTGTAGAATTACTCAAAAACTAATTATCGGATCAACGTGAGATTTTCAGATAATATTTTTAAGATATTACACTTAACGAAAATTCAAAAAAAGACATTAATTTTTTGAAAATTCTAACTACCCCTAACCCATTACACCTAGCATCTTTGTCAATTTTTCGTGGCTAAGCTTTGATAAGTTTTTCGTCAAAATGTCAGCAATCATGTACTGCTGCAACAATATTTGAGTTCGATGCCGCCTCCTCGATAGATATCCCTTATATAATGATATTTTATGTCGATGTGTTTGGTTCTTGTGTGATATACCGGATTCTTAACAAGATTCATGGCACTGAGGTTATTTTCATTTACCATGATCGTCTTAGGACATTCGATTCTCATTTCTCCCAAAAGTGTTCGTAGAAATACTGCTTCTTTCACGGCTGACGTAAGTGCCATGTATTTGGCTTCGGTGCTGCTGAGCGCTACTGTTGATTGTTTCTTTGATTCATATGAAAAAACACCTCCAGCAAGTATGAATGACCCGTACATGACTTACGCTCGCTGATATCGCTGCTCCAATCTGCATCGACAAAACATTCGATTTCTTTGCCAGTGCTATAATACCGAAATCGCTTGTCTTGAGTATTACACAGGTAACGCAATATCCTCATAGCTGCAGCCATATGCTCTGAATGCGGATCGTTGTTTCGTTGCGCAAGTTTACACATTGAGTGCAAAATGTCTGACCGTGTACATACTGCTAGGTACATCAATGAACCTATTAATGATTGGTACTGCATCTTGTTGGCCATCTTACATTTACTCTCATTACAATTTACTTGATGTCCCGTATCCTGTAGTAGCGATTGGTCGGCAGTTTTCCATATTATAGTCGCCTAACATCTTTTGTATATATGATTTTTGCCCAACGCTTATAGACCCAGTTTCACCATCACGTTCGATTTCCATGCTCAAAAAATATTGTACTGGTCCTTTGTCAACTATCTTAGCTTCTTTCGAATTGTCATTCTTTATTTGTTGCATTTGTTTGTGATCAGAGCACGCTATAAGCAGATCATGGACATATACTGCTGTAATATTAATGTGGCCATTATAGTGCTTTACATATACACCAGAGAGCTGCAACGAGTATGATAAAATCAGAACAAACAGTCGTGGCAAAAACATAATCAAATCAATTCAGTTCAGCTTAGACAACATTGTTAATCAATTCATGTATCTGCCAGCGTCAACTGATCTGATGCAACACGAACAATCTGTTCTTCGGCAATCACGATCGTGTAAACGTATGGCTGGCTTCGGTTGCAATCGTATCATGTCAGTTCATAGCGTTGCGACGATTGTTTGAATTGAAATGAAACTTTGGGTAAACTATAAGTAAATCTTCGAGTAAATCTATGGGTAAATCTAATAGTACAGCAAACAACAACAATTTTCTGCTGGACTGATTTGAATCATGTGTGGCAAAAAATGTATCAGCTTTGAAAATGTGCGCATGTTACAAATTTTCGATGCGTAAACAATGCAAATTCCATTGAGTACGTATGTACATACATATATACATACATTTCTTGTATGTATGTACATGTTGGAATTTCCATTATACCTATAACATATGTTGTACATACATACATACATGTACATACAAACATATACATATATTTGAAATAGAACAGAAGTGCACGACTAAATCAGTGTTTAGGGGATGATATACAAACCGAACGCTGTCGATCATTTCAATCATTGAAGCATAAGTATGCATCACTTCGGGTATTTTCTGCTGATACGAACGTTCATAAACAAATCAGGTATAAGCCGATCACTAGTGATACAAAGTTTTTCTCTATCGCTGATTTTAAGAAAACAATTCGCTTCGTGTACATGAACTGAACTGGCAGAATCAGACAAAGTACCGGATCAGTACTTAAGTATACACAAAAATTTATTACTCGTTGCAGTTCTCTGATATACACACGCTTCGCTTTTACATGGTTGGAATCCAATACCTTTTAATATTCCGTCCAACTTGATGTTCCATTGCCGCCCAGACTGCTTCAGTCCATACAATGCCTTTTTCAACTTCAAACAATGATTTGGATAACGTTTATCTACAAACTTAGCTGGTTGGCTGATATAAACTTCATCAAACAACTCGCGGTTCAAATATGCTATTGGAACGTCTATTTGGTGGAGATATAAACCACACTCCGCTGCAATCGCAAAAATCATTCTTATTGTGCTATACCGCAACACCGGTGAAAATGTATCTTTATAATTTACACCCTAAGTTTGCGAACAGCCCTTAGCAACTAATCTTGCTTTGAAGCGTTCTATTGTACCGTTTTTGTCTTTCTTTAAAGCAAAAACCCACTTACTGCGCACTACTTTCTGCCCTTTTGGCAATTCCGCAAGTTGCCAGGTATCGTTGTCTAATAACGATTGGTATTCATTCTCCATAGCTTCGTGCCACTCATTAGCGTATTGGCTTGTCACCGCCTGTTCTGCCGTTTCTGGTACTTCTATTTCATCATATTGCATCATATTTAAATAGCTGTATTGTTTCGTTGGTCTGTCTAGCCCTCCACTTCGATCAATTTTCGGTCTACCAGGTCCTCTTTGCTTTTGTAGTACTGGAACTTCTTCTTCTTCAGCGGATTGGAACTCATCATCGCTGTTAACTAGTGCTGATTGTAGTATTTCGCTTTCGCCTGAATTAGTATTTAAATTTGCAACATCGCTATTGCCGTTTTCCTGTATATGTGTGTATTCATGTACACCCACCGCCGTTTGTTGGTTTCGCCCCAATGACTCAACGTAATATACATCATCGTATAACCTGTACGCTTTCGATACATCAGAGTATCCTACCAATATGTACTCTTTGCCTTTTGGTTCGAACTTATTGCTTTGCCTCTTATCTGCCACACAACCAAATACACGTAAATGTCCTACCATTGGTTTATAACTATGCCATGCTTCATATGGCGTCATCGATCAGTGTAAACAGCCTCTGCCCAAAGGGTTTAGTTTACACCCGAGCTGACTAACATACTCCTCGCCATTTCAACTAGCGTTCGATTGAACCTTTCCGCAACGCCGTTCTGCTGAGATGTGTATGGAACACTAAGTTGCCGTATTATACCATTTTCTTTTAAAAAATTATCAAATGAATTATTTACGAACTCTGTACTATTATCGCTGCGTAGTACTTTGAGTTTTTTTGCCAATTTGGCACTCTGCCATCTTTCTAAATTCTTTAAAGTTATTGAAGACCTCGTCTTTACTCTTCAAAAAATAAACAAAAACGCATTGCGTTTTGTCATCAATGAACGTTAGAAAATATCTTGCACCACCCAATGATGGAATTCTCATTGGGCCGCACATATCACTGTGAACTACGCCCAATATTTCCGCTGATCGCTTTTGTGTATTGCTATACGGTTTCTGCGTACATTTGCTAGTCGGGCACACAGCACAACAAATTTCTTGTGGTACTCTAACCCTCATTCCTCGAAATATTTGCTTGTCACTCAATAATCGTAGGCTATCAAAATTAATATGACCATAGAGCGAATACTACTTCATAGCATCATCAATTGATTTCCTTGCAAAAAACAATGTGTTTTTATTTGGCTCTAAAATAAACAAGTCTATGACCTTATTTGCATGTAAAACTATTCCTCTGTGCTGATTCTTGATGGTTGCCGTTTGCCTGTTGAATTCTACAATGTATCCACTATTGACTGCCTTTGCAACCGAAACGAAGTTGCATTGCAACCCTGATACATACAACACATCAACAAGTGTAACATCACATATGTTTGACTTCAAACGCACAACTCCTCTGCCAGTAGCTGAAATTTTGTTGTCACCTGCTACTATGACCGCTTCTTCACATTCTTCGAACTCGACAAACATATTTTGATCGCAGCATAAATGTCGCCGCTGTCGACACACCAAACGCCGGCATGTAACTGTTTCAACCCGACTGTTGCAAACAATCCGTTACTGTTGTTGTTGTCACTCTTCTAATTGTTGTTTTTCTCTGCACTGAGCAGCGAAATGCCTCTTTTTACCGCAACTGTAGCACACATTACCAAGAAGACGCTTTAACAAAGTCACCTTACGCACCGGCCCTTTTGGCCTATGAATCTCACCTAGAGTATTCCATGCCTCACTTGACGTCTTACAATTCCTTACATGAGCTATCTGCGTCGACGCAATGCTCAACATCAAAGTTGAAATCGCCTTCTCATCCTTGGCCTTCCAGATAACAACCGCTTTGTCATCCACAGCTCCTTCTGAACACGTTGCTTCTCCTGACGTTACTGCCCATAACTCTTAGTGCACAAGTACACTTTTTTCTTGGATGCTCCATGAGTTATAATTAGACTTATCTAATTTTTCAATATTAAATAGGGACGAACTCATATTATATTCACTTTATCACTTGAACCGCAGAAATTTGGACCGGGGCCCATAACCTGTTAAATTTTGTTAAACTCTTTATTAAAAGTACTTGTTTATTCTTCAGTGGTTAGAACAAGAGTAAATGTGTAGGTACGATAAAGTTCAGTTACAATACGATTTCATTTAAATACATCAGAGTTGCATGTATATGTACGTTGTTATATGCAGAACTGCATTTCAACACCTCTCGACCAGGTTTCTGTAACACATGGGAGACCGGAACAATAACGAAACAGACTATTTTTAAAAAAAGATGGCTAACCAAACAGGTGCGCAAAAACATTAGAGGTATTCTCTTGCTTTAGCAAGATTGCAGATTGCAAAAATACTATACCGAAATATACAAGGTCACGAGAGCACCCATTGCAGAATCTAGCTATATATGAACGGCTGATTCGGTCAATTTGTTGTGCATGACTATTATGCATGGCTATTGTGAATTGGCGCACCTTCTGCATACATTTTTAACAAAAAAAAAACGGTAACAATTTAAATAAAAATTATTAAATCTGTTTAAAACTTACCTTCCCCAACAATTTAACGGCGTAATATGTCTTCATGTAAAATGTCCGCTAAAACAGGGTTGCAATTATATTTTTGCGCGACATTGCACGCAAATATGCATACATGGGTTTTGGTCCGACATATTTTACAGCCATTGCAAATAACTTTCTGCGTGTGTTTGTTGTTGTGCCGGTGCACCAAGGGTTTTACAAGAGCAAGAGAATACGCCTATTGAGGGAGAGCAAGTAAGCTAATCACATCAACGTTTAGTGAAAGAGGAGAAATGTTTATTTTTTCCCGAGGCTAGAATAAAGATAACCTAACGGATACGAACGCATTAATTCCTGATAACCTGTCGATGACCAGTTGCTTAACTATTACCCGTCTTGTAGTGAATAGTGTAGTATAGCTGCCGTCCTTTTGGATTTATAAGACTTGAGCCCCAGTGCGTGTGTTTTGGGTTGTAATCTCCACCTGCTAGAAATCTTTTATTTAGCGTTCCAAACAGTCTTTAAATTCGTTATCTGTAATTATGAAACGATGTGGACGGTATATAGTCCTAATGGTTAAGTCACAACCCCGATTTTTAGGGATATTGTTGTAGCATGTAATATTTTTTCAGACAAAAATCTAATAATCTCTAATTTATGTTGGTTAACACCATTAGTATTCCATTTAGTACGCTTATTTCTTACTTAATAAATTATGCAACAGTTTGCGATTTTATTAAATCTTGGATCATGTTTTTCATGGAAGACATAAATTGTGTCATACATTTTGTAAGATTTAAAATCATAGTTTCAATAAGCGTACTCTCTTGCTCTTGAAAGATTGCACGATGACACAAAATGCAAAAATCTATTATTACAAATTTTTTCTACGAGTGTTTTGTTGTTGTGTCGCTGCACCAATTGGAAATTTCTAAAATTCGTGTAATGCGGGCGCCGTGCAAAGGTTTTGAAAGAGCAAGCGAGTCCCCCTAATATCTTCATTTGGAGGATTTTGCGGCAGTTCAGTGCTGCCTTTCACCACGTTCGCATAGCTTCCTTGCATAGTATTATTCTTAAAAGTAAATGGATTTGAACTTTTATCTGAGGTTGCTATAATTTCATTAAGGGGAGTTTGTATCATTTGGTTACGACGTGCTTGAATGCCCTGTGACAACTTCGATTTCAAATCTTTATATGCAGGATAACCCCTATAGTAAGCAGTGTGATTTCCTCCACAATTGTTGCCTTCTTTATTTAAATCGTCTTACTTAACGGTGCATTTGGAAGTGAGATGTAAATCTCCACATATCACACAAACACTGCGTAGAGTGCAATATGATTTTGTATGCCCATATTCTTGGGAGTTAGTACATTGTACCGTTTCTTTTATGTGGTTGTTCTGCAACAGTTACTCTTCCATGCAGCAAATATTTCAGATTATATGTTGGATGTTTTTCATTTTTTTTAAGTTCGGTAACAATTCAATTTTAAATATTGGTTGTGGTGTTTTGTTTCTATTAAATATATTTACGAAAGTTTTAATACCAAAATCGCATGCTTTCAATGCTTCTTTGACTTCACTAGAGTCTATGGCAGACTCTATACCCTTAAATGCAACAACTAGGCCCATAGAACTCTTCGGTTGATAAGAATAATAGTTGTAATCGCTGCTATGACTCAGAAAATAAACAACGCACAGTTTGCTATCCATTTTTCCAATATTCTTAAATTTTTCGCACACTTTTTTCGCATTACAATAAATTATTGCTTTTAATTTCACTCCTTTATCTTTGAACGTAGTTAATAAAAAACGATTTTTTTCGTTAAATTTATATTGATTTTTCAAAAATGCCAAAATTTCTATTATTAATTTCTCTTATTCATTTTTGTTTCACTTTTTTTTAAATAAATAAACAAAGCTCACAATCAGCTGTCTAAATGCACAAGTCTGCCGTCTGTCACCATAAAATTTCAATGCGCATTAGCGTTTCTTAATGTGTATTAATTTTGATCGTCTGTCAGGCCTATAAGCAATAGTCAGAAAATTTCCTACGCCAAATTTTCTTTTGCTAGTATGCAGCTCTGAAAAAATGTACTACTAATTTTTAATACATTTTTTCAATGAAATGCGTATTTGCCAATCTTGGTTTTGCGAAGAAACAATTCATCACCAATTGTTTCTTGTATGAAATTCAAAATATTCATTAAATTCTTCCTAATTTAGTTAAAATCATTATTACGAAGTATAGTTCACACCGAAATGTTGTATGAAACTTACCAATCATCAACAACGTTCCTTAAATCGCAATGAAAATATTTATGTTACAACACTCATACATACATACAAATTACACACAAAGTTTATTTTCATTGGTTATTCTCTTTTACTCTTCTCATGTGAACCATTAACAATGCGTAACTAGCTGTCAAAATTACTTGAAGAAATAATGTGTTTTTTTTTTCCTGGGCAATTACTGAAGAGGTGGAAGCTTAGCATCCAGCTCTCATTAGGTTGGTACGCAGCTCTCAAGTAATTGCTCAAGAAAAAAATACATTATTTTTCAAGTAATTTTGACAGCTGGTTACGCATTGTGAATGATCCACATTAGAAGTGCAAGAGAGAATAAACAAAGTAAGCAAACTTTGTGCGTATGTATGTATGTATGTATGTGTATGGTAACACAAATATTTTCATTGAGATTTAAGGAATGTTGTTGATGATTGGTTGGTTTTATACAACATTTCAAAATGGAATATACTTTATAATAATGATTTCAACTAATTTAGGATGAATTTCACGATTACTTCGAATTTCCTTCAAGAAACAATTGTTAATTTGATGTTTCTTCGCAAAACCAGGTTTGCCATATTCACATTTTATTGAAAAAAAGTATTAAAAATTAGTACTAGCTTTCTTAAGAGCTGCGTACTAGCACAAGTAACTTTATCGCAGGAACGTTTCTGGACCGTTTCTTAAGCGTTTTTTTATATGAAGTTTTTACGTTTCTTGAGAGCTGCGTACTAAGCTATAAAATGTAAAAACTTCATATAAAAAAACGCTTAATAAACGGCCAAGAAACTTTCCTTCGATAAATTTACTTGTGGTAGTATACAGCTCTAAAGTAATCTAGCACTAATTTTAACACTTTTTTCAATAAAATGCAATATGGCAATCCTGGTTTTGCGAAGAAATATCAAATCAACAATTGTTTCTTGAAGGAAATTCAAAGTAATCGTTAAATTCATCCTAAATTAGTTAAAATCATTATTACGATACGATAAGCCATTGAACAACGAAACAAATAACGCATCGACCAGTTAACAAGAACCAAACAAATTATTTTATAATAATATGTAATAACTTTTAATAAATGGTTTCTAACCAAACAAATAACGAATGAAACCGACGCTGTTAAGGGGTTTTATCCACTTGTAAGTTCGAAAAAATGTGTTTTCTTGTTAATTTTTTCTGGAGAGGGTTTTCATTGAATACATACATACTGTTCAAAAGTAGTATTAAGTTGTATTTGTATTGCTATATGCATCCCTTATTATGAACAATAGCTGTAGGTATATGGAATAGCATTTGTCTTGTTGTAGACATCTGGCGACGCGGCTGTCTGCTTGTCGAAACAATAGACATCTGGCGCCGCACTGTCTGCTTGTCTACTTAAACAATTGCTGAGTCTGGCGCCGCGGCTGTCTGCATGCGTCTGGCGCCGTATAGCATTATGTTCTGGTAATTTCCAGACGCAATATTCTAGAAGGACACGTCGGCATCAGCGAGAAGTGCGTGGCTATATAAGCCGTGGCAGCGCCAACGTAATCAATCAGTGCTAAGAGTAAACTGCTATAGTGTAGACGAGTTGTGAAATAAAGAGTTGTTGAATTAAATTAAACAGTTTTGGTTTTATTTGTCAATCCAGAGATACGAACCTAACAAAGTGAACTAGCAAGGAGTAAAATCGTAACAATTGGTGTCAGAAGTGGGATTGTCAAATAATCCAAATTCAAGATGGTTAAATTCGGAGAATTGAGAATTCAGCAATTAAAAAAGGAACTGGAGGAGCGTAATTTGCGAATAAGCGGGCAAAAGGCGGATCTGCAGGCACGATTACGTGAAGCAATGGAAGCGGATGGAATTAATGTGGACGAGTTCGAATTTGTTGGGCCAGAAACTTCTACAAAGATAGAAGAAAAAGTAGAAGAACAACGAACATCATCGAGTGTGGACATGAACATGCTGTTAGTGGCTATACAGAAAATAGCTGAAAATACAGAAAACGCAGTGCAAACAGGAAATCGTCTGGCACAGCAAATAGCTGAAAATGCAGAAAAGGCAGTGCAAACAGAAAATCGTCTGGCACAGCAAATGACGCAAATAGCTGAAAATACATCACAGTTAGAGTCTCGCCTTACACAACAAATGACTGAAAATAATACGCAGTTAGAAAAGCGTTTGGTACAACAGATTACAGAAAGTAATACACAAGTGCAACAGAAAGTTTCAAAATTGGAAAACGAATTAAGCACGTTAAAAAATGACGAAGAAAATTTGAAATCAGAAGTTCTTCATTTGAGTAATCGGATGCGAGAACTGCAACTGCATGGCCCTGCACCATCAACAAATAATCAAAAATTGAAGGCACCCACATTCGATGGAAGTATTCCATTTCAAATTTTCAAACTTCAGTTTGAAAAGACAGCAATGGCCAATAACTGGAATGCAGCGGACAAAGTAGCGTCCTTGTTTGTATCATTGAAAGGACCTGCGGCAGAAATCCTTCAGACTATTCCAGACTGTGAACGGGACAACTATGAGGCATTGATGAGTGCGATAGAAAGACGATATGGTAGTGAGCACCGGAAACAAATATACCAGATCGAACTGCAAAATAGGGGTCAGAAAATGAACGAGTCATTGCAAGAGTTCGCAACTGAAATAGAACGACTGGCTCATTTGGCAAATGCAGATGCACCTGTGGATTACATTGAGAGGGTAAAAATTCAAAGCTTCATAAATGGAATTCGTGATGTGGACACCAAACGCGCCACATATGCATTGCCAAAAAGAACGTTTGCTGAAACGGTTTCGCACGCCCTCACACAGGAAACAGCTTCGCTACTAAGTAAACCAGCACACAAAGTACAAAGGGTTGAAATGGGACAACCGGCGCTGATGGAAGAAATATTGAAGACTCTGAAGACAATTGCTGCACCGCGAGTAAATACAACAGGAAGATGTTTCAACTGTGGAAAATCGGGTCACTTTGCCCGAAATTGCAATATAAAGTAAACCCATCAAAACGGAAACAACCAACAGATAACGAGGACGGAGCATCCACATCTCACAAGTCGTTAAACTAAAACGGAACAGTTCAAAGGGGCGTGAGCTGGTTCCCGCAACTATTTGCCCCGCCATCTCGATATCACAAATAGGTCGCCATGACAACAATCTTACTATCAACGGCATCGTAAATGGACGACTGTCAACGCTTACTTTGGATACTGGTGCCACACATTCAATTATCCGGCCGGATGTGGTAAGAGGAACGGTTGAACTAGTAGTCGGTTGCAAGCTTCGAACGGCCACCGGGGAGGAGCAGCTGTCGCGGGAAAAGTGTTTTGCAAAGTGATGATTGGTACCCTGGAAGTTAATCACACCTTCATCGCAGCAGAAATCACGGATGAAATTATAATGGGAGTAGATTTCATGATTGATCACGGGGTTACTTTGGATTTAAACAAGCAAATGCTGTTTTGCCAGAACATGGAGATGCCTATAAACACCGGATATGTGACCAACGTTGAAAGTAAGAGGGTGATTGTTGATGATAATCAGAGTATTCCACCAAAATCTGAGGCGATTGTATGGGCTAAAGTGAATGGAGGAGGTGGGACTGAAGAGTTGTGGATTGTGGAACCAACAAAAATAGATACACCCATATTGGTAGGAAAAACGCTTGTGAAAACTAGAAAAGACGCCACCATTCCGGTCAGAGTAGTGAATGAATTCAACACGCCTATAAGTCTGAAGAAAGGAGCAGTAATTGGACAGTGCCAGAATATAAGTGCAATAGCACGATGCGAACGGTCACAACAGAAGCCTACTATTGAGCCACAGCAGATAAGTCCTACACTCCTAAATAATTTGCTGAACGAACTGCATGGAAATGAAAAAATAAAAGCAGAAAAACTATTAGAAAAATACGCATCCATATTTGCCAACGAAGGAAACACAGGAAGAACTGGCATTGTCAAACATCGCATAAATACCGGAGAAGCTAAACAAATCCGACAAGCTCCGCGTAGGGTTCCACTAGCAAAACGTGAGGATGCTAACAAAATTATCGAAGACATGCACAAAAACGGTGTAATCGAACCTTCAATAAGTCCATGGAGCTCACCTATCGTCTTAGTTAAAAAGAAAGATGGTAGCACCCGTTTCTGCGTAGATTATAGGAAGTTGAATGATGTCACAAAGAAAGACAGTTATCCTCTGCCAAGAATCGACGATACATTAGACACCTTGTCTGGAGCGAAATGGTTTTCTACATTAGATCTACAAACATGTGTTAAAAGGACTCAACTGGAAGACATGTTTGGTGTATCTTGATGACATTATCATCATGGGAAAAAGTTTTGATGATCATCTGAAAAATCTAGAGGAAGTCTTTCAGCGAATAGCATTAGCCGGATTACGCTTGTATCCCAAAAAGTGTTCATTATGGAAGAAGCAGGTCACATATCTCGGACATAAAGTGTCAACTGAGGGGATTCACACCGAGGAGGGAAAAATAAAAGCAGTTAAAGATTGGCCTCAACCCACCAACATACATGAACTCCGCAGCTTCATCGGCTTATGCACGTATTACCGCCGTTTTGTACCTGGATTTGCGAACGTGGCTAGAAGTTTACATGATTTAACAAAGAAGAATCGCCCGTTTGTATGGCAGTTGGAACAAGAAAAAGCGTTTGAGCAGCTTAAAGAACTACTTTGTACGGCGCCGATGTTAGCTTATCCAATACCTGGAAAGAAATTCATCCTGGATACAGATGCGAGCGCTTATGGAATTGAAGGTGTCCTGTCTCAGCTCATCGACGGACAAGAAAGAGTAATTGGGTATTACAGCAGAGTGCTCGGGAAACCAGAGAAAAACTACTGTGTGACGCGAAAAGAACTACTAGCTGTGGTGGAATGTGTAAAACATTTCCACAAGTATTTGTATGGACAACGATTCTTGCTGAGGACTGATCATGCAGCATTAAAATGGTTATTACAGTTTAAGAATCCGGAAGGCCAAATTGCACGATGGATCGAAAGATTACAGAATTACGACTTCGAAACGGAACACCGAAAGGGGATTCACCACAAAAATGCGGATGCATCACGTCGCCCTTGTCCACTGGAATGTAAACATTGCTCCAAATCAGAAGGAAAAGAAGGTATAATCGACGTACGATTACTGAATATAGAACCTGAAGATGATTGGACTCCTCACCGCATCAGAATCAATCAGCTGGAGGACCCTGATCTTGCAAGGCTGATAATAGCCAAAGAAAATGGGGTACGACCACCAAAGGAACAAATAAGTAACGAGAGTCCAACTGCAAAAGCATATTGTGCCCAATGGAACAGCATAAACCTCGTTAATGGATACCTTCATCGTACCTGGGAAAGCGAAGATGGCAAACAATCTCGTCTGCTGATCATAGTACCGAAGTCCATGATCCCGAAAGTATTGAAAGAATATCACAATGGACCTAGTGGAGGGCACCTTGGAATTACAAAAACTATAGAGAAGATTAAACAACGGTTCTACTGGATCGGTTGTCGAGATTCCATAGCAGAATGGATAAGTAATTGCGTAGAGTGCATGGCAGCAAAAGGTCCTAAAGCCAAAAGTCGCGGTAGGCTGCAACAGTACAACGTGGGATCACCATTTGAACGAGTCGCAATGGATGTTGCAGGTCCGTTCCCAACCAGTACGGCCGGAAACAAATATCTACTGGTTTTCATGGACTATTTCAGTAAATGGCCAGAGGTATATGCCTTACCAAACCAAGAAGCAAAGACAGTAGCCGAAGCGTTTGTAGAAAATTGGATAACAAGGTTCGGAGTGCCCGTCGAATTACACTCAGATCAATGCAGAAATTTCGAATCTTCCATTTTCCAAGAAGTCTGTACATTATTGGGCATCCACAAGACACGGACAACAGCGTTACACCCACAATCAGATGGGATGGTAGAGAGATTCAATCGAACGCTCAAAGAACATCTGCGGAAAATCGTCGATAAAGATCAACGGAATTGGGACAAGTGCATCCAGATGTTCCTGCTGGCGTATCGTTCAGCGAAGCACGAGACAACTGGTTACACGCCAGCAAAGATTATTTTCGGATCTGATCTGCGACTCCCTGCTGATCTCAAGTTTGGAACGAATCCTACAGCTGTAAGAAATGATGGAGATTATTGTTCTGCCTTAAAGGAAGAAATGAATGAATTGCATCTAATGGTAAGACAGCATACGCATCTGATGAGCAATAAGATGAAGGACTGGTTCGATCAAACGGCAAATTAAAAAGGTTTCGAAGAAGGTGATCTGGTCCTGTTGTACAATCCACTTCGAAAGAAAGGCTTGTCCCCGAAATTGCAGACAGCCTGGGAAGGACCCTATATGGTGATGAAACGACTTAATGACGTGGTATACCGCATACAAAGAAATGGAAAAGCACGATGTAAAATGAAAGTAGTACATTTGGAGAGGCTCGCCCCATTTGGTTCAAGAGGATTTGTGCCTAATCGGGACGATTAGGCTTTAGTGGAGGGCAGTGTTACAAAAATAGTATTAAGTTGTATTTGTATTGCTATATGCATCCCTTATTATGAACAATAGCTGTAGGTATATGGAATAGCATTTGTCTTGTTGTAGACATCTGGCGACGCGGCTGTCTGCTTGTCGAAACAATAGACATCTGGCGCCGCACTGTCTGCTTGTCTACTTAAACAATTGCTGAGTCTGGCGCCGCGGCTGTCTGCATGCGTCTGGCAATATTCTAGAAGGACACGTCGGCATCAGCGAGAAGTGCGTGGCTATATAAGCCGTGGCAGCGCCAACGTAATCAATCAGTGCTAAGAGTAAACTGCTATAGTGTAGACGAGTTGTGAAATAAAGAGTTGTTGAATTAAATTAAACAGTTTTGGTTTTATTTGTCAATCCAGAGATACGAACCTAACAAAGTGAACTAGCAAGCAGTAAAATCGTAACAATACATAAAATATATGAACATTTAGCGAACTTAACGTTTTCTAAGAATTCATATTTTATTAATAAAATTATTGTGTTCCTTCGTTCCTGTAGAAGATCTTCTGAAAGTCTTCCACAAAACGGTGTTTGGCCGTGAGGAAGATATTTCTGATCCAAATTTTCTGAAATAAAAAAAACCAAAAGGATTTCTTGTAGCAGAGATAAATACAGGTAATGATCGAAGAAATAATCACAATTTTGATCCTAGACGAAATGGCGGCTTCCCAACAAAAATAATCTTGTTCTGCACGAAAATTTACAACTTAAAGTGACTTAAAAAATCGAAATTTGTATCAAAATCTTTATTGGGTTCGATCACTACCTGATAAAATTATCTAAGAAGGCCTTGTGAAAGACAATCGGTCAAACTGTTTCGAGGAAATATATCTCACCGACTTTGAAAACATCGTTTCAAGAGAAACGCATTTAAAGCGCAGCTGTTACTCCGTGTAGCGGTTCCGACTACTTTCAAATGCTCGGAGACGTCTTTACAAATACCTCTTTACTACAAAACTATTTACCGGATTACTTTGCAATTTACAGACAATATTCTCGAATATATTTACATTCAAACTATACAAAAGAATTTCGAGGGGTTAGAACAATTTTCCGAGGTTACAACAAAAGTAACCTATCCGATAACGAATGCATTAATTACTGATAACCTATTGGTTACCAGTTGCTTAACTTTTACCCATTTTTTAAGGTATGTTTTCATCGCAGCGGATCTTCAAGATGAAATTTAAATTTCTGCAAAGTAAAATATTTTTTAATTTTTTTTCTGTTACAGGTTTTGATTTGCAATTACTTACCGCTTATTTATCCATATCATTCTTGAGCGCACGTATCACCAAATGACAAGATACGTTTGTGCAATTTAAATACATACAACCTTCGCAATCACAATTCATTTAAACCATTTACTTAATTGACAGTTTTCATGTCACTAGATAAATGTATTTATTTGAAAAAGACCCATATGTTTTCTGGCAACATTGTTATATTATATAAAAAGAATTACGACACAACAAGGCGGCATAGTGCAATTTGTTTTTGTAACAAGTATGGTAGCTTATAGGGTAACTTCCAGCTCTCAAGAAATGTAAAAACTTCATATAAAAACACTTAAGAAATGGCCAAGAAAATTTCCTGTGGTAAATTTGATTTTGCTAGTATGCAGCTCTTATGAAATCTAGTACTAATTTATAATAAATTTTTTCAATAAAATGCGAATATGGCATCGCTGGCTTTGCGAAGAAACACGAAATCAACAATTGTTTCTTGAAGGGAATTCAAAGTAATAAAATCATGAAAAAGGATTTAAGTAGTTTCGCCATATATTAAAAATCCAATATATAATAATTTGCAATCTTAATAAATGTTGGGTGTTTTAATTTATTTGAGGCGCTCTCACACTGGAATAAGTTGGGCGTCCCATTATCCCTGCTTCAAACGACGCTGTGGCACACATAGTTGCCTACAAAATATTAGCATTCCGACATACGCGTGTATACTGACATACAAAATACAAGTACTACCGATAATATTAAACACTCACTACACTTGAAAACAACCCCATATCATTCAACATAAAAAATAGGATGCAATACATACAAACATATACACTTCTTCTTCTTAATTAACGTAGACACCGCTTACGCGATTATAGCCGAGTTAACAACCGCGCGCCAGTCGTTTCTTCTTTTCGTTACGTGGCGCCAATTGGATATTCCAAGCGAAGCCCGGTCCTTCTAGACTTGGTCCTTCCATTGGTCTTGTGTAAATCCAAACGATGATTGATTGGGTGGGTTTATTTTAATAGACAGACGATTCGGCTCGAAGGATCAAAATGTCGGGGTGATCGACATGAGTTTGCCGGTGTGCCAAATTTTTTTTCTTTTTTATTGAATACATGTATTTGCAATCTATTCGTTGAACAATAAGCAAATTAGTTGACTATGGAAATTTGACTTGTATTATTGATCTCCAGTGAGGCTAACAATAATATACTTACATATGTATGTACAAAGGTACATTTACATTTTGTTTAACTTAATTTTATATTAATTAACTTCTAAAGGGTAGATCTAGTACATGATGCCTTTTAAGTCGAATGATTTCATTGGTTTCATCTAATAGCGTGATTGCCAGTAAGTTTTCATGATAACTAATTCTGCGTAAGTATGCCGTACTGAACCTTTTAATTTCATTTTTTATAAAAGGAATATTTAGATCCGAGTGTATGGCTTTATTCGTGATGTACCAAGGAGCATTTGTAATTAGTCTTCAAGTTTTAGACTGATATCTTTGCAATATTTCTATATTTGAAATCGAGGCTGTGCCCCAAAGCTGAATGCCATAAGTCCATATTGGCTTTAATAAAGCTTTATATAATAGGAGTTTAGTCTCGAGATATAGAGTTGATTTAGGTCCAAGTAACCAATACAGTTTTTTAGTTTTCATTTTTAATTGTTTATTTTTGGCTTGAATATGAGATTTCCATGTTAGGCGCTTGTCCAAATGCAAGCGTAAGTATTTGACGCTGTCAAGTTTCGGAATCGTACTACCATATATGCGGCAAGGAGGACAGTCTTTTCGCCTTAAAGTGAATAGCACGTGTACAGATTTATTTGTATTGACCTTTATTTTCCAACAATCTAGCCAGGACTGTATCTCTTCAGTTGTTTCTGGACTAAGTTGGAAGCTTCAATTGGAGATGGATTTGTTGCCAGTATAGCAGTGTCGTCAGCATATGTAGCAATAAATACGTTTTCAGTTTGTGGCATGTCTGCAGTAAAAATTGTATAAAGGACTGGTCCGAGAACGATTCCTAGAGGTACACCAGCTTTGATGTATGTTATGGTAGAGGTTTCATTTTTTACTTTGACATAATATGATCTATTAGCGAGATCCGACTTAAGAATTAAATAAATTGGTGATGGGAAGATTTTTTTCATTTTATATAACAGATCATGGTGCCAAACTTTATCAAATGTTTGTTGTATATCCAAAAACACAGCAGAACAATATTCTTTTCTTTCAAAAGAGTCAACAACGAAATTTATAACTCGATGGCACTGTTCAGGTGTGCCAAGATGTCGGCGAAAACCAAATTGGTGTTCAGGTATTATGAAATTCTACTTAAAAATATTCTCTCAAATATTTTTGAGAACAGCGCCAGTAGCCTGATAGGTCTATACGAGGTTATCTCATTTTCTGGTTTGTTGGGCTTGGGAACCATCACAATTTTTGCACATTTCCACTGCGTAGGGAAATGGCTTAACCTTAGAATTGAATTATATATTAGTGTCAAAAACATAATACCTTTTTTGGCAAGCACTTAGCTATTTTAGCATCGATTCTGTCATATCCTGGAGATTTATTTTTGTCAAGCTTTACGATTTCACTACAAATTTCTCTAGGTGTTATATGTTTGATTGGCATTGACAATTGACATGGGACATCAAGAAATTGAAGAACATCGGAATCGTTACCATTATTAATTGTAATAGGTGTAAAGGTTGTTTCTAAATGTTTCGCATATACATCTGCCTTGCTCTTATCAGATCTACACCATGCATCATTGAAGCCCTTTATTGGCACATTTCTCTTTTTTGGGCGTTTCAGGTACTTCGTAGCTTTCCATATTTTGTAGTCATCGTTACTATTGTCATTTAGATTTTCAATATAATCTGAGATTGATTTATTTCTAAATTCTTTAAGTTTATCTTTAAGTTCACCTGTAGCCTTATTTAGTATAATCTTGTCTGCTGGGCTTCTAGTATTTTGCCATTTTTTTCGTAATTTTCTCTTTTGTTGAATTAATGCTCTGATATCTGCAGACACATGCACACAGGCACGACGTCTAGGTGTAAAGTTTGCACTATTTTCGATTATAGATGCAGCAACTGCTTGATGAATTAACGACGTAAATATTTCAACTGCATTGTCCAGTTCTATTGAGCTTTTGATTAAGGTTTTAAGTTCCACATTGTCTGCTATCTGGTCTTGAAAAATATTGATTTGGTTTTTATTATTTAATCCAATATACTTCCCTTGCTTTGTATTAATAAGAGTGCTATAACTGATAATAACTGGCGAGTGGTTTGAGCTTAGTTTTTCAGAACTGACAATGTCAAGCAGTGGAGTTTGAATGCCTTTACATACAGCAAAATCTAGCAGATCAGGGATTTTACGTGGATCACTTGGCCAGTAAGTAGGCTCACCAGTAGATAAAGTTTTAAAATTATTCTTTGTAATGCACTTATAAAGTTCTCTACCTTTTGGGTTAGGGATACGTGAGCCCCAACAGGGATGTTTAGCGTTATAATCACCTCCCACAAGGAATCTATTGCCCAGGGAATTAAAAAAGTTTTCGTAATCCGGAGTTGTGATGCTATGTCTTGGCGGTGAATACAAAGCATAAATATGTAAGTCAATATTATTGCAATTTAGTTTGATCCCTGCAGCTTGTATTGACAATGTTTGTGTTGGTTCAAGTATATCATACTTGATATTTGATTTAACCAAAACAGCACAGCCGGCGTGAGCCCTGTTACTAGGGTGATTAGTGGCGATTAGGTCATAGTTTCTTATATTGAAAAGGTTTTGTCTGTAAAATGGGTTTCTGAAATCAACATTATGTCAATGAAGTTGTCTTTTAAAAATATTTCAGTTTCCTGTGTATGACGGGATAAACCATTGGCTTTCCATATTGCTATTCTTAAGTCTGCTTGCATAGTTTATCGATAAGAAGTGACATCATATTAAGAAGTGTGTTTGTTAATTCAATTTGTTTATAGAGTAAACGCTCAATATTTTCTATTGATTTTTGTTCATTTACCTCATTGTTATTGTCTTTACCTGTTAAAATGCCAGCGTATGACTGCTTTTTGTTGATTGCAGTATTTGTGTAATTATTAGTGTTTTGCGAACTCATGTTTACACTCCCTTTCGTACGGTTGGAAAATTTAGGCTTCTTTCCAGTGAGTTGCTGATAAACTATGCAGCCTTTGTAATTCGCGGCGTGGTGTTGTTGGCAATGAGCACACGTTGGTAAAGTGACTTTTGGTTTTGTGCATTCTGAGGTTGGATGCATTAGTCCACATTTTACGCATTTATAGGGTTTTCTACAATACGTTTTGGTACGTCCAAATTCTTGGCATCGATGGCATTGAACCATGTCACCTGTTTGCCTAGGGGGCTCTACTTTAATATTTGCATTATTCAAATGTTTTAACTCATAGATTTCTTTGTTGTTGGTACTTGGCTCCAAGTCAACAAAAAACATTGACAAATGCCTGGTTTTCACTAGGTCATATTTGACGTCAAATGCTGTCAAAATAATGAAAACGGGTTGTCATATGGTGTCAGTTGCGTTTGCCGGCATTTTTGCCAACGAACGGCAATTTAAATTGACAGCGAAATGAAAACAATCAAAATACGTTATGTGGCAACATTTGACATCAAAATTAGATTTGCCAACATGTTGGCAAATTATTTCCATTTGCCGCGCGAATGATGTGCACAAATAAATAAAAAAGATTTTTCACTTTTCAAGGTAAGTGTTTTATTATATTTTCTAATTTCAATTAATGTATTATTTCAACTTTTTTCAGTTTTAAAATGGCAGAAGAAATGAGTGCAAATACAGAAATGTTAATTCCAAGCATCAAGCGGGTGCGAAAAATGAAAACAAAGTGGACAGCGGAGGAGACTGAGCAACTAATTCAAGAAGTGGAGTCAAGGGAAGGAACCTGGAATTTCCTTTCCGCGGATTATCGCGATAGGAATTTGCGTGAGGCTCAGTGGCATGAAGTGGCAGAAACACTAAATATGCCACGAGCCGAAGTATCAGCCAAGTGGAACAGCCTTCGTTGTTCTTTTCGCGTAAGTTTTTCACATATAGTACACAATAGTACACAACAAATTTCATTATATATATATCTTTTAGGCGGCCTTCAACCGAAGGGCTCACACAAAAAGTGGACAAGGTGCTGGAAGAACGACTACCATGAACCCACTCTACAATTCGCTAAAGTTCCACGAGCCTACATTAAATGTTGAAGCGAGCACCACTTCAAATTTAATAAATGTAAGTATATATAGGTCTACAAGGTTCTATCGAGCGTATTGTGTGAAAGATTAAAGCCCACCGTCAACAAACTGATTGGACCTTATCAGTGTGGCTTCAGACCTGGTAAATCAACAACCGACCAGATATTCACCATGCGCCAAATCTTGGAAAAGACCCGTGAAAGGAGAATCGACACTCACCACCTATTCGTCGATTTCAAAGCTGCTTTCGACAGCACGAAAAGGAGCTGCCTTTATGCCGCGATGTCTGAATTTGGTATCCCCGCAAAACTAATACGGCTGTGTAAACTGACGTTGAGCAACACGAAAAGCTCCGTCAGGATCGGGAAGGACCTCTCCGAGCCGTTCGATACCAAACGAGGTTTCAGACAAGGCGACTCCCTATCGTGCGACTTTTTCAATCTGCTGCTGGAGAAAATTATTAGAGCTGCAGAACTGAATCGAGCAGGTACAATCTTTTATAAGAGTGTACAGCTGCTGGCGTATGCCGATGATATTGATATCATCGGTCTCAACACCCGCGCCGTTAGTTCTGCTTTCTCCAGACTGAACAAGGAAGCAACGCAAATGGGTCTGGCAGTGAACGAGGGCAAGACGAAATATCTCCTGTCATCAAAGAAACAGTCGTCGCACTCGCGACTTGGCACTCACGTCACTGTTGACAGTCATAACTTTGAAGTTGTAGATAATTTCGTCTATTTAGGAACCAGCATTAACACCACCAACAATGTCAGCCTGGAAATCCAACGCAGGATTACTCTTGCCAACAGGTGCTACTTCGGACTGAGTAGGCAATTGAAAAGTAAAGTCCTCTCTCGACGAACAAAAACTAAACTCTATAAGTCGCTCATAATTCCCGTCCTGCTATATGGTGCAGAGGCTTGGACGATGACAACAACCGATGAGTCGACGTTGCGAGTTTTCGAGAGAAAAGTTCTGCGGAAGATTTATGGTCCTTTGCGCGTTGGCCACGGCGAATACCGCATCCGATGGAACGGTGAGCTGTACGAGATATACGACGGCTAGGTCATGTTGTCCGGATGGATGAAAACACTCCAGCTCTGAATTTATTCGACGAAGCAGAGGAAGAGGAAGACCTCCACTCCGGTGGAAGGACCAAGTGGAGAAGGACCTGGCCTCGCTTGGAATATCCAATTGGCGCCACGTAGCGAAGAGAAGAAACGATTGGCGCGCTGTTGTTGACTCGGCTATAATCGCGTAAGCGGTGTCTACGCCAGTGAAGAAGAAGAAGAAGAAGTATATATATGTATATATAATAATTTATAAAAAAAATATTAATATTTATTTTTCATGTGTTTATTTGTTATTATAGGACAGCTCGTCGACCCTGACCACTCCAACAACATTGTTTGAGTCGGAAACGGTATCTGGCGATATACCACCAACGCCATCTACATCACGACCCAATTTAAGGAAACGTCGTGTTGAAAAAAATTACGATGGATACATTGAAGTAGTTCAACGTGCGCTGGAGACTCTCACATCTGCTACAAAAACTGATGCTTGGGATGATTTAGGCAACTTTGTGGCATCAAACGGCCGTGAGTGGGACCAAGAATCTCCACAACTGGCCAGAGAATTCAAGCAGGACATATGTGAGTTGATATTCAAGTATCAGCAGAAATTCACACGGTAAAAACAGTTGCAGTATTGTATATGTAATAAAACATAATTTGAAATGATGTACCTAATGTTCCTTTTTTATATCTTTTTATATATTTTTTTAAATGAAATTTGTATTTTTATAATTAGTAATAAAATAATAAATATAAAATTCGAAATGAATTATATAAATATATATTGAATTCGAAATGATATAACTTTTGATTTATTTAAAATTCAGAAAGTTTTTAAAATAGGTATAATGAAAATATTTTGTATTTACAAAATAAGTTAAATTATAGAATTACACATTTATAAATGAGAAAGATAGGAGTAAACTACAAAGAAGAGTTATGTAATATTGTCCTATTATATTGCCATTCAACCTCTACATGAGGAGTCATGAAATACTCCATAAATCTTTCACGGACATTTATCGCGCTGTCTGCTGGTCTACCTAAAACACTGCTTGGCCGAACTGATGGAAGCATTCCATTTTCCCCCAACTCCATTCGCCAATTACCTGGATCGGTAATGCCATTTGTGTCTTTGTCTACGTCAGACTTTCGTATATATATAGACTTGCGTATTAATAGGTAATTATGTAATACACAAATCGCGAGGACAATAACTGTCGCATGTTCGGAAGTAACGTCCATCGGCCTTCTGAGGATCCGAAAACGCGATGCACAAATGCCAAACACATTTTCCACCACATTTCTTGCTCTGGATAGCCTATAATTAAATATTTTGTACGACATCACTTGATTGCGGAAGCTGAATGGTTTCATTATGTATGTTTTTAATGGAAAAGCGTCGTCAGCTACAATGACAAATGGCATTTCATCACTTTCATGTGGAAGTGACTTTGCTGGCGGAAAATTTAAACTGTTTTCTGCAAGTGCCGTCGAGAGAGCACATCTGAAAAATAACAATGTTTTTTAGTTATTAACGTTCAATGATATTATTTTATATTAGTTTTACCTTGCGAAAACGCCTCCATCAGATTCCCGACCATAAGCTCCAACTTCAACAAATAAAAATTTATAGTCGGCATCAACCATTGCCATCAAAACGATGCTATTGTATTTCTTGTAGTTGAAATACTCAGAACCGCAGTTCGCAGGCGCCTGAATCGCTATATGTTTCCCATCCAACGCACCGCAACAATTAGGGAAATTCCATCGCTGGTAAAAACGTTCCGCTATTTCTGTCCATTCGTCATGAGTGTTTGGAACCTTATTAGAAAATATTTTATATTTTATCACTGACTAACGTGAATAGGCATGAATACTCACTTTTAAAAACTCGTCCTTTAAAGCTTTAAAAATTGCACTACACGTGTTATGCACTACATGGCAGATAGTAGTTTTTCCCAATAGGAAAACACTCATTAAACTTGAGAAGCTATCTCCTGTGGCTAAATAGCGTAGTGTTACCGCCAGTCTTTCACCGACCGATATCGCTTCACGGAATCTTGTATTTAGTTTATAAATATGTGGAGTAAGGCGCGCCACTAAAAAGTCAAAATCTTCCATAGTCATCCTCAGGAAGTTCTTCAACCACTTTGAATCCTGAGAAACCAGATTGGCTCGTAGTGTATTATAAAAACCACAGGTGGAACGATTCCTTAGTCCTGGTCTAATCCACCACCGTTTTAGATTCCTTTGTTGAGTCCGCTTCCTTTTCCAAGCCCTTAATGTTGTTACTACAAATAGCGCGGCTGTTGCTATTGCAATCGTTTTATTTTTATTCATTTTTTTCTTTTCCTTTCACTTTTTTCACGCACTTTTTTAAAAATAATTGAGTTTGCAATCAGCTGTCCAAACTGCCTGTTCAAAAGTGACATCTATAGTGAAAACGGGTTGTCAATCATCTGACACCAAATATTGTGGGCAGTTTTTAAAATGCACTGCTATATCGACATTTGATGAATTTTTATGACACAATGAAAACGCATTTGACACCAAATTACAGCTGCTCGTTGAGGCAGTTTTTGATGTCAATTATTTTGACCTAATGAAAACCAGGCAAAAGGTTGTTTTGTTACTCTTCTCTTAACATTAAATACATTTCTGACTTTATGTCCTATTAGAGTAATTTAATTTTTTATATCCTCAGTAGGAGTAGACCAGTGTAATCCCTTTAGTACTATTCTATATGCCCGTTCCTGTTTGGGCTGATATGTATGATAACTTATCTTCCCTGCTTCTAGTTGTTGTTTTTCCTTATGAATCTATGTTATTTATAAATAGTCTAACTTGTCCATCTTTTGACGATTTATAACTAAAATCTTTTTTAAAAATCAAAGTTGAAATAGAGGTTATCATTTCACTTATGTTAACTACTCCAAGTATAATCAAGGGTGTTATGTGACCCATGCCCATTGGATGATTTGCAGCCAGGAGGTAAATTCGGCTGTATTCGGACGGAGCTTTCCCAACACCGGACCGCCTTGGGAAGTAACGGTGACCTTACTGCGTCAAGGGGCTCTGGCGCAGCGGACTTCTGGATTCCCCTTTCGAAGACTAGACCGGGAGGCCCACAACACGGGCCAAACGGTCGTAAGAACAAGATGGTACAACAACAAAACAACAACAACGACAACCGAAACAACAACAACAACAATCGGAGCAACGGACAGAAGCAGCAGCAGCAGCAGTACCGCAAGCAAGAGTGGCTTAGGAGCTAGAAGAAAGTTTAGCTTCCTGGATGCCCTGTCGCCTGAAGAGCGAGCACTCTTCGAGGAGCACGCTCGCGACGACGACGATGTGCCCTCCGGCAGCGGTACACAGCGTAGTGAGTCAATAAAGACCACGGTAAATCGCGCAAACCCACTCGAGCAGGATCGACTGCAGAGAGGAGGGTGGTTTCACGAAAGTGAAATCAAAGGGTGAACGTAAACGGAGAAGGCAACGAGGGAACATTCCACGTACCCCGGAGCCAGGACAGCCAGGAGGTCATGGCGATCCTCGTAGAGCAGGAATGAGCGGAGCCACTCTTAAGTGGTACCTAAGATTCCTGGAGGACGGCATGACACCAGAGTCAGCTGAAAAGCGGGCTCTGAGTAGGAGCAGTGGGAACAACCCCTCTCCCAACAATGCACAGCGCACAGGTGCCAACGGTGGATCGGCGGCAACCAGACGCAGAAATCGAAGGCGTCGTCGAGCTCACGCTGCCTCGCTAGAAGGACGGAGCGAAGCAAGGACGGCGCCCCAAGAAGCACCTAGAATGGAGAAGAGGAAGAGTGGCCAAATAACACTTCAGGAGCCACCTAGACCAAAGAGGGTAAGAGAGGACAAACCACAGGAGGCCAGTGGAAAGCGCTCCAACCCCAACCAGCAGCCAACCGCAAGCCGCAAATACGCAGAGGCTGTGAGCAGCATTCCGATGGCTGTATTGCCCCGCAACTACCCGGCGGACGCCCTGGGATCCGAACAACTGACGGCTCTCCAGGACTGCATAGTGGATGCCCTGTCTGTCGGCATAGGCTTCACCGACGCCTTTAACGGCATATTTTTCAAGGGCGGCATGCTGCTGGTTGACTGACAAAATGAAAAGACGGCCACCTAGCTACAAGGGATCATACCAAGGCTAGAAGGTTGGAAGGGTCCGGCCCTGTGTGTCTGAAGGGGTGACGAGATTCCACAGCTACACAGCATGGTGGCGTTCTTCCCTAGAAGCGCAGACAAAAGCTACGACATCGCGCTCAATCTGGTAAGGAACCAGAATGAAGGTTTAAGTACCTCGGCGTGGAAGGTCGTAGCAAGCAAAGTTGAGGGTTCTGGGTGGAACCTCAACATAACGATGGACGATGAGTCCTATAAGTACATCCGGCAGAAGGCATTCAGGTTGAATTTCCGCTTCGGCAAGATCGTCATGAGGCCCAAGGCTACGTCTACGAGCCAAGAACCTACGACGGAGACGACCGCAGCACCAGCTCCACCCGTAACCCGCCCAGCAGCGCATGAAGCGACTGCCGCTGTGGTTTCGTGTGGGCGAGACGAGCCCACCAACGACATAATTTCGGCTGGGCAGGTTGCGACCACCGCCGCAGAAGTGAACAGCAGCAACGAGATCCCCAAAGTGCAGGAAGGCATGTTGCCATCCACCCAAGAGCCTCTGGAAGGGCTGGAGAAGCAGGTCGATGGAGGGATTGAGGACGAGGACCTGTCTCTCATCGAACCTGTACTATAATCTCCAGTACCGGCATAGAGGTGGCTCAGGTGAACCTCCGTCACGTAGCGGCAGCCTCGGCGGTCATCGTGAAGAGGTTCATTTCGGATAACCTGGGCATCATCTTAATCCAGGAACCTTGGGTGTTCAGAGGAGAGGTAAGAGGCCTCAGCACAAGAAAGAGCAAGGTAATCTGGGATCTGGGTACAGATAAAGGACAAGGAAGGATCGGACTTCGTCCTCGCATCAGCATATTTTCCGGGAGAGACAGCCACGGCAACCCCCCCCCCCCCCCCCCTCGATACTTAAACTGGTGGAGCATTGTAAGGCCAACAATCTGCCCCTAACCATAGGTTGCGATGCCAATGCGCATCACACGGAATGGGGCAGCACGGACTGTAACGTGAGGGGTGAGTCACTTTTAGAATTTATACTTCTCCTCGACCCCGGAGGCAGCCCGACTGCACAAGGCGATGTCGAAGGGTAAGACGGGCACAGTATTATCCTTAAAAAGACAGGACGGGACCTATACGACAAGCGCGGAGGAGAGGGCGGAAACACTCCTACAAACGCACTTCCCGGAGACAGTTCAAGCTGACCTAACCCCAGCTTCGGTCATGCGTAGGCCAGATCGCTCAGACTGGCTGACTGCAAGGGACCTGTTAACTGCACACTCAGTCAGGTGGGCACTGGCCTCCTTTTCGAGCTACAAGTCACCGGGAGTGGACGGCGTCTTCCCGGCCCTCTTGCAGTAAGGTATGGCATTCTCCTACCCCACCTGCTAGGGCTGATGAGAGACAGCCTGGCGATGTCGTATATCCCCGAGCCAAGGAGAATTGCTAAAGTAATTTTCATCCCCAAGACAGGAAGAAGAGACTATTCGTTAGCCAAGTCATTCCGACCCATAAGTCTGACCTCCTTCTTTCTAAAGGGGATGGAAAAGGTAATAGACAACCACATAAGATCGGAAGCGCTGAAGGTCGCACCCCTGCATGCCAGACAACACGCATACAGAGCGGGAAGATCCACAAATACTGCTCTGTACCAACTCACGTCTGAATTGCAGGATTCGCTGGTCAATGGCGAGGTAGCGATTTGCGCTTTCCTAGACTTTGAGGGTGCCTTTGATAATACGTCTCACACAAGCGTGATCAAGGCACTCGAGAGAAGGAATGTAACCCTCCCGATACACAGATGGATTGAAGCCCTTCTGCGCACTAGGGTAGCAGAAACAACAGTGGGAGAAAGTAAGATTCGTCTTGGCGCCACGAGGGGCTGGCCACAGGGCGGAGTACTATCCCCTCTGCTATGGAGCTTGATAGTAGACGAGCTACTCTAGCTACTCACAAGCAATGGAATCCGCTGCCAAGGGTATGTGAACGACATCGTCATAATGGCGAGAGGCAGATTTGTGAACACTCTCTGTGACATTGTTCAAAGGGGCCTAAACTTGGCGAAAGGATGGTGCAACACGGTAGGGCTAAACATCAAGCCAGCAAAGACCACCGTGATCCCATTCACTAAGCGGAGATCTCTTACGGGCCTGAGATCCCTTACAATCCGAGGCACAGAGGTGGAAATGTCTAAGGAGGTCAAATTCCTTGGCCTCAACTTAGACTCACAGCTAAGATGGAGTAGGCATTTGGACCTAACGCTATCCAAGGCAACTAGAGCACTTATGATTTGTAGACGCTTGGTCGGCAGATCATGGGGCCAAACCAAGCATCATTAGATGACTGTTTACCATGATACTAAGGCCTATCGTCATCTATGGAGCGGTTGCATGGGCCACCAAAGCGGGGCAGTCCTCGGTGATAGGAAGACTGTCAAAGCTGCAAAGACTTGCATGTGTCTGTGCAATGCGCACATGCCCCACGGTGGCACTGTAAGTCTTACTAGAGCTCACACCGCTTCATCAGGTGATCAAGCTAGCAGCAAAGCACACCATGCTGCTAATGTCAGCAGAAGGCTGTGGAAGAGGGAAGATCATGTCCTCTAAACAGATGGACGCCCTAGCGGAAAGCTCACCGAGATAGCACAACAAAGAAATTTAATCTCAAAAAGAATTTTAAAGTAACTCTAGGCAGCAAGATGGAGTGGAATGATTCCACGCTGGGAAAGCTGCTGGAAGACAGTACCATTCAGTGGTACACTGATGGCTCAAAAACAGCGGAAGGTATTGGCTCGTACTAAGCTGTCCATACCTATGGGCTGGTTCCCAAGCATCTTCCAGGCTGAAGTTTTTGCCATCAGTCAGAGCGCGGAAGGCAACCTCCGCCGCAACTATCGCAACCAGCGCATAGCTATTCTTAGGTATAGTCAAGCGGCACTAAAAGCGATCCTATCATACGAGACCAAATCGCTTTTAGTCGAGGAATGTATAGAAAGGCTAAACCGCCTATCCGTGTGCAATCGGGTGCATCTAATCTGGGTACCAGGGCACAAGGGAGTAGAAGGAAATGAGAAGGCCGACAAGCTGGCCCGCACGGCAGCAGCGTCCAAGATGTTGGGACCAGAGCCATACATAGCGGTAGGACCCCACACTCTTAAGGAGCTGCTCCGCATGGAGGAGAGAGAGGAAACATAGCGGCACAGGCGCAGGCGGCAAGTATGCGCCACGCTAAGCTACTTCTGGGAGGGTACAATCTCTCCAGGTTTAAATAAATAATTAACCTACCCCGTGAGAAATTTCGTCCGAAATTGAGCTAGAGCTATGTGTCTTGAGTTGCCCAATTCTATGTGTTCTGGGGTTTTAATGGGTAAAGTTACCACATAACGCCCATTTGAATTTCTGTGGGTTGTATTTTTATAAATTTGCTCACAAACTATATCTGAAGTTGAGGGTAGAGGCTTTCTTGGAACTTCTTCAACTTCCCAAAATTGTGTGAGCAACTTGTCTGGGGTCATCTTATTGAAAAATTACATTATTGAGGATGATAACGGTTTCTTGGGATAGAAGGTTTCCTAGTACATTTCTCCGTACACAACTGAAAATTATTTATGGGTACAGATCACTTCTACCTGAGCACGGTCACAGTGACCGCATCGGATACACTTGAATTTTCTTAGGATTTTAAGGTTTTATTATATATATATATTTTCCCGTAGTTCCTAGGTGGAACATAGGGCCTCAAAGTTTTATTATAAGAATACAGTAGAAACTCGTTTATCCGGCCCTCAGTTATACGGATTCGCGATTATCCGGACTACCAATCGCGACCAATTTATATGTACCTACGTAGAAATTAAAGAATATGAACGTGTCGGAACTTGCATATTCCGCTCGCGCAGTGTGGGGTCGCTGCCGCTGCCCCGCGGGTTTCATTATTGTTTTAGTTCATTTGCAATTGTGACTCCGCTCTGACGTGCGTGCCACGTCTACATATTTAAACCTGCCTAAGCGTAAGAGACAATTTAACGACGCTTTATGACTTTATGTAAAAAGTCAGCTAAACCGGGTTGCAATTATATTTTTCCATGACATTGCACGCAAATATACATGGTTTTTGGTCTGACATATTTTACAGCCCTTGCAAATAATTTTCTGCGTGTGTTTGTTGTTGTGCCGGTGCACCGAGAGGAAATATATGCAATTCTTGCACCGTGCAAGGGGTTTGCAAAAGCGAGAGAATACCGCTAGAGTGATACTGTGAGTCTACTACAACTGAAACGAATTCGTGATATAGCAGCAATGAAGAGAAAAAGTTGCTTACGTCGAATGACAATTACCAAATATTTTAAACCAAATTAAACTTATTACCTACCTACTTACTTCATGATTACCAAATGCAAATTACCAAATACATACATATTGTAGACAAATTATTCGTACATACGTACCTAAATATTTTATTGTATTTCATGATTAATGCTGCAGTTTAGTATTACGTATGTAGTGTAATCTAAGAAAATATGTGCATACATACATACATAAGCAAGTGTTCATTTCTTAATACATTGATTTTCGTTGCAGGATATGAATATCTATTTGTTTTTCTTCATACATTCGATTATCCGTATTTTCGATTATCCGAATGCCTATCGACAACAATTAGTCCGGTTAATCGTGTTTCTACTGTACATTAATAAAACTCTTTAATATATATTAAATTATTTATTTAACTGAAAAGGAACAAAAACAAAACATATTTTTCTCATAAATGTGAACAATTGAAATGCTGGCACATTTTAACTCCTACGAAATTAAAATTCAAAAAGTCGTTGCGGTCACCATGACCGCTGGCAAGTGGTTAAGGGTTAAACTCCTTTCTTGTCGGGGAACGAAGGGTGAGTTCACAAATTTTGGAGGGTGTTGCCGAAACGGTGTTGCTCAATCCAGTCACTTGTGCATTTTTCCTAAACGTGGGTATGTCCAATTTTCTCTGGAATTTCTCTGAAATAAAAGTGACTTCTGACCCGGAGTCGACTAGTGCGCGAGCTGTGAATATTTGCCCTTTGTATAAAATTGGACTACAGCAGTACCTAACAAAATCTGCTTCCCACTGAAGTTTTGTGGGGCTTGGATTTTATTTTTAGTGGACTGTAAGAGGGTTGTGTAGGCTTGCGGATTTATATTGGTATTAAGGTTTTGGGAGGTACTACTGGTATTTAGGTCAAGAGGCTCTTGATCCTTGCGGGGGGGATTGGGAACGAGTTGGTGTATCCCTATGCAGAAGTGTGTTATGTCTCTTTCTGCATATTCCGCAAGAAAATTTGCTCCTGCAATCTCTGAAACTGTGAGATAATGCAAGGCAATTGAAACCATTATTTTTTATTGTGGTTATTCGGATCTCAACATTCATTTGTAAGAACTTTGGACATACTCGAATTGAATGTTCTGTTCTACAAAGCTTACAACTTTCAATGTCTTGAAGTTTTTTTGACAACTTGTTGCCTCTAACTGGGTGTGCACTAGCGTGTGAAAAATTCAGGGTCGAAGTTCCGGAAACATTAGCGTGAAATGTGCTGAATTTCCTGTCTTTTCCTTTTCTATAAGATCCACTGTCAGATTGGGGCCACGGGGTCAGTTAGATTTCCTACTGCTTCCAAAGATTTATATCGATGAGTGAGAAACGCGTCGAAAGTTTTCCAGGATGGTATTTCCAAGTTAACTTCTAGGGTGTCCTCGAATCGATGAAATAGGGTTTTGGGTAGTTTCAATCCGCATAAGAAGATTAAGATGGGATCCCAGCTACTAGTGTCTATGTACACGTTGTGCAGATTTTTGATGCAATTGTTGCTTCCACTTTCTTAGGCTGCTTGGGGTAAGTTGAATAAAATTTTCAATTGCGCATTGACCTGAACTCGTTTGTTCTCGTATTGGGCTACCAGGTCCCTCCATACCATCAGGAAACCATTATTTGTTAAGGGTGCGTTTTTAACAATTCCTCTTGCTTCTCCTCGGGTTTTTTGAATCAAATGGAAGAGTCTTTCCACGTTGCTGATTTTGTGTTCACGAAAATTAAAAGGAAAGTAAAATAAAAATTTAACATCTGAGGTTACTGTAATATCACGCCACCCAGATCATCCACATTGCAAAAACCCACCAATCACGGCTTACTGCGTTCATCAGATTAGAGAGTGAGAGAGCTAACATTTGAACATGGCATTAACATTAGCGGAGAGTGAAGCACGAAGCTTACCTGCATTTACTGGAGAATATGAATATACGCTGAGCAACTACTTGCAAGATGTCTCCACTGTACTACAGCTGATTGCGACAGAACATCATGATACTCTACAAACAGTGTTGGGTAACCGCCTTCAAGGCAAAGCATTAAAGGTAATACAAACTTTAGTTAGTCCAAGTTGGAAGAATGTATTAAGAAAACTAAAAAAAGAATTTGGCGTTAAAAGAACATTTTTTTAATTTATGAAGCGATGCCTTAAATGTAGATGCAAAAAATAACGAAGAATTGCATCATAAGTTAAGAAAAATTTTAAGTCTGATGAACACTAAATTTAAAATTAAAATTTTCAATTGCGCGTTGACCTGAACTCGTTTGTTCTCGTATTGGGCTACCAGGTCCCTCCATGCCATCAGGAAACCATCATTTGTTAAGGGTGCGTTTTTAACAATTCCTCTTGCTTCTCCTCGGGTTTTTTGAATCAAATGGAAGAGTCTTTCCACGTTGCTGATTTTGTGATTGTTTACATATATAGCCGTAAACATGCCTCTGAATGAAGGCCAGGTTGCGAAATCTCCATAAAATATGTCCGTATTGGAGATTTCGCAAACGAAAATTTTTCTTTTTAATATTACTAAATTCGTACATATAAGTAAATAAGTGACAAAAAAAAAAAGGAAAGCATGTTAATGGACATTAACCGTAATAGAGTTTAACTGCTACATCATAAACTATTCAACATTAAAATTTTAATGGAAAAAAAAAACAAAAATTTAAGACGTTAACTGTGCCATCCGATCGCAAAAACTTTTAATTTCTACGGTATAAACTATTCCTCATTAAACCTTTAATTGAACCAAAAAAACAAAAATTTACTGTGCTATTCGAGCGTATAAACTTTTAATTCCTACATTAATAGTTATCACACCTTAAAACTTCGATCAAACAAATTTTTGGTAAAACGAACCGATATCAATTTCATTAAAAAAGTGATTAGGAAATGTGAAAATAAATATACGGCAAAATCAAACAAATAGAATAAAAACTATAGAAGTGCTAAACTAATTTTGTGTAAAATGAACATTCATATATTAACTTCATTACAACAAATTGGGAAACGTTAAAATAAAACTGCTGTAAAAAAAAACATTATTGTGCAAAGTGATTATATATTAACAACAAAGGTACTAAACCAAAATTACATACAAAATAAAATCCCCAACTTCGCTAATGAACACTAAGTGGACGAATAAAAAAAATATGTTCTACAGTTCCGAAAAAAAAAAAAACAAAATACACATGTTAACTCTTAACGGCAAAATTCAACAAAGTTCACGAAAATTAAAAGAAAAGTAAAATAAAAATTTAACATCTGTGGTCACTGTTAAATCATGCCACCCAGATCATCCAAATTCAACAAAGTTCACGAAAATTAAAAGGAAAGTAAAATAAAAATTTAACATCTGAGGTTACTGTAATATCACGCCACCCAGATCATCCACATCGCAAAAACCCACCAATCACGGCTTACTGCGTTCATCAGATTAGAGAGTGAGAGAGCTAACATTTGAACATGGCATTAACATTAGCGGAGAGTGAAGCACGAAGCTTACCTGCATTTACTGGAGAAAATGAATATACGCTGAGCAACTACTTGCAAGATGTCTCCACTGTACTACAGCTGATTGCGACAGAACATCATGATACTCTACAAACAGTGTTGGGTAACCGCCTTCAAGGCAAAGCATTAATGGTAATACAAACTTTAGTTAGTCCAAGTTGGAAGAATGTATTAAGAAAACTAAAAAAGAATTTGGCGTTAAAAGAACATTTTTTTAATTTATGAAGCGATGCCTTAAATGTAGATGCAAAAAATAACGAAGAATTGCATCATAAGTTAAGAAAAATTTTAAGTCTGATGAACACTAAATTTAGTTTAGAACCAGATATGTTATATACACCTAATGAATGAATGAATGAATGAAAGAAAGTTGAGGAATGCACTGCGACCTTTGGTCTATTGTGCCCTCTCCTGACTCACATTGACTCACTCAGCCCCAGCGCATGAATGTAATCCAAAAGCCTGCCGGGTGCTAGTGAGGCAATGTGATCCCTATCCGGATCTATCGATCCAAGGGCCTAATAACAACGACCAAATGATTTTTGATATATATATAAATTTTTTACCTATTAATATCAAGTCTTTGTTATTACAAAATCATATTAACACTATTGATAAAGCATATACCTTTTATATTGAAAACAATTTAATAAATTAATAAACATGAATACAAAATTTGCGAATAATTTTCCTAATTTCCGAAATAATTTTCAAAGCAAAAATTCTCAATGAAACAATGAAACGAGTGGGACTTTGGCATTTGGCAACGTAAATTTTCGTAACACTAGTAATCGTAGAAGCCTACAAAACCATAAATTACCTACTCAAGGTTATAATGGGAATTTACCCATTCAAAGTCAAACTGGGAATTTTAGGCATAACGCAATGAATCATAGATATCCGAATAGAAATGTTAACCATTTCCCTACTTTTGTGGAAGTTGATGAACAACATGCAACACAAAATTTTCATTTACAGCCTCCGGAGTCGAGCTACCAATAATTTTACAAACAATAAATAACATTAAGACGAGGTGCTTAATTGATAGCGGAGCTGCCACCACATTGGGAAATTATCTTTTCTTTTCACATATAGGTATTAAGAGAAAGTTAGCTAAACCGATTCGGCTAAATACTTTAATAGGAAATAACATTATAAATGAAGAAGTAATAGTTAACGTACCAAACGAATTCAACGCAAAAAATGAAACCATGTCTGTTAAACTTACTAATTTCACAGAGACAGCATTTGACTATATAATAAGTGTCAACATTTTAGGTCCCATTGGAGCTATAGTTAATTTCCAAACAATTTCAATGATAGTTAATGATAGCGAAATTAAGTTTCCTAATAATAATTTCGAAATTAACTACGATGAAGTTCATTGTCTAGAAAAAGTTGAATTAACTGAATTTAGAAATTTAATGCCCTTAGAACTTAATACTGAAGAAAGTAAACGATTACAAAACTTTCTACATAAAAATAAAAATACATTTTACATTGAAGGTCAAAATTTAACTACCACTAATTGTATTAAACATAAAATTATAACAAAATCTGATAGACCGATTTATTGCAAAAATTATCGACACCCTCAAATCTTAGAAGATGAAATAGAAACACAAATAAACGACATGCTTAAGCAAAATATAATTAGGCATAGCAAATCTCTATATAATTCTCCATTATGGATTGTAAAAAAGAAATCAGATAACTCAAATACTCAAAAAAGGCGTCTAGTAATTGATTTTAGAAAACTGAATGAAAATTACAATAGACGACAAATTTCCACTGCCAAATATTGAGGCTCTTTTTGATAAATTGGGTAAAGCTCAATATTTTTCTTCATTAGACCTTGCAAAGGGTTTTCATCAGATACTAATGGATGAAAACGATATTGAAAAAACAGCAATCTTTACATCCAGAGGTCATTTTGAGTTCGTAAGAATGCCTTTCGGCCTGAAAAACGCACCATCAACATTTCAGCGAATGATGAATCATGTGTTGGCCGATTTTATAAACAACATTTGCATTTTGTATGTGGATGACATTTTAGTTTTCTCGACGTCTCTAACCGAACATATCGAAAGTATACAAAAAATATTTAATAAGCTTAATAATTACAATTTAAAAGTACAATTTGATAAGTGTAAATTCTTATCAAAGGAAACAAACTTTTTAGGTCATATTATAACCAATAAAGGCATAAAGCCTAACCCAGACAAAATAACCACAATACAGAATATTAACCTTCCCAAAACTGTAAAAGCTATAAAATCCTTTCTTGGATTAACCGGGTATTATCGTAAATTCATAAAAAATTATTCCTTGGTGGCGAGTCCAATGATAAAATACCTGAAAAAATACACAAAAATAAATCTCGATGATCAATCTTATGTTGATTCTTTTCAAAAATTAAAAAGCATTTTGATAAATCCGCCTTTATTATGTTATCCGGATTTCAATAAAAAATTTATCCTGACTACAGTTGCTAGCAACATAGCCATTGGAGCCGTTCTGAGCCATGAAGGGAAACCAGTTTGTTTCGCTAGCAGAACACTCAATGGTCACGAGAAAAATTATTCAACAATAGAGAAGGAATTGCTAGCTATTGTTTGGGCAGTAAAATATTTTCGGCCATATCTTTATGGCAGAAAATTTACGGTACAAAATGATCATCGTCCGTTAAAATGGTTATACTCATTAAAAGACCCAAATTCGAAAATAATTAGGTGGAAAATAATGCTAGACGAGTTTCAATTCGATATAGAATACCTTAAGGGAAAGAGAATAAAGTGGCTGACTATTTAAGTCGAGTTCAACTATATCAAAATTCATTAAATAGTATCCACAGCTCTTCTGAAGATGCAAACAATCATTTCTATACAACCGATAAAATTGTTAACAAGTATAAAACTCAAATACGTATACTAAAACATAAAGAAAAAGCAACTGAAAAACTTTTTAGAAAATACAAAATAATTTACATTTGCGAAAATGATATTGGTAACACTCATTACTTATATTCAGAAGAGAATTAACAAAAGGCACAGTAGGAATATACTCCGAACTCCCGGACAATATATATAAAACAAAATTCAAACAAAGCTAATAGAACTTTTCTCTAATGATATTAATCTGAAATTTATAAAATGCACAAAATTAGCATGCGATGTAGAATCTGAAGAATCGATACTGAACCTTATTAACGAAACTCATATAAATGGCAATCATAGAGGCATTCAGGAAAATTTCGAAGAGTTGAAAGATTTATATTTCAACCCAAAATTATCAAAATATATAAATAGATACTGCAACAGTTGCAGAGTTTGTATCGAAAATAAATACGATAGAAAGCCGATTAGAAAACGGTTTCTGTTCACGTATACGCCAGAAAAGCCAAACGAAATTGTGCATGTCGATATTTTTCAAATTCAAAAAACTTATTTTCTAACTACATTAGACAAATTTACAAAATTGGGAACCGCCCATAAATTGAATGATAAAAATATGATAACAGTTAAGGTTAAACTAGAAGAAAGATTTGCATTTTTAGGTAAACCTAATAAACTAGTAATGGACAATGAATTTAACAACGCATTAATAAAATTATATTGCCAAGAGAATAGCATTGAGGTGCATTTTACTACCCCCAATTCTCACACTGGTAACTCAGACATAGAGCGTCTGCATTCCACGCTTCTTGAGCATATACGAATTCTCAAAAATTCTGGTAATCTTGACGATGCAGAAGAGCTCGTTCTAAAAGCTATTCACTTTTATAACAACTCAATACATAGCACAACTAAAGTAAAACCCATAGACTTTTTAAATAACTTAAATATCGATTTTAATCATATTAGAAAGAAAACTGAAGCAAAGAAAAGAAAGACTATTACCAGGGAAAATCTTAAAAGAGAGAATATATCTTTAGAATTAACTAATCCCAACTTATATACAAAAAATCCAGCTACTATTAGACATAAAACAGCTAAAAGATTCAACAAATACCATTATAGTAACCCCAATAAAATGGACGTTGCCCAATTTCGAAGACCTCTGAATTCAATACATTAAACATTGAATTAAACACATACAATTATAAAATAGCATCAATATGTATATGCTAAAAATATGGAAAACTATACGCAAACAAAAACAAAATTAATATTAACTAATTATAATTGTTTAGTAAAAATTAAGTACAACTGTTGAATCTTATATATTAATATATGATTTAAAAGATTAGAAGGGACTCGAATCTTATAAGGGTAAGCGAGTTACATATATGTGGATCTCAATCCCTTTACATAGTTACTATTCATGTTCAATTTATTTATCTATATCTATATCTAACATATAATACCCACTCTGCTAAGAATGTTAATAAGATATCGTATGTTAAGCTAGGCTATAAATAATGATGTTTCGTTAGACTAAGCAATGAATTAAAAAAGAATTACTTTAGCGAGCGGTTTGACGCTTCGTGTTAAACTTAAATAAGCATTATTAAATATTAATTAATATAAAAGTGGTTTGTTACTTTGGCGGGTTTTACTGGCCTTAAGTTAAAATAAATATAACTCTGAAGGTCGGGTTTCAACCGGGTTAGTGAATAATATAACTCGTATGTATGTATGTATATGAACGGGTAAAGGGCAAAGCGGAATATGACAGTATTGTTATTGTTATTTTGCAAATACTGTATGCTTAATACCGGTTCAGCAAAATTTACTTTGAATATAATATTAATTTTCTTCTTATTTCACCATGCCTTTTTATTCCGACTTGCACTAATTATTATATAATTATATTTTAAATAAATTTGGGTTTGGGTACTTACAATTTTTTCAACTTAAATACATATGTGTGCTGATTAAGTAGTTGATTGGTTTTGTGTAAATCCAAAAGTGGTTGATTGGGTGGGTAAAAATATGTACATAGTATACATATGTACAAATCCTGATGATCCGAAATCCTGATCCAAACGATGATTGATGGGGTGGGTTTATTTTAATAGACAGACGATCCGGCTCGAAGGACCAAAATGTCGGAGTGACCGACGTGAGTTTGCCGGTGTGCCAAATAAAATAAAAATGATTAGAATTTGGGTAACAATTAAGATTTGTATATTTATGGGTATAATACTTGTATGTGTATAGTATGGGTAGGTTAGTATATACAATTATGTGGTGATTGTGGGTTTAAACAATTATAATTGAACTTAAGGGTTATTTACAAGTATAAGTACAATATATATTTTAGATATAACCTGATGTGGTTGATATGCTGATTCTGCTGCTGTTGTAGTTGCTGCTGGTTTTGGCGCCTGTATGTCCGTCCACTGTGGTGATTTGTTTTATTGTGTCTTTTTGTTTTGTTGGGTACTTCGTTGTTATGTTGGCGCTGTTGGGTGTTTTTTGCATTGTCCTCTAATTCGTATTTAGACGAGTTAGGAGGACAATGCAAGGATGTGTTCATTTGGTATGAACAACAATTTTTACCATTTCAAAAAAAAAAAAAAAAATTGTTCATATGATGCAAAACAATCACGCATATGTGACTTTGTATATTTTTTCTTCAAAGCATTTCTCTTTATTCATTCTCGAGGGAGATCAGTCATTTTACATATAAAGGGTGATTTTTTAAGAGCTTGATAACTTTTTAAAAAAAAAAAAACGCATAAAATTTGCAAAATCTCATCGGTTCTTTATTTGAAACGTTAGATTGGTTCATGACATTTACTTTTTGAAGATAATTTCATTTAAATGTTGACCGCGGCTGCGTCTTAGGTGGTCCATTCGGAAAGTCCAATTTTGGGCAACTTTTTCGAGCATTTCGGCCGGAATAGCCCGAATTTCTTCGGAAATGTTGTCTTCCAAAGCTGGAATAGTTGCTGGCTTATTTCTGTAGACTTTAGACTTGACGTAGCCCCACAAAAAATAGTCTAAAGGCGTTAAATCGCATGATCTTGGTGGCCAACTTACGGGTCCATTTCTTGAGATGAATTGTTGTCCGAAGTTTTCCCTCAAAATGGCCATAGAATCGCGAGCTGTGTGGCATGTAGCGCCATCTTGTTGAAACCACATGTCAACCAAGTTCAGTTCTTCCATTTTTGGCAACAAAAAGTTTGTTAGCATCGAACGATAGCGATCGCCATTCACCGTAACGTTGCGTCCAACAGCATCTTTGAAAAAATACGGTCCAATGATTCCACCAGCGTACAAACCACACCAAACAGTGCATTTTTCGGGATGCATGGGCAGTTCTTGAACGGCTTCTGGTTGCTCTTCACCCCAAATGCGGCAATTTTGCTTATTTACGTAGCCATTCAACCAGAAATGAGCCTCATCGCTGAACAAAATTTGTCGATAAACACATTTCGAACCGAACACTGATTTTGGTAATAAAATTCAATGATTTGCAAGCGTTGCTCGTTAGTAAGTCTATTCATGATGAAATGTCAAAGCATACTGAGCATCTTTCTCTTTGACACCATGTCTGAAATCCCACGTGATCTGTCAAATACTAATGCATGAAAATCCTAACCTCAAAAAAATCACCCTTTATTTCTGCCAAAGAAGGTGCGCATTTCTGCTAAATAGCAGCGAGAAAGGTGAATTTTTTACTTCAATTCTATCAGGTCTGTTGGCCGTCCAATCGAACCATCATACAGAATTCAATTTGCACCTTCTCTATGTTTTTACATTCTTTGATAGAACCAGCCCACGTAGTTGAACAAATATTCGAGGAGCGACTCTACTCTATAAGGGCTGCCAGTTTGTGCAACGGACAGATATGTTGAGTAGTTTACTAATACAGTGGCTGTTTTCTTCTTTTCACCCGCTACTGCTATTTCTTTTAAAAAAGATTTTTAACTTCTGATATGCATCTGGTAGGTACTCCCGACGAATATTCAATCATCTACTGAATATTGCCAGTAGCACAAAATGGGAATGAAGTGGCTAGAATAATTGCTAAATAGCGCAACTCTTGAGAAAAATTACCTTTATAAAATTAATAAATAGTAGCCTTACCAAATGGTAATATGCTGGATATTTAGGTCTATAAGGTCTGTTTCGAGCTCTCAGGAAAAAACATTCCTTATTTCTTGAGCTGTAGTCAAGTAATTTTAATAGCTGGTTACGCATTGTGAATGATGAACATTAGAAGAGCACAAGAAAATAAACAAAGAGAATATACTTATGTGAGTGATTAAATATATCAGGGATAATGGAATGTCCAACTTATTCCAGTGTGAGAGCGCCTCAAAATAATCGTTTTTTATAACATTTTCCATTATGCATCAAATTACAAAACGTTTCGTGAAATATATTTAAATTTCACATTTTCATTCAGTTTTATTGTTTTACCTTTATTAGCGATCTTGAACGGCGGCAACATATTCCTCCGTTCACATATATTTTTGGTATAATTTTAATCTGGCCGTTCCAGTCATTCCAATTGCAAAACGTCAAAACCTATCCAATCCAGTCAACTGTCAAAGTTCGGTAGGTGAGCGGTTCTCACATTTCCAGTGACAGGAGAGCTGGGAATCTCTTTATCTCTGACGCTTATTTTGTTTTGCTCTCAGACTGGCTCCCATTATCCCTGGTTAGCAGGTTAAACAACTAAGAATAATTCTTGTTTGCGATTTTCGTTTTTTATCAGTAATTAATGCCTTCGTTGTCGGTTAGGTTATTTTTGCTATATATTTTGCTCCTGAAAAAAGTAATCATTCTTCCTATATCATTACGAGTAGTGAACGTCGATGTGATTAGCACGGTAAAAGAGGGTTAGAGAAAGTAGCGGAGCTTTTTGCAAGACAATTTGTTTGAGTTTATTTCATGGTATAATCCTTTACGATGGGTTATTTAGTTCTTTTAATCCGGAAGAAGTGTTTGCAAATTTTCCTTGGGAGGATAAATAACAGATCGACTGCGATTTTATTCCAATAAAAGTATGGGGTAAATTTTAGAATAGGTATGTACGGATAGAGGAGGTCCTCTAGATTAAGAAAAAATATATATATATTTATCAAGCTGTTGGGTAGGTTTTGAGCAAAATTGAAATTACATACTATCTAATATGCTAAACACTCAACATCCACCTTGCAGACCAAAACGTTACCAGTTGGGCGAATTAATTGACTGGTTCCTTTGTGTTATGCGCAAAGATGAAAAATGGTGATGATACCGTCGTTATGACATGCGTTGCGATCCTAACTTCCTATTGAAAACCATGTTCACTGAGCTTATCTGTCCTGGACAACTTATTAGTGAGATACATATGGAACATATGGCACGATTCCGATTACTTTATAGGAGGGGTAAACAAAACGAATTTCCGTATAAATGGGGTATGTACGGATAGGGAAGCTTCTCCAGAGGAGGAATATCCAAAAATAATATAAAAATATCTTATATATAAACCACCGAGTCGAGCGAATACCAGGGGTAACCGAAGTTCTTTCGTGTAGTACATCTTTCTGCGTTGGTGCGCTTTAAAAAATAAACCCGGTCGAGCGAATACCCGGGGTGACTGAAGTACTTTCGCGTAGCATTCCTTTAAAAAAATAATCCTGACCGAGCCAATACCCGGGGTAACCTAAGTATTTTATTACGTAATATTATTATATAATATTACCTAGTTGTTTATTAAATATAAATAAGAAAAAATTCATATGCATGTGGCTAAATGAGCCTCAGTCTCGTGCCCCACACAACATATAATCCATTTCAACATCGAACACCTAACTACAGCAATAATCCCGCATCAATAACACTCTACACTCACCGCATTAAAATATATGTCACTAACACGCTCCATTCACCACACTCATCTCGACAGCACCTACAATCCACATCACATAACTACAATACCACTGCATTTTCCACCACAGCCAAAAGGGAACAAAAGGGGCGGAAAAACAAGCTCGTCACTTCTTTTTTGCGATCCGCTGAGGAAAGCCGTGCGATGCACCCCGAGCTCCAACGTTTACATATTGTGCGAACATCAATTTTACAATTCGATTTAAGTTAATTTGTATTATACATAAAGTTCAACAAAATACATATTGTAAAATTTCTTTGCGGAATTGGGTGTTGCCTTTTTTTATAATTTTCCGAACAGTGAGTGCGAGAAAATTACTCGAAAACAACAGCATGGAAAGATTGTTTATATTCATTTTAATTTGGAATATAATTTATAGACACACTTGTTTTCATTAGAACTAAGACTGCTAAATAAAGAAAGAGGAATTATATCGAAATAGAGAATTTCATCGAATTGCTCATATTTGCTTATTATCATATGGCAGCGCTTCATTTCCTTTCCTTTTTATTAGCACATAAATGATGCTCACTACGAGTGTAAAAAGTAATTTTTAAAATAAAGTTTTCTTAGGTAAAAAAAACCTGCAAAAAGTGGAAATGTAGTTGTATTTAAAAGTCTATAATTTAATTAATTTTAAGTAAAAAATGTGCGAAAAGTGTGAAAAAGCTTGTTAAAATCTTCGAATTTTAAGAATTTTTGAACTTTGAGGTCGAATATCTCGTAAGCGTTTGCGGTACCTATAGGTTCTTAATCAGAAGGTCTTCTTTAATCAGGAGGTCTTCCTCTTTCCAACTGTACCTTCAGTTCGCGGCGCCAAAGAAATCGGAATTGTGCTGAACGTATAGATCGCGAATGTATTACCGATGTCGTTCTCTCCGACATACCGCGGTTGGGTGTACAATTGACCTCCAAGTAAGAACAAGTACCATGGGAATTGCAACCATATCGTGCTGCGCAACATTATGATGCCGAATTGGGAGAGTGGGAGGAACCAGCTCCACCAAAACCGATAGAACAGCGGGAACAACTACGTATATTTGCATAAAACTACTATAATGGCAACAAAATGAACAACAGCCAAGCAAATAATAAACGACACTCATCAAATGAAGGTTGCCAAACAGCGATTTGAAAAGTAACATCTGCATCTAAGAGAATTACAATTCGTCTATACATCTAGTATGAAAGATATGGAAATTGATAATTAAACTAAAAAAAACACAAAAATTTAATTTGGTTAATAATGAACCGGCTTTAGTTTACCATCCCACGATTTCGGGGTTAAAAATGGTAGGGTTGGATAGAGCTCCAGATTAAGAATATATATAATTATTGCCGCCGCAAACTTATAGTTTTCGAGATATTTGCATTTGAAAATGAAAATTTTGCAAATTTTATCTTGCAATTTCTCGATTTCTAATAATTATTTATTTTATATTATGCATTTACACTTCACTACATTCTTCCTACATATTTATTTTTCAGTAATTATTTAGTTATTTGCTTAAAATAAGCATTTTATATTTTACACAAATTTCATTCCATGCACAATAACAAAAGTATTCGGTGTTGACAGATGATAAGTGTTGCCATAATAACACATTTATCAAACGAATAAAAATTAATAAAAAATAGCATTATACCCCAAATACATAAATCATAGTCCTTTTTCTTGACATATCATGATTTTTGATCGGTCTGCCCGACGACGACGCCTAAAAGGAGTTTTACTCAAAAAAAACCTGACACGCCCCGTTGTTGGATTCGCCAGGGTTATTTTTTTTGAACCGCGGCCGAAAGTCTTCAACGCAAAAAGGAGTTTTGGTCAAAAAGGACCTGAAACACCTCGGTGTTGGATCGACCAGGGCTATTTTTTTGAAGCGCGGCCAAAGGCCACCTACGCAAAATGGAGTTTTACTTAAAAAAACCCGACACACCGCGGTGTTGGATCGGCTAGGGGTTTTTTTTGAAGCATGGCTGAAAACCACCAATGCAGAAAGAAGTGGGACGCGAATGGACTAATATTTACCCTGGGGGTTACTCTGTAAGGCGTTGCGCAAGTGAACACGCTGGTTAATGACAAAAAGCAACCCTGTAAGACTACAAACGCATTGGAAATTGCATTTTCCGCAAAAGCCTTTTAAATAAGCAGGTGGATAACCAAATCGCTTATCAAAAAGGTTCGTTAAAAGTGTTGTCTGAAATTAATGAAAACCTAAAGGTGATTTCAAAATGTTTGAAAAAAAACATAAAATGGGTAAAAGAAAATATAAATTGGCTGTTGAAAAGTTCGAACACAAAAAAGGATTGATTTGGACAAAACAAAAGTAAAATTTGCAACATTAGAACTAAAAAAGCAAATGCTAGAAATTGAACGGCCCGACCAATAAAAACTTTAGTTATTTACATTGAAGTCTGTTACTTATTTTTTAAAACTTACTGATAATTATTTATTTATTATGTTAATAGTTCAAATGAATTGTTTTGATTTAAAAACGTATTTTGCGTTGATGTGACAGTTTTTATTCATTATTAGATATAGAATTCTTGTACATATGTATATGTATATTCATATGAGTGACATTGCTACACTCACTCAAACAATAAATTAATCTCAATACGTTCTTATACATCTTATACGTTAGAAGTGAAATAATCGAGATGACCTTCTGTAGCAGTTATTAAGCAAGGATGAGTTAGTCATTAAGCAAACATTGAAATGTGATGTATTAATTTACTATTGTAATACTTAAATTTGTTAATAAATTAAAATAAAATCCAATAAACTAATATTTAAATTTCACTGGCGCAAGCGGTAGGATCTACGAAAAAGATCCTTAAACGAACCTACTTTTAAAAAATTAGTAATAATCATAATGTAATAATAAAAAGAAAGTTAATAAAAATAAAAATAAATACAGGCGCTGAATAAAAAACAGCATATTCTAATGTCAAAGTAAAGCAGTTCAATGTCAAGTAAAGTTCAGTGTAGTGTCTTTCAATATCATACCAATGTCAATGTAATTTAAGGAAAAATTAATGTCAAAGGAAAGACATCTACAATACAAAAAAAAAAATAATAAGAATGGTTCCAGTGACAGTGACAGTTTACACCAGGGATGGGCACATTAGCTCTCAGTGGCATTTTGCACGTGCGGGCACGAGTGCACATTTTGAGGGCTTGGTGAGGGGATCATCGCGGGCAAACATGAAGAGGGAAGTGAGAGCATCGTTTTACCACTCCATATTTACAAATGAGAGCAACATATTTTCCCACAGCACCATTGACTGATCTATCATATGTACAGTGGTGTGAACAAAATAACGGGTGATTTTTTTGAGGTTAGGATTTTCATGCATTAGTATTTGACAGATCACGTGGGATTTCAGACATGGTGTCAAAGAGAAAGATGCTCAGTATGCTTTGACATTTCATCATGAATAGACTTACTAACGAGCAACGCTTGCAAATCATTGAATTTTATTACCAAAATCAGTGTTCGGTTCGAAATGTGAAAATCCGCTTTTTTATCGACAAATTTTGTTCAGCGATGAGGCTCATTTCTGGTTGAATGGCTACGTAAATAAGCAAAATTGCCGCATTTGGGGTGAAGAGCAACCAGAAGCCGTTCAAGAACTGCCCATGCATCCCGAAAAATGCACTGTTTGGTGTGGTTTGTACGCTGGTGGAATCATTGGACCGTATTTTTTCAAAGATGCTGTTGGACGCAACGTTACGGTGAATGGCGATCGCTATCGTTCGATGCTAACAAACTTTTTGTTGCCAAAAATGGAAGAACTGAACTTGGTTGACATGTGGTTTCAACAAGATGGCGCTACATGCCACACAGCTCGCGATTCTATGGCCATTTTGAGGGAAAACTTCGGACAACAATTCATCTCAAGAAATGGACCCGTAAGTTGGCCACCAAGATCATGCGATTTAACGCCTTTAGACTATTTTTTGTGGGGCTACGTCAAGTCTAAAGTCTACAGAAATAAGCCAGCAACTATTCCAGCTTTGGAAGACAACATTTCCGAAGAAATTCGGGCTATTCCGGCCGAAATGCTCGAAAAAGTTGCCCAAAATTGGACTTTCCGAATGGACCACCTAAGACGCAGCCGCGGTCAACATTTAAATGAAATTATCTTCAAAAAGTAAATGTCATGAACCAATCTAACGTTTCAAATAAAGAACCGATGAGATTTTGCAAATTTTATGCGTTTTTTTTTTAAAAAAAGTTATCAAGCTCTTAAAAAATCACCCTTTAGAAACAACCATAAGGTTTTGTGAAGTTTTAAAATATCCTGTTTTCTTATTAAATAAAATTGTTTTTAGATACATTACATAACATATATGTATTTTTTCCTAACAGTGATTCAAATTTCCCACCATCCAAAGGTAAATAAAAACAAATTTTAATGCGAAACTCTAAACTCTGCAAATTATTTTTACCCCTTTTTGTTCACACAACTGTACAATTCCGATATGAAGTAAACTTCCACCCTTAAATTTGTGTACAATGTCATAGGCTAGACAGTCAAAAACGCAAAATCGTGGGTCGTGTCAGCTGCCACGACCTATCTTATGGGCGCGCAATGTAACTGCACAGTGAACAACGCTACTCCCTTCTCTCTGACGTGACGATAACGTGAGAATCTGCGACATTTGGATTTTTGCCGTCGCAAACGTCTCAGCTGATTGCTCTCTCACAACGCAGGGTTGCCAATATCGATATACTGCAGTAATTATCAACTTTTATAATTCAATCTGTTCAATATGTTTGAAATTTTCTTAAAATAACTCAAAATCAGAGTCGAATGCTATTATTTATAAATATATAAACTATTTTTAATAGTTTGTTTTCAGTTTTGAGATTTTATATTGTAAAAAATTGTAATTGAAAACAAAGATGTGCTCAAAACTATATATGCGCATTAAGCAATGGCAACAATGTTCAAATGTAAACAAGCGCCATTAAAACAAACGTCAAATGAAACATTTATTGGATTGATTGGAAAACTAAAATACGTGTGTGCAAATCAATAAAAACAATGGAAGACGAAAAGTTAATAGCTCTAGTGGAGGCTAGAAGTGAATTGTTTAATAAGAGCCGAAGATGGCTGACACGTCGCGACCGGTATGGGAGGGAAGTGCGGAAGGCTAACGCCCCCAGCGGCAGCGGGATGGAGATGCAAAGACAGTGGCATTTGTTGGACGTGATTCATTCAGCCACACATTGTACCACGGCCGTAAGTTTTAATATATTAATTGAAAATACATACTTATATTTGAAAAAGTATTAATAAAAACTTAAATTTACAGGATTGGATTCTCACAAAATATTTGTGAAACCAATCAGGGTCAGTTGCCGATTGCAACTGAAGACAGTGGATTGCAGCCACTTGTCCATGTGCAGGAGGTGAAAGTGCCATCACCGGTATGGCCCAATCCACTAATAATATCGCTGCTGTCGCCATCGCCACCTGTCGCCGTGGTGCCATCCCCGACTCCTTCCTCATCCACCTCGCTTCCCTCACCATCCTGCTCTACGCAGGTGGCTACCCAAAAGGGCAGAAAACGAGGTCAATCTGGGTCAATTAGTAGCGAGGTTGACCAAAAAATGGTGGAAGCAATAGAGATCTTCAAAAATAAATGTTTAACCATGCAGATCCAACAACAACCACAATCAGTCGTTTAGCATTTTAGCCGTGTCCATTTTGAATAAAATGGATGAGGCTAAACAAGCTAGGGCTATAGAAAAAATGTTACAAGCAGCGTATGAAGTGCAGAGAGAGTGATATTAAATAAATACAAATGAATTATTTATTTTTAAATTATTATTTTACTTTTATTACATATATGTTTTTCATTTTTATGTAAATAATTTTGAAAATAAAAAATTAAATGATCTCATGAATTAAAAAAAATGGTATTTATTTTTAATAAGGTCCTTCAGGAGCATATGGTCCTCCTGTAATAGAGTCTAAATTGTTCTGGAATGGTACAGATCCTTCATTTATAAAATAGTTAGCAAGTCTCTCCCGTAGGTTAAAAGCAGTTGAAGGACCTCTACGCACCGAAGTTCGCATTGGTCGTAAAGAGTTGTTTTCAGTTTCCCGGCGCCACTCACCGGCACGAACAATGTTATGTTCTTCCACTCGATCTACATAGTTCTCCGGACAATACCAGCGATTGGTTGGAACATTATAAAACTGTGTAAGGCTATGCAAGCCAACACAATTTTTTCACAATTTTCTGGATTACATTCAATCGTTGTTTTCAAAATTCTCCACCGAGCAGTCAATATACCAAAGGAATTTTCTATGACTCTACGAGCGCGTGACAATCGATAATTGAAAATACGTTTCGTGTGTGTTAGATTAGCTCCAGGAAATGGGCGCATTAAATTATTTCGTAATGGAAATGCGGCATCTCCAACGAAAAAATAAGGAAAAGGTTCCGGTGACACGTCAGACAGTGGCACAGGTGGTGGCAAAGGCAGAGTGTTTTGTATTTATGCATGGCCAAAAGGAGTAAGTCGAAAGATTCCTGCATAAATAATAACAGAAATGCATTATACTATAATGTTAATCAATTTAATATACAGTACCTCCGTCACTTTGACTTCCATAGCTGCCAATACTAACTGCTGTAAACGTATATTTCGCATCACATACAGCCATCAAAACGATGCTAAAGAATTTTTTATAATTGTAAAACATCGAATTGGAATTGGCCGGGCACTTAATAGCAACGTGCTTACCATCAATTGCACCGACACAATTCGGAATGTTCCACATATTATAAAAATCTTTTGCAATGTCCTTGTATTGAGACTCTGTTGGCTCGCTTACATAAATTGGGGAAAGTAGCTGCCAAATTACTTCACACGTCTCTAATATGATTTCGCGTACTGTTGACTTTCCTAACTTATAGCTCCATGCAATGCTCTGCACCGAAACGCCTTGTGACAAATAGCTAATAATTGTAAGAGAAGTACATATGTATAGACATGCATACGTATATTAATTCGCAAAACACAACAAATCAACTTACAGTAATACCAACGAGAGCCTTTCCTCGGGTCCAATCCGCTGCCTTGGCTTCTTCAAGGACTTCGATATCAAATTCAGAAGCAAATCATAAACGTCCGGCGGCATCCTTGTATGCAAAAAAAATTGTTCTGGTTCCCTATTTTTCATTACCAGAAAAGTTTTTATCTGGTAACCGCAAACGCCCCAATTTTGATTGATTGGGCGAATTTTGTACCTTCTCTTTCGTTTTTTGTTTTTATACTGTTTATATAAACTATATAAAGAGTACAATTCGCACAATTCTAAAAACATTTGATCAATATTGTCCACTTCCATGTTGCTGCTGACACAATTTTTAGAATTGTATGAAATGTCAAACAAATGAAATGTAAACAAAAGAGAACAGCTGATTTCTGCGTTTTTGCCACGTTTTTCACTGTGCACACATTTTGCCGATAAGGAAGGAAAAGGAAGGCTAGCCTTTAAGTATTGCCGCAACCACTCTGCGATGAACATCAAGTTACGGAGGAATGTAATTCATTTTTTTCGCAATTTTTCTCAACTTGTTATGCCCTTCTCTCCGTAAACTGATATTCCCCTCATCTAGCCCCCGTGCGCACTTTGCTAACTTTGCGGGCTAAAAATGTGCCCATCCCTGGTTTACACGAAAGAAAGAGGAGTAAAATGCAAAAAAAAATTATTAAAAACGGTGCCAGTGATTTACACGAATATTAACTAGATAAGTGAAAAAACTCACACTATATGAAAAGTATAATACTCGTAATACTCTTGACAATAAAGAATTCGTACATAAAAATAAATAAACACTTTACCGATATCTATTACTTAATTTTGTTAAGATAATTTGATAAAAAAAGCACTATATAAAAAAATAGTTGATCTTAATTTATACACTGCTCTTATCAATGCGCGTTGAAGAACAGTTAGAAACTATAGACAAAAACTTGAGCTCTCTTGGTATAAATAAAGTAACAACAATGAACGAAGGAAAAGATAAGCGCGATCTTGTTATGCAAACCATTAAGCTGATTCAACCGTTTGACGGCAACAAAAACTACTTGGCGATGTATGTCGACAGCATCGATAGCGTTGTACCTCGGTACACAACTATCTCTTCAGAAGAGGCTGCATTTTATTTCAACTGTGTTACCTGCACTCTAAGAGGTTCTGCTCTTGATGTTATAAGACGGGAGCAACCATGTGATTGGACAAAACTACGACAATTGCTAATTGATGAATTTGGCGAACATACACCTGTGTCTACTCTTATTTTGGAAATCAGTAATATTAAATTTAAGAATAGTGTAAAATTATTGTGCGAAGAAATTAACATCGAAGTGTGTAGAGTAAAAGATTGTATTCAATTAAAAAATTAAAATATATCCACTAAAACATTTTTGTATAAAGAGCTAGATCTTCTTCTTCTTAATTGGCGTAGACACCGCTTACGCGATTATATCCGAGTTAACAACAGCGCGCCAGTCGTTTCTTCTTTTCGCTACGTGGCGCCAATTGGTTAATCCAAGCGAAGCCAGGTCCTTCTCCACTTGGTCCTTCCAACGGAGTGGAGGTCGAATACTTTCAGAGCTGGAGTGTTTTCGTCTATCCGGACAACATGACCTAGCCAGCGTAGCCGCTGTCTTTTAATTCGCTGAACTATGTCAATGTCGTCGTATATCTCGTACAGCTTATCGTTCCATCGAATGCGATATTCGCCGTGGCCAATGCGCAAAGGACCATAAATCTTTCGCAGAACTTTTCTCTCGAAAACTCGCAACGTCGACTTATCCGTTGTTGACATCGTCCAAGCCCCTGCACCATATAGCAGGACGGGAATTATGAGTGACTTATAGAGATTGGTTTTTGTTTGTCGAGAGAGGACTTTGCTTCTCAATTGCCTACTCAGTCGGAACTAGCACCTGTTGGCAAGAGTTATCCTGCGTTAAATTTCCAGGCTGACATTGTTGGTGGTGCTTACGCTGGTTCCAAGATAGACGAAATTATCTACAACTTCAAAGTTATGACTGTCAACAGTGACGTGAGAGCCAAGTCGCGAGTGCGACGACTGTTTGTTTGATGACAGGAGATATTTCGTCTTGCCCTCGTTTACTGCCAGACCCATTTGTTTTGCTTCCTTGTCTAGTCTGGAGAAAGCAGAACTAACGGCGCGGTTGTTGAGACCGATGATATCAATATCATCGGCATTCGCCAGCAGTTGTACATTCTTATAGAAGATGGTACCTTCTCTATTTAGTTCTGCAGCACGAACTCTTTTCTCCAGAAGTAGGTTGAAGAAGTCGCACGATAGGGATTCGCCTTGTCTGAAACCTTGCTTGGTATCGAACGGCTCGGAGAGGTCCTCCCCGACGGAGCTAGATCAAATTAGTTTTGTTGGGGTCAATGCCCTTTTCACTTACCACTGGTGTACGTTGTATGTTTGAAAAAATAAAAAAGGGAAAACTTTCGGGATGCACCACTTGTATATTTGACAACTGCTTTTATATGTTGCTTTTAAAATGCACTTAGTGTGCGAATAACTTTTTACAATTTCCAATTAAATTCACTGAGTATACTTTTGTATAAAGTTAAATTAGATGCACTTAGTGTGCGAATACCTTTTTTACAATTTTCAATTAATATATGTATAACTTTATTGTATGTATGTAACTTTATTTTTTCAATTAATATATGTATGTAACTTCACTTCGCGAACAAACTTAAACCTCGGGCGATGGGGCGCTGCGTGGCGGTGGCGGAAAACGGCGTGGACTCACAGGCGGTCGAATCAGAACTGATTGCTGAATAGCCTGACCCTTTTTATGTGGAGTGGTGTGGTGTGTGTTTGAGTGTGTGGATCCTCTTGCGTGTGGGTGGTGTTGATGTGGAGTGTGGTGATGTCGAGGCGAGTGTGGTGAGTGTGCGTGTTAGAGATGAGTGTAGGTGTGGTGTGGGGCAGGCGACTAAGGCTCATTTAGCCAAGTTTAAAGACGTTGAATTGCCAAATTATTTAACAGCATTAATAAACGCAAATTTAGTAACTGACCTTAAGTCAGCAATAAAAATTTTGAAAGAAAATAATGTATTTGAAGATGATAGAAAAGTGAGCAAAACCAAACAAAATCATAATCAAAGAAACCACCCATTTCCCAGAGTTCCCAACCTTTCTCACACAAATTCAAATAGAGAAAATGGTAACGAGTTTCACCGTCTAATTGAAATCGATTTTTTGACTATTCTCATGACAATAACTATCAGGGATATGCATTGCCACCTAATAACGCAAATTGTTTTTATCATTCAAATCCAAATGGATGGATTTATCATTCACAAATGAATACAATTTTGAATTTTCCTAATAGTTATGCTAACAGCAATAATTTTAGTGCGCTTAATGCCAATAATGTACCTAAAATGAATTCGCAAAAAATAAGAAAGCAAAATGAAAGTAATTCGAATCAATCTAGAATAAGGCGATACGGCGCTCCTCAACCAATGGAATTTGAGTCATAAAATTTTCAATTAGAAGCCTCGGAGGATTACCAACAATATAATTAAAACTTGAAGATAAATTTATAAGGTTTTTGATAGATATGGGGTCTTCTGTTAGTTTAATTAAGCCCCAAGTTCTTAGTAGTAGAATCATTGAAGTTAAACCAATATTATTAAAAGCAGTTACAGGAAAAGTATTTCTTAAACAAATTCAAGACGTTTTCGTCAATTACCATAACCAGAAATTGACATTTTACGTTTATAATTTTTCCGATCATTACGACGGATTATTAGGCTACAATACACTTCGTCAGCTCAACTCTAAGAACGATCTAAAAAATAATACTGTTAAAAAATATACACACACTAACTTACTAACCGAGTTGATGACAAATTTACTGACACATTCAGACTCAACCATTTAGATCAGGGATGGGCACATTTTTAGCCCGCAAAGTTAGCAAAGTGCGCACGGGGGCTAGATGAGGGGAATATCAGTTTACGGAGAGAAGGGCATAACAAGTTGAGAAAAATTGCGAAAAAAATGAATTACATTCCTCCGTAACTTGATGTTCATCGCAGAGTCAGGAATAAAGGGATGTTTAACTTATTCCAGTGTGAGAGCGCCTCAAAATAAGCGTTTTTTATAACATTTTCCATTATGGCCAGATTGAACAAAATAATAATTTTTGGGCATTTATCAACCCAATACCCAACATTTAGTCCGAATAAAAATTACTATGTAGTGGCTATTTATTATATGGAGAAACTATTTAAATCTTTTTAAAGTATATTAGAAGAACTGATTTTTGACCTTTCAATACCCAAAACAAGGACTGAAGCTTGTTAGCTCTCATTCATTAAATTTTTTTATTCATTTTCCATTGAGAATAATACTATGATGCTTCAAATTACAAAACGTTTCATCAAATACCTTTAAATATCACAAATTTACTTAATTTTCATTTTTTTACATTTTTTATAAGTGGTCTTGAACGATGCAACAAATCCCTCCGTTTATATATTTTTTGGTAAGATTACAATCTGGCCATCGCTCGTTTCCAATTGCTAAACGTCAAAACCACCTAAACTTTGACAGTTGATCGAGTTTAGGTGGTTTTGACGTTTAGCAATTGCTCTCTCACTTCCAGTGAGAGAGGAGTTAAACATCTCTTTATCTCTGGCAGAGTGGTTGCGGCAATACTGACATTGTACACAAATTTAAGGGTGGAAGTTTACTTCATATCGGAATTGTACAGTTGTGTGAACAAAAAGGGGTAAACATAATTTGCAGAGTTTAGAGTTTCGCATTAAAATTTGTTTTTATTTAGCTTTGCATGGTGGGAAATTTTAATCACTGTTAGGAAAAAATACATATATGTTATGTTATGTATCTAAAAACAATTTTATTTAATAAGAAAACAGCATATTTTAAAACTTCACATTTGTAAATATGGAGTGGTAAAACGTTGCTCTCACTTCCCTCTTCATGTTTGCCCGCGATGATCCCCTCACCTAGCCCTCAAAATGTGCACTCGTGCCCGCACGGGCAAAATGCCACTGAGGGCTAATGTGCCCATCCCTGATTTAGATAATGAAGAATCGAAAAAAATGAATAAATTACTGAAGAAACACAAAATAAAAACTATTCGTGAAGATCAAATCTACGTTAAATCCTGTAGGTACCCAGAAGTACATAAGCGGAAGTAAATAAACAAATAAGAGATAAGCTAGAACAAAAAATAATTTACTACAGTACTTCTCCATATTCTGCACCTATTTGGGTGGTACCTAAAAAACTAGATGCTTCAGGTAAAGACAAGTGGAGAATCGTTGTAGATTAAAGTAAGTTAAATAATATCACTGTGGATGACAAGTACCCCATTCCAAACATGGACGAGATACTGGACAAGTTAGGTAGATGTTTATACTTCACGACAATTGATTTGGCGCAAGGATTCCATCAAATCGAAATGGATCCAATAGATAGACAAAAAACAGCCTTTTCTGCACAAAATGGCCACTTCGTAATTGAGAATGCCATTCGGTTTAAAAAATGTGCCAGCCACCTTCCAACGGCTGATGAATACAGTCTTGGATGGTTTAAGACAAGATTGCATGGTTTATTTAGATGATATAGTAGTTTTCAATACATCTCTACAGGAGCACATCGAATCGCTCGATAAAGAGTTTCAAAGATTAACTGAAGCGAATCTAAAAGTGCAGCCGGACAAAAGTGAATTTTTAAAACAAGAAACCGAATTTCTTTGCCATGTTATTACCCCTTCTGGCATAAAACCAAATCCTAATAAAGTCGTAGCAATTTTAAATTATCCGATTCCCAAAACGGAAAAGGAAATTATAAAACAATTTTTGGGTTTAGCGAGATTTTACCGCAAATTTATTCAAAATTTTTCAAAGATAACAAAACCCTTAACAAATTGCTTAAAGAAAGGCAATATAGTGAATAATTCAGTTTATCAGAGCCGTAGAAACTATCAAGTTATTAATAACAAAAGAGCCGATCTTGGCGTATCCAAATTACGAGAAGTTGTTTACGTTACGACAGACGCCTCTAATGTAGCATTAGGAGCAGTGTTAAGCCAAATTGGACATCCGATCTGTTTCGCCAGCCGTACACTCAATGAACATGAGTTGAATTATTCGGCAACAGGAAAAGAGCTCTTGGCAATGGTATGGGCTACGAAGTACTTTAGACCATATTTATATGGCAGAAAATTCTTAATAAATAGTGATCATCGCCCTCTGAAATGGTTACATAATTTAAGAGAGCCAAAAGCAAAACTGCAACGGTGGAAGAGTATTCGAGTTTCGTATAAAATATTCGTTAGCTTATGAGTTGTAGAATAAAGACGTTTTAAAAAATGTAAGTATTTTAATAAGTTTTATTGCATATTATATCTACTATAGATAAGTTAAAAAAAATATTATTTTTAATAGGAACTCGGTTAGCAAAAGTTAGCATACTAAACAAAGCCAATTTGAAATAATGGTGGAGTTTATGGAAACACATCCAAACTTTGCCAAAGGCTACGTAAAATGTGCCGACGGTAAACAAACAAGTAAACATTTGTGGGAGCGGTTGAGTGAAAAATTAAATGGAGATGGACCACCCATACGGGACATGCTTTCGTGGAAACAGGTAAATTGCTGTGTGAACAAAATTATTTTGCTATTATACGTTACCTGTGCTTTGATTTATATTTATTTATTTTTTTTTTGCGTTTAAGGTTTGTGCAGATTACAAAACCAACATTAAGGCCAAAGCTCGAAAAAATAAATTGCATATGTCGGGGACAGGTGGTGGGCCTGCAAAAGTTTATTCATTCAATGCAGTTGAATTAAGAGCATTTGATTTACTGCAGATAAACCAAGCGGTAGATGGGATGGTAGATGCTCAAAAGTTCGGTGCGGGAACAAATGAAGTCACACAAAGCTACCATTGTGAAACCACGGATCCAAGCACTCATAATAACATAAGTGATTTACAAAATTTAGAGGAACTGCCACCTTTTACACCACCTTATCGCCCCCAAACGTCACCAAAATGTAGCACTGCGCGCTCACGTACCGCAAGTAAAAAAATCTATTGAAAATGCAAGTAGACGGGCAAATGAAGTTTCACAATGATTGTACAAAGATTTTAAAAGACGTGAATTACAATTTAAAATCTTTAGTTAAATATGTATAATAAAAAACTTGTTGAACAAAATGAAGAAAAAATAGAACTAGAAAGGCAAAAACTAAAGTTTGCGAAGTTAAAGCATGAATACAAAATTAAAAGCGACAGGTCAAGGAACAATATAAGACTTGCAAAACTTTAAATCAAGGAACAGATGTTAAATGTTAATACCCGTTAATTTTACTTATAATATTTATAATGAATATTTGAAAGAAATGAAATAAATGGATTGCTTTTTAGTTACTTTATTTAAATTACGAACGCAAGCTTATTTTAATTCGGTCTCGTATTGTTTGCGCAATTCGTGAAAACTCGTTTTGATCACCGTTGGGTAAAGCAAAATTAGATCGTTCTTCATTAGTTTCAATTACTGTTGGTGCTTCAACGTTGTATATGAGGCAAATGTTATGCAGGGCACAACAAACATTCAATTTTAACAACTTTTTTTGGTGCATAGTGAAGCTCTCTTCCAGCAAGCATGCATCGAAAACGACTTTTTAAAATTCCAAATACACGCTCGATTATTGATCTTGTTTTTGTAAATTTTTCATTGTACATTGCTATATTGGCAAGTGATTCCACATTAATGCCCGGCTTCACAGTCCATACTTAAGTTGTGCCTAAAAAAAATCTTAGCTAAGCATTGTTGCAAACTGAGCAGTCGTTTGCGTTTCACAGTCAATGCTTAATTTCTATAAAATTTTATTATGATATATGGCAACGTTGTGGGCAACATATGTTTTACAAATGTCATTCATAAAAATATGTTTGAAATATTTAAATTATAACAGACAATACATAAATATGCGAGGAAACTTATATCAAAAATGGATGAAAACAACAAAAGAACCCCAAATTTCATCACTAGCGAGTCGGAGCACCCATTGGAACTGAAGGAAAAGTATAAGCTGTTATTGAGTGCAAGCGAACGGACACTTGCCCTACGCTACGAAAGATGTCGCTGAAAATTCAAAGCAAATTCAAAACAAAAATCAGCTGTTATTTAAGCAGTGCTTAAGACTCCAATTTTCAGTGCTTAAGCATAACCTAAGTATGAACTGTAAAACACTATTTTCCTGTTTTATCTTAAGCACAACATATGTAGGGACTGTGAAACCGGGCATAAAAATAGTGCAAATATTATGAAGAGCACAACATACGTCCAAAATTTGCACCACTTTTCTGGGCCATAATGTAGTTCTCTAGCAGCTAACAGGTATGCTCACCAAGAATGCGAATTCCTATTTCTCCTTCACATAGTTGGTTTGTAAATATTGGCGTTCGCTTGACAAATTCCACACATGTGAATTATGACACGCCCCAGAAACCGACCATTAGCGGCTTTTATCATCATCTTATGATCACATAAATATCTAGGTTTTGGAAACAAAAAAAATAATTACCTTACCATATTTACATGCTTTAATTTCCTATTGAAATATAAATGCTCATTAACTGCCTGTCGTATCATTTGGATGTGAGTACCATTCACCACTCCAATTACTCCTGGAATTCCAGACATTGAGAAAAAGCTCGTTTCCTTCATTTTTCTCCTCTGAAGACATTGCAAAAGTTATGTGTTTTGGACACAGTACTTTCTCAATTGCTTTACAAAATTCAAACACACAATGCGAAACTGTTTGTTGAGCTAGTCCTGTATAGTGATATTGTCCAATTTGCTGTTGGTACCCTCCATGCGCCAAAAATTTTAAAGTTGCCGCTAATTTTACAATTTCGGGTATTCCTGTGGACCTGCGTGGAGTTTTAAGCTCACCACTTAAGCTAACCAACACATATTTGAATGATTCCTTGCTTAAGCGAAAGTTTTGCACGAAACTATTTACGAGTAGAAGCACAAACATTTTTAAAGAATCGCATTACACTTTAACATTCAAACTTACCTTTTTCACTAAGATTCATTACATTAGACTTGCTGCAAATGCACAAAGAAAATCTAAAAGTTATGTTAAATAAGGTACAACTACATTTTTATAACGGATATTGTTACAACTAAACAAGGTACCTTTCTTTTTGTTGTCCGTTTTGTCATTATCTTCACATTTATCAATTCCGCGTTTCCGCTTTTAAAACCACATTTTCTATAACGGGTATTGTTACAACTAAACAATGTACCGTTTTGTAATAATTTTCATATTCATTTCATTCGAATTCGGCGTTTATGCCTGTATCCAGGATACAAATTTAAAGTATATAAAATTTAAGATAAATATAAATATATAATTATTTAAAGTTAAGGTGTATTTTAAAAAATGAGTGCAAATTCATCAGGTAAGTAATATACGATTTAAATCGATAAAAATATAACTTAAGGCATTTAAATAGATTGTGTTGAAGCGTCAATGTGCTTAAAGCGTCGGAAGTGCAATCAATGTGGAAAATTGTAAAAATAATCCAAACATTTGATAGTAAAGAAACATGTATTTCCTTTGCGGAAGGGAAAGGATTGATTTTAAAATCTAAAATGTGTCGTACGCATAAAGTGCCAATGACGCTGTCATTAAATAAAAGTAGCACTGTTGAGGTGTTCTGATGCCGGAAAGGTGGTTGTCGCAACCGAACTGCGCTGGCAAGGTCGAGTGATACCTGGTTCGATAACACGAAAATTCCACTTCTTCAAGTATTTTATCTAATGTATGTGTATGCATCTTATTGGGCGCATGCGGAAGTGAGAAAGAACAGTTTTATCAGGGAACCAGTTTTATCTAGCGCTACTATATATTACTGATATAATTACTTGCCGCGAAGCCGTAGTATTATACCAGGTTGATCATCAGGTAGCAGTAGGTAAAATTGGTGGCCCTGGTTAAACTGTTCAAATAGATGAAAGCAAATTTAGAAAGAGGAATTACAACAAAAGTAATAATAAAAACATATGTTTTTTATGTAATTAATATATCTTTTCTTATTTTAGGGTGGAGAGTCGAAGGGCACTGGGTTCTTGGGATGGTTGAGGAAGGGAGTGACGACCTTTGGCTGGAGGTATGTCCCGGCAATGTCAGGTGCGACGGGTTAATCACAGCGACCCCGAGAATCCGTTCGTCGCAGAGGATGGGATCCACACTCACCGTATCAAGTCGCAGTGACGCGTAATTAAACGGTTTTTATTAAAGACAATTATTATAATTGTGAAGATTTTTCCAATTTAATTTCTGAATATATTTGGAGGACAAATATTGCAAATAATCATTATGATCCTTTTGTTAAATTGTTACATGCAATTAAACATACTTATAAGCCTTAAAACTTTTTTTATTACAATAGAAAATTTATTTCAGATGGTATTTGTTTCCTGCAATTGAGCTTTTATATTAATTTTTATTCGTTTGATAAATGTGTAATTATGACACACCTTATTATCTGTCAACACGGAATATGTTTCTTATTGTGCATGTAATGAAATTTGTGTAAAATATAAAACGCTTATTTTAAATATCTAAATAATTACTGAAAAATAAATATGTAGAAACAATGTAGTGAAGTTTAAGTGTATAATAAGTGCATAATATGAAAGAAAAAGCTACTAGAAATCGAGAAATTGCAAGATAAAATTTGCAAAATTTTCAACTTTAAATGCAAATATCTCGAAAACTATAACAATTATATTTTTCTTAATCTGGAGCATCAGCCCTATTCAACCATACCTCTTTTAACCCTGAAATCGTGGGATGGTATACTGAAGTTTCCCCAGAACCGCTATTAAAAATTAAGGAATTTGAGTTGTATTTTTATTTGGGCCAAACAAGTTATTATCGATTCGGATAATTTCGAATAGAAATTTATGCAGGCGTAACGAGGCTTTACATTCCAGTACACACTTGCGAAGCATTTTCCTTCTGTAAAAAAGTTTCAGTTAGTATTTGGCTATAATTTAACTCATTGAACTGTGAAAATAATAAAAAAATATATATATAATTATATTGAAAACTTAAATAACTTACTTTTAAAATACACCGTCCGTTCGAATGGCAAAATAGTGTTGCGTAAGCTAATTTAAACTACTTTTTACTACTACATATATAGATATTGCAAATTCAAAAAATAGTTATTTTAAGAATCCTTTTTATTTAAAAACTTAGCTTAGAACTAAAAAATAATATGGAAAATCTGTTAGGATGGTCAAACCCTCCATTTGGGAATGAGTAGGATTCCTGATCGCCGGCGTATACTTAGCTAAATTCTGGCATATAAAACGTGTATGAAGTTTGTGATTACAAAAATTTACACTTAAAATATAGGAAACATGGCTATAATAATTATGTCTTGATTTATCTTACAATAACAAAATGTGTTTACAGTTCAGACGAATTATTATGATATGTAATACCAAATTTTTCTACAATAGTTATCTCTTTTGGTCCACTCATAATCGAAAATAATTTCCAATTTGTCCATGAATAAGTTAACTAAAACGCTTAAAAATATATATCGCTCATTTGCTGCAAGACCGGCATAAGTCAAAAAAATCGATTCTCCAGAAAACGCGTTTAAAGTTTTCAACTGACTACAACCTTACACGGTGACTCCAACCTTACACCTCTTCTCAAGCGGAGCATATAAAAGGTATGCATATGAATTTTTCATTCAACATGAAGTATGATATAACGAACAATTCTGCAGCATTAACTCAAAAATCACGTTTTTTGATTTATGCCGGTCTTGCAGCAAATGAGCGATATATCATACTAGCTGACCCGGCGAACTTCGCCCCGCCCAATTTTTATTTTTTTTTTGGAAGTCATACAGCCGGTTTCACGAAATTTTCTAATTGAAAATTAAGTTTCATTTAATTTTAATTTTGATTTTTATTTAACTTTGCACTTAAGTTTGCAGCGTTTCACCATTATTCATAATTGGCAACCCAAAAATGACAAAGCAGGGATGTTAGTAAGAATAACAGCTGATTTATGTAAACAAATAAATTGTACTGATTAATAAAAATGGAGAGTGTAGCTCGAATAGCTTATGTGTTTTTGCACATATGTATATGTAAATGTGCCTTATCAGTATTTTTCTTTCCCTCATTATACGAGAGCGACGATTTATAAATATATTTATTAAAACCTCGCACTCCATATCACTTTCGTCGTCAGATTCCATTTTTTATAATATAAGTATTATCTTCTGCTACTTGCAAATCAGCTGATTGGAAAACGTTAACATAGTTGCATATGACAGTATTTAATTAATATTTAAATGGCAAAGGGTGACCATTTAGATACAAATTAAGTCAAATGGTGAAACTGAAATAAATTAATTTTCACTTAAATCAGTTTCGTGAAACCGGCTGATAGACTCGTATAACTTTACCACAAATAAATATTCATTTAATGTTTTTAATGTTTGTAGCGCCATCTACTGTAACATACCGCACTTACTCAATACCGCTGTTAGCGCCACCAACTGGTGGATAGCTCTTTGCTAATAATAAACAAATAATTTGCAATAAATAAATAATGCGACTATAAGGAGAGTTATAAACTATCCTATCTTTCAAGTTGGACCAAACTGCACACAGTGTTAAAAATTTCATTAAAATCGGTTCAGTAGTTTAGGAGTCCATCGCAAACAAACAACGTGACACGTGATTTTTATATATTAAGATTTATTTATATCAAGAAGATATAATTAAATCTTTTGATAACAGCATTAAACTTCATTCTATAAGCAAAATTTAAAATAGTATTTATAAATGTCTCTTCTTATTCTTAATTGGCGTAGACACCGCTTACGCGATTACGAGTTTCGTTTCTTCTTTTCGCTACGTGGCGCCAATTGGATATTCCAAGCGAAGCCAGGTCCTTCTCCACTTGGTCCTTCCAACGGAGTAGAGGTCTTCCTCTTCCTCTGCTTCCCCCGGCGGGTACTGCGTCGAATACTTTCAGAGCTGGAGTGTTTTCATCCATCCGGACAACATGACCTAGCCAGCGTAGCCGCTGTCTTTTAATTCGCTGATCTATGTCAATGTCGTCGTATATCTCGCACAGCTCATCGTTCCATCGAATGCGACATTCGCCGTGGTCAATGCGCAAAGGACCATAAATCTTTCGCAGAACTTTTCTCTCGAAAACTCGTAACGTCGACTCATCGGTTGTTGTCGTCGTCCAACCCTCTGCACCATATAGCAGGACGAGAATTATGAGCGAGAGAGGACTTTACTTTTTCAATTGCCTACTCAGTCCGAAGTATCACCTGTTGGCAAGAGTAATGCTGCGTTGGATTTCCAGACTGACATTGTTGGTGCTGTCAATACTGGTTCCTAAAAGACGAAATTATCTACAACTTCAAAGTTATGACTGTCAACAGTGACGTCCCACTGTGGGGAAGGGGGGACCTCAGGATTCAAGGGGGAAACCGAATATTCCCGCGGCAAGGCATGCCTGTCGCAAGAGGCGTCTAAAAGCCAAATGCACTATGTCTGACAAGTACAGGTCATTTTTTGAATGTCAGCATGGTATAGTAAGTCGGAAAAGTGCTATATTAAAATTATATTATATTCTTTAAATGGGTTTGCGATTATATAACGAGCACTAATTTATGAATTGACACACAACACATACATACAGCCGGGTTCTTAAGAGCTCTTCGGAGTTCTTAGGGGCTCGACTGGCAGTAGCGAGAGCTACAGGTCATACCAAAGACTAAAACATGGTACCAAGGTGAGCAGTCTGCCCTTGGAGGAAACTCCAAACTGCTCATTGGGTTTGGCCCTTTGGGGAGATTCGTGGTGGATGTGGCTTAAACCTAAATGCAGGAAGGGCATTAGTCCAATGTGGAGTCGCACTGCGGCCGGGTGCCGGACCCAGAGTACGGCAGAGGTTTTAGAAGGGCCTCGAACCCGACCAAGGTGGCTAGGGTGTTTCCTTTGGGTTTCACCCGAACCGATTGGAACCAAGGTATAAGTGTATGTGGCGGCACTCATGCTTTGGTTCTTCCAAGGTGTAGTGTTGTGCATTCACTTATGCTTTGAGGCGCTGATCAACGCATTGTTTTGATCTATGTGCTTCTAGTAATAGAAAGCACCGTGGATTTGAACCTTTGCAGGTAGATGCCCTCGCTCAAAATAAATGTATAAATTGATAATTTAATATTAAAGCATTTTCGCTTTACGCAACCCGTTTTAACCTCTCACCACCCTTATTCACCAGAGGTGGCCATGATGTTTTTATTGTGAACCTACTCTTGGGGGGGTAGGTTAAGGACTGTGAATGGCTTCTTTATGATGGTGAATGGGCACTTTCCTTACTCCCTTGTATCATGGTGATTGGTTTACTCGCTCTTCCTCATTGAATTTTCGCATCTGTTTGGTCTTTTATTGAAAATAGTTTTTTCGTTGCCACCCATGTGTTACAAAAACCTGGTTGATAGGTCAGTTGTTTCGTTACTCATTGTTCACAGAAAACTGGTGCAACGCTCATCGCGACTCTTGCTATAGCTCATTTGTTTCGTTATTCATTGGTCACCACTGCCTATCGTAAGTCATTTTCCTTATAAGTAAAACAACTGAATTTTTTATATTATTTCTTTTTATTTAATTTTTTTTTCGAAGTTTACATGTTTATAGATAACAGTTCTATTTATCCTTTCTATTTTCACAAATTCTCAGAAATTATTTAGGTTTAGTTTTTAAATATTACCATTTGTATATACACACATTAAAAACTGAATTTTTCTTACAATAATTTTTACAAATTTTTAGTATTTGTTTTAGATTAACTTTTAAATATTAAAATTCATGTATACATTTATACATTACAAACTGAATTTTCTTTCTTACAATGAATTGTTTGGCAACATTTATGTATGGTATTTACTGTATTAACATTACTTGCTATAAAAACGCTTATACAGGGTAGGCCATTTAAAGTTGACCCATCTGGCAACGCTGTAACTTTTAACAGCGCTGACAAATCGGCTAATGTCATACCGCGTTAGAAGCGTCATTCGAAGACAATTTATACCATGGAACAGTACACTCCAAAAGAACGCGCTGAAATTGTTCAGCTTTATATTCAAAATAACTTTTCAATTGTGTTAACTCAACGTGCGTTTCGCAAAAAAAATAAAGTGAAAAGTGCTCCAGTTAAGAACACAATTAAGTCTTTATACGCAAAATTTGTGAACACCGGTAATCTCAGTAATGCCAGTCATGCATCCAGACAACGCACAAGACGTTCTGATGAAAATATCGAAGCTGTACGAGCCAGTATTGAGGAGACTCCATCGACATCGAGTTATCGCCGCTCTCAGGAATTAGACATCTCTCGCACCACTCTCCGACGCATAATTCATAACGATTTGAAGATGTTTCCATATAAAATTCAAATGGCACAAAAACTAAACCCAGCTGATTATCCGCGACGCCTTAATTTTGGCAAATGGGCCATCGAAATGGCTGAAAACGAACTTGACTTTTGGCGAAAACTCATCATGTCAGACGAGGCACATTTCTCGTTGAATGGAGGCGTAAACAAGCAAAATTGCCGATTTTATGCCACCGAAAATCCTCAATTAATTGAAGAACAGCCTCTTTACGACCAAAAAGTAACAGTTTGGTGCGGTGTTTGCGCGAATATGATCATCGGACCGTATTTTTTCGAAGACGATGATGGAGCCACGACAACAGTCAATGGTGAGCGTTATCGAGCCATGATAACGGATTTTGTGATACCCATTATTCGCGAAAATGACATGGATAACTTCTGGTTTCAACAGGACGGGGCTACATGCCATACAGCTCGACCAACAATCAATTTATTGCGACCATTTTTCCCCGGGCGATTGATATCGAAAAATGGTGATGTTGACTGGCCACCGAGATCACCAGATTTGACGCCACCAGACTTTTATTTGTGGGGTTATTTGAAATCCAAGGTATACGCTAATAAGCCAAAGACCTTAGCTCAACTGAAAGCCAACATTCGACGTGAAACAGCCGCCATATCATCCGAAACATTGGCCAAAGTCATGGAAAATGTCGAAAAAAGAGTGCATTTAGCTGTCAAAGCTAAAGGTGCCCATTTACGCGATCTCATTTTTAAATATTAGCTGAAACAAATCCCCTTGGACCAAAATAAATTATTTTTGAAATGAACAAAAAACATTGTTTTCTTTTGTTCTTTTTTTTTAGAAACAAATGGGTCAACTTTAAATGGCCTACCCTGTATATGGTTTGTATATCATTTATATTATTACACTTTTTATAAATTGCAATACTAAATTCATCAATTTACTAATTCTTTGTATTCACACAATTTGTGCATTTGTAAGTCATTTCAATTAATAACTAAAATTAATTTTTAGAGAGTTAATACTTTAACCTTTAACCACAACCTTATGTTTCAGTAAACATTAAAGAAAAATCATCAAAACAACTTTATCTTAGAAAAATAAAAGCGCACTATCAATAAGTACAACAAACAATAACAACCCTAATAATTATATACTAGTAAACAACCAGCATCTCAATAGTATGAGCAACGATAAGCATGGCCCATATAAGCAACTGGAACAATAGCCTCGGGTCCCTTTATCATTATCGACTGCCGAGTAACAAGTTACCATTTGTAACACTTGTACAGTTTAAGTGTAATATATTCAATATTGAAGTACATGTGAATACGGTGAAATATTATACAAATAAAGGATCAGTCAGAACCAATCTCATTGGCTGACTTAAAATTATATTTTTATTTTATTCCTAACGAGTAAATAAATTAACTGGCGCCTAACGTGGGGCAGCAACAAAAAAGGATCATCAATAATATCCTTAGTCAGTCTGCCTGAAAGGGAAGGACCTAGTCCCTGAAAACAAAAAAAGGATTAATTTAAACCATCCAAGAAGTTTACGAGTGCATCATCCCACATAACGGCAATCAAAAGAGATTCACATAAAAATCCTAATACGACAACAAATTGAAAGTAAAGGATCAATATACCATCCTTGGCAAACAACACGCTTTCATAGAAAGAATGCCATATCAAGCAGCGCTCGAAGAATACAACTGGAGACCGATCTTTAGTAAACTAAATCAACAAATAAATTAGCAAGATGACAGAACAAGCAAATTTAATTGCATTAACCAACGCAGTCGCCGATACATATGTTCTTACACCAGACCAGAAGAAGTGGATCTGAATATGTTTAAATCAATAACACAACTTAATGGTGATTGCAATGAATACAGGAATTGGGGGAAAGTAGCAACCACATTAATGGAAGACATACGACAATTCGAAGGACATAATATATATGCCAAAGCATTAATAATGATCAGAGGAAAAATTACTGGCAAAGCAGCACAGATTCTGATCCACCACAGCGTAAAGAGAAACTTCCAAGACATCATCGATAGGCTAGACGATTCCTATGCCGACAAACGACCAATATACGTTCTGGAGGAAGATATGATGAAAATACAACAAAAAGAACTACCACTGCATGTATATTATGACAATCTGAACCAAGCATTGAATGTAACGCCATCCAAGATTAAGATGACACACAAGGAAGAACGAATAGTCCAAGTACTGACACAAGAAATCCAAGCTAGAGCAATCAGAACATTCGTCATTGAACTGAGAAGTGTACTATCAAGAATGCCATCTTTGCACGAGCCTGCATAACATTAGCAGATGCCTACAGTATCTCCCGTACAATGCAACATGATTCACGCCATCAGAGCCCCGAGTACGTTCCACGATACAACCATCATCAGAATCATAATTTCAGCAATCAACATCAGAATAATTATTCTTGTCAACAACAACCCCCAGTTGAACCAATGCATATCGATTCATCCACCATATTCCGTAGACCAACGAGACAAGGTTACAACAAGAATCAGCAACAACCACCACGAAATCCGCAGCCTCGACAGAATTATCAAAATCCATTTAAGAAAGTAGCAGGAGCATTGGAATACAAACGAGAACGAGACAATACAAGTCATGCTAATATACAACCGAAGAATCAACGGATCAACCAAATTACTCACGATCAACAATCAAATACAGAATATGAATAGGAAGAATATTTTTTTATTCTAAAACATGGGTTGCCAACGCTTGTAAGGACCACAGAAGAAGGTAACTCAGTGTATGTTTTAATTGATAGTGGTGCAGAAGAAAATTATGTAAATCCAAAATTCCCTCACGCAGAAAGAATAGAAGTAGAAAGTAAAAAACAAGCCGCTACTTTACATCGTAAATCATTAATTAAATATGACAAGAAAGTGAATATAATAGGATTCAGTATAGAATTTGTAGAACTCAATACCTTACAAGATTTCGATTTCTTGATAGGAATTAAAGGTTTAAAGCAAATGAAAGCAATGATAGATACAGAAAGAAATGTATAAAAAAGAAAGAAATAAACAGAGTAAAATATTACCGTACGTAACTACAGTAGAGGCAGAAATCATAACAGAAAGAAATAATCCTATTTTGGTCAGACAGTATCCATACCCTCAAGCAGATAGAGCATTTGTAGAAACTGAAATAAAAAAATTACTAGATAATGAAATAATACAGCCAAGCAAAAGCCCGTACAATTCACCCATATGGACAGTTTATAAAAAAAGGAATGACGAGCAAGGCAAGCCAAGAAGACGCAAGGTTATTGTCTTCCAGAAGTTAATAGAAACGAAAAATAATACATTACAGATACTAGAAACTTGCTATTGGCCAAATATAAAAAATGATGTTATTCGACTAACTAGAACTTGTAGCATTTGTAAAGATAACAAATAAGAACGCCACCCGATAAAACAAGTTTTTGCAAAAACACCCATACTTGAAGGTATAGGCACACAAATACAAATGGACATATTTGAAATGGATGGAATAATGTATCCCTCATGAATAGATAGATACTCAAAATACGCATATATGAGAAAATTAAACGGCAAAAGAGAATTCTACAAAATATTAGAGGAAGTACTCATACAAATATTCCTTTTTTGTAATAAACTAATGACAGATAACGAGACTATATTCAATAGCATAGCAGCAAAAGCTCTATTCCAACGGCTATATATTGAACATTCAATGACCGCTGCAAACCCTTCAACATCGAACGCTCAAGTTGAACGGCTGCATTCAACCATTCTGGAAATTACTAGAATTCGCATTAAACAAAATAAATCAACTGCGACTGAAGAACTATTCAACGCAATCAAAGAATACAATAGGACAATACATTCTGCCACAAAAAGGAAACCTATCGAATTATTTTTTGAAAGGAGCAAGACTGAATCAATAAAAGAACTGATGGAAAATAAGCAGGAGTATATGCTATCATAAAACAATAAAAAACGAACACAAAAGGAATATAAAACAGCTGTTATGTAAAACAAAACCGACGAAATAAAACAAATCCACGCTATTTGAAGAAAACTGTACAAGAGAATCGTGAGGACACAATTTTAACAACGGAGGGGAAGATCGTACACAAGGACAACCTCAGAAACAATGATGAAGATAACAGACGATTAAACAAAAGGTTATATTGCAAGAATTATACAAGGAGTTATTTGACCTAACTACGACAATTAATTTCGCGAAGAACGGAATTTTTTATTCAGCAGCAATAAATACGGACGAGATTGAAAGGATATTAGAAAAGGAACAAACTAGTATACCGGTTATTGAATATGCAGACACGTATGTAGGTAGATTAGACGACACTTTCATTGTAATTTTTAAATATCCAGTCATTGAAACGAAATGTACAACGTACAAAGTTCATTATCCTATCGTCAAGGCATTTTGGATAGGAATAAAATCGTAAGTAAATGTGAAGATAAAATAATATTAACATCTAAATGTAAAAATAATTTAAGTAAATATATTTGTAAACAAGAACCTAATGACAATTGTACAATACCAATGGTCGAAGGGTACGAAGCCCATTGTAATGTTATCCAAGAAAATAACGCAACTATTATAGATTTAGGACATGGTAATGACGTATTACAAGTTTTTTTAAACGAAAAATCAATTGAAGGATTGAATTTAATCCAATTTAATGAAACAACTATTATTGTCTCAGAAGTATTCAACAACCAGGAACAAGATAGCTAGTAGAAACGAAAGAATTTACATTCTTGAAACATTGGAATCAGAAAACGAATATCAATTTGACAACATTAAAAAATTCAATAAATTTTTTAATAAAAAAAAAATTCAATAAATTTTTTAATACCATTTGAAGAACACCCATTCAAGAATATGTTCATAACTATAGGAGTACTTGTAGTCCTATAATTAAGTATATTTGTAATATTCAAACTATATATAATTTATCAAAAAACTGTGTATCTGAGAAACTACAACGCTACCATAGAACGTGTACGAATGACTCATCTACTCAAGACTCTAGTATAGATCAGGAGATTTTTTTTCACAAGAGAGGGGAGGGTTAATACTTTAACCTTTAACCACAACCTGATGATTCAGTAAACATTAAAGAAAAATCATGAAAACAAGTTTATCTTAGAACAATAGAAGCGCACTATCAATAAGTACAACAAACAATAACAACCCAAATAGTTATTTACTAGTAAACAACCAGCATCTCAATAGTATGAGCAGCGATAAGCATAGCCTATATACGTATAAGCAACTGGAAAAATAGCCTCGGGTCACTTTATCATTATCGACTGCCGAGTAACAAGTTACCACTTGTAACACTTGTACAGTTTAAGTGTAACATATTCATATTGAAGTACATGTGAATACGGTGAAATATTATACAAATAAAGGGTCAGTCAGAACCAATCTCATTGGCTGACTTAAAATTATATATTTATTTTTTTCCTAACGAGTAAATAAATTAACTAGCGCGTACCGATCCATGTTCGCGAAAACGTTTGATTTTTTACGATCGGTGCGCGCACATGTATGTCGTGTATGGCGTTATGTGCGCACAAAATCTCATTTCTCTCGTGTCGTCGAACACTGAAGATCGCGGACGAACAATCGCAAGTGTTAAGGAGGGAGCCTGCTTTAGAGGCTTCAAAAAGATTTTTTTGGGAGGGAAAGAAATAATTGATTCAAGTGAAATTGATAGGCCTTATAGTTGTATATTTGAACATCTTTTACAAATTTTTTGGATACGAAATCTTTGACATTCTGCTTTTAGGAAGCAATTGCCCGATGCGTCTCGCATGTGAATTTTTCGGACGGCGGGCAGGATGCAGGTCGCAATTTCTATCGGAAACAAAAAAATCAAAGAGATTCATATTTTTTAATAATTTATCTTTTAGTTAAACTAAGAAAATTAAAAAAAATTTAAAATTTTTAAATTTTTTTAAAAATATGATAAGGTCCAATCAGTTTGTTGACGGTGGGCTTTAATCTTTCACACAATACGCTCGATAGAACCTTATATGCAATGTTGAGGAGGCTAATCCCACGGTAGTTGGCGCAGATTGTGGGGTCTCCTTTTTTATGGATAGGGCATAGCACACTTAGATTCCAATCGTTGGGCATGCTTTCGTCCGACCATATTTTACAAAGAAGCTGATGCATGCTCCTTATCAGCTCTTCGCCGCCGTGTTTGAATAGCTCGGCCGGCAAACCGTCGGCCCCTGCCGCTTTGTTGTTCTTCAGGCGGCCAATTCCTATTCGAACTTCTTCATGACCGGGTAACGGAACGTCTACTCCATCGTCATCGATTGGGGAATCGGGTTCGCCTTCTCCTGGTGTTATGCGTTCACTGCCATTCAGCAGGCTGGAGAAGTGTTCCCTCCATAATCTAAGTATGCTCTGGGCATCGGTAACTAGATCACCTTTGGGGGTTCTACAAGAGTATGCTCCGGTCTTGAAACCTTCTGTAAGCCGCCGCATTTTTTCGTAGAATTTTCGAGCATTACCCCTGTCGGCCAGCTTATCAAGCTGTTTGTACTCACGCATTTCGGCCTCTTTCTTCTTCTGTCTGCAAATGCGTCTCGCTTCCCTCTTCAACTCTCGGTATCTATCCCATCCCGCACGTGTTGTGGTCGATCGTAACGTTGCGAGGTAGGCAGCCTGTTTTCTCTCCGCTGCGACACGGCACTCCTCGTCGTACCAGCTGTTCTTTTGCACTTTCCGAAAACCAATGTTTCGGTTGCAGCTGTACGTAAGGAGTTTGAAATGCCGTCCCACAGTTCCCTTATACCGAGTTGTTGACGAGTGCTCTCAGAGAGCAGGAGCGCAAGCCGAGTAGAAAATCTTTCGGCTGTCTGTTGTGATTGCAGCTTCTCGACGTCGAACCTTCCTTGTGTTTGTTGGCGTGCGTTTTTTGCTGCACAGAGGCGGGTGCGAATTTGGGCTGCAACAATATAGTGGTCCGAGTCGATGTTAGGACCTCGGAGCGCACGCATATCTAAAACACTGGAGACGTGTCTTCCGTCTATCACAACATGATCGATCTGGTTGGTGGTTTTTCGATCCGGAGACAGCCAGGTAGCTTGATGGATCTTTTTATGCTGGAATCTAGTACTACAGATAACCATATTTCGGGCCCCGGCGAAGTCGATCAGCCTCAACCCATTTGGGGATGTTTCCTCGTGGATGCTGAATTTACCGACCGTAGTGCCAAAGATACCTTCTTTGCCCACCCTGGCGTTGAAGTCGCCAAGCACGATTTTAACATCGTGGCGGGGGCATCTCTCATAAGTGCGCTCCAAGCACTCATAAAAGGCATCTTTGGTCACATCGTCCTTCTCTTCCGTCGGGGCGTGGGCGCAAATCAGCGATATGTTGAAGAACCTCGCTTTGATGCGGATTGTGACTAGACGTTCATTCACCGGAGTGAATGATAGTACTCGGCGACGGAGTCTCTCTCCCACCACGAATCCCACACCAAACTTGCGCTCCTTTATATGGCCACTGTAGTAAATGTCACAAGGACCTACTCGTCTATGTCCTTGTCCCGTCCATCGCATTTCTTGGACGGCGGTGATGTCAGCCTTTATCTTTACGAGGACATCTACCAGCTGGGCAGCGGCACCTTCCCAATTAAGGGACCGGACATTCCAGGTGCATGCATTCAAATCATAGTCCTTATTTCGTTTGCCGTGGTCGTCATCAAAAGGGGGGTCTCTCGTTCGAGGCTGTTTTTTTCTTTTCATTGGGGGTGTTTTTTACGTGGCGGGTCCCAAACCCAGCGCACAACCCTATGCAGGGGATGTTTCGCCTTCTCACTTTAGCTCGCCTTCAAACGGATGTTCTTAGGCTACCCAGAGGATACTTGGTCAAAGACCGGAAGTCGTGAGCTGCTTGAGTCATATGTAAAAGAATCGTTTCTGGCCACTCCCAAGTGAATGGCGATCAGAGAACTTTCCTCACTTGCGTGAACTTCTACACATGACTCCATCCTCCAATATTCACTCTTCTAAATTGAAAGCTGAATTTTCTGCCATTGTCGTCTGGTGACCAACGCCGATAAAGTACAGTACAGCCATCATTTCTTGTTTGTGTTTCCGAAAAAAAAGCACGTGGATAGTGTTTGGTGGATTTATTGTCAGACATACAAATCGAAGTGGGATTGTGGTATCCGCAAGGCCCATGAACCATAATGGTTTTCATCACTTCGTATAATACTGGATCTTTCTCTGCATCAGGAATTTCAGCAGAAATGATTTCATCAATTTGATCTGGTGTAACCACCATCCAAAAAGGAATGTGTGCGTGCCTCTCTTTTGCCACTCCACAGAGTATATCTAGTATCTAATCGCAACGTATATACGTTGCTTCTAGATAAAGTCCATCGATGCTGTTGTTTGAAAAGTCTTGATGTGACATCGTGACGATCGCTTGCTGATTGACCGTGATCCATAATAACGCACGTATGTCATCTGCTAATGTACTTATGTTGATGCCAAAAAGAACACCGACCGATATTACAAATTTCAATCTGTAATTGATCACATTGTGTGCAACACACATAACATTTTCACTGAATAATTTCAAAAAATTTTTGAAGCAAACGACAAATTTGAACGTTTCAAATAATTGAAAAACAAAACAAAAAAAATTGTATGAAAAAAATTAACTTTTTGGAATCGTCAAATTTTCCGACTTTTCCTCATGAAAAGTATACTGGTTTTTTTATTTCTAAACCTTCCCCGATCCACACAGAACATTCTCTGAAAATTTCATCAAGATTGGTTGTCATTCCCTTAGCGTTACTAATAAACAAACAATCATTCGTTTGTATGGGAAAAAGAAAAGGGCTGTTTTTGGGCGTTTTCCGGCAGTTATTCGGGGTTTTCTTGCCGTAAAAATCATCCTTGAGCCTCAGCGAACATTTTAAAAAAAGAATTGGCAAAATTTGTTCAGGCGTTTTTGAGTTATGCGCTTACCAACACATTTTGCGATTTATTTTTATATTAGTGAACTCGGTTCAGCCATTTATGCGTGATGCCGTGACAACGCATGCGTTGTCCTGCGTGAAATTATGTGTTTTGAAATAAAAAAAAAAGTTGAATTTACATTGTGTTAAAAATCATTTATTTTCGATTTTTCTAAATTTTTTTCAATGTAACGCAGTTTGATAAGCAACATTTTTTGGTTTCTATTCCGGTGCGTAAATGTACAGAGAAGATGGTTTTTCAACTCGGGAAAACGCCACGTATAATTGGCGCGCACCCATGCAATCGTAGTTACGATAATTTAGCCAATTTGGCATAAACATTCGTGATGAGTTCATATTTCGTTGAAGTGAATTGACAAAAGGGAGGTGGAATTGATATCAAACCACTGGAACCGAAATTTGCCGCTTTCCAATTCTTAAGGAATACGATGTAAAATGTCTTCGGCAATATAGTTTTGTTCGTGTTCCATAATTGACGCGGATTTGAAGGCTGATATGTCGAAATGAACATCCTGGTAGTCTCATGTAGTTCATGTGTCTTGGGCTGCCATACGTTGATGGCAAAAAGAACGCCGACCGATATTAGCGCGATGTCTTCGTTGCTTCGTAACATATTTCAATCTGTAATTGATCACTTCGTTTGAAACACACATAAAGTTTTCACTGAATAATTTTCAATAATTTTTCTTTTAAATAGCCGGAATATAAAAGCAAGCGACCGAAATTGAACGATTCAAATAATTTACAAATCAAAATATTGTAAAACAAAACAAAACAGAATTGTATGAAAAGTCACTTTTTGGAAATTTCCAATTTTTCGACTTTTCCTTATGAAAAGTAAATGGTTTTTTTATATCTAACCCTTTCCAGATCCACAGCGAACAACTTCTGATTTCATGAAGATTGGTTCCGCCGTTCTCGAGCGTTAGCGTTAAAGCACATAAAAAACAATAAGTAAATAAATAAATATGTATGTACTTTAGAGGGTAAATTTTAGAATAGCATCCCCCGATTTTGAGGTTAAAATGGGTATGTATGGATAGAGGAGGTCCTCCAGATTAAGAAAATATATATATAGTTGCCGTTGATTTATGGTTTTTGAGATATTTGCATTTAAATTCGAAAAATCAACTATTTAAAATGCGTGTTTCTCGGATTTATGTATAATGCATTTTATACTTTTATAACCACTAACACTTCACTAATGTACATATATATATTCTTGATCTGGAGGACCGCCTCTATCCGTACATACCCATTTTAACCCCGAAATCGGGGGATGCTATTCTAAATCGTAATCAATTTAGACATTACGCGGCTATGCATACCTGTGTAGCAGGTTCACTCAAACTCTTCGCGACTTCTTCGGCAAGGCTCCTGCTGTAAACGAGTATCACCAATCAACCATTCGATTGCGCTGTATTTCACACTAAGACTCACCAAATCTAACATCATATGTGGAATTGTTGCATGGTATTCATAGGATCCACGATTTTTTAATAACGCCATTAACTGCATCTTTAAGTTTTACTTATTGAACTAGCCAGTGAATCTGCTACTATTGGTGGAAGATTTGAGTTGATCGCAATTTCGTACATTGACTGCTAGTGCAAGTTATAAGATTTACCGAGGAAACATGTGCAGCTGCATAAAGATAAATAGTATATAAAATATATTTTACACTTCTTCTTCCAATAATTTGGTTTTTCTTGTCCTAAAAAGCTTCGAATATTAATCAATAAAATATTTTCAATTTACCTGACTCTCTTCAAACCATTTACGATGCTTCAAATTTTTCTTGTAATAGCGATTCAATGGTGGCAATTTTTAACGGATTCATTGTTAAATGTGTGTCTCATTTTTACACATTCAAAAATTTCGTATGATGGGTATTGCTACTCTTCAATAGAGTTTTCCATTTCAAGACAAAAAGTACCCTATTTATTTGTATTAGTATAAGACAGGGATGGGCAAATTTGTAGCCCGCAAAGTTAGCAAAGTGCGAACGAGGGCTAGATGAGGGGAATATCAGTTTACGGAAAGAAGGACATAAAAAGTTGCGAAAAAATCAATGACATTCCTCCGAAACTTGATGTTCATCGCAGAATGCAGGGATAAAGGGATGCCCAACATATTCCAGTGTGAGAGCACCTCATATTTAGCATTTTTTATAACATTTTACATAATGGTCATATCGGACAAAATAGTTAATTTTTTGCATTTAAATTAAAAGTACCAACATTTATTACGATGAAAAACTATTATATATCTATTAGACTTTCAATATATAATGAAACTATTCAAATCTTTTTTTTTTGATTTTATGGTATATTAATACAAATGACTTTTGAACTTTGAATAATTAATAGAGGGCATTAAGCCTGTTAGCTCTCAATAATCATACAATATGTTTTTACTCATTTTTAATTGAAAATTAATACTACTATGCATCATAATACAAAACATTTCATATAATACATTTAAGGTTCGCATTTTCTTTAATTTTCATTAGGGGGACTCTCTTGCAAGATTGCACGATGCAAAAATCCTATTCCGAAATATGCAAGGCCAAGAGATCACCCATTACAGAATCTAGTGGTGACAGATTCGGTCAATTTATTGAGAATGACTATTGACCTTGACTATTGTGAATAGCCGCACCTTCTGCATTCATTCTTAACAAAAAACTGTAACAAATCTTTATAAATTAACTAGAAATTATAAAATCTATTTTAAACATACCTTCTTCAACAATTTAACCGCGAAATATGTCTTTATGTAAAATGACAGCTAAAACAAGGTTGCATTATATTTTTACGTGTCATTGCACGAAAATAAACATGATTTTGGTCTGACATATTTTACAGCCATTGCAAATAATTTTCTGCGTGTGTTTGTTCGTGAACCGTGCAAGGATTTTGCAAGAGCAAGAGAATATCCCTATTGTTTTACATTTTTATTAGCGATTTTGAACGGCGGCAACGAATCCCTCCGTTCACATACATTTTTTGTAGAATATCACTTTGGCGATTGCGAAACGTTAAAACCTATCAGATCCAGTCTACTGTCAAAGTTGAATATCATTTCCAATGATAGGAGAGTTGAGCTTCTCTTTATCTCTGTCAGAATGGTTGCGACACTGACATTGTACACAAATTAAAGAGCGGAAATTTACTTCATATCGGAATTGTACAGTTGAGTGAACAGTAAGAGGTAATAATGTTTTAGAGTTTTGCTTTAATATTTGTTTTTATTTACCTGTGTATGGTGGGAAATTGTAATTATATAAGTTATACTTGTACCTAAAAACAATTTTATTGAATGAGAAAACAACGCATTTTAAAACTTCCCAATACCATATTGTTGTTTTCTATTGTAAAACACCGTCCTCGCGTACACTCGTTATAATTGACAGTCAAACAATTAAAATATAGAACTTTATTAAAATATATGAAAGTGTTATGCAAATTTATAAAACGTTCTCAAATATCGCGTACTCGTTATTTTACGTTGTTCACTCGCTGATGGTTGCTTTTTGACTGTGTTCTTCTGGTTGCTGCCACTTGCTTCTTTTTAACTGACACTTGTTGGGCAACGGAGTTGCCATCGCTTACAGTTGGCTTTCCTGACCCAATGTAGCGCCCTCGCCCATGGTGCTCTCATCTTTGTCGTCTGGATCATCTGGTGGTAATATGCACCAAGTTTTAAGTTGATCTGATGCAAATACGGCTTTGTATTGACATTGTGTTCGTTCGGCATGAGGTAAGTCCTTCTTTGTCGAAGAAAAAAAGGAAAGTTTGAATTTTTTTTAGGTATTTAGCAATTATTTCATTACACGAATGTTTTTATGTTTTGATAGTACACTTTCATAACAATGTTTGTGCGAAATTTCGTGGGAAAATACCACATAGTTTTTAAGGGGTGGCTGTTTCCCTTAGAGGCCTTTTTTTTGGCAGAGCTTTGCGGTGACAATTCCCCAGGTCGAAGAAGTCAACTGAAACCATAAAAATAAACAAATTTCATTAGTTTAGTGAATTTCCTTGTGCTTGAGCGATAGTTTTTATGATTTTTTTTTTTTGTGCACACAGGAACGTTTTATGCAAAAAATGCACTTTTTTGTCACTTTTCATCACTTTTCATTTCGGCGAAAAAAAGTTTGTGCGTAAAAAGTGGATCGGTAAAGCACAGAAAAATTTCATTACATTTAAAAAAAAATTGAAGAAAATCAGTTCAGTAGTTTTCCGCTAATCCATGTCACAGCAAAGTCATTTTTCAAAAAATACCATTTCGAGATATTCGCGTTTAAAGCGAAACAACTCGGGTTTGGGGCCGCGACGAGGCGCGCGGTTAGAAGTGCTGTAACTTTTTTTACTGCTCGAATTTCTATTAAAATTTGTGAAAATGTTCCCAAGGAGTTGATCTTTAAGATAACGCAATAAAAAAATTAGATTTTTTGAAATTAAAAAAGGTATATAATCCCTTAAAGCACAACCCACACATGAGTTGATGTAGCTCCTTACGTAATTGCGCATTCAAGGAAACCAGAAGAGAATGAGAATTCGTGGCATTCGTGGAATATTTGAAACCTTAACTGCTTCGGAACAACCCATAGTAGTTTGTTGTCGTATTTGCGATATAAGCGTCCCAGTTCAACAACGTAGTCGGGATATTCTGGTTTCACTCATTCTGTATTTCGTTAACGATGTTTCTTATTTTCTCGTCTTGTAGCTGAGCACTAAACCAATCTTCCTTGTCGATAATCATATTGGAAATTTTGAGATCAGCGGTATCTACTTTGTGTGCCTCTTCATAAAGTGCACGGATCAATGCATCGACATGGGCTATACGAGCTCCTGGTCGATGTTGAATTTCAATGTCGAATTCTTGGATTCTCAACCACCATCAGGCAAAGCGTGGTATGAGCTCTCGTTTCTCCATCGTTGTTCGTAAAGCGTTGCAATCGGTGACAACTTTGATTTTCTTTCCGTATACGTAGTATTTGAATCTTTCCAATGATTCCACAATCGCTAATGCTTCGAGTTCATAGATATGGAAATGTTTTTCGTTGTCTGTAGTAGAGCGACTAAAGTATGAGATCGGGTGCAGTTGTTCATTCTCGACTTGTAACAAAACGCTTTCAAGGCCAATAGAGCTTGCGTCTGTATGTAGTTCCTGTTTGGCTTCGATGCGGTAGTTGACCATGGTTGGTTTCGATGATAATGCGGTTTTTAATTCGTTGAATGCTGACTCTTGCTGTTGTCCCCGTGCGAATGCGGTGTCGTTGCGTACCAATTTGCGTAACGGCACAGAAATAATGGAATAACCAACGACAATTGTTCGGAAGTAGCTACTGAGACCTCAGAATTTGCGTACTTCAGTGACAATTCTCGGCTATGGAAATTTACGATTGCGTTGGTTTTGACGTTGCCCGGACTAATGCCTTCAGGACTTAGCTGATATCCCAAAAATGTTATTGTTTGTGTGAACAACTCACATTTGTTAACGTTCAATGTGAGTCCACAGGTGCGTAGTACTTGGAGTATACGAGAAAACTTTGTATACATTTCGTCAAAAGAATTGCTGCCAATTAGGATGTCATTCATATAATGCAGCATGTCGCCCGTCTCCACTCGTCTTTGGATTTCTGCCATAAGTCTATTAAACGCAGCTGGTGCATTCTTTAGACCAAACGGCATGTGTTTGAACTCATATAGACCGTCCGGTGAGACGATTTCCTACTATCGGGTGCCATTTCGATCTGATAGTATCCACTATTCAAATCGAGTGCCGAAAAGTATCGGGAACGTTTTGCTTCATGTAGCCGTTCTTCAATATTCGGGGCTGGAAAATTTTCTTTCTTTGTCATCTTATTAATTCGTCGGTAATCGATACATAACCGATCACTTCCATTCTGCTTCTTGACTAAGACCACGGGACTTGCGTATTCGGATGTCGATTTCGTGATAATTCTTCAATCATCTTGTTGACAATATCACGCTTCGGTTCTGGGATACGATAAAGCGCTTGAAATATGGTGCGATTGCTCTAAAGTTCGATGCTAGCTTCAACTACGTCAGTTTTGCCAATATCTTTCAGCCCACTGGAGAAAACATCCGCATAGCTTGCCAGAAGACTTTGCATCTTATTTCGTTCTGCTTCATTGCTGAAATTGGACATTCTTCTTCTTCTTCTTTACTGGCGTAGACACCGCTTACGCGATTATAGCCGAGTCAACAACAGCGCGCCAGTCGTTTTTTCTTTTCGCTACGTGGCGCCAATTGGATATTCCAAGCGAAGCCAGGTCTTTCTCCACTTGGTCCTTCCAACGGAGTGGAGGTCTTCCTCTTCCTCTGCTTCCCGTGGCGGGTACTGCGTCGAATACTTTCAGAGCTGGAGTGTTTTCATCCATCCGGACAACATGACCTAGCCAGCGTAGCCGCTGTCTTTTAATTCGCTGAACTATGTCAATGTCGTCGTATAAATCGTACACCTCATCGTTCCATCGAATGCGATATTCGCCGTGGCCAACGCGCAAAGAACCATAAATCTTTCGCAGAACTTTTCTCTCGAAAACTCGCAACGTCGACTCATCGGTTGTTGTCATCGTCCAAGCCTCTGCACCATATAGCAGGACGGGAATTATGAGCGACTTATAGAGTTTGGTTTTTGTTCGTCGAGAGAGGACTTTACTTTTCAATTGCCTACTCAGTCCGAAGTAGCACCTGTTGGCAAGAGTAATCCTGCGTTGGATTTCCAGGCTGACATTGTTGGTGGTGTTAATGCTGGTTCCTAAGTAGACGAAATTATCTACAACTTCAAAGTTATGACTGTCAACAAAGACGTGAGTGCCAAGTCGCGAGTGCGACGACTGTTTGTTTGATGACAGGAGATATTTCGTCTTGCCCTCGTTCACTGCCAGACCCATTTGCGTTGCTTCCTTGTTCAGTCTGGAGAAAGCAGAACTAACGGCGTGGGTGTTGAGACCGATGATATCAATATCATCAGCATACGCCAGCAGCTGTACACTCTTATAAAAGATTGTACCTGCTCGATTCAGTTCTGCAGCTCGAATAATTTTCTCCAGCAGCAGATTGAAAAAGTCGCACGATAGGGAGTCGCCTTGTCTGAAACCTCGTTTGGTATCGAACGGCTCGGAGAGGTCCTTCCCGATCCTGACGGAGCTTTTCGTGTTGCTCAACGTCAGTTTACACAGCCGTATTAGTTTTGCGGGGATACCAAATTCAGACATCGCGGCATAAAGGCAGCTCCTTTTCGTGCTGTCGAAAGCAGCTTTGAAATCGACGAATAGGTGGTGAGTGTCGATTCTCCTTTCACGGGTCTTTTCCAAGATTTGGCGCATGGTGAATATCTGGTCGGTTGTTGATTTACCAGGTCTGAAGCCACACTGATAAGGTTCAATCAGTTTGTTGACGGTGGGCTTTAATCTTTCACACAATACGCTCGACAGACCCTTAATGCGATGTTGAGGAGGCTAATCCCACGGTAGTTGGCGCAGATTGTGGGGTCTCCTTTTATATGGATTGGGCATAGCACACTTAAATTCCAATCGTTGGGCATACTTTCGTCCGACCATATTTTGCAAAGAAGCTGATGCATGCACCTTATCAGCTCTTCGCCGCCGTATTTGAATAGGCCCCTGCCGCTTTGTTGTTTTTCAGTCGGGCAATTGCTATTCGAACTTCTTCATGGTCGGGCAATAGAACGCCTGCTCCATCGTCATAGATTGGGGTATCGGGTTCGCCTTCTCCTGGTGTTGTGCGTACACTGCCATTCAGCAGGCTGGAGAAGTGTTCCCTCCATAATCTAAGTATGCTCTGGGCATCGGTAACTAGATCACCTTTGGGGGTTCTACAAGAGTATGCTCCGGTCTTGAAACCTTCTGTATGTCGCCGCATCTTTTCGTAGAATTTTCGAGCATTACCCCTGTCGGCCAGCTTATCGAGCTGTTCGTAGTCACGCATTTCGGCCTCTTTCTTCTTCTGTCTGCAAATGCGTCTCGCTTCCCTCTTCAACTCTCGGTATCTATCCTATCCCGCACGTGTTGTGGTCGATCGTAACGTTGCGAGGTAGGCAGCCTGTCTCTCCGCTGCGACACGGCACTTCTCGTCGTACCAGCTGTTCTTTTGCACTTTCCGAAAACCAATGGTTTCGGTTGCAGCTGTACGTAAGGAGTTTGAAATGCCGTTCCACAGAGCTCAGAGAGCAGGAGTGCAAGCCGAGTAGAAAATCGTTCGGATGTCTGTTGTGATTGCAGCTTCTCGACGTCGAACCTTCCTTGTATTTGTTGGCGTGCGTTTTTTGCTGCACAGAGGCGGGTGCGAATTTGGGCTGCAACAATATAGTGGTCCGAGTCGATGTTAGGACCTCGGAGCGCACGCACATCTAAAACACTGGAGACGTGTCTTCCGTCTATCACAACATGATCGATCTGGTTAGTGGTTTTTCGATCCGGAGACAGCCAGGTAGCTTGATGTATCTTCTTATGCTGGAATCTAGTGCTACAGATAACCATATTTCGGGCCCCGGCGAAGTCGATCAGCCTCAACCCATTTGGGGATGTTTCCTCGTGGAGGCTGAATTTACCGACCGTAGTGCCAAAAATACCTTCTTGGACATTAGTTTGGAGAAATTGCTCTCAGTTATTACCGTCGTCTGTACTGCTCGTCTGCTTCCGAACATTGTGCGACCATTTTCAACTTTCAGCATAATGTTTGCATTGATGATAACATCTTGACCTATTAAAACGTCTTGTTCTAATAACTCGTCATCAGCGATGTAGGCTTGCGTCTCTATGTTGATTCCGTCGATGGTGATGCCTGTGGTAATAGCCTCCGTGAACGTACGCACGCCTCCGCAAATACCTTTTACTTGTAAGCAGCATTTTACGGCTTTATCGTCGATGCGACCTACGAATGATGCTTCATTGGCTGCCCGAGTCGATGAATGCCATATACGATTGCGTTTTTATGTAGACTAATTTCTCGAAACATTCGCCAAGGTTGGTTGCACCAAGTCGTCGTAACCCTACTGTCGTCTTTTCACAATTTCCCCCGTTTGGATGAACTTTGTTACACGTTGTACATCGATGTCGTTTCTGCGGCAATGGACATTTGTTGGAGAAATATCCAGGGGAGTTGCAATTGTAGCATTTCAATTATGCATTAAATTCATAATTTTGTTTCGTTGACTCAGCATATTTTTGTTATTGTTCTTTCGCTTGCTTGGTTCATATACTTGTGGCTAACTTAGCCCTCCGCGATTAATGAAATAGTCCTCGATGGCGTCTCTCATCTGCTTCATTGTTGTGAACTTCATTGCTGAAATGCTTTGTTGGAGTTCTCTATGTTTTAATCCAGCTCTTGCATAGCGTATAATGACTGCCTCACTCAGTTTGTAACGTATACCTAGTGCCGCCACTCGAAAACAATATTCTTTTCCGATTTCTTTTGACTTTCTCGTTGCATTGGCCATCACGAAATGAATTTCCGCCTCGTCTCGATCTGAACCAAATTCGAGTCGTAACGCATTAGCAAAATTTCGCCGTTGACTGCTACTACGCTATCGTTGCTAGTTGCGTTTTGTACCGTTTGCACCTCTTGTGCGTTGGCTGTACCAGCGCCGTTGTTTTGTGCTTGTAATAGCTGTACCATCATTTCGCGTAACTGCTTCATTTCCTGCTGCAGTTGTGCCACCGTTGATATCTGGGATGACTCGTCCGTAACGTAAATTTCTTGGATGTCCACCTCGTCGGACTCTTCATATGCGCTAAGACTTTGCAACAACTGATCTCGCGTGCCAGTCGTCGCTAATTGCCTTTCCCGTAGCAACCTCTTTAGTTGTTCCACCTTCAAATCATTATTTTCGCCATCGTATCGTTTTTATACTCTCGCAAGAAAGTTGCTAAGGAGAGTATTATGGTTTTGTTCACATAACGGTTGTTTGTAAGTCCTAAAACTAAAAGAGTCATATATAGGGTTATATATACCAAAGTGATCAGGGTGACGAGTAGAGTTGAAATCCGGATGTCTGTCTGTCCGTCCGTCCGTCTGTCCGTTCGTCCGTGCAAGCTGGTACACGTATTTCTTGGCTCTATAAGAAGGTTAAGTTCGAAGATGGGCAAAATCGGCCCACTGCCACGCCCACAAAATGGCGAAAACGGAACACCTATAAAAAGTCATAACTAAACCGTAAATAAAGATATTAAAGTGAAATTTGGCAAAAAGGATCGCATTAAGGAGGGGCATATTTGGACGTAATTTTTTTTGGAAAAGTGGGCGTGGCCCCGCCCCCTACTAAGTTTTTTGTACATATCTCGGAAACTACTATAGCTATGTCAACCAAACTCTATAGAGTCGTTTCCTTCAGGCATTTCCATATACAGTGCGAAAATGGAAGAAATCGGACAATAACCACGCCCCCCTCCCATTAACCGTTAACCGACTAACAACAAACGTCAGAAACACTAAATTTTACGGAAGAAATGGTAGAAGGAAGCTGCACCCAGGCTTTTTTTTAAAAATTGAAAATGGGCGTGGCGTCGCCCACTTATGGACCAAAAACCATATCTCAGGAACTACTAATCTAATTAATTTTACAACAAAATAAAAAAATATGTAAATGACGGATAATGAAATCTCGATTATCACTTTATCATGCGAGAGTATAAAATGTTCGGTGACACCCGAACTTAGCCCTTCCTTACTTGTTATGTATCGTTTATATATATCTGCAGGTGCCTGTAGCTCTTTACCAACGCACATGTACATACTTACTATATACATATGTAGACGTGTAGTTGTTTATCATCCCATTTCTGAACTGGAAAACACCGTATTCGCGAACACTCGTTATAATTGACAGTCAAACAATATACAATTTTATTAAAATATATGAAAATTTGACACTTTATGCAAATTTATAAAACGTTCTCAAATATTGCGTACTCGTTATTTTACGTTGTTCGCTCGCTGATGGTGGCTTTTTGACTGTGCCCTTTTGGTTGCTGCCACTTGCTTCATTTTATCAGACACTTGTTGGCCAACAGAGTTGCCATCGCTTACACTATTTTCTTCACACCCATGAAAGTATATGTTTTAAACCTAAGAATGATAGAAACAAATATTGCGCAATGAGGAGTTCAAATTTTGTTCTTTCTGCGCATCTACGGCACGGTTGACCAGTTGTTTGTTTTTCTTTGCAACAAAAAGCAATTTTGTGTTGCAGGCATACAAATCATGAATATCATTTAAAGTTAACATCAATATATGTGAATATTAATAAAAGATATCTGTTTAAATGGGTTAAGCATCTACCTGAAAAAACTGGCGCACCCTAATAAGACAGCTTGATTCACCACAGCTGATGACATTACATCACCACAACAATATAACTCACCACACTCGTACGCAACCCAACTCACAAAAGGAATGGACAACAGGAAAGCTAACACCTTTTGTCACACACTCGTCGCATATCAACATACTTTCGCACGTCAACATTTCGACCATTAACATTCGCCATACACACATTCGCTGACACACTGCGCTTTCGTTATCACCCGGTCCGCTTCGCTACCGGATCTATAATTAAGGGGTTAGTGGTAGTCAGAATTTTCAAAAAATTAATTTAAAATATTCTCTGAAAATTTCACGTTGATCCTTGAACTTATTATCGTTTTTGAGTTATTCGACAAATAACAAAGAAAGCTCGGGCACTTCAAAGCGCTAGTGTGAAACTTTAAACGCGTTTTTCTCGAAACTATGCTTTTTGAACTGGTGACAACTGTAACTCGAAAGCCGCTCAGTATATTTTAATGAAAATAATGTTAGCAAAAATTTAGAAAAAAATTTCCTGAGGCCGCCATTTTGTTAATTTTGAAAAAAAAAATCCTTCGATCAGGCCCAGGATTATCTATTTATAAAACTAACTTTTTTGTCCGATTGATTTTAGATGAATCTTCAAGGACTTATAGTTGTCACCGCAAGTAACTTTTTTTTGAATAGGGTCAACACAAACAACTATAACCTTGGAAATTAAATTCTTTTTTTTTTTTAAATTTTCGTGACTTCAAGTTAACACATTCTATAATAATGCCATATTACTACTTTTGTAAAATAACACGATTTAATAGCAAATAAAAATACTGAAAATTCTCATTTTTTCGTGCCTCTGACTACCCCTAACCCCTTAAATTGGATCGTCGTCTGATCGCCGTTGCTCTTGTCATTGATTTTATATACACCCAACTCTTTTTTTACACGGTTTATTTTTACACGGATTTGAAGTTGCGCGGTCATACTACGTTTTTTAAATCACTGTCTTGTAATTATGCTTGTTTTTACCACACTTAGCACCATTGCTGAAATGAACATACATAGTAGTATGATGGAGTCATGTGTAGAAGTTCACGCAAGTGAGGAAAGTTCTCTGATCGCCATTCACTTGGGAGTGGCCAGAAACGATTCTTTTACATATGACTCAAGCAGCTCACGACTTCCGGTCTTTGACCAAGTATCCTCTGGGTAGCCTAAGAACATCCGTTTGAAGGCGAGCTAAAGTGAGAAGGCGAAATATCCCCTACTTAGGGTTGGGCGCTGGGTTTGGGACCCGCCACGTAAAAAAACACCCCCAATGAAAAAGCAAACACAGCCTCGGATGAGAGACCCCCCTTTTGATGACGACCATGGCAAACGAAATAAGGACTATGATTTGAGGGCATGCACCTGGAATGTCCGGTCCCTTAATTGGGAAGGTGCCACTGCCACGCTGGTTGATGTCCTCGTGAAAACAAAGGCTGACATCACCGCCGGCCAAGAAATGCGATGGACGGGACAAGGACAGAGACGAGTAGGTCCTTGTGACATTTACTACAGTGGCCATATAAAGGAGCGCAAGTTTGGTGTTGGATTCGTGGTGGGAGAGAGACTCCGTCGCCGAGTACTATCATTCACTCCGGAGAATGAACGTCTAGCCACAATCCGCATCAAAGCGAGGTTCTTCAACATATCGCTGATTTGCGCCCACGCCCCGACGGAAGAGAAGGACGATGTGACCAAAGATGCCTTTTATGAGTGCTTGGAGCGCACTTATGAGAGATGCCCCCGCCACGATGTCAAAATCGTGCTTGGCGACTTCAACGCCAGGGTGGGCAAAGAAGGTATCTTTGGCACTACGGTCGGTAAATTCAGCCTCCACGAGGAAACATCCCCAAATGGGTTGAGGCTGATCGACTTCGCCGGGGCCCGAAATATGGTTATCTGTAGTACTAGATTCCAGCATAAGAAGATACATCAAGCTACCTGGCTGTCTCCGGATCGAAAAACCACCAACCAGATCGATCATGTTGTGATAGACGGAAGACACGTCTCCAGTGTTTTAGACATACGTATGCTCCGAGGTCCTAACATCGACTCGGACCACTATCTTGTTTTAGCCAAGATACGCACCCGCCTCTGTGCAGCAAAAAACGCACGCCAACAAACACAAGGAAGGTTCGACGTCGAGAAGCTGCAATCACAACAGACAGCCGAAAGATTTTCTACTCGGCTTGCGCTCCTGCTCTCTGAGAGCACTCGTCAACAACTCGGTATAAGGGAACTGTGGGACGGCATTTCAAACTCCTTACGTACAGCTGCAACCGAAACCATTGGTTTTCGGAAAGTGGAAAAGAACAGCTGGTACGACGAGGAGTGCCGTGTCGCAGCGGAGAGAAAACAGGCTGCCTACCTCGCAACGTTACGATCGACCACAACACGTGCGGGATGGGATAGATACCGAGAGTTGAAGAGGGAAGCGAGACGCATTTGCAGACAGAAGAAGAAAGAGGCCGAAATGCGTGAGTACGAACAGCTTGATAGCTGGCCGACAGGGGTAATGCTCGAAAATTCCACGAAAAGATGCGGCGACTTACAGAAGGTTTCAAGACCGGAGCATACTCTTGTAGAACCCCCAAAGGTGATCTAGTTACCGATGCCCAGAGCATACTTAGATTATGGAGGGAACACTTCTCCAGCCTGCTGAATGGCAGTGTACGCACAACACCAGGAGAAGGCGAACCCGATACCCCAATCTATGACGATGGAGCAGGCGTTCTATTGCCCGACCATGAAGAAGTTCGAATAGCAATTGCCCGACTGAAAAACAACAAAGCGGCAGGGGCCGATGGATTGCCGGCCGAGCTATTCAAATACGGCGGCGAAGAGCTGATAAGGTGCATGCATCAGCTTCTTTGCAAAATATGGTCGGACGAAAGTATGCCAAACGATTGGAATTTAAGTGTGCTATGCCCAAACCATATAAAAGGAGACCCCACAATCTGCGCCAACTACCGTGGGATTAGCCTCCTCAACATCGCATATAAGGTTCTGTCGAGCGTATTGTGTGAAAGATTAAAGCCCACCGTCAACAAACTGATTGAACCTTATCAGTGTGGCTTCAGACCTGGTAAATCAACAACCGACCAGATATTCACCATGCGCCAAATCTTGGAAAAGACCCGTGAAAGGAGAATCGACACTCACCACCTATTCGTCGATTTCAAAGCTGCTTTCGACAGCACGAAAAGGAGCTGCCTTTATGCCGCGATGTCTGAATTTGGTATCCCCGCAAAACTAATACGGCTGTGTAAACTGACGTTGAGCAACACGAAAAGCTCCGTCAGGATCGGGAAGGACCTCTCCGAGCCGTTCGATACCAAACGAGGTTTCAGACAAGGCAACTCCCTATCGTGCGACTTTTTCAATCTGCTGCTGGAGAAAATTATTCGAGCTGCAGAACTGAATCGAGCAGGTACAATCTTTTATAAGAGTGTACAGCTGCTGGCGTATGCCGATGATATTGATATCATCGGTCTCAACACCCGCGCCGTTAGTTCTGCTTTCTCCAGACTGAACAAGGAAGCAACGCAAATGGGTCTGGCAGTGAACGAGGGCAAGACGAAATATCTCCTGTCATCAAACAAACAGTCGTCGCACTCGCGACTTGGCACTCACGTCACTGTTGACAGTCATAACTTTGAAGTTGTAGATAATTTCGTCTATCTTGGAACCAGCATTAACACCACCAACAATGTCAGCCTTGAAATCCAACGCAGGATTACTCTTGCCAACAGGTGCTACTTCGGACTGAGTAGGCAATTGAAAAGTAAAGTCCTCTCTCGACGAACAAAAACCAAACTCTATAAGTCGCTCATAATTCCCGTCCTGCTATATGGTGCAGGGGCTTGGACGATGACAACAACCGATGAGTCGACGTTGCGAGTTTTCGAGAGAAAAGTTCTGCGGAAGATTTATGGTCCTTTGCGCGTTGGCCACGGCGAATACCGCATACGACGACATCGACATAGTTCAGCGAATTAAAAGACAGCGGCTACGCTGGCTAGGTCATGTTGTCCGGATGGATGAAAACACTCCAGCTCTGAAAGTATTCAATGCAGTACCCGCCGCGGGAAGCAGAGGAAGAGGAAGACCTCCACTCCGGTGGAAGGACCAAGTGGAGAAGGACCTGGCCTCGCTTGGAATATCCAATTGGCCCCACGTAGCGAAGAGAAGAAACTATTGGCGCGCTGTTGTTGACTCGGCTATAATCGCGTAAGCGGTGCCTACGCCAGTAAAGAAGAAGAAGAAGAAGTAGTAACTTTTTTGCTTAATCTACCAATTTTTCACCTGTATGAATTATGTATTTTAAGTCTTAATGCTCAATAAAATGCCTTATGAACATGCAATTTGTATGTATATCCGAAATTTTATAGTTTTCAACATTTTTTACACGGTTTTTCAAAGTAAATATCTTCTACTTAATTGGCGTAGACACCGCTTACGCGATTATAGCCGAAACAAGTTTAAGCTGTTACTTCTTCCTTTATTCAAGTGAATATTAAGACTGATTTTACAATAATTTCGTTCTTAAAATGAAACCTACAATATTGATCAAAATATGCAAATATAAACAAAATCATATACATATGTAATCTTTCAATACTTTTCCAATTACTAAATTCGGTGCATTGACAATTTATGTGGCTTAAGCAGTTTTTTAAGTGGACATACAAATAATTCAGTGCATTGACATTTATGTGGCTTAAGTACCTTTGTTTAAGTGGACGTACAAATATTCCTACGTAATTGGATATTACTTTGACTTTTGCTTATGAAAGTAAAAGTAATAACGTTTCATGTGGTACTCATAAATTTGAGTTCGGTGACATGAAATTTGAACCACAATGTTTAAATTTGTTTACATTGCAAGTATCGTTGTTTAATTTTTATGAAGCAACGACACTTGCATTTTCGTTATACATGTTTATGTGAGTGTCAATTTAAATCAAACAAACAAATAACTAAATATTTTACACAGTAATGTTGTTGGGTTGATTTAAATATTTTCTTATGATTTCGTCTACGTTTGAGTTTTCATTACATATTGTTGTTTGTGGAACTATGTATGTAACTTCTCCACCCCTAGACGAAGGATTCTCCTGAATTCTTTCTTTATTTCTTTTACAATGATTGAACATTAATATTATTACAAAGAATATTACTATTAATATTACCACTGTTGGTACATTGTATATTACAACTTTATTTTTGTATTTTATTTCTTCTATTTCTGTATCGACGTTAATTTTAATTCTTCTAAAGTTAGAGTGGCATTAAAAGTAATATTGTTAGATTGCGATAATAAAATTTTGTCAATAAACATTTTGTAATTATTTGAAAATTTTTGGTTTGCTAATTCTATTGAACATTTGTTGTATTTTATTACATAACTAGCCGTTTTCCTGCATGAAATTACATATGTGGTTTGAAATGAAAAGAAAATTAAATTTATCATTTCTTTTATTTTCAATGTAACGCAGCTTGATAAACAACATTTTTTGGTTTCTGTTCCGGTGCGTAAATGTACAGAGAAGATTGTTTTCCAACTCGTGAGCACGCCACGTATTTTTGGCCGTGTAAAAAACATAGCAGCTCAAAATTTATGCCATACACTTCTAGAGACTATCCTTGTGTCCTGATGATTATCATCTCAAATGTTATTTTTACTGGAAACGGAAACCGTTTGAACTGAAATGGCAAATCGTGAGAACTCAAACAAATTCATAGAATCAAGCATTCTGCCCCTTGTAATCGATAGCTGCGTCACAATCAGTCGGGTTCCATTACACAGTCTTGGCGCTTGTAGATTGCGAAGCATAATAACGACAGATCCAACTTTGAGACGCAAATGATGCGGTGGCATACAAAGCACCTCCAAAGAATTTAGAACCTCCACTGGACAATTAACGGCGTCGTCTTCATTGTCAAGACGATCGATCGATTTGTATGAGCGCAATTCTCCCGGAATTTGTCATCAACATCGGTATTTTGGGCACCTATCATTGCACGTGCACTCAAGGAATCGAAGTTAAGATAATTTGGCCAATATTCAAATAAACATTCGTGATGAGTTCATCTTTCGTGAATCGATAAACGGCAGATGAAATTGATATCAAACCACCGGAAGTATCAACCGGAATTTATCCATATTAAATTTTTAGATGTAAAATGTCTTCGGCAATGTCATTTTTGTTCGTATCCCATAATAGACTCGGATTTGGAGGCTGATATGTCGAAATGATTATCGTGAAAAGTGTGCGAACGTCATTTTCATTCCAGTGATTATCATTTTCCAGCAATTGTAATTGCTGACTTGCTTCTCAAAAAGTTGCACACACCGTATAATTCACAGTACGCAATGACTCATATGAAGTTGAACCGCGTACATTTATCAATAGCAACCGAAGGTAGAAACAACCGTCGTTTTTCGGGTGGATTGTGTAAATTCATCTTAATGCATTAATTGATAACACACCTGGATGTCCATTTACTGGTTGGCCTTGCTTTCTGCGTAATTATTTCTTCAACGATGCAGTCCATGCGTAATATCGAGGTATTTCCGAATGTCCTCGCAAACGGATCACTGACGAAAGTTGAGCAAAAACTCGTAAATGTTAATTTTGTTGTTGGCGATGTTTCCATTGGCTGTACTGTATTCCCTGAGTTGAAATACACTCTTTGGCCATTCTCCAAATTAACTGCGAGACGCACAACAGTCGGAAAGCGCTACAAAGTGCTTTAGTGCAGTTCACATATCAACCGTATCGTTGATGTACTTACAAACGTATTTTATTGATTACACCAAACTGCAATACTCAACATTGATATGCGCTTTGAATATGAATTAGACAATAATGGTGAATATAGTACGATCCGTGTGATGTCAACTTCGATATTCACTCTTCTAAATTGAAAGCTGAATGTTCTGCCATTGTCGTCTGGTGAGCAACGCCGATAAAGTACAGTACAGCCATCATTTCTTGTTTGTGTTTCTGAAAGAAAAGCACGTGAATAGTGTTTGGTGGATTTAGTGTCAGACATACAAATCGAAGTGGGATTGTGATATCCGCAAGGCCCATGAGCCATAATGGCTTTCATCACTTCGTATAATACTGGATCTTTCTCTGCATCAGGAATTTCAGCAGAAATGATTTCATCAATTTGATCTGGTGTAACCACCATCCAAAAAGGAAAGTGTGCGTGGGGCCTCTTTTGCCACTCAACAGAGTACATCTAGTATCTAATCGCAACATATATACGTTGCTTCTAGATAAAGTTCATCGAAGCTGTTGTTTGAAAAGTCTTGATGTGACATCGTGACAATCGCTTGCTGATTGACCGTATCCATAATACTGCACGTATGTCATCGCATCTTGGGAGTACTCAGTCAAGTGCTTTGCGCTGCTAATGTACTTATGTTGATGCCAAAAAGAACACCGACCGATATTACAAATTTCAATCTGTAATTGGTCTCTTTGCGTGCACCACACATAACATTTTCACTGAATAATTTCAAAAAAATTTTGAAGCAAACGACAAATTTGAACGATTCAAATAATTGAAAAACAAAACAAAAAAAAATTTTATGGAAAAAATTAACTTTTTGGAATCGTCAAATTTTCCGACTTTTCCTCACGAAAAGCATAGAGGTTCTTTATTTCTAAACCTTCCCCGATCCACACAGAATATTCTCTGAAAATTTCATCAAGAAAAGGGCTATTTTTAAGGGTTTTCCGGCAATTATTCGGGGGTTTCTTGCCGTAAAACCCATCCTTGAGCCTCAACGAACATTTAAAAAAAGAATTGGCAAAATTTGTCTATGCATTTTTGAGTTATGCGCTTACCAACACATTTTGCGATTCATTTTTATATATGGGATGAAATGTACATATATTTTTCAATCTTTCTGAGAGATTTTCTTAATATTTTTTTTTCATAAGAACCTTGTACAGAGTATTAGAAAACTATAAAAAAAAATCAGTCAAATCGGTTCAGCAATTCACGCGTGATGCCGTGACAACGCATGCGTTGTCCTGCGTGAAATTATGTGTTTTGAAATGAAAAAAAAAGTTGAATTTACGTTGTGTTAAAAATCATTTATTTTCGATTTTTCTAAATTTGTTTCAATGTAACGCAGTTTGATAAGCAACATTTTTTTTGTTTCTATTCCGGTGCGTAAATGTACAGAGAAGATGATTTTCCAACTCGGGAAAACGCCACGTATAATTGGCGCGCACCCATGTAATCGTAGTTACGATAATTTGACCAATTTGGCATAAACATTCGTGATGAGTTCATATTTCGTTGAAGTGAATAGACAAAAGGGAGGTGGAATTGATATTAAACCACTGGAACCGAAATTTGCCTATTTCCAATACTTAACGAATACGATGTAAAATGTGTTCGGCAATGTACTTTTGTTCGTGTTCCATAATTGACGCGGATTTGAACTGATATGTCGAAATGACCATCGCGAAAAGTGTGCGCAATGACTCAAATCAAACTGAACGACGTACATTTATTAATAGCAACCGAAGGTATTAGCAATCGTCGTTTTTCGGGTAGATTGTGTAAATTCATCTTAATGCATTAATTGCTAACACATTTGGATGTCCATTTACTGGTTGGCCTTGCTTTCTGCGTACCTATTTCTTCGGCGATGCATTCCATGCATAATATCAAGGCATTTCCAAATAGAGCAATGTTCTCACAAACGAATCACTGACGCAAGTTGAGAAAAAACTCATCAATGTAAATTTTGTTGTTGGAAGTGTTTCCGCTGGCTGTACTGTATTCTCTGGGTTGAAAAACACTCTTTAGCCATTCTCCAAATGAACTGCGAAACGCACAACAGTCGGAAAAGTCGATTTCACCAAACTACAATATCAAACATTGCAATGAGTTTTGAAAGTGAATTAGACAATAGTGGCGAATATGGTACGATCCATAGTTGTCGACTTCGATATTCACTACTCTAAGTTGAATGGTAAATGTCCTGCCATTGTCGTCTGATGAGCTACGACGATAGAGTGGATATCCATCATTTCCAGTTTGCGTTTCCGAAAGAAAAGCACGTGGATAGTGTTTCGTGCATTTATTGCAAGTGGGATTGTGGTGTCCGCAAGGTCCATGCACCATATTGGTTTTCATCACTTCGTAGAATAATGGATCTTTCTCTGCATAAGGAATTTCCACAGAAATGATTTCATCAATTTGATCTGGTGTAACCACCATCCACCATTCAAAGAAGAATGTGTGCGTGCGGCAAACCTCTTTTTTGCAACTCAACAGAGTACATCCAGCATCTGACTGCACCATACTTGTATATACATACGTTGCTTCAAGATAAAGTCCATCAAACATCGTAGCTGTTGTTTGAAAAGTCTTGCTGTATTATCGTGATGATCGCTTGCTGATTGACAGCGATCCATAATTCCACACATATGTCAACGCATCCTGGGAGTATCATGTAGTTCATGTGTCTTGGGCTGCCATACGTTGATGGCAAAAAGAACGCCGACCGATATTAGCGCGACGTCTTCGTTGCTTCGTAATAAATTTCAATCTGTAATTGATCACTTCGTTTGAAACACACATAAAGTTTTCACTGAATAATTTTCAATAATTTTTCTTTTAAATAGCCGGAATAAAAAAGCAAGCGACCGAAATTGAACGATTCAAATAATTTACAAATCAAAATATTGAAAAACAAAACAAAACAGAATTGTATGAAAAGTCACTTTTTGGAAATTTCCAATTTTTCGACTTTTCCTTATGAAAAGTATATGGTTTTTTTATATCTAACCCTTTCCAGATCCACAGCGAACAACTTCTGATTTCCTGAAGATTGGTTCCGCCGTTCTCGAGCGTTAGCGTTACTAACAAACAAACAATCATTTTTACTTACATATGTATGTTCATATGATTCACGTACATATGATTCACGCGTGATGCCGTGACAACGAAAACGGTTTCATTTTTATATATAAGATTTCCATTTAATTGTAATGCTTCTGAGCCACAATTATTTTGAATTAAATAATACATTTTTTACAATTATGATTTCGTCATTAATTATTTCTGAGTTAACATTCGTAATTAATTCACATGTCTTATCTATTGTACAATGTTTTGATATGTGTTAACACCTCAATATAGCTTCTAACAATCCTTACCGCTGGTGGGGGGAATTGAAAGTCTTACATTGAGGGAGAATCTATTCATTCTGATTTTTATTTTGTATTTTTCTGGCTTATATACAATTTCTAAAACTATCTTAAATAACTAAATATATATGTATGTGTGTATGTTTTTATGTATTGCAGCATATTTTTTATTGCTGCTTGACATGGGGTTGATTTCAAGTGTATAATTTATTGCAAGTGTGCGTGTGTGTGTTTAATGTTTGGTCTCTGCTGTATATTTATGATTTTTGTCCCATGCATTTTTATTATTATTACTCGTAGATGTGCATTGCATGTAAATGCATTATGTATATACATATGTATGTATGTAAGTATATTAATATATAAATAGATATTTATATTTAGTAGAATTTCGGCTTTGCTGATAAATAAGCATGTTCAATGATATTTGAACATATTGCCGAGGGAAAGAAATGATTATTTAAATCTAGTGGACTGTATTTTTTATGTTATTAATATTCTATCGGTTGGGAATATTGACAATGATTCTATCAGCATTATTCGCTTTACATTTATAACGGAAATATAGTATTAAAAGGCATAATATTACAATTACTACTAACACTAAAGATAAATGTCCGCTATGGTTTCTTAAATTTAACTCACTTAATTTTAATTCGTTGTTGCTGATCTTGTCAATGCCTTCTCGTAGCTTTCTCTGCTCTTCGTTGTCGTCTTTTGGTTTTTAGCTTGTCCGTTTGTTTTAACGTAAGCTGCCATGGTATTAGTAACTCCCAAATGGCTGTTACTACATCCGCTTTTCCAACTGGATCTATTTTTGTTTTATCCACTCGTGTTTTGGCGACATTTGTTGAGTTGCTGATTTCGTTTTTAGTGAGCTCTACTGATATTATCCGTCCATAGAGTTCGGTATGATGCAAATTCTCAATGCAACGACTGGCATTCGACGATGATGGCATTGTTACGTAGTCATAACAACGTGTACCGGTGTTGGTGACCACCTTGGCTCCGATAACTTTTCCATATTTAGAAAATATAGTTTTCAGATCCCTGGCTCTCGTTAATGAAGATAACCCGGATATCCAAAAATTACGTGAAGGTGTTGTCTGCTTTCCTGTGGACGACGATTTTGTAGAGATATTCACTGAAGGCTTTTCTTTGTCATCCTTCTGCGAAGACTTGTTTGAAGATGATTTTTGTTCACTAATGTCTTTATCCTTTTTGTCGCCGGACTTCTCATCTTTTCTCTTTGATTTATCGTCATCAGACTTGCTGCATTTACTGCTGCTGCATACACCCTTGGATGTTCTTGTGTCATCCAAAGCTGCAACCGTTTTTGTACTCGTTTGCGCTGAATTCTTGCCGGTAGTATCACCTTCTGCATCGGTGCATTTTTCCTTTTCATCAGGTGCCTTATCATGCAAAAGTATTTGTTCGTCTTCACCAATAGTTACATTTATCGATTCCTCATTCGATTCGCCTGCATTTTCCTCTTCCCCCTCTGGACCATCGTTTGAAACACTTCCGTTATCAACTTCAACATCTCTTTCTGCAAGATATTTTATTTCATCTTTTGCATTCTCCTCAATTTCCAAAGGAGACATTTTATTGTTCACATCGTTAAATGTGCCTTGCTCCTTAAAAGTAATTTCCGCTACGCGCAGCTTGTCTTCTAATTTGTATTGAATTACTTCAGTTTCGTCCTTATTTCCAAACGATTTCGTCTGGACTTCACTGTCCCACATTTCTCCAAAATGTGAGCCTGTCGGAAGAGATATGAGATTGTGAGATTCCTCAGTTTTTGAAGGCTTACGAAGTTCTTCAAGTGACTCTTCTTCAGCTTCATTTTCCTTCCTATCTTTTTCTATTATTTCTGTTGTTTTTTCCTCAACAGAAGATAGAGAGAGTAGTGGAATTTTTATAAGTTTTTCGTGTTCAATCTTTTGTACTGCATTAGTTAGTTTCGTCGCACTTGTAGATAATTTGGGTACGATAAACAGAATTGGCTGATTGTCATACTTTTTCTTAAGTAGACTCCATGCAGTTTCATAATTTTTTGACGAAATTTGAAAATGCTGTATTACTCGTGCAGCTTCGCCTTTTAAGCATTGACGAAGACGCTCTTCGTAGTATTCGTCATAAATTTCTTCGAATAAGATTTCAATTTCAACATTAAAATCTAATTTGCTTTTTAGATTTTGAATGTCTGTAAATAAACAGTCTAAGAATTTTATTTGATCGTTGTCGATCATTAATTCCTTGCTTAGATCTTCCATTTTTCTTCTGAGGTTTTCAACTTTCCTCATGAATAAGGAAGTTTTTGGATCTAAATCTTGGTGTTTAGCTTCAACTTCTTCAATTTTTGTTTTACTTGGTGATTTTGTTGGAAAAGTGTTGGACGTGTACAACACCTTTTCGGAAAAATCCGCTTGGGCTTCAGGAATTTTTTTCTTGTTTATTCCCATTATGAGAGTTTTTCCCCAACACTCTTTTTATTTATTAATTAACTGCTTGTTGTTCTCCAAAGAAATCGTTGGAGGTATTTGATTTGGTCGCCTAGTTGACCTTGCTGTGCCTCGACTCACAGCCGCTGAATATCTCTTGGATAGCAGTTAGATCACTGCGTTTAGTCTCTGCTAAAACGGCTTATGCGATCGGTTTTAATGCGGGAATATACACCCGTCCTACAATTATTTTTTAATTTGCCTGTATTTTGAACAGGGCTTTTTTTGTATTTTGCCTGTTTTGTAAGTACAGGACTTTTTAATTTGGCCGAGCTCTTTATCCGGCTCGAAGGACCAAAAAATGTTAATACCTCAATACAGCTTCTAACAATCCTTACCGCTGGTGGGGGGAATTGAAAGTCTTACATTGAGGGAGAATATATTCATTCAGATTTTTATTTTGTATTTTTCTGGCTTATATACAATTTCTAAAACTATGTTAAATAACTAAATATATTTGTATGTGTGTATGTTTTTATGTATTGCAGCATATTTTTTATTGCTGCTTGACATGGGGTTGATTTCAAGTGTATAATTTATTGCAAGTGTGCGTGTGTGTGTTTAATGTTTGGTCTCTGCTGTATATTTATGATTTTTGTCCCATGCATTTTTATTATTATTACTCGTAGATGTGCATTGCATGTAAATGCATTATGTATATACATATGTATGTATGTAAGTATATTAATATATAAATAGATATTTATATTTAGTAGAATTTCGGCTTTGCTGATAAATAAGCATGTTCAATGATATTTGAACAATATGGTACATTCATTTATGTATTTATTCTTCTTGTACTCATAAATCTTATCATTATATTTGAGCACATTTGAAATTTATTTCTTTATTTAAATAAGGGATAGGTATTAAAGTTATTACTTGTGTATTAAAACATATTTTAGGTACTCTGATAACAAGTATTAATTCTCTTTCTTTTTCAAATATTGCCGTTCTTAAATATTTAATTTTTCCAATATTTATATTATAATAATCTATTTCATTTTTTGTAAGGATATTGGCATAATTTATGCCATTTTGTGCTGTAGTTATATATGTTTGAATATGCTCAATATGATTTTGAATTGAATTTAACAGAAGTAATTTTTCTAAATAGGTATTTTGTAGCAAAACATCTTTTATAGTTTTATGCAATCCTCCTATCTGATAAAATTAATGATTTATTTTAATATACTGTTGCGATTTTACTGCTTGCTAGTTTACTTTACTAGGTTCGTACCTCTGGATTGACAAATAAAACCAAAAGCCGTTCAATTCAACAAAATCTCTTTATTACGCAATTTGTCTACACTATAGCAGTTTACTCTTAGCACTGGATGACCACGTTGGCGCTGCCACGGCTTATATAACCATGCACTCCTCGCTGACGCCAAAGTGTCCTTCTAGAATATTGCGTCTGGCAATTATAAGAACATAATGCTATACGGCGCCAAATGCAGCTATTGTTTAAGTAGACAAGCGCGGCGCCCAATGTTTATAATAAGGGATGCATATAGCAATACAAATACCAAACTTAATACTACTTTTGTAACACTGCCCTCCACTTAAGCCTAATCGTCCCGATTAGGTACAAATCCTCTTGAACCAAATAGGGCGAGCCTCTCCAAGTGTACTACTTTCATTTTACATCGTGCTTTTCCATTTCTTTGTATGCGGTATACCACGTCATTAAGTCTCATCACCATATAGGGTCCTTCCCAGGCTGTCTGCAATTTCGGGGACAAGCCTTTCTTTCGAAGTGGATTGTACAACAGGACCAGATCACCTTCTTCAAAACCCTTTGAATTTGCCGCTTGATCAAACCGATCCTTCATCTTATTGCTGCCTTATCATTAGATGCAATTCATTAATTTTTTCCTTTAAGACAGAGCAATAATCTCGATCATTTTTTACAGCTGCAGGATTCGTTCCAAACTTAAGATCAGCAGGGAATCGCAGATCAGATCCGAAAATAATCTTTGCTGGCATGTAACGTGCTTCGCTGAACGATACGCCAGCAGGAACATCGGGATGCACTTGTCCCAATTCCGTTGATCTTTATCAACGATTTTCCGCAGATGTTCTTCGAGCGTTCAGGTTGAATCTCTCTACCATCCCATCTGATTGTGGATGTAACGCTGTTCTTGTGGATGCCCAATAATGTACAGACTTCTTGGAAAATGGAAGATTCGAAATTCCTACCTTGATCGACGGGCACTCCGAACCTTGTTATCCAATTTTCTACAAACGCTTCGGCTACTGTCTTCGCTTCTTGGTTTGGTAAGGCATATACTTCTGGCCATTTACTGGAATAACCATTTTAATGCTGCATGATCAGTCCTCAGCAAGAATAGTTGCCCATTCAAATATTTGTGGAAATGTTTTACACATTCCACCACGGCTAGTAGTTCTTTTCGCGTCACACAGTAGTTTTTCTCTGGTTTCCCTAGCACTCTGCTGTAATACCCAATTACTCTTTCTTGCCCGTCGATGAGCTGAGACAGGACACCTCCAATTCCATAAGCGCTCGCATCTGTATCCAGGATGAATTTCTTTCCAGGTATTGGATAAGCTAACAACGGCGCCGTACAAAGTAGTTCTTTAAGCTGCTCAAACGCTTTTTCTTGTTCCAACTGCCATACAAACGGGCGATTCTTCTTTGTTAAATCATATAAACTTCTAGCCACGTTCGCAAATCCAGGTACAAAACGGCGGTTGGCTAAATGAGCCTTAGTCGCCTGCCCCACACCACACCTACGCCCATCACTAACACGCACACTCACCACACTCACCTCGACATTACCACACTTCACATCAAGACCACCCACACGCGCCCCACCCACTAAAACACACACCACATCACTCCATGGAAAAAGAGTCCGCTTTCACACAAATCAGTATCGATTCGTCCATTACCGAAAGCACGTCGCCTTTTCGCCACACGCCGCTAATTATCGATCTCCATAATTTGCGTCTATAATTTGTGAATGCAACAATTTTAATAACTTTTTATCAACACAATTGTGAAATTAACGTGTCCGGAACCCCCTCTATACGGCCTTTAGAAGGCGAATTTTTATTGTAAAATAAAAGCGTTTATACGAATTAAAAGTGAAATCAGAGGTTTTATTTTTAAAACACACAATTTGGCACAAGTGGTAAGTCCAGCGGGCACTGAACCCAACATATGGTCCTTCGAGCCGCAAAGAACGGCACTATTGAAAAAAAAAGAGATTAAAATTGTGACATAAACATACATACAAAGCTTGTTCAAAAGAAGAAAAGCTTACAAAAAATTCGTGCACAAATGTGACATATACACACACATATACAAAATTTAGTGCAATATACATACGTATATACAAAAAAAAAAAATTTTATATTGCAAGTGAATTCGAAGTTTAGTGGCAAATACATACATACTTAAATACAAAAAAAAAAACAGTTGAAAACGGAAAACACAAGACGGTTCACTACTGTTACATGAAAATACAAAAAAAAATTTAAATCAAAATCAAAAAGAAAAAAAAATAAAATTTCATGCTAATACGAAAAATTTTAAAGCTCGTTTGAGACATATAAATGCATAAATATACATATAAATACAATATTGTGCTGAACAACTATACATTAAAAAAAAAAAAAAAACACAAAGCCGGGCGCGTAAATTTATTTAATTCAAAACGGGCGCGAAGCTTCAAACCAAACAAGTGAAAGAAAAGCAATAAACTCCAAGTGCAATAATTTTCAAAAAATAATAATAAATAATAAAATTAATAATCGTGGAAATAAAATATACTAAATACATTATATAAGTACGAGCCAAACAACAACAAGAAGAGGAGAAGGAAAGGGATACCGTGGTCCACCGTAATAACATCACATCAGCAAACAGGAAACAACTGGGACACAGCGACGAAAGCAAACACCCCGCAATTAACCGCATATTAAAGCCCTCAAATACCCTTGAAGCGGCACAAAGTGAGTGTATCGACTCCTTTTATTCGCATAATATTTTTATTTATTGGCATATATGTATGTTGAAAGTTACAGTTCATTTTTCTAACAACTGTATACTTTAATAAAACGGTTGCTACCAAACTGTTTGAACTTACGGTTGATTTCCGGGAAACCGAAAACAGTTTGGTACATTACATATGTACATCCAAATATATGTATGAACAGTATATAGTATAATATATAATTATATATACATATACTGGCATATACATATCTGTTAAAAGCCTAGTTACGCTTACACTTGTGCTCACAAGCACACAAAGTTTATAAAAAAAAAAAACCATTTTCAAGTATTCACTTGACAACATTTTCCGGCAATACCCCTTATACTCAAAACAGTATAAGCAGGATTGCGCTAAGTAAGCTAAGGCAATTTCGAAAATTAAAATAAAAAGAACAATATCAACCATACATATATGCACAATATTCAAAACGTATATACATATACATTACATATATTACCAAAATTGGCAACAAGATAAATTAGCATACCCACATATACTAGTAACAACAAAGTAAAAGTTATAACTTCCACAAATTTGCATTTGCGCTAAAAGAGCATACCTGCACTTTGCAATTTTCTCTTCCCGCGTTATTCGTACCGCAAAATAATATACACGGCATACAATTTGCTTATGCCGATATACATAGATATATATAACGTATGTACATAGGGTACATAATTAAATAAAATCTTAAATTACAATTTAAAAATTTTGGAAAAAAAAAATTCGGCGCGGTAAATGCAACCGTTTAATAAGGATAAATTACATTCGGTCAATTAAAACAAAAAAAAAAAATTTATTACAAATATATACGGACAAATAAAATAAACAAAAACCAAGAATTGGTAGCATTTTAACATTTCATTTTAAATTATATATCCAAAGGCCAAATCGGCATATTTCAAGCAATACCTCTTGTTCTTGCTAAAGCACAAGCAAGCAGGATTGCAAACGGAAAAAATCTTTTATATACAAAGGTCATTAACCCTTTTCTCTTTCTTTATTATCGCCCGTATACGCAATTATAAAAGAACGAGTGCGAAGCAATAAATAAAATCGAAAAAACAAGAACAAACTAATAGCACAACTATTAGAAATACGAAGCAATAAATAAAATAGAAAGAAAACAAAACAAACTAATAGCACAACTATTAGGGATAACGAAAACGAAACACTTGCTCGTTAGTTCGGCCATTGCGTATACGGATACAACAAAAATACAATTTTGTAATAAGGAAAACGAAACACTCGTTCGTTGGTTCCTGCCTTGCGGATACAACAAAAATACAAGTTTATAATAAGGAAAACGAAATACGCGTTCGTTATTAGATACTTGTGTATACAACAACCATACAAACCGCGTATCTTAAAGATTCAAACGTATTTATCACCACCATAAATACACTGAGAGAAGTTTTTTCTGTCTCATATTTTCAACTTTTACCTATTATCTAAATGAACGGAGATTCTAAGGAATATAAATCGATTCAATATCTAAAAGTACAAAAAATGATTTCTGAAGAAAAGAGCCCATGTACACCTGCTGAAGCTACACGCTCAAAGCAAGGTGCTACAAAGCAAAAAAAAATTAAAGACATTTCATATACTAAGTTTATCGCTGAGAGTGACAGTTTAATTCGATACTGCACTCGATTTTCATCTTCACCGATTCAGGACAATTCTGAATCGGTACTAGAAATCAAAAAAGAAAATCTAGGCAATTTCTGGACACGTCTCCAAGCTGCGTATGACGCAATTCTAGAATCTGACGAATCAGATCTTCCGAAAAATTTTAAATCCTCGGCTTGCTCCAAATACGAAAACTGTTTAGACCAGTACGAGGAAACGAGAGCTATGATCTCTGATCAATTGAGATTAATAAAAGCAATTGCACCTACTCCACAACCGAGAGTAGAGCTGCCTCCAATTCAAAGCCAAGAGGCGAGTTCCGGCATTCACTTTAAAGTGCCAGCATGCGATACAGAAATATTTCATGGAGGTTATGAACAATGGCCGTCCTTCCGGGACATGTTTACGGCCGTGTACATAAACCATCCTAAATTATCTCAAGCGCAAAAATTGTATCACCTCCGATACAAAACAAAAGGCCAAGCAGGAGCAATAGTAAAACAGTTCGCTCTTAATGACGAAAATTTCAATTTAGCTTGGGAAGCTTTAAGACAAAGATACGAAAATGAAAGAATATTAGTTGACAAGCAAGTGACTATACTTATGAACTTGCCTAAAATTCAAAGAGAAACCAGTGAAGAGTTCATGAAACTAGAATCCACTGTTTCAAATTGTTTGTCGGTGCTATCGACCCAAAATATTCCCACACACAATTGGGATCCTATTCTGGTAAACATATGTACCGCCGCATTACCAGAAAAATCTTTGCTTCTGTGGGAGCAATCGCTCTCATCCCGAAGAAAATGCCCAACGTGGCACCAAATGAAAGATTTCTTAACTACCCAATATGAAATCGCGGAAAGGGTAGATAAAAAACGGTCAGAACTAAAAACGTTCAACACGAGCTAAATCGAAGTTTCGTTAGACCCCAAGCTAGTAACATCCACAATTTAAACAGAAGCTTCTTTAAAAATCAATCGTTCACATCCGAACAATATAAACAAACGTCCTGCGAACTGTGTAAAGGAGGGCACAAGCTGAAAGCTTGCGAAAAGTTTAAAAAACTTAATATCAACAACAACTTTGTCAGAGCAAAAAGACTCTGTACAAACTGCTTGTCCCACTCACATAATCTCAATAATTGCGAAAGCAAATTCAATTGCGTATATTGCCACAAGAGGCATCATTCAATGTTGCATTTCAATAACTTTCCTAGCACACCCCAAAGTAGCGCTTTCTCCAAAAGAGCCACGGGTTTAGTTGCAACCGCAACTCCCGAAACACAAAATCCCGAAATTTGCCAAGAGACACCATGTTGCTCAAAGGCTTTAAAAATACAAACGCTTCACAGCGAGAATCAAAGTAGGGTACTACTACCCACAGCAGTTATCTCCATCGAACACCGAGGAGAACTTTTCAAATTGAGAGCCCTAATAGACCAAGGATCACAACGATCATTCATAGCGTCTAGGGCACAAAATAGGCTAAAACTTCCAACAAAACATGCCAATTATGAAATTACGGGAATGGGTGGAAAAGTAGTACAAAACTCAAATAAAATCTGCCCCATTACCCTAATTTCCCCGCAAGCGGATAAGCGCATTCAAGCAGAAGCTATAGTCTTACCGCAACTTACGAACATGCTGCCAAGCTATCATATAAATAGCAAGCATTGGACAAAGGTTACACACCTAAAGCTAGCAGATCCTAACTGCAACACCCCCGCTCAAATAGATTTTCTATTAGGCAGCGACCTTATTCCTCAAATTATTCTAGAAGGGGTTGAGAAAATTTCAAACACCCTTCTAGCACAAAATACTATATTCGGTTGGATACTAAGTGGACTAGTAACAGAACCAGTTACCGCCATGACAACTCAAGTGGAAGAGATATCCAATGAATTCCTTAATTCACAATTAAGGAAATTTTGGGAATTAGAAGAACTCCCCCCCATTACCATTACAACGCCAGAAGATCAGTATTGTGAAGACTTTTACAAAGCCACAACTACTAGATCAAGAAATGGTCGGTATGTCGTACGACTACCATTTAAACAACAATTTCCAGATACACTCGCCTTAGGTCACTCTCGCACCTCTGCAATACAGCAGTTTCTAAGTATGGAAAAAAACCTACTTAGAAAGGGTGAGCTCAAACAACATTATGATGGTGTCTTAGAAGAATACCTCCATTTAGATCACATGGAGGAAGTAAGCCCATGCGAAAAAATCATAAAAGGCAAATATCACTCATTCTACTTGCCACACCATGCAGTAGTAAAGCCTGACAAAAAAACAACAAAAGTTAGAGTTGTCTTTAATGCCTCTAGATGCACTAGCTCGGGGAATTCGCTCAACGATATTCTATTCACGGGCCCCACACTCCAACCAGATTTAATGCTCCTCATACTAAATTGGCGTATATACAAATACGTTTTCAATGGGGATGTTGAAAAAATGTATCGACAAATAGTCATACATAAAGAGGATCAAGACTTTCAACGAATTATTTTCCGAAAATCTCCCAATGGTCCATTACGCGACTTTAAATTAAAAACAGTTACCTTTGGCGTAAACTGTGCCCCATACCTCGCCATTCGTACACTCCACGAACTGGCAGAAGACACAAAGTCAGAATTTCCTCTGGCAACACAAGTCTTAAAAACACATACGTATGTAGACGATATCCTGTCTGGGAGCCACAGCCTCTCACAAGCATACGAGTCCGTATCACAAGTGATAAAGGCCCTCAACACCGCAGGGTTTCCTCTAAAAAAGATCACAGCTAATCACCCAAGTATATTAAAAAATATACCAAACGATAACAAATTGGATACTAATTTCCTTATATTTGAAAAGGAAAGTATAACAAAAACACTGGGCATCCAATGGAATGCGATATCGGACCAGTTCTCATACACGACAGAGTCCATAACCGCATTATCCGCCATAACAAAGAGGCAAATTTTATTCTCAATGGCAAAACTTTTTGACCCCGCTGGATGGCTTGCGCCAATTATGATACAAGCGAAAATCCTGATTCAAGAATTATGGCTAGACGGAACAGACTGGGACGAACAAGTGAAACCTCTTCGCTTAGAGAAGTGGTCCCGGTTTGCTAATAATCTAAAAGACATCTCGCAGATACAAATTCCACGGTGGGTAAATTATTCCCCCGAATACAAAGTGGAACTACACGGCTTCTGCGATGCCTCTGAAAAGGCATATTGTGCCACGATCTATGTGCGCGCACAAAGCGACACCGCAACCACAAGCCACCTACTAGTGGCAAAAGCAAAAGTTGCGCCTCTAAAAACGATAAGTCTACCACGACTTGAACTCTGTGGCGCTCTGCTACTAGCCAAGCTGGTTTCCATAGTGCAGACCCACATGAACATGACCAAATGCAAATTATACCTATGGTCCGATTCCGAAATCGTTCTAGCCTGGTTAGAAAAGCCACCACACTCGTGGAAAACATATATTTCTAATCGAACCTCTCAAATACTTGACCTAGTAGGAGCTGCCACATGGCGACACGTAGCCAGTGCCGACAATCCTGCTGATCTAGGTACAAGAGGGTGCAAACCCCTGGATCTTGCCACCACCACGCTCTGGTGGAATGGCCCCCGATGGTTAACCGAATCCTCAGATTCTTGGCCACAATCGGCAATGCGCAACATAATCGCCCCAGAAAGTCGAAAAATCGACACCTATCATACAATAGTGGATGATAATGAAATCCTTGAACGATTTTCATCGTTCCCCCGAGCCCTCAGAGTTGTCGCATATATGCTCAAATTCATTGAGCAACTTAAACTTAAAGTTAAAGGAGTAACTTACACTCATTGCGATACATTGACCACCAGGACTTACAAAAAGCAAAGGTCGCGCTTATCGCCTCAACCCAAACGCGCTACTTCAGTCGCGACATATCGTTACTAAGAGAATCGAAGCCAATTGACAAAAAGAGCTCACTCTTAGTACTAAACCCATTTTTAGACACGAAAGGTCTGCTTCGTGCCAATGGTCGGCTCGCTAATTCAAGCCTGACTTACAACGAACGCCACCCCATCATAATACCTGAGAAGTCTCCTTTTGCCACATTACTAATGAATTACATCCATATATTAATGTTACACGCCGAACAGCGCCTCATGCAACATATGGTACGCCAAGAGTATTATATCCCCCGTCTTAAGCCCCAGATCAAAAAATGCATTTTCATGTGCAAAATCTGCACTATGCATAAGCAAAAAATGCGAACTCAGATTATGGCAGCACTTCCACCTGAACGCTGCAATTTCGCTCCGCCTTTCACGACCACAGGTGTCGATTTTGCTGGGCCTTTTCAAATAAAGGCGTCCATGCTAAGATCTCCCACTCTCATGAAAGGCTATGTGGCTGTCTTTGTATGTTTCACGACAAAGGCAGTACACCTTGAGCTGTGTACTAATCTGACGACGGAGGCTTTTCACGCGACATTTGCTCGTTTCGTCGCCCGACGTGGCTTCCACTCCAAAATCATGAGCGATAATGGCAAAACATTCATAGGAGCCCAACGAGCCACAGAAAAACAGTTTGTGGATTTCTTAAAACAAGTGTCCCCTGATATCGTACAAAAGTACGCCCCTCAAGGTATCAATTGGCAATTTATACCTCCAAGCGCTCCTCATATGGGTGGTTTATGGGAATCAGCTGTAAAGAGCTTCAAATCTCATTTCAAGAAGCTAGCCGGCAGCTATAAATTTAATTATGAAGAGTTCACGACATTATTAGCTGGAATTGAAGCCGTTCTCAACTCACGGCCGCTCACAGCACTATCGCAAGATCCCTCCGAATTCACAGCCCTAACTCCAGGGCATTTCCTAAAAGGAGCACCCATTCCGGCCACACCTGAGCCAGGCGTGGAGTCGCTATCCTTATTAAATAGATGGGAAAGAATTAAAATTCTCCATCATAATTTCAGTAGCCGATGGAAAGAAGACTATATAAAGGACCTCCACAAGAGGTACCGATGGAAAAATACAGAAAATGCGCCAAAAGTTGGAGATTGTGTCCTGATTCACGACGATTGCCTGCCACCTACCGAATGGCGGCTGGGCCGCATGGAGAAGCTTTATCCAGGCTCCGACGGTCATATTCGCGTAGTCGATCTCCGAACGCAATCCGGAAAGCTAACAAGACCGCTCGTCAAACTATGCTTCTTACCGATCGCTGATAACCGCGAAACAAAAACCGATAAACCGCTTAAATAAACCGAATATAAAAACAAATAAAATAAAAATTTATATAAATACGTATACATATATATATTTAAAATACCACACACATGTAGTCGATTAATCTAACGACCCACTCATGCCGCATAACGTGGCAGCCACGCTCATATGTCCTATATGCAACCAAATCCTAATTGAAATAACACTCTTTCAAACAGGTCAATATGGATGCAGACAAGCCAGTAGCCCCGACACCAACCACTCGTTCGGCTGTCAATGTGCCACGCCAAGCGGCTGCACCAGTTGCGGCTGCCCCAGTTGCAGCGCCCCGAACAACCACACCAACGGCGCCTCGGAATGGAAGGGTAGCATTGCCGCCAAAACCCGCGCTTGTCGTCGACCCACAACGCCGTAGATGTCCCCTATGTCGTCGACCCCACCGGCTGCCACAATGCGTCATTTTTAAGGGATTGCCACCTCAACAACGCCAGTTGGTCGTGCAGGCGCACGGTCATTGTCTGAATTGCCTGACGCCTGTCCACCAAACTCACGAGTGTACGTCGGGCAATGTGTGCCAAATTTATATGCGCCCGCTTCACACGATGTTACACCGTGCACCTCGGAATGACACCAGCCAACCTCCTGCCGGCCGCAACCGCGGCGCAGTACAACGACCGCCATTAAGCCGGGATGCACGGCCCCGTCGAACCATAGGGCCATCATCATCCCGGACCCGGCGGCCACATAATGGGGCGTCCACACGACGCCAGCAACAACGACCGCGTCCGCGCCGCACCTCAGGCCTCAGTAGCGTCGTAGCCACTCTGCAGCAGCTTCAGAGGATTCTAGGCTGAAATATTCGCCTAGGGGGGCCGGGATGGCTAAATGAGCCTTAGTCGCCTGCCCCACACCACACCTACGCCCATCACTAACACGCACACTCACCACACTCACCTCGACATCACCACACTTCACATCGAGACCACCCACACGCGCGAGCGCAGGATCCACACACTAAAACACACACCACATCACTCCATGGAAAAAGGGTCCGCTTTCACACAAATCAGTATCGATTCGTCCATTACCGAAAGCACGTCGCCTTTTCGCCACACGCCGCTAATTATCGATCTCCATAATTTGCGTCTATAATTTGTGAATACAACAATTTTAATAATTTTTTATCAAACAATAATTTGTGAATACAACAATTTTAATAATTTTTTATCAACACAATTGTGAAATTAACGTGTCCGGAACCCCCTCTATACGGTCTTTAGAAGGCGAATTTTTATTGTAAAATAAAAGCGTTTATACGAGTTAAAAGTGAAATCAGAGGTTTTATTTTTAAAACACGCAATTTGGCACAAGTGGTAAGTCCAGCGGGCACTGAACCCAACAGCGGTAATACGTGAATAAGCCGAGAAAGCTGCGGAGTTCATGTATGTTGGTGGGTCGAGGCCAATCTTTAACTGCTTTTATTTTTCCCTCCTCGATGTGAATCCCCTCAGTTGACACTTTATGTCCGAGATATGTGACCTGCTTCTTCAATTATGAACATTTTTTAGGATTCAAGTGTAATCCGGCTGATGCTATTCGCTGAAAGACTTTCTCTAAATTTTTTAGATGATCATCAAAACTTTTTCCCATGATGATAATGTCATTAAGATACACCAAACATGTCTTCCAGTTGAGTCCTTTTAACACATGTTCCATCAGTCGCTCGAACGTTGCAGGCGCATTAACAAACCCAAATGGCAACACAGAGAATTCGCATAACCTGTCGCCCATACTGAAAGCGGTCTTTTCACGGTCACATTCATCAATCTCGGCTTGCCAATATCCACTTTGTAGATCTAATGTAGAAAACCATTTCGCTCCATACAAGGTGTCTAATGTATCGTCGATTCTCGGTAGAGAATAACTACCTTTCTTTCATTCAACTTCCTATAATCTACGCAGAAACCATCTTTCTTTTTAACTAAGACGATAGGTGAGCTCCATGGACTTATTGAAAATTTCTCTTGCATTTGTTTTTGTACTTGAGTATTATTTTCTGTAATCTGTTGTACCAAACGCTTTTCTAACTGCGTATCATTTTCAGTCATTTGTTGTGTAAGGCGAGACTCTAACTGTGATGTATTTTCAGCTATTTGCGTAATTTGCTGTGCCAGACGATTTTCTGTTTGCACTGCATTTTCTGCTATTTGCTTAATAGCCACTAACAGCATGTTCATGTCTACACTTGATGATGTTCGCTGTTCTTCTACTTTTGTAGAAGTTTCTGACCCATCAAATTCGAGCTCGTCCACATTAATTCCATCCGCTTCCATTGCTTCACGTAATCGTGCCTGCAGATCCGCCTTTTGCCCGCTTATCGGCAAATTACGCTCCTCCAGTTCCTTTTTTAATTGCTGAATTCTCAATTCTCCGAATTTAACCATCTTGAATTTGGATTATTTGACACTCCCACTTCTGACACCAATTGATGCGATTTTACTGCTTGCTAGTTTACTTTACTAGGTTCGTACCTCTGGATTGACAAATAAAACCAAAAGCCGTTCAATTCAACAAAATCTCTTTATTACGCAATTTGTCTACACTATAGCAGTTTACTCTTAGCACTGGATGACCACGTTGGCGCTGCCACGGCTTATATAACCATGCACTCCTCGCTGACGCCAAAGTGTCCTTCTAGAATATTGCGTCTGGCAATTATAAGAACGTAATGCTATACGGCGCCAAATGCAGCTATTGTTTAAGTAGACAAGCGCGGCGCCCATTGTTTATAATAAGGGATGCATATAGCAATACAAATACCAAACTTAATACTACTTTTGTAACAATACATAGATGTTCAATGATTAGTTTCCAAACTTGGTAGGTCTTTTTATGTTAGTAGTGTGGATTCCTTGTAAGGGTTGTTCCTTCAACTTTGGTTCCTCTTTATGTCTTACATTTTTATAGTGTTTTATAAATCCTTATTGTTTAGTTTCCGCATATTCTTCCCTATTCATATTTGCTTTATTTATTTTTGATTGTTTTATTTTACAGAGCCTATCATAAATTATTGCGTGATCTATTATTTAATTTTGTGCTTCTATTGAGGTGCATTTAATTGTGCTGTGATAGGTATCATTGTAGTATGTGTAGCTTTAAGAATTTGTTGGGTAATTGGTAAATAATGCTCAAGATTTAGAGTCCGATTTTTTTCTGTGATTGTATTATTTAATCTTTCCACATCACTATTTCCAGTGTGACTATTCGGTTTAGTCCTGTGGTATTGTATTCCCTCTCTTTTTAAAAAATCTTCAATATTTTGGGCTCTAAATTCATTGTCGAACACCATTTTCTTTACCTTTCCTTTTATGGATAAAAATTGTTGTAATTGACTTACAATGGTTCTGCCAGAGATAAAGAGATCCCCAACCAGGAATAAAAGGATGTCCAACTTATTCCAGTGTGAGAGCGCCTCAAAATTAGCGTTTTTTATGACATTTTTCATTGTAGCCAGATCAGAAAAAAAGCTATTTTTTGGGCATTTTAATTAAAACACCCAATTCGCATTTTCCACACTACCTATGAGGTATGCAAAAGGGCGCGTTACCGAAGTTATTTTTGGGTGCTCGGTTCCCCAGTAGGCCTATATCACCCATTAAAAATTTATTTACATAAAAAAATGAAAAAAACAAAACAATAACAATTCATATATAATAGTATAAAAAATAACAAAAACAATATCACACAACACACAAAATTTTATTCTTAAAATTGGGTAAAGATAAATCTCTATTTAAAAATTTCGTCACAAAATAAATTCTAATTCTAATAAATAGAGCAATAACTACCTTTGGGTCACAGTCTTCACAACACAAGAAGGGCCTAATATCTTTTAATTTATCAAAAAGAATTTCTCCTAATCCTATTTTATGACAATTTCTGTCAAATTCCTCAACAAATTTTATTTCTAAATTATTAATAAATGCAACAAATTCTTGAGGCGGCTTTACTAAGTTGCGTTTATCGATCTGGTTTTGATGTATGAAGATGAATTCATCAGAAGGAATTTCATCTCCTAAATAGGGTAATGGCAGGAGGCATGTGTGCATTTTAAAAATTTTCAAATAAAGGTAGCCGCAAAAATAACTAAAAGCACTTTCCTTTAAAAAGCTAATTTCTAAACTACTATCTAAAGTAATGGATCTAACAATGGAGTGTTCGGGCCGTGGTAAACCCTGGAAATCCTGCCAAGAAAGGTCACTTAAAACGGAATCATTGCACACATTAAGAAGAACATTATGGCTATGTTCTGAAATAACTGTGGCTTCGGGTTCTAAAGGCAGCTCACAGTTACCATTTGTTACGATATTTACGTAACGTAAACCCCATGACTTCCTAAATAAACTAGAGAACATGAAAGGTGTTACTCTAGTACCTCCCCTACTTCTAATCTGACCAAAAAAATGCTCTAAGCTGTCCTGACATAGTCGTCTTGTCTTCAGGTAAGGAAATCCTGAGTGTGACAGCAATCGCCACAATCGTCTTAAACTATTAATATTAATTAACCACCCCTTTATAAAATTGAAATAAACTATTAATATTAATTAACCACCCCTTTATAAAATTGAAATTATTTGTTGTGTCGTTTCCTAACTCACCTACGACCCGAATTGTTTTCAAAACTTTTTCTGCCTCATCTAAAAACTGGTTTTGCTCTGGGGAACTTATAAAAACTTTTTTAGTGGGTACAATGGCCTCAGTGAAACTACTATTGAAGATATCGAATAATTTATTGAAAAAAGAAACGAAATCCGCGGTATTAATGCAGCTCATACTATTTGAGCTTAAGGCTCCCGAGCTGTAAAGAGAAAGCATACCTGAAGCGACCGTATTACTTAAAACTTGAGACGCGAATTTAACTTTCATTTTTTGAAAGGTATTGGGGTAAATATGAGCATCGGTTAATTTAGGCGCACACCGATAACTCGACTTAGAGTCCTGTTTATAAAAATGGACTATGTCAGACCAACATACGCGACTATTTTTAAAATCTACTTTATTTTTCATATTTTGTAAGCAGTTTCGACTACATTTTAATGAATGGGGGCTATCGCAAAAAAAAACATATTTCCTTACCATTAACGTTGAAAAAAGGCCGTGACATTGAAACACCTAACAAATTAGCTAAATTTTGAAAATTGGTACCCTGGTCACAAACAAAATGGCAAGGAACTAGCCCTATATTTTGAAGTTGGGTAATGGCTTCAAGAATATATTTCTTGAGGACATCCCCTTTAAATGAGCCTTTAATAAAAAAATAAGCTAACGGGTGGGACCAAGGTTCTCCACCTATACCTTGCACCATTATGGTCATTGCAGTTGTGGCTATTCTAGATGTGCGATTTTCATCGCCATAATCTTCAAGACCTATCACCCTATCAAATTTCCTATCATACTGCAAATGACATTTCAGTGACATTTCATCACAAGAAACTGATATGAACTTTTGTTCGAAAGAAAATCCCTTACTCCTAATTTGGAAAGACTTTATGTTGCTTTGGGTGCAACCTGGGAAACGAGGCCAATCTGCGACAAAATTATGTAAGGTATTTTCTGAGGGAAAACTAAGTTGGTGCTTTAGGTAGCGATAAGCGATTGGCGATAAAAAAAATACACCCAAAGCTAAAGTTTTAAAAAAACTATCATATCGCCGACCGTGATTTTGGCGACTACTATTTAAAAAACTACTCCTAATACAAGCACCTAACTGAGGAGGAACTTTACTGCAAACTATCTCAAGAGGATCTGACTCCTCCCTAAAAGAACTACTTCTTAACATGTCCCTACATCTTTCTAATTCAGTTGCCATTTCGACCAACTGAGCTTTTAAACTCCTATTCTCCTGTTCTTTTTCGTCTAATTTTATTTTTAAAATTCTATTTTCTTCTCTCAATTTTTTTTTTCTATCTGTCCCTGCTGTCAGACCCCTACCTGTTTGCGCGGCCTTTTCACTACTCTTTAGTAGTTCCTCCTCAAGAAGTGGCAGAGGCTCTAAAATATTTTCCCGGTCTTCCCTTTCTAAAAGTGGAAGCAGCTGCCTCGATGCACCGGTTGCATTTGAGGCAGTTCCTTCCATTTGGGGAAAAAAATCTTCAACGCCTATTTCAATTATATTTTCAGAATTTGGGGCGTTAAATATTGACTCATTATTTAAATTTATGTCCGGAACGGCTCTCGGACGCAATTTTTTCGCGTTACGCATTTCATTCGAAAAATGCCGCTCGCACGCAAAAATGTGTTTAGGTGTTTTTTCGCTTAGATCTTCAAAAACACCTAAACGTTTGAGCCAACATTTACGCCTATTAAAAGAAACAAAATAAAATACAAAAAGGTAAAAATTTAATTATGAAATATGTATAATAATAATAATAATAGTGCAAAAAGTGTATATTTAATGAATATTTAAAGTACGACTTTTTTATAACTGTCATAAATATTCAATTATTTACTTTAAAATAATTTATTTAATTAAATAACGGCAATGGCAATAAATTGACAGTTACGCTCTGAACAAGTAGAGCGCGACAGACTGCAAGCGACATTTGTCAAATATTAAAATACACATGTTCTTAAGGACACAGTTATTGAGGTAGCTGCACGACTACATAACTGTGTCCGTAAGAACGTGTGTATTTTAATATTTGACAGATGTCGCTCGCAGTCTGTCGCGCTCTACTTGTTCAGCAGATCACATTTAAAAAGACACGGGAATTCAATTTCATTATCCAAAATTACTCATTGCACAATTGAAACACTGATTTTATCAAAATTTTTCACAAACACTTTTTGCACTATTTAATGTTTTTCACTCACCGTTCGAGATCCGTTCCACTGTTTGGAAAGCTAAATATTCTGCCTCCATCGCTGCAGCCAGCAACACATTTCTTCCAACTGCTGGTTGTTTTCGGCATTTTATCTGTAAAATAAAATAAAAAAGTAATAAATAAATGCAAATTTACTTAATAAAAATTAAAATATACTCACATCTTTCAATCTGCGTGCTGTTTCGCCTTCGGTATTCTTCGAACTAATGGCCGTTACAAATGGAGACAAAAAAATGAAAAATGTCTCCATTCGAACAATAATTTGGCGGGATTTCAATCTGGCCATCGCTCGTTTCCAATTGCTAAACGTCAAAACCTACTGAACTCGATTAGCTGTCAAAGTTCAGTAGGTTTTGACGTTTAGCAATTGCTCTCTCACTTCCAGTGAGAGAGGAGTTGGACATCTCTTTATCTCTGTCCCCAACTCTCCTGTCACTGGAAATGTGAGAGCCGCTCACCTACCGAACTTTGACAGTTGACTGGATTGGGTAGGTGTTGACGTTTTACAATTAGAATGACTGGAACGGCCAGATTGAAATTATACCAAAAATATATGTGAACGGAGGAATTTGTTGCCGCCGTTCAAGATCGCTAATAAAAATTTAAAACAATGTAAATCAAAGAAAATGCGAAATTTAAATATATTTCATGAAACGTTTTGTAATTTGATGCATAATAGAATTAATTTTCTATTACAATTGATTAAAAACATTTAATAATTGAGAACTAACAGGCTTAATTCACCTTATTAAGTATTGAAAGATCGAAAGTCGGTTGTTTTAATATACCATAAAATCATAAAATAGGAATTAAGTAGTTTCGCCATATATTAAAAGTCCAATATATAATAATTTGCAATCGTAATAAATGTTGAGTATTTTAATTTAAAATGCCCAATAATTCTTATTTTGTTCGATCTGGCCATAATGGAAAATGTTATAAAAAACGCTTATTTTGAGGCGCTCTCACACTGGAATAAGTTGGGCATCCCATTATCCCTGGTTCTGCTATTCCTGTCCGTAAGTGGTAGACATGTAGCATGTTTTGAAAATTTATCTATGAATACGATAAATGAATGTTTGCTATTTACGTAGGTGTCAACATGAATTATTTCATTAGTAGTTTTGGGTGTTTCAGTAACAAAAAATTTGTTTTTTACAGGATTTCGATCATATTTGCCGCCTGAACATGTATTGCAATTATTTATTACCCGATGTATTTGCTCTTTAATATGAGGATTATATAATTTATTCTTTATTTATTTTATTTATTTTTTTTTGGTAAGTGGCTATAATTCCACAGTGACCACTTTCATTTTTGTGAAATAATGCAATTTGTTTTCTTAATTCTTCTTCGTTGTCAACGTCTTTTGCTAAATAAGAACATTTGACAAATTTCACATTAAGATTAGATGCAAATTTTTCTTCAATAATTTTATGTAATATTCATGATCGCTTAGATGCGAATACATACCTACTTTTCCTCTACATATTTCCTTTCTAATAATGTCTCTTATTCCATTTTCTTCAATATCTCTTTGATCAATATAAATTCGTTTGTAATTGAATATAGATTCGACGGCGGTTTGTTTCTCCTTTATTATTATTATTTGTATTTTAAACCTGTTTACAATTGTATCTAATATTGGAATTTCAAATCCTGAATTTTCTTCTTGTGAATGGGCACATTCTACTTCTACTGACATGCTGCTACCTTCATCCCCTTGGAAAATTTCTATGTGGGAAATAATTTCATTTCTTATTCTGCTCAAAAAGTTTGCTATATAATTGTTTTTCCCTTTAATGTATTCTATGGAAAAATTATATTCGCCCAAACTCACTAACCGTCTTTGAAGTCTTGGACTTATATCCTTTCCGGAGTATTTTGTCATTAACCATTTCAATGGTTGATGGTCGCATTCCAAATCAAATTGCCTACCAAAGACATAAGGCCTAAAATATTTCACGGCCCATACTATCGCTAAAAGTTCTTTTTCGATAGTAGCGTAATTTGTTTCATGATTATTTAGTGTTCTTGATGCATATGCAATGGGGTGACCATCTTCAGACAGAACTGCTCCTATTGCGAAATTACTAGCATCAGTTGTAATCCTAAATTGTTTATTAAAATTAGGATATCGTATTATACTTAGGCGAATTTGTAACTATATCCTTTAATTTTTCAAACGCTGCAATAAATTGTGGGTTATATATATTTATTGTTTGTCATCTTTTTAGATATTGCGTCATAGGATGTGCAATTTTTGCATAATCCTTAATAAATTTCCTATAAAATCCTGTCATTCCTAAGAATGATTTTATTCTTTTTGTAGTATTAGGTATCTTTAGGTTTTATATGTCTTTAACTTTGGCTGGATTTGGCTTAATTCCTTCTAATGTTAAAATGTGGTCCAAAAATTGAGTTTCTTTCTTGAGAAATTCGCATTTGTCCACTTGTATTTTTAGCTTTGCTAGCCTTAAGGCTTCGAATATTTGCTTTAAATTAGTTAAATGCTCTTCTAAAGAAGTGCCGAATACTAAAATATCATCCATATATACGACGCATATTTTATTAATATGTTCTTTAAGGACTCTATTCATCAATCTTTGAAAAATTGATGGAGCATTTTTTAATCCAAGTGGCATTCGAATAAATTCGTAATGACCAAATGGTGTTGATCTCTCTAACTGAGATTTGGTGAAAACCTTTGGCTAAATCCAGGGTGGTAAAGTACTGTGATCTACCTAGTTTATCTAGGATTGAATTTAAGTTTGGAATTGGAAATTTGTCATCCACGGTAAATTCGTTTAATTTTCTGTAGTCGATGACAATTCTATATATCTTTTTCCCGGAACTGTCTGCTTTTTTCTCTACAATCCACAAGGGACTATTGTAGGGTGAATTGCTTTCTTTAATTATTTTCTGTTGTAGCATTTCTTCAATTTGGCATTTTATCTCTTCTTCATGGATTTGAGGATGTCTATAAATTTTGGAGTATAAAGGCTTACAATTTGTTGTTATAATTTCATGCTGTACCTCATTGGTGCATGAAAGTTTATCTCCTTCTTTAAATTAAAGGTCTTCGAAGTCATTGAGCAGCCTAAAGGTTGCTTGATGTTCTTCTTTATTTAAATGGGAAAAATTGAATTTATCTTTTAAATAATTTTGTTTAGTATGCTCTAAATTGCAAACATTCTCTATGTATTGGGAATGATTAAATTCTTCGAAATAAATTTTATTTTTTTTTTAAATTTCAACGTAGTTTTCCGCACAATTAATTTTTGCTTGCAAAGGTTTTAGGAAATTTTGGCCTATTATACCTGAAAATTTTGTGTTTGAAAAGTTCAATAGTTTCCACTGAAGGGTGCCAAAGCATCCAAATTCTTTTGGAAATGGTGTGGTTACTACACTTTTTATTTGATTTACCCCGTTTAAAGTTTTGTATTTTATAGCATATTTCATTGTTATTTTGGGATAATTTTCCGATAATATCCCTTCTTTAAATATGCTCGTAGTTGATCCTGTATCAATAAGGCAACTAATTTTAGTTTTTCCTATCGTTATATTTATTGAGGCGTTATTAAAAAATTTACTTCGTTTTCCTCGAGTACACCTATTTCCTTTGGTTCAGGTGTTAGTGTGGTATTATTGTTGTTAGTGTTTCTATGCGAAAATCTGGTATTATTGCTACTATTTCCTCTGCCGTAATTTTGTGTAAAATTGTGTGAATACTGTTCATTTTGTCGTGTATTAGTATTTTGTTTGTTTTGATAATTTTGGTATTTGGTTTAATTCGTGTAACTGAGCTGTTCCTATTTGTGTTTTGATCAGTGTGAAAATATTGCATTTTATTCATAATAAAATTTTGTTTGCTTACGTTTTTTCTGTGTGTAATGTGTATAGTTCTAGTGTCATCTAAAGCTTTAATTTTTGAATTTTTATAATATCATTAAGCGAGCAATTTTCATTTAAATGTGATCTCATAGGTACACCAATTTTTCCAATTAATAAGCTAACTAGGTCTCTATCTGCCCTATCTGGCCTATAAATATAAGGCTTATCATTGTCAAATAAATAGATTTGATTTATTTCAAATTTAGCCTTTTGAAAATAGGCAAATAACTCTCTTAAATTACTTACTTTTATATTTCTGCATTTATTAAAGATGTCGCCATATGTAGTTTTTGGTCTTCCTTGTTGTATCAGTTTGGTTTTAATTTCTTGCCATGTTGGGTTGTCGCCTAGTTCCTGTATATGTCTTCCTGCATCTCCCAGGATTTTTTCATTGGCTATTATTGTTGTCGCCAGGTTCATCAATTGTTGGTTGTTTTGTGGGCATAAGTTGATAATGGCTTCCACTGATTTAATAAATGCCATTATATTATGCCCTTCGTCCAAACACCTCAGCTGTCTAAACTGCTGTAACAGCTCTTTTGTGTTTAATAATAATTGTGTATGCATCTCGTTCTCGAATTGAAGCCTCATTTGGTTAATTGCTTCCTCTTGTTGCCTAATGACATTCGCCATTTGTTCCATTTGTTGTTGTGTATTGCTTTGTCCTTCCCTTTCGTCAAGGTTCCTGTTGGCGTCGAAGCGGCTCATGTTTTATTTTATCCGTGTATTGACTTCCAGAAATTTTTTTTTTTCTCACAAATTTAAATCTCACTTTAGCAGTTTATTATTCATTATTCACTATTTTTATACTCTGTAATTCGAGTATATAATTCTGTTTGTTAGTTTCCAAAAAAGTTCGTAACACTCGGAAAAAAACGGCGAATTGCCGAAAAAATATCTATGCCTTTTATAAAAACTCTTTTATTTATGAAAGGTATTCCAACTTCAGTATGAAAAATACACTAAATAAATTTTAAATTAAGCTTAGAGTTCGCTTTGCCTTAGGACAAAGTTCCATTGACTGCGCCAATTATGTGAAATAAGGTTTAATTAAAAAAACAAGCTTAAGCTGTTACTTCTTCCTTTATTAAAGACTTCTTCCTTTATTCAAGTGAATCTTAAGACTGATTTTACAATAATTTCGTTCTTAAAATGAAACCTACAATATTGATCAAAATAAGCAAATATAAACAAAATCATATACATATGTAATCTTTTAATACTTTTTCAATTACTAAATTCGGTGCATTGACAATTTATGTGGCTTAAGCAGTTTTTTAAGTGGACATACAAATAATTCAGTGCATTGACATTTATGTGGCTTAAGTACCTTTGTTTAAGTGGACGTACAAATATTCCTACGTAATTGGATATTACTTTGACTTTTGCTTATGAAAGTAAAAGTACTAACGTTTCATGTGGTACTCATAAATTTGAGTTCAGTGACATGAAATTTGAGCCACAATGTTTAAATTTGTTTACATTGCAAGTATCGTTGTTTAATTTTTATGAAGCAACGACACTTGCATTTTCGTTATACATGTTAATGTGAGTGTCAATTTAAATCAAACCAACAAATAACTAAATGTTTTACACAGTAATGTTGTTGGGTTGATTTAAATATTTTCTTATGATTTCGTCTACGTTTGAGTTTTCATTACATATTGTTGTTTGTGGAACTATATATGTAACTCGCGCCAGTCGTTTCTTCTTTTCGCTACGTGGCGCCAATTGGATATTCCAAGCGAAGCCAGGTCTTTCTCCACTTGGCCCTTCCAACGGAGTGGAGGTCTTCCTCTTCCTCTGCTTCCCCGGCGGGTACTGCGTCGAATACTTTCAGAGCTTGTAATATGGACTAAACGCCATGTAATGTGAAACTAAACGCCATATAATGTGAGACTAAACGCCATGTTATGGCAACACTGGTATGGTTGTTGGCTGTTATATTCTTTTCATTCTGTGTTAGCCACGGTAGAGGAGGAGTAGAGAAAGTATCAGCTGATGTTATGTAAACAAAGGCACAGCTGAGAGGTGCCACTGTAGAAACGTCAAGTGTAGTCCGGGGTTGAGTTTCTATTGGAATCCAAGATGGCCGACTTTTAACCGGAAAATGGTTGCATTGTGTTATTTTCTTAAAATTTATGGAAAATTTGTCCCAAAAATATTGGTCATATATAAAAGTTTAATATATTTTCAAAAAAAGTCGTTTTATTTTAATATATATTCTTAAAGATGAGAACAATATGAGCAAATACATGAAAAATTAAGTTTTTAATTTATGCCTCTTTTTAACTGTGGTAAGTCAGTAAATGTTGACCACAGAAAAATGTTACGAACAAATAAGCAACCATGCCGAATAGTGGGGTCTAGATTGTGCTCATTCACAGCCATATTTACATTTTTGCCATCGTAACGAAGGTTTTTGCAAGACCTATGAATAAAAAATTCGGAAAGTGCCTAATAGCAAGAATATACGAGTGTGCATTCCTATCGTTATATTTAATTGAGCATTTCAAAATATCAAAATTAAATTATGTTAATAATTTACAACTCGGACAACCAATGAAGATTTTTTTCAGACAAACACCCGGACAAAGGACTTCAGACAAATTTTACATGTGTGCAACACATAAAAATTTCAGATGCTTGAAAGCAGTTGTGCTTGTCTGTTCATTAAAAATTTTCATTGAAAAATACGTTCTTATCCTAATGAAAAGGCATTTAAGAACGTCTGGCTGAGAATTATCACAGCAATAAAACGGCTCTATGTGTCCCATTTTTTCAAATAAACATTTTGAAAAACCACGGACATGGCAGCAAGAATCAAAATTCTCGCAAAATATTTTCTCTAATTGTTCGAGGAAGTTTATAAAGTCTGCAGGTGGTTTGACCAGACTGCAGTCGTAATATTCTTTTTCCATAGAAAAAAGAAAACGAGAATCAGTTTCTTCTTCGAAATGAGGAATCGGACTCAAACAACTATGAAGTTTTAAAAACTTTGAATACATATAGCCGCAAAAATAAACAAATGAATTTTGTTTCAAAAAAAAAACTTTCACATAAATCAATTTCCGCGATTTCAATATTTCAAAGTGGTTCTAAGGGTGGTCTTGGTCCGTAATAATGTTCAAGTCTGTCTTGACAAAGATTTCTTGTCCTAATATTTGCGAATCCTTTGGTGGACAAGATCTTCCACAAATGTCTTAAACCTTTTATGTTTAGAAGCCATTCTTTAATAAATGAAAATGTATTCGTGATATCACGACCTAAGCTATCATTGACTTTCAATGACTTAAAAAAATTCTCGGCTTCTAAGAGAAAGTTAATTTGTTCCGTACTACTGAAAAAAGGACCATTAAATTTTCGTAGGGCTCCAAGCCTACTACTATTAAATATATTAAAATTTTTATCAAAAAAAAGAACAAATTCGGCGGTATTAAGGAAAGTTGGAGACTTAGAAATATTCAAGCTAAATGCACACTCATTTTTTCAAAAGTTGATGGCCTAAGATGAGCCGAAGTTATCTTAGGCGCACACCTAATACTTTGTTGAGCGCCTTGCTCATGGAAGTGAATTATATCACTCCATTTCACAAGAAGTCCATTGAAGCTAACTACGTTCTTGCTATTTTGCAAACAATTTCGCGCGCTTTTTATAAGATGTGGAGAATCGTAAAAAAATACGATTTCTTCTCCATTCACTGTAAAAAATGGCCTATCTTCTGTCACTCCTACAACCCGGGCAAAATGCACAAAATTTGACCCTTGGTCACACACAAAATGGCAGGGGTGAAGACCTATCCCCTGAAGTTGTGTCACAACTTCGAATACGTACTTTTTTAAAACATCTCCTTTGCATGATTTATGCACAAAAAAATAAGCAAGTGGTTGAGACCAAGGCTCCCCACCTATGCCTTGAACCATACATAAGTGTTAAAACACTTGAAGCAATTCTGGAGGTACGATTTTCATCACCATAATCCTCCAGACCTACAATTAAATCCCTATACCTATCATACTGCAAATGGGTCTTCAAAAACATTTCATCGGAGCAAATTGACACGTATTTCTGGTCACTAGTAAAGCCACGGCTTCGAAGTTCCAGAGTTTTTATGCTGCTATACGTGCAACCAGGACTTCGTGGCCAACTTTGAATAAATTTGGACAAAGTTCTTGGTGATGGCCAATTAAAATAGGGCTCTAAATATCTGTATGCTAGCGGTGACAAGAAATGAACCCCCAGAGCTATAGTTTTTAATTTCCTATCGTATCTATTACCGTGAAGATTACGGTTATTATTGGACAAACTATTCCTCACACATGCAGCAATATATGGAGGCAATTTGCTACATAGCTCAACAATTTGCCTATTCTCACTATTTTCAATAGACAAATTGTTTTCTTTTAAGGCCTCAATTTCTCTTTCCTTCTCTTCTAATTGTTTTTTTAATTCTTGCACATCATTTTCTAAATTAACATTTCTTTTTTTAAGCTAACTATTTCGCTAATAAATTTTCTTTTCCTAGGAGTCCTTTCACTTAGGTACGCATCTATTTGCGTTTTGCTATTTATCGCCCTATTACCTAAACTTCCTAAAGGTGATTAATATGAGTGTTCCTCAAATATATTGTAGTGAAGGGACACCTTCTCATGCACTTCATGTGAACACGAAGTACAGTCTCCTACCTCGTCACCGAAAGTGGTGGAAATATTTAGACTCTATAGGACCTAAAGTATTTACATTGTCCTGTTCGTCAGGTTCGCAAAAACTACCTTCAACTGAACTACCACAGCCCGAAACTATCGCCACTATTGGCATTAACAAATTTTTATCCTTTCGATAACCTTAAGCTATTTTTGTGGTGGACTGAGAAATGCCTATCGCAGGCATACAAATTTGTATTATTCAAATCGGATACACCAAGAAGGTGCATCCATTTCCTCCGCCTAAAAAGCATAATAAATAACAAATATGTTAACATACTTACAATAAAAAGATTAATATTGTTAGTATATTATTTTAAAGTAATAAACTAATATTTAAAGATATTTAAATAATAAGCATAAAACAATTACTTGTAAAAAATCATCGTACAAAAAAATTAAGCAGCGCAAAAATATTATTATTTATTAATATCAAGAAATAAAAGCAGTTTCAACAAATATTTGTAAATAAAAAATACATACGGGTACTGTTTGTACAAGTACATTCACAGGGGAGGTAATTAAGAGACTCTCCCACTGTATGTCGGTCGGCTTAATTTTGGCTGAAAAATTATGAAATCAAATATACATAGTTACAATATATTAATTAATATTTGACCACAGCAGTTTTATATTATATTTATTACTCATAGTGTGTATTATTGTAGGATTCCACAAGTCACAAAATTAGTTAAAAAATGTATTTAAAGTTTATGGAATTTAATTGAAAATTTGTTAACATTAATTGTTACAATAAAATGTAATGAATGATTTTAAAAAGAATGATAGGTTTAAATTGAATTTATGAAAATACTGCAGACACGTCTTCTCGTCTTCGGCTTTTCAAACGCGACTTCACTTTTTTAATTTTGTCATGGATACTTTGCTGATGCTGCTCGTAGTTGCCAGATCGTATCAAGCCATTATAGGGTTTCCCTGTCCCCACAACTCGGCCTTCCTGCTTCGCTTTCGCCCTCGAATGCGCTGGTATCTTCAAAGTTTGACCAAGGTTTCATAAACTCCGCACATGTTGTTGTTTGCTTTGGCCCCTCACAGAGACCTGTTTTCTTAACGTCATAGGTATTGTTGGCTTTGACCTTAATGATTTGATAAGGACCCAGATATTTTGGCTTCAGCTTTAGGCCTCCGCCCAACTGCGTTCGCTTTATCGCAACCGCCTATGTGGTACTTTCTTGCTTGTTTTCGTCGCAAGTTATACGTTTTTCGATTTTCTTCTTGCACCTTTAGCAACTGTTCTTTGGCACAACGCCGATTTTCAGCTCTCTCACATTCGAACTGCTTTTGTATTTCTTCGTCGATTAGAGATTTAATATGCCGATCTTCTTTAGTACGCATCTTTACTCCTGTCAGTAGTTCTATCGGTGTTGTATTTATGCTTCTTGAATATGTAGAGTTATAGCGGGATTCTGTAACCAGTCTCTAGCCTCTATTTGAGACATTTTGAGACAAAGTCTCAATTTGAGACTAGTTACTATTCACTAAACAGTCTCTAGCGTTAGTCTCAAAATGTTGAGACCTGGTAGTTAGCAGGTCACAAAACTAAAAAAAGCTCTTGTCTGCCATTTTGAATATACTGAATAGAGATCATCATAGATATTAATCGATTGTCGTTTCTTTATATTTTATAAGCAACTCAAACACGAAAATATGAAAAATAAATCAATTTTACATAAATTTCGTAAATATTATGAAACAAAGTCAACATATATTTTTATTTTTATTGATAATTATGTTTTTTGACTATGCTATAGGAAATTTAATATTTGTTATCGACATATTTATTTTCATTCAAGTGTAAAAACATCTCTGAATAATGAAATGTAATAGATTTTGAGACTGTCACTTACAGAATAGCAAAATCATCTCAAGTCTCAAAAATTGTCTCTAACTCAAAATCTCAAATTTAGAGACTTGAGTACAATCTTCGAGACTTAACTTCGTTAGCACTTGAATAATAACAGTATTGAGTCGCTCAACCTGGCCGTTTGCGCGTGGAAGTCCGGTTGTTATTTTTACGTGATTTATGTTTTCGTCTTTATAATAATTTTGGAATTCAGCTGATGTGAACGCTGAACCACGGTCGGAAATTATTTGTTGTGGGTTACCAAACGTCGTACTTTGAACTCGTAGTCGCGATATTACTTCTTGGGCCGATGTCGTCTTCGTAGGATACAACCAGCAAAATTTCGTGAACGCGTCAATAACAGCGAATATATGTTTATATTGCTTACTCGTTGATTCGAGAGGACCCAAGAAATCTACATGATATGTCTGGAGTGGAGTGTCGCCTTTTTGCAGAGGATGCAGTTCACCCTCCTGCTTTCCTGGTTTTCGATTTGATATGATGCAAGGTATGCAACTCTCAATATACGTTTTTATTTTTTCGTCGACTTTTGGAATAAAGTCATTAATAAGTTCTTTGGTTTTTCGCACGGCAAAATGACCTTTTTCGTGCGCACGTTGAATAACCTCTTTATACATGCTTTTTGGTACTACTATTAATTCATCATCCTTAACCAGCTTAAAGAGAATTTTGCCTTTCATGAAATAATTATCGTGGGTAGTCTTTTCGTTTACAATATCTATAGTTGCTTTAACTTCGCAGTCTTGCTCTTGTGCACGTCGTAAAGCATTCAAAAACCCATCGTCGACTATAGTTAATACTGCATACCGGCTGAGAGCGTCAACATGTTTCAATATTGAGCCAGGGCGATGTTCTATTGCATAGTCGTAGTCTTGTAAAAATAGAATCCATCGCGCCACCCTTGTACAAAGGTCTTTTTTATCTAACGTTTTAGTAAATGCGTTACAATCAGTAACTAACTTAAAGTGTAGTCCTAACAGATATACTCGGAATTTTTTTAAAGCTTCTATTACCGCTAATATCTCGAGTTCGTAGCTGCTATACTTTCGTTCGGCATCGGTAGTTTTCCTGCTCATGTAGTATACAGGATGCAGGTGACCATCATCGGGTGACTTTTGCAGCAACACTGCCCCATAACCGTCAATGGAAGCATCGGTGTGTACTTCCGTTTCGAAGTTCGGATTGAAAATACTTAAAACTGGATTTTGGCCAAGTAATGTTTTTAAAGTTTCAAATGCAACAACCTGTTCTTTGCCTATTTCAAATTTTTTATTTTCCTTACAAGGTCACTTAAAGGCTTTGCAACTAATGAAAAGTTAGGAATAAATTTCCTGAAATAACCAGCAAGACCCAAAAAACTCTGCACTTGCTTGATAGTCTTTGGCATTTTGTATTTTTTTAAGGCGTCAATTTTGTTCGGCGATGGTGAAATCTTTTGATTTTCAATTATATAGCCAAGAAACTCTACTTTTTGTTTAAGGAAATTACACTTTTTCAAATTAATTTCAAGTCCATAGTCTTTGCATATATTAATTACCTCAATTAAATTATTTAGAGCTTCTTTCTCATCACCACCAGGCACTATTATATCGTCTATATAAGGCAATGCAATGCCTCTACGCGTTACTTCTCGAAATATGGCATTAATGTATTTTTGAAAAACACTCGGCGAATTGGATAATCCAAACGGAACTTTACAAAATTGATACTGTCCATTATGAGTAATGAAAGAGGTATACTTTTTACTAGTCTCTGCAATTGGCACGTGAAAGAAACCATTTTTATGGTCGATCGTACTGAAAATTTTCGCATTTTGTAACCGATCAAGCTGATCTTCGATCAGTGGTAATGGAAACCGATCTTTTACCATAACTTTGTTTATTTTTCTAAAATCAACACATAACCTTGGCGAACCGTCGCGTTTTTTTACTAGCACAATTGGACTGCAAAACTCAGAATTTGAATGTTCAATTACTCCGTCTTTTAACCATTGTTCGATTATTTCGTCTACTTTATATCTTTCTGCTAACGGAAGTCTACGCGGCATTGAATAAATTGGAGTTTCATCTTTTAAAATTATATTCATTATAATGTTTGGAGACTTGCTCTTAATAGGTTTGTAGTTGCCAATCAAATCGCGAATTGTATTTTGCGCGCCAATACTAGCATTTTTGTCAATATTTAACGATTCATCATTTGAAATATCAATTTTCAACAGTTTCACTTCGTCTTCACATACGTCTTTTTCAATTTTTTTAAATGACAGTCCATGAGCACTTATTGTAATTGTCGCTTTCGCACAGAAGTCTTCGCCTAGCAATATGTCAACGTCCAAATATTTATCAGGAACCACCATAAAATTTAGACTATATTTTTCGTTATCAATTGATATTTCATGCTTCACTGAACCCATTGGCTTTATTTTGTTTTCGCCTTTGCTATCACCAAAACCAACTAGACACACATTAACACTTTGAAGTGTGGGCTTACCTATGCTCATATAAACTTTGTTTGTAATTATATTAAATTTACTTCCTGTGTCAAAAAGTGCTTCAAAATTGTATTTGCCTACTTCCACTTTTTTATGCATCACACTTTCACGCAAAATCCTTGTATTTACTTGTTTAAAATTATCTGTTTTAGATTTAGGACAATTTTTCCCAATGTGACCAAATTCATTACATTTAAAACATTTAGTACCTTTTTCTTTGTTTTTACATTCTACACTTTTATGCCATTTTACCCCGCAATTAAAACATCTGACTTCTTTTTTTTTCAGCATCAACACTATCGACAATCTTTTTCTGTTTGTATACCCCTCTTTGTTCAACTTCTTGCTTGACACTACTTCGCATTTTTTCATAACACTTGAGCTTTTCTTTGAATTGTTTTATATTTTCCGTACCGTACAATATTGCTTTATTTACACTCAAATCTCGAATTCCGTCGATAACATAAGATATTAGCGAGCTTTCGTCGATATTTGCACGGGAAGCTAGTTCCTTCATTTGTACAAAATATTCGTGCACACTTTCTTTTTCTTTCATTTTCCTATCAGTCAATTGTTTATGAACTTCTGCACTGTTGACCGTTGATTCAAATTCTTCACTCAGTGCTTTTTTTAGCCTACCCCACGAATTTAAACCTCTCTCACTATTTATAAAAGTTTTCGCTAAACCTTTCATTGACTTCTTTGCATAAATGAGCTTTTGAAAATCATCCCACTGCATGAGTGCTGCTACTTCTTCGAATTCGTTTATCCAATTTTGTATTGGAAATTTTTCACTACCATCATACGGCCTTATTGTGTCTTCGATGTCACGAAAGCTTACTGCAAACCTTGGCTGTTGCACATACACTTGTCTTACTTCTTCTTGTGCGTTATTGCTACCGCTGGCCACGTTGACCTCGCAACAACTTTCGAAGCCTTCGTCTTTGTTTTTATTGCTCTTATTTTCATCTTCGTCGTCGTTGTTTTCATCGCTATCTTCGCTTTCGTCGTCTTCTTCGTTATCGTCGTTTTCGTTATCATCGTCGTCCTTGTCTGCGGCAAGTAAATTTCCCTTTCGCAGATTTTGAAAAATGTGATCGACTATGTTGTCGGATTTATAATTTAAGAAAAGCACACCGCAAATGGAAGCGAGATCGACTTCTGCTAAATTTTGTTTAATGTACGCAAGTTTTTGTGTGTATGCGCCGTCGCACTCATCAAAAATGAACCCTTCAAACTCACGCAAGCGCTGTCGATTCTTTCTATCACCTTCACATTCGAATACATATTTATGTAAAGCTAATATGCATTCTTTTCGGCTTTTGCGTAGATTTTCGCGAACATTCACAAAGTCACTTAGTTTAGACATTTTTGTAGTTTTGTCGCGTCTGATTTCAAAATATAACGTCGTTTCGTGGTACTATGCCAATTTTTGTATCAACCGTCGTTTGCTTTATTTATTGTAATAATACTTTCTTTCAATACTTTTGCATTGTTAGCATAATTGATTCATGATTCACATGCACTTCTAACACTCTAGTCTTATGGTTGAGCCCCCATATTGTGTAGTTTTCCACAAGTCACAAAATTAGTTAAAAAATGTATTTAAAGTTTATGGAATTTAATTGAAAATTTGTTAACATTAATTGTTACAATAAAATGTAATGAATGATTTTAAAAAGAATGATAGGTTTAAATTGAATTTATGAAAATACTGCAGACACGTCTTCTCGTCTTCGGCTTTTCAAACGCGACTTCACTTTTTAAATTCTGTCATGGATACTTTGCTGATGCTGCTCGTAGTTGCCAGATCGTAGTTGCCAGATCGTATCAAGCCATTATAGGGTTTCCCTGTCCCCATATTATATTATTTGTGCTTCAAATTGAAATTTTTATTATCAGGGGCACATCTGCGTGAAATTTTGAATAAATTAATTTTTTATTTTCTCGTATTTTGATTACTTAAACTTTTGAAGTTAAAATATTTTTTTTTTTAATTTTCATATACTATAATTAAATAAAAAATATATTCAAAAATTAATTATGAAATCGCAAAATAGGATTTCACTAAAATTAGCATAGGAAGTTTTATACGCGAAATACATAATTAATAAATTATCGTAAACTCTGCGAAATAAGCAATAACTTTTTGTTTAATTCTAAATTAGATGGTGTAGATATTTTTTTATGGTCGCTCAAGATGTGCCCCTTAAAGTCTGAGACTTATAAGTATTTATTTATAATACGAGGATTGCAGTACACACATTCATATCCATCTTTCATTTAATATTATAAATCAATATAATAATATTATAAATGTGATAGTAAGTATGCATGCATTCACAACCAAAACAAACGTGTTCACCTTTATTCGTTAATGAATTTTTCACTGTATTGAATTATTTATTATATATGCACCCAATATGCAAAATAACGTATGATCAACAAATTTGAAATTGAGTGTTTCATTGATTTCATTCCACCACTTCAAGTTACATATTATAATTTCACTAGTCTTATATATCGTCACCTGAAATGCAAAATATACCATGGTGTTAGAAAGAATTGATTGTACATCGTCTACAAAATACATTTGTTTAATTGAAGTAGCAACTTATTACATGGTGTCAGAAGTAAAAAAAATATATCTATTTTGTTTTCAAAAATAAAAATAAATACAATTTGAATGTGGAATTGGGAAATAATTCTAAACTTGTGAATTTCATCATTGGGCCATTGCATTGCGGCGTGCATGGGAACATACAGTTGACGTTGTCAAGCAAACAACAAGTTCATCGGAAAAAAATTAAAAATGGCGGATATACGAAAACCATTGCGAGAATTGGGTTGTGGAAATATATCATCGGATTGGAAGAACTGGAAGCGTGATTTCCAAGTCTACATGATGGCAAATGACAAGGACAGCGTAGCTGAACAAAAAAAATATCAATTTTTCTGTTTTTGATTGGGACCAAAGGTGCTAACATCTTCAACACTTTGTTTCCAAATGATGGGTCTCAAAATGCATTGTTGGGTACAATCACGACAAAAAGACATGTACCAGGAGCAGGCAATGTAGCAGCGCATGACGTGGAGGAAACAAACCAACGCACATTGTGTGAAGTGATGAAAGCATTCTATGAACATTGTCTGCTGCAAAAGAATTTGACAATGGAATCCTACAGATTTAACAACATGGTGCAAAAAGAACATCAACCGTTTAGTGAATTCCTAACCGAACTGCGAACTCAAGTCGATCGTTGTGAATTCAATTGCACTTGCAAATTATCGTACGAAGATCGAATGTTACGTGATCGCATCATAACGGGGGTTTTTGACAAGAAACTTCAGCTAAAATTGCTCGATGGACGGGATGAAAAATTGGATCACGTAATTGATGTGTGCAAGACATTTGAAGCAGCGAAAGTGAACAAGGGTATTTTAACGTCAAAGCAGTCGATTTCAGCTGTGGTAGATGGTAAGACTGACTCAGTCAACGCAGTCAATTATAATCGGCGATTTTGTTTCAATTGTGGTGGTGATTGGAAGCCGGATCACAAAAGTAAATGTCCAGCCAAGGATTCCACATGCCAATGCGGGAAAAAGGGTCATTTTCGCAAGATGTGTCGTAAAAAGGGAACCAGATCGGAGGCAAGTACATCGGAATCCAAATCAAAAGAAAAACAACGGGTTGACAACGTTAGTTGGGCTGATTTATCAGGTAAGGCGTCAACAAGACTCCGAAATATTAAAAATAAGTTACTTAGTATTAAAAATACAAATTTTAGAATAAATTCATTCGGACGAAATAAAAAAAATTGGACTAAGATATACCAAATAGGAAGTAGACTAGTCAAATTTAAGATTGATACGGGAGCGGATGCCAAAGGAAATGAAAATCAAAATGAATAGTGAACAAAATGACTTCCCTGTATTCGATTATAGTAATAATAAAGTTAAAATTTTTGGTATTGTCAAAATTAAACTTGTGGCTGTAAAGTCTCATTTTGAGCGAATGGTAAATTTTGTTGTTGTTGATAGTACATTTGAACCGATACTGGGTCTTGAAACATGCATTGAACTTGGATTAATTAAAAGACTGGATATCGAATCGATTCGATTCGCGAATGAAAGGGACCAGTTTGTGAGTGAACATAACGATGTGTTTACTGGGCTGGGAAAAATTCCTGGGCAAATAACGATACATTTGCAGGAAAATTCAAAACCTGTTGTTCATTATAGAAAGCGTTTTCCGGATACAATCGTTAAAAAACTTTAACCAATGCTAGATGAGATGGTTGACAAAGGAATCATTTCACCGGTATCTCACTCAACTGACTGGGTCAATAATTTGCAAGTGGTAGAAAAATCAAACGGCAATTTGCGGATTTGTTCAGATCCAAAACCACTTAATAGTGCCTTTTTTTGATTCCAACTATTGACAATCTCACCTCGGAATTAGCAAATAAGAAAATATTCACTGCTTTGGATTGCTCAAACGGGTTTTGGCAAGTAGAGTTGGATGAAAGGAGTTCAGAGTTAACAACATGACACCTATTGGTCGATACAAATTCAAAACACTTCCTTTTGGGTTGAACATTTCTCCGGAAATTTTCCAAAGACGCATGATTCAAATTTTTGGTGATGTTCCTGGAGTCTTTGTTTATTTTGATGACATGGGAATCATGGCGTCAGATGAGGGGAAACATGACAAAATCTTGGCAATTGTTCTTGAGCGTGCACGTATACATTATGTTAAATTCAACCCGGAAAAAATTCAGTTTCGTAAATCTGAGGTAAAATTTATGGGCCACATTTTATCGAGTGGTAAGATTCAACCGGTTCACAAGAACATTGAAGCTATACTTAAAATGAAGAAACCAACTGATAAACATGGTGTAATACGTTTGCTGGGCCTATACAAGTATCGGGCACAGTTTATTCCGAATCTATCAAAACTCACGGCAGAATTGAGAAAATTAACTGGAAAAGATGTTGTATTTGAGTGGACTAAAAAACACGACACTGAACTCGATAAGTTATTATTAATTATCACATCTGACCCGGTTTTAAAAACATTTGATTCAGAAAAACCGATTGTCATTCAGACAGATGCGTCAAAAGATGGACTTGGATCGTCCCAATTGCTTTTGCATCTAGGACCCTAAGCAAAACCGAACAGAGGTGGGCACAAATTGAAAAGGAACTTTTGGCCGTGGTTTTTGCATGCATACGTTTTAAAAATTTTATTTATGGGCGCGAGTTCATAGTTGAAAGTGATCACAAACCACTTGAAACATTAGACTTGCGTGATATCGATAGTGTCACACCAAGACTGCAAAGAATGTTCATGGTATTATTAAGATATCCGAAAATGAAAATCATTTATAAACCCGGAAAAAGTATGTTATTAGCTGATTGTGTTTCTCGTGCACAGTTAGACGTGATCTCAGGGGAGGAGGAGGATGATGAGATTCGAGATGAAATGAGTGCAGTTATTCACCGGATTACAAAGTCGGCTTGCGTGTAAAAAGACAATCTTCAATGCTTAAAACGGTCATTAAATTCGGAAAACCTCAAACAAGTGTGTACGTAACAAACGGATGGCCAGAATATCGAATCCTGAATGATTTTTGTCGAGAGTTTCATAAGGTGAAATCAGAACTACACTTTGAAACTGGTTTATTATTTAAAAACCATAAATTGGTGATTCCAACTGAGTTGAGGGGAAAAATAGTCAAGCCGTTGCATGAACCACATCTCGGAATTGAAAAAACACCTGCGAGAGCAAGAATTTTATACTTTTGGCCAGGAATGAGCACTCAAATTAAAGAAATGATTGCATCATGCAATATTTGTGAGATATTCAAACGTAACAATCAAAAAGAACCATTGGTTCAGGAAATAAATCCCAAATATCCGTATCATATTGCATCCGTGGATTTATTTGAACATGCCGGTAGGGACTACATCTCAATAGTGGACGCATATTCCAATTTTTTGGTATCGACCAGGGTCAACAGCAAAACTTCTGAATATTTAATTGAAGTATTGTGTACCATATTTAACACAATCGGATATCCATCGATCATTAAAAATGACAATGCTCCATTCAACTCGTCGAAATTTGAAAAATTTTCACGGGATTTTAATGTTAAATTTAAATACTCAAGTCCAAGATATCCACAAAGCAATGGCTTGGCTGAGAAGGGAGTGGCAATTGCCAAGAATATTTTGAAACGTTGCTGTGAGACAAATGAAGTAAAACAATTTCAATATAGAATCATGGAATATAATACTACGCCGGTCGCAAGTATGCATTTTACTCCATCGGAATTATTCTTTGGTAGACTAATTAAAACAAAACTGACAGTGTCGGAACAATTGATTGCCAAAAACAATGTCAAAGAGGAAGCTATTCAAGAAAAAATTGATAAAAAGAAGAAAAAACAAAAATATTACTATGATCGAAATGTGAAGTCACTGCCATTATCGAAGGTGGGAGATTTGGCAATTTAAAAAAAAAAATGGAAGGGAATGGCATTACGGGAGAATTATTGGACTGGTTAATGGCCGTTCATACATTATTCGGGACGCATTTGACAATCACTTCAGACGTAATCGTAGATTTATTGCTAAAACTAATAATGAAGATTTTAATGCTAGTGATCTAACGTTTGAAGAAAATATTAAAGCCGGACAGCTAGATAATTTTCCAGAAATACAAATCGCAGGGCCAATGATTGTAGAAAATAGTCAAAATTGGAAAATACCCATGAACAATGTAATTGCAGACGAATCAGAACTTCCAGTGGAGGGTGAAATTGAGAATTATCGTAATTCATCATCGGAATATGAAACCGCTGAAAGTGATGATTCAGATGCAAACGATTGTAGCGCTGTAGAGGCGATTCCTGAACCTTGTACTTATAGAATGCGTAGTGGTCGTGCTGTTAGACCACCGCAACGATATGACTGGTAAAATTGTAACACTTATTATTGGCTCCCGGTCTAATTTATTTTATTGATTATTGTTATTTTTATATATAAAAAAAAGAGCATGTAATGTGAGACTAAACGCCATGTTATGGCAACACTGGTATGGTTGTTGGCTGTTATATTCTTTTCATTCTGTGTCTGTGTTAGCTGCTTATAAAAAGAACGTGTGTTGTGACTTATAAAATAAAGAATTGATTGTACATCGTCTACAAAATACATTTGGTGAAGTAGGAACTTATTACAGAACTGGAGTGTTTTCGTCCATCCGGACTACTTGACCTAGCCAGCGTAGCCGTTGTCTTTTAATTCGCTGAACTATGTCAATGTCGTCGTATATCTCGCACAGCTCATCGTTCCATCGAATGCGATATTTGCCGTGGCCAACGCGCAAAGGACCATACATCTTTCGCAGACCTTTCTCTCGAAAACTCGCAACGTCGACTCATCCGTTGTTGACATCGTCCAAGCCTCTGCACCATATAGCAGGACGGGAATTGTGAGCTACTTATAAGATTTGGTTTTTGTTTGTCGAGAGAGGACTTTGCTTCTCAATTGCCTAATCAGTCCAAAGTAGCACCTGTTGGCAAGAGTTATTCTGCGTTGGATTTCGACGCTGACATTATTGTTGGTGTTGATACTGGTTCCAAGATAGACGAAATTATCACGACTTTGAATTTATGACTGTCAACAGTAACGTGAGTACCAAGTCGCGAGTGCGACGACTGTTTGTTTGATGACAGGAGATATTTCGTCTTGCCTTCGTTCACTGCCAGACCCATTTGTTTTGCTTCTTTGTCCAGTCTGGAGAAAGCAGAACTAACGGCGCGGGTGTTGAGGCCGATGATATCAATATCACCTCGGAGAGGTCCTTCCCGATTCTGACGGAGCTTTTGGTATTGCTCAACGTCAGCTTACACAGCCATATTAGTTTCGCGGGGATACCAAATTCAGACATCGCGGCATAAAGGCAGCTCCTTTTCGTGCTGTCGAAAGCAGCTTTGAAATCGACGAAGAGGGGGCGTGTGTCGATTCTCCTTTCACGGGTCTTTCCAAGCTTTAGCGCATGGTTAATATCTGGTCGGTTGTTGATTTGCCAGGTCTAAAGCCACACTGATAAGATCCAATCAGTTTGTTGATGGTGGGCTTTAATCTTTCACACAATACGCTCGATAGAACCTTATATGCAATGTTGAGGAGGCTAATCCCACGGTAGTTGGCGTAGATTGTGGGGTCACTTTTTTTATGGATAGGGCATAGCACACTTAAATTCCAATCTTTGGGCATGCTTTCGTCCGACCATATTTTACAAAGGAGCTGATGCATGCTCCTTATCAGTTTTTCGCCGCCGTGTTTGAATAGCTCGGCCGGCAATCTGTCGGCCCCAGCCGCTTTGTTGTTCTTCAGGCGGGCAATTGCTATTCGAACTTCTTCATGGTCGAGTAATGGAACGTCTGCTCCATCGGCATCGTTGGGGAATCGGGTTCGTCTTCTCCTGGCGTTGTGCGTTCACTGCCATTCAGCTGGCTGGAGAAGTGACTAGATCACCTTTGGGGGTTCTGCAAGAGATTGCTCCGGTCTTGAAATCTTCTGTAAGCCCCCGCATTTTTTCGTAGAATTTTCGAGCATTACCCCAGTCGGCTAGCTTATCAAGCTCTTCGTACTCACGCTTTTCGGCCACTTTCTTTTTCTGTCTGCAAATGCGTCTAGCTTCCCTCTTCAACCCTCGGTATCTATCCCATCCCGCACGTGTTTTGGTCGATCGTAACGTTGCGATGTATTTGGGATGGTCTAAGTCTACCGTAAAGTATCTATCAAAGTAAATATAGCTCTTTATTTAATATTACACGGTTTTCAGATGACATGGAATGTATTCCCTACAGGGAAGCCTCTTTTTTACACGGAGGAACGTATCTACCGTGTAAAAAAGAGTTGAGTGTTCATATGATTTTATACATATTTTATATACATACGAGTGGACTCATATTTAGTTTCTTTTTGAATATTCCTTGTGAACCACGAATAATTTCGATTGAAAATTAAATGTGTCTTAACAATATTTCGAGCTTTCAACCTAAACGGACGTGTTTTCATGCGCTCCGTAGAAACTTTCGAAATAAACAAAAATAAAACAAATATTAAAAAAGTGCATTAAGTGCAAACGTTAGGCAATAACGCCGAAAGTTCAAATCAAAACATAAAAAATCACAAGCTGTTTATAAACAAAAAACATAACAAAATAACAAATAATAAGTATGAAATAAAACAAAAAAAATACAAAAGCATGAGCGCAGCGCAGCCCCACCAGCAAAGCCGTAGGCATTTTCTGAATGCCTACTTCAGCTTTGTCGAACCTGCGAGTTCAGCTCCTACCAACAAACAAGGCAGCGGTGAGAAGGATGAGTCATCGCAGCGACCAACTGAGCAGCACCATAAGTAGAGCTTAAAAAAAAACAAAAGCAGAAGAGAACGGCACATGATCACACCAACTAAACAGGTACTAGCAAGTACGCAGGCAGCGAAGAACAACGTAAAGCAAGGTGAGAATGTACCAATAAAAAAAGGCCAGTCTGTACAAAGTGGCATTGACCGCTATATTAACATAAAAAGGAAATTAAGTCCTTCAAAGTCAGCGGTCAATCCCAAGAAATTTCCAGGCGGTACACCAATTAAGAATAAACCGGAAGTTTTTAATGGCAATTTGCCTTACTAAGCAATGGATCAGACGTTGATGCCAAGTGTACCACCACAGTCGTTAATGCCAAACCACCTCCAATATACTCGTATTTGCGCGAACATAGCAGTAATGCTCTCGTTGCTGAATTAAGTAAAATTATAGGTACTAACAATTTCCATATAGTGCCTTTGAAAAAGGCAATATAGATGAAACAAAAATTGAGTCCTACACTGAAAAAAATTTTGTAGACATAGTTAAATTTTTGTCAAAAAAACAAAAATTATTATTCGTATCAACTGAAGAGCTCTAAGAGCCTAGTTGTTGTAATCAAGGTCCGCCGTAGACTCTAGTGAAGTCAAAGAAGCATTGGAAGAATGTGGTTTTGGAATTAAATCAGTTGTAAATATATTTAATAGAAACAAAATACCACAGCCAATGTTTAAAATTGAATTGTTGGCGAATTCGAATCAACTTAAAAAAAATGAGACCCATCCAATTTATAATTTGAAATATTTGCTGCATCGTAGAGTAACTGTGGAAGAACCACATTAAAAAAAATGTCCGGTACAATGTACTAACTGCCAAGAATATGGGCATACTAAATCATACTGCACTCCACACAGTGTTTGTGTGGTATGTGGTGATTTACATCCCACTTCTAAATGCACCCTTAAGAAAGAAGAATTAAATAAAAAATGCAGCAATTGCGGAGGAAATCACACTGCTAACTACAGAGGTTGTCCTGTATATAAAGATTTGAAATCGAAGTTGTCACAGGGCATTCAAGCACGTCGTAACCAAATGTTACAAACACCCCGTAATGAAATTATAGCAACCTCAGAAAAAAGGTCTAATCCTATTACTTCTAACAATAATAATATGCAACAAAGCTATGCAAATGTGGTGAAAGGTAACACTGTGCAAATGCAACTGCCGCAAAATCCTCCAAATGGAGGTATTGAAACTATGATTATAAATCTTACACAGTGTATGACAGAATTTATGTCTACTATGCAAAACATAATCCAAGATTTAATAAAATCACAAAATCAAATGCTGAAAAATTTATTAAGTAAAAAATGAGCTTACGAAATATCTGTATATGGAATGCAAACGGTGTTAACCAACATAAATTAGAGATTATCAGATTTCTGTCTGAAAAGAATATAGACGTAATGCTTATTTCAGAAACTCATCTAACAAATAAAAATAATTTCAATATACCGGGATTTAGGCTACATGTTACAAATCATCTAGATGGAAAAGCGCATGGTGGCATGGCAGTGTTGCTTAGAAATCGTTTAAACCACTATGCTCTAGAATCTCATGCTACACCACAGTTACAAGTTACAACAATATCACTAAAAAACCGACTTAAACCTTACAGCTATATACTGTCCACTTCGTTTTAAAATTACAGAAATCGAATTTAAAGACTTTTTTGGAACACTAGGTCAAAGATTTCTAGCAGGGGAGATTACAACGCAAAACACACGTACTGGGGCTCACGTCTTATTAATCCGAAAGGACGACAGCTGTATCAAACTGTTATAAATAGGCACAATAACCTTGAAATAATATCTGCTGGTAAACCGACATATTGGCCTAGTGATCGTAAGAAAATACCAGATTTAATAGATTTTGCTGTAATCAAAAATATAGACAAATCGCACATAACAGCTGATACATGTACTGATCTATCTTCTGATCACTCTCCTGTACTAATAAAATTATGTGAACAACCCATATTCGTTAATCCAAAAGTGGGTCTAACTTCTTACAAAACAAATTGGCTAAAATATAAAGAATACGTCAGTAGCCACATTAATATTAAGTACAAAATAAATACAGGAAGAGATATTGACGAAAGTATAAGAGAAGTCAATGATATAATAACCAGCGCAGCTGTCTTAGCAATACCAAACGAAAGCTATAAGCCGCTTGGTTTCAGAAAATCTCTAATAGAGAAATAGAAATGCTTTTAAATGAAAAAAAGGCGTGCAAGACGTGAATGGCAGATAAATCGCTCCCCTTTCACTCAGCTTCAATTAAAGTCTGCTGTACGTAAATTAAAAGAAGCGCTTAAACGTGAGGAAGAATTCAACACCGAAATGTATATAAAGAAGCTGTGTCCAAATTCAAACAAGCTAAATTCCCTTTGGAAAGCCCAAAAGTCCATGAAGCCACCAACTGACTCCAACATGCCTATACGAGACTTGGGAGGAAATTGGGCTCGAAGTGACGAGGAAAAGGCTCATTGCTTTGCAAATAACCTAGAAAAGGTATTTCAACCCAATTTGCCGAAGAACAACTTTAAGCTCTCAATCTTACCCAACACAGCTAAAGAGTCGCTCGAGCCTCTTATGACTTCACCTTCTGAAATTATTGGTATCAAAGAACTTAATCCAAAAAAGTCGCCGGGACATGATAAAATTTCCCCAAAAATGCTAATTTAGTTACCAATTATTGCTGTAGAGGTGCTCTCTTTGCTCTTCAATGCAATTCTTAGTTTCGGATACTATCCAATTTCATGGAAAAAGTCGCAGATTATCATGATAGATAAACCTGGGAAAGACTCAACACAGCCGTCTTCATACAGACCAATCAGTCTTCTACCTGTCTTTCAAAAGTATTTGAAAAAGTATTACTATCAAAGATGCTTCCTTTCCCCCACGAAAATAACGCCATACCAATGCACCAATTCGGATTTCGTGCGAAACATGGCACAATAGAGCAAGTAAATAGAATTACTAACAATATAAGGAAAGCATTTGACCACAGGGAGTACTGTTCAGCCATTTTTCTACCTTTAGAATTGTATAAAACATTGGAGTCTTATTTAAAAAATAGAAAATTTATAATAAAAGTGGGAGATTTCATATCTGATGAACGACAGATAAGCGCTGGTGTACCTCAGCGCAGTGTTTTAGGCCCAACACTATACATCATATATACAGCAGATCTTCCAACAGCTAATAATGTACTAACTTCAACTTTTGCGGACGACACAGCTATAATGAGCCGTAACAAATGCCACATTTTAGGATCACGAATATTAGCGAAGCATTTAAGTTCTATAGAAGAGTGGCTAGCGAACTGGCGTATAAACGTGAATGAACAGAAGTGGAAGCATATTACATTTTCGGTAAGACCAAAGATGTGTCCGGCAGTAAAAATAAACAATATTTAAGTACCCCAAGCGAACGAAGTAACATATCTTGGTATTCACCTAGATAGAAGGCTCACGAGGAAAAAATACATCCCTAGTAAAATAACATGTATGAAAATTAGAGTTGCAAATTTAAATTGGCTTTTAAATAAAAACCTAGCCTAGACAACCAAATGCTTTTATATAATGCGGTCATAAAGCCGATTTGGATGTATGGCATTCAACTGTGGGGTACGACCTATGCAACTAATATTGATATATTACAAAGGTTTCAATCAAAAATACTTAGAACAATCACGTGTTCACCATGGTACATGCGTATCCATAAAGTCCTTGGTTTCCCTATGGTAAAGAAAGAAGTAGAAGACAGCAGAATTAAATATATATCTAAACTCCGAGATCACCCAAACCCTTTGGCTAATGCTTTGGTACATTCCTGCGATCAAACACGACTTAAAAGAAGAGATATGCCTGAGTATTAAAGAGCGAAGTATCACCAAAACAGCTCAATCACTTGCTTGGGTCTGTCTAGTTTTTAAATAGATTTAAGATTTTATTACATTAGGCTTTAAGAAAAAGCAGATACAATAAATAAAATAATTTTGAAAAAAAAATGTGCATTTATTTCTTAATCAAAGGTACTTATCGCGACAGTGGGTGAATTATTAAGGGGGTATTCTAGTCTAGAAATCAAATTTACATTAGGCTTTAAGAAAAAGCAGATACAATAAATAAAATAATTTTGAAAAAAAAATGTGCATTTATTTCTTAATCAAAGGTACTTATCGCGACAGTGGGTGAATTATTAAGGGGGTATTCTAGTCTAGAAATCAAATCGCGACAGTGGGTGAATTATTAAGGGGGTATTCTAGTCTAGAAATCAAATTTTGGGCAGTTTTTTGAATTTTATTTAAAAAGAATTTACATTAGGCTTTAAGAAAAAGCAGATACAATAAATAAAATAATTTTGAAAAAAAAAATGTGCATTTATTTCTTAATCAAAGGTACTTATCGCGACAGTGGGTGAATTATTAAGGGGGTATTCTAGTCTAGAAATCAAATTTTGGGCAGTTTTTTGAATTTTATTTAAAAAGAAAACAAAAAATATTTTTACTATCCATTTTTTATGGTGTTTTTATTGATACTTTAAGAATACAGAAAAAAAAATTACAAACAAATATTAAAAATTAAAATAATTAGAGGGGGAAGAGACAGGTGCGCATCCTGGTGACAATGATCCTGACTCTCCTGGTAGTCTGAAAAAAAAAATCAAAAGAAATTCTTAATCAGTAAGAATGCTCTTATAGTCCCTACCTCAGGGAACACGAAAAAAAAATTGTTTTAAAAAATGGCGACTGGCTGAAAATAAAAATAATTGTTTACGCTTTTTTTAAATTCCTGAATTTTTTTATATATTAAAAACAAAATTTTTGACACGATGCTGGTCGGAACGATAAAGGATTATATAAAAAAGGTTCACAGAGAATTTCAAGTAAATCGGTTGTATAGAAATTGAGATAATGCCGGTACCGTGTGGAAAAATGTAGTTTCGAGCAAAACGCGTTTAAAAACTCGATACGGTCGAAGCGGGCTGGGTACTGCGTCACTAAAGTAACTGTCGGTCTTAAAATAATTTCAATTTTTAAAAATCCTTTGGAGGATATGTTCTTAAGAGTCTAAACTGTAAATATACGAAAAAAAATCGAATTTTTCAAAATTCTAGAGTAGAATACCCCCTTAAAACAAATGAAACATAACTTTACATTAAACATGGTCCTTCGAGCCTTACAGAATAGCACCTTTGGATATTTATAAACAAAAAATTAAAAAAATATATATAAAATATTATATTAAAAACAATTGTGGTGACAAAACAAAAAGAAATCTGTGCAGTGACACCAAAAAGAAAACACGTACCTATATATGTATGTATGTATATATGAATATATATTATACATAAATATATGAAATAACAAAATGTGTGGAGAGGAAAAAAAATAGTGCAATGAAATATGTACATACCTGCAAATATATATAAAAACAAATAATTTCCAAAATATGTATACCCATATAAAAAGTGCGTGTCAAAAAACAACAAAAATTGATTTAACAAATTAAAAACTAACGTGCGCGAAATCTAAACACAAAACATAAACGGATAATAACAAAATGTATAAAAAAAAATCATAACACAAATCGGGCGCGAAATCTAAAAGCACCTAAACAACAAAGCATACAAAAAACTGATCAAACGGGCGCGAACAATTAAACAAATATACAAACAACATCACAGGAATGTTGCCAGTTGGAACACAGAACGGGAAGGCAAGCAACATATGCACCACAGTATATACAGTAGATAACCTTTTCGTGGTAGCTTTCTGGGGGGTGAATAGCAGCCATTTGGATTTTCAGTGGTAGCAACCTGTAGCAACGCAGTGCTGTATAAAATGAGGTAATAGATACTTAGCAAATTTACTTTATTAAATAAAAAAAAACTATAAATATGGTTGCATAATATAACAGAAAATTATTTATTAAGTTATATATTTACCAATAGGTGATTTAAATGCCATAGTGTGCAATATTTCGCCCATAAAAATATCATTGACTGATATTCAGATATTCTTTTTGTAGTGAGTTCTTAATAATAAAATTCAGCCCTGTTTTTAGATTTCTCGGTGGTGAGTTTTCTTCTGAATGTATTTGTTTACATTTGACCGACAGAAAACATAAAAGGTGCAGCTTTCGATATTCGAACATTTAAATTAAATCAAAACAAAGTTTAGTTTGTTTAAAGTTACTAAATATTTTATTTAAAGTTTAATAATTGGAGTGAACATAGGTTTTATACAATAGAAAATGTCCGTTGAACCAGATATCGCCAAAGAAGCGGTACTTAAACGAAGTGAAAAAACACACGGAAAACATACCCATTGTGCGGGGCTATGATTGGAATCAAGGAGCTGATTACTCAAAATTATTTGAGTCGTATGTTAATACGGGGTTTCAAGCTACTAATCTTCGGTTGGCAATAAGAGAAATCAATCTAATGGTAATGTAACCATTTTATTATGGAAAAGTTTATGTATTTTAAAATATTCTTAGCTTGATTGTAGGCAGCAGCCGTTGAAACCTGAAGAAGCCGATTTGCATGAAACGGATGAATTCAGTAGACGAAAACATATGTAGCTGTACAATATTCCTTGGATTTACATCTAATCTAGTGTCGTCGGGATTACGGGAGACATTACGATTCCTCGTTGAACACCAAATGGTGGATTGTGTAGTAACGATAGCGGGTGGCGTTTATTAAATGCCTAGCTCCCACGTACATGGGATCATTCGAATTATCTGGCCGAGATTTAGGGGATCGTAGTATAAATCGTATAGATAATTTGCTTGTACCGAACGATATGGAGCCGATTATTCCGTTCTTATTAACACAGCTTCGGAATTCGATGGCAGTGACAGTGGTGCTCGACCAGATGAGGCTATTTCTTGGGACAAAATAAAGAAAGAAGCTTCACCAATTAAGGTGTATGCAGAAGCTAGTTTAGTAGTGCCATTGATTGTTGGTGTGACTTTTGTTAAAAGACATTTCAATACAAAAAAAGAAAACGAACCATGATAATAAATAATTGTAAAAAATGCAAATTTGTGGACTTTAATTTGTAATAGTAAACGAACTTTTTAATAAAGCTTAGTCAATCAGCCCTATCACGCAATCCATCGTAGCAAAGCTACGAATACGAATGTCCGCTACGAATACGAACAATTTGCTATCATTGAATTCATGTGAATTCGAAACTTTTGTTGCCAGACTTAATTTTGAATTTTGGCATTTCGAAATCAGCTGTGTAGAAGAAAAAATACAAATTAGGATTAATAAAAGTGGAAACGTTTATATTCAAATTGATTTTACGAACAAAAAATATGTATTCGCTAACGTTTTCATTTATGTTGCTTGAAGAAGAACGTGAGAGAAGTCGGCGTGATATAAAAACTCACCGAAAATCACTGAGGGACAGGAGTAACCCTTTCGATGTGGACGAAACAATGTACTGTTCATAAATCCATAAAAATTCATTGTTAAATTTTATTAAAATTATTTTTCTAAAACAGGTTTATTAAAAACTATCGCTTAAATAAGGCGGCCTTTACGTATGTCCTCGATGTTTTAGAGAGGATTGCAAGTTCTTCAAGGTCGTCGTCTATATCTTTACTTCATCGATTGTCTTCAGTTATATTCCAATGGCTCAGTCAACATTTTGTTGCGTCTTAAAAGAAGTATTGGGATTGCTTCAGTCTCATTTGTGCCCTCAGTGCATAAACCTCGATTTAAGTGATGTTGAAAAAAGGGAAGCGAAAAAGGATTTTTTTCAGAAATACGGATTTCCAGGAGCGATTTTATGTGTAGACGGGACGCATATTAAAATCGTTGCCCCAACTAAAGATAAGTTTCTCTATTATAACCGCAAAGGATACTTTAGTATCAATGCCATGATTGTAAGTTTGGTAACAAATTCGCATTTCAAACATCTTAATCAATGTTTTGCAGATATGTGACAATGGTGGTGTTCATACGTTATGTGAATGTTCAGTTTCCTGGCAGCAATCATGACTCTCACATATGGAAATTTATTTCTCCGTTAGCACAAACCTGTCGTACAAAAATTCCGCTAAACTTAAAAATTTTCCGTTCCGAGTGAATTTAGTGAACGCAACTCTACGAATTTCGAACTTACTTTCGGAACTGTTCGAATTGCATAATAGCAGTTTCGTAACTTTCCCGAAAAAACACTCTACGATGGATTGCGTGATAGGGCTGAATATGTATTTTTCATAAACTCTTTATTCCAACGAAATTAAACAAATTTTATTAACATTATAAATATTTTTAATAATTTATTTTTGAATCTTTAAGTTTTGCATTTTCCACACCACCCCAGAGGTTTGCAATAAGGCGCGTTACCGACTTTTTTTAGGTGTTCGGTTCCCCGGTAGGCCTATTTCACACAAGACTTCGGCATTCTTCTTATTAAAAACTTCGACATATTTGTAATATATTTATACACCTTACCTTAATTTAGCTTTATTTCAGCAACAACACTTATCCACAATATAAAAAATATAATCTTATAATTAACGCTAATATTTATTGTTAAAATCTTCAATATACATACGTTTGTGTTTAAACTCAATTTCCAATTGATGTTTTCCTATAACGGCTAACGAATTGTCAATTTGTACACATACTTATGTCAAACGACAAGTTACCACCCAGGATTGTATCCTACTGCATGCAAAAATTTAGAAATACTTGAAGCGTGTTTAAAAATTGCCCGAAAAAAAACAACTGATTTAACATCAAACAACAAGTAATATCCTAATAAAATTGAACAAAGATTCAAAATATATCAATATAATCACTTAAATAACGTAAACACTTGCATTATTTAATATATTTTAAAGTGTTGATCATCAAAATTTAAAATTTATATGTAGCTCAAATGCTAACACAACACCCTGATTACCATGAAAGTAGCAAAAAAAGTGTTACACAAAACCCTAAGATTTCTTAGAGGTGAGTATATGTATGTAAACAAAGCAAAGGTTGTCTACTGCAGAGCCGCTCAAAATAATGCGCAATTTATTTACCAACGCATACAATCACACACACGTCATAGCGTACATGTACGACCGCATTTGCTTGCCTATACTCCGAGTATAGGCATGAAAAATTGCGCATTATTTTGAGCGGCTCTGGTCTACTGTATATACTGAGATATGCACATACCAGAGAACGTATGTATATTTATAGAGAAGGTTCACGATGTCAAAAATTTAGGGATATTTCAATTTTGGGATATTTACTGTTTTGGATGAGTGCGTTTCACCACAGAAAATTATTAGCGCGTTTCACCACTTAACATCAGGGGCATGAAAATAGCAGAATTGAGCATTTTCAGTGCTAAATGAGAACGTATGCTTACAGATTCGGATATTAACTGCGCATTGTTAATCTGCATATAATTTATATACATACATACATATGTTATATTTTATATCAAAGCAAACAAGCATGTACATTAGGGTGATTCAAAAAAGGCGGAGGACCTTCCCGTTACAATTAAAAACTCATATTTGGAGAGGATTTCTTAGAGGTGTCTAGGAACCTATTTTTCAGAGTACCAAACGAAAAAAAAAATTTTTTTTTTGATCCACCCTAATATGCATTGATGTTTGACGATGAATATCTCGTAAACGCTTAACTTAATCGAAAAATCATTCATAATAATTTTTTTTTATTGAGTTATAAAATTACAAAGAAATAAAGAATTTTTCCAAGATAGTCAAATTTCAACCGTTAATGCCTTTTAAACGGTTGGGTTTACGAAAAAATCATAAGAGACTATATTTTAGAGCATTCAACTTCCTACAAAACCTAATTATCAAGATATTTTTTCAAGTAGTTGGAAGCGAGATATAAATTTTTCTATCTGATAATAAGAAAAAATAGAAAACCGTTAGGCGGAGGACCTTCCCGTTACAATTAAAAACTCATATTTGGAGAGGCTTTCTTAGAGGTGCCTAGGAACCTATTTTTGCGAGTACCAATTGAAAAATGGAGGATGGAGTCATGTGTAGAAGTTCACGCAAGTGAGGAAAGTTCTCTGATTGCCATTCACTTGGGAGTGGCCAGAAACGATTCTTTTACATGTGACTCAAGCAGCTCACGACTTCCGGTCTTTGACCAAGTATCCTCTGGGTAGCCTAAGAACATCCGTTTGAAGGCGAGCTAACGTGAGAAGGCGAAGCATCCCCTGCATAGGGTTGTGCGCTGGGTTTGGGACCCGCCACGTAAAAAAACACCCCCAGTGAATAGCCATAACCAGCCTCGGATGAGAGACCCCCCTTTTGATGACGACCATGGCAAACGAAATAAGGACTACGAATTGAGGGCATGCACCTGGAATGTCCGGTCCCTTAATTGGGAAGGTGCCGCTGCCCAGCTGGTTGATGTCCTCGTGAAAACAAAGGCTGACATCACCGCCGTCCAAGAAATGCGATGGACGGGACAAGGACAGAGACGAGTAGGTCCTTGTGACATTTACTACAGTGGCCATATAAAGGAGCGCAGGTTTGGTGTGGGATTCGTGGTGGGAGAGAGACTCCGTCGCCGAGTACTATCATTCACTGCGGTGAATGAACGTCTAGCCACAATCCGCATCAAAGCGAGGTTCTTCAACATATCGCTGATTTGCGCCCACGCCCCGACGGAAGAGAAGGACGATGTGACCAAAGATGCCTTTTATGAGTGCTTGGAGCGCACTTATGTGAGATGCCCCCGTCACGATGTAAAAATCGTGCTTGGCGACTTCAACGCCAGGGTGGGCAAAGAAGGTATCTTTGGTACTACGGTCGGTAAATTCAGCCTCCACGACGAAACTTCCCCAAATGGGTTGAGGCTGATCGACTTCGCCGGGGCCCGAAATATGGTTATCTGTAGTACTAGATTCCAGCATAAGAAAATCCATCAAGCTACCTGGCTGTCTCCGGATCGAAAAACTACCAACCAGATCGATCATGTTGTGATAGACGGAAGACACGTCTCCAGTGTTTTAGATGTGCGTGCGCTCCGAGGTCCTAACATCGACTCGGACCACTATCTTGTTGCAGCTAAGATTCGCACCCGCCTCTGTGCAGCAAAAAACGCACGCCAACAAACGCAAGGAAGGTTCGACGTCGAGAAGCTGCAATCACAACATACAGCCGAACGATTCGCTACTCGGCTTGCGCTCCTGCTCTCTGAGAGCACTCGTCAACAACTCGGTATAAGGGAACTGTGGGACGGCATTTCAAACTCTTTACGTACAGCTGCAACCGAAACCATTGGTTTTCGGAAAGTGCAAAAGAACAGCTGGTACGACGAGGAGTGCCGTGTCGCAGCGGAGAGAAAACAGGCTGCCTACCTCGCAACGTTACGATCGACCACAACACGTGCGGGATGGGATAGATACCGAGAGTTGAAGAGGGAAGCGAGACGCATTTGCAGACAGAAGAAGAAAGAGGCCGAAATGCGTGAGTACGAACAGCTCGATAAGCTGGCCGACAGGGGTAATGCTCGAAAATTCTACGAAAAGATGCGGCGACTTACAGAAGGTTTCAAGACCGGAGCATACTCCTGTAGAACCCCCCAAGGTGATCTAGTTATCGATGCCCAGATCATACTTAAATTATGGAGGGAACACTTCTCCAACCTGCTGAATGGCAGTGATAGCACAACACCGGGAGAAGGCGAACCCGATTCCCCAATCGATGACGATGGAGCAGACGTTCCAATGCCCGATCATGAAGAAGTTCGAATAGCAATTGCCCGCCTGAAAAACAACAAAGCGGCAGGGGCCGATGGATTGCCGGCCGAGCTATTCAAACACGGCGGCGAAGAACTGATAAGGAGCATGCATCAACTTCTTTGTAAAATATGGTCGGACGAAAGCATGCCCAACGATTGGAATCTAAGTGTGCTCTGCCCAATCCATAAAAAAGGAGACCCCACAATCTGCGCCAACTACCGTGGGATAAGCCTCCTCAACATCGCATATAAGGTTCTGTCGAGCGTATTGTGTGAAAGATTAAAGCCCACCGTCAACAAACTGATTGGACCTTATCAGTGTGGCTTCAGACCTGGTAAATCAACAACCGACCAGATATTCACCATGCGCCAAATCTTGGAAAAGACCCGTGAAAGGAGAATCGACACTCACCACCTATTCGTCGATTTCAAAGCTGCTTTCGACAGCACGAAAAGGAGCTGCCTTTATGCCGCGATGTCTGAATTTGGTATCCCCGCAAAACTAATACGGCTGTGTAAACTGACGTTGAGCAACACGAAAAGCTCCGTCAGGATCGGGAAGGACCTCTCCGAGCCGTTCGATACCAAACGAGGTTTCAGACAAGGTGATTCCCTATCGTGCGACTTTTTCAACCTGCTTCTGGAGAAAATAGTTCGAGCTGCAGAACTCAACAGAGAAGGTACCATCTTCTATAAGAGTGTACAACTGCTGGCGTATGCCGATGATATTGATATCATAGGCCTCAACACCCGCGCCGTTAGTTCTGCTTTCTCCAGACTGGACAAGGAAGCAAAAGAAATGGGTCTGGCAGTGAACGAGGGCAAGACGAAATATCTCCTGTCATCAAACAAACAGTCGTCGCACTCGCGACTTGGCACTCACGTCACTGTTGACAGTCATAACTTTGAAGTTGTAGATAATTTCGTCTATCTTGGAACCAGCGTAAACACCACCAACAACGTCAGCCTAGAAATCCAACGCAGGATAACTCTTGCCAACAGGTGCTACTTCGGACTAAGTAGGCAATTGAGAAGCAAAGTCCTCTCTCGACAAACAAAAACCAAACTCTATAAGTCACTCATAATTCCCGTCCTGCTATATGGTGCAGAGGCCTGGACGATGTCAACAACCGATGAGTCGACGTTGCGAGTTTACGAGAGAAAAGTTCTGCGAAAGATTTATGGTCCTTTGCGCGTTGGCCACGGCGAATATCGCATTCGATGGAACGATGAGCTGTACGAGATATACGACGACATCGACATAGTTCAGCGAATTAAAAGACAGCGGCTACGCTGGCTAGGTCATGTTGTCCGGATGGACGAAAACACTCCAGCTCTGAAAGTATTCGACGCAGTACCCGCCGCGGGAAGCAGAGGAAGAGGAAGACCTCCACTCCGGTGGAAGGACCAAGTGGAGAAGGACCTGGCCTCGCTTGGAATATCCAATTGGCGCCACGTAGCGAAAAGAAGAAACGACTGGCGCGCTGTTGTTGACTCGGCTATAATCGCATAAGCGGTGTCTACGCCAATTAAGAAGAAGAAGAATTGAAAAAAAAAATTTTTTTTGAATCACCCTAATGTACATATGTATGTACGTACAAATTGAAGCATTTCATGGCGAATTCCTTAAAACCTTTAGAAATACATATGTATGTAAGTTAATACCGCCAGTTCATATTACATGAACATATCCTTTATCTGTCATAAATATGTAACATGACACTTACGACCCATATAGTCCGTATTGAAACATTGTATGTACTTTGCTAATACTGTCCGCCTTAAGTGGTCCCAAAATGTAATTCATAGACTGTAAGATGAATCTTTCCACTAGTAACATATGTCTTATCTCAAGTGGATTGTAGATATACTTCCTAGAATGTAAGATTAATATAAGCAAAATATCCGTATTCTATTTAAACCTTTCATGCTTATAGGCAACATTGCATATTTCTGTCGATAACTCCTCGAAATATCAATATTTTTACAATCCGTTTTTTTTTCGTCTCTAACGGATATCTGCGAGCACTAGTTTGCCAAGTTTCATGACGATAGCTTAACAGGTGTTCATTTGATAACTACTTAGCTAAAGTTGCGTAAAAACTTGTGAAAAAGAAAGTGACAAAAATAAGCTTTGAGAAAGTTAAATAAAAAGTAAACTGACTGTCATTTCTTTAGCAATTTTTTTTTCTTTTAGATACGCGTCCCAGAGGTCTTACAGAATCAGAAATAAATAAAATGATCAATTTTGACTGGAATAATTCTGAAGATGAGAATGAAGAAGAAGAAGAGGAAGAGAGTTTGGAGAGAATCATTGAAGAAAAAATTGAAGAGGTGAGAAAAAAGGGAGAAAACGTGGAAATGAATTTGATAAATGAAACAATTGAAGGCGGTGGAAATGCTGATGAAGTTGAAAATGAAGTGCTCACAGAAAAAATTGTCAGTGAAACGTATGAGAAAATAAACCTGGATAGTTTGAGATGGAGGTCAGCATGCCTACCAGATTGCGAAATTGTTTGGAAAGAAGAAACAATTTGTCAAGAAGTCAAAGATCCTATAAACTACTTCAATGGTTTCTTCGATGATGAAATCATAACGAAGATTTGTACCGAAACAAATCTTTATTCTATGCAAACGAATGGCGTAGAGCTTCATTGTGCACCTTTCGAAATCAGACGATTTATTGGCGTACTTCTTTATTTGGGCGTGATACAAGTTCCAAATATGCGAATGGCTTGGACGCCAATGTTCAAATTATCAGCTGTTGCCGATTCTTTATCCAGAACACGCACATAATTTAGCTGCCGCAGCTGTACATAATTTAGCTGCCTGTCGCTGGTACGATAACAAAAGTGTGCAACTTTTGTCAAATTATATAGCTGAAAATCCGGTTTCACAATGCAGACGCTGGTGTCGTAAACAAAAAAAGTACATAGATGTACCTAGACCGGCTGTTGTTGAATGTTATAACAAGCACATGGGAGGTGTAGACTTTGCTGACATGTTGTTAGACTTATATAAAATCAACCACCGTTCTAAGAAATGGTATATGTAGTTGCACGAACAAAATATATGACATTGTTGGATTTTCAATTATCCATAGCAAACGAGCTTCTTCACGCGTCTAATATTACGTCAATAAACCCACGTAAAAGAGGTCGTCCATCGGCAATACCTGAAAGAATGGAACCAGGTTCATCTTCACCAGCGTCGCTGGTACCATCTAACGTGTCAGAAACTTCAATGAGCTCTTCGTCGTCCAAGCGATCATACATAAGTGAACCTCCGAAGTCGATGCGTCTTGATCAAACCGGTCATTGGGTTGAATGGGGGGGAAAAGGAAGGTGTAGATTATGCCAAACTGGTATTCCACAATCTAAATGCTCAAAATGTAAGGTGCACTTATGCTGTAACCCACAGAAAAACTGTTTTGTCTCATATCACACATGAAATGTATGAAAAGTAATAAAAAAACTGAAAGCTATCAATATTTGTATGTGTTTGATTGTATACTACCATGGCTCAATGTTGCTTATAAGCAACATCTTATAACTCAAAAACCAGAAGAGATACAGGTTTGAAATTGATATCGTTTCATATTCAAGGCTCAAATAGTATCCCCATATACTCAAAATATTTTTAAATAGGCCCAGTTTAATTATGACAAGAGTTAAGAAAACGTAATGAAGAAAACGAGGCAGTTGACCACGGGCAGTTGCCCGTAGTTGCCCAAACTCGACAGAGTTATTAATTTGTATGTATTTAATAAAGTCATGTTTATGTTTTTACCTAAATATTTAAATAATGTAGGGTTGATAAGATATGTATATATCTATATACTAGGGTAGGATTTCTAATAGTGCGGAAAAGTTGCCTTAGTACTTCCTGATTCCAATGCCACTTTTTGTTTTGAGATCGGATTGCATCTTCAACCCCAACTCCGGCTTTGAAATTTCGAAAATTCGCCTAAAATCGTGAAATTGTCTACCTAGCTCCTGAAATACGCATCTCATGGCAAAATGTATTTGTCACGCCATTTGCTACCGAAATGGTATATGTGATCATGGCCGTAGGACGAACCGTTCCCGAGATACGGGCGAAAAGGCGGCGCGCCACAGCGCAAGGGGAACATTGTTGCAGCTCTCAGCTAACCTGTATTGATCACCCAGAACCCACCGCGTGGATGTGGCTGCTCTTCGGGTTCCTCCCAAGCACAACCCAACCAACCAACCATATGTCAGGCTTGTTTTAGTCTGAATCTGTGTCAAATTTACTGATAAAATCAGATTTTGCACTAAACTTTGGCACTTGTTGCCTAGTTTTCAGTGTAGAGCGTATAAAACGATCACGAGATAGGGGGCCAATAACTTTAGAAGATGCCTCTGTCACCAGTTTGACGGTTCTCTCGACTGCCACGGTGTGAGAGGGGAATTCACTAAATTTCCATACCTCTGCAGTGTCTCCCGACAGCCCTCATAATTCTTCGTTAGAAACTGAACAAAGAACTGGTGGAATCGTCAAGGTAATAGTCTTCCAGTTAATCAAATAGTAATAATTATTAGCTTTGAAATTCAGCTTTGGCACTTTATTACATCTTACCCTTCCATTTACAGTGTCAGACACTGCTTCTCTGGCTGCCAGAAGACGGTTAAGGGCCAACTTTCTGACTTCTATCCGTTCGTCAGTCATCATACTAAGGAGATTGTTTTCTGGAAGAGCAAAGAAGCATTCTGTTGAATGGATGAATCCACAACCTTGCGCAGTTTAGCAGGTAAGTATCTCGACATTTGAATTGCAGCATAGAGATGGTGCGAGCCATCTTTGATTGAACTGTTGAATCTTATTGAGAACCACAAAAGTGAGTGAACTGTAAGTTTGTACTTGACCAAAATTTTTATTTCCTTTGTTGGTTTGTCAGTAGAAATGTATAATCTCAGAATTCTATTTGCACAGGTGAGCCAGCGAGATTTGCACATGTTACCTGGATGCATCGACGCTAAATCTGAGGAACATTGACCGGAAATAACAGCTTCTGATATTTTATAGAGATAAGCTTGTTCTGTGCTAATTTGGGTCGGATTAATAACCTCAGAAGGTAATTGGCAGGATGGAAAACTTTCAAATTTGACAACAGGCAACTTCTCACAATCAGGGAGCAGTTTACCTATGTCACCAGAGAATGTATTTGGACTCTTTGAGACACCATCTATGTGTTCGAAAAGAGCACGAAATGGAAGTTCGTTGAAATGTAGAAGACAAACAACCCACTGTAATGGCCTACCTATTCTTTCTTCTAGTTTCCGAATGATTCCACCTTTCCAACCTGTGTTCGTGTTGGTGCCATCAGCACTGACAACTTCTAGATGTTCCACTCAACTGAATTGTCTTGTAAATGTGGCCATATAGCTTGCGTCTCATCCTCAGCTGACCCGGAAGGAGAGGTGACGTGGCCAAAATAATAACAACCAGGTTCCGCTATAAGAGAAATATGTTCCTCTTTGACAGTGTCGCGGTAGTACTTTTCACCTTCGCTGACTTGTGTAAGTGTATTGTCTTTGCGACCGTCAAAATACAGCCCATATACAGAGTCAATACTTTCGGTGTTTTGGAGCTTAACTCCAACACTTTTTTTGCCCGACTAATCTTGCATTTGTAAGTGACAAAGCTAGCCTGGTCCTCTGTTGTCAAACCTGCTTTTTTGGCATCCAGAAAAGCAGATGAAACAATCAAGGCCGCTGCTCTATCACTTACTCCAAATCTTTGCGCAGCTAAAGCAGTGTGTTCTAATACTAGAGTGTTTTGTTTGGTTTTAGAGGACGGAAGAGAAAATTCATCATCAGCATTGTTTTTGGAAGAATCCATGTGCGACGCACCTACATTGTTGTCGCCTGTATGAGAGTCTGGCTGATCTGAATGGTCACGTGTTCCAGCTGATACTTTTCTGGTAAGTGTTGTTGTTGAATGACGTTTTGAAAGCCTTCCTTCCTTCCTTTGGACAAGTGCAAGAAGAAAAATAAATGCATTTACAAGCAGCGATGTCAAATAATTTTCCGGCAAAAGAGACAAAGTGGTCTCTTTTAGAGCTCAAACCTATTGGGTTCCTTAAAAACATTTGTTTAAGAGTCAGAAATTCCTTATGGTATGTGGTGAGCATTTGTACAACTCTGGTGTGTGAAACTATCGGAATAGATGACTTTTTGAAAGTATTTTCAACCTTTTTTGCAACTATTTCTGTAACCTCTTTACTCCTAGGTTCATAGTTGTCGCCTTGGAGTCGCCCTATACGAAATCTTTCAAACTGATAACACAAAAGAACATCCTGGTAACTAGGTAACTGGGACTCAGAGAGATTGTAGGGATGTATGCCAAATACAGGACATTTCTGTCTAAATTTAAATTTAGATACAGACATTTTGAGTTCTGTGTTCTGTTGAGAGAATATAAGTGACAGCACTGGGCGAAATCAACGACAAGAGTGAAGGAACTCGATAAAAAAATATTTGTGTGGAGACCTATCCGAACGTGTCCTTTGGCGTAGGTGAATGAATGTGAGTGATAGCACTCGGCGAAATCAACGTCAAGAAGTGTGGTCGCAAGCCAATTTTCACCTTGCGCTGTGGCGCGCCGCATTTTCGCTCGTATCTCGGGAACAGTTCGTCCTACGGCCATGATCACATATACCATTTCGGTAGAAAAGAGACTACAAACCCTAACAAAATTCTGAAACACATGAACTAAAATTATAAAGAGCTGCTGCCGCTTCAACCTAGGAATAAAACACATTCCAGGAATGTCCACAGTTCTGCCGCCGGCTCTGCCGCCTTCCACAGCAAAACCAATGTCGCTGCCGAAAACCCACAGCTAGATCAGGGTATTGTTAAGAAAAGAAAGATCAGTTCTGACAGAACATTCAATAAAGAAACATCTTTAATTTAAAAGTTTGATTTTAATTTTAAAAATATTAACTTATATAAGTATGTATGTGCGTCTTTATGTGCTTGTACTTATGCATTAGTGTTATATGCACTTCTCTTGTTCTTTTTTACAAATAGAGAGGGATTTTATTAAAATTTGTTTGCCTATAAGTACTTTGAATATAAGTACATACTTATGTATGTTCATGTACATATATGTAACTTGTATTTCTTTAAAAGAAATTAGAAGAAAAATTGTTATAATTTGTTTTAAATTGCCGCACAGTTTATTTTTGCGAAATAAATTTAAAAAATTAAAGTTAAAATTTTTACTATAATTTTTAATGTATTAATTATATCCTATGTGTGGGATATATGTATGTTTAGAAGTTTGTAACGGGTGATTTTTTTGAGGTTAGGATTTTCATGCATTAGTATTTGACAGATCACGTGGGATTTCAGACATGGTGTCAAAGAGAAAGATGCTCAGTATGCTTTGACATTTCATCATGAATAGACTTACTAACGAGCAACGCTTGCAAATCATTGAATTTTATTACCAAAATCAGTGTTCGGTTCGAAATGTGTTTATCGACAAATTTTGTTCAGCGATGAGGCTCATTTCTGGTTGAATGGCTACGTAAATAAGCAAAATTGCCGCATTTGGGGTGAAGAGCAACCAGAAGCCGTTCAAGAACTGCCCATGCATCCCGAAAAATGCACTGTTTGGTGTGGTTTGTACGCTGGTGGAATCATTGGACCGTATTTTTTCAAAGATGCTGTTGGACGCAACGTTACGGTGAATGGCGATCGCTATCGTTCGATGCTAACAAACTTTTTGTTGCCAAAAATGGAAGAACTGAACTTGGTTGACATGTGGTTTCAACAAGATGGCGCTACATGCCACACAGCTCGCGATTCTATGGCCATTTTGAGGGAAAACTTCGGACAACAATTCATCTCAAGAAATGGACCCGTAAGTTGGCCACCAAGATCATGCGATTTAACGCCTTTAGACTATTTTTTGTGGGGCTACGTCAAGTCTAAAGTCTACAGAAATAAGCCAGCAACTATTCCAGCTTTGGAAGACAATATTTCCGAAGAAATTCGGGCTATTCCGGCCGAAATGCTCGAAAAAGTTGCCCAAAATTGGACTTTCCGAATGGACCACCTAAGACGCAGCCGCGGTCAACATTTAAATGAAATTATCTTCAAAAAGTAAATGTCATGAACCAATCTAACGTTTCAAATAAAGAACCGATGAGATTTTATGCGTTTTTATTTTAAAAAAAGTTATCAAGCTCTTAAAAAATCACCCTTTATATACTTGTATAACTATAGGCCGCATGTATGCCATATGTATGCATGCCTAGAAATTTAATTTTGGCGGTACGAATAAACGGGTGAAGATAGAAATTGTAATATGGAGAAATTTAACCTCTGCACTTATTTGTAATCATATATGTATATATGTAAATAATTCAAGGTGTGTCTGTTAATGTATATTAACAATGATATTTATATAAATGTATGTTTATATTCTCTCTCTATTTGATGCTTTCTTAAGAATTTTTTATTGCACCTATTGCTTAATTTGAGCAATCCCGCTTTCTGCTTTAAGGAGCAGAGGGAGTATTGCCGGGAAATTACAAGTAAATACTTGAATACTGAGATAATATTCTCTTTTTGGTGAGTGTTTGTATAAACAAAGATAAGCATGAGTAGGCGATATAATACCAATTTTTTGAAGTAAAACTTCTTTAGGCGCGCTTGGCTTGGGGAGTAAACTGATGAACGCGTGACGAAAAGTGTGATCAGGCGAGGCGAACGGTAATTGGCTTGGGGAGTAAGCTGACGAACGCGCAACGAAAAGTGTGATCAGGCGAGGCGAACGCAGAGAACGTATAATATAGAGAAGGCTCACCGCGTTGCCAAATTTACGACATTTCATTTAACATATGTACATTTTAAAAGACCAAGCGGTCGCGCATATTCACGTACATACATATGTAATTATGTGTGCATGTAAACAAATTTGCAAGAACCAGAGAACTTAGAAGTATAGACAGAGAACATAAAATTTGTTAACATTGTATGTAAGGTCGGAATTCGCCTCGCAATTTTAACATTGTTTACAATTCTCTCACATATTCTAACCGAGAATATGAAGAGACAGAAATATATGTATTTACGGCATATGATGACAAGGCATATATGCCGAAGAAGAGAATATGAAGAGACCCCAACGAAGAATTTCGTTTTGCTAGTTTATATTTTGTTTCATTTTGACACCGAAAATGTGTACAAAATACATTATGTTCTCTGTCTCACATACGCAAGAATATGAAGAGACATAAATATATGTATGCATGAATATGAATATGAAGACATTAACACATGCATGCATGCTCCTTATGCAAGTTCATACATATGAATACATATTTACGCACATTGGACGGCGAAGCTGTTACAGCGGCAAGGGAAGCGGTAACAATCGGCGATCGTTTGTTAGTTTCTTTCGCGTCTCGTCGCGTCAATGCTTCGACAGATTGATGTGCTGAACACATAGAACGTGACAGATTGCAAGCGCCATCTGAATCTAATATTGAAATACACACATTCTTAAGGACACAGTTATTTAGACAGCTGCACAACTACATAACTGTGTCCATAAGAACGTGTGTATTTTAATATTTGACAGATGTCGCTTGCAGCCTGCCCCGCTCTATGTGTTCCGGGCGTGACTCTTTGAGTTTCGGCCATTGATTGTCCGTGACAACGGAGATGCGAAAGATGTGTGCGACACTTGTTATTATGAATGTATGTACATATGTACATATGTATGTGGCTCGCATTTGTTTTCGTAACATACAGACAAATGTGCCAAAGAAATAATATACATATGTATGTATGTATGTATATGCCATAGAAATTCTATTGGTACAAATATGGAAATGATAACGAAATAATGCGAATATGCACATTTCATGAAGGTCATCAATTTTCTTTGAAGAAGTGAAGTTCATTTTGCACATCTTCACTTTGTAATAGTGGAAATAAATATAATTTATTTGAAATATTACTTTATTTAAATAAAAATAAAGAGAAATAAAATTAAAATAATTTTTCCTAATTTTTCCCGTGTTTTGGACGATGAAACAAACATCATAATGGTAGTTGTTTACATGTCGCCCAATAACACAGTTAATAATATCATAAAGTTTATATACAGAAGACTTATGATTTATGGTCGAGTAGGTTCTGAAGAACTAGGAGAAAACTATCATACGTTGCCACTAATCTTAGCAAGAGATTTCAATATCAATTTCGCATCCGAAGATGGACAACTCTTGAGAAACTTTCTACGAGATAAATTAGAATTACAAATGAATAATGACCGTAATGAGCCAACTACAAGACATGGAACAACAATCGATGCAGTTTTTTCTAGATTTCTGTCTAATTTTAATTCTAAAATATATGTATCGCATTTCTCGTATCATAAGCTTATTGTCTCGGTTTTACAATCAACCACAGTAATTACTGATGTACCCAGTAATCGAATAAAACAATGCAAAAAATAAAAGATGTATGCAAAAATATTAATTTACTAATGAAAACATAAAATAAATTTAAATATTTGTAGGAAACAAATATATGTATATGTGCATACATGTATATATTTTACACACACATTAATATATATACATATAGATAGAGAGAAAGAAGTTTTACTTCAGTCGTGCGGTCATAAGCACACTCTCTTTTTTTTAATATCGGTTTTTGAATTTATACCGTAGTATTTTATATCCGTTTTAATAAAACGTTGCTTAATGCTTAAACGGTTTTATATGAAACCGCAGTTACCAGTATACATACCAGAGACCTGCATTGATCAGCCTCGCTCAAAACGGTCACAACTCAGCACAGCGGTTCGCAACAAAATTGTTCGATCGAGTTTCGTGCTCAAAACGAAGGAGTTCGATCAATTGATTTGATTGCTCTGCTTACTGATTGAAACTGATTGTTCTGTTCCGGTATGATGATTGGAAATGATTGTACAGAAAAACACGATCAAGTCCAATGATGCACGAAAACTCATACATCGATCAAGTGTGCGTTTGAATTGATTGTGATTGAACCAATCAGATCGAGAATTGCCCTGCAAATATGTATGTGCATAGTTTGTATGTACGTATTTGTGTGTTTTAACGGAAACAAGTTGCGATGCATAAAATCCAAAACATTACTGCATATATTTCTTCATTTTTAACGCTTAAAATTAATAAGCAAAGGTAATGCTTAAAATATTAGGGAACACAAATTTTTATCACTTCTTCATTGAGATTAACAAAAACTTAAAATTAAAAGAAGGTTATAAACTTGGTCTCTTAATCGCTAAAACTTTTAAAAAATGAATTTAAAAACAATAAATTATCAACTGAACATGGTCCGAGCCTATTTCTTTTTTCAGTTATAATATTTCCAGCTAAAGAAAAACAACGCTCAGCGACTGCGCTGCTGGCAGAAACCACCCGGTATGACCAAACGGTATGATTGTGATCGATCGGAATGCAAGCAGCATTCTCGAACATTCTTTGCTGCTCACACAAGGCGTTCGATCGAGAAAAATCCTTACGAAACAATCAACAGTGATTGAACCTGATTGTTCGCTTTGAGCACGCTCGCTTGCGATATTCATATATATACATATATTCACATTCATTTTTGTTGAAGCAAAGTTTTCCGTCACAAAAAATCTGAGTCAATGATCGGGTATGATTGAATAAATTGTGATCGTTGCAGCTCTCTGATACATACATATATGTATACATAAATTAAAACCAAAAAATGGAAACGATACAACTCACTTTGATTTCTCTTCGTTGGATGCCAGCTGATTATTCTCGTTTCCAGAGAACGTACATATATTTATAGAGAAGGTTCACGATGTCAAAAATTTAGGGATATTTCAATTTTGGGATATTTACTGTTTTGGATGAGTGCATTTCACCACAGAAAATTATTAGCGCGTTTCACCACTTAACATCAGGGGCACGACAATAACCGAACTGAGTAGTTGTTACAGCCAATGGGAAAAAATATGTTAATTTCAATGTTTAGAAATGTACGCTTACAGATTCGTATATTTACAATGTGCAAACGACTGCATATAATTTATGTACATACATATGTACATATGTATATTTTCTATATATTTTATGTCAAAGCACACAAGCATGTACATACAAATTGAACTATTTCATGATGAATTCCTTAAAATCTTTGGAAATATATAATAAAGTCATACATGCATTATTACCTATGTAAATCTTTAATTAATGTAGGTTTGATAAGATATATACATACATATTTATTTACAGGCCTTTAAAAGTTTTGATAACATGTTAAAAGACCAAGCGGTCGCACATATTCACGTATGTAATTATGTGTGCATGTAAACAAAAAGAACCATACGCATAATGTTTGTAAATTTGTCTACCCACAACTTTGTATGTAAATGTGTACACTTATGGCTTCAGTGAAATCTTCGCTTCACGGGCAACCAATGGCTGAAGCTCAAGTTTTTTCAAAGAGTCAATGTGTCGAAGGGCTGGCGTGACAACAAAGCATCACAACATTGTGTTGTTGGTAGAAAATCCGAGTTGTGCCGAAAACACAAACGAACGATCGCCAATTGCCACTGCTTCACATACAAACCAGCGTCGATATGTATGTTCGTGTATGAACTTGTATACATATCGACGCAGAATTTTGCAAGCCGCATACAAATATTTTTTGCATTCCTTGACAAATACAGTCAATCCCGGTTATGTGCCACAATCAAAGATACATTTTTGTGGTTTGTTAAAAATAAAAATTTAATATGGTACATAAGCGACTGCGTATACTTAACCGAGTCATACTTAAAACATTGGTTTGAATATACATACAGTAGAAACTCGTTTATCCGGCCCTCAGTTATACGGATTCGCGATTATCCGGACTACCAATCGCGACCAATTTATATGTACTCGTACCTACGTACAAATTATGGAATCATGAACGTGTCGGAACGACGTTATATGTCTTTATGTAAAATGTCAGCTAAAAATGGGTTGCAATTATATTTTTCCATGACATTGCACGCAAATACAGTAGAATCGCGCAAAAGTTAACTCGCGAGAAAGTTAAACCTTCGGCTAAGTTTACCGATTTTGAGCGTCCACGTACTGCTCTAAAAAGTTAACATTGGGTTAACTTTTTTGAGCTTTTCTATTTTTTCAAACCCAACCGTTTGTTTGGCAAGAAAAACAAGCTCGGGTATTCCCCTCATTGCTATGTATTCCCCGAATTTCTATGTAAAAAATTACAGTCGGTGTCGCGAGGTACATACATACGTAGTGTGTCATGAGCGTTTAATCTTGCGAGTTGTTTATGGTTAGTGTGTTAAAAAATGCCAACAAAGCAGAGAAAATCATTGCAAATCAGGTTAAATTTGCATCAAAAAGCTGAGATTTTAAGAAAACTCGATGAAGGTATTCATGGAAATCGATTGGCGTTGGATTATAATGTATCTAAGGCGGTCATCTCAAAAATAAAGAAAAAACGTCATGAAATTTTGGAGGCAGTGGCAAACACACATGAAGTTGCAACCAAGAAAACTTTACATAAATCGGAATATCCCGTTCTTGAGGCAAGGTTGTATAAATGGTTCTTAAGCCAAATACAGCGTAATTGTGCAATGAGTGGTCCAATTTTAAAGGCAAGAGCCAAGCTCGAATTTGCCAAATTGCACACAGGAAAACAATTTCATGCAAGTGATGGATGGCTTGTAAATTTCAAGAAAAGATTCGGTATTCGCCACTTAAAAATTTGTGGGGAAATCCTCTCAAGCGACAAGGCAGGAATAACACCGTCTATTCATAATTTGCGGACAAAAATGAATGAAATGGAAATTTCGGACATGCAGCTTTATAACGCAGATGAACCTGAATTATTTTATCGTTTTCTGCCCGATAAAACATTTGTGGCGGAAAACGAAAAGGCGGCACTTGGCCGAAAAATAGCTAAGGATAGAATCAGATTTATGTTGTGTGCGAACGCAGATGGTTCGCATAAGTTGAAACCATTGATAATTGGTAAATCCGCAAACCCCCGTTGCTTCAAGGGGTTTGAAAACCCATTGGAATATGCTAACTCGCAAAAGTCTTGGATGAATTCAGAGCTATTCTTCCGCTGGTTCCATCATTCCTTTATTAAGCAGGTAAATTTATTTTTTCTATCCTTTAAAATTTTTAAGTGTGCCAAAATATTTGTCAGGTTCTCAAATTTTCTGCTGAAAATAATTTACCACCAAGGGCATTATTGCTGATTGACAACTGTACTGCACATAAGCCAATTGACAAGTTACAGTCAGATGATTGAAACATTGCGGCAATGCTTTTACCCACTATTTTGCAGCCCATGGATCAAAATCCCATAAGACTGGTCAAGTTAGTATACCGGGCTAAACTGTTATGGAACATTGTAGCACAAGAAAACATTCCGGTTGAGAATATTTTGAAAGGACATTCAATTCGTGATGCCATCTTGCTGCTTAAATTAGCATGGGATGAATTGCCAAGAGCTGTGCTTATAAAAGCTTGGAAAAATATAAAACAGTGGGACGGTGATCAATACGACAGCGAAGACGAAATTCCATTGCTTACATTGATTAGATCAAATAGTTCTCACGATGATACACTTCGAGAGGTACAATGGTTATTGTCCAAGGTGGGTGGTGTTGACGTCAGCAGTGAAGACATCGAAAATTGGAACGACGATCAAAATACGGAAGATGATGAAGATTTCGAAGTGTCTGACAATGAAGATGAAGAACCAGTTGTCGAGGAAGATATGCAACAACAGAAAGTCAGTTTTTCCGAAGCAGTTGAATGCATCAATACCTTGATAAAGTGGTATGAAAACAATAATGATGCAAATCAGATATCACATCTTATTAATATGCTTACGAAAATTGTCAGGAGCTATTACACAAAAGAAAAGAAACAAATAAGTCTCGACAGCTTCTTTAAACCAGCCCTTACAAATTAATATGTACATACATATATATGTATGTATAATGTGAAAAAGTACAAACTAAATCTAAGTTTATGTTTTGTTAAGAGTAAAAGTCAGTCATGCAAATAAATTGAACGTATTATATCACCAAAATTATGTTTATTTCCGTGTTTTTTTTCATATTTCGGAAAAGTAAAACACCCTTGGGACATTTTGGTTAACTTTTTCGCGATTCTACTGTATTCATGGGTTTTGGTCTGACATATTTTACAGCCATTGCAAATAATTATCTACGTGTGTTTGTTGTTGTGCCGGTGCACCGAGAGGAAATATATGCAATTTTCGCACCGTGCAAGGGTTTTGCAAGAGCAAGAGAATAACCCTAGAGTGATACTGTGAGTCTACTACAACTGAAACGAATTACGAAATATAGCAGCAATGAAGAGAAAAAGTTGCTTACGTCAAATGACAATTACCAAATATTTTAAACCAAATTAAATTTATTACCTACGTACTTATTTCATGATTACCAAATACATATTGTACACAAATTATTCGTACATACGTACCTAAATATTTTATTGTACTTCATGATTAATGCTGCAGTTTAGTATTACGTATGTAGTGTAATCTAAGAAAATATGTCCATACATACATAAGTAAGTGTTCATTTCTTAATAAACATTGATTTTCGTTGCAGGATATGAATATCTATTTGTTTTTCTTCATACATTCGATTATCCGGATTTTCGATTATCCGAATGCCTATCGACAACAATTAGTCCGTACTGTACAGTAGAAACTCGATTAACCGGACTAATTGTTGTCGATAGGCATTCGGATAATCGAAAATCCGGATAATCGAATGTATGAAGAAAAACAAATAGATATTCATATCCTGCAACGAAAATCAATGTTTATTAAGAAATGAACACTTACTTATGTATGTATGGACATATTTTCTTAGATTACACTACATACGTAATACTAAACTGCAGCATTAATCATGAAGTACAATAAAATATTTAGGTACGTATGTACGAATAATTTGTGTACAATATGTATTTGGTAATCATGAAATAAGTACGTAGGTAATAAATTTAATTTGGTTTAAAATATTTGGTAATTGTCATTTGACGTAAGCAACTTTTTCTCTTCATTGCTGCTATATTTCGTAATTCGTTTCAGTTGTAGTAGACTCACAGTATCACTCTAGGGTTATTCTCTTGCTCTTGCAAAACCCTTGCACGGTGCGAAAATTGCATATATTTCCTCTCGGTGCACCGGCACAACAACAAACACACGTAGATAATTATTTGCAATGGCTGTAAAATATGTCAGACCAAAACCCATGAATACAGTAGAATCGCGAAAAAGTTAACCAAAATGTCCCAAGGGTGTTTTACTTTTCCGAAATATGAAAAAAAAACACGGAAATAAACATAATTTTGGTGATATAATACGTTCAATTTATTTGCATGACTGACTTTTACTCTTAACAAAACATAAACTTAGATTTAGTTTGTACTTTTTCACATTATACATACATATATATGTATGTACATATTAATTTGTAAGGGCTGGTTTAAAGAAGCTGTCGAGACTTATTTGTTTCTTTTCTTTTGTGTAATAGCTCCTGACAATTTTCGTAAGCATATTAATAAGATGTGATATCTGATTTGCATCATTATTGTTTTCATACCACTTTATCAAGGTATTGATGCATTCAACTGCTTCGGAAAAACTGACTTTCTGTTGTTGCATATCTTCCTCGACAACTGGTTCTTCATCTTCATTGTCAGACACTTCGAAATCTTCATCATCTTCCGTATTTTGATCGTCGTTCCAATTTTCGATGTCTTCACTGCTGACGTCAACACCACCCACCTTGGACAATAACCATTGTACCTCTCGAAGTGTATCATCGTGAGAACTATTTGATCTAATCAATGTAAGCAATGGAATTTCGTCTTCGCTGTCGTATTGATCACCGTCCCACTGTTTTATATTTTTCCAAGCTTTTATAAGCACAGCTCTTGGCAATTCATCCCATGCTAATTTAAGCAGCAAGATGGCATCACGAATTGAATGTCCTTTCAAAATATTCTCAACCGGAATGTTTTCTTGTGCTACAATGTTCCATAACAGTTTAGCCCGGTATACTAACTTGACCAGTCTTATGGGATTTTGATCCATGGGCTGCAAAATAGTGGGTAAAAGCATTGCCGCAATGTTTCAATCATCTGACTGTAACTTGTCAATTGGCTTATGTGCAGTACAGTTGTCAATCAGCAATAATGCCCTTGGTGGTAAATTATTTTCAGCAGAAAATTTGAGAACCTGACAAATATTTTGGCACACTTAAAAATTTTAAAGGATAGAAAAAATAAATTTACCTGCTTAATAAAGGAATGATGGAACCAGCGGAAGAATAGCTCTGAATTCATCCAAGACTTTTGCGAGTTAGCATATTCCAATGGGTTTTCAAACCCCTTGAAGCAACGGGGGTTTGCGGATTTACCAATTATCAATGGTTTCAACTTATGCGAACCATCTGCGTTCGCACACAACGTAAATGTGATTCTATCCTTTGCTATTTTTCGGCCAGGTGCCGTCTTTTCGTTTGCCGCGACAAATGTTTTATCGGGCAGAAAACCATAAAATAATCCAGATTCATCTGCGTTATAAAGCTGCATGTCCGAAATTTCCATTTCATTCATTTTTGTCCGCAAATTATGAATAGACGGTGTTATTCCTGCCTTGTCGCTTGAGAGGATTTCCCCACAAATTTTTAAGTGGCGAATACCGAATCTTTTCTTGAAATTTACAAGCCATCCATCACTTGCATGAAATTGTTTTCCTGTGTGCAATTTGGCAAATTCGAGCTTGGCTCTTGCCTTTAAAATTGGACCACTCATTGCACAATTACGCTGTATTTGGCTTAAGAACCATTTATACAACCTTGCCTCAAGAACGGGATATTCCGATTTATGTAAAGTTTTCTTGGTTGCAACTTCATGTGTGTTTGCCACTGCCTCCAAAATTTCATGACGTTTTTTCTTTATTTTTGAGATGACCGCCTTAGATACATTATAATCCAACGCCAATCGATTTCCATGAATACCTTCATCGAGTTTTCTTAAAATCTCAGCTTTTTGATGCAAATTTAACCTGATTTGCAATGATTTTCTCTGCTTTGTTGGCATTTTTTAACACACTAACCATAAACAACTCGCAAGATTAAACGCTCATGACACACTACGTATGTATGTACCTCGCGACACCGACTGTAATTTTTTACATAGAAATTCGGGGAATACATAGCAATGAGGGGAATACCCGAGCTTGTTTTTCTTGCCAAACAAACGGTTGGGTTTGAAAAAATAGAAAAGCTCAAAAAAGTTAACCCAATGTTAACTTTTTAGAGCAGTACGTGGACGCTCAAAATCGGTAAACTTAGCCGAAGGTTTAACTTTCTCGCGAGTTAACTTTTGCGCGATTCTACTGTATTTGCGTGCAATGTCATGGAAAAATATAATTGCAACCCATTTTTAGCTGACATTTTACATAAAGACATATAACGTCGTTCCGACACGTTCATGATTCCATAATTTGTACGTAGGTACGAGTACATATAAATTGGTCGCGATTGGTAGTCCGGATAATCGCGAATCCGTATAACTGAGGGCCGGATAAACGAGTTTCTACTGTATTTCAAAAAACAAACCTTGAGATGCAGCAAGATATAGGCAGTTAAGAGGGATGATTTTCATTTAAACGGAGTACTACTTAACCGGGATTGACTGTACACATAAATCAGAGGAATATTGAACATTTTCTTTAATACATTTCTTGACTTGAAAATCGACAAATAAATTATGTTGTCACTTTTTCCTTTTCATACATATATCAGAAATTGTTCAAATTATGATTTTTAGCTTTTGCCACCGCAAAAGACGCTTGTGGGCAAAGGCATGCTCAGGGAGATGTAATGGTGTTTGTTTTTATGAATGAAGCAAGTTTGCCTGTTGAAAGTGCGCTTGCGTTCATGAATGAAAATATTGTTGTGTATTTTTCTACAAATTTGGGCATCGACTATTTGGCTGCCATATTGGCTTGTGACGCTGCTGATGCTACTATTTCAAACGATTGTTGTTTTTGTAAAGCAATATTTGTAATTTTTGCGGGTGACATGTCTACATGTGAACGCAAGTATGTATATATGTATGTTGTGTATAGATTATCTGTGTGCCAATGTCATACGCACATATTTATGTATGTATCAGAGGCCTGCACGATTAAGGTAGGCATCGTACGATTACGTTACTAAGTAACACTTCTGACGATTACCACGATGCGAAGGTAACATTGCGCATCGGCATCGCGGCATCGTGGCATCGTACGATTACTATCTGGTATCGTCAATGGCAAATGAAACGCTATAGTCTTACATGATGTTAATTCGTTGCTGGCTCGACAACGACTGAACGATAGAGCAGAGCCGCTCAAAATAATGCGCAATTTATTTACCAACGCATACAATCACACATTTGATATCTGCTAGCGTATGATTGTGTGCGCGCGCTTGCTTAGTACAATGAGTGAAATCGTGCTATTTGGTTATTTTGTTATTAAAAATTTAGAAAAAAATAAAAAATTATGGTTTTTGATTAAAAGAGCAATTAAGAACAACAATAATTTTAAGTTAATTTTTTTAACTTTCCATGATTTTTTCCATATCGACTTCAAGATCGTAAGTTTTGATTCTCATTAAGTCCTCTATATGCTTATTCGAAACTGAATTCCTGTATTTCGAGTGTATTTTTGACGCTGGCAGAATTAGCGTCATAGCGTACATGCTTCGACTGCATTTGCTTGCCTATACTCCGAGTATAGGCATGAAAAATTTTGAGCGGCTCTGCGATAGAGCGTAAGCGTACGTGTGAAGTTAGTTTCCACAATTGTTCTAAGAAATGCCGACCACTGGTAACATGTTAGTAATCGGCGATGCCCGCGATGCCCGCGATGCCGATACCCTCGATGCCGATGCCCACGATGCCAAAGTACCGTTACGTAGCGTGTACTCGCCGCATCGGCATCGCCGCTTGCTAACATGTTACTTTTTTAATTACTCGTGCAGGACTCTGAAATGTACACATATGTATGTATGTATGTAAGTATGTTTGAACGTATAATGTTCAAGTTAATAATTTTTTGTATACCCGAGCTTTTTGTATCGTTGTATTTGTAGTGAAAATTATTTTTTTCTGGATTCCTTCCAATAAACGTAATTTGTGATTTTTGTAATTTGTAACCGTTCCGTTTAGATGTTTACGTAAAGTTACGATTACCTTTTTTTTGAAGTTTAATTATAATTTATATGTATGTTTAACAATTTGGTACCCAGTGTAGGGTATATAAAGAAATGCAGATTGCGGAAAGGCGGAATTGAAAAAAGTTATTTTCTTTTGTGTTCTTATATATGTACATATGTATGTTCGTACGTAAATAGATATGCACGGCAGTCCTGCTTATTACTTTATTAAGCATAAAGGGTACTGCCGGAACTTTGTAAAAAGCAAATATTTGATTTTTTCTTTATTTTTGGAATTCTGGTATGTTTTAAGTACGCAAAAGTAAGCTTCTATATTTTTAAACTTGCATATCCCGATATATACATCTATAATTTTAAACAATATTTTGGATTTTACCGTGTTTGGTAAAATTTTATCATCAATCATCAAATAAATAAAGGGCATAATACGCTCACTTGGTACTCTGTACGGTATAAGTATGTTGTATGTGCATATTTATAGCAGAGAACGTTTATCATAGAGAAGGTTCACGGGAGATCGTAAAAATATTTTTGGCTAACTCGGTCGAGATGGTCCAGTTTCACCACTGGATGTATTCGCTCTTTTGCTTATATTTTTATACGTTTATATGCAAAAATGTGTATTCGTATGAATTCTTTTTGTGCTTATTAATGAATACATGTGCAATTGAATACATTTGTTAATGTGAAAATAAAGCCTATTTTATAATTATTTTTTGAATATTTCAAATCATACTTATATGTATACTTCATAACATACATATGTATGTATAAAACAAACTCTCCTAATATTATTAAAAAAATGAAATATATTACAATAGTGATAAATGTACATTAATCGGACATTTTATCATTCAAAACTTATATGCACATGTATCATGACCATACATACATACATACATATGTGTTTATGTTCGCTTTCGCGAATTCAAATCATATTATCACTTATCAATAATATAACATGTGCGCGCTGCTCATATGTACATACATACCAGAGTCCTGCACGAGTAATTAAAAAAGTAACATGTTAGCAAGCGGCGATGCCGATGCGGCGAGTACACGCTACGTAACGGTACTTTGGCATCGCGGGCATCGCCGATTACTAACATGTTACCAGTGGTCGGCATTTCTTAGAACAATTGTGGAAACTAACTTCACACGTACGCTTACGCTCTATCGCAGAGCCGCTCAAAATTTTTCATGCCTATACTCGGAGTATAGGCAAGCAAATGCAGTCGAAGCATGTACGTATGTAGAGGACTTAATGAGAATCAAAACTTACGATCTTGAAGTCGATATGGAAAAAATCATGGAAAGTTAAAAAAATTAACTTAAAATTATTGTTGTTCTTAATTGCTTTTTTAATCAAAAACCATAATTTTTTATTTTTTTCTAAATTTTTAATAACAAAATAACCAAATAGCACGATTTCACTCATTGTACTAAGCAAGCGCGCGCACACAATCATACGCTAGCAGATATCAAATGTGTGATTGAATGCGTTGGTAAATAAATTGCGCATTATTTTGAGCGGCTCTGCTCTATCGTTCAGTCGTTGTCGAGCCAGCAACGAATTAACATCATGTAAGACTATAGCGTTTCATTTGCCATTGACGATACCAGATAGTAATCGTACGATGCCACGATGCCGCGATGCCGATGCGCAATGTTACCTTCGCATCGTGGTAATCGTCAGAAGTGTTACTTAGTAACGTAATCGTACGATGCCTACCTTAATCGTGCAGGCCTCTGGTACATTTAAACATACACAAATATTCAAAGTCCACATTGACAATTATCCGGCAATACCTCTTGATCTTTTGGAAACAAAAACAAGCACAAGAAGCGAATTGATCTCACTAACGAGCTCTCAATTGCTTACGAACAAAGCATAATCATTAGCACAAACAATTCGCGCATACTTATGTACAGGGATGGGCACGACCACAACCAAATGGCGCTCATAAAATGACATTGTGTTTGTGCATTTACTGTGTGACAAAGCGAATCAACGATCAGAAATAATCAGTCTGCTTGCAGAAGTCGAATAAGTAGGTTTATGCTGCACAAAGTAGCGCATGCTACAAACGAATGTACATACTTGTATGTACGACGTAATTTTGTAATATAAAATAAAAATATTTTATAATGAATAATTCATATTTAACTTGGATAGAATACTTCAATTGATTACCGAAAAAATATTAATTTTAACTAAAAATTAATTCATTCTTCACTATAATATAATATAATTGACGACCTCATTATAATCTAAATCAAAATATGATACTTTCATTCACTCAGCTTTGAATGATATTAACTTTGCCATATTTATGTATGTATCCAATACGAGTACTCGCAGATACATACGTACATTCATAAATCATAAAGTACGAGGGCTGTCCGATAAATAACCGACCTCAACGTGAAGCTGGCGGCACATCTGAAAAGAAAGTTTCTACTTCAAATTGTGCATATTATAATAGCTACTCGCCAATATTTCAGAAATTTATCTGGCACAATTATCTGTTGACAGTCGTTTTTGTGAGTCTATTTCGGTGATTTCCCCAAAATGGAAAAAATTGAATATCGAGCTGTAATTAAATTTTTATTTTTGAAAGGCAATACGCCTTCACAAATCAAAGATGAGTTGGACTCTGTGTATGGTGACTCTGCACCATCGTTTACCACCGTAAAATTTTGGGCAGCTGAATTTAAACGTGGTCGCAGGAGCTTGGAAGATGATGAACGTCCTGGGCGTCCAAAAACTGTAACCACTAACGATAACATCGCTAAAGTTCATCAATTGGTACTAGACGACCGCCGGATTAAAGTTAGGGAAATAGCTGAGATTATGAAGATGTCAAAAGAAACTGTTTGTCACATATTAAACCAAGATTTGGGCATGAGAAAGCTGTCCGCGCGTTGGGTGCCGCGTTTGCTTACGCTAGACTACAAACGTGCGCGCATGAACATTTCCAGCGCTCTGTTGGCTCAGTTTAGAGGCAATAAGACCAAGTTTTGGCGCCGATTGATAACTGTAGACGAAACTTGGATTTATCATTATACGCCCGAAACAAAAAACCAATCTAAACAGTGGATTGAAAAGGGGGAACCAGCCCCAAAAAAACCTAAAGCTGTGTATTCGACTGAGAAAGTGATGGCGAGTGTTTTTTTGGACAGCCATGGAATTATTTTTATCGACTATCTTGAAAAAGGAAAAACTATAACAGGAGCATACTACGCATCATTATTGGACAAGCTAAAGGAAGAAATTTCGAAGAATCGGCCACATTTGCAAAAAAAGAAAGTCTTGTTCCACCAAGACAACGCACCATCTCACACCTCAACAGTCGCCATGGCGAAAATCCACGAATTGCGGTTCGAACTGCTTGACCAGTACCAGAACTGCTTGCTAGCACCAAGCGACTTTTTTTTGTTTCCTCAACTTAAAACTGCGCTCGGCGGCCAGAGATTTTCGTCAAATGAGGAAGCAATCTCTTTCGTGAACTCGTATTTTGCAGACAAAGACGCCAAGTAGAGATGGGAGCATCTCTGGGAGAAGTGTGTGGAGTTACAAGGACACTATGTAGAAAAATAAAAAAAAAATTTGAAAAAGTCGAGTGCATCATTAGGTCGGTTATTTATCGGACAGCCCTCGTAATGCGTACAGGTCTATTCAGCTTGACTTTTGATTGCAGACTGATTTTACTATCGCTTTGTGACAAAGTTCGTCCCATCGTAAGTTCTCGTTTTACGCTCTTCGTTTGTGCGTGTTAGTGACAATCCGTGTGTATACGTATACGATCACTTACGCTCTTTTAGCACCTGCTATGATTTTGCCCATCCCTGGCTATGATTTTGCCCATCCCTGCTTATGTACAAAGCATATTTATCTCTTCGACGAGCTCTCAATTGCTCAAAAACAAGTACATACAAGGCAATCCTTAGGGTGTTCCTATATACCTACATAGAAAATACTTAAAGTTAATATTGCGGTTTGAAAACAAAGCGTATAAAGTAAATTTAATTAGCAAGTAAACAAGTAACGGTATTAATAAAACAAATAACCCGTCTTTTACAAAAAAAACCATTTATACACATACATAAAAAGAATTCAGTTCACACTGAGAAACTTCCTTCCGGGACATGTTTTCAGCCGCTTACATCAACCATCCACAACTATCGAAAGCACAAAAATCGTATCACCTCCGATACAAAACAAAAGTCAAGCAGTCATAGTATAACAGTTTTCTCTTAATGACGATAATTTCAATTTGGCTTGGGAAGCTCTAAAAGCGAGACATGAAAACGAAAGAATACTGGTCGATAAACAAGTAACGACACTAATGAACTTGTCAAAAATTAAGAAAGATACAAGTGTAGAATTTATCAAACTAGAATCCACCTTTTTTTTTAAAGTAGGAGGAAGCATCAAAAGCCGAAGTGCGGAACTTTAATCCGCTAAACCTAACCTACTCCCAACTCCAGACTCTCCCACGGAACCATCTGATTAAGTATTACTTCGTGGGAGTGATAAGACATTTAAGTCTCTTCTATGGCACGGACTGACGGACGCCTACTCTGGTCTATATGTCTCAGTTTTGTCATGATTAAGGCTGCCGCTTCGCTGACAGCTCTCCAGTTCTCAGTGGACTGACACATGAGTGTCGTCAAATTTTCCACCGTAAAAGTACCACCGAGAGTAGTTTTAAGTTCTTCTCTTGCACTTATAAAGCGCGGGCAATAAAAGAAAACATGCTCAGAGTCTTCACAGCACTCTGAACACGACGGACAATTCGCACTAATGTCGTGCTGGAATCTGTATAGATAGCTTCTAAAGCATCCATGTCCACTTAATATTTGGGTTAGGTGGAAATCCAGGTCCCCATGTCATCTGTCGATCCAGGAATGAATATCCGGTATGAGTCTGTAGGTCCTTTGAGTGAGGTATGCCACCGCTGCTGCCATATAGTTAAGCTTTTCACTCTCTCTCTTCTTTTGGCTCCTGTAGTTGGCTCTGATAATTTGTACACTCGTTCGTATTCGTCACCCTGGATGTCAATGGGCATCATACTGGCTATTACTTCAGCAGCATCGCCTGAAATTGTTCGGAAAGCACTGATAACTCTTAGTGCCGACAGCCTGTGCACTGTGTTTATTTGTCTGGCATATGCTTTGATGCGTAGCGCCTGAATCCATATTGGAGCCGCATATAATATAACTGATCTCATTACCATTGCGAGTAAAAAACGCCGGCTGGAACGCACGCAACCTTTATTTGCCATCATTCTTGATAAGACATTCAGGATTTTGTTCGCTTTACCTGACGTGTATTCTAGGTGGTCCTTAAATTTGAGCCTTGAGTCTACTATTTCTCCTAAATATTTTAGGTGTGGCTGTGAATGAATTTGGCACTCCCCTATGGTGAGGGATATACTTTCCTCCACTTTTCTTGTGCTTATGAGCAAGACTTCGGTCTTTTGCTCCGCCAGTTCTAAACTCATTGAGGAGAACCATTGGCGCAAACCGTTTATGCACTCGTTGCATTTGCTCCGGAGGTCATCAAGGTGTTTAGCAACTGCTACCACAATAAGGTCGCCTGCGTATGCAACTAATTTAATATTATTCGGTTGGTGTCTCCTTAGCACCCCATCATAAATTATGTTCCATAAAAGGGGGCCTAGTACCGAGCCTTGCGGTACTCCACTCGAGATAGTGTAGCTCTTGGTGCCTTCATCTGTATCAAATGAAAGTTGCCTGTTTTCAAAATAACTTATGACAATTTCCATAATCCGAGGTCGATATAATGAAGGTTCCTCCGGAGGCTTTTTTGGTTTAGGGAGTAGAACCAAACGCTGGATTTTCCATGGGTCGGGAAATATTCTTTCTTTTAAGCACGCATTATACATGTCTGCTAACAATTTTGGTTTCAAAGTCATAGCTTCCTTTAATGCTCTATTCGGTATGCCATCTAATCCAGGCGACTTGCTGCTTTTAATTTTTCTGGTTATGGACAATATTTCTTCTTCACTAACTAGCAGTGGTGGCTCTACGACTTCGGTTCGGGGCTTCGCATAAGAAGTAGTGTGGTGTTTTGGGAACAAAGTTTCTACGATATTTCTCATAGAGGATGCGCTATTGGGTTGTGGTGCCTTATTTTTGAATTTAGACATACAGATTTTGTATGCTGTTCCCCAGGGGTCTTCGTTTGCTTCCTCACAGAGATTTTCAAAGCACTTCTTTTTACTGCGACCAATGGCTGATTTTAGAAGCTTCTTCTGACTTTTAAATATTTGTCTGAGACTTCTTTAATTTTCTTCCCGTTGATTACGTTGTAGGCGGCGTCTAGCTGAATGGCAGAGCTTTCTAAGTCCAGCTATTTCTTCATTCCACCAATACGCTGGCTTCCGGTTGTTGTGGTGTACTGTCCTACGCATAGATGCGTCGCATGCTGTGAACAATTCTTTTCGCACTGAGGATACTAAGTTCATGGCGTCTTCGCCTTGTATATTTGCTGAACTCCAGACCATCTCAAAAAGTTCGGCATCAAAATCGTTTTGTTTCCATGTTCGTTTTTGGCACGTGCTCCTGCTGCGGCGTTCCGTTCCTCCGGCATAAGAAACTTCAGCAATAATAGCCATGTGGTCACTATATGTAAATATGTCCGTCACCGCCCACTTAATGCGCCTGCTAAGTGCTTCGTTGCAAACATGAGGTCGATTATAGAGCCTTTATTTCCCTTTTGAAAAGTATTTTGCGTTCCGCTATTCAAGATCGTAAGATTCGTTTGGCCGAGGAATTCGAGTATCATACGCCCACGATGGTTTGTACGCCTACTAACCCAAGCGGTCGACCACGCATTGAAGTCGCCTGCGATTATAATTGGGGATTTTCCTCTGGTTTCTAGAGCAAGTTCCAGGAGGAAGTCTTCAAAAACCTTAATTGAGACACTGGGAGGAGCATAGCAGCTAACAAAGTATATGCCTCGTATATTTGCCCATGTGAAAAAATGATGACCTCCGGAGAGAGACATAAATGGTTGTCCTTTACATGACCATATTGCAGCCTTGCCAGATATGTCTGTAGTCCAGGTGCTTTCCGAACGCCGGGAGTATTGTTCGCTTAGTAAGGCGACATCAATGTTTTTTTCAAATACTGTCTGTTTTAGTAGCTCTTGTGCTGCTGCGCAATGATTTAGATTTAATTGTATTATCCTCATTTCCCTAACGATTTCGCCATCTCGAGATATTTGGGGCACGTTGTACTTAAGGCTGAGTGTGCTCCTTTGCAAAGCATGCAGCTTGGATTGCTAGTACATGACTTCGCTACATGTCCACCTGCTCCACAACGTGTACACAGAGACGACCTGTCCACTGGGTTGAAACATTTGTGCGCCATGTGCCCCAGATGGAAACATCTGAAGCAGCGGGGAATAGGGGAGTATTCCCGGAGGCGACATACAGACCACCCGATCTTTATTTTGCCTTGAACGCAGTCTTAGCGTTTATTTTATTTTTCCCAGATTTTCTATTCCACACTGTTTTTGTATAGCTTCGCAAATTTCTTCTGGAGAAGTTATTTCATCCAAATCCGTGCAAATAATCATGACGTTGTGGGTTTTCGGCTGTATCACAGCCATTTCACCGACCACTCCTTCTAAGGCACTTTGAAACTCTTCGGCTCTCTTATCCGCTTGGTTTTTCAGCTCTAACAGCAGGTCTCCTTTCAACGTTTTTCTTATGTATGTGACGCTTGAGCCCAATTCCTCTAAGCCACTATCGCCTTTTATTTTTCGGAGAATATCCGCGTAGATGCACCGTCCTTTTTAGTAAGTATGATGGCGTCTGACCTCGATCTAATTTTCTTTTCGAGTGGTTTTCGTTTTTTAACAACGTCCACCCAAGCCTCCTCTGAGCTGGGTCTAGCTGTTTTACTGCCTTACGTCAATTTCGCTGCCTCGCTGCAGGTGGGCTGCTCCATTTTATTTGTATTTTTCGGCTAGAACTAGAATCCACTGTTTCAAATTGTTTGTCGATTCTATCGACACTAAATATTCCCACAGGCAGCTAGGACCCAATTCTGGTAAACATTTGCAGCGCCGCATTACCAGAAAACTCGTTCCTTCTATGGGAGCAATCGCAAATGAAATATTTTCTCACCACCCAATACGAAATTGCGGAAAGGTTAGAAGAAAAAATAATCAAAACTAAGAACATTAAACACGACCAAAATGGAAGCTTCAATGAACCCCAAGCTAGAAGCAACAGAAATTTAAACAAAAGCTTTTACAAAACACAAACGTTCACATCAGAACAATAAAAACAAACGTCATGCGAACTATGTAAAAGAGAGCATAAACTTATATCTTGCGAGAGGTTTAAAAACTTAGCAGTTAACGAACGAAATAATTTTGTCAGGTCAAAAGACTTTGCACAAATTGTCTGTCACATGCGCATACATATAAAAATTGCAAACGCAGATTTAATTGCTTCCATTGTCACAAAAGACACCATTCAATGCTTCATTACAGCTGATATCCTAACTTACTCCAAAGAAGCGCTTACACAAAAGGAACCACGAGTTTAGCAAAAGCAAATCCCGAAATCCACAATTTTAAAAATTGCCATAAGACACCATTTTGCTCAAAGGCACAAAAAGCTCAAACGCTGCACAAAGTGGACTAATTACAAAACCAATTATCACTATGACAACTCAAGTTGAGAAAAAACAAAATCAATACCTTAATTCACAATGAAGGAAATTTCAAGATGTAGGGAAACTTCCTCCTATATTAAAAGCACATACAACTTTTCGGCCCCACAGGATGGCTTTCGCCAATAATGAAAAAAACAAAAGTGAGCTGTCAGTTGACAGCTGGCAAATGTGAAACATCGAAATTATTTTATACAAGTAATAGGTTAAAAAGTACAGATTATGACAGGAACTAAATATGGTACACAATGAAAGAATACAATGTTATGATTTTTTTCCAGAAAATGATGACAGATAGTTTATTCAATAAACAATTGGTCGATGATAACTGAAGTATATTACAAAAGTATTAGACATCACAGTATCAAGATATCTAATAAATACAGTATCTATTCTTGTAGTACATTATCTCGGATTGTTGTTTATTTCCAACTGAAATTCTTCTTGGAGGAACGGTATTAATGGCATTGATTCAATTTTTGCAAAATTAACATTGAAATCCCCAGCCAAAATCAATGGTAGTTTATCCTTACGAGTTTTAAATATTATTGAACCTCTGCGACCGTACGGAAATAACCTCTCATGTAAATATGATATACATGTATAACATCATTTATTTTTTTATTAGGTGAAATGTACACAACAATCATAATTAATTCACTTCCATCTCTTAATTTAACATGTGAAGCACACATATCGCCAATGGATGTTTAAGAGACATGAATTTCTGTAGCATTTTGGACTGATAGATCCATGTTAAATGTAGTAATATGTGAAGTATTGTTGTTTTTATAAATGGCAACTTCAGCATCTCTAACATCTTGTCGTTTAAATCTAGCTATGTATGTTGGCTTTTTACATACAATTTTATACGTTTACATGCAATCATATTAATTGATACGATTATCATTTTGCGAATTGTTATGAATACATGCAAAACTTGTCACAATCTGCTATTTTCAAAAGAATATTTGTAGTTAATGTGTTATTAAATATTTTTTATTTTTGATAATCTTATATATAAAAATGAAACCGTTTTCGTTGTCACGGCATCACGCGTGAATGGCTGAACCGATTTGGCTGATTTTTCTTTTGCTGTATTTGTTATTATTAAGAGAAGGTTCTTATGTAAGAAAAAATTACAAAAGTTTCCGGAAAACCCTTAAAAACAGCCTTTTCTCTTTCCCATACAAACGTTTTATTTTGTATATACATACATACATACATATGTACATATGTAAGTAAAAATGATTGTTTGTTTGTTAGTAACGCTAACGCTCGAGAACGGCGGAACCAATCTTCATGAAATCAGAAGTTGTTCGCTATGGATCTAGAAAAGGTTAGATATATAAAAACCATATACTTTTCATAAGGAAAAATCGAAAAATTGGAAATTTCCAAAAAGTGACTTTTCATACAATTCTTTTTTGTTTTGTTTTTCAATATTTTGATTTGTAAATTATTTGAATCGTTCAATTTCGGTCGCTTGCTTTTTTATTCCGGCTATTTAAAAGAAAAATTATTGAAAATTATTCACTGAAAACTTTATGTGTGTTTCAAACGAAGTGATCAATTACAGATTGAAATTTGTTACGAAGCAACGAAGACATCGCGCTAATATCGGTCGGCGTTCTTTTTGCCATCAACGTACGGCAGCCCAAGACACATGAACTACATGAGACTCCCAGGATGCGATGACATATGTGTGGAATTATGGATCGCTGTCAATCAGCAAAGGATCATCACGATAATAAAGCAAGACTTTTCAAACAAACGCTACGATGTTTGATGGACTTTATCTTGAAGCAACGTATGTACATACATATATAAAAGTATGGTGCAGTCAGATGCTGGATGTTCTCTGTTGAGATGCAAAAAAGAGGTTTGCCGCACGCGCACATTCTTCTTTGAATGGTGGGTGGTGGTTACACCAGATCAAATTGATGAAATCATTTCTGCGGAAATTCCTTATGCAGAGAAAGATCCATTATTCTACGAAGTGATGAAAACCAATATGGTGCAAACGAAGTGATCAATTACAGATTGAAATTTGTTACGAAGCAACGAAGACATCGCGCTAATATCGGTCGGCGTTCTTTTTGCCATCAACGTATGGCAGCCCAAGACCCATGAACTACATGAGACCCCCAGGATATACAAGTATGGTGTAATCAGATGCTGGATGTACTCTGTTGAGTTGCAAAAAAGGGGTTTGCCGCACGCACACATTCTTCTTTGAATGGTGGATGGTGGTTACACCAGATCAAATTGATGAAATCATTTCTGCGGAAATTCCTCATGCAGAGAAAGATCCATTATTCTACGAAGTGATGAAAACCAATATGGTGCATGGACCTTGCGGACACCACAATCCCACTTGCAATAAACGCACGAAACACTATCCACGTGCTTTTCTTTCGGAAACGCGAACTGGAAATGAAGGATATCCACTCCATCATCGTAGCTCATCAGACGACAATGACAGGACATTTACCATTCAACTTAGAGTAGTGAATATCGAAGTCGACAACATATGGATCGTGCCATATTCGCCACTATTGTCTAATTCACATTCAAAACTCTTGCCAATGCTTGATATTGTAGTTTGGTGAAATCGATTTTTCCGACTGTTGTGCGTTTCGCAGTTCATTTGGAGAATGGCTAGAGAGTGTTTTTCAACCCAGAGAATATAGTACAGCCAGCGGAAACACTTCCAACAACAAAATTTACATTGACGAGTTTTTTCTCAACTTGCGTCAGTGATTTGTTTGTGAGAACATTGCTCTATTTGGAAATGCCTTGATATTATGCATGGAATGCATCACCGAAGAAATAGGTACGCAGAAAGCAAGGCCAACCAATAGATTGACATCCAGGTGTGTTCTCAACTAATTCCTTAGGACGAATTTCCATAATCCACCCGAAAAACTAAGATTGCTAATACCTTCGGTTGCTGTTAATAAATGTACGTCGTTCAGTTTGATTTGAGTCATTGCGCACACTTTTTGCGATGGTCATTTCGACAAATCCGCGTCAATTATGGAACACGAACAAAAGTACATTGCCGAAGACATTTTACATCGTATTCCTTAAGAATTGGAAATAGGCAAATTTCGGTTCCAGTGGTTTGATATCAATTCCACCTCCCTTTTGTCAATTCACTTCAACGAAATATGAACTCATCACGAATGTTTATGCCAAATTGGTCAAATTATCGTAACTACGATTGCATGGGTGCGCGCCAATTATACATGGCGTTTTCCCGAGTTGGAAAACCATCTTCTCTGTACATTTACGCACCGGAATAGAAACAAAAAGTTACTTATCAAACTGTGTTACGTTGAAAAAAATTTAGAAAAATCGGAAATAAATGATTTTTAACACTACGTAAATTTAACTTTTTTTCATTTCAAAACACATAATTTCTCGCAGGGCAACGCATGCGTTGTCACGGCATCACGCGTGAATGGCTGAACCGATTTGACTGATTTTTTTTTTGTAGTTTTATAATACTCTGTACAAGGTTCTTATGAAAAAAAATATTAAGAAAATCTCTCAGAAAGATTGAAAAATATACATTTCAAAAATATACAATTCAAATAATTGCCGGAAAACCCCTAAAAACAGCCCTTTTCTTTTTCCCATACAAACGAATGAACGTTTGTTTATTAGTAACGCTAAGGGAACGACTGAACCAATCTTGATGAAATTTTCAGAGAATGTTCTGTGTGAAGCGGGGAAGGTTGAGAAATATAAAAAACTGTATGCTTTTCGGAGGAAAAGTCGGAAAATTGGATTATTCCAAAAAGTTAATTTTTTCTCTACAATTTTTCTTTTCAATATTTTTTGTTTTGTTTTTCAATTATTTGATTCGTTCAAATTTGTCGTTGGCTTTAAAAATTTTTGAAAATTATTCAGTGAAAATGTTATGTGTGTTGAACACAAAGTGATCAATTACAGATTGAAATTTGTTACGATGCCACGAAGAGGTCGCGCTAATATCGGTCGGCGTTCTTTTTGGCATCAACATACGTTAGAAGCCCCAGGCACATGACCGAATACTCCCAGGATGCGATGACATACGTGCGGTATTATGGATCGCGATCAATCAGCAAGCGATCGTCACGATGTCACAGCAAGACTTTTCAAGCAACAGCTTCTTGAAGCAGGGTACATATGTATATATAGTGCTGTTAGATGCTAGAAGTACTCTGTTGAGTGGCAAAAGAAAGGTTCGTTGCACGCATACATTCTTCTTTGTATTGTGGATGATGAAATAATTTCTGCTGAAATTCCTGATGCCAACAAAGATCAGTATTATACGAAGTGATAAAAACCAATAAGGTTCAGGGAACTTGTGGACACCACAATCCCACTTCGGTTTGTATGTATCACAATAAATGCAAATGTGGATACTGCTTTTCTTTCGGAAACACAAACTAGAAATGATGGATATCCACTCTATCGGCGGTGCTCACCAGACGACAATGGCAGAGCATAGAGCATTCAATTTAGAAGAGTGAATATCGAATTTGACAACAAATGGATTGTACTATATTCACCATTATTGTCTAATTCACATTCAAAGCGCATATAAATGTTGAGTATTGCAGTTTGGTGTAATCAATAAAATACGTTTGTAAGCACATCACCAAAGGAAGCAACATGGCGCTTATTGGTCTTGAACGGTGCGGTTGATACGTGAACTGCACTAAAGCACTTTGTAGCGCTTTTCGACTGTTGTGCGTCTCGCAGTTAATTTGGAGAATGGCCAAAGAGTGTATTTCAACCCAGGGAATGGAAACACCGCCAACAACAAAATTAACATTTACGAGTTTTTGCTCAACTTTCGTCCGTGATCCGTTTGCGAGGACACTCGGAAATACCTTGATATTATACATAGAATGCATCATTCAAGAAATAATTGCGCAGAAAGCAAGGCCAACCAGTAAATGGACATCCTGGTGTGTTATCAATTAATGCATTAAGATGAATTTACACAATCCGCCCAAAAAAGACGATTGTTTCTACCTTCGGTTGCTATTGATAAATGTACGCGGTTCAACTTCATATAGTCATTGCGTACTGTGAATGGCACGGTGTGTGCAACTTTTTGAGAAGCAAGCCAGCAATTACAATTGCTGGAAAATGATAATCACTGGAATGAAAATGACGTTCGCACACTTTTCACGATAATCATTTCGACATATCAGCCCCCAAATCCGCGTCTATTATGGGATACGAACAAAAATGACATTGCCGAAGACATTTTACATCTAAAAATTTAATATGGATAAATTCCGGTTGATACTTCCGGTGTTTTGATATCAATTCCATCTGCCGTTTATCGATTCACGAATGATGAACTCATCACGAATGTTTATCTGAACATTGGCCAAATTATCTTATGCACGTGCAATGATAGCTGCCCAAAATACCGATGTTGATGACATAAACTGGAAGATTCAAAGTCAAATTCCGGAAGAATTACGCTCCTACATATCGATCGATCGTCTTGACAATGAAGACGACGCCGTTAATTATCTAGTTTAGTTTCTAAATTCTTTGGAGGGGTTTGTATGGTACCGCATCATTTGCGTCTCAAAGTTGGATCTGTCGTTATTATGCTTCGCAATCTACAAGCGCCGAAACTGTGTAATGGAACCCGACTGATTGTGACGCAGCTATCGAATACAAGGGGGCAGAATGCTTGATTCTACGAATTTGTTTGAGTTCTCACGGTTTGCCATTTCAGTTCAAACGGATTCCGTTTCCAGTAAAAATAGCATTTGAGATGACACAAGGATAGTCGCTAGAAGTGTATGGCATAAATTTTGAGCTGCTATGTTTTTTACACGGCCAAAAATACGTGGCGTGCTCACGAGTTAGAAAACTATCTTCTCTGTACATTTACGCACCGGAACAGAAACCAAAACATGTTGTTTATCAAGCTGCGTTACATTGAAAATAAAAGAAATGATAAATTTAATTTTCTTTTCATTTCAAAACACATATGTAATTTCACGCAGGAAAACGGCTGCGGGATCAGCTAGTATATTATAAATTCACAAATATGTATGTATGTTTGTAAGTTGATATGCTATATATGTATGTATATAATATACTATCTTAAAAAACTAAATATATTACAATAATATTATTACATTTCATTTTAATTTTCATACGCATCTACATATTAATAAGTACAATTCAAATTCAAATCGTGATATTATCGTTTATCAGTAATATAATGTGCGCGCACTGCTCTATATGTATATGCATATGTGCGTATGACATAAAAGCTAAAAATCATAGATTGAATAATTGCTGATGTTTGTATGAAAAGGAAAAAGTGACAACCCCGCAAATACAAGTATTCAAATATATTAGAATAAAATTGACAACATAGTTTATTTGTCGATTTTCAAGTCAAGAAATGTATCAAAAAAAAATTTCAATATTCCTCTGATTTATATGTAGAGTGAGTTCCGGTTAAGTAGTACTCCGCTTAAATGAAAATCATCCCTCTTAACTGCATATATCTTGCTGCATCTCACGGTTTGTTTTTTGAAATACATAGAAATTATTGTTTTACGTACCACTCGCTGGCACATAAGCGGGATTGACTGTATTTGTCAAGGAATGTAGAAAATATTTTTACGAGACTTGTCTGTGTCGATATGTATGCAAGCTCATACGGAAACATACATATTTACGCTGGTTTGTTGGAGAAGCTGCTTGGGCACAGCTCGGATTTTATACCAGCAACACAATGTTGTGATGATTTGTCGCCGCGTCGCCGCGTCAGTCCGTCAACACATTGACTCTTTGACAAAATGAGAGCTTCGCCATTGAGGTCCATATCAACGCAAATTTCTCATGAAGCATTGAGTGTACATATTGACATACATACATATGTTACATGCAGACAAATTTACAAACATTATGCGTGCGTCTGTCAAATTTATTTACATGCACACATAATTATATGTACTATATATGAACACATGTGCGACCACTAGATCTTTTAAGGTGATTGTTGGAGCAAGAAACGTTTTTCTTGCTTTATTTTATTAATTTAAAATGCGGGGGTGTAAAACAATTAAAGTGCAGTGTGCTCTTGTTCACGGTTTATTAGTGAGTAATTTATTTGTTAAGTTGTTCATATGTATATACATAATTACACTTTAGAAGTTTTGAGCATTAACATAAGTAACGAAAATTATGAGTACAATATGTGTATGTATACATGTGTGTATAAATGTAAGCAACGTAAATTGAGTTACGAGTATTAACTAGCAATGAGATAAAAAGAGAGTTATATTAACAATGTATTACTTTTATCCGGAGCAAGAGTCACTCTCATTAGGGTGACCCAACATCCCGGCCCCCGTTGAAAGGACTATCTTTCAACAAACCGGAAGAATAGCTAATTTATATATTGGCCTACAAAGAGTTCCATTGGCAGTTGGGAGATTCACTCGAACATGGCCATCTCGTCCAAGCACGGTTGATTTGACCCGACCTAATCTCCAACGTTGAGATGGCTGATTGTCATCATGTATGTTCACATGAGCTATGAGCGTTCTGCAGCATCCCACATCACATCACCACACATCACATCATATCACGTCACAACACCTCATCACACAACAGCTCACAGCATACCCCAATACACACACACGCATCAAACACCGATCATTACTACAACACTGCAACACAACAACCATACGATCATCAACGAGACGACTCGTAATGTTAGCCAATATTCACCACCCAAACCATCAAAAGGGATTGACCCGACCGGGATTGGGCTCTTACCGTTCCCTCCGCACAGCAAGAAAGTCGACCGTGATATTACGTTTTATTAATTTTGATCAACCGCAATTTCCTTTTTTATTAAAACCGCCAAGTGACGGGAGTGAAGTGAATCGCCGAGTTCGCCAACCGTGTGCAGCAGTGGGTTCCGCAGAAATCCTAAATAAACATTCATATATACATAGGATATATGTTATATACATATATTGTGTAATCAAACATAATAAATTTTATAACGATTGTGACAATCAGCGTTTTTTTATATTTTCGATCTCATACGTATACTGTACCACGTAAGTATACCAGTGCCACACGTTACTAAATGGTCCTTCGAGCTTTTCAGTGCCTTTCTGAGCAAAAATATAAAACAAAAAATTTAAAACTTCCTGGTGAAAGTGCGCAAGTGCAGTGTGTGAAGCTCAAAATTCAGAACATAAAATATAACAAAACATTTAAGTGAACATAATATCACAAAGTTAAAGTGAACAAACACATATGTTACAGTGAAAAAAAAAAAAAAAACAAAGGGGAAACATCTCAGAATCACGGAAAACAGAAAGTAACGTGAAAATATAAGTACATAAAAGAAATTTAAATATAAAAAAAATAGAAAGTGACGTGCAAAGATACATAAAAGAAATTGAAACATAAAGTGAAAAAAAACCTACTAACATCAAAACGGGCGCCGCAATAATACAACAAAGTTTGTCAAACATAAAACCTAAAATCGGAAACGGGCGCGAAATAAACTAAAAACCAAAACAACAAAACTAACCCATACTAACATTAAAACTGGGCGCGGTAAAATTACAAAGTTCAACAAACATACAAACATTACTCTAAAATGGCAAACATATGTTAATACACAAATCACAATTACCATAAATATTCACGGGAGACTACACCAACAAACAACAAAGAGGAAGACAGCAAATCAGCAGGGACAGCGCTGGACATACATACATAAGAGGAAAAGGAATTGCAATAAGCAAAAAAGGGTATAGGTTCAATGACCCAAAACCCTTGGCGGAAAATAAAGTGAGTCCGTTCCATATATACATAATTTGATATATACAAATATATAAATTCCATTTTTCTATGCACATATACATATATGTATGTATGTTAAGTTACAGTTTTGACGGTATTTCGGGACACCGTTACCTGTTCTTAACAGTTTAATATATGTATACATATCTACAAAAAAGAATGTTTAAAAAAGAAAGAAAAAAAAACAAACTGCAAAAAGTACAGTACCCGCTTTGTGCTTAGCTTGTGTCGTTAGACACCCCACTATATAATTTCAAAAAAAAAAAAAAATTCCTAAGTCAAGTATAACTTGCAATAATTCTTGCGATACCCCTTGGGCTATAAATAAAAGCAACAAGCAGGGTCGCTCAAACACTAAACAAAAGCGGAAGATACAAAAAGCAAACGAAATATATAGTACATACATATATAAAAAAGAAAACATACATATATATGAGCATATTCTCATAAAATTGCAAATCTTCCAATTTTAATATACATACATGTCTATTTATTTATATGCAATCATATGTACATACATACATAATTTAGCATAAAGCTATAACACATTATAATACTAAACTACCTGCTTGAATGCTCAAATCGTGTCTCCAAACACACTACCAAAAACCGTAACAAAAACAATTCACAAGACAAGTACTCGTTGCTTGCAAAATTCCAGCGATACCCCTTGGGCTTTAAAGCAACAAGCTGGATCGCTTAGAACATTCAAGCAAAGGTAGGTAAAAAAAAAACGGATAAAGAAATAATAGAAAGGAAAAAAGGCATTACATTTATGTATGTTCCATTGTGCCGGTAAACGTATGCATCCCCCGCGCGACATACATACGAGTATGTATGTATAGTTGCACATTACATTTCTTTCTTCACATTTGAACTAATTATTTATTACCTACACATTTATGCATATAATTCAACTTATATACATACTTACATAAATATGTAAACATACATATATTATTTATTTCTATATTTTCCGCGCTACATATATGTACATTTATGTGCGATTAGCGAATTGTTATATGTTACATTTTATAACATATATACATACATATATAACAAATAAATAAGTACAACGGATACGAGAAAAGCTAAACAAAAGCAAACATATAAAGCATATGCATATGCAAACATATTGTAATAAAACATAGATACATACAAACAATTTTACGTATTTTATTTTTCTTTCGCGTTCTTGATTCGTGCAGATACAATTATACAAAATAAGCGCGAGTGAACTGAAGATACTTTGATACACTTTAAAAAATTTTCAGTCACATTAACAAAAAAATATATATTGGACTTTTTCAAAAAAAAAAAAAGAATTAATCTCTGCGGTAGCGAAACGAAAATTTTTACAAATATATATATATTTTTACAAAAATTAATCTTCTATTAACATAATTTTTAATTTATACTTTTCCTATTTAACTACATTGCTGTAGCAATATTAATTTTGAAACAATTATTCAGTTGACAAAACTTTAAGCTAAAAGCTTCAAACTCAATTAATGCAATCTGATAAATCTAAAGAAGTTAAACCAAGAACACCTCAATTATTGGAAATTCCAAAAATGGCTGATGATGATAAATCACAAAGCACACCTGCAGAAGCTACACGCTCAAAGCAGAGTATAAAACAAAAAAGATCAAAAGATCAGACAATATCTAGATTCATCACTGAAAGTGACAGTTTTATAAGATATTGTACCCGATTCCAAGCTTCCCCTATTACTGACATCACAGAATCAGTTTTAAATATAAAACTAGAAAGCGTGAACAATCTCTGGGCTCGTCTTCTGGCAGCGTACGATACAGTACTAGATACTGACGACGGAGAACTCCCAGAAAACGCAAAAGCTTCGGCTACAGCCAAGTGTGACAACTGCCGCGATCAGTATGAGTTAACAAAGAGAATGATCAATGAACAAATAAGTTTAGTAAGGCCAAGTAGAGCCACTACTCCCCCTCCCAGAGTAGTTACAACACCAAAAGATGACCTAGATAAAGGCATGTATCTAAAGGTACCAGCTTGTGATACTGAAGTTTTCAATGGATGTTATGACCAGTGGCCGTCCTTCCGGGACATGTTCACTGCCGTTTATATAAACCATCCTTAACTCTCACAAGCACAAAAGTTATATCATCTAAGGTACAAAACAAAAGGGGAAGCAGGCAGTATCGTCAAGCGATTCGCTTTAAATGACGAAAATTTTAAGCTGGCTTGGGAAGCACTAGTCGAAAGATACGAAAATGGAAGGGTTATGATAGAAAACCCAATAAAAATATTATTACATCTACCAAAAATTCAAAAAGAAACCAGCCAGGAATTTCAAAATTTATACTCGACAGTGACTAATTGCATATCAGTGTTAAAAACACAAAATATCTCCACAGAATCGTGGGACCCCATCATAGTAACTATTTGTGCAGAAACACTCCCTGACGCTGCGTTACTACGATGGGAACAATCACTTGTGGAAAGAAAAAAAATGCCCACATGGGAGCAAATGAAACCATTCCTCACTGCTCAATACGAGATAGCTGAGCGAATTGATAACAAAAATATAAATCAAAATGACTCAAGTAAAAACTTGTTCAAACCTCAAGCCAGCAACAATATGCAATGCAATAGACACGTTAATAAAAGTCACACTTTCGTGTCAAACCAAACTTATAAATGGCAACCAGTATGTGAAATTTGTAAAGGAGGTCATAACATAAGATCTTGCGAGAAATTTAAAAAATTATCCGTATCTGACAGAAACAATCTTGTCAGACAACATAAACTTTGCATCAACTGTCTGTCGAATGCTCATACGACAAAAGACTGTGAAAGCAAATTTAATTGTGTGTACTGTCAACGAAGACATCACTCACTGCTTCATATTACGTACTTTCAAAATATGAAGCAAAATCAATTTCATAAAACCACCGGGTTAGTCACTACAACCAAAAGTGATAATCCCGAAATCTCAAATCCCGAAAAAAGGGAAGAACAACCATGTTGCTCTAAAGCAGCAAAAATTCAAGCGCTTCATTCAGAAAATGAAAGCAAAATTCTTTTACCCGCTGCGGTCATCACCATGCGCATAAGGGTTATTTATTCAAACTAAGAGCACTAATAGATCAAGGATCTCAAAGATCCTTTATATCATCAAAAGCTCAAAATCGGCTCAAATTGCCAATAAAACATTCAAATTTCCAAATCTCGGGAATAGGCGGAAGAATTATCCAAAATTCGAACAAAATATGCCCAATTACCATAGTATCTACAAATGCGGATATTAGAATAGATGCACAAGCCATCGTTCTACCGCAACTTACAAATTTGCTTCCAAGCTATGAAGTAAATAAAATACCCTTGGAAAAATGCTCACATCTTAAATTAGCAGATCCCAATTGTCATACCCCATCACAAATCGACATATTATTAGGCAGTGACTTAATACCTCAAATAATTCTTGAAGGTATTGAGAAAATCTCCAATAAATTGTTAGCCCAAAATACAATCTTTGGGTGGATTATAAGTGGCCAAGTCCCTGAAACAATCAATTCTTTCACCACACAAGTGGAAAACATTTCAAACGAATTTTTAAATAATCAACTAAAAAAATTTTGGGAAATAGAAGAATTACCCCAAATCACCCAGCTTTCAGAAGAAGACCAGGCATGCGAAGCTTATTACAAATCCACAACAACAAGAAACGAACATGGTCGTTATGTTGTGCGATTACCTTTCAAACCAACTTTCCCTGAAACCATAGCTCTAGGCCACTCTAGAGTATCAGCAGTCCAGCAATTTCTAAGCCTGGAAAAAAGCCTGATAAAGAAAAGCGAGCTTAAATCGGCATACGATAATGTGATGGACGAATATTTTGACCTCAATCATATGGAAGAAGCTGTACCATATCAAAAGGTATCTAAAGGTAGATATTTATCATTTTATCTGCCACATCATGGGGTAATAAGACCTGATAAAATTACAACAAAAGTACGAGTGGTTTTCAATGCCTCAAAGTGTACGAGCTCAGGCAAATCACTCAATGATGTACTATACACAGGGCCAACATTACAACCTGATCTCATGTTGCTAATTCTAAATTGGCGCATGTTTAAATACGCTTTCAATGGGGATGTAGAAAAAATGTACAGACAAATTCTAGTACATGAAGATGACCAAGATTTCCAGCGTATAGTCTTCCGCAAATCAAGTAATAGTCCAATCAGCGACTATAAACTTAAAACCGTCACCTTTGGCATCAATTGCGCACCCTATTTGGCGATCAGGACACTAAATGAAGTGGCAAAAACAAATGCAACAAATTTGCCCTTAGCATCTTCTGTGTTGCAAACACAAACATACGTGGACGACATACTATCAGGTAGCCACAGTATCGCATTAGCATGCGAATCACTATCGCAAGTGATCAAAGCATTAAATTCAGCAGGTTTCCCCCTAAAGAAAATTACTTCAAATCATCCTGATATAATAAAAGACTTCCTTAAATTTGAAAAGGCTAGTACAACTAAAACTATAGGAATTCAATGGAATGCGATAACAGATCAATTCTCATATACAATTGAGTCAATATCTGCAATGTCCGCCATTACAAAACGCCAAATACTTTCCTCGGTGGCAAAACTTTTCGACCCCGCAGGATGGCTTTCGCCAATAATGATTCAAGCAAAAATCCTCATTCAAGAATTGTGGCAAGATGGCACTGAATGGGATGAACAGGTAAAACCTTTACGTTTAGCGAAATGGGCTCAATTTGCTAACAATTTACATACTATATCTGAAATTCGAATTCCTCGATGGGTAAATTTCACCCCTAACATTAACGCAGAAATACACGGTTTCTGTGATGCCTCTGAAAAGGCTTATTGCGCAACAGTTTACGTACGCACTCAGCACGATAACAAAATATCTTCACACCTCTTGGTAGCCAAAGCCAAAGTTGCACCTTTGAAGACACTCAGTCTGCCACGGCTTGAACTGAATGGTGCTCTTCTGTTAGCAAAATTAATTTCCATAGTCCAAACCCATCTCAAATTAAACGATCATAAAATGTATCTTTGGTCAGACTCAGAGATAGTTTTAGCATGGTTAGAAAAAGCATCCTATTGCTGGAAGACCTATGTATCTAACCGAATATCCCAAATTCTAGACTTAGTTGGCCCAGCAAAATGGCAACATGTTGCAAGTGCAGATAACCCAGCGGATCTTGGGACAAGAGGTTGCAAGCCACTGCACCTCACCAGCACTACACTCTGGTGGAATGGTCCAACATGGCTGACAGAATCACAAGAATTCTGGCCAAAGTCTCCCGCCCGTAATATAATACCGCCGGAAAGTCGGAAAATTGAAAATTTTCATATCACTCCAGAAGAGGATGATATTCTCCATCGATTTTCGTCATTTGCTAGAGCACTAAGAGTAGTCGCTTACATGCAGAAATTCATTCAAAGACTTAAACTAAAAATGAAAGGAGCACTAAATGATCCTTGCGTACAACTAACGCATTCCGACTTGCAACATGCCAAGGTCAGTCTAATATTATATACACAAACTCGCTATTTCAGCAAAGAGAAATAAAAGTTGCTCGAAAAGCGACCTCTCGAAAAGGGAAGCTCACTTCTCGTCTTAAATCCATTCTTGGATTCTAAGGGTTTAATAAGGGCAAATGGAAGATTGGCGAACTCCAGCCTTAGTTATAACGAACGACATCCCATCATTATTCCAGAGAAATCCCGTTTTACTTACCTATTTCTAGCATATCTGCACCATCTTACACTGCATGGTGAGCATCGCTTAATGCAACAAATGGTCCGTCAAGAATTTTATATACCGCGACTAAAGCCACAAATCAAAAGGACGATTTTCATGTGTAAACCATGTACCATGTACAAACACAAAATGCGTACGCAGATCATGGCAGCTTTACCACCTGAACGCTGCAACTATGCTCTACTCTTTACCATCACTGGGGTTGATTTTGCTGGACCTTTCCAGATAAAGGCCTCCATGTTAAGGTCTTCTTCATTTAGAAAAGGGTATGTGGCTGTCTTTGTATGTTTTACGACAAAGGCAGTACACCTTGAGCTTTGTTCAGATCTGACTACTGCGGCTTTTCTTGCAGCATTTGCACGCTTTGTCGGACGACGCGGATTTCCTTCATAAATAATGAGCGATAATGGGAAAAACTTTGTCGGAGCCCAAAGAGCAACAGAGAAGGAGTTTATAAACTTCATGAAAGAAGTCTCCCTTGAAATAGTTAACAAATATGCACCCCAAGGGATCGATTGGCAATTCATACCTCCATGTTCTCCACACATGGGCGGACTTTGGGAATCAGCAGTAAAAAGCTTTAAGTCCCATTTAAAGAAAACGGCTAGTAATCATAAATTCAACTATGAGGAGTTTACGACACTACTCACTCGTATCGAAGCCGTATTAAATTCAAGACCCATATCACCCCTCTCGCAAGATCCCTCCGATTTCACAGCTCTTACACCAGGTCATTTCCTCAGAGGAGCTTCTCTTCTCGCCATACCTGAGACAGAAGGAGACTCACTCACTTTAATCAATCGATAGGAAAGAATCAAGATTCTCCATCACGAATTCAGCCACAGATGGAAGGAAGACTATCTCAAAGATCTCCATAAGAGATATCGCTGGAAAACGGCCCAGAAGGAAGCCAAGGCAGGAGAGTGCGTAATCATACAGGACGAATGCCTTCCTCCAACAGAATGGCGACTAGGCCGCATTGAAAAGGTTCATCGAGGATCAGATGGTCACATAAGAGTAGTCGATGTGCGAACACAAACCGGCATATTAACTCGACCAGTCACCAAACTGTGTTTTCTTCCAAACAGCGAAGAACACCTTCAAACTAAACCGCAAAATAACTCGCAAAATTAATTCAAACAAGCGCGTTGAAGACCAACTTATTATACATATACATATGTATACATATGTAGCTACAACAATTACATTCTAATATTATAAACAAAATCAATTTAATTACAATTTTATATTCCCATAGAAATGGACGTAGAGGAGACCCAAACCACCTCCAACACCGTAAGGTCCGAAATCGCTATACCCAAAGCGTCGGCTGCACCCGTTGCCGCTCCAAGGACCAGGGTTATGCGACCACCGCCATCCGCCGAAGCAGTCAGGGAGATGAGAGAAGAGCAGCTATTGGAGCCACAGGGGCCTCCATGTTGCAGCCTGTGCCATCGCCCACAGGCCCTGAAACGATGCTCCATTTTTAAGAGCATGAAGCCCGCTCAACGAAAACAGGTTGCAAGAGCCGATGGGCATTGCATGACCTGCCTAGCAGATGACCACGCCACCATAGAGTGCTGGGCCGACGGCACCTGTCAATATTGCCAGAGGCCCCATCACACTCTATTCCATCGTTTTCCGCGCCGAGCCAATCCGTTGGAAAGTAGCACCAACACACGTACCAGACCACGCAGTGATGCTATCCGGCGTCGACGAAGCAGCCAATCAACCACAACGCGTACACGGCCATCTCCACCACGCCACGCTCTTCGTCAGCACCAACGACGCTCAACAGGGTTGAGCGCTGTACTCAGTACACTACAACAGCTGCAACGGCTCCTAGCCGATTAATTCGCCTAGGGGGGCCGGGATGTTCACATGAGCTATGAGCGTTCTGCAGCATCCCACATCACATCACCACACATCACATCATATCACGTCACAACACCTCATCACACAACAGCTCACAGCATACCCCAATACACACACACGCATCAAACACCGATCATTACTACAACACAACAACCATACGATCATCAACGAGACGACTCGTAATGTTAGCCAATATTCACCACCCAAACCATCAAAAGGGATTGACCCGACCGGGATTGGGCTATTACCGTTCCATCCGCACAGCAAGAAAGTCGACCGTGATATTACGTTTTATTAATTTTGATCAACCGCAATTTCCTTTTTTATTAAAACCGCCAAGTGACGGGAGTGAAGTGAATCGCCGAGTTCGCCAACCGTGTGCAGCAGTGGGTTCCGCAGAAATCCTAAATAAACATTCATGTATACATAGGATATATGCAAACATAATAAATTTTATAACGATTGTGACAATCAGCGTTTTTTTTATATTTTCGATCTCATACGTATACTGTACCACGTAAGTATACCAGTGCCACACGTTACTAATGTATGATCACTAAAGCACCCTTAGTGAGATCAGGTGAAGGTGTTGTCCACTTTACACGGGCTCGTAGTTCATTTATATAGTCCACAGACCAGCGACGCCAAAAACTTTGTTTGATGGCAGTGATTGTGTTGTAGCGATCAAGGTGTGAAACGGTCTTCAGCTCCAATGAGCGCTCAGGCAAGCCACGCAAAGAATCACCCACCAAAAAATGACCAGGTGTCAGTGCACCAAAGTCATTAGGATCTGATGACATTGATGACAGCGGACGTGAGTTAAGAATGTCTTCCACTTCTACAGCAACTGTGTTTAACTCTTTGAATGTCAATTTAGTGTTTGCCAATGTGCGATTTAATAACCCCTTCGCGCTCTTTACCGCAGCTTCCCAGAGGCCGCCGAAGTGAGGTGCCCTGGGTGGAATAAAATGGAAATTAATAAAATCAGAGGAACAATGTTTATAGATTTCATTTAACGTTTCAGTCTTGAATAAGAACTGTTTGAGGTCCTTTAGCTGGTTTGATGCACCCACAAAATTGGTAGCATTGTCGCAAAAGATATCACATGGCATTTTACGTAGACCACTCATTCGCTTCAATGCATTTAGAAATACGTTTGTTGATAGGTCGGAGACCACCTCGATGTGCACAGCTTTAGTTACGAGGCACACGAATACAGTTAAATATGACTTGGTGGGTGGTTTTCCTCGAATTCGAAGATATGTGTTTATTGGCCCACAAAAGTCGATTCCGCAACGTTCAAATGGGCGTGCAGGTGTAATACGTGTAACTGGTAGTGGTCCCATTACTTGTTGTAACAGCAATGCACACAGGAACGGACGATGCGACGAACAACATCTCTAGCGTTGACAATCCAAAATTCTAATATGATGAAGGCGACCAATGCCCTTGGGCCTGCGGGAAAATTTCGTAAATGTAGGTGTCGAACGTACTTTAGTACAAATTGGGAATCGCTGGGTAGTAGAATCGGATACTTCTGGGGTTTCGGTAAATCTGCATAATCCAGACGTCCACCAACACTTACGAGTTCAAAACCGGTTACGTTATCCAAGAATGGAGTAAGAAACTTCAAGCTACTTTTTAGAGCTTGGTTTTTTCGAAGCAATTGAATATCGTTTGAAAAATGTTGTTGAAGATAATGCAATATGATGCACGTCGTAATTCGTCAGGGGATGGCGAAATGGTGTCTGTCGTAGGCTTTCGTCTGCATTTATCACTGAACCGAAAGAGCCAGGCGATGAGACGCAGACAATGGAGAAATGAGCTTATGCCATCAATGACATCGATCAAGTAAGTTACCTCCTTAACTACAGCAAATGTCTTCTTGAGTTTCTCTCTGTTCACAATATCCATATCAAGCTCAATATTGTCTGTGTGCCTTGGCCATTTCACAGCGTTTTCTTGCAAAAAGTGAGGACCAGAAAACCATATCGAAGATTTGAGCTCAGCAGCAGGGCAGCCTCGAGATACTAGGCCGGCTGGATTCTCTTTGGAAGGCACATACCTCCATTGTCCACCTGCAGTCAGTTCCTGTATGTCAGATACCCTGTTGCCCACGAACGTTGACAGCGTAACAGAATGTTGTTTTACCCAATGTAGAACTAGTTGCGAGTCAGTCCAAAAGAAAGTAGTTATGCGAACAGTGGAGAATATGTTCTTTATCTTAGCATACTGGCAAGCGAGAAGGTGGGCACCGCAAAGTTCGAGTTTTGGGAGAGACTGATTTTTTACTGGTGCGACCCTTGATTTCGAAGTGAGTAAATGTACAGCAATCTGTCCGTCGGAGTTTTCTGTGCGTATGTAATTCGCCGAATTGATGCGTCGCAAAATCCATGTAACTGTATGTCACAAGCATTTGGTAGCAGACAATAACGAGGCAGGCTGAGTGATGAAAACGAGTTAAGAGATGCTAAACATCAACTCCAGGCTTGGTGTATATGTTGGGGAACCGACTCGTCCCAATGTAATTTTAGCAGCCACAATTCCTGCATGATTATTTTGGATGTTATCACGAGTGGTGAGAGCACTCCAAGTGGATCGAACAGCGATGAAGCGATAGACAGTATTGTGCGTTTTGTGACAGACTTGTGAACTTGCTTTGGTGTGAATGAAAACAACAACGTATCGCTGCGTTGATTCCAAATCACCAAGTGCACTTGATGTAAAATCGTCGGTAATGCTTAGCTTTCAAGGTTTGGCTTTCCATGAAATCTGGGTGATTAGAATGCCATTTGGAAATAGGAAACTGTCCGCGTCGAAGTATCTCAATAACTTCTTCCTTTAATTTGTGTAAGGCATCTGTGTCATCTGAACCACATAGAAAATCATCTACATAGAACGAAGTCTTTACAGCCGTAGCGCCAATTGGAAATTCTGCCATATGCTTATCAGCTAAGGAGTGAAGGCTTCGCACTGCGAGATATGGAGCTGAGGCGGTACCATATGTCACAGTGTTGAGCTGGTATGTGAGAAGATCTGCGTCTGCAGAAGCTCGCCAAAGAATGTAATGAAATTTACGATCATTTTTATTCAAAGATACTTGCCTGTACATTTTAGTTACATCTGCGGTGATAGCGTAACGATACAAACGGAAGCGCAGTAGCAACATGTACAGCTCTGTTTGAATGGTTGGTCCAACTAAAAGTAAATCATTTAGCGATGTTTGTGTCGTCGTTTCGCAAGAGGCGTCGAACACTACTCGTACTTGTAGGTTTCAGTACGCAGTGATGTGGTATGTAATAGTGTGGTTCATCTAATTTCGGCGCTTTTACTGCAGACATGTGACCAAGACTTTCGTATTCTTCCATGAATGAGACGTACTGGGAATAAGTGTCTGGAGACTGCGAAAGACGGCGTTCGATTGCTAGGAATAGGCGACGAGCGATGTCGAATGAGGCTCCAAGTGCAGCAGGATTGTCCTTAAATGGCAGCCTAATAATTATGCGTCCAGTTGTATCTTGATGTGTTGTGGCTATAAAATGACGTTCACAACTCCGATGATCAGGTGAAATAGGGTTGGGTTTCCAGTCGACAGTTTCGAGCTCCCAAAGGTGTGTCATGTTTGCGTCAATAGAGTATTCGTGAAATAGCAGACATGACCTTGAAGGCGTATAGTGCTTCGACTGGTATCTTCCAGAAACCACCCAGCCAAATAATGTTTTTTGTAATGTAGGTAAATTTTGGCCAAGCTTTATTTGACCAACAGCGAGAGCTTCAAAAAATGCCTCTGTTCCAAGCAACAGGTCGATGCGTCGAGAGCATGAGTCGAGAAGAGCTCTTCCAAGCTTGTAGGTACCCATGGAATCTTTAACTAAAACTAAAGCTGTTGCTAAAATGACCTGCCCGTGATCCGATGTCTCCATATGCGAATGCGTGGCTGCTAGTTGGTTGTATGTATGAGGTTTGGTTGAATATGATGATGATGGTTGAAACGATTGCGATACAGGAAGAGATGTTGGACTTCCAAGTGTAGGCATAGTCACGTTGTCATGATGCAAGAGCGTATGATGCGTTCTGTTACAGGAGCGGCAGCGATGTTTCGACGCACACTGAGCTACTCTGTGACCATTGCTCAGACAATTGATACAGAGCTCGTATTTCTTGGCGGCATCGTAGCGTTGATTCGTGTTCATGTCCTTGAATTGAGAACACCCAATAATTTTGTGTTTATCGCTAGAGCAAAGAACACAAGAAGGCTTAGTGATGGCGAATGAATATAGCTGATGCCTTGTCAATCAAACTACGCAATTGTTGATAGTTTGATTTATCGGCTGTTTGCAGCGTAAATAAGGAGGCAATTCCTTCCAAAAAAAATCAGAGTGGGATTAACGAAGCATCTCCTGAGTCTATCTAAAGCTATCGGGTAGTTTTCGCTGGTGACCTGGAAGGCTCTTACGGTTTCCAGGGCTGAACCTTTAAGACACGACAACAAATAATTAAATCGTTCTATATTTGAAAGTCTAGGTTCCCGAGCGACAAGTTGAGTAAAAGATGCAATAAAGTTTTTGTATTCTACGTAATTCTCGCTAGGCAACGATAACCTTGGCAAGAATGATGGCGTGGAGACAGGAGTTGGAGCTGTTGTCTCGGGGTAATTAATTGTAACATTTCCTTCGTCCCCAAGTTGTGCTTGAATGCAAAGTTTTGCTGTGAAAAGCTATCCTCTAAATCTGCGCGACCTGTGTCTGATGGATCCAAATCTTCAATGTCAGCTTGGACTGAGAGGGCTTGCTTAAAGTATGACTCTAGAATTCCCAGTCGGCACTGTAACTCCGCATGTGAAGGCTTTTCATCAAAGTCTTTTCATCCCTCAACTATAGATTTAATGCGCGATATATTGCGTTTTATATTAGCGCGTTTGCGTTTGGAGTGTTCAAGAGACATTTTTACGTTTATTTTTTTACACCCTTAATGTAATCGAAGAGAATAACTACCAGTGGTCAATAATAACGACGGCAAAAAACTAAGTTATATACAGATCACTAACAATGCGTAGTCTCACTAACGTTTAGTGCAGGCAGCTTAAAAAAAAAAAAGTAGAGAAAGCATGTAACTAATAAAGCGCGATAGTAACTGCTGCTAGCAGCAGAGCTCTCAGAATAGATGCGTTGACAGAATAGCGGCGACGGTGCAGCGGCTAAGCGGGCGACGCTTTAAAGTACCGGCAGAGCTACCAACGTTCAGCTGAGCAGTGCGGTAGGCGGTGACTTATGTTGAGTAAGCGATGATCTGCTAACAAAGGCAGCGAATGCAACTCCGTTAACCAAAATGTTCCAAACGGTGAAGTAGCGAATTATGTATGCAAGTAAATGGATAAATGTATGTATGATGATAAGTAATTTGTTTTTATACATACGCTTTCCAATGAGCGGCAATTTCAGCCACTGTAGAAATTCTTAAAATCTCACCAGACAAATCATCCGATCGCAAACCAGTTATGTGAAAATAAACGGAAATCAGTCCAGGAACCCACCAACAACTTTATGTACTTTATGTTCTGATTACTGCACTAAACTATTTGCTCGATGTGCAGTATTTTTCAATTCAATTGATGCCACTATTTTTCAGGAACCGCCATTAGTTTTTTCAAAGTTTTTCACACTTTGCACAAAAAAGTAAACTTATTTTACACTGCCCCACGTTGGGCGCCAAAATGTTGGAGCAAGAAGCGTTTTTCTTGCTATATTTTATTATTTTAAAATGCGGGGTGTAAAACAATTAAAGTGCAGTGTGCTCTTGTTCACGGTTTATTAGCGAGTGATTTATTTGTTAAGTTGTTCATATGTATATACATAATTACATTTTAGAAGATTTGAGCATTAACATAACGCTCATCTACTTCAACAGTGTCATAACTCAAAAAACTGATTTTTTGAGTTAAATACAAAAAAATGTGCTCAACATCATGGTTAATATTGTATAAAAAATTATCTGTGATTAGTAGAAAATTGAGCGCGTGAGATGAAAAAGTGCCGTTATTCCACTTGTTGTGACGCGTCAAATTTTTGCTACAGCATCGACACATTTGAATTTAACATGAGTCGTCGTCGTGTAAAAATTATTATTTTTTCCGAAAAAACGATATATTTTGTGTTACAGCGATTTATGTGAAAAGGTAGTTATATTTTTCATGTTGCTAATTTTCATGTAAATAGTATCATTTTGCGTTGTGACTATACTGTTGACAAATTTTAGTTCCTCATAAATTGCGCAACACAATATGTGACGTTGTTGTTGAAAATAAATTAATTGCGTAACTAGGTATTTTGTTTTGTGACGTTTTTTTCGTGAAAAAATGGGCTGTGTAGAAATGGCGATTTTGTGTTAATAATAAAATATGTCATTATTTACGAAAATAGTATCGGCTTTAATATAAAACACCTTCTCATAACGTAAAATGATACGCTATTGCTGATAATAAAATTACGAATTTCGACTTTTTCTAGCTTACTTGGAAATGTCGTTATCTAAAAATAATTGCGGATCTTCTACATCATAGTTCTCAGAAGATAGTGACAATTCCATAGTTGATGTGACATACTTCCCAGTTTCTGCTAACGATTCCAGTGATAGTGTCTACGGCAATGATGAAGATAACCCACCACATCCGACCGCGGTAAACAGCCTAATTTATGATAACTGCTTCGAGGAAGATTCTCCAGATCTAGAACTATGTACGCCAGTACCTGAACAAAACTCCTTTGATCTACAACCAAGCACATCAACTTCAAACATAAACAATGAAAGGATGAAAGGAAAAAAAAGGGGAAGCAGCCAGAAAATTGGAAGAAAAATATGTATTGTAAAAAAAAAAGAGAAATAGTGGTGAACACTATGAAAGCTTAAAAAAATTATTCGAAACAAAAGAGAAATTAAACCTCCGTGCGGTGAAAACTGTCGGTATAATTGTTCAAATATATTTAGCGAAGAGCAGAGAAAAGAGATATTTTCCTCATATTGGGCTCTTGGCGACATTGAGAAGCAGAGGCAATTTATTTCCAATTGTATGAAACTCGTTGACACCACTGACTCATTCATTACTACAATTCGATCAGCAAAGAAAACAGGCCACCCATTCTTAGTGCAAGAAATGTCTTATGGAGATTTCTTTGACCTCAAATTACTCTCCGAGGAGAAGTTCAGGGAAGCCACTATAATCAAATCCAAGAAGAAACCTAGCACACCGATTGATTTACAGAAAGCCTACCACTCCAAAATCGGAATTCCTAATAATAAAAGACAAGATATCAACGAATTAATTAAAAAGAACTTGACTCCACGCTTTTTTCAAGAATTTTATAACAATTTGTGGTTCAAACATATATGTATTTCCACTATTTACTAATTATTTCTACTATTTTTAAAAACTGAAAAAGAACTTCATATAAAAATATGTTTTGATGCTATGAATTTTTGTATTTTATTTTTTTTTTACGTTAAAAACCCCCGAAAATAAAATGTCTAAATGTATAAATTTCGCCCATTATTCATAAAAAATAAATATAAAGCTCTTATAAATGGAAATTCGGCTGGAAATGTCATTTTAAAAAACTTTATAAACCATTTTTATTTATTATGAATATGGTGGTTTGTATTTTATTTCTCAACAATAATGACACATTTAGTTTATAAGCGAGAAATTTCTACGTTTTTTCAGAAACAATGACATAATTCAAAGCAGAAAAGTTTTTGTTCAAGAAAAAATTGGGAAATCATTAATTTTGGTCGAATTTCTTCTATAATGTATACTATACATGACATATCACTAGTTTGCATAGAAAATCTGCGATCTTAGCTTTTATTTAACCCACAAAAGAAAGCTGAAAACTAAAAATTGCTCTCCTGAAAAAATGCGTTTTTTGAGTTATTGAAGTAAATGGGCGATAAGTAAAGAAAATTATGAGTACAATATGTATGTGTATGTTTACATGTGTGTATAAATGTAAGCAACGTAAATTAAGTTACGAGTATTAACTAGCAATGAGATAAAAAGAGAGTTATATTAACAATGTATTACTTTTATCCGGAGCACGGGTCACTCTCATTAGGGTGACCCAACAGTGATATCAAAACTTTTAATGTAAATGTATAAATTTAAAACTAATTACCTTAAACTTCTATTAATTATTTGGGTAATAATACAAAATATACTCTATCTTATAGTTTTAATGATTTTATAGAATCATCAAGAAATATATATGTATGTAGGTAAATTTTAATATACATATAATACATATATACATACTTACATATGTACTAAGTACATATATGCTTTGATACCAAATATATACCGATTATATATTAATTATATGCCGAGTCGATTGTGCATAGAAAATAAACCAATCTGGAGGCGTACATTTCTTTACATTGAAATTGGCATTATATTCCTCATTTAACACCGAAAATGCTCAATTCTGCTATTTTCGAGCTCCTGCTGCAAAACTCTGGTGAAACTTAAAATTTGTCTGTGGGGAAACTCCCTCATCTCTGCCGAGTACCCCTACCAAAAGTTACGATATCTAAAACGTGAACCTTCTCTATGATAAACGTTCTCTGGAGAAGGTTAACGATTAGGGATATTTCACTTTTGGGATGAGCATGTTTCACCACATCACAGAAAAATTATTAACGTGTTTCACCACATTTAACATTAGGGGATACGAAAATAGCAGAATTGAGCATTTTCAGTGTTAAATGAGAAAAATTATGCTATTTCCGACGTTAAGAATGTACGCTTACAGATTCGCATATTTACAATGCACAAAAGACTCTGCATATAATTTATATACATACTTACATATGTATATATGTATATGTTCTATACATTTTATATCAAAGCACATAAGCATGTACGCACAAATTGAACTATTTCATGATGAATTCCTTAAATCTTTGGAAATATGTAATAAAGTCGTGCATGCATTATTACCTAAATATTTAATTAATGTAGATTTAAAAAGTTATATATTTACATATTTATTTGTTGGGCATTACATGTTGGATGACATATTAAAAGACCGGTCGCCATATTCACGTACATATGTATGTAATTATGTGTACATGTAAGCAAATATGACAGACCATACGTATAATATTTGTAAATTTGTCAACACACAACTTTGTATGTAAATGTGTACATTGCTTCATGCGAAATCTCCGTTGTCACGGGCAACCAATGGCCAAGCTCACGTTTTGTCGAGGAGTCATCTGCTGAACGCAATGACCGCGACAGACTGCAAACGACATCTGTCAAATATTAAAATACACACGTTCTTATGGGCACAGTTATTTTGACAGCTGATCGACTACACGACTTCAGATCGATAGTTGTCGCTCTCGCTAACTTCAATATATTTGCCAACGACAGTAGAGTTGAAGGTAGAAAGATGGAGTAGAGTGGTGATGCCACTAATATGTAAAATGTAAAATTATTCATAGCTCTAACAAACTGTACCTTTTTTTTACAAATAAATGCATAAAATAGCTCTATTATAGCTCTATTATATCATTTGTAATAACAATTCATAATTTAAAACTAAAGTATTTACCTGTTTACTTATTTTTTGCATACAAAATTTCACTTTGAACAAAATATTAAAATTTCATTGAAGTAGGTAGGTATTAGTATGGCCACAACGAAATTGTGTACATGCAAAATGAAGAGCTGTGTTGTCTTGTGTGCATGCCGGCCATTATTATGTTGCTGCCTTCTCACAAATGTTCATGTAGTAGGATTCACAACGCCATTTTCAGTTCACTGTCGTGCTGCTGCAGTCTGTCGCGGTCATTGTGTTCAGCACATCAATGTGTCGAAGAACTGACGCGACGACAAAGCGTCACAACATTGTATCGTTGGTAGAAAATGCGAACTGTGCCGAAAACACAAACGAACGATCGCCATTTGCCACTGCTTCCCTTGCCGCTGTAACAGCTTCTCCAACAAACCAGCGTAAATATGTATGTATGTTTATGTATGAGCTTGCATACATATCGACACAGATTTTTACAAGACGCGTAAAAATATACATATGTATGTATATATAAATGTTATAGACGCGTGGCGATCGGCCTGTATCGCCATGGCGACAATCATGTTTACCCGCGCATATAGATGTTTCACATCAAAAAAACAATTCTGAACAGATCCTAGGGCGGTGGCGGGCTACTGAACGCCAAATTAGTGCATACAAAAAACATAAAATATAACACCGTTGTATCAAAAAGTCAAAAAATCGACATTTTTCGTAAATTTTCAAAATAAATAAAATCTTAAACAAAATTAAGGTTCAACGAGCACCATATGCCCAGTGCGATAGTGTGACACACCTAGACTTACAAAAAGCAAAGGTCGTTCTTACATAAGCGCTCTTCATAAGAGTAGTGGATGGGAATCTGTTGTAAAATTTTAACATTCCTCTTCAAAAAAGTAGCTAGAAATTACCACAGTTCTCTCGCAAGATCCCTCTATTATCACAGTCCTAATTCTAGGGATAAGGAGTACCTATTCTGGTTAGATCTGGCCAGGCGTGGAGTTACTATCGTTCATATGCCGAGAATAAATAAAATGCAAATAATTGCCGATAATACAGAAAAATCAAATAATAAACCACCGGTATACCAAACCGAAAAGATAAGAAATTGTAAATAAACCGCAAAAGAAAATTACTACCTCCAGTACCAATACTTACATAAAATGCAAATTTATATTAAAACCAAAATCGCTTCTTACAGCTAATATTCTGCGCTCTCGGCTACTCCACCAACAGTTAGCTGAATTACATGTATCATCTTATACATATTGTATACGTTCCCCTAGGGGGCCCAGGATGTTTAAATGAGTTAAGCATCAGCACACTCTACCCGGACAAACTGGAACACAGTAATACAACAGTTTCGATGACATCCGTCAAACCATCGTCGTCATATTTAGTTTAATAACTTTTTTAAATATTTCGTGACTATGATATATAAAATATCAATTTATTGTTCTAAATAAAACTGTTATAAAAGAAAACAAAGTGTATACAGACATCTTCCTTTTAACTAAAGCATGGCGTGTGATCTAAATAAAATGTGTATCATTTAATCACTTAAATCTAAATGCTTCTGAACTGAATTTGTACATATGTACATATATGCAAATCAGTATCATTTACGTCGTCAAATACTATTTGCAAGGCTCTCATATGCTCCATTAACATACTTATTTGTTGGTTTTGAGAGTTTCCTTCAGAAAGACGTATAAGTATAAGACGAACAATTTTCTGAATTGGCACAAAATTCCGTGTTGCCTTTACCAAGTTTGTGGCAGATGTACCCTGCCAAGCTCTCAAGTTCGTCGTTGTTGAGAATCTCCAAGTCATAATTTTTTTTAGGTGGGTCAGTGGTATTTAGATCAACTGACACACGTTGAAAAATATTACCTGCAAAAATATAATAAACATACATACATATATAATACGTATAAAGAAATGGAATAAATTGTTAGTTAAGATTATTATTATAATGAGGATAAGAAATAGTGGTTAGTATGCAAAAACTTAGTTTGCGTGTAAGTACATATTCGCATTTGTTAACATCAATAATTTTATATAAGAATCTTTTCTGTAGTTTTAGGTTTATAATACTATAGACTTTTAATATTTTGATAATTGTCGGTTAGAGATAAGTAATTCCCTTCCAAATCTGGTGTGTTGTCGACTTCAACATTTCCTTCTTCTGTGATCGCTCCTTCATTGTGACCAAGTACATAGGAAAGCACCCTATATTTGAATTCCTGCCTGTCAGGGTGATCGTGAAGACCGCCTTTTGACCTGATTACGCCAAAAAAAATTTCTAAGACGTCCTGGTTTAACCGGTAGGTCAAAACTTAATCAATTTTGCACTGCTGCCTTAAGTCACCCAACAGCAATTTTAAAGCGTTATTGCTTTGGAGTATACCTGTAAATCATAAGTAAAATCCAAAACTGTAGAAAATCAACTTATCTAAATATATAGCTTGAGTATTACGTTTTTGGAATGGAAGCAAACCATTTTTACCAATGACTCTCATTGATGAGACCATCTCCGTCATCTGTTCCAGTACATTATTTTGCTTGTTCAAAGCTAAACCGTAAGCGTGCAAGCGTTCCCTCACTCCATCTTTGGGCACCCTGACATTCATTAGATCAAACCAGTCATTTGTCTACAAAATGAATATTTATTATATAATCATATTTTAAATATTACCTACAATTTTGAAAAGTCGATGGCATTAATCCTCCCAATTTTCATTATCTAGGAAAGCAATTTTGTGGCTAGTTTAACCTTTTGTCTTTCTGCTCCTCTTACAGACAAATGCTTCTGGGAAACTTTATGCGTGATGCTCGTCGGACGTAAGCGAGAGCAGCTTCAGAATAATGTCTTTTCTAATAATTTTTCCATTGATAGTAAAACCTTTATCAAAAAAATGTTTTCTCTGTAGTTTTATTAAGTGGGGGACATCAGCAAAAATTACAATCCTGTCTCCGTTGTGTGAAAACCTGCAAAAGAAAGAAAAACACACAATTTACAGTATATCATAATTTAAATAATTGTTTAGTGAATGTACCAAGGTTTTTCCACATTAATTTCAAGATCATTATATAGACCTCTATTTGATCCAACCAAATCGCTTACAATGGCAACAATATTGTAACCGCAATCTTTAACGCTAAAATGCTAAGGCTGTTTCCATTTACTTATCAAACCTAAAAGAACAAAGTACATTAGAAAAAATGGACTTCAAGTAAATTAATGAGTTTAATTACCTCTTATCATTGCAACCTGAACGTGTTAACAGGAGACAATGTCGAATCAGTTGATCTATCGTACCAGTAACTCTTTCTGACCTTCATTTCATGACACCTGGAGCTACATCAATTTTCTTTGACCACCATTGCAGAGTGCGCACACCTGGTAGAGGAAAATTGTTTCTCCTCAAAAGTTTGTACCCTTTCGGGCTCCCTTAATTTTTCAATCTATGTATGTGTAATGAACTTTAGTATATTTTGCAACATACTTTTTAGAATTTGGGCACTTACCTGGCCGTTGGTGAAAATGCAGCTAAGTTTTTGCTCCAAATTATTTCTGTGGAATTCCGCCGTTTTCATGGAAATCTTAAAGCGTTTAATTTCTGCTAACTGCTCGTTTTTGCACTTTTTCAAAGTGCTTACATTACCATTCAGCCTTTGTCTAAAAATAATAAGAAATACACATACTTATGTAAGAAAAAGATACTTCATCAATATCAATTAGAACTAACATTCCTGTTACCAAATTCAACATTGTTGTTAACATCTCTTTTTTGGAACGAAACTCCATCCTTTTCTGCCGTTCTTTAGCCTCTGCAGGAGCAGTGGTTGACGTGGGAAAAGCGCTAGGTAGCAACTTCGTTGTATTCCGCGAACTTAAACCTGCAAGAGTGTTTGGTTATAAAAGTAAAATTATTGTAATCAAAATGCTTTAACTACCCATTTCAAACTGCAAGTTTCTTTTGAAGGCTTCTGGCGCGAAGTGCACTTCACAAATGAATGCATTTTTAACATTAATTTTGTCCGTACGACGACAAATATGAATCCATTGTTTTAGTACTGTTTTATGCTTAGGGAAAAGGAAAAAAAGCATTTCGTAGTACAATTTTTACCATTGTTATTATTGCATCCGAACACTGCGCAACGCTTTTTAAAAAATATAAAATTTCACAATTAATACAACACTTGAAAACACAAAATTCTAATTCACATTCAAAAGCGCGGGCGAATAATAAGTCAACCGTGACGTCAGCAAGAACAGCTGACTAAAAGCAAACATGCGCATTGCGGAATCTCTTTCTCTATCATTTTTGTTATAAAACTGTTAATGGTGATGATGCCAGTTGTAAAAATTCATTTTAGTTACAATTGGGAAATCTTTTTTTAAGTTGTGGCCTTTTAAACGTACATATGCAAGGCAGTTTTATATATCTACATGTATAAAAAAGAAAAGATAATTGTGACCATATTATATATTTTCTTTAAACATATTGCAGTTCCATTTAATGAAAATGCTTGTATTAATAAATGATTTGTGATAATTTTCAGTTTGGTTATTTTACCAAAATGGTCAAAGAATTGAAGTTTTTTTCTATAACTGTTTTATCTAAGTTGCCTATGGAAATGTATTAAAATAATAATACGCCCTTTAGAAAGAGAACACATATTTTCAAAAAAAAAAAAAAGAAAAAATCATCAAGCTAAAAATAAATGTGCCTTTATTAATTGAGAGTGGCTAAGCACACATGTAGAATACAAACGCTAATTGTGCATATCGTCACCTGAAATGCAAATTAACGTAACAACATTTTCAGAAGTTTACAGTGGCATGAATGAAACACGGAATAAAATGGAACGTGGGTGAAACAAAATATTAATATTGGTTAAAACTGGTTTATATATGACCGCAGAACCAGAAAATGTTGAACATATTTAATATTATGTATATAATTTGAAGTAGTGAAGCGTAATCAATAAGACACTCAATTTCGAATTTTTTGATGATACGTTATTTTGCATTTCAGGTGACGATATGTGAGAAACGTTATCAGCAGTGTTCAAAATTTAAAAAGAAAAATTACTTAATTTATAGTGGAATGGGAAGAAAAGTATTTATGTCGGGAAAGTTCTGGCTACGTCTGCTATGTAAAAAACTTGTTCAGCTGAATAAATACAATATTCAAAGGCAATATGAAGCGCAACATGAAGAATATGATCGATCGTCGCACTCGCGACCATGCTCTCACGTTACTGTTGACAGTTATAACTTCGAGGTCGTGATAATTTCGTCTATCTTGGAACCATTATCAACACCAACAATAATGTCAGCGTCGAAATCCAACGCAGAATAACTCTTGCTAACAGATGCTATTTCGGACTGAGTAGGCAATTGAGAAGTAAAGTCCTCTCTTCACAAACAAAGACCAAACTTTATATGGACGATGACAACATTTGATGAGTCGCCGTTACGAGTTTTCAACAGAAAGTTTCTGTGAAAGATTATGGTCCTTTGCGTATTTGCCACGGGATTTGACATAGTTCATGAATTAAAAGACAGCGCCTACGTTGGCAAGGTCTTATCATCAAGTGGAGAATCTTCTAACTTTATACTACTTATACTTTACCTAATCTTATAACTTTAAAATCAATCGTCAACTCAATCCAATCATTTTTAAATGAAATTCCCAATACAAGTAAATTGGATATACAACTGCACGTTTTACTCATTATCCGAGCTTACAGCTTTTTATTTATATTTCTTTTCTACTTTACCGCCAGGTTTTCACAGTCCTACTGATTGACATTTTGATGGTAATAGCTAATTCGTAGTTTTAGTAGTAATTTTTCAAATATTTGTTGAGTCTCCTCCCGGATACTAGCTTACAGAATAGAATTGAAATTCGAAGTTATCTGTACGAATCAGCGCTAAAAGAAAAAAATGGAGTATAGTGGCAGTGCCAAGAATAATAGATTTAATATAAAGATTACGCCAACTGCCATTTTGTGAGGCAATTCATTGGAGTTGAGAAGAAGAAGACTAGAACAGCTTGTAAACAAAAATGCAAACACTTTTGTTGATTCGTGAAATAGAATTAATATATTAGTTTTATAGTGCAATAGTAACGTTGTTGGAAAATAATTTGCTAATTTCAAATTTAAATTATTATGATAATTAAAATCTTTTCGCTCAGAAAATAATGAAAAACACATTTATGGAGTGTGGAATCTAAGTCGTTCGGACCGACAATGTGTGTTTTCGATGAGTTTTCATTGACAACTCACGAATTTATTTGTTTGTGAGCAACAAGGATGGTAAGTTTTGGAATCTTCAATATTTGCTTATAATTATTACTAAATATCGTGTTTTTTAGAATTCCGTCAAAAAAATATTAATTGCGAAAGCATGTCTTGTCCCTCAACGCTATTTTAAAATCTACTAGCTGTTCCACCAACATGTCATAGGCGATATAACAAAGTTTCTCTTTTATCATTAATTTTCAAAGACATTGGTTTAAACGTGTATGTAAGTAGGTGCAAATGTCGTTTGTCGTTTTTAGTGCACTTACGGTACTTCAACCATTTTTCTCGAAAGAGGCGAAATTAGCACCGAGGGCAATGAAGGCAGTGGACGCCCTAAAGAGGCGAAAGCTCTGTGTAAAGGGGGTGTCTCGCAAGTTCATAATCCAACAAAAACAATGAATAACTGATTCTAAGAAGTATTTGAGTGCTCTTTAATCGTAATAAAACCGAAGTTTTGCGTCCATGGCTCCATCATTACCCACTGGAGTCCAATCGACAACCATTCTAGTAGACTGCACACTGATGAATCGGTTCTCAAGTGTGGAAAGTTTCAGAAGTAGGCTGGCAAGGTTATGACATCAGTCTTTTGGGATGTACTACTGAACCAGTTATAATCCATTGCACTGCGTATTTGGTTGCAGTTCTTTTCTACTATTCGTGGAAAGTTGAAAAAGTCGACTGGCAAGGTTATGCCATTAGTCTTTTGGGATGTCCTACTGAGCAAGTTATTCCAAATATTTAGCAATTGTATTATCTTTGAGGACGTATCAGTTTGAAATGGTACGCATATACCTCATCAAAAACCAAAAATAAACAAGTCAGATCGCTGCTACATTCAAAGTGCCATAGAGAGAACCGCGGCCTCCGACGCTCTATTTATATGCACGGTCCCGCCACCACGGCCGAATATTTGACATTATTTTTGGTAAAAAGTAAATGACAAAAAATGTTAATGTGGGATATCCATAATATATAGACATACTATATACCATCGCAGAGTTTTCTGTAGACCTTTTCAATAGGTACAATATAAATTGTACAGTATTTTGATAAATCTCATAAGGTTCTGCCTGCGTTTGCAGCGTAAGCGGAAAAACGTTTATTATTTACGACGTGACATTAGAAAACTCCAACACTCTTTAAAGGATGTTATTATACATATAAAACTTCCTCTTCAATCACTCTATATATTTAAAAAAAACCGCATCAAAATCCGTTGCATAGTTTTAAAGATTTATTCCTGTTGTTGTCACTTCGTGTTCTCGAAAGAAGTCTAGGTGGTGAAAGTACCAAAGCGTTGGCCCAAATATGTATGTATGTCCTCTCCACCATCACCAGATTTTTCCGAATTTTTAATTTTGAACAATTCTCAACTATAGGAATTTTGCATGCCATTAAGGGAGAGCCTGCTTTAATGGATTCAAAAAATCGATTTTTTTTTTTGGAAGCGAAAAAAATAATTGATTGAGCGAAATTCTAGGGTTTTATACATATGTATGTATATATAGTATATAGATATATTTATTTAAAATTGAGGCACGATTCCGATTACTTTGGCGGAGTATGTGCGGGGGTATGTGCGGATAGGGGAGCTTTTCCAGAGGAGGAATATGCAAAAATAGTGTAAAAATAACTCATATTTTTTTAAATATTCCCGATTAAATATTAAAAAGTTTGCACTAAAAACACACGGTATTTCTCTATGTTTCACTAAATTTTTTTTACATTTTTCACTTGGTATATATAAATATACACTCTAAACATTGAAATAAGTTAACATTTCACTTTTATTTTCTAATATTTTACCTCAATTTATTAATTTAAAAATCACTTAACACACTCGTCGTTGCAAAGGTTAGATTGTTTACAATTATGAGGAAAACGAGTGTTGCCACATCTTAAACACCAAATATGTAGGATTCTTAAAAATTTTTCTTTGTTGGTTTTTTTGCGTGTTTCTGTTTTCAATATTAATTACAATAAAAAATACTTTCCAACATTTTTCACGTAATAATTGAGTTGTGAACACTTTTTCCATATACATATGTATATGTGATTTATATTTAACGAACACAAATAAGTAAAACCCTATGATAACATCGTAAAATTTATATTTATTATTTAATATTACTTAGTTGTTTATTAAATTTAAATATGGAAATATCCATATGCATGGAAAAAGATTTCAAAATATTGCAAGATTTCAAAATATTGCACTTAGGAAAATTTTAAATGCACCCTGGTTTGTGTCAAATAAAACAATCATTAATGATACAGGTTTAGCTTTAGTTAAAAATGAAATCAAAAGATTCAGTACAAATTATTTTAATAGATTGAGTTATCATACTAACCCAGTCGCAATAGCCCTATTAGATGACTCAAACGAAATTAACCGTCTTAAACGGCTTCATATATTAGATTTGCCATATAGAAAATAAGCTGTTTATAAGTATGTACATATGTATATCTATATGCACTTCTGTATATTAGTTCTGTACTCGATGGAGTACAGCAACTTAGGTTAAGTTAATGTAGTATTACACAATTTGCTTATTGTCCTCGGACAGATTGTAAATAAAGGAAATCTATAAAAAAAAAAAAAAAAAATATGCATGGAAAGATTCTTTATACTCATCTTAATCTTATATATAAAAATTAAACCGTTTTCGTTGAATGGCTGAACCGATTTGCCTGATTTTTTTTTTGTTGTATTTGTTATTATTAGGAGAAGGTTCTTATCTAAGAAAAAATTACGAAAGTTGCCGGAAAACCCCTAAAAACAGTCCTTTTCTTTTTCCCATACAAACGTTTTATTTTGTATATACTCGTACATACGTACATATGTAAGTAAAAATGATTGTTTGTTTGTTAGTAACGCTAACTCTCGAGAACGGCGGAACCAATCTTCATGAAATCAGAAGCTGTTCGCTGTGGATCTGGAAAGGGTTAGATATAAAAAAAACCATATAATTTTCATAAGGAAAAGTCGAAAATTGGAAATTTCCAAAAAGTGACTTTTCATACAATTCTCTTTTGTTTTGTTTTTCAATATTTTGATTTGTAAATTATTTGAATCGTTCAAATTATGGATCGCTGTCAATCAGCCAGCGATCATCACGATAATAAAGCAAGACTTTTCAAACAACAGCTACGATGTTTGATGGACTTTATCTTGAAGCAACGTATGTATCTACAAGTATGGTGCAGTCAGATGCTGGATGTACTCTGTTGAGTTGCAAAAAAGAGGTTTGCCGCACGCACACATTCTTCTTTGAATGGTGGATGGTGGTTACACCAGATCAAATTGATGATATCATTTCTGCGGAAATTCGTCATGCAGAGAAAGATCCATTATTCTACGAAGTGCTGAAAACCAACATGGTGCATGGACCTTGCGGACACCACCATCCCACTTCCAATAAATGCACGGAACACTATCCACGTGCTTTTCTTTCGGAAACGCAAACTGGAAATGATGGATATCCACTCTATCGTCGTAGCTCATCAGACGACAATTGCAGGACATTTACCATTCAACTTAGAGTAGTGAATATCGAAGTTGACAACTATGGATCGTACCATATTCGCCACTATTGTCTAATTCACATTCAAAGCTCATGCCAATGTATAATACTATAGTTTGGTGAAATCGACTTTTCCGACTGTTGTGCGTTTCGCAGTTCATTTGGAGAATGGCTAAAGAGTGTTTTTCAACCCAGAGAATACAGTACAGCCAGCGGAAACACTTCCAACAACAAAATTTACATTGATGAGTTTTTTCTCAACTTGCGTCAGTGATTCGTTTGTGAGAACATTGCTCTATTTGGAAATGCCTTGATATTATGCATGGAATGCATCGCCGAAGAAATAGGTACGCAGAAAGCAAGACGAACCAATAGATTGGCATCCAGGTGTGTTCTCAACTAATTCCTTAGGACGAATTTACATAATCAAACCGAAAAACTACGATTGCTAAAACCATCGGTTGCTATTAATAAATGTACGTCGTTCAGTTTGATTTCAGTCATTGCGCACACTTTTCGCGATGGTCTTTTCGACATATCAGCCTTCAAATCCGCGTCAATTATGGAACACGAACAAAAGTACATTGCCGAAGACATTTTACATCGTATTCGTTAAGAATTGGAAATAGGCAAATTTCGGTTCCAGTGGTTTAATATCAATTCCACCTCCCTTTTGTCAATTCACTTCAACGAAATATGAACTCATCACGAATGTTTATGCCAAATTGGCCAAATTATCGTAACTACGATTGCATGGGTGTGCGCCAATTATACGTGGCGTTTTCCCGAGAGGGAAAACCATCTTCTCTGTACATTTACGCACCGGAATAGAAACCAAAAAATGTTACTTATCAAACTGCGTTACATTGAAAAAAATTTAGAAAAATCGAAAATAAATGATTTTTAACACAACGTAAATTCAACTTTTTTTTTCATTTCAAAACAAATAATTTCACGCAGGACAGCGCATGCGTTGTCACGGCATCACACGTGAATGGCTAATTATCTAGTGGAGTTTCTAAATTCTTTGGAGGGGTTTGTATGCCACCGCATCATTTGCGTCTCAAAGTTGGATCTGTCGTTATTATGCTTCACAATCTACAAGCGCCGTAACTGTGTAATGGAACCCGACTGATTGTGACGCAGCTATCGAATACAAGGGGGCAGAATGCTTGATTCTACGAATTTGTTTGAGTTCTCACGATTTGCCATTTCAGTTCAAACGGATTCCGTTTCCAGTAAAAATAGCATTTGAGATGACAATCATCAGGACACAGGGATAGTCGTCAGAAGTGTATGGCATAAATTTTGAGCTGCTATGTTTTTTACACGGCCAAAAATACGTGGCGTGCTCACGAGTTAGAAAACAATCTTCTCTGTACATTTACGCACCGGAACAGAAACCAAAACATGTTGTTTATCAAGCTGCGTTACATTGAAAATAAAAGAAATGATAAATTTAATTTTCTTTTCATTTCAAAACACATATGTAATTTCAAGCAGGAAAACGGCTGCAGGGTCAGCTAGTTTGAAATATAATTGATAGACGCTTGTTTTTATTATAATTAAGATTGCTAAATAAAGAGAGAGGAATTCTATCTACATAGAGAAATTCAGCGATTTTGCTTATTATCATATGGCAGCGCTCCATTTAATTTAATTAATTTGAAGTAAAAAATGTGCGAAAAGTGTGTATAATGTGGTGAAATAGTTTGTTGAAATGTTCGAATTTTGGGAATTTTTGAACTTTGAAGTCGAATATCTCGTAAACGAAGCGTTTGCGGTAACTGTAACCCGATATATTTTTTAATCAGGAGGACTTCCTCGGAATTGTGCCAAAATTAAAAAAAAAAAATGGGTTTTGACCAAACAAATTTTACGTTATTTAAAAATATGTTCAAACTTGATTTTTTTAGAAGCTAATTTATTGCCAAATATAACAAACTTTGCCCCAATTCCATATAACGTTAAGTTTTTTTCTATCCTGCTCGCGGTCCCCGCGCAGAAAAATTTAAAGATTTTTATTTTATTTTATTAAAGCTAACATAACAAACAAATTATTATATTAACTATTGTACGCAGCACTAGCATCATCGGCTTTCGGCTGACTGGTGGGATAATAGTTGGGTTCATTAAAAGTTGAGCAGGATCATCATTGTTGATAGAGATTATATAAGCTGTCTTCCATATTGTCTTTTTTTTAAAAAGTAGTCCAGATTAAGGCAATATGTTTTTATCGGAGATGTTGGTAACAAATATTCTTTTTCTTACATATTGACAAAGTTGCTTAAATGAATACTTAGAGTCTAATTTTAAGCCTAGGAACTTAAAACTATCTGTACAGATTAAATGTATATTATTAACGGTAAGTGTGGGTGTATTACATTGATGTTTCTTACAAATATGTAATAACTTAGATTTAGGGGAAGAAATTGACGTGCCCGAAGAACCGAACCAATGGAATAAGAGAGAAAAGATTTTAGAAAAGGAAGACGTAACAACGGACAAATCGGAGGAATTAGAAAATAATACTAAATCATCAGCATAGTTTTGGTGACTGATATTAGGGATAAAATTGTACTGATTTTGAAGAGCAAATTCTAAGGCTATATCTTGCGGATATAGTAGATTGCCACGAGGAGAATTGAGGAAAGAAATCGAAAAAGGAGGTTAAACTAGTGAACTATTGAAATAACTTAAAGTGAAAGATTAATTAAGAGGGGAATAGGCACAAATAATGATGAGTTTATAAAAGTTAGAGTTCGATGTAATTATTAAGTATCCGTTCATATACCACTGAAGGATGGATAACATGGATAGAAAAATAAAGAAAAAATAATAATGTGAGGTTATGGGAATTTATTGTTCCATCAACGAGGGTGACGGAGATGAAAGGGAGGAGGAAGTTGGATGGGTGTTATGATCAAGAGGGGAGATGGCAAAAGATGCCAGGGGAGATAAGGTGTGTGAGGAGGGCGAAGAGATGTGGGAAAGTGGAGAGAAAGATGGGGAGGGGGAAGAATCCAAGGATGGAGGGTATAGAAGAGGGGAGTTCTTTGAGGTTTCTGGAAGTTCTATGTGATGCAATGGATTGTTGGTGGAGGATGAATCGTTGTTAGTTTTTGTTGTTGTTGCGTTATTATTGAGGTTAGAGTTTTTTGATATTGAAGTATTATCTTTGTTATTAGGATTTTTTGAATTTGTATTTAAATCATTGTTAGTTTGCATTTTTGCCACGTTGGCGAAGGAGGAGGGGGATGGGGTGGAAGGAAATTGATTTTTATACATGGTAATAGCGTCACGCATGGTGCATTTGTGTATAGTTTTAATTTTTAATATTTCTTTCGATTGAATAAATTTAGGGCAAGCATTTGAGGACGAGGGGTGTTCACCTGCGCAGTTAGCGCAGTAAACTCTGGTGCAATCAGAAGGAGGAGAGTGGTTAGGAGGAAGGTTGCAAATGACACAGGAAGGAGTTTTTGCGCAGTGTTTAGCGGTGTGTCCTAATAGCTGACAAGTTTTGCAGCGCATAGGATTAGGGTAATACGGACGGACATCAAGGGTTCTCCAGGCTACATCAATTCTGTTAGGAAGTGTATATTTATTGAATGTTAATAATACGGCACCAGTAGGTACACGAACGCCTTTAACTATTTTGTTAAACTTGTGGACTGCAGAGACACCTTGTTCCTTGAGACCTTCAATTATTTCATCGTCGCTAAGTTGGCAAATAAAGGGGGCATAAATTGTGCCCTTGACTGAGTTAAGGGTGCTGTGAAGAGCAACTTCAACAGCACCTGCACCGGGTAGATTCTTAGTAGAAAGGAATTTATCAGCAATTTTTTGATTTTTTACAAGGAGGAGTAGGCTGCCATCGCGAAGTGACGAGACGTTGTTAATATCTTTACTGATAGATTGAATACCTTTATAAGTCGCGAAGCAGGAGATGGAAGTGATGGGTTTACTGGCATCCCGCGACTTAATGACGAGGTATTTGGGGTCATCCTTCTTTGTAATGGGGAGTTCCGGAAAGAGTTCCAACGTTGTTTGCTCAGGCTTTTTTCTTTTAGTCTTCTGGGCTGAGGATAATAGGGCAAACCTATTATCACCCAGATTGTTAGCCCCAGGGGGCATTGTGAAAATATTACTTTTTACGTATGCAAAAATTTATAAATGTAGCACCAGTTAACAATAAGAAATAAATACAGCGAGAAATTAACAGTAAAAAAGTTATTTGTGCAAAACTGTAAAGTAGCGTTATAACACAGACACCACTAGAATGACCGCGAGAGAAAAAGAAAAATGCGACCGTACGGTTTGACAACTCGGTTGCGACTGATTTAAAGATTTAAATTTTCTTCATACTTGTATGCATACCGAGAGTTTGGTATGTGCCTATTGCCTGTAGAGACCCCCTTTTGCTGATGGAAGCAATATATGGAACAGGGATAATGGGATGCCCAACTTATTCCAGTGTGAGAGCGCCTCAAAATAAGCGTTTTTTATAACATTTTCCATTATGGCCAGATCGAACAAAATAAGAATTTTTGGGCATTTTAAATTAAAATACCCAACATTTATTACGATTGCAAATTAATATATATTGGACTTTTAATATATGGCGAAACTACTTAATTCCTTTTTTATGATTTTATGGTATATTAAAACAACTGACTTTCGATCTTTCAATACTTAATAAGGTGAATTAAGCCTGTTAGTTCTCAATTAATAAATGTTTTTAATCAATTGTAATAGAAAATTACTTCTATTATGCATCAAATTACAAAACGTTTCATGAAATATATTTAAATTTCGCATTTTCTTTGATTTTCATTGTTTTAAATTTTTATTAGCGATCTTGAACGGCGGCAACAAATTCCTCCGTTCACATATATTTTTGGTATAATTTCAATCTGGCCGTTCCAGTCATTCCAATTGCCAAACGTCAACACCTACCCAATCCAGTCCACTGTCAAAGTTCGGTAGGTGAGCGGCTCTCACATTTCCAGTGACAGGAGAGTTGGGGATCTCTTTATCTCTGATATGGAATACTAATTAGTATGTCCTATTTACACATATGCCGACGGCATTTTCATTTCGGTAGTATTAAATTTAGTGGAGCGAGTATTAAGACGGTTGTGTTATATTATAAAAATAAAGTCCATTTTCAAAATAACATTTTTCCAAAAAAACTAATGTTTAGTTTAAGTCTTAAATTTATCACAAATCAAAATATCATTGCTCATATTAAATTAATTATTTTAATTGGTTTATAAAATTTATGTCACAATTGTTATATCCATACATTTGTAAAACAAAGGATCTTTCTCCTCTTTTTTCAGGTAAATTATTTAAACAGTTTTTCCCAGAAATACATTTGTGAAACAAATGATCTTTCTCTTTTTATTATTTTCCAGATAAACGATTTAAATATTTCAAGAGCTCAAAACATGAGCTACATCAGCTCGAACCTACCTACCCGACGCCTTTTCGGAAATGATTATGTTATGATAACAAATGCCCACATACAGATTTGGCAATGGCAATAGCAATAGATTCCACAATTAGTATGCCATAAATTTTGGCCTGTCGAGATGACGTAAAACATTTGCAAAATTGAACAATTACAAGACGCTTACTCGTTCGATTTACCCGTTTTGCAATTTTGTGAAGTCTCCATCAGCAATATTGATAGCGACTCAGATTTAGAGCATTCGAAAATTGCCGACCCAGACGCCCTGTTATGGTTAGGTTTCAGCGGTAATAGAAAAGCTTCTGTGTTTATATACCGATTTAGATGCAAAACGAAAATTTTTTAAGAAGTGTTTAGTAATACTAACTATATAGCCCAATATTTCCAGTATAAAAAGTAATGTCGAATATAAATAGTAGGTGAGTGACGCATGAGATTTGTAATATTTATTAATACTGAAGGTGCTGCATATATGATCATATTAAGATCCGATGGCAGTAGCAAATTATGTTGCTACGCTCATCCTGAAGCACCATTAATTGAGGACTACAGAGCTGGAGACATGATTTGCTCAGAATGTGGACTTGTAGTAGGTGATCGTGTTATTGATGTAGGCTCGGAGTGGCGTACGTTTAGTAATGAAAAAAGTGGTATTGATCCAAGCCGTGTCGGAGGAGCTGAAAATCCATTGCTTGGTGGGGGAGATCTGTCAACAATAATTGGACCGGGAACAGGGTCTGCATCCTATGACGCATTTGGTGCACCAAAATATCAAAATAGACGCACAATGAGTAGCTCCGATAGATCATTAATTTCAGCCTTCAAGGAAATATCTACAATGGCAGATCGGATAAATCTTCCAAAAACAATAGTTGATCGCGCTAATAATCTCTTTAAGCAGGTACGTGAAGTGTCAATTTTCTTTGTAGTAGATGTGAATTGGTTTTCGGGATATTTACAAAGGGCAATAGTACGTTTCTTTTGGCGCCGCGATTTGACGGTACGGGCGGATACAGAAATTAGTCAGGATTAAAGAATGTATACACATATACACTACTAAAACTTCGGGTAAATAGTATTTGGCGTCGGCTTTAGTATACCATCCCACGATTTCAGGGTTAAAAGTGGTATGGTTGGATAGAGCTGCTGCCGCCGCAAACTTATAGTTTTCGAGATATTTGCATTTAAAGTTGAAAATTTTGCAAATTTATCTTGCAGTTTCTCGGTTTCTAGTAATTATTTATTTCATATTATGCACTTTTTATTCACTTTTTATGCACTTATACTTTATTATATTGTTTCTACATATTCATTTTTTTAGTAATTATTTAGTTATTTGCTTAAAATAAGCATTTTATATTTTACACATTTTTCATTCCATGCACAATAACAAAAGTATTCCGTGTTGACTGATAATAAGTGTTGCCAAAATTACACATTTATCAAACGAATAAAAATGAATAAAAAATAAGATTATACCCCAAATACCTAAATCATTGCCCCTTTTCTTCATACATCATGATTTTTGATCGGACAGGCCGCCAACGCAAAAAGGACTTTTACTCAAAAAAACCTGACATAATCCGGTGTTGGATCGGCCAGGGTTATTTTTTTCGAAGCGCGGCCGAAGGCCGCCAATGCAGAAAGAAGTGGGACGCGAATGGACTAATGTTTACCCTGTTTTACCTTTGTTGTATTGCAAATAATCACTATGATCCTTTTATTAAATTATTAGATTAAACATACTTATAAGCCATAAAACTTTTTTTATTACAATGGAAAATTTACTTCAGATGGTATTTGTTTTCTGCGTTTGAGTTTTTATATCCATTCTTATTCATTTGATAAATGTGTAATTATGGCAACACTTATTATCTGTAAACACAGAATACTTTTGTTATTGTGCATGGAATGAAAATTGTGTAAAATATAAAATGCTTATTTTAAGCAAATAACTAAATAATTACTAAAAAATAAATATGTAGAAACAATGTAATAAAGTATAAGTGCATAAAAAGTGCATAATATGAAATAAATAATTACTAGAAATCGAGAAATTGCAAGGTAAAATTTGGAAAATTTTCAACTTTAAATGCAAATATCTCGAAAACTATAAGTTTGCGGCGGCAACAATTATATATTTTCTTAATCTGGAGCAGCAGCTCTATACAACCATACTACTTTTGACCCTGAAATCGTGGGATGGTATACTATGCACTTTTTATAAACTTACACTTCATTACATTGTTTCTACATACTTATTTTTCAGTAATTATTTAGATATTTGCTTAAAAGAAGCATTTTATATTTTACACAAATTTTATTAGATGCAGAATAACAAAAGTGTTCCGTGTTGACGGATAATAAGTGTTGCCATAATTACACATTTATGAAACGAATAAAAATTAATAAAAAATAGGTTTATACCCCAATTCATTATCATTTTCTTGCTATATCATGAGTAAAAAGCAAAAAAGAGATTTACTCGAGAAAAACTTGACACACCCCGGTGTTGAATCGGCCAGAGTTATTTTTTTTTTTTGAAGCGCGGTCGAAGGCCGCCAATGCAAAGAGGAGGTTTACTCAAAAAAAGCCTGACACCTTTATTTTTTTCCTGCATTTGAGTTTTTTTTTTTATTTATTTTTATTGTTTTCAATAATAACACTTATTATTTGACAACACGGAACACTTATGTTATTGTGCATGTAGTGAAATTTGTGTAAAAAATAAAATGCTTATTTTAAGCAAATATTTAAGTAATAAATATAAAATAAATATGTACAAATATTGCAGTGAAGTGTAAGTGTATAAAGCTTTAAATGCAAATATCTCGAAAACTATAAGTTAGCGGCGGCAATAATTCTATATTTTATTAATCTGGAGCATCAGCCCTATCCAACCATACCACTTTTAACCCTGAAATCGTGGGATGGTATACTAAAGTTTCCCCCCTTACTTTGTACATATTTCACAGAAGGGCCAAAAAAATAAAGAAAACAAATAACACCCCAATGACAGGAAATAAAAATACATTAGTTTTTCGCATAAAATTACTTTCTTAATTGCGGACCAACACCTGGACGTTCTTTCGCTTTGAATGCTTATCTACACTGGGGTCTTCGTAGGCGCTTCAAAAAAATAACCCTGGTCGGATCAACACCTAGGCGTGATCAGTTTTTTCGTGTTGAATTCCTTTCTTCACTAGCGGCCTTCGTCCGGGCTTCAAAAAAATAACCGTAGTCGGACCAACACCTGGGGGTGATCAGTTCTGTCGTGTTGAACTCCTTTTTGTGTTGGCGGCCCTGGTCGGACCAACACCGGGATTTATCAAGATAATAAAAATTCTGAAAGATTTTACGTTACTCATTACATGATAATGAATTTTGTTATGACGTCGTAATCACTCTGTTGTCTTATTTTTCTTCCATTACAAAATATGGTAACACTATATTTTTGGCTGTTTGTAACCATTTTCTTATTGTATGAATAATAAATGGATTTAAACTAAAGTTTATTATGGAATTAAAGTTATTTTTACACTATTTACGAATTAGTGAAGTGTTAGTGGATATAAAAGTTAAAAATATAAGTGTAAAGTTCATTATAAATCGGAAAACACACGTTTTAAATAGTTGAATTTTTTAACTTTAAATGGACATATCTGAAAACCCATAAGTCAGCGGCAACTATATATATGTATATATATTTTATTTATCTGGAGGACCTTCTCTATCCGCACATACCCATTTTAACCCCAGGACGCTATTCTAAATCCCAGCCCAATATATTTATTGCACTGTCTGCATTGAAATATATCGAAAATTTACACTTATTGTGTATTTTGAAAGAAAATAAATGTTCTTTTAAAAACTATTTTGTACATTCACACTTTCCAGAGATTTATATGTTTACATTTATGACAAATAGCAGTGTTGCCATACTTTGTGTCCGTTTCATCTATAGAGATACATACATATAAAGCGACAATAGTTCAAAATGATTTCTGGTTTCATACATATAGATTATACCTATATTATTATATTAATACTTATTAAATATCGGGGTCATATCACCAATGGAAACTAATATTTTTGGCTTTCTAATTATTTTGGAAATTTTTTTTAGAAGTCTGAATTCGATACATTTATTCCAAGAAAAATATCCTTTAGATTTTAGCAAAAACTTAGAGATAAAAAGAATGGTAAATGTGTAAAACACACCACGCTCTGACTGTCAAACCCGTTGTGTAAATCAACGGAGTAAAAGGAGTAAAATCCCATTCTTCTGTTTTTAAAGTTTCAATTGCGCAAATGGCTAAGCAAGGCCATACAAGTACAATTCAAAAAATACTCATTTTTTAAATTAAAAAATTATGAAATATACATATCACACACCACACCCGGCAAACTCAGCTCGAGGATTGAGTGCGATAATTATCAAAAGCAATATTGAACACTGCAAGGAAGATCCGTTTAAGACGGAAGAAATTCGAGATACAACAAATTCAGTTAAATTTCACAATCATCCATTTTATCTTTGTATAGTCCACCTAGGCATAATATAAAAACAGATACGTATATCAATTTATTTAAAAAATAATGCATCATACACTGTTGCTCAACTGAATAGGTTCATGATCTAAGAGGTAGGAATTTATCTATAATTCCTAAACCAGTTTTCCGATTTACATAATTTTTAATTCATATTAATATAAAATGCTGAAAAAGGTTTTTCAAAAACATATTATACAGTGGCGGACAAAAGTCTACATACACCCCCTATTTCCATTGATATGAGAATACAAAAAGTTTTTAGAAAAATGTATTTATACAGTTTTATTCTAATATTTATTATAATAACAATTAACTAAAAAAATTCATTAATTAATATAAAACAACAAATTTATGGAAGAAAAACTCAAAAATTGCTTTGGCAAAAGTCTACATACAGTTCAAATCTCATACTTTGTACATGGTTATACATATTAACAGGAAGGTAACGTTAGCCTTTTTCTTTTATTACAATATGTTTATTGTTTGATACTTATTGAATTTAGTTGTGGTTTAAATACTTCAATAGCTATAATGGCTCCGCGAAATGAAATATCAATTGATGTAAGAAATTTGGTGATAAAAGAAAGAAAAGAAAAAAAATCATATGGTGAAATTTCAAAAATTTTAAATTTGAGTCGAGCAACAGTACAGGCAATTCTAAAAAACTTTAAAAATAATGGTTCCAACGAAAATAAACCGCGCAGTGGACGCCAAAAAAAACAATCTCGTAGAGACGTCAGCCTGATTGAAAATCCAAAAGTAAATGCTCCAAATTTAGCCGAACGCATAGCTAGTACGTCACAAATGAGTATCCAACCAAGAACAATAAAAAAAAACTCTAAACGATAACGGATTCCACAGTAGAACACCACGGAAGAAACCTTTTATTTCTGAAAAAACCGGAAACTTCGTTTAAAGTTCGCCAAAAAACACAAAGAAAAGGAAATGGATTTTTGAAAAAAATGTTTCATTTGCAGATGATTCTAAGTTCACCCTTTTTGGTAGTGATTAAAGGGCTAAATTTTGGAGGAAAACTAACGCCACGCTTGAACCGAAGAACGTAGTATCAATTGTTAAGCTCGGTGGCGGCAGCGTAATGGTTCGGGGAGCTGTTGCGGCCTCTGGAGTTAGAAAGTTGGACTTTATTGAAGATGAAATGGACGGTTAGAAGTATAAGTCTCTGTTGGAACATAATTTGAAACCTTTGGTGGATAATTTAGGGCTCGATTCCGGTTGGATATTTCAACAAGATAACGATCATTTTGTAAAGTTTTTCGCAATGAACTAAGATATTTTTGTACTGTATGTAGACTTTTGTCAACACAATATTTGAGTTTTTATTCCATAAATTTGTAGTTTTATATTAATTAATGGATTTTTTAAGTTTGTTGTTATTAGAAAGAAGATTAGAATAAAACTGTATCAACACATTTTTCTAAAATGTTTTTGTACTCTCACATCGAAGAAAACAGGGGGTGTATGTAGACTTTTGTCCGCCACTGTATATTCCTTATTTATTTTTTCTTTTGAAAGGTTAACAAAATCAATGATTTTTTTTTCGTTCATCTGAATAGGTTCATCCTAAAAAAATTAAAATTATATAAGTAAGTTAAGATAATTTTCATATTTTTGGCACTTAGCTTATACTTAAGTACATTTAAAGTAATTTTTAATAATTTTAATAATGAGTTTAATCCACCGTTTTTGGATATAATTTTGCAGTATTTGCAGCGAAATTGTTGTCCAGGCCGTTTTAATCGTCGCAACTAAAGTTGTTTTGCAATCAAATTGCCTGCCTCCTTCATATACTTGCACGATAGCAACCCTCATACGTTTTCCATTATATTAAGGTCAGGTGAATATGGGGGTCATTCGAGCAAGTCGACATTTGGAGCCTTAATCCGCTCTTTTACCACCCGAGCTGTATTAATAGAAGCGTTATCGTGCTGGTAAGTCCATTTGATAATGTGAAAAGTATTGAAAAATCCGCGTTAATTTTTTAAGTAACAAATTGAAGGTCGCAAGTGCCAAAGACTAATACTGACCCCCACCATTACGCCTCCCTCACAGCTATGGCGACGGCTCAGGAATTGCTCTTCCTTTCGATGATCGCGATAATAATTGTTGTATCCATCAGGTCTGTCTAAATTAATATTTTTTTTTTCGTCGGAAAAACCCACCTGCCATTCGCTCGTCCAGCTCAATTGCTTGCGCGCAAAGAGCAGTCGTGAAGCTTTATGTGCATCATTTAACGGTGTTTTTTTTATAAGTTTCATTCGTTTTAGATGATCAGCCGACGAAATCACACGTTTAACTGTCGACACACTGGCTGTAACACCGCAAATTTCTTTAATTTTGGGTGCTGAGCGATGCGAATTGGACGCAGCTTGCACAATATGCCTCCTGACTGCCGCAGAGATGGCGTGTTTGAGTCCGCCTTTCATGTTTTTGTCATATTCTGTTTTGTTCCTCAAAATGTTACAACATTTTGGCTTTTTCCAATTTTTTGAGCGATTTTTCGATGGCTCAGACCACTTTCACGATAGGCTTCGATTTGGCCTCTTTCATACTCGGATAATTGTTCTCCGCGTCCCATTTTCCATTTAGTTCAAAGAAAATATATGAAATTAAAAATTTGTATCAAAAATGTGTCGCCACACCGCCAAGTTTAATCAAAGTAACGGTCCTTAGCAAACGGTTTTTTACTAGCGCACACTGATTGGCATAAAAATAAAGTTGAAACGTTTCTAAAAAAACAACCGTACCATCAATATCTGATGAAAAAATCATGAAAATGCAAGCGAATTTATGTGAACCTATTCAGTTGATCGGCAGTGTAGATGGGTTAACGCAAAAAACACTCATTGGAGATCTCGTTTAACTATAACCAAAGGTCGAGAACTTCTCAACGCTAAATAAGCAGTTGGATGCAATTTGAAGATTCCACAAAACTAATTCGAAACGCTGCACTATGGGCCAGCGCACCATTATTTTTGGCATAATATCAGAGAAAAGTCCTAGATCGCTAAAACTTTGCTCAAATGCTTTTCATATACATATGTACATATTTCATGGACTTTTGTAAAAATGAGGGTAGTCGGAGTACTGCCACTCCTACCCCTCGTAGATATAAAATATTAAAAATTCTGTAATATGCAAACGTTTCAATAGTTTATAAAAATGAATTTATTTTATGCAAAAATGGAGAGTATAAAGTAAAAAAAGGTTATGTTTTTTAATGTTTACGTTTATTAGTGAGTGCATTTCGGGCAAACACAACCGGATTTTCCGACAGCTACAAATTTGTCTAAGGAAGAACATTAATAACAGGCATGTGAGATAATTTTTTAAATGCATTACAATATAACCATACATTATTCCAAATCCTGTTCAATATCAACTTCTAACTCAAAAGAATATTCAGAGAGCATCTCTATATCGTCGTTCGAACTACAATTTTCATCAACATCTTCATGACGGGACGTAGAAGCCACGTCGAAATTGTCTGGAACAGCAGGCAACTCTAAAAGTTCAGTAACTTCATGTGGGATTCTTCGGATTAATTTATTTTTAGTACGATTGTTTAAGCAGATACTTGATAACAAAGGGTCAAAAGAATCCATAGCTCTATTAACACATTGACAATATTGTTACTTCGTGAATTTTTTCTCGTATGAGCAATACGATCTTTTTTTTCAAAACTTATTTCTTGCTTCTGATGCATTTTCGCCTTGGCACCCAACTGGTACTAAAGACGCCTCCATTATTTGTGCGGAATGAACTAAAATCTTGTGGACTGTTGCCGACATTGGGTACCAATCGTACTTATTGAAATATAAATCGGCAGTATCTATACAGAAATCATTGAACTTTTTAAAATTAATGCGAAATCGCACGAAATCGACACCAGTATTATATGAAAATGTCTCAATAGATCAATGTCAACATTAGTAATTGATGCAAATAGTTCTAAGTTAGCGAACACTCTTCTAGCCGTATTCCCGTCGTTTGTTGAGCCACATCAATTTGACTTAGGTTTGTCAATATGCAATCCCTTTTTCTCCCAAAATTTTTTCTGAGTTTCCTGTTTTCTTTGCTTAATGGTATTTTTGTCTTCCGGATTCCTTACTTGCCACTTTTTTATACCGGTTCTATACGAAAGATGTAATACAAATTCCAGAAATCGTATCCAAGCATGTAATAGACTGACGCCGTACTTTAAAGTGCTTGGTTTTGGTTCAAAAACAGGTGATTTTAGATCTCTTATAGACATAAATTGTTTCGGACTTGCACCACAAATAGGACAAGATTGAGTAGAATTTGTTCCGGTTAATATGTTCAAAACCTTGCCATCTATCAATGTCATATTTAAATCATATCTAATGATAATTTCCGTACCATCCTCCAAATCCCACTTTAACGGCGGTAAACTAGGTATTTGCAGACCTAATTTATTTTTTTCAGCTAAAATATGTTCTTTAGTTTCTTTAACGTACTCAATTTTAATTGGTCTGCAAAACCGTATGGATTGAGGGGTGCGGTTAAGCCAAATGATCTGATTCGAAAATGATATTAATTTAAGAGGTATAATTGAGGTTACAAAGAGGGACTGATTAAAGGACTCAGGTGTGTTTTCGTTAAACATCTGTTTGAACATACTCTGTCCTGTTGAACCATCGAAACCGTAGCTAAATATCAATGTAGCTTCATTTATATCTGAGAGTTGTTCAATAACTTCTTTTTGTAGCCATACATTAAAAATATCTTTATTTTTGAGGTTAATCGATTCTGAAAATATACATTATTTCCATCATTCGTAAATATTCGCAAAAATTTTAATTACCACATGAAAGTAAACATTATCACCTTTAACCCAATATATTGTTTATACAAAAGGGACCAAAATGAAGTAACGCTCACATCCACAGAACACAAACACGATTGATAAATTTACACAACAAAACCACATACTTACACGTAATTAAAACTCGCTCACAACAATGATTAAACAAATGCTAGCTATTCCATTTTATATAAAATACCTTGATAACTATTTTCCATTTTTAGAAAGAAAAAAAATGTTCACCCTTCACTATTAGAAACACTTGCGTTTTGAGTTATTATTCTTCATACGAATCACGAAAAACCATATGATTGAAATGTCATATTTGAACATACGGTAAATGAATAGGATTGCCATCTGTCCATATATATATTTTTTTTAAGATAAGTATAGTGGTATTAATTATATGTATTAATTTCCTTTTTTGAACGATGCAAAAAAATGGTTTTTTGCCAAAAAAAAGCGGTCCGCTGGCCCATAGTGCGCTGCGTGGAAGAGTACACCAAATACCCGCGTGAATCTAAGTGGTACCAAATACCCAAAACATATTTTAGAAAGTATCCAAAAAAGCGCAAGCTTTGACGGAGATTGCAGCAAATTAAACAAACAAACAAATTAAACAGCTTAAACATTTTTTCTTCAAAACTTATCTGGCTAAACTTACAGCTGATAAATCTACTGACTATTCACTAGATATGAGCGATATTGTGATTTTTCGATATCTGTGATTTAAGTGATTGCTATTTTTAAATCACTGTGATTTTATATTGCTATTGCGATCGCAACTATGTCGACGTTCAAACGTCGTTGCTGTTGTTGTAGCGGCAGATTCTGCCAATTTGACACTGTTTGGCCGAATAAAAGTCCGGGTCTGTTCCACTTACGTAGACCCGACTGTCATGGGAACGACGGAAACATTTTGTCGTTATTGGCGGCAAATTCTCTTTTGGCTCCTGTAACTCGAGTCAAGTTTTTCCGCCTTTCTTTTCACTACATTTTCGCAAATGTTGGAGTGGTTCGGCTACCTGACACTTAGAACGTATTGCATAGTTCATTTGTATGTTGGTATGATGGTTTCACACATTTCTTAGAAGGAATTACCATTAGTGTGGTTGATAATTTGTTTGTTTAGAATACCCGCTTTTAATATTTTCAAGACCAAATAATTAACGCGAGTTTCCTAATCTTTGGAAAAATATTAAAAACCCGTAATTTTTTTATTCCATCATTTTTTTTTCTGAAATTAATTAGTTACAATTCTTGTTTTCATCACAAAAAGCTTTCAAATTTGGTTTTAACAATAAATAAAATTAAAAATTTTATTAAAACAAATTAAAATATTCCATTTTGATTATATTTCATCTACCACTTCAAACATTACACTTCACTTCTTTTCCTTGATACATTTCCTGCCATTATTAAAAATTATAAGAACGTTACACTCAAAACTTCAAACCGCTATGACGAAAAATAGCATATACGATATATATAATACCCTGAAGAAAGTTGTTACTTTTCTGCTATTTGCTATTGTGATCGTAATTCACAGGTTCGAACTGCGATCACAGTTTCGAGCTGCGATCGCAATCGCAGTTCATAGAAGCGAACTGCTATTTATAAAAAGTGATCGCAGTTGCGATTTGCGATTTTTCAATCACAGTGAAAAAATCACCGGTAGTGAAATAGCGCTCATCACTACTATTCACTCTGGAAAGCTGCAAGAAATATGAATAAAAAAATAAAACATGTCGCACCTTTAAAATTAAACGAAACTACATGGGCCAAAACGACCGAACAGACTGAACGTTCTGGATACTGTAGCAGGTTAAACTCCTATTTATCCAGAATCGACCCCGACATACCTAATGTACATATGTCCTGCATGCAACGAGTCTCCGCATGACACTGGCCACCTCTTTGCATTAGTGATGAGCGATATTTCACTACCGGTGATTTTTTCACTGTGATTGAAAAATCGCAAATCGCAACTGCGATCACATTTTATAAATAGCAGTTCGCTTCTGTGAACTGCGATTGCGATCGCAGTTCGAAACTGTGATCGCAGTTTGAACCTGTGAACAGCGATCGCCGTTCGAAAATGTGATCGCAGTTCGAAACTGTTTAACACTTGTTATAGATAAAAATGCAAAAACACACACATAACAAACCACAGAAGTAAATTTTGTTATGAACAATAATGTAATTTTTAAACAAGTTATTTACATATTTTATGTTTTATATGATTTTTATTTTGCATTAGAATACCTAACGAATCAAAATAACATATTTTGTATAAAAAAATTCTTAGTATATTGTAGAACACCCCCTCCTCCTAATAACCTCGGCTATTTGTTTAGGCATGGATTCAAAAAAGCGTTGCAGATAATTTTAATTAATTTATTCATTCCGCACAGCTTCAACAATGTTTACTATTTCCTTTAGACTTTTTGGAGGCTTTTCTCTTATCATTTTTCCCAAATAATGAGAGCAGTTCTCAATTGGATTGAGATCTGAACTGTTTCCTGGCCATGTGAGAGACCCTATTCCATACAAATCTTTTTGTTTTGAAACCTTTAAGTGTTTGTAATAAATTGGTGAAAAATCTATTTCAATATTTTTGTGCTTTGGTTACCGCTTTGGCTCTATGACAAGGGGGGGCTGAAATATCCTGAAAATAAACTTTTTGGGCGTGTTCGGACAGCTGTTCAATAGTTGGCAAAACTCCTTCTCTCAAAATTCCAATTTATATTTTGGCATTCACAGATCTTTTTAGAATAATTGGCGGCCCAACACCAAACTTGGTTACAACTCCCCACACCATTAAATAAGGCAAATGCTTTACGGTGGGCCAAACACAGTTTTCCAAAAAACGGCCCCCTTTCCTACGACGCACTGTGGCATTTCCGTCGGGTTCCAACAAATTAAATTTCGATTCATCGGAAAAAATAACATTTCCCCAATCTGATGTAGTCCAAGTTTTGTGTAATTTTGCCCACTCTAGTCGGTATTTCTTCATTCGTATAATGAGAAGTGGCTTTTTGGCTGGACGTCGCGCTCGGAATCCAAGATTATTCAGCACATTTTGTATAGAACTTGTAGTTATTTTTACCCCAGTGGTTTCGTAAAACGTTGCATTGATTGTTCCAGCATGTTGAAAGCGATCATTAATGCACATCCGTTTAATTTGTCGTTTTTGACGAGGTTTTACTGTTTTCAGACGTCCACTGCCCTTTTTTCGAGCTATTCAATTAAAATACGTATAATTTTTAATTATATATAATACGCACGTTCCACTCTCTTATGCCTATTTCACGAGCTTTTTGACCTTTGGATAATTTATTTTATATAAAGCTACGATTTCTGCTTTCTTTTTTATTGACACCACTACGTTCAACTTAACTTGTTTTCACAACTGATCCAAAAGAAAAAGCTGCAAATTCTGTAATAAACACGTGCGGACGCTAACGGTTTTAAAAATAAAGGTAAAATAATGTAGTCACATGACAAAACAGTTAAATAAGACAAATAGTGAATTTTGAGCAAACAGTGACAGTTCAAAATAGGAATATTAGAAAATTTTCGACTGCGTGGGTTTTTTTTTCGCTGAGTGTATATAAAAATGAATCCCTTTTTGCCTTGGTCACGGCATCACGCGTGAACGGCTGGACCGATTTCACTAAATCTTTTTTTGTTGTATTTATTATTAGGAGAAGGTTCTTATGTAAGGAAAAAATATGAAAGTTACGTCTATAATATAAAAATGAATCGCAAAATGTGTTGCTAAGCGCATAACTCAACAACGCCTGAACCAATTTGGCCCGTTCTCTTTTTTAATGTTCGTTGAAGTTCAGAGATGCTTTTTACGGCGAGAAAAATTCGAATAATTGCCAGAAAACCAGCTTAGAACCAGGGTAAGGACATAGGTTAGTTTTTATCTCTTTACGTTAAAATTTAATACAACTCATAAATACAAAAATTATATTTTGTTCAAAATTCATGTTTGTAGGAAACATTTGAATATTTCAAAATAATAAAAACAATCAAAACAACCTCACATCTACATATATATATAACAGAAAGTGGTTGTTAGTTACACCATTTATAATTCAAGAACGTCTGAGCCGATTTAGCTAAAAAAATAATAATTTCAAAATTCATGTTTGTAGGAATCATTTGACTATACAGATTTAAACAGATTCTTTCTCAAAAGTAATACAATTGCTAAGTATTTCGAATAGTAAAAGTGTAACCAAATATGCAGTGGAATAGATTGTAACTGGCTCGGTAATCAGTCATTGAGTATGTATTATACCACGTGTATCCCAAAAGACTGATGTCATAACCTTTGTAGCCGACCTTTTCATCTTTCCACTCCTGAGAACCAGTTTATCATGTGCATTCCAATCGAATGACTCGCGATTGGACTTCAGTGGGAAATGATAAAGCTATGTTTCTATTGTCACATACCTACGCAAAAATTCGGTTTTATTACGACGCAAGTGCACTTAAACACTTCTCATAATCAGTTATCCGTTGTTTTTGTTGGATTATGAACTTTCGAGGCACCCACTTTGCACAGAGCTTTTGCCTCTTTAAGCTTAGCAAATATCTTTTCATCGGTGGATTTCCCAGAGCCCAAATTCAACAGTATTTTCCGCCAAAAAAGCAATGCTTTATTGACACATGAAATGCTTTATGATCAATTTTTTTGTAAACTACCACAAGTTGCTTCACAAAAATGCTATATCTCATTAACTAATAGTTATAATCCAACTAATAGAAATCATATAGATGTTAGTAGTTATCTATGTATCAGCCACAGTGAAGCGTGGACGGGTCCTCTATTTATTATATAACATTACTTATTTGTTTATTAAATTTAAATAAGCAAAAATCCATATGATGGATAGAGGAATTTTCGCGAAAATATAGCCTACACGTGCGAGAGCTGTAGCACATGAAAATTTTAATTAGTTCTGCTCTACTACCGCTCCCGTTACGCCAGCGTTTGCTATCTGCTACAGCTCCCGACAAAGCAATAGCAAAATGAAATGCTACAGGAGTAGCGTAACTTTTCAAACGCTGCTTAAGACATTAATTAATATTAAATTTAATGTCGAAAAGATTTGTATATGAAGGCCTAAGAACGTGCTGTTTCGACAAGGTCGGATCAAAGAGAGAGGGGTGTCAGATGTGTAGGGTTAGTGGGGCATGCAAAGAGATGGCCAGAGGCACGCGGAGACTCATTGCACGTAGGACATATATTGGATATGTCGGGGGTCTATTCTAGATAAGTAAGAGTTTAATCTGCTACAGAACGAAGTTGCGCAGAGGTCACTCTCGTTTCTCGCGGTAACTCGAGCTCTTCGTCTGCAATGGGTGGTGGTTTAAATCCGACTACGCCATTCACTGGAAGCGAGTCGATGAAGGTGTTGATGGCTCCACTATGAATGGCAGTCAGTGCTTGTCTGAAGTTTGATGCGTCCGAAGTCTGGTCAGCGTATTGTCTAATGCCGTCGACGTTATTGAGGAATGTCCTCTTGATGCTCCTAGGAGGCTTCTTAACTGGGAGGTAATCAAGGGAAGAGCTATTGATGTTCCTAGGAGCGCTTCATTATGTAGATGTTCAATGGGAGACATCAAGGGGCATCCTATCGTAGTCCAGAGTGCAGTACTCTGACAGGTCTGAATTTTCCTCGTCTGCGTTCCACTTCATCCAGGTGACTTTATTGGTGTGGTAAGTTACCAACAACGTTTCTTTGTATTTTCTCCATGTGCTGGCGGCTAGCGACTTGATGATTTTGTTGCGCCTTGGCGATAATCGCGGTCGTGTGAGGAGTGAAGGCGCACAGACTGTCAAAAGTGACATATAAAATTTTAGGATTATTAACAGTCGGAATCTTGAGGCCATCGGCGGCAATTATTAAAGTCAAGTCTGTACTCCTTCCTCCAGTTTATAAATATAGTGTTAAGTTCTGTTCAGAGAAGAGATAGCCGTTTACCTTTGAATACATGCCATCGATACCATTGCCGACGTCACAATCGTGCAATCATCAGCGTACGAGGTTAAGGAAAATCCGTCTGGTGGCTGTGGCAGTTTCGAAATGTAGTTAAACAGTAGCGGGGAGAGGACACCACCCTGCGGAACCCCTTGTTTAATTCTTCTCAGTTTTGATTTTTTCCTCGAAATAATATTCTCTTGTAGATTATGGTCCATCTCTTCAGACCTGAAGGGAGCATAGTTTTTTCAACGTCCTGCAGTAGCGTTGGCTGACTGACACTGTCAAAGACTTTTCATAAGTCCAAAGCTACGAAGATCGTTCTCTCACAGGGTGGTACCTGGTTAAGACCACGAACTATGTAGGCGTTTATGACTTTAATTGCTGTGGTGCTACTGTGTACTTTTCGTAGCCTTACTAGTGCTTTCTTAGGCTCAGGTGGTGTGTGAACGTCTGGTGTAGCAAGGCCTCAAGTGTCTTCACTACTGGGGAGAGGAGATTTATCGGGCAATAGGACTCCCCTAAGTTGGCGGATTTCCCAGGTTTCAGTAGTGGCACCACTCTTCCGACTTTCCACACATCGGGCATTTGAAGAGTGGCCAGCGACAGGTTGTTGTGGTAGCGTACTCCCTTCGAGAAAAGAAGCTATAGCATAAGTACAGGGTGGGCCCAAATAACAGTCGCGCTTTATTTTTTGTAGAAAAAATTTTTTTTTTGATATTTTGAGAAATTAAACAATTTTATTTATTATTAGGGCTGCTTAAATTCAAATCGTTCACCTTTGATTTTTTTTACCAGCCTCAAACGTTTCTGAAAACTATTGCAGGCGGCATGCACCACTTCATCTGGAATTTCGTCCCAAATACGCTTGATCCAATCTTATGTTTTTCAAATTTTTTAATTTGTCAAGCATGTATCCCCATATACTGAAATCCAATGGATTCAGATCCGGAGAAGATGGAGCCCATTCATCAATCGAAATAGAACATCGCAAATTATCCTTGCACCAGCGCTGAACACTTCTTGCTTTATGAGCCGGAGCAGAGTCTTGCTGGAAGCAATATGGTTCGTTGCCGAAGAGCTCAGATGCATGAGGGTAAAAATGATTGACAAGCACTTCATCCAAATAATATTGTGCATTGATTTTGACACCTTTCTCAATAAAAAGGAGCGGGAGCTTGCCTTTTTTGGATATGGCCCCCCATACCATGACAGACGTTTTGTTTTGATATCTCTGAACGGCTAATTTATCTGTTGGGATATCCTGCATGAGGAGGATGGTCATGTGTAGAAGTTCACGCAAGTGAGGAAAGTTCTCTGATCGCCATTCACTTGGGAGTGGCCAGAAACGATTCTTTTGCATATGACTCAAGCAGCTCACGACTTCCGCTCTTTGACCAAGTATCCTCTGGGAAGCCTAAGAACATTCGCTTGAAGGCGAGCTAACGTGAGAAGGTGAAACATCCCCTGCATAGGGTTGTGCGCTGGGTTTGGGACCCGCCACGTAAAAAAAACACCCCCAATGAAAAGGAACAACAAGCCTCGGATGAGTGACCCCCCTTTTGATGACGACCATGGCAAACGAAATAAGGACTACGAATTGATGGCATGCACCTGGAATGTCCGGTCCCTTAATTGGGAAGGTGCCGCTGCCCAGCTGGTTGATGTCCTCGTGAAAATAAAGGCTGACATCACCACCGTCCAAGAAATGCGATGGACGGGACAAGGACAGAGACAAGTAGGTCCTTGTGACATTTACTACAGTGGCCATATAAAGGAGCGCAAGTTTGGTGTTGGATTCGTGGTGGGAGAGAGACTCCGTCGCCGAGTACTATCATTCACTGCGGTGAATGAACGTCTAGCCACAATCCGCATCAAAGCGAGGTTCTTCAACATATCGCTGATTTGCGCCCACGCCCCGACGGAAGAGAAGGACGATGTGACCAAAGATGCCTTTTATGAGTGCTTGGAGCGCACTTATGAGAGATGTCCCCGCCACGATGTCAAAATCGTGCTTGGCGACTTTAACGCCAGGGTGGGCAAAGAAGGTATCTTTGGCACTACGGTCGGTAAATTCAGCCTCCACGACGAAACATCCCCAAATGGGTTGAGGCTGATCGACTTCGCCGGGGCCCGAAATATGGTTATCTGTAGTACTAGATTCCAGCATAAGAAGATACATCAAGCTACCTGGCTGTCTCCGGATCGAAAAACCACCAGCCAGATCGATCATGTTGTGATAGACGGAAGACACGTCTCCAGTGTTTTAGATGTGCGTGCGCTCCGAGGTCCTAACATCGACTCGGACCACTATATTGTTGCAGCCAAAATTCGCACCCGCCTCTGTGCAGCAAAAAACGCACGCCAACAAACACAAGGAAGGTTCGACGTCGAGAAGCTGCAATCACAACAGACAGCCGAACGTTTTTCTACTCGGCTTGCACTCCTGCTCTCTGAGAGCACTCATCAACAATTCGGTATAAGGGAACTGTGGGACGGCATTTCAAACTCCTTACGTACAGCTGCAACTGAAACCATTGGTTTTCGGAAAGTGCAAAAGAACAGCTGGTACGACGAGGAGTGCCGTGTCGCAGCGGAGAGAAAACAGGCTGCCTACCTCGCAACGTTACGATCGACCACAACACGCGCGGGATGGGATAGATACCGAGAGTTGAAGAGGGAAGCGAGACGCATTTGCAGACAGAAGAAGAAAGAGGCCGAAATGCGTGAGTACGAACAGCTCGATAAGCTGGCCGACAGGGGTAATGCTCGAAAATTCTACGAAAAGATGCGGCGGCTTACAGAAGGTTTCAAGACCGGAGCATACTCCTGTAGAACTCCCAAAGGTGATCTAGCCACCGATGCCCAGAGCATACTTAGATTATGGAGGGAACACTTCTCCAGCCTGCTGAATGGCAGTGAAAGCACAACACCGGGAGAAGGCGAACCCGATTCCCCAATCGATGACGATTGAGCAGACGTTCCATTACCCGACCATGAAGAAGTTCGAATAGCAATCACCCGCCTGAAGAACAACAAAGCGGCAGGGGCCGATGGATTCCGGCCGAGCTATTCAAACACGGCGGCAAAGAACTGATAAGGAGCATGCATCAGCTTCTTTGTAAAATATGGTCGGACGAAAGCATGCCCAACGACTGGAATTTAAGTGTGCTATGCCCAATCCATAAAAAAGGAGACCCCACAATCTGCGCCAACTACCGTGGGATTAGCCTCCTCAACATCGCGTACAAGGTTCTATCGAGCGTATTGTGTGAAAGATTAAAGCCCACCGTCAACAAACTGATTGGACCTTATCAGTGTGGCTTCAGACCTGGTAAATCAACAACCGACCAGATATTCACCATGCGCCAAATTTTGGAAAAGACCCGTGAAAGGAGAATCGACACACACCACCTCTTCGTCGATTTCAAAGCTGCTTTCGACAGCACGAAAAGGAGCTGCCTTTATGCCGCAATGTCTGAATTTGGTATCCCCGCAAAACTGATACGGCTGTGTAAACTGACGCTGAGCGGCACCAAAAGCTCCGTCAGGATCGGGAAGAACCTCTCCGAGCCGTTCGATACCAAACGAGGTTTCAGACAAGGCGACTCCCTATCGTGCAACTTTTTCAATCTGCTGCTGGAGAAAATTATTCGAGCTGCAGAACTTAATCGAGCAGGTACAATCTTTTAAAAGATAGTACAATTGCTGGCGTATGGGGATGACATTGATATAATTGGCCTCAACACCCGCGCCGTTAGTTCTAATTTCTCCAGACTGCACAAGGAAGCGAAGCAAATGCGTCTGATAGTGAACGTGGGCAAGAACAATTTTTCTTGTCATCAAACAAACAGTCGTCGCACTCGCGACTTGGCACTCACGTCACTGTTGACAGTCATAACTTTGAAGTTGTAGATAATTTCGTCTATCTTGGAACCAGCGTAAACACCACCAACAATGTCAGCCTAGAAATCCAACGCAGGATAACTCTTGCCAACAGGTGCTACTTCGGACTGAGTAGGCAATTGAGAAGCAAAGTCCTCTCTCGACAGACAAAAACCAAACTCTATAAGTCTCTCATAATTCCCGTCTTGCTATATATTGCAGAGGCTTGGACGATGTCAACAGCGGATGAGTCGACGTTGCGAGTTTTCGAGAGAAAAATTCTGCGAAAGATTTATGGTCCTTTGCGCGTTGGCCACGGCGAATATCGCATTCGATGGAACGATGAGCTGTACGAGATATACGACGACATTGACCAAGTTCAGCGAATTAAAAGACAGCGGCTACGCTGGCTAGGTCATGTTGTCCGGATGGATTAAAACACTCCAGCTCTGAAAGTATTCGACGCAGTACCCGCCGGGGGAAGCAGAGGAAGAGGAAGACCTCCACTCCGTTGGAAGGACCAAGTGGAGAAGGACCTGGCTTCGCTTGGAATATCCAATTGGCGCCACGTAGCGAAAAGAAGAAACGACTGGCGCGCGGTTGTTAACTCGGCTATCATCGCGTAAGCGGTGTCTACGCCAATTAAGAAGAAGAAGAAGATATCCTGCATACTTGTTGCATACACGTGATCATTCTGAGGATTGTGACTTTTTTGCAATATGAATAGTTTTTCATCAGAGAACACAATATTGCAACTTGCATGCCGCTGAAGTAATAAACCACTTCTTTCCCGTCGCATTTTCTTCTGACGCTCCGTAAGGCCATGAATCCTCTTCCTTTTGTAAGGTTTATGTCCCCAAGTCCTCCTTTAAAACATTTCGGATGGTTTTCCGGCTCACCTTCAACTCTTTAGCTAGATTTCGAGCTGATCTAGCACAATTTGGCCTTATCCTTTCACGCACATTCTTTACCAGATCAGGTGTTCTTATACTTCTTTTTCGTCCAGGTTTTTTGGATATTTTAACACTTCCAGTTCTCTTAAATCGAACCACAGTGTGTTGGACAAATCTCCGGTTTACATCAATGTCTTTCAGCAATTTAACAATTTGTATTTTGTGTAATTTTTGCACTAAGTCTCTTTTTGCTTCCATCACTCACAAATTTTAAGAACTACTGATCAGGTCAAAAAACTGCTCTATTAATTTCACAATAAAATAAGGAACACAAAAATGTAACGTTAACAAAATTCTGTACACTTACGCCAACCTAACGTTGCTTCGAAAAAGTGCGACAGTTATTCGGGCCCACGCTGTATGTTGATTCCATCAGGGCCAATGGATTTGGATGATTTTCCTTTATTGATAACATTCTGAACCTCCTCATCATTGAAAGTAAGTGGTGCGTAGTCTTTTGGTTTAGTTTTGTCTACCGAAAGGTGCAGTGTAAATTGCCGGCTAAAATAGCATGGCGGAGAGGTTGCAGGACTTTAAATGCTCTATCTATTCGTCCGCTTGTGTTAATTTACCAATCTCCAAATTAAGATCCCTTATTCGGGAATCACCGGGAACGGCATGGCGTACGGTTTGGCACTCGTTAGCTAAAACAATTCTTCTAGCCGGGCTGAAGCGAGCTGATGCGATCACCTTGCAGAACCGACGTTCGCCAACGGTTACATCCGTAGCAATGGATAAAGTGGTGAAGGTGTTCTTAGTAAATTCTGTGAAGCCGACCCTGTTAGCTTTCTTAAATTTAACGAAGGTACGGTTGTCCACAAACACAAAATCGGGAGGTTTCTCGATCGAGATAATTCTGTGTAGGTGGTCTGATGCGAGAATTAGTATAGGTCACAAGGTTATGCTATTTATCAGACCACCACTTGGTGCGATCATTTGACAGATCAAAATGGGAGTCATGATGCCCGTTTGAGCTCCTATGGACCCTGGAGGTCCTCTGTTAGGCCCTTTGGTGAATTGGGGGCGCAGTGCGCGAATTAAGAGCAGGTTGCACAGCCGTAGATGCAAAACGCGCATTAATGCGTTGGCAACATGAGGCTACGTAACTTGTGGTCGACTCCCTGTGTATCTTAAGGCCAGAGCAAGTCTTCAGATGCTTCCATCCATTGCATGTATTACACCTGACCGAGGTGGAGTTTGGATAAACGCAAACGTGGCAGAAAAATTCCTCCGGGTCCGAGTTGGAATCAATGCCAGCACGAGTCAGGAGGATACGGAGCAACCCTGCTGCAAAGCGTTGCTCCAGTGACAGCAAACTTAAACTACTTAATAGTGGGATTCTGTAACCAGTCTCTAGTCTCTATTTGAGACATCTTGAGGTAAATTCTCAATTTGTGACTAGTTACTATTCACTAAACAGTCTCTAGCGTTAGTCTCAAAATACTGCCTCAAATTTGAGACCTGGTAGTTAGCAGGTCACAATACTAAAAAGGGCTCTTGTTTGTCATTTTGAAAATACTGAATAGAGATCATCATAGGTATTACTCGATTGTCGTATTTTTATATTTTGTAAGCAACTCAATGATGGAGTCATGTGTAGAAGTTCACGCAAGTGAGACAAGTTCTCTGATCGCCATTCACTTGGGAGTGGCCAGAAACGATTCTTTTACATATGACTCAAGCAGCTCACGACTTCCGGTCTTTGACCAAGTATCCTCTGGGTAGCCTAAGAACATCCGTTTGAAGGCGAGCTAACGTGAGAAGGTGAAACATCCCCTGCATAGGGTTGTGCGCTGGGTTTGGGACCCGCCACGTAAAAAAAACACCCCCAATGAAAAAGGACCAACACGCCTCGGATGAGTGACCCCCCTTTTGATGACGACCATGGCAAACGAAATAAGGACTACGAATTGATGGCATGCACCTGGAATGTCCGGTCCCTTAATTGGGAAGGTGCCGCTGCCCAGCTGGTTGATGTCCTCGTGAAAATAAAGGCTGACATCACCACCGTCCAAGAAATGCGATGGACGGGACAAGGACAGAGACAAGTAGGTCCTTGTGACATTTACTACAGTGGCCATATAAAGGAGCGCAAGTTTGGTGTTGGATTCGTGGTGGGAGAGAGACTCCGTCGCCGAGTACTATCATTCACTGCGGTGAATGAACGTCTAGCCACAATCCGCATCAAAGCGAGGTTCTTCAACATATCGCTGATTTGCGCCCACGCCCCGACGGAAGAGAAGGACGATGTGACCAAAGATGCCTTTTATGAGTGCTTGGAGCGCACTTATGAGAGATGTCCCCGCCACGATGTCAAAATCGTGCTTGGCGACTTTAACGCCAGGGTGGGCAAAGAAGGTATCTTTGGCACTACGGTCGGTAAATTCAGCCTCCACGACGAAACATCCCCAAATGGGTTGAGGCTGATCGACTTCGCCGGGGCCCGAAATATGGTTATCTGTAGTACTAGATTCCAGCATAAGAAGATACATCAAGCTACCTGGCTGTCTCCGGATCGAAAAACCACCAGCCAGATCGATCATGTTGTGATAGACGGAAGACACGTCTCCAGTGTTTTAGATGTGCGTGCGCTCCGAGGTCCTAACATCGACTCGGACCACTATATTGTTGCAGCCAAAATTCGCACCCGCCTCTGTGCAGCAAAAAACGCACGCCAACAAACACAAGGAAGGTTCGACGTCGAGAAGCTGCAATCACAACAGACAGCCGAACGTTTTTCTACTCGGCTTGCACTCCTGCTCTCTGAGAGCACTCATCAACAATTCGGTATAAGGGAACTGTGGGACGGCATTTCAAACTCCTTACGTACAGCTGCAACTGAAACCATTGGTTTTCGGAAAGTGCAAAAGAACAGCTGGTACGACGAGGAGTGCCGTGTCGCAGCGGAGAGAAAACAGGCTGCCTACCTCGCAACGTTACGATCGACCACAACACGCGCGGGATGGGATAGATACCGAGAGTTGAAGAGGGAAGCGAGACGCATTTGCAGACAGAAGAAGAAAGAGGCCGAAATGCGTGAGTACGAACAGCTCGATAAGCTGGCCGACAGGGGTAATGCTCGAAAATTCTACGAAAAGATGCGGCGGCTTACAGAAGGTTTCAAGACCGGAGCATACTCCTGTAGAACTCCCAAAGGTGATCTAGCCACCGATGCCCAGAGCATACTTAGATTATGGAGGGAACACTTCTCCAGCCTGCTGAATGGCAGTGAAAGCACAACACCGGGAGAAGGCGAACCCGATTCCCCAATCGATGACGATTGAGCAGACGTTCCATTACCCGACCATGAAGAAGTTCGAATAGCAATCACCCGCCTGAAGAACAACAAAGCGGCAGGGGCCGATGGATTGCCGGCCGAGCTATTCAAACACGGCGGCAAAGAACTGATAAGGAGCATGCATCAGCTTCTTTGTAAAATATGGTCGGACGAAAGCATGCCCAACGACTGGAATTTAAGTGTGCTATGCCCAATCCATAAAAAAGGAGACCCCACAATCTGCGCCAACTACCGTGGGATTAGCCTCCTCAACATCGCGTACAAGGTTCTATCGAGCGTATTGTGTGAAAGATTAAAGCCCACCGTCAACAAACTGATTGGACCTTATCAGTGTGGCTTCAGACCTGGTAAATCAACAACCGACCAGATATTCACCATGCGCCAAATTTTGGAAAAGACCCGTGAAAGGAGAATCGACACACACCACCTCTTCGTCGATTTCAAAGCTGCTTTCGACAGCACGAAAAGGAGCTGCCTTTATGCCGCAATGTCTGAATTTGGTATCCCCGCAAAACTGATACGGCTGTGTAAACTGACGCTGAGCGGCACCAAAAGCTCCGTCAGGATCGGGAAGAACCTCTCCGAGCCGTTCGATACCAAACGAGGTTTCAGACAAGGCGACTCCCTATCGTGCAACTTTTTCAATCTGCTGCTGGAGAAAATTATTCGAGCTGCAGAACTTAATCGAGCAGGTACAATCTTCTATAAGAGTGTACAGCTGCTGGCGTATGCCGATGATATTGATATCATCGAAATTCTGCGAAAGATTTATGGTCCTTTGCGCGTTGGCCACGGCGAATATCGCATTCGATGGAACGATGAGCTGTACGAGATATACGACGACATTGACCAAGTTCAGCGAATTAAAAGACAGCGGCTACGCTGGCTAGGTCATGTTGTCCGGATGGATTAAAACACTCCAGCTCTGAAAGTATTCGACGCAGTACCCGCCGGGGGAAGCAGAGGAAGAGGAAGACCTCCACTCCGTTGGAAGGACCAAGTGGAGAAGGACCTGGCTTCGCTTGGAATATCCAATTGGCGCCACGTAGCGAAAAGAAGAAACGACTGGCGCGCGGTTGTTAACTCGGCTATCATCGCGTAAGCGGTGTCTACGCCAATTAAGAAGAAGAAGAAGATATCCTGCATACTTGTTGCATACACGTGATCATTCTGAGGATTGTGACTTTTTTGCAATATGAATAGTTTTTCATCAGAGAACACAATATTGCAACTTGCATGCCGCTGAAGTAATAAACCACTTCTTTCCCGTCGCATTTTCTTCTGACGCTCCGTAAGGCCATGAATCCTCTTCCTTTTGTAAGGTTTATGTCCCCAAGTCCTCCTTTAAAACATTTCGGATGGTTTTCCGGCTCACCTTCAACTCTTTAGCTAGATTTCGAGCTGATCTAGCACAATTTGGCCTTATCCTTTCACGCACATTCTTTACCAGATCAGGTGTTCTTATACTTCTTTTTCGTCCAGGTTTTTTGGATATTTTAACACTTCCAGTTCTCTTAAATCGAACCACAGTGTGTTGGACAAATCTCCGGTTTACATCAATGTCTTTCAGCAATTTAACAATTTGTATTTTGTGTAATTTTTGCACTAAGTCTCTTTTTGCTTCCATCACTCACAAATTTTAAGAACTACTGATCAGGTCAAAAAACTGCTCTATTAATTTCACAATAAAATAAGGAACACAAAAATGTAACGTTAACAAAATTCTGTACACTTACGCCAACCTAACGTTGCTTCGAAAAAGTGCGACAGTTATTCGGGCCCACGCTGTATGTTGATTCCATCAGGGCCAATGGATTTGGATGATTTTCCTTTATTGATAACATTCTGAACCTCCTCATCATTGAAAGTAAGTGGTGCGTAGTCTTTTGGTTTAGTTTTGTCTACCGAAAGGTGCAGTGTAAATTGCCGGCTAAAATAGCATGGCGGAGAGGTTGCAGGACTTTAAATGCTCTATCTATTCGTCCGCTTGTGTTAATTTACCAATCTCCAAATTAAGATCCCTTATTCGGGAATCACCGGGAACGGCATGGCGTACGGTTTGGCACTCGTTAGCTAAAACAATTCTTCTAGCCGGGCTGAAGCGAGCTGATGCGATCACCTTGCAGAACCGACGTTCGCCAACGGTTACATCCGTAGCAATGGATAAAGTGGTGAAGGTGTTCTTAGTAAATTCTGTGAAGCCGACCCTGTTAGCTTTCTTAAATTTAACGAAGGTACGGTTGTCCACAAACACAAAATCGGGAGGTTTCTCGATCGAGATAATTCTGTGTAGGTGGTCTGATGCGAGAATTAGTATAGGTCACAAGGTTATGCTATTTATCAGACCACCACTTGGTGCGATCATTTGACAGATCAAAATGGGAGTCATGATGCCCGTTTGAGCTCCTATGGACCCTGGAGGTCCTCTGTTAGGCCCTTTGGTGAATTGGGGGCGCAGTGCGCGAATTAAGAGCAGGTTGCACAGCCGTAGATGCAAAACGCGCATTAATGCGTTGGCAACATGAGGCTACGTAACTTGTGGTCGACTCCCTGTGTATCTTAAGGCCAGAGCAAGTCTTCAGATGCTTCCATCCATTGCATGTATTACACCTGACCGAGGTGGAGTTTGGATAAACGCAAACGTGGCAGAAAAATTCCTCCGGGTCCGAGTTGGAATCAATGCCAGCACGAGTCAGGAGGATACGGAGCAACCCTGCTGCAAAGCGTTGCTCCAGTGACAGCAAACTTAAACTACTTAATAGTGGGATTCTGTAACCAGTCTCTAGTCTCTATTTGAGACATCTTGAGGTAAATTCTCAATTTGTGACTAGTTACTATTCACTAAACAGTCTCTAGCGTTAGTCTCAAAATACTGCCTCAAATTTGAGACCTGGTAGTTAGCAGGTCACAATACTAAAAAGGGCTCTTGTTTGTCATTTTGAAAATACTGAATAGAGATCATCATAGGTATTACTCGATTGTCGTATTTTTATATTTTGTAAGCAACTCAATGATGGAGTCATGTGTAGAAGTTCACGCAAGTGAGACAAGTTCTCTGATCGCCATTCACTTGGGAGTGGCCAGAAACGATTCTTTTACATATGACTCAAGCAGCTCACGACTTCCGGTCTTTGACCAAGTATCCTCTGGGTAGCCTAAGAACATCCGTTTGAAGGCGAGCTAACGTGAGAAGGTGAAACATCCCCTGCATAGGGTTGTGCGCTGGGTTTGGGACCCGCCACGTAAAAAAAACACCCCCAATGAAAAGGAACAACAAGCCTCGGATGAGTGACCCCCCTTTTGATGACGACCATGGCAAACGAAATAAGGACTACGAATTGATGGCATGCACCTGGAATGTCCGGTCCCTTAATTGGGAAGGTGCCGCTGCCCAGCTGGTTGATGTCCTCGTGAAAATAAAGGCTGACATCACCACCGTCCAAGAAATGCGATGGACGGGACAAGGACAGAGACAAGTAGGTCCTTGTGACATTTACTACAGTGGCCATATAAAGGAGCGCAAGTTTGGTGTTGGATTCGTGGTGGGAGAGAGACTCCGTCGCCGAGTACTATCATTCACTGCGGTGAATGAACGTCTAGCCACAATCCGCATCAAAGCGAGGTTCTTCAACATATCGCTGATTTGCGCCCACGCCCCGACGGAAGAGAAGGACGATGTGACCAAAGATGCCTTTTATGAGTGCTTGGAGCGCACTTATGAGAGATGTCCCCGCCACGATGTCAAAATCGTGCTTGGCGACTTTAACGCCAGGGTGGGCAAAGAAGGTATCTTTGGCACTACGGTCGGTAAATTCAGCCTCCACGACGAAACATCCCCAAATGGGTTGAGGCTGATCGACTTCGCCGGGGCCCGAAATATGGTTATCTGTAGTACTAGATTCCAGCATAAGAAGATACATCAAGCTACCTGGCTGTCTCCGGATCGAAAAACCACCAGCCAGATCGATCATGTTGTGATAGACGGAAGACACGTCTCCAGTGTTTTAGATGTGCGTGCGCTCCGAGGTCCTAACATCGACTCGGACCACTATATTGTTGCAGCCAAAATTCGCACCCGCCTCTGTGCAGCAAAAAACGCACGCCAACAAACACAAGGAAGGTTCGACGTCGAGAAGCTGCAATCACAACAGACAGCCGAACGTTTTTCTACTCGGCTTGCACTCCTGCTCTCTGAGAGCACTCATCAACAATTCGGTATAAGGGAACTGTGGGACGGCATTTCAAACTCCTTACGTACAGCTGCAACTGAAACCATTGGTTTTCGGAAAGTGCAAAAGAACAGCTGGTACGACGAGGAGTGCCGTGTCGCAGCGGAGAGAAAACAGGCTGCCTACCTCGCAACGTTACGATCGACCACAACACGCGCGGGATGGGATAGATACCGAGAGTTGAAGAGGGAAGCGAGACGCATTTGCAGACAGAAGAAGAAAGAGGCCGAAATGCGTGAGTACGAACAGCTCGATAAGCTGGCCGACAGGGGTAATGCTCGAAAATTCTACGAAAAGATGCGGCGGCTTACAGAAGGTTTCAAGACCGGAGCATACTCCTGTAGAACTCCCAAAGGTGATCTAGCCACCGATGCCCAGAGCATACTTAGATTATGGAGGGAACACTTCTCCAGCCTGCTGAATGGCAGTGAAAGCACAACACCGGGAGAAGGCGAACCCGATTCCCCAATCGATGACGATTGAGCAGACGTTCCATTACCCGACCATGAAGAAGTTCGAATAGCAATCACCCGCCTGAAGAACAACAAAGCGGCAGGGGCCGATGGATTGCCGGCCGAGCTATTCAAACACGGCGGCAAAGAACTGATAAGGAGCATGCATCAGCTTCTTTGTAAAATATGGTCGGACGAAAGCATGCCCAACGACTGGAATTTAAGTGTGCTATGCCCAATCCATAAAAAAGGAGACCCCACAATCTGCGCCAACTACCGTGGGATTAGCCTCCTCAACATCGCGTACAAGGTTCTATCGAGCGTATTGTGTGAAAGATTAAAGCCCACCGTCAACAAACTGATTGGACCTTATCAGTGTGGCTTCAGACCTGGTAAATCAACAACCGACCAGATATTCACCATGCGCCAAATTTTGGAAAAGACCCGTGAAAGGAGAATCGACACACACCACCTCTTCGTCGATTTCAAAGCTGCTTTCGACAGCACGAAAAGGAGCTGCCTTTATGCCGCAATGTCTGAATTTGGTATCCCCGCAAAACTGATACGGCTGTGTAAACTGACGCTGAGCGGCACCAAAAGCTCCGTCAGGATCGGGAAGAACCTCTCCGAGCCGTTCGATACCAAACGAGGTTTCAGACAAGGCGACTCCCTATCGTGCAACTTTTTCAATCTGCTGCTGGAGAAAATTATTCGAGCTGCAGAACTTAATCGAGCAGGTACAATCTTCTATAAGAGTGTACAGCTGCTGGCGTATGCTGATGATATTGATATCATCGGTCTCAACACCCACGCCGTTAGTTCTGCTTTCTCCAGACTGAACAAGGAAGCAACGCAAATGGGTCTGGCAGTGAACGAGGGCAAGACGAAATATCTCCTGTCATCAAACAAACAGTCGTCGCACTCGCGACTTGGCACTCACGTCACTGTTGACAGTCATAACTTTGAAGTTGTAGATAATTTCGTCTATCTTGGAACCAGCATTAACACCACCAACAATGTCAGCCTAGAAATCTGACGCAGGATTACTCTTGCCAACAGGTGCTACTTCGGACTGAGTAGGCAATTGAAAAGTAAAGTCCTCTCTCGACGAACAAAAACCAAACTCTATAAGTCGCTCATAATTCCCGTCCTGCTATATGGTGCAGAGGCTTGGACGATGACAACAACCGATGAGTCGACGTTGCGAGTTTTCGAGAGAAAAGTTCTGCGGAAGATTTATGGTCCTTTGCGCGTTGGCCACGGCGAATACCGCATCCGTTGGAACGATGAGCTGTACGAGATATACGACGACATCGACATAGTTCAGCGAATTAAAAGACAGCGGCTACGCTGGCTAGGTCATGTTGTCCGGATGGATGAAAACACTCCAGCTCTGAAAGTATTCGACGCAGTACCCGCCGCGGGAAGCAGAGGAAGAGGAAGACCTCCACTCCGGTGGAAGGACCAAGTGGAGAAGGACCTGGCCTCGCTTGGAATATCCAATTGGCGCCACGTAGCGAAGAGAAGAAACGATTGGCGCGCTGTTGTTGACTCGGCTATAATCGCGTAAGCGGTGTCTACGCCAGTAAAGAAGAAGAAGCAACTCAAACACAAAAAAGTTAAAAATAAATAAATTTTACATAAATTTCATAAACATTATGAAACAAAGTCAACATATATTTTTATTTTTATTTATAAATATGTTGTATAGAAAATTTAATATCTGTTATCGACAGATTTATTTTCATTCAAGTGTAAAAACATCTCTGATTAATAAAATGTAATAGATTTTGTGACTGTCGCTAACAGAATAGTAAAATCGTCTGAGGTCTCAAAAATTGTCTCTTCACTTAAAATCTCAAATTTAGAGACTTGAGACTGTATCACAGTACAGAATCGCACGGTAAGACTTACCTATCTAAACGTGGTTAGATCATCGAAATAACAGCCCTTGGCTACATAAAATCCGGGTCAGTTCTGCGGCGTAGAACCGGCTGTTGTGAGAGTTGTTGCAAATATATATCTTCTTTATTGGCGTAGACACCGATTACGCGGTTATAGCCGAGTTTATAACAGCGTGCCAGTCGTTCTTCTTTTTCGCTTTTTGGCATCAATGGAGTTTTCAAGGCTAGCCATATCTTCCTAAACCTGGTCTTTCATGATTCGGGAATCGGGTTCGCCATTTTCTAGTGTTATGCTTTTACTGTCATTACTATAGGCATCAGTTACTAGTACACTTCTGGGCTTTCTACAAGAGTATGCTCTGGTCTTAAAATCTTCTGCCGCATCTTTTCGTAGAATTTTCGGGCATTACCCCTGTCGGCCAGCTTGTCAGGCTTTTCGTACTCACGCATTTTAGCCTCACTTTTTGTCTGGGAATGCTTCCCTTATCTATCCCATCGCCGATTTGTTGTGATCAATTGCAACGTTGCGAGGAAGGCAGCTTGCTTTCTCTTCACTATGACACAGCACTACACATCCTACCAGTTGTTCTTTTGCTTTTTCCAAAAACCAATGGTTTCGTTTGCAGCTGTACGTAAGAAGTTTGAAATTCAAAATTAACTTAAGTATATGAGAAATAATTATTACTTAGTAGCGTGCTCTTGGTTGACCATAACTGCAGTACATCGTAGATGCATTGAATTTTTATACTCTGACTAACTTGTCACGAAGTTTGTAACATCCAGAAGGAAGCGTCGAAACCCTATAAAGTATATATATGTATGTAGGATGTAAAAATAAAAAGTCACTAATTTTCCGATACACTTCTTCGGTTTACTTCATTCACCGTTTATTGGCGATATTTTATAGAACATACTTAACGTGTGCGCACGAAAAAAGTGGTCACATAGAAATCCGCACAGCTTAGAAATTTTTAACCGAAAAATCAAAATTTGCACAGAAAAGTATGGTTAGTATAAAATTTGTCAGCATTGAATATACACGTTCGCGAATAGGTTTTGCGCAAAAAGCTGGAAAATCCAGGCGTGCCTCACAGCGACATCGGCTAAAAATTAATAATTGCAAAATCTTCGGTACCTTTCGTGCTTCAGAGATACAGTGACTCCTTATCATTGAATATAAAGGCCGGTAGTGGTAGAAAACAAGGATTTGGATCTCCACTTATAGCAAAAAAAGTGTTGACCTATTTGAAACGAAATCCTGGACTTTCAGTACGAGAGGTCGCCAAAAGAGTGCAAATGTCACCTTCATATTATATGTACAGAAAGTACGCAAACGAAATGCAGCACCAAACCGCAATGATAATCAACATGTTGGCAAAACGACGTGCTGGACAATTATATGAAAAGTTCTTGCCTAATTTTAACTGCGTTGTAATGGACGATGAATCCTATGTAAAAGAGGACTTTAAACAAATTCGGGGGCAACAATTTTACACAGCACACAAATGGGGAAATCTTTCTGGTAAATTAAAAAATAAAAATAGCTTGACAAATTCCCAAAGAAATTCTAGTATGGCAGGCCATTTGCCAGTGTGGCTTTAAAAGTGAAATCAAGAAGTTTATGTTAATCAGTGCTTATAAAAACGTCTTTTGCCTTTAATTAAGCTTCATGAGAATACAGTACTCTTAGTAGCTGCCATACAAACTAAACGATCGGAATCAAGTTCTTGTATGGAAAACTTTTGCATTTGACAAGATATATTCACGAAATTTGGTATAGATCATATTCTAAGGCAACAATGTAATCTTCGAAGAAATTGTTCAGATCGGCTCACTATAGCATATAGCTGCCATACAAACCGAACGATCGGAATCAAGGACTTGTATGGAAAACTTTCGCATTTGACGTGGTATCTTCACGAAATTTGATATGGATTATAGTAGGGGAGCCTGGAGTGCTAAATTTGCAGTTAGTGGAGCGTCATGGAGACTTACTAGATTGTCGAGATAACGTTAAAAAAAAAAGAAAGTCTAGGTCAAGTTTTCCATTTTAATGGGGGGGGAGAGCGGGTGATTATTTTCAAAAATGTAAAAAAAAACAGTCACATAAAAATACTCAAGCGCGTCAGTCATTTATGGTATATACGCGCATTGTATTTCTGATAGTCGATATATATTAATCTGACAATCAATTCAAGGGGGAGGGCCGTAATAAGAGGTTAAAAAAAAGTTATTCGAGCGTGTCAAATTTTCAAAGCCAATGTTAATGAACCTCTAAACAGTGTGCCATTTAAATTTCTAACAATTTCGACGTGACCAAAAGTCATGACTGATTTTAAAACTTGTAAAAAAAAGGTGACCTTGAGATACTCGAGCGCGTAAGAGGATGAACTTGATGTCAGAGTCTTCCCAAAAGATAATCTGACAATTATATAGAGGGATATCGTTAATCTGACGATTTAAAAGTGGAAGAATTCTGTTTGGTTCTTGTTTTTGTTATAGGATGTAATAAAAAGAGTGTATACGTATATATGTATAGAAAATTTAATAATTTATTAATATGAAAATAGATCTAAATATTAAAAAAAAAATTAGAGTTTGTAGAGTAAACTGTTTGTTTTTTTCATACGTTTCTTCGCCACAGAAAACACATTTGACACTAACGTCACTCATTTTTACAATGGATGTAAAACTGATCGCTGTAAACGAAAAAAAAATTAGAAAACAACACAAACAAACAAAAGTGTCAAGCGTCTGCTAACAACAACCACGCTATGGTGATCAGCTGAGATGGCCTGACCTTTTGTCGACGATTTTACCTGTATCGCCCCATGGAAACTGTCAGATTATAAGATTTCGTGATTCTGACAGAATTACCTTTAAAATGAAAAAAAAAAAATCTTTCGCGCTCGAGTATTTTAAGGTGACTTATTTTTTTTTTATAAATTTGTTACCCTGCTATTTCTCTAGGTCACCCTCAAACTGTCAGAATATTGAAATATACACTCGTCTTAATGTATTTAATTTACCATCTCTTAATCTGACGCGCTCGAGTTTCCCGAAGGATCGATTTTTTTCTCTAATCTGACGAACTCTCCCCAACGCACCCCTCCATATTAAGGGCTCATATTTGGTAAGGGTACATAAAAAGGTGCAATGTTTCGCCCCATAAAATTTTCTGACACGCTTTAGTAACTTCGAAAATCCCCGCATGGGCTCCCCTACTATTACTGCTTAAGGTAATAACATAATCTCCGAAGAAATTGTTCAGATCGGTTAACTATAGCATAAAGCTGCCTTACAAACAGAATGATCGGAATCAAATGTTCGCATGGGAAACTTCCTCATTTGACGATATATCTTCAAGAAATTTGGTATTATTCATAGAAATAATGTAATATTGGAAGAAATTATTCAGATCGGTTCACTATAGGATATAGTTGCCATATAGACCGAACGATCGGAATCAAGGGCACGCATTTGACGTGGTATCTTCACGAAATTTGACATGGATTACTGCTTAAGGTAATAACATAATCTCCGAAAAAATTGCTCAGATAGGACTGTTAAAAAAAACAACAAAAAATTAATATTTTTCAAAAGTTATATTTTTTTATTCAAAGTAGTTTCCATGTGCTTCGATACAGCGTTTAGCCCGGTCAATTAGCATTTCAAATGAGTGTTTAAGGTAATTTTTCGGAATGCTCTTGAGAATATCGGCCGTCGCCTTTTAGATAGCTGAAATGTCTTGAAACCAGTGTCCTTTCATGGGCAAATGAAGTTTTCCAAATAGGTAAAAATCGCAGGGTGCCAGATTAGGTGAGTAGGGTGAGTGATTAATGGTTAATATGGAGTTTTTTGTCAAAAAATCAGTGACAAGCGTCGACCGATGACACGGCGCATTATCGTGCAACGGGCGCCAGGACCCTGCCTCACGGTATTATGGTCGAGCACGACGAATGCGTGACAAAAGACGCTTCATAACACCAAGGTAAAACACAGAATTAATTGTTTGGCTAGGTGGGACGAACTCTCGGTGTACAATACCCTCGGAATCGTAAAAACAAATCAGCATTGTCTTTATTTTTGACTTCTGAAGACGACTTTTTTTCGGTGATGGCTCTCGACCTCACGACCTTCTTGGAATCGCTTAACCTCTACTCATGCACATTACTACGGGATAGGCACTAATCACCATAAACTTTTTTCATCATTTGAAATGTTTCGTGTTCCCAAGTTTAAGACAAAATTTAATATTTGCTCTTTGTTCAAAATGCATTTTACGACCGATAACCAAAAGCTGCTGTCACTTTTTGATAACATCGATTGTAGTTATCCAATTGTCTTAAAATTTTTACGAAATGTCAACAAGGGATCAAACTTTTTATTTCATATCCTCACCAATAGGTGTCGCCACCTGAAACAGTTATATTTAAAAAGTTCTGTTTCTTTTGCGACAGACCTTGTATACATACATATTTGCTTCGGTGCAGCCGAAGTTAACGGGTTTTCTTGTTATTAGTTTTCGTTGTTACTTGTTGACGTTTGTTATTTTTTAACGGTTGGTATTGGGGTGTTTCTCGTTTTTTATTGTTTTCATTTAATTAGTTTTATGTATCGCTGGAATATCGGTTTGTTTTCATATGGTAGGGTATACCTACAACTTTAGGGTGTGAATATACAAGTATTTACAGACATATAAATGGATATATCGAATTCCGAGGTGAACTTACTATAATGACTGGACTATGTATGTTACGCTTGAATTAGCAAACCGACCATTGACACGAAAAATACCTTTCGTGTCTAGAAATGGGTTTAGAACTAAGAGTGAGCTCTTTTTATCAATTGGCTTCGATTCTCTTAATAATGATATATCGTGGCTGTAGTAGCGCGCTTGAGAATATGCGACTAGTGCGACCTTTCCCTTTTATAACTCTAGGTGCGTCACTGTATGGCATGCGAAATTGTTTTGAGTTGCTCTATAAATTTAAACATGTAAGCAACAACTCTGAGGGCTCTTGGAAACGATGAAAATCGTTCAAAGATGTCGGCATCATCCAATAATGTGTTGCTGCCACGTTAGGCACTTCCTTCGCCATGAGAGCGATTTTTCTGGTAATGCAGCTGTGCATATACATACATATTTACCAGAATGGGATCCTAATTGTGTGTGGGAATATTCTGTGTCAATAGTATCGACAAACAATTTGAAACAGTTTATTGAAGTTATATGAATTTTTTCGTAAAATGGGATCCTAATTGTGTGTGGGAATATTCTGTGCCAATAGTATCGACAAACAATTTGAAATAGTTTATTGAAGTTTTATGAATTTTTTCGTAACGTGCTTATAGGAGCTTCCCAAGCAAAATTGAAATTTAATGTGATGAAAAATGAATGTGATAATTTAGGATGGTTTATGTACACGGTTGTAAACATGTTCCGGAAGGACCAAAAGAGTTCTGCAAATAAATATATTCCATAATATTTTGCTTTTTGTTTACTGTTATCAATTACGCGTAGTTAATGCTGATTTTGAGTGGATACATAAATGGCACAGATTACTTCGCCGGAGTAGTACTCGCGCAGATTTTAATTTAAGGACATCATTTTTTGTGTTCTTAAAAAATAAATAATTAAAAGTATTTCAGTGAAAGAAATAATATAAAATGAGATCTTAAAAGCATACTACAATAGCAGTGGCCGAAATTGCTAAATTAATGGAAATTTCTCGTAAAAAAGCAACAACGAATTTCCCAAGTTAAAGGCAGGATTCGGAAGCCAAGACCACCAATCATTGGGCTTAGAAATAACCTCTAGACTTGTCAGACGACGTCTGCATCAGTCAAAATTGTTTGGGCGCATATCGAGGAAGGAACAAATCCTTTAAAAAAATATTTCAAAACGACTGATCTTCGCCAAAGCTCATTAAGAGAAAAGCTTAAATTTTTGAAAAAATGTATTTTGGTGTGACGAAACAAAGGTTAACAGGAAAGGACCAGATGGCAGAATATTTGTACATCGTCATAAGTGCCAAAAATGGACAAGTTTCAGTAGTTGCACATTTTAAAAAACCATATGGAACCATATGCTTTTGAGTCTATGCCAATTAAATAAAAATTTATGCAAGACAACGATACCAAACACGCCTCGAAGCTAGTAAAAAATTGATTTTTTACAGAGAGGATAGATATTTTGGATTGGCCAGCGCAAAGTCCTGACTTAAATCCAATTGAAAACCTATAGAATGAAGTCAAGACTGAAATTGCAAATGTTGATTATAAAACTATGGACGATGTCTGATCTGCCCTTAAAAAAACTTGGTACGCTAAATCTAAAGCTAATTGTCAGAATCTCGTAGAAAGTATGGGTCGCAGGTGTGAAGCAGTCATTAAAAATAAAGGTTACAGCACAAAATATTAGCAATAAAAACGACACATAAATGGCACTTTAGTTATATCTTCTTTCTTGTGTTACAGTCTCCTAAATGTTTTGAGTAAAATAAATGTTTTTAAATAACAATGAAATGTTTTTTTAAAGGCTCATTTTTTGTCTTCAATAACAGTACAAAATGAACTTGCAATTCATTGATAAAAAAAATAATCATCAAAATGCGAAAACTTTGTTATAATAAGCTAGACACATAAATGGCACAACCTAAAAAAGGTGGACAATTTTGTTCATATTGCATTTTTATAAATTTTGTCCCATACAAACGTTTTTATTGTTAATATTTTGTGCTGTAACCAATTTTTTTAATGACTGCTTCACTCCTGCGAATATATATGTATGTATATTTTATATAATATGTACTTATAATTGTGTCGGTAATTCTTATAGGTATATGTCAGCGCACCCTAATAGTGTGTGGATGTTGGTATGCGTGTGTGAGTGTATGTGTATACAGTTTAGGGAATTTCATTAGAAGAACTTAGTTCTTATTATTGCATCGGACGTTGTAGTGCTGCGATTGGTTGTCTGCATGTTGTCGCTTTGAGAAGTACCGTTTTAGCGGGGCGCCAGCGTGGTGACGCTGTCCCCGAGTGTGGTTCGGTGGCAAGCACAGAAAGATTCCTTCTTCAGTTGTGTTTTAGAACTTAGTGAGTGAAGTGTATGAAGTGAACAAAGTTGTTTAAATGAGTTAAGCATCCACCCACGCTCCTCGGGAAAACTGGCGCACTCTAACAAGACAGCTTAATTCACCACAGCTGATGACATTAAAACAACTCACCATACCTATACACTCACTCATAAAAAAGGATGGACAAGGAGAAAGCAGATACAATTCGGTCATCAATTCGTTCTGCACAAGCCGCCCAGCCACAATTTTCACACTTTCGCTTCTATACTGGGCCGCGGAGTTCCCACTTCTTTTCGATCGTCATCGTTCCACCCGCGCCGACAGCGATCCAACTCTTCTACCTATATACATACATATTAGGGTGTGTCATTCTGAGGCAACCTTTTTTTTCAACTGAAAAACAGGCTCAAAACTTTCGAAAATGTGTAAAAAAAAAAGTCACTCAAAAGATGAGCTCCTAATATTAATATTAAGAGGTGCCTATTTCAAATTTTCTGTTTTCCATATAAATTATCGAGAACCGAGTTTTCTCGTAAAATAGTCGATTTTTCGGAATCGATCCCAGTAGTCGAAGTCGATTACGATCGGTTCTTAACATTCGAAAATTGCAATTGCAATCAAAACCAATTGTGGGACAAAAAATCAAAAGAAAGTGCGTGAACATAGTGCAGTGACACAAAAAAAAAACAAAAAGAAAAGAAGCAGTGACCCACACAAACAAACCAAAACAACAATACATATATGTATACACATATGTCTGTGAGGTAAAAAAAAAAAAATGTGAAGAGAGCGTGAGCGTATTATGTCCTTTATTAATTTAATATATGCACATATGTATGCCCAAAATTGTAGTTGATATAATACCTGTAATTAAAATCCGCTTTAACGGCAAAAAAAAAAAAAAATTTAGCGCTTAAGGTAATGTATGTCAAATATAAAAAAGGCATAAAAGCTTACCTTTTTGTTATCGAAACACCACAAGTTACCAAAAGCAACTAAAATTTGATCAATTACTTGCGAAAAATTTCCGGCAAACCCTTTCTGCATAATAAAACAGTAAGCGGGATTGTATACTCGTATATGTACTTAGTATAGAAAAGACAAAAATACAAACAAAATAAAAATAACTAAATTTACATACATATATGCATATATATTTAGTGGAAACATTCATATACATATATGTACATATAACATACTTACATACATACATATGCATAATTGCCAAGCGCAAAATATATATGTATACATACATTTACAAACATACATATATTTATAATACATATTAGACGAGGGTTCTAATTGTAAAAGTGCATATTTATTTAAATATAAACATATACATATGTACATAAGAGAAAATAGCTTTTTCAAGTACCTCTCTCCCTCAAAAGAAGAAAAATAAATAACAACAAAATATACATACTTTGCAAGAACTATGCAAAATATTTCTTAACACATTTGTACACACACATGCTATAAGTCCACATTGGCAATTATATGGCAATACCTCTTGTTCTTTGGCAAACAAAAACAAGCAGGATTGCATCCAAAAAGCAAATTGATCTCTCTAACGAGCTCTCAATTGCTTACGAATAAAACATAATCATAAAATCACACAAACAATTCGTGCATACATATGTAAATAGCGCATTGATCTCTGCAACGAGCTCTCAACTGCACAAAACATAAGCACATACAAGACCAGGTATTAGGGTGTACCTAAATTCAAAATATTCGGACATCAAATATTTTGATATATAAAAAACGCGGGTTAATAGTAATTATCAATTCAAAATAAAATATAAATAAAAATAATACCATTGCAAGTAAATAAAAAACGATAATAATAAAATATACGTTTTTACCCGATATAATCTGAAAAAACTCTTATTTATTTAAAAAGAGTATACAATTACACTATATCGCTTCGATTAAATGCTACAAATCGGTTTACACTGAGAAAAATTTAGTTCATTTTGACAAATATTTTAATATATAATATAACAATAATGGTTAATAACAAAAATCAAAGTACACCTGGAGCTACGCGCTCAAAGCAGGCTATTGAATTCATTTCAGAAAGTGACAGTTTAACAAGATGCTGCACTAGATTTGCCGTTTCACCGATTCACGAAAACTCGGAATCGTTATTAGAAGTAAAAGGCCAAAATCTTAAAAATTTTTGGACTCGCCTCCAATCGGCTCATGACGCCATTGTAGAATCTGACGATTCAGATCTACCTCAAAATTTTAAATCATCGGCTTACGATATTTACGAAAACTGCTTGGACCAGTATGAAGAAACGAAAGCTATGATCTCCGATCAATTAAAGCTAATTGAAGCAATTGCACCTACTCCACATCCGAGAGTAGAGCTGCCACAAGAAGACAGTCAGAAGGCAAGTTCAGGCATCCAACTCGAGTTGCCCGCATGTGACACAGAAACCTTTTACGGAGGTTATGAAGAATGGCCGCCCTTCCGGGACATGTTCACGGCCGTGTACATAAACCATCCTTAATTATCACAAGCGCAAAAATTGTATCACCTCAGATACAAAACGAAAGGTCAAGCAGACGTAATAGTCAAACAGTTCGCTCTCAATGACGAAAATTTCAATTTTGCTTGGGAAGCTCTTAAAGCACGTTATGAAAACGAAAGAATATTGGTCGATAAGCAAGTAACGACACTATTAAACTTGCTTAAAATCAAGAAAGAAACAAGTGAAGAATTTGTAACACTACAATCCACTGTTTCTAACTGTTTGTCGGTTCTATCGACATTAACACCCCTATTCTGTGCATTTGACAAATTAATAAAATATTGACAATTAACTCAAATATTTATCAAGCGAGAAATATTTTGGTATTCTGTGACAATCTTGATAAAAGAAAAAGCTTCAATTCGCAAAGCTTCTCCCCACACGTGTGGTGAACAAAATAATGTAAATAACAACGGCTGATTTCTATTCAAATTATATTGATAGCAATATGCGTGCAGTTAATTGATGTTTTTATTCCAAATTTTCTAAAAAATCTGGAATATATTTCAAATAAATTTACTTAAATTAGTATGTTATTAATACTTGCCCCGATTTTATAAAATTTTCCTCCTCACTTTCACAATAAGTTTTGCTACAGCCCGCAGATTTCTCGAAATGGACGACTGACTCATGGGCACGTCAACTTGCCTTGTTACCTACACATTACTGGTATGAGCCGTGTCCAAAGAAGTTCAAAGCTGCTAGAACTCTTAGAGTTAAAGGTAGTGACGGTAAATTTCACGAGTTAATCGAAAATTTTGCGCAAAGGTATTCTCACTCAAAGAAAATGGATTGCTATCATCACGTAAACATTTTAAATGCCGCGCGCGATTCCCATTCTCACAATTTTCATCTTCGTTTAACAATAATAACATATCTTCCATTTTCACAACAAGATGCACAAACAGATATTTAATTCATAACGAGCACTGTCAAGAGCATATGACATCTTAACAACTTATAAAGAAAAGAGCTTTTTATTTCAGACACAGAACACGAAATGCTTGATAAATTTCAAATTTTGACAAATTATAAATACACCCGCGGCCAAGCGTAACTTACCACTTGATTTTTTTCACTATTTTCAATTTTTTCGTTCTTTGGGTAACTTTTTTATGGATTTAATAGAATACGGGGAATATATAGATATATATATATATATATATATATATATCTATAACGCTGTCAGTTCGACTGGTTGTCTTCCTTCTCATACCTGTTCTTTTCTTTGTCTCCAAGTGGTCCTCCTGATTCTTTTTTTTTAATAAATTGAGCACCGAGGGATGACTACAGCCGATTCTTCTAGAAATTTCTCTACATGAAACTCCTTCTTCTGCCAAAGTGAAAATAACCACTTTTTCATCGCGAGCAAGTCGTTTGTTTTTGGAGCTCATTTTGTATGCCTCCCGACATAACGATTGATATATGTTTGACACAACTTGTTTTTTTTTTTTATTATTTTATATTTGTGTAAGTCAAAGATCATTTCGTTAAAACTTAACGGAAAAATTCCATTACCGCAACAAGTACCGTTACAATGAGTGATAGAACACGTGTTCGCTAAAAATTTTCTTAATGGTAAGTTACGCTTGGCCGCAGGTGTATGTTGAATTTGTCAAGTGCACAGAATAGGGACCCAATTCTGGTAAACATTTGCACCGCCGCATTACCAGAAAGGTCGTTACTTCTATGGGAGCAATCGCTCTCATCACGAAAAAAGTGCCCAACGTGGCAACAAATGGAAGATTTTCTCACCACCCAATATGAAATTGCGGAAAGGTTAGAAGAAAAAATACTCAAAACTAAGAACAAACACGACCAGAACGGAAGCTTAAATAGACCCCAAGCTAGAAGCAACAAAAATTTAAACAAAAGCTTTTACAAAACGCAAACGTTCATATCAGAACAAAGAAAACAAACGTCATGCGAACTATGCACAAGAGGGCATAAACTGATATCTTGCGACAAGTTTAAAAAACTATAGATTAATGAAAGAAACAATTTCGTGAGATCAAAAAAATTATGCACAAATTGCTTGTCACATGCGCACACATATAAAAATTGCAAAAGCAAATTCAACTGCTTATATTGTCACAAAAAACACCATATGCTTCACTACAGCACATTTCCTAGCTCACCCCAAAGAAGCTCTTATACACAAAGATCCTCAGATTTAATTGCAAAAGCAAATCCTAAAACACAAAATACTAAAAATTGCCAAGAGACACCATGCTGCTCAATAGCACAAAAATCTCAAACGCTGCACAGCGAAGCAAAAAATGGACTAGTCACAGAACTAGTCACAACCATACCAACTCAAGTTGAGTATAATAAAAACAAATACCTTAATTCACAATTAAGGAAATGTCAAAAGTTAAGGAAACTTCCCCCCATAACTACTCAATCAAATAATGGCCGGTACGTTGTACGACTACCACTAGAACCACAATTTTGCAATACCCCACATAATGGTAGAAAAAACAAAGTCAGATTCCTCCTGACAACTTCATATAAAAACAAAAATATATGTTCGTAACTTTTCGACCCCGCAGGATGGCTTTCGCCAATAATGATACAAAAATCCTGCTTAAAAAATGTCAAACTATGTGGCGCGGTACAAATACACTTAAACATATAAAAAAAAGTGTCTCAAAAGGTAAAAAAAAAAAAAAACAAAAAAAAAAAACCCAAAATTGACACTTTTCATACAATATTGCCCCACAGAGGCTTAAATTTTCAAAAAAGTAAAATCTCAAAAGCAAATTAAGGGATCACCATACTCCCAATGCAATACTGTGACGCACCTAGACTTAACAAAAGCAAAGGTAGCTCTTATCACACCTACATTAGCGTTTCTCATAAGGGTAGTTGGTGAGAATCTGTTGTACAACTTGAACATACCACTTAAAAAATTATTATTCTAATGAAGCCGTTCGCAATAACCGGCCACTCTCTCGCAAGAACCCTCTAATTCCACAGCTCAAAACTCAAGGCTAAAGAGCACGCACCCTCGCCATATCTGAGTCAGACGTGGCGTCGCTATATTTCATAACAATAAAAAAATGAAAACCATTTCAGAAAAGGCAAAGAATACATAACCAATATACCAAATCAATAAAATAAGAAATTGTAAATAACCGCAAAGAAAATTAATAACAGCAAACAACGCATACACTGTTTTACTATAAGTCGGATGAGGCCGCAAAATATAGTTCCTAGTTCCTCGCCATACACATCTACGAGTAAAATAAATAAATAGCAAATATTATGTTAAAAACTTAAGGCATTTTCAGAATGGACAGCATGTATTCTGCGCCCCCGGCAATTCTATCAGCAGTATGCCGAAATACATGCAAGAGTATATATGTACATACGCAATACTAGGCAAAATATTCGCCTAGGGGGCCTAGGATGTTTAAATGAGTTAAGCATCCACCCAAGCTCCTCGGGAAAACTGGCGCACTCTAACAAGACAGCTTGATTCACCACAGCTGATGACATCAAAACAACTCACCATACCTATACACTCACTCATCAATAAGGATGGACAAGGAGAAGGCAGATACAATTCGGTCATCAATTCGTTCTACACAAGCCGCCCAGCCACAACTTTCACACTTTCGCTTCTATACTGCGCCGCGGAATTCCCACTTCTTTTCGATCGTCATCGTTCTTCATCATCAACTCTTCTACCTATATATGTACATACATATATTTTCGCAAAGCATTCTTTAAACAAACGATGTCTTTAAATAAATTGTGCCTGCTAAATAAATAACTTTTTTCCATTTTAAACACTCGCGCGAGTGTGTTGTATTCCCCAATAAATTGGGTCGGTAAATAACTAAAAGTAAACAAACTGAAAAGCCGAAACTCGCTGCGTTATTACGATGTCTCAAAACGACGATCTGGCTGCAACATCAGAAGTGGGCTCTGGCTCGCTACCTAACGAATTAGATGGGCCATGGCGAGTTGTAATGGAGATGCAAAACAAAAATTTGATTGAACTTATCAAGGCCGTTCAATCATCGACACCCGAAACAACGAATAAAAAAACAATTACACTACCAAAATTTAACGCAGACCTTGAGCCCAAAGGAGAGATGATTCATCATGGTCAGACGTTTATAACAACATTCGACTCTGGAGCGGAATGTTCATTAATTAAACAAAATATGTGTATCAAATTAGTTGGTAAGAGAATTAACAATGTTGTGATGTTAAAGGGTATTGGTGGTGCCGGCATATGTAGCACATTACAGATACTTAGCAACGTAAAAATTAGTCAACGCTATATTGAAGTTTTGTTTCATGTTGTGGACAATGAATATTTGAAAAATTATATTATTATTGGTCGAGAAGTATTGTCCCCTGGATTTAATGTTATAATATCACCAGGTAAATTCGAAATTATTAGATCAAAAACTTTAAACTTTTGTTAAAATGATGAGAAATTTTGTGAATTAAATACTGATCTTGTTGGGGAAGATAGAGATAAATTACAAAATTTATTGGGAAAATATTCAAAATCTTTTATTAAGGGAATTCCTTCGAGTAGAGTTATTCCGGTGAAATGAAAATTAAATTAGTAGACCCACGAAAAACTGTTCAAAGAAGACCATATAGGCTTAGCCCAAATGAAAGAGAATTAGTACGAGACAAGATTAATGAATTATTGCAATGTAAAATTATAAGGCCAAGTTGCTCACCTTACGCTAGTCCCGCTAACGGCACTCATCGTTTGTGTGTTGATTACCGTGAGTTAAATTCTAATACAGTCGCAGATAGATATCCCTTGCCCCTTATATCAGACCAGATAGCCAGACTTTATGGAGCGAAATATTTTACATGTTTAGATATGGCAAGTGGGTATTATCAAATTCCCATGCACGAAGAGTCGGTAGAGTGTACAGCATTTGTCACTCCAGATGGGCAATATGATTTTTTGGCAATGCCTTTTGGACTCAAGAATGCCCCTTCAATATTTCAACGCACAGTTATGCAGACACTTGGAGATCTTGCAAATACGTTTGTTGTCGTTTATATGGATGATGTAATGGTGGCTGCTGCAACAAAAAGTGAGGCTTTGGAAAGGTTACAAATCACTCTTGAGTGTCTCACGAATGCTGGATTCTCATTCCATATAGAAAAATGTTCTTTTCTCAAGTCAACAGTTCAATATCTAGGATATAAAGTGAGTGCAGGTGAAATCCGCTCGAATTCGCGTAAAGTTACAGCGTTAACTACTTTGCCACCTCCTCAGTCAGTCTCTGCTTTACGTCAATTTATTGGATTGGCGTCTTATTTCAGGCAAATTATGAAAGGATTCTCCTGTTTTATGAAACCGTTATATCTTTAAACCTCGGAAGAGAATGATTTTGAAATGAATGATGAAGAAATTAGACAAAAAGTTATTTCTATCCTTATGCAAAAACCAGTCTTAGTAATTTTTGATCCGAACCACTCTATTGAGTTGCATACCGATGCAAGTTCTCGGGGATACGATGCCATTTTGTTACACAAAATCAACAACAAGTCGCATGTCATTGAATATTTTAGTAAAGCTGCTTTTCCTGCTGAATCATGGTATCATTCTTATGAGTTGGAAACTCTTGCTGTTGTTTTGTCTATAAAACATTTTCGCCATTATTTATTAGGTAGAAATTTTGTTGTCTTCACTGGTTGTAACTCACTTAAAGCACCAAGAACTAAACAGGATCTATGTCCCAGGGTACAAAGATGGTGGGCGTATTTACAGTCTTTTACATTTGACATATAATATAAAGAAGGTAAACGAATGTCTCATGTTGACTTCTTTTCAAGAAATCTGCCTTCAGCAGAGTTGACTTGCAAAATTCCAGAAAAACGACTTAATTTGGCAGAAATATCTGACAATTGGCTTTTGGCCGAACAGCGTCAAGATTCTGAAATAGTTAATATTGTAAATAAAGTAAAAGAAAATTCTCCTGCTGAGGATATTGCTAATCGAAAAATTCAGCGAAATGGTAGAACTCGATCTTTACCAATTGTTCCTCGACCATTTAGATGGTCCGTAATAAATCAGATCCATGAGTCCATCATGCATTTGGGATGGGAGAAGACCTTAGATAAGGCCTACGACTATTACTGGTTTGATAACATGTCCAAGTATATTCGAAAGTTTGTTGAGAACTGCATTACGTGTAAAATGTCAAAGTCTTCTTCGGGTAAAGTTCAAGTAAGTCTTCATCCAATACCAAAAGTAAATACACCTTGGCACACCATTCACATCGATATAACTGGAAAGCTGAGTGGCAAGTCTGATCAGAAGGAGTATATCATTGTTCAAGTGAACGCCTTTACCAAATTTGTTTATTTAACCCACACGCTTAAAATTGATGCTGAAAATTGCATAAATGCTGTCACGTCTGCTATTTCTCTGTTTGGAGTACCGGATCGCATGATAGCGGATCAGGGCAGATGTTTCGCCAGCACTAGATTTAGTGAGTTTTGTTCACAACAAAAAATTAATTTGCATTTGATTGCGACAGGTGCAAGTAGAGCAAACGGACAAGTTGAACGCGTTATGAGCACCTTAAAGAACTTATTAACTGCCGTTGAAACTAGCAATCGATCTTGGCAAGATGCATTAGGAGAAGTTCAATTAGCGAGGCATCAAACAAAATTAAGTCCCAAGTTTAAAGGGCCGTTCCAAATAACTGAATTGTTAGAGGGGAATAGATATATGTATGCTCAGGTCTTTGACAAATAATAGAAAATATAAATATGCTCATGAAGACATAAGGAAAATGCCAAATGAGCAAATACCAGTTGACTTTGAAAGTTGTGATAAGGGTTTGAGTAATGAAATAGTTGAAAAATACACTGTTGAAAGAGACAGTAATGAAAGCATGTAAAAAGAAACTGTTGATAGAGACAGTACAGGTGCCTTAAGGGCTAATAATGAAATCTGTAATTACAATGTAAGCACAAGTGCAAAACGATTGTTTTGATCATGGCGTGTGGCGCATTAGATAACAAAATGTTAAACCTGAATGGTTAACGAGAATGTAAAAATGAGCTGTGTCAAAGAAAACAATTTATATTAGTAAAAAAAAAAATGGAAATGTAAATGTATAGTAAGTTGTAATGGAAATTATAAGTTTTTAGATGGAAAATTAGAAGTTATTATTATTTTTTTTATTTTTTTTTATTTATTATTTTTTTTTTTTATATATTATTATTATTATTTTTTTTTATTTATTATTATTTTTTTTTTATTTATTATTATTTTTTTTTTATTTATTATTATTTTTTTTTTATTTATTATTTTACATTGTACCTAGTATATAAAAATAAATACTAACAACAATTCTGGTCTAAATAATTAGGAGAGATACTTAAAAGCTAAATGTTAAGAAATACATTTGCTGCTACTGTTGTATTACTAGGTCGGTCAACCGGATTCCTCGCCCAGCAGTTTCGATGAGTCTGGAAGCTTCCTCATTAACGTGCTGTCTGAGCTTTTTTTTTTGAGACTTTGCTAATTTGGAGATTTCATTTACCACTGAATTCACGCCTAGATCACGGTGCAGGTCAGCAGATCTAATATACCAAGGAGCATTAACCAAAGTCCTTAGTACTTTACTTTGAAAGCGCTGAATGCTGGCAATACAGCTTTGACTTGAGCAACCCCATAGTTGGGCTCCGTAGGCCCAAACTGGCTTTAGGACTTGATTATAAAATAACACTTTGTTTTGTACTGATAGCTTGGATTTCCTGCCAATTAGGTGGTAAAGTTTGCAAATTTCATATCAAGCTCGCTCCTTTTTTTTGACATGTTCTTTCCAGCTTAGCTTAGCATCTAAGGTGATACCTAGGTACTTAGCACTGTTATGGTGTGGTATCGGAATCGTATTTATATAAATTGGAAAATATGCCGGCTTTTTCAAGGTAAAGTCGACATGAATTGATTTGGTGTCGTTTAATTTGATGCGCCACTTAGATGCCCACTTAGTAATTGCGTTGACTGCTGTCTGCACTCGTCTACTAGATACTAAAGTTGACTCTCCGGATGCTAACAAAGCTGTGTCATCCGCAAATATCGCTGTCATATAACTAGGATCAGATGGGAGGTCACTGGTAAAAAGCAAATAAAGCATTGGCCCCAACACGCTTCCCTGGGGAACACCGGCTTCTATCGGTTGCAAGTTTGAATACGCATCCTCTTGTTTAATGCGGAAGTATCTGTCTTTTAAGCATGATGCAATCATTTCACAAAATTGTTTGGGTAGCATGTATTTCAATTTGAGCAGTAGACCCGTATGCCAAACTTTGTCAAAAGCTTGAGACACGTCCAAAAAGGCCGCCGTACAAACGTTCTTTTTATCGATTGTATTTTCAACGAAATTAACGATTCGGTGTACCTGGTCAATTGTAGAATGGTGGTCACGGAAGCCAAATTGATGTGTTGGTATTAGGTGTTTCTGAGCGATTATTGGTTTGAGCCTATTTATGAGTACATTCTCAAAGATTTTAGATAAGGCTGGCAGCAGCGAAATTGGTCTATATGATGTAACATCGTGTACTGGCTTACCCGGCTTAGGTATCATTATGACTTCAGATACTTTCCAAAGCGATGGCACGTATCTTAAGCATAAAGCACTGTTTATAATGTTTACAAGTTTTTTTATACAATTCTTTGGTAAATTGCGTAATATTTCTCCAGTTATTAAATCGTACCCAGGTGCTTTTTTGAGTCTTGTGTTCCCGATAAGATATTTCTTTAATAGTAACAGGAGAAATGCTGATGTGTGGATCCAACCAACTATTTTCACAGTTTATCTCATACCCATCGTTAGGCGTAAATGTGTTTCTCAAATGATTTGCAAATACGGCAGCTTTCTGTTCATTAATTTTTGGCCCATTCAGTTTCGTTTAGTTTTAATGGTGCTACATGTTTTATTTCTTTATTAATATTTCTTGCAGCTTTCCAGAGTGAATAGTCGGTGGATTTATCAGCTGTTAGTTTAGCCAGATAAGTTTTGAAGGCAAAATTTTTAAACTCTTTAATTTGTGCTCTAAGTTTCGCTGTACATTTGTTAAGCTCAGTTTTGAGAGCAGAGGACCTAGTTTGCTGCCATCTCCGTCGAAGCTTACGCTTTTTATGTATACTTTCTAAGATGTGTTTTGGGTATTTGGTACTACTTGGATTCACGCGGGTATTTGGTGTATTCTTCCACGCAGAAGTTATTATTGAATAAACTTTATAAGTTGGTTAATTGGTAACAAAGCATCTTTGATAAAATTGCACGAGGTCGTGTATTGGTCAGGATGGCCGTGTCGGCGCACCCTAATAGTGTGTGGATGTTGGTATGCGTCTGTGAGTGTATGTGTATACAGTTTAGGGAATTTCATAAGAATACTAAGTTCTTATTATTGCATCAGCCGTTGATTGTGCTGCGATTGGTTGTCTGCATGTTGTCGCTTTGGGAAGTACCGTTTTAGCGGGGCGCCAGCGTGGTGACGCTGTCGCCGAGTGTGGTTCGGTGGCAAGCACAGAAAGATTCCTTCTTCAGTTGTGTTTTAAAACTTAGTGATTGAAGTGTATAAAGTGAACAAAGTAAACAAACTAAAAGGACGAAACTCGCTGCCTTATTACGATGTCTCAAAACGACGATCTTGCTGCAACATATACATATAAGCGGATCTTTTGTAATTGTCTTTTGTGCTAATGTGAGCTCGTTTAGAGATCACTGCACTTTGTACATATACATATGTATGTATAACGCTTTTATATGCAATCCTGCTTGTTTTTGTCGGTCAAAAAACAAGGGGTATGAGGGATGTATGCCAATGTATTTTACGTATATACACAAATGTAAGACCGTAGGAAAAGCCAGCAATAATATATTAGTAATATGATTTGTGTTTTTTGAAACTCTTTTCTTTGTTCTTGGTTTTTGTGGGGACAAGTAGCGGTGTATGTCTACTTTCTTTGATTTTGCGATCAGTGCCCTACTCTTAGTGACGGTCAACTCTTCCTTTTTTTTCCGGTGCTAGTCTCCTTCCTTGGTAGTGTGCAGGTCTCGGGGTGTGATGCCCAGGTAAGTTGTTGTGTCTTGTTATTTTTTCTCCCGTGTGGATTTGATGTTTGTATATTGGTTTAGTTTCGCGCCAGTTTTATTTATTGGTATTAATTTTTGTAACGCGCCTATTTGCTGTGTGGAATATGTTTGTGGACGTATACACACTGGTGGTCACATAATTAAGGACACCCCGTTTTCTTTTAAAACATTGGTTTATTTTATAATTTAAAAGCGACATATTTTTTTTAAACCTAAGTTGCCATATTTATTATCTTCTAAGATATAGATTTATCGAAAATTTAACCAAAAAATTTATTTCCATTCAACGTGTGACAATCAATTAATATATATATATTTTGACTTGGTCAACTAATTATAGACACTTTAGATTTTTGGTTAGTATATTAAAAATAATACTAAAAAAATTAAAATTTTATTACGAATTAATATTTTTAGTTAGTATTTTCGGAAAGCCTTTTGATTCAAGCCTAACTTTACAACTTCTAGGCAGGCTACCGCCCAAACGCTGACATCGCTCAGTTGATATGCTCTGTCATACATATTTCCTTTACATTTTGAAATAATTCGTCAGCATTTTTGATTGATTTTTTCCCCAAGCCTTTTTTGACATCTGCCCTGAGGTTTCGAATGAATTTAAGTCCGGGCTCTGGGCAGGCCAATCCAAAACCGTAATGTTTTCGGACGAAAGCCAAGATTTAACATTCCTGGCAGTGTGCTTGGGGTCGTTATCCTGCATAAAAATGTACGGTTCAGGCATAGCTTCACTAACGCCAAAATTCACGCTATTTTAAAGTTTTCCTTCGTTAAAGCCAAATCCGCTAGAGAAAAGATCTGTGAGATTAATGGTGTTTTGGGGGATGGTACTCTATCATTTCGGAACTTCGGAGGAATGGTTTCGACGATTCAGTTCGGGTGAAAACGACACCATGGATAAGCCAGCCGGCGGAAGACCTGTGTCTACGAATACCGATCAAATCATGGAAAACATCGCCTTAGACCGGCATGTGACATCTCTTGACATCACCCAGAAGATGGGAGTTAGTCACCAAACCATTTTAAGCCATCTGCAGAAGACTGGATACAAAAAAAAGCTTGATGTTTGGGTGCCGCATGATTTGACGCAAAAAAACCTTCTGGACCGAATCAACGCCTGCGATATGCTGCTGAAACAAAACAAACTCGACCCATTTTTAAAGTGGATGATGACTGGCGACGAAAAATGGATCACATACGACAATATGAAGCGAAAATAGTCGTGGTCCAGTGGCCAAGTCGGGATTGATGGCCAGGAAGGTTTTACTGTGTGTTTGGTGGGATTGGAAGGGAATCATCGACTATGAGCTGCTCCCATATGGCCAGACGCTTAATTCCACCATCTACTGCGAACAACTGGACCGCTTAAAGCAGGCGATCGACCAGAAGCGTCCACCAGGACAACGTTTTTTTTTTCTTTGAAGATTATCTATTTCAAATGGTCTCAGATGGTCCAACCGTTGAGTCAAATTTTCCGGGAACAAACGTCACCGAGATAACGAGCTTCAATTTCAGACATCAAATAGTCGGTTATCTTGGAACGTTAAGTTCTCACCGTCATCATTTGTGGAGAAATATGGACCGATGATTCCGCCGGCCCTCAAACCACACCTAACCGTTGTTTTTTCTGGTTTAAATGGCAGCTCTTGGCTCGGTAATTTTGCTTGTTTACATATCTATGGAGTTAGAAATGGGCCCCATTGCTGAAAAAAATTTGGTTCGAAACGTCGGTTATTCTTGGAACTTATCAAAAGCCCATAAAGCAAAGCAATGTCTCTTTTGAAAGTGGAACGTTTCAGTTCTTGCACAAGCTCTATTTTGTACGTTTTCAATTTATGATATCGACATAAAATGCTACAAGTTGTTCAATACGTCAGTCCAAGTTGTGGGGACGGCGCCGAATCGACCCACAGTCTTCGTGTACGCTCTCAGGTGCGGCTCCTATATTTTCTTCATTACGTGCTAGACATGGTCTATTTGGAAGAATATTAAATAATGAAAGCTTGATGTTCAGATGGGTGAAGGTGTTGAGTGGGAAGGTAAAAACATATATTTAAAGTATTGACCATTACTCCATTACTTTTACATATTTCGACAATTTGTGAACGTCATGACATAGGAAATGTTCGTATTTCGAGGCAAACCAACCAGACACCCAATTTTCGATTTCTTTCCTCCGCAGAAGTGTTGTTTAACCAATGCATATCTCATCGATGAAAACAAAAGTCACAAGAGGCCAAGTCTGGTGAATACGGCGGATGAGGCAGCGGCTTCCAACCAAGTTTTTTCATTTTATCCTAACCGATTTTGCTTTGTGTGCAGGTTTATTGTCTTGTAACAAAATTATTTTGCCGTGTCTTCTGGCCCATTCTGGTCGAATTTCCATCAATGTATTGTTCAAATTTACCATTTTTGGTATGTAGCGATTATTATTACAGTTTCACCAGGTGTTAGAAGCTAATGATATACCACACCCTTCTGATCCCACCAAATACAAAATACTGTTTTCCTACCGAATATATCGGATTTTCTTTGCTTAGGATTTACAAAAAAATTCGAAGCAAAACTTATTTTCTTTCTCATTTTTTAAGCAACATTTCACAAGTATTTTTTCGGTATTCCATATGTCTTTCATTCAATTCATTCTGCCTCCATTTTCCACACTTTTGGATATTTCTTATTGCTTCCAAACAGTCTTGTTTGTTGCGCAACATTTAAAATGACTGACACAAAGACAATATTCCTTGCAGTTCAGGGTCTTCAAACTCTTTCGTTGGTTTTTCAATTCTCACATCAAAGACATTATCTCAGAACCCTTGAAACCATCTTTTGCATGTTGCTTCTGGTAGAGCATGATCACCACATGCAAATCATCACTTTTCGGAAACATATTTAACATTCTCAAAAAACAAAATGTTCAATGCCTGTAAGGTTGTTGAATATGTTTGATAGATATCATGCCAACGAAGTAGAAAAAAATTAAGGCTAGTTCACAACAAATGTTCCCTACTAACACATTTGTATGTTGACGTTCACATCATACGTGGTACAAACCAAAAGGATATAAATACAATTAAAGAAGGACTAAGGTCGGGTGCAACCGAATATTTTATACTCTTGCAACTTGCAAGAATCAAAGCCACGAAAGTATCTTAAGGTGTAAAACTTCAACCAGGAGATCGGAATCCAAGGAGTTAAATATACAGCGGCTCACAGCTTATTTCGTGTGCTCTTTTATTTAAAAGAAAATGTGAAATATTTTCCATACCATATTTATTTTTAAAAAATCGTAAATGCACATTCAAAGCTAAGTTGTTCTACATTACGAACACATACAAAAACATTCAAAATAATTTCTTCTTAAGTATAATCAGCCCTATCACGCAGTCCATCGTAGAGTGTTTTTTCGGGAAAGTTACGAAACTGCTATCATGCAATTCGAACAGTTCCGAAAGTAAATTCGAAATTCGTAGAGTTGCGTTCACTGAATTCACTCGGAACGGAAAATTTTTAAGTTTAGCGGAATTTTTGTACGACAGGTTTGTGCTAACGGAGAAATAAATTTCCATATGTGAGAGTCATGATTGCTGCCAGGAAACTGAACATTGACATAACGTATTTTCATTTTATTGTCGCATATCTGCAAAACATTGATTAAGATGTTTGAAATGCGAATTTGTCACCAAACTTACAATCATGGCATTGATACTAAAGTATCCTTTGCGGTTATAATAGAGAAATTTATCTTTAGTTGGGGCAACGATTTTAATATGTGCCCCGTCTACACATAAAATCGCGCCTGGAAATCCATATTTCTGAAAAAAATCCTTTTTCGCTTCCCTTTTTTCAACATCACTTAAATCGAGGTTTATCCACTGAGGGCACAAATGAGACTGAAGCAATCCCAATACTTATTTTAAGATGCAACAAAATGTTGACTGAGCCATTGGAATATCGAAGTCTTTACCCACGCCATGCTAATAGCCTCCTTCAGCTAAAAACCGTAAAACTGAAGACAATCGATGAAGTAAAGATATAGACGACGATCTTGAAGAACTTGCATTCCTCTCTAGAACATCGAGGACATATGTAAAGGCCGCCTTGTTTAAGCGATAGTTTTTAATAAACCTGTTTTAGAAAAATAATTTTAATAAAATTTAACAATGAATTTTTATGGATTTATGAACTGTACATTGTTTCGTCCACATCGAAAGGGTTACTCCTGTCTCTCAGTGATTTTCGGTGAATTTTTATATCACGCCGACTTCTCTCACGTTCTTCCTCAAGCAACATTAATGAAAACGTTAGCGAATACATATTTTTTGTTCGTAAAATCAATTTGAATATAAACGTTTCCTCTTTTATTAATCCTAATTTTTCTTCTACACAGCTGATTTCGAAATGTCAAAATTCAAAATTAAGTCTGGCAACAAAAGTTTCGAATTCACATGAATTCAATGATAGCAAATTGTTCGTATTCGTAGCGGACATTCGTATTCGTAGCTTTGCTACGATGGATTGCGTGATAGGGCTGAATATATACAGCAAATACAAAATACAAGGTACATCGACGTCACAGCTTATTTCGTGTGAAAACTATTACCGTTGTCGGCGTTAGCATACCGTTAAGTAAGAACAAGCATTTGAAGTTTAATTTGAATATAACGTAAGGGGTCATCGTACGTCTTTTGAAAAACGCGAATATGTGATTGCACATTACAAAAACGCAGAAAAAATTGCTGAAATTGTAGATTTAAGTATTTCGACCCTCCAATATCGTAATGCCCCAAATAAAATTTTCACAAACGCCGAAGAAAGGTGGATAATAAGAAAAATTAAAAAAGAACCAACTGCAAGTGCTCCAGACTTGACAAAAGAGGTTGAGACAGTGCTTGGTAAGTCATGCAATCCTGAAACAATAATTAGGATTCTACGCAAAGCTGATTTCCATGGTAGGACAGCTGGAAACAAACCGTTTGTTAGTGAGCGTAACAAAAAGGCCAGGTTGCAGTTTGCTGAAAAGTGTTTAATAAAGACGAAACATATTGGGAAGACGTTATTTTTGCCGACGAAAGCAAATTTAAGCTCTTTGGCTCCGATGGAAAGTCTTTTGTATGGTGTAAGCCCAACGCGGAGTTAGAACCGAAGAATCTACGTGGCACAGTTCAACATGGTGGAGGAAACGTAATGGTTTGAGGCTGTATGTCATCAAAATATGGATAAAACCATTTATTTAAATTTACTAAAAAATAATTTGCTACAAAGTACAGAAAATTGGGCATTCGAGACAGGTTTAGATTCTACCAAGACAATGACCCGAATCACAAGTCACAATTAGTGCAAATGTGGCTTATATGGAACTGTCCCCATTTGGTAGAAACGCCGGCACAATCACCTGATCTCAACGTAATAGAGAATTTATGGAGTGTTTTCGCAAAAAAAACTTTAGAAAACATCATATTAGCAACAGCGTTAGTGGTGGAATGGGAGAAAATATGTATCTCCAGGATACACTTAAAAACTTGCTGGTTCCATGCAATCCCGGCTAAATCGGTTTTAAAGCAAAAAGATTACCCCACAAAATATTAATTTACAAAAAACTTCATTTAATTCTAAGAAACATTCATGTATTTTTAAGTTTCGTTGAGCACACGAAATAAGCTGTGATGTCGATTTACCTTGTATTTTGTATTTATTATATATAGTATATTATACCTAAAAAGAAATTATTTTGCATGTTTTTGTATGTGTTCGTAATGTAAAATAACTTAGCTTTGAATGTACATTTAAGATTTAAAAAAAAATTAGGTATGGAAAATATTTCACATTTTCCTTTAAATAAAAGAGAACACGAAATAAGCCACTGTACATATACTACTTGTATGTATAACTCATACACTAAGTGTGTTTAAAAAACCGAAAATCATTATATGTGTTATAAAGAGAGTTGGGTATCGTTCCATTTTATCTATTTTTGGCAATACAAAATACTAAAATATGTTCCCATGTTCAAGTTTTTGCCCAATTTTATACATTTTAGACACAAAAATACCTGAATTATGATTAAAGCACGCTCCTTTAATTTCATTGATATAACTCACATATTGGCTGACTAAATATTGTTTTAGTAGTTTTTAACACCACCGTTATATGGGGAGTGCACGGAGTTATCTTCCGATTTCATCTATTTTTAAAGAGGAGTTAAAGGAATTTGTGGTGAGCGAACTTGGTTATTGTAGCTGAAGTAGATAGGAGATATCGCTCATTTGCTGCAAGACCGGCATAATTCAAAAAACGTGATTTTTGAGTTAATGCTGCAGAATTGTTCGTTATATCATACTTCATGTTGAGTGAAAAATTCATATGAATACCTCTTATATGCTCCGCTTGAGAAGAGGTGTAAGGTTGGAGTCACCGTGTAAGGTTGTAGTAAGTTGAAAACTTTAAACGCGTTTTCTGGCGAATCGATTTTTTTGACTTATGCCGGTCTTACAGCAAATGAGCGATATGTACATTAAACCAAATAGGGGGCGGGGCCACGCGATCCCTTGTGATAAATTACAGTTCTATATCTAAATTTAGTGCCTACTTATTTTTTTCAATATTTATTTATTTATTGGATCAGCTTGGTAAGGCATAACAATAAGTATTCAAATCTGAAACTAAAGAAGCTCATGAATTTGGTTGAGCTTTTTTGGAAGTTGGACGTTGCTCCATAGTAGGCTGGTAGATCTTTTAAAAGGAGTTTGATTGCAAGAATTTACCAAGGCATTAGCCAATGGGTTTGGATGTTCGCGAAGTTTAGAAATATATCTCATTCAGCTCTCCTCTATCTCCTTCTTTACCATAGGAATATCAAGATCTTTATGAATATTTTCATTACGAATGTACCATGGTGAACCCGTGATTGTTCTAAGCTTTTTAGAACCTTTTGTATTATATCAATGTTTGTTGCCTATTTATAACCTTTTATACGTTTTCGATTAATGGCGTTTTGTGGGCATGATAGTGGCCCGATTAAGCCCATCTGCGAACTCCATCTTACTTTCTTACCAAGGAACATTGTTTTATCGAAATATCTTTATTTTTGCACAAGTTACATCTTGCACGAACGGACAGACGGACTGACAGATACATTAGTTATACAAATTCATTATATTTAGGTAAAACTTGGAACGTTTTGAGTGTTTAAGGCTCAGTTCCAAATGGCTTGTCAAAGTCGCAGTAAGTGTTAATTCTCCGAATTTGAGGATGGCGGTAAAAAGTAAAAAAAAGTAAAAACCGGTGAAATACATTATTGATACGCGGAGAGAATATTTTTAGAATAATAAACTGAGTTCCGGACCTGTGTACATTGCGGTATTAAAACTTCTGTAAAAAAAAAGGTCTACCTTATGTTTCAGGAGTTCACATCTTCTTTTAAAAAATTAAGCACATTCTGTTTGTACATATCTAAATCTGGTTTTCCTTTTCTTCTCAGGCTTTGAACAAAAAATCTCATATTTTGGTCAAATTTTCGCCATTTATTGGTCAAAAAAATAAATTGTAATGAAACACGAAAAAATCCTTGGTTCAGTAACTAGATAATGTTATTTTAAAAACGTGTACACAATACGAAATTTCGAGAAATCGGATAAGTAGTTTTTTTTTTTTAATTCCCGAAATAAAACGTTTTTTAGGCCCCTTAACAAAAATTTAGTTAATAAACTATTTAAAATAATTTTTAACTACTTTTAACAACTTAAAAGTTTAAAAATACGGAGAAAAAACAAGGTTATAAAGATTAAAAAGACTGAACGAGACTAGCTACCAACGCCGTACTACGACAATGGGCTCTATGACCATGCCAAATGCGACGCTACCATAACCTTGCGGTCAACAAGGAGCTACTACTGACTCCCAGTCTGATATATCCTCCACCCTACAAGGCAACGCACCGTCTTTTTCAGACCTTAATACGTCGGAACATGACATCAATTAGATGCAATTCCTGCTCTGTGTGGTGTCATTTCTCGACATGTTCTGGTTTGCGCGCACACACATGGGACTGGGGTGTGCTATTCGATGTCCGCTGCTGTAGGAGTCTTTTCCCGCAGGTAATGCATGGTAAAAAAGTCATGTAATAATCTCTCCGGATTGAGCAAACTTTAGACTACGATCAAATACGAGGACACACGACGTCGGTTTATACTGTAACCTGATAAGGTCAAACTATATGTTACCAGGCGATTGCTCAAAATGTCAAAATACACCACTGGAGTTAATTATCTCGCCGAGGTTTTCAGTTGGCCACTGACCACCCTTACCATTTCCAATGTATGGAAAATCGGAAGAGTGGTCCTACTACTGAAACCTGGGAAGTCTGTTAACCTAGAGGAGGCTTACCGCCCGATAACTCTTCTTCCCTCATTAGTGCAAACTCTTACGGCCTTGCTGCTCCCGAGCTTCACACACCATTGGTGTCTAGCCGAATACAAGCACGGCTTCCTTAAAGTGCACAGCACTTAGCGCCATAAATGCCCAGATAACTTGTGGCCTTAACCAGAAAGGCAAAATTCCAATTTCTTTGGCGCCGTGATTTGAAGATACCTTTGGAAAGAAGAAGTCCGTCTGAAAATTTCAAAAATTATAACATTTCAACAAGATTTTTCACTACATTTCGGATTTTTCATTTCAAATTCATTAAATTAAATTGTAAAAATTTAAAAAAATTCACATTTTATCATCATATTTTAAAAATTACTTTTTACACTTCTGGTAGACATCGTTATGTGTATCATGAGGAAATGGAGCGCTGCCATACAATATTATGCAAATATGAGCAATTCTCTGAAATTCCACTTTTTCGCAAAAATTTATCTTTCAATATTTAGCAATCTAAGTTCTTTTGTGAAAGTACTTCAGTCATCCCGAGATTTGGCTTGAGAATAGAGTAATTTTTTTTTAAAAAACCGAAAACCTTGAAGAAATAACGCGAAAGTAGAAACAAAGAAAACTTGGTCGTTGAAAAGTCCTTCAATTTTGGTGTCTAGGATGTGGACGCTCGTTTTTCTCATAATTGTAAACACTCTAACCTTATCAGCTCTGAGTGTGCTAAGTGACTTTTAAATTAACTAATTTTGCTTAAAAAACGAAAATAAAAGAGAAATGTGATCTTATTTTAATGTTTAAAGTGTATATTTGAATATACAAAGTGACAAATGATAAAAAATTGAGTCAAACATTGTGAAATACCACGCGAATATTTTGAAAAGTATAAGTCTTACAACATTATTTTTACATATATAGTACCTTCTCTGAAAAAGCTCCGCTATCATCACATACTCGATCTATACCAGAATTCGTTGTCAGTCCCCGACCGTCAAAGTAATCGGAATCGTGATATCAGAAATCCTCCTTTGAGAGGACTTGAGAAAAGTTTTTGACAATCACTCCTACAAGATTGAAAAGGTAGACCATGAACTATCTGAGCGGCCGACAATTATTGGTATTTAATCGAGTTGAATAATTTAAATTAGAAGAACTAAACAAAGTGGCCCGCAGGGTGGTGTCTTCACCCTCTAATTACTAATCACACATTTCAAACCTCCCAAAACCACCAGAAAGAGTTTCTATTACCTCATAGCCAGATTATTATACGATAATGATGTCGCGAAATTAAATTTATGACATGTATTCCTTAAATGAGCGCATATCTACTAGAACTTACTGTGTTCTTCACGGTCAGGAACCTTCCCTACCAAATCCACTTCTTCTTTATTGGCGTAGACACCACTTACGCGATTATAGCCGAGTTAACAACATCGCGCCAGTCGTTTCTTCTTTTCGCTACGTGACGCCTATTGGATATTTCAAGCGAAGCCTGGCCCTTCTCCACCTGGTCCTTCCAACAGAGTGGAGGTCTACCTCTGCTTCCCCCGGCGGGTACTGCGTCGAATACTTTCAGAGCTGGAGTGCTTTCGTCCATTCGGACAACATAACCTAGCCAGCGTAGCCGCTGTCTTTTAATTCGCTGAACTATGTCAATGTCGTCGTATATCTCGTACAGCTTATCGTTCCATCGAATGCAATATTCGCCGTGACCAATGCGCAAAGGACCATAAATCTTTCGCAGAACTTTTCTCTCGAAAACTCGCAACGTCGACTCATCAGTTGTTGTCATCGTCCAAGCCTTTGCACCATATAGCAAGACGGGAATAATAAGTGACTTATAGAGTTTGGTTTTTCTTCGCCGAGAGAGGATTTTACTTCTCAATCGCCTACTCAATCCAAAGTAGCACTTGTTAGCAAGAATTATTCTACGTTGGATTTCGAAGCTGTTGTCGCTGTTAGTGCTGGTTCCAAGATAGATGAAATTATCTATAACTGTCAACAGTGACGTGGGAGTGACTGTTCGTTTGATGGCAGGAGATATTTCGTCTTGCCCTCGTTCACTGACCGAATAGCAACTGTCGAGGTATGTCGACGTAAGTTGGCCGAGTTCGTTCAAAGAAAAATATTTCGTTTAGCGTGAAGGTTATAAATTTATATAAGATTGGGATATGCAAATATATGAGTGTGTGTATGTTTCCAATATTGGTTAATTGTTCTTAATTTCGTATCAGTGTTTAGTGACATACTTGTGAGACATGTATCATCAATTTTTACACTATCTAATATGGCATCCCTGACAAAAAGGGACAAATAGGCAACATAGAACAGCGAACAGAAGTTTGAGTTAAAAGTTAGCTACTAGACCGAACAGACGCGCGCAGCAAGTAAACACTAAGAATCAAGAACTAAAATGGAAGGAAGAAATATGTTATAACTGAAATAAATACTTTGAATTTTGTTAATTTAAGAGGGTGACGCACCCCACATACATATTGCTCTGATTTCAAATATATTGATCCGTTTTGTGTGTTGGGTTTATTCCTTCAGCGTGAGGTATTTCTGATTAATTTTGTGTGGATTCTTGTGTTGTATCCTTATTATTTGATGTTGTAACTTAAGATAATGTTCACCTCTTAATGTATTTCAATATGTACTTTGTATAATAATGTTTCACTTATATAAAGTTGTCTTTCAGCTTCTTTAGAAAAACGCGGGAAAGAGTATATTTTGTTTCTCCTCTTTCGCCGTTAAGTAAAGTTGGGGGGATTGATATTTCTCTGCATCACGCCTCTATTATTTTATGTAATTTGTGGGAGTAATTCAGAGGAGAATTTGTTTGAATTGAACAATAATAACAACACTATACTATCTACTCACCGACTTTGATTGATTCTTGGCATTGATCTGTTTAATATATATTCTAAGAGAATACGTTTGCGATCAGTTTTTATGGCTGAATTGGCTTGACCACTTTTCCTTCTGTTATAAACTGTAGACGTTTGGAAAAAAACAAACAATAAAAACATTCTCGTCAATTAACTTCGAATGAAATTAGTTTAATTGCTTTAACTTCAATTCAGCTGAGTGGAGTTGCAAACCGTTATAAAGGTATAGACATAAAATTATAAAACTTTATTCACATGTTCCTTGGCACCCTTAGAAGGAACGACCACCAAATACCGTTAATCGAAGACTTACTATAGAACTAGACTATGTCCAAAGCGCTATAACTAAGCCACAAATTAATATTGAATAGATTAGAAAGAACTTTATACTTGTTGTTTAAATGAGTTAAGTATCCACCCACTCTACGCGGAAAAACGGGCGCACACTAATAAGAAAGCTTAGTTCACCACAGCTGATACCACTCAACACAACTCAACACCCCTCCACATCAATCAACGCAAATAACAAAAAGGCTGGAAAAAAGGATTGCGGACACATTCGATCGACACAAGCCGCACGTCACCTTTCGTTCGCCACATTCTCCATACACGCATCGCCGATACACACTCGCTAATATACTGCGTCGCGTTAATACCCTACGCTAATTTACTTCGGTACGATCAACACCGATCCTGTGCGCTACGGAAAGACTTTTGTTTCGTCAGCGGTTAACTTTTGATACCTTTTTCCGATCAAGTCCTTCTACATCACCAAGTTCAACAGCGATCTCGGCCGTATTCATTTGACCAATTAATTAAGTTCTTCCTTAAGTGTAAATAAAATTTGTGTCAAAAATAAATTATCACTTACACTTACTTATAAGTTAAAAAGAATGCATTTTCACTATTTAAGTTTAAGTGACTCATAAAACCTTATATACAGTGGTGGGCTTCCCACTTGGTTTAGCAACCAAATAAACATGGTCCTTCGAGCCATAGTGAGAGGCACTATGGATTATTAAAACAAGCAAAAAAAAAAGATTTGTGTGGTGAACAAAGACCAAAAACGAAGCTGTGCAGTGTCTCAAAAAAAAAAAAAAAGTACAGAAGAAAAATAGTGCAGTGACACACAAAAAATAAACAAACAAAGTGCAACAAAGTGCAGTAACATAAAGTGCAGTGACGAACAAAAACAAAAAAGAAAACTAAAACCCAAATCAAAAGAGCGGAAAATATAGATATACTGAATAATACAAACATATGTACATATTTACCAATGCTAAAATATAAAACAAAATAGTGCAGTGGAACTAAAAAACAAAAAAAAAACAAAGCTGCGGTGACAAAGACAGAAACTTACAAAACCAAAATATAAAACTTTACAAACACAAAAAACACATAAACCAGGCGCGAAACCCCCAAATAGAAAACAATAAAAACCACACACAGAGAATCGCGCGCGAAATGTAAAAGTTCCTAAATAATAAAACAACACACAAAACGGGCGCGAAACCCTGAAACAAAAAATACATACATAAATGCAATAACAATACGGGCGCGAATTTAAAAAACAAAACCACAAGCAACAACATCTTTAAGGACGGAAAGAAGAGAGGAGAATTGGCGATAAAAGGGGCATGTACATACATACATATGTTATCCCCAAATCAAAGTGAGCGTATCAATTTCACTTTAAATTTAATATATGCACATAAATATGTATGTATGTTTTAAGTTAGGGTTTTCCTATTTAAAACCTAATAAAAAATCAGTACCCAAACTGTAATAATTCAGGGCTGTAATTCAAATTGCCGCATTATTAAAAACAGTTTAATCAAGTACATAAGCTTGGTATTCCAGCAATACCCCTTTTGTTTTACAAGAACAATAAGCAATCAACTCAAATGCGATAGAGAAAAACAGATAAAAATAATACATATGTATGTGCATATTAAAATACCATATATTTCACTTACTTACCTAACAAGTGTAATTGCTATACATATTAATACATTAAATTACATATATAAGAGGACAACGGATAGTACAACTTTTTTCTATTTCGTTTTCGTGCCCTCTCTCTATTACGAAAGAATATAAACATACGGCATACAAACTGCCTATGCTTAAACAAATGACGCGGGAAAGTTAACAATACAACAAATTGTTAAAACATATATATACATACATACATAACTAAACAAATTCTCAAAAAAAACCAAAAGTTCAAAGTCCATATTGGCAATTATACGGCAATACCTCTTGTTCTTTGGAAAACAAAAACAAGCAGGATTGCAGGCAAAAAAGCGCATTGATCTCTTCAACGAGCTCTCAATCGCACAAAACATAAGTACATATATACGCATATAATACAAGTACACGTATTAGGGTGTGCCTAAGTACACAACATTAGGACATAAAAAATATAAATTTATTAAAACAAAAAAAAAAACATTCAATAAAATTAATTCTATAGCAAGTAAAAAAAAAAAAAAACACGGTAATAATAAAAAATAAAGAATCCGTTTTATACGAGATAAGCTCTTATTTATTAAAAAGAGAATTCGGTTTACAGTGAGACAAATTTAACTCATTTTGACCAATTTTTTACTATACAGTAAAAACAATGAACAACAACAAAAATCAAAGTACACCTGGAGCTACACGCTCAAAACAGGTTGCAAGATTTATTTCAGAAAGTGACAGTTTATCAAGATACTGCACTAGATTTGCCGCTTCACCGATTCACGAAAACTCGGAATCGTTATTAGAAGTAAAAGGCCAAAATATTAAAAACTTTTGGACTCGCCTCCAAGCGGCTCATGACGCCATATTAGAATCTGACGATTCAGACTTGCCACATAATTTTAAATCCTCGGCTTACGCAATATACGAAAACTGCTTAGACCAGTATGAAGAAACGAAAGCTATGATCTCCGATCAATTAAAGCTAATAAAAGCAATTGCACCTACTCCCCACAGTAGAGTAGAGCTGCCACAAATAGACAATCAGGAGGCAAGTTCAGGCATCCAACTCGAGGTGCCTGCATGTGATACAGAAACCTTTTACGGAGGTTATGAAGAATGGCCGTCCTTCCGGGACATGTTCACAGCCGTTTACATCAACCATCCACAACTATCAAAGGCACAAAAACTGTTTCACCTCCGATACAAAACAAAAGGTCAAGCAGGCGAAATAGTTAAACAGTTCGCATTAAATGACGACAATTTCAATTTGGCTTGGGAAGCTCTAAAAGCTAGATTTGAAAACGAAAGAATACTGGTCGATAAGCAAGTAACGACACTATTAAACTTGCCAAAAGTTAAAAAAGGAACAAGTGTAGAATTCATCAAACTAGAATCCACTGTTTCAAATTGTTTGTCAGTTCTATCGACACTAAATATTCCCATAGACAGCTGGGACCCAATTCTGGTAAACATTTGCAACGACGCATTACCAGAAAAGTGGTTACTTCTATGGGAGCAATCGCTCTCATCACGAAAAAAGTGCCCAACGTGGCAACAAATGAAAGATTTTCTCACCACCCAATATGAAATTGCGGAAAGGTTAGAAGAAAGAATAATCAAAACTAAGAGCAAACACGACCAAAATGGAAGCTTAAATAGACCCCAAGTTAGTAACAAAATCCATTCAAACAAAAACTTTTACAAAACGCAATCGTTCACATCCGAACAGAAAAAACATACGTCATGCGAACTATGTAAAAGAGGGCATAAACTTATATCTTGCCAGAGGTTTAAAAACTTAAATATTAACGAAAGGAACAACTTTGTCAGGTCAAAAAGACTCTGTACAAACTGCTTGTCCCATACACACAATCTTAAAAATTGCAAAAGCAAATATAATTGCTTATATTGTCACAAAAGACACAACTCAATGCTTCACTACAGCACATTTCCTAGCTCACCCCAAAGAAGCTCTTATACACAAAGAACCACAGATTTAATTGCAAAAGCAAATCCTGAAACACAAAATACTAAAAATTGCCAAGAGACACCATGCTGCTCAAAGGCACAAATATCTCAAACGCTGCACAGCGAAGCACAAAATGGACTAGTCACAGAACTAGTCACCACCATACCAACTCAAGTTGAGTATCATAAAAACAAATACCTTAATTCACAATTAAGGAAATTTCAGAAGTTAAGGAAACTTCCCCCCATAACTACTCAATTAAATAATGGCCGGTACGTCGTACGATTACCACTAGAGCCACAATTTTGCAATACCCCACATAATGGTAGAAAAACCAAAGTCAGATTCCCCCTGACAACTTCATATAAAAACAAAAATATATGTTGGTAACTTTTCGACCCCGCAGGATGGCTTTCGCCAATAATGGAAAAAACAAAATCCTGAATAAATCATTAAGCGGTGGATACTAAAAACCAAATTAGTGCATACGCACTTAACCACCATATATAACAAAATTGTTCCAAAGGGATAAAAAAAAAAAAAAAAAAAGAAGCAGAGGTCGTTCTTATCGTCCCTATATAAGTGCTCCACATAAGGTTTTGAATGGGAATCTGTTGTATAACTTGAACATCCCACTTCAAAAATTATAATTCTAAATGAAGACGTTCGCAGTTACCGGCTACTCTCTTGCAAGACCCCTCTAATGCCACAGTCCTAACTCCAGGGCTAAGGAGTACCCATTCTGGCCATATCTGGCCAGGCGTGGAGTTATTATCCTTCATAAGGCGAGAAAAAATAAAGTCAAAACATTACCGATAATACAGAAAAGGCATATAATAAACTACCGGTATGCCAAACCGATATAAATTAATAAAAGCAATCAGCGTTTTGGTATAGTAACACAATAAGTCGTCAAAGCACGCAAAATTAATTATTACCTCAAGCACCAATATTACACAAAATACAATTGGCTATTAAAACCCGATTTTCCCGATTTACAGCATGTATTCTGCGCCCTCGGCAACTCTACCAGCAGTACGCCGAAATACATGCAATAGCATATACATACGCAATACTAGGCAAAATATTCGCCTAGGGGGCCCAGGATGTTTAAATGAGTTAAGTATCCACCCACTCTACGCGGAAAAACGGGCGCACACTAATAAGAAAGCTTAGTTCACCACAGCTGATACCACTCAACACAACTCAACACCCCTCCACATCAATCAACGCAAATAACAAAAAGGCTGGAAAAAAGGATTTCGGACACATTCGATCGACACAAGCCGCACGTCACCTTTCATTCGCCACATTCTCCATACACGCATCGCCGATACACACTCGCTAATATACTGCGTCGCGTTAATACCCTACGCTAATTCACTTCGGTACGATCAACACCGATCCTGTGCGCTACGGAAAGACTTTTGTTTCGTCAGCGGTTACCTTTTGATACCTTTTTCCGATCAAGTCCTTCTACATCACCAAGTTCAACAGCGATCTCGGCCGTATTCATTTGACCAATTAATTAAGTTCTTCCTTAAGTGTAAATAAAATTTGTGTCAAAAATAAATTATCACTTACACTTACTTATAAGTTAAAAAGAATGCATTTTCACTATTTAAGTTTAAGTGACTCATAAAACCTTATATACAGTGGTGGGCTTCCCACTTGGTTTAGCAACCAAATAAACACTTGTGATACTTAAACTAACAAAGACCCGCACCCAGAAGCAAGGGTTTTGGTCTTTTGTCTATATACAAAGTCTGTCGCAAAAGAAACAGAACTTTTTAAATATAACTGTTTCTAGCGGCGCCACCTATTGGTGGCTATGTGAAATAAAAAGTTTGATCTCTTGTTGACATTTCGTAAATATTTTAAGACAATTGGATAACTATAATCCACGTTATCGATTAAAAAGTGTCAGCAGCTTTTGGTCATCGGTCGTAAAATGCATTTTGAACAAAGAGCAAGGGTTTTGGTCTTTTGTCTACATACAAAATCTGTCGCAAAAGAAACAGAACTTTTTAAATATAACTGTTTCTAGTGCCGCCACCTATTAGTGGCTATATGAAATAAAAAGTTTGATGTCTTGTTGACATTTCGTAAATATTTTAAAACAATTCGATAACTACAATCCATGTTATCGATGAAAAAGTGACAGCAGCTTTTGGTCATCGGTCGTAAAATGCATTTTGAACAAAGAGCAAATATTAAATTTTGTTTAAAACTTGGGAAAACGTTTACTGAAACATTTCAAATGATGAAAAAAATTTATGGTGATCAGTGCCTATCCCGTAGTAATTTGCATGAGTGGTTTAAGCGATTCCAAGAAGGTCGTGAGGACGAGAGCCATCACCGAAAAAAAGTCGTCTTCAGAAGTCAAAAATAAAGACAATGCTGATTTGTTTTTACGATCCCGAGGGATTGTACACTGAGAGTTCGTCCCACCTGGCCAAACGATTAATGCTGTGTTTTACCTTGGTGTTATGAAGCGTCTTTTGTCACGCATTCGTCGTGCTCCACCACAATACCGTCAGGCAGGGTCCTGGCGCCTGTTGCACGATAATGCGCCGTGTCATCGGTCGACGCTTGTCTCTGATTTTTTGACAAAAAACTCCATATTAACCATTAATCACTCACCCTACTCACCCTGTGATTTTTACCTATTTGGAAAACTTCACTTGCCCATGAAAGGATACTGGTTTTAGGACATTTCAGCTATCCAAAAGGCGACGACCGATATTCTCAAGAGCATTCCGAAAAATTACCTTAAACACTCAATTGAAATGCTAATTGACCGGGCTAAACGCTGTATCGAAGCACAAGGAAACTACTTTGAATAAAAAAATATAACTTTTGAAAAATATTAATTTTTGTTCTTTTTTAACAGTCCTTGTATATCAGCAGTCTAGAATCAGATCCTCTGGAGTTTCCGGCTCTATGTTCCAAATCTGTCAGTTTTCAGATGGGTGTATAAACAGGTTATTTTGAAACCTTTCACAGTATATGGTATAATGCCAGAAAAACCATGAATTGATTTCTGGGAAGATTTATAATATTTTTTAATATTAAGTTTGTAATTATCTAGTAGCAACTTTACTTTTACCCATTACGATTCAGGTTCCGGTCCCATCATCCTAGAAGTAACTGCAAAGAGGTAAAGTTCGACATCCAGACTGATAGGCTCTTCGGCTGTAATGTATACTCCTGCTTCAACATCTCGTAAGCTGAGATCGCTTTGACTGCCATTCTTAAAAGGTGGGCTTCTTAATCCGATGATGTATACATTAAACAAACCACTATTGCTACAATACTCGTATATAATCCAAACTTTCAGGAGAATACTTTACGGCATCTCTTAAAGCAGTGTGCAAATGTGATAATCCAGGTCATAACTTCGCCCACTTAAAATTACGATAACTCAAATGAATTCGTTAGAAGCATTAAATTGCACAATCAAGATGATTCGAAAGAGTTTCATGCAGCCTGTGTCAACATTGAACTATTTCTGTGGCACTGTCTATTTTTACTTGAAATATTTTATCTCAGAAAATACTCGATGACTTTTAACCAAATATGTTGCATAACATTATCCTCACATTCAAACATTTTGAAAATGAGAAAAATCGGATTAAAACTACGCCTACTTTCCATATACCACAATTTGTAATTATTATAATTCATTCACTTTACAATATATAAATCGATAGCCAATGATCCAACAAGAACTGTTCAAGCCCCAAGAACTGTTTAAGCCCTATAATTGAAATAGAACAAATATATAATTGGAATTTAGGGATATTTAGTCTCTTCGGTAAAGTTTATGTCAGATACTATGTATCTCATTTGAAATGATTTTCACACAATTTCCGTCAAAAAAATAATGTTAAATTTTTTCGCAACATCTTTATGCTCTTGCAACCTGTTGCTACAGAGTATGATAGTTTTGTTCACCTAACGGTTGTACGTATCACTGAGATAAATATACGGTTATATATGTGTATAAATCCGATCAGCATGACGAGACGATTTGAAATTCGGGGTGACGGACGTATATCCGTCCGTCCGTCCGCCCGCGCAAACTGTAACTGGAGAAAAAAATGAGGATCTTGACGAAAGTTGGTATGCGGGCCTCAGTAAAAAAAAAATTATGAGTTCGTAGGTGAACGTAAGCGGATTACTGGCACGTTAACCGAAAACTTATAAAGTTCCATAACTAGCATTAAATTAAGATATAAAACTGTAATTTGGCATAGGGGATCACAGTAGCAAGGGGCACATGTGAAAAAGCTGTAACAATCAAACTAGTACGGTGCAAATACTGTAAGAGCCCTACCCACAGTGTGAAAATGGATAAAATCGTAATATAACCCCATTCACGTCACATACTCGTATAACGGTACTGTTCAAAACTAATAAAAGCGCAATAACTCAATAACTAGTTACACCAGAGACATTAAATTTAACCTCCGAGATGGTATGAGAGGGCTTTATTTGAGCCGGTGTGAAAATTAGAAGATGAGCGTGGCACCGCCCACATATCTTCGACGAAATTCAGTACATAGTATTTCTCTTATATTCCTATATCTCAGTGTGAAAATGGGCAAAATCAAAATACAAGCACGCTTACTTTCCATATAGCACAATTTCAAATTCGAGCCTTTGCTCCATATGATTGATGTTTGTATGTAAGGTACCTTAAGGTGCTATACCAGTGTGAAACTTTCAAAAATTTTTTTTTTATTTGTTTTTTCGATAGTATATATTTCTTAAAATATTCTGCGAAATCGGCAAGGTCGTATCTTGAATAGTTTTTGAATTGCAGCGTTCTAAAAAGCAACCGCTCGCAGGTATACTCATATATGAGTGAAACTTTTAACGTGTTTTTCTCGAAATGAAACTTTGCTAAAATTTCTGACATCATAACTCAACGAGAAATTAACTGATCGGCTTCAAAAATCTTTTTGATTGAACTAAAATTGTCAATTTGGCATTAAAAAAACGACTTTTTTTTACCTAAAAAAACGATTTTTTTTTTCAAAATTATTAATTTTTGATATCTTTCAAAGATCGCAGGTCATTGTATAGGACATATCTTTAGGTTTAATACACTTTTTGAATTTTTTTTAGAGAATATGTATATATGTATAAAATTGCCTGGGTTCCGATCTTCTTGTCGTTCTACATCTTAAGGTATTTCCCTGGTGTTGATTCTTGGAAGTTGCAAGCGTATAAAATGTTAAGTGTTAAATGTTAAATCCTAAAATTTACATTTAAATCACACAACACGAGTTTAATTTTACGTTTTAATTAAAAGTAACTTTTTTCATGGGCAAAATTACAGTTTGTATTAATTGATAAAACACCTCTATTCATAAAGTGCACCAAATTTTGTAAAGCTCAAAATATAATTTATAAAATATTTGTCTTCGATTCATTCGACTGCAATCGAATGAATGCAAGAACTTTCTCATAGTCTGAGGGTCAACTTTTGTAATATCAACTGCTCCCAACTCTTTGGTTATAGCCATTGCGTATGATGCTTTAACATTTTTTTTGAGTTCTTCGCTATCATATTTGACTCGGACAGCTTCATTTAAAAAACTTGATATGTGAATTAGTGCGTGATTAATACTTTTTCTGTTTTTGAAACTTGCTTTGCTTGCTTGCTTGTATTGGATCAAAAATATCCTATTTCGAAGGTGATAATGGTACTTGAACATGTTTTTCATTGTAAAAGCAAATATGCTTTGGTAATGCTGTGCTTACTATAAACAAAATGTAAGATGAACATAATGAACATCATCAGCGCATCATTAGTGCAAAAAATTTTGTTCAAATAGTTACAAATAATGTAACTAATATGAATTAATAACTACTATATATATGGTTAATGGTAGAAACACACATTTGGGTAAAAAAATTCTTCGAATTTTAATACTTTTCATATTTTGTTTATAGGTACATGATGGTAAAAATCTCAAAGGACGGTCTAATGATGCTAAGGCATCTGCATGCTTATATATTGCCTGTCGACAAGAGGGAGTTCCTCGTACTTTCAAAGAAATCTGTGCTGTTAGCAAAATAAGCAAAAAGGAAATTGGTCGTTGCTTCAAGTTAACTTTAAAAGCACTTGAAACAAGTGTAGATTTAATTACTACAGCGGATTTCATGTCCAGATTTTGCGCCAATCTTGGTAACGTTTTATTAAACAATTATTGTATTTGTAAATATAGTTTCGGTTTGTTGTTATATTTATTTTAGACCTTCCAAATATGGTACAACGAGCTGCGACATATATAGCGAAAAAAGCTGTCGAAATGGACATTGTTCCAGGAAGATCACCAATTTCAGTTGCCGCCGCAGCTATATATATGGCTTCTCAGGTTTGTATAAACATTTGGTAGAAATTTATATATAATATGTAAACCTCTGACAAAGTTGTAAAAAAACTAGACAGTTGCTATATCTGCATTTTTGTAATACGTGTCTTTTGATTTAAGACAGATACCATGCGGCAATCTTAGTGGAAAGCACTTTTTATTATAGTATAGTGCAATCATTACGTTTAATAGCCTTAAAGTCATATTTATCGTGGAATCCTATTAATTGAATGACGTACTCAAATTTAAAGGATACTAAAAAGTATTAAACAATTGATTGTGAATTTATAAAAATACATCATTTGGGCATAATTTGTAAAAATATTGTTTACTGATATTAAATTATATTATACTATTACAAAAAGCTGCTACAGAGTATAACAGATATGATAGCAGATATAACGGGTTTTTGTAACACTTAAAACTAAGTGAGATAAATACAGAATATTATATATTTATTTACTATATATACACGATGACAAGATGAATCTATATTCGTCCGTTTTCCAGCAAGCACTATCTTGAGTAATAAGTGAGATATATTGAAACTTTGCACAACTTTTCCTTGTCACCCAAGGAAGGTTGGTATTGTATATTAGCGCAATCGACTTATGGCCACGCTCACCAAATGACATTAAGCGAAAACCTAAAAGTGCTATAACTATGCTCCGAATTAAGATATAATATTGTAATTTGATATAGGCGATTGCAAAAGTGAGGGGCACGTGTGGGCTGAAAATCTTTAAGAAGTGAGCATGACCCTGCCCCTAATAAGTTTAATATACATATTTCACAAGCTATTATAGCTATTTCAACCAAAGTTCACAAGATCGTGATCGGATAAAATCGGGCGTAAGCTTGCCCTAGTCCCTATATAAATATGTGGGGTTTTGAAATATACCGTTGACTTTACTTATCATACATCGGTTATTATAACAGGTGTTCCAGGTTTTCAATAGCCTTTTAAGACAGATCATGCGTGAGTCGTGTCAAACTGTCATGTTATTTTTGTTCAGTATTGTTTGGCATTTCGTCAAAAAAAGACTTAAGCATGAACAACATTTACAAACCGTTCATCTTTATTACAAAAATTCATGCTGGGTAAAGAATGTGTTTCGCGAGCTTCGCTCAACTTATAGTCAACATAATCGGCCGACTAAGCTTACTATTCGAAGCATTATTAGTCATCTTGAGATACAGCATTCATTACGTGATAATATTCCATCGAATATACCACGACCACCACGCAGTGAAGAAAATATAGCAGCCGTAGTGGAGAGAGTACATGATTTGGTGCAGTTCGTGACAACTCGGACTGACGTATGGAACGTGGTGCATTTTAAATTTAAAGCGTACAAAATAAAGCTTGTGTACCTTCCCAAACGATATCGCTTCGTTCTATGGGCTCTTGAGAAGTTCCAAGCAGATCCGACGTTTTCGAGCTAATGTAAACAAGCAAAATTGCTGTATTTGGTACGAAGAGTAAAATGAAGAGATTCAAGACCTGCCATTTCATTCAGAAAAAGCAACGGTTTGATGTGCTTTGTGGGCCTGTAAAGTCATATTAATTCAATAATGATGCCGGTGAGAACGCAGCATGAAACCGAAGCTCTTGATCTCGGCGACATTTGGTTTCAACAAGACGGTGCCACTTCCCACATCAATCATTGATAGAACACTGCGGTGAGCAGATAATTTCACGTCGATAGACCACCAAGGCCGTGTGATATTAAACCCTTAGTTTTTTTCCTGTTCCTAAGGTCTATGCGGATAATCCCGATTCAGGCAAATATCAGGCATATTCAGCAAAATATCAGGCCTATGAGACGTAGCTGCGGTCAACATTTGAAATAGATAATCTTCAGAAAATAAATGCCAGATAATGCTATTTCGAATGATAATAAACATTCCCAATTAAAATTGAAATTTCTGTATTTTTTCTTTAAAAAAAACCTTTATGAAACATGAGGTACCTTATTGAAATTCAGAGCATCTTTGTCTGATATTTGGTAATACCAAAAATCGGTTCAAACACCTCATTAAGATTTTTAAACTTCCTTTTGGTTTTTTAAATGATCGGTAAATATGTAAGATTTCTTTGTATAAGTAACTAAGCGTATAATATTGGATATTGGATAGTTTAGTAGCGAAAAAACATTTGTGAAATTTTCTAGGAATTGCGCCGTATTACTACATAACGGCTGGTATAACTTTCGTTGTTCTCTTACGTCCGAAACTGCTTGACGAATTTGAAAAATTCTTTCACTGTTATTAAGCTACTTTGATTTCGATGAAGATAGGCTTTTTTATATATAAAATTATTTGATGATTTGTTTGTGATAAATAAATATTTTTGCAATGTGTACTGAAAAAAAATTTGAAAAGAAAAATATAATATTTTGGTTTTTGGCCAAGAAAATTCATGAGAAAAGTATTGGGATAATAATGACCGGTTACTGGCGTATATTGCGCTCATGGTGGAGCCGAGGCAATTTCTTGCATATAGCAAATTTTGTAACAGCAAAGGACGTTGCGTATGAAGACGGTGGTTTAACTCCTAAGTTAGAACTTTTGTAAAGGCTGGTGATGTTAAAACTTGAATAGTTCAAATCCGTGCAGGATTATCTGAACGAAGTGCTCATGAGGTCAATCAAATTGTAAATGCAGATCTGAACGTAGATGACGAATTGGTTGCATTGTTATTGCTTTCTAGGTTGCCTAATAAGTATCAAGCACTCGTTATGGCTGAGGAGAAGTTTACGCATAAAATCGCCATGTGCCTAGTTACCAATTCTAAATAATGGGCGACCAGAAGTTGACTAAAGCAGACCATCCACAGGCGAATTTGTACATTTGTCCACCAGATAGTTTCAACATGGCTTGCGAACATCATTTGTAAAAAATTTACAGCAAGTAAACATGTCGATGGATTCTTTTTGGAACACATTTTTTTCTCATGCCATAGCGCTGGTTCATTTTACAGGCATTTTGTAAGTTCAAGAAAAAATTGCTTTGATACATGCGCACGCTAGAAACAATTTTCACAAATGATCTTCGTGTGAACATTCACATTCACTGTCGAATGTGTTCGCACGAACAGAACCAAGATAGAAACGTTTCTATCTTTTGTGAACAAAATGACGTACACGAAATGTGGGCACGACCACTACCACCAACGACGGAAATTTCATCGAAGCGAACACGATCGTGGAACAAATTTGTCTGTGGATGCATTAGTGACATTGTGAGATCGTTCGTTATGTACGTACAAATAACACTACATGTCAAGTAGAGATGAGCGATATTGCGATTTTTAAATCACTGTGATTTCAGTGATTGCTATTTTTAAATCACTGTGATTTTATATTGCTATTGCGATCGCAACTAAGTCGACGTTCAATGTCGTTGTTGTTGTTGTAGCGGCAGATTCTGCCAATTTGACACTGTTTGGCCGAATAAAAGTCCGGGTCTGTTCCACTTACCACTTACGTAGGTTTTCTGCCTTTCTTTTCACTACATTTTCGCAAATATTGGAGCGGTTCGGCTACCTGACACTTAGAGCGTAGTTCATTTGTATGTTGGTATGATGGTTTCACACATTTCTTAGAAGGAATTACCATTAGTGTGGCTGATAATTTGTTTGTTTAGAATACCCGCTTTTAATATTTTCAAGACCAAATAATTAACGCGAGTTTCCTAATCTTTGGGAAAATATTAAAAACCCGTAATTTTTTTATTCCATCATTTTTTCTGAAATTAATTAGTTACAATTCTTGTTTTCATCACAAAATGCTTTATATAAGAACGTTACACTCAAAACTTCAAACCGCTATGACGAAAAATAGCATATACGATATATACAATACCCTGAAGAAAGTTGTTACTTTTCTGCTATTTGCTATTGTGATCGTAATTCACAGGTTCGAACTGCTATCGTAAATCACAGGTTCGAACTGCGATCACAGTTTCGAACTGCGATCGCAATCACTGGTTCGAACTGCGATCACAGTTTCGAACTGCGATCGCAATCACTGATTCGAACTGCGATCACAGTTTCGAACTGCGATCACAATTCACTGGTTCGAACTGCGATCACAGTTTCGAACTGCGATCGCAATCGCAGTTCATAGAAGCGAACTGCTATTTATAAAAAGTGATCGCAGTTGCGATTTGCGATTTTTCAATCACAGTGAAAAAATCACCGGTAGTGAAATATCGCTCATCACTAATGTCAAGTAAAGAAACGATCCCGATCGACAATAAAATAAAAGATCTTCTTTACAGGTGTAGCCATCGATTATGGCAATTCATGCAAGTGAGGGTCGTAACTGCACGTAATACCGTAATAGTCAGATGCAAGTTATGCTGCGATCGCAGATATGGTTGTGCTATTACTGAAAAAATCGTGCTTACTAGGAAATACCTCCCACTGGTGGTGAACATGCAAGTTGACTCAGAAACTATCCAAAAGCGAATACCCTAAAATACCTTGGCATAAGAATGGAAAACAAACTGACATACTGCGCTCAAATTCAGCTCGCAAGCAGAAAGAAGGTGCTAATGGGCACAACTTTGCTATTATATGGCAGCAAAATATAAGGCGAAAAGTACTCGCTAAGGTGCAGAAGACAGCACCTCGGCGTATCGCATCGTATACGAATCCGCAGTGCTAGTAATAAGCGGCGTTATCCCAATAGATCTCCCGCAAAGGAGAGAGGGGAACTTTGGTTATTAAATAGACATTCACGTGTCCACAAGGCAATAGCCAAGAAAGCAAACACTTGAACTCTGGCATAATCAGTGGAGAAGGGAGTGCAAAAGAAGATAGGCCGCCAAATTGATCAAAGATATAGAGGTGTGGCATAGTAGAAACGACTGGCTACGACCTAACACAGATACTCTCCGGTCAATGGTATTTCCGGAGTAATATATATGGGAACAGAAGATTAAATTTCTGATATCTTATATATAAAAATGAATCCCAAAATGTGTTGCTAAGCGCATAACTCAACAACTCCTGGACCAATTTGGCCAATTCTTTTTTCTAAATGTTCGTTGAAGCTCAAAGATGATGAAAAAAATTCGAATAACCCGGAAAACCCATAAAAACAGCCCTTTTCTTTTTCCCATACAAACCAATGAATGTTTGTTTGTTAGTAACGGCTCGAGAACGGCTGAACCAATATTGATGACATTTTCAGAGGTTGTTCGCTGTGGATCGGGGAAGGTTTAGAAATAAAAAACTGTATGCTTTACGTGAGGAAAAGTCGGAAAATTGGACAATCTCTAAAAGTAATTATTTTTCATATACATTTTTTTCAATTTTTTTTTTTGTTTTGGTTTTTAATTATTTGAATCGTTCTAATTTGGGAAAGAATTTAGTATACCGTCCCAGGATATCAAGGATAAAAAGGATATGGTCGGATAGAGGAGATTATCCTGATCAAGGATATACATACATATATGGTTGTAGTCGCAGGAAGCTTATAGTTTTCGAGTTATTCGCGTTTAAAGTTGAAAATTTGCAATATTTGAATAACATATTTTCGATATATGTATAAAATTAATTTTACACTTATATTTTTCACTTTTGTATCCTCTAGCGCTTCACTAATTCATTTGCACACATTTATTTTATATAATATAGTGCAAAAATAGCTTTTAATATACATTTAAATTATTACTGAATTATTATTATTTTAGAATAACAAATAAATTACAAATTGCCAAATAATCAGTGTTACCATACTAACCTAACCTAACTAACATACCCTCTATAACATTGCTACTTCTTCGCGTAGAACTCGTTTTTGCGCGGGCGGCCTTCGGCATTGCTTCAAAAAAATTACCCTTGTCGATCCAACACCGGGTGTATAAATTTTTTTTCTCCCGTAGAACTCATTTTTACATTGGCGGCCTTCAGGCCGTTTAAATTTTTTATATATCTTTTATTGTTTATCAACGATTATGTTTCCTGTATTTAGGGTGTAAGATTTCCTTATAGATTATTATAGATTTCCTTATATTTCGTTAAGGTAACACTGATTATTTGACAGTTTGTAATTCATTTGTTCAAAAATAATAATAATTCAAGAATAATTTAAATGTATATTAAAAGCAATTTTGCACTATATTCTTCTTTACTGGCGTAGACACCGCTTACGCGATTATAGCCGAGTCAACAACAGCGCGCCAGTCGTTTCTTCTCTTCGCACTATATTATATAAAATAAATGTGTGCAAATGAATAAGTGATGTGTTAGTGTACATAAAATTCAAAAATATAAGTGCAAAATTAATTTTATATATCGAAAATATGTAAATAAAATATTGCAAATTTCAACTTTAAACGCGAATAACTCGGAAACTATAAGCTTCCTGCGTATATATTCTTGATCTGGAGAATCTCCTCTATCCGACCACACCCATTTTATTTCCGAAATCGTGGGACGGTATACTAAAGCCGATAAATTTGTCATTTGCTTTCATTATTCCGGCTATTCAAAAAAAAAATTTTTGAAAATTATTCAGTGAAAACTAATGTGTGTTTCACACAAAGTGATCAATTACAGATTGAAATTTGTTACGATGCCACAAAGAGGTCGCACTAATATAAGTCGGCGTTCTTTTTGGCATCAACATACTTTGGCAGCTCAAGGCACATGACCGAGTACTCCCAGGATGCGATGCCATACGTGCCGAATTATGGATCGCGGTCAATCAGCCAACAACCAGACGACAATGGCAGAACATTCAGCATTCAATTTTGAAGAGCGAATATCGAAGTTGACAAGTTGGATCGTACTATATTCACCGTTATTGTCTAATTCACATTCTCAACTCATATCAATGTTGAGTATTACAGTTTGGTGAAATCGATAAAATACGTTTGTAAGTACCTCACTAAAGGAAGCAACATGGCAGTTATTGGTCTTGAACGATACGGTCGATACGTAATTAGGACGAATACACACTATCCACCCGAAAAAACAACGATTGCTTCTACCTTCGATTGCTATTTATTAATGTACGCGGTTCAAATTCATTTGAGTCATTGCGTACTGTAAATGGTACTGTGTGTGTAAGTTTTGGAGAAGCAAGACAGTCACTGGAATCAAACGATGTACGATGCGATAGCTACTTCGAATGCAAATGATCATTTTGATATATCAGCCTTCAAACGCGCGTCAATTATGGGATACCAACAAAAATGACATAGCCGAAGACATTTTATATCGTATTCGCTAAGATTTGGACATGGGTCAATTCCTGTTGATACTTCCGGTGTTTTGATATCAATTCCATCTGCCGATTATCAATTCACGAAAGATGAACTCAATGTCATGACAATGAAGATGATGCCGTGAATTATCCAGTGGAATTTCTAAATTCTTTGGAGAGGCTGGGTATGCCACCACATCATTTGCTTCTCAAATTTGGATCTGTCGTTATTATGTTTCCCAATTTTCATGCACCGAAACTGTGTAATGGAACCTGACTGATTGTGACGCAGCCATCGAATACAAGAGGACCGAATGCTTGATTCTACGAATTCCTTTGAGCTCTAACAATTTACCATTTCAGTTCCAACATCTTCCGCTTTCAGTGAAAATTGCATTTGAGCTGACAATCAACAGGACCACATAGTATGTGGCATAAATTTGGAAATGCTATGTTTTTCACACGGCCAGATATACGTGGCGTGGTCACGAGTTAGAAAACCATCTTTTTTGTACACCGGAACAGAAACCAAAAAATGTTTATCAAGCTGCATTACCTTGAAAAAAAAAAAATTAAATGTTAAATTCAACATAATTTCACACAGGACAACGGCTGCGGGGTAAGCTAGTAGTTAATAAAAATAAGGCCACCGTGCATGAAATTATACAAAGACCTAGAGATAACTCACAAAAAAAGAAGGAAATGTGAGTAGATAAAAAGAACTTAAGCTTGATAGATGAAATCCTTCTGTCTGCACTGAAACTGTTAGGAGACCTCTCCAGAAAAACAGCTTAAATGGAAGAATGGGCTCGAAAAAAGCCCTGTATTAGTTCGAAAAATTAAAAGGAGCACCTTGATTTTTCACGCGAACACAACTCAAAAAACTTTCCTTTTTGGAGCCAGGTAACTAGCAAATCCAAATAAAAAAAAGGCCATCTATCCTAAATTTTTTCCCTTATCCCGGGTCAGTTTTTTACTTTTGCGAGTCAGTTTCTTATGATGTGAGCCCCTGTATAGCAAAATGTTCAGGAAGAAAAGACGATACCGGATGTTTGCCTGTTGTCTGTCCGTCTGTCCGTACAAGTGATAACTAAAAGGACGGATTTGTCGCATAACATTATTTTCATATTCTTATATTACAGTTTTAAATTCCATTCAATAGCAGTCTTCAGCAGTCATCCAATATCTTATGTTGTACACCCAATTCGTAAAATCTGAAATGACTTTAAATTCGATGATTTTTTTTACTTATAATACGACCATCTTTGTGTGTTTTTTTAATTCGGAGGGGGAATCTTCGAATGATACCGTCATTTTTTCGGAGGGTAAGCACGATTCATATTGGTCGCTGAAACGGTGAACAATACACCTACGTACTAAACCCTTAACTCCATCGTCATTTCTTGTTATTTTCCACACGGAACTGCCGTTAGGCATTACATCGTGAGGCCAAGCTTAGCCATTCGGCTTGTCAGTCACGCCATCCTGGCCTACTTCTCATTTCGCTGCGTTGTTACTTTTTTCTTAGAGCTCTTTAAGAACTATAGCTGACCACATTCTCTCGCTATCCCACACTTTTTTCAGTCATAATCTGCGATTCGGTCATAAACCATGCTTTTACACTTTTAATTAGCCTGTGGGTCCATATCCCCGTTGTTGCTGCATCCCATCGTTGTTGCCATTTATTGTGGCTTGTTTGTCTCTCATCCTTCCGCTCCACCACCGTTAATCGCCTACCCAGTCTTGTGGATCTGTTGCAAACTCTTTGCCATTATCTCTGGTCGCATTATGCCCGCTATGATTCCAATTTAATGGCACTGAGTTGCATTGCAAACTTTGCTCTCTTTACATACGTTTCTTGCTGTAGTGCTGGTCCCCATATGACCGCCACGTGTACATCAAAATTGATTGCCTCACCTTGGCCAATAGCGCTCGCCTACTTTGGTTTGGTCCACCAATGTTGGCCATTATTCTTGCTAGAGCGGCCGCTACACGTGTTGCTTTTTCACATACCTATTCTATGTGCGCCTTGTTGCTAAGTATATCATCTATAAGTACTCCTAGTTACTTCAGCATCTTCTGGCTCATGATACTATGACCGTGGATATTTAATATGATGTCTTCAATCTTTCTCTTGCTTGTAATTGTTCATTTGTTTGCCCAAGTTGAAGGTTTGTTGCTGTGAGCCATTCTTTGATCTTTAACGTTACATGATTGCAAAGATTCGCAAGTTGACCAAGTTCTTTTGCTACTAAAGTAATGGCAATATCATCCGCGTACCCGATAATCTGTACCTGCTTCGGGAGTGGTAGACGCAGCACTCCGTCGATCAATTCGTTCCACAGCAATGGGCCAAACACAGAACCTTGTGGAACTCCGCCTGTTAGCACATATATTTTTGTCCGTCATCCGTATCATTCAGTAACAGCCGGTCTACAGGTACAGCTGTACGAGTGTGTTCAAAAAGTATCGCGAACTTTGTGTTTTTTCTAAAATTATTAATTTATTCATGAATATCTATTTTGTCCCCTTCAAAGTAATCCCCATGAGATATTATACACTTGTGCCAACGGTTTTTCCAATCTTCGAAGCACTTCAAAAAATCATTTTTTTTTTATCTTCTTCAGCTCCTTCTTCGATGCCGTCTTTATCTCGTCAAGAGAAGCGTAACGTCGTCCTTTCATGGGCCTCTTCAGTTTAGGGAACAAGAAAAAGTCACAGGGGGCCAGATCTGGGGAATACGGTGGCTGCGGCATCATTAGTGTGTTGTTTTTGGCCAAAAAGTCGCGCACAAGCAACGATGTGTGAGCAGGGGCGTTATCGTGGTGCAATTTGTTTGATAGGTAAAAATCGAAGACGATCCAAAACACGTGCAAGCAAAGCAGTTGTCAACAATTAAATGAACATTCAAAATGGCCGAGCTTGTCGGCATAAGTGAGAGGCATGAGTACCAACATAACGCCACAAAAAATTCGAAATTCGAATATACGTAACCCGCGAAAATTCAAAATTCGCCATACTTTTTGAACACACCTCGTATATAATCTTAACCAAGTAAGCCGGGGTTTCGTTACCTTCTAGTATACTTATGATATGAGGCCAGTATGCAGAATTAAATGAGTTTTTGACGTCAAACGTGACTACTGCGCAATATTCCTTTGTAAAGAGTTTTTCAATAGCTACGCTACAAAAGTAGACCAATAGGTACGGCAACCTACGTCATATTTTTTTCCGCTCTTTCGACATTTCTCTTCAGTAAGGTTTGCTATTTAACAATAGAAAAATATACGATCCAACAACGAATAGAAATTATTCAAGTTTACTACCGAAGTTCGGAGTCTGTGACCTAAACTTTAAGAGCGGCTTTTTGAATAAGAGCGATACAATTTTTTTTAATAAAACAAAATTTCATTGATATCCCAAATTGAATTTGATTTATTAAAAAAAAAAAAACATACGTAGTGCTCTTGTTGAAAAACCCGTTACCATACAGCCATCTGTAGCTTATATTGCCTTCTTAGCTATGTCTGCATCAGTGGTTGCTGCAGAATCCATATTGGTTGTCGAACAGACCTTTATTCTCTTCCTTTACTAAATGCAGCCCTAATTGTGCACAGCTTATTCGCTCTAGTATCTTGCCAATCGTTTCCAGCATACAGAGCGGTCGATATGAACTGGGCTCCCCGGCTGGTTTTTTTCAGTCTCTGCTTTTTCCAGGTTTTCGGGAAAACACTTCAGCAAATGGTTCTTGTGGCAATTCTTGAAGCCTTGCTTGGAAGACCATCCACGACTGAGGTGCTTTGGGTAAACAGGCTTTCTATGGGCACGATTTTTCTTCCTACTCATAGAAGCGTGCATGTTTTACCAACGTGCCTCACTAGAATCTCCGTCTGTCGATCTATGTCTTCCTCAAATGCTAAATTACCATCTAACAAGAGTTTGAAGAGCTCGACGTCCAGGGTTTCTAATTTCCATCCTTATCTTTGTACCGTTTTAGTGAGCATACTCCTTCGGGTGTGTATTGAGTGTTCGATTTCGAACATACACCGTGACGAGAATGCCTTTCGATTCACTACAGCCGGTTCTCCGCACCGAAATTGACCCGGATTTTATCCGCCAAGGGTTTTTTGGCGATCTCACCCCGTTTGGATCGGTGAGTATCAATTTAAGTTAGTCGTCATTAGAGAAATCCTCCTGACTCGTGTTGGCATTGAGTCCAACCCGGGCCCAGATGCAGCGTGCACCTCGGCTAGGTGTAATACATGCAATGGATGGAGCCATCTTAAGACCTTTTCAGGCCTTAAGACACATAGAGATTGTACCACGAGTTGCGTGGCCACATATTGCCAACGCAGTACTGTGACACCAGCCGGCTGTGCAATCTGTACATAGCTCGCGCACTGAGCCACCACTCACCCTGAGTGGCCAACAGAAGACCTCCACGGTCCCCAGGAGCTCAAACAGGCACCATCGGTCTCACTCTGACACCGTGTAATATCGTCTAATCGATGAAGACATCGACCGCAGGGATTTTGCCCTAGGCGATGTGGAGCTCAAAATATTTAATATATACATCCCCCCAGTTACATGTTGGCTTACAGGATATCACCCGAATATAAATGCGCTACTTCGTAGTGATAATCGTCCGGTACTAGGCGACTTTAACGCGCCCCATGATCTTTGGCATTTCTGCCTGTCAAACGTATCCGTTGGCGAACGTCGATTCCGCAAGGTGATCGCAGCAGGTACTGCTCGCTTCTCCCGGCTAGAATAATTGAGGAACTCCGCCCTATTTTCCCAGCCGAAGCAGCCGTTTTAGCCAATGAGCGCGACACCTTACGCCATCCCGATCCCGGGGATCCCCGAGTAAGGGATCTCAATTTGGAGACTCGGCGGTTGATAAACGAACGTAAACGGACGAAATGGAAGTCCTGAAGTCTTGTAACCTCTGCACCGGTTTGAATAAGCTTAGGTCAAAGATCCCTCCAAAGAGCTAGTCGTTGTTTCCTGCAAGATGACATAATACGGACAGTGCAAAGACAAAATCACTTTGCTGCACGTAACACACAAGAGCTAGTAGAAAATTATTATATTCCGAAACTAGGCCAGAAAGTTGTTCGAACAGTTGCCTAGAGTACATTGTAGCAAACGCAAAAATGGGCAAGAAAGAAGGGTTTCTTATTCCAATTCCTAAAGATGATCAATCATTAAGCACCCATCACTTGCACCATTTAGAACCTTTAACGGTTACCGCAACACATTATAACCACATTTTATCAGTTTTAGACGCATTCTGAAAATTTGTATGGTTATATCTAACAAAAGATAATGGTGCATCACCAGTGATAGATAGGTTACATAAACAAGCTGCTATTTTTGGATATCCAATCATGATGGACAGATAAAGCTGCTTTTAAAGAATATTGTAGAGAGCAGGAAATACTGTGATCAGGTTCAAATGAACTTGCTAACTTAAACTAAAATTTTTGTGAAATAAACTTACTTAGAATAATCTTATATAAAATAAGCATACAATTTAATAGATACGAACCTACCTACATTTATTTATTTAGTTTCTATATAATATAAACAAAACCAATCCATTCAATTTATGTAATAAAAAACGATTAAAGAAAAAAATTACGAAATCGATTCAGAAAAACTCCTATTTTGTGTTACACTCACATACTTATATTTACTTTAAGTCTACATTAAAAAAAAATCAGTCATTTGTTTACTTTCTTATATCAATTGATATAATGTTCAATTGTTCTTTATTTGAATCATGAATTAGAAAGTGATCTTCGAATTCAATTGCTTTCTTTAAATTTTGACGAATTGGAACTCAACCAGTTCCGCTGCATCCTTCCACCATTGCTTCGTTTTCGTCGTTATTATAGTTTCCATCTAAACCTTGAAAAATTTCGTCATCGTTCAAAACACAATCTTCAAAGAACACGTTGATATCTTGAATATGGAAATCAAACCTTTTGCTCCAATGGCGCCGGCAAGCTGAAAAATAACCGTGCATGCAGACAAGTTCTCATCTTCATGATTCTCCCTCAATACAACGCCTTCCCACAGGTTTTTCTAACACTTAATCATTTTAATATTGTGGAAAGACTTTGTTGAAGCCTTAACTTTTTTTTTTCGTAAAACTGATGGGTTTTCGCATTGAGAATTTAGGTATTCTATTCTGCGCATCATTTTTAAGCCATAATACAAGCGCTCCGTTTATACCTAGTGATGCTTCTGATGTTAAATGCTTTAGAAAAGCTTACGATACTGTCATCTAAAACTACTTTTCGTGTAGCACCTTCGTTTTTTTTAATTGTGCGCACAGTTGCTTTACTGCATTTTTTTTCCTTTGCAATGCTACAATTTTTTTACCAGCTTTTAAACTAATACTAACTCAATAAAGTTAATAATCTCACGTAAACTTGGTTTTTCACGATTAGATGCTCTGGCGAATTGTTTTGTTTTCACATTTCCGTGCAAGAAAGTAAAAGCGTATAAAATATGGCTTAGGTGATGATAAAAAATACTATGTAAATAATTCGTGTAAAATAAGATTACTTGTACATTAATTTTTAAATATATTGACCATACAAATACATACATTTTTTAGTCAACAGATATATGTATGTGAACTTCAGTACCAAGAACGAGTGTTGGTTAACACCAGGTCAATAGTTCTCTTAAAATCCGGTCATTATTTCTAGCTCCCATTTACATAATAATAAATTATAATTTCTGGAATACTTTCTACTATAATATCAGTAAATTTGTAAGTCTTAATTGAGCTTCTTTTTCTGGTAATAATGTCGTGATGCCAAAATGAATCAAATTGGACCAATCTTAATTCTGGGACCATATAAAAAGGTTTCGTTTGGCTTTACACCGTTTGTATTGAATCGATCAATATGTAAGATATCTTAAGAAACTAGGGGAACGTACAATATTGGTAAATAATATAAAATTGGATATAAGCAAATAAAATATTGAATGAAACAAAATTTAATAAAAAAAATCAAACTAATTCGGCTTTTGATTTCTAATATAATAATAATTATAACAATCATGATGGACCACCCTATTTCAAGATTGTCTACTTTTTTAAAGAAAAAAGAAATGTGGTGTCGTGGGACACCAGGTAGGAACGAAGTTCCTTCGGCTAATGTAGAATCGATACAATTTGCAAAAAAATTTTGCTGATTAGTTTTTATTTAAGTACAGACAAGTATTAAGAAAACTTAGTATTTTAAGAAATACTCGTAATGAATTACGTAAAATAAAAAAAAAATTGTAATTCAAATTAATAACTAAAATAACAATTGGTAAAATGTGCATGCCTATAACTTGCTCAAGTAACTAAAAGAATTTCACATTTCCGAGTTCTCTACAATCGACTTGGAAGTTTTGGGTATAGGTGGTGTTTATACGCATTTCATTGATTTAGCCGAGGCTTACTTTCGCTGCAGTTTCTTGCCCCATTGATGGCTTTCTTTTTGCAAAGGTGTGTGTTATTAAACATGTCTCTCCATATAGTCTAGGTCTTCGAAACTTCTACTTTGACCCCAGCTTATTTCTCCCGTTCCGGCCAATACGATGTTAAGGGAATATTTGAGTCTAGATTCAGAAAAATCAAGTAAAAAATGTAAATTAATATTTTTAATATATATATATATATATTTTAATAATATATATATGTATCACCCCTTTCATGCATTTCGATTACGTTCCCGCTCTACGCTCCGCCGGAGTCGAAATTAGGTATCATGCGTTGCAATTGGATTGAAAGAAGAAGGGGAAGAGCTATAACTCTTTCGAAATCAGCTGTTTGCTTTGAAATATGTGAAACTGGAACATAACAAAGCAAAAATACACAAATTACTGCTGTTCAAAGAAAATAAATAAAAGTAAAATTTTTATATTGTTATTATTTTTATTAAACGTAACTATGGAATCTTTATCCGCGGCGATATTACTGGTTGAGGAGGAGAGCAGCGCATCTCAGAATGCTGGGGTGAGAATTGAAAGGAAAAGATTACGAGATATGTGCGATCCCTTCTAGATGAATGACGGGCTGTACGTAATTGCAAGTGAAAGTAGACATTTTTCTTACAATTTTTTTACTTATTTAGATTCAAAAAAACTTTCGTCTGAATAAGGACGCATTCAAGTATGTCCTAGATACGTTTGCGGAAGAAACGACGGCAAGTAAATTTGATGCTTCCTCTTTCCAAAAAGCCTGCACATCTTCTTTAAGACCCTGTTGGAAACCTTTGGCTATATCTAGCTTACTCTCCATCATATCTGCCAATTTTCCATATTGCCCTGGTGTTGTTGTTTTTGACCTTAAAGCATATCAAAAAACATCACTAAAACTGGAAATATCGTGTGTTTTACAACTTTTAAATACAAGTTTTACTTACATTTTTAGAAAATTAAAAAAAAAATCACGCAAATAATAAAATTTTCGCAGCAAAATAAAACCACAAAAAGTTCTCCGCCAACAAAATTGCAACTTAGCAAAACGGAGCTACGATCGAAATGCATGATAGGCAGAATTGTAAATTTCGAAGTTGAACTGAATGGGAACGGAACGCATGATACCAAAGTCGCCAAACGGAGAAAATTTCAATCCAAGTCGAAATGCGTGATAGGGGTGATAATTTTTTTTATTATTTTAACATTACAAGAATACATAACAAAATCTGAAAATAGGTACCGGGGTCTAAGTATACGGTTTCCTGGGGGCTTGAATAGTTTTGATTGGATTTAAACAATTCTTGGTCATATACACTAAAGATATTAATTGTGCAAAGTTGTATCCAGTTATATTCATAGCTACTTGATTTGTGTACTGGAAACTGAACGAATCAAGTGGAATTTAAAATTGTGCTATATGGGAAGTAGGCATGGTTGTTGTCCATTTTCACAATGTTACATAAGAATATAAGAAGAATGCCACGTACTAAATTTTGTCGAAATCGGTCAGTCGGGTCCCGAGATATGAGATTACAACAAAAAGTTGGCGGTGCCACACTCATCGTCTAATTTTCAAACCGGCTCCCATAAAGCTTTCTCATACCATCCTGGTGGTCTCTGGCGTATTTAGTTATTAATTTATCGTGCTTTTAGTAGAAATGAGCGGGATTATCCGCCGATTTCATTCACTTTTGGTCGGTAGAAGTTCTTATAAGATTTATGCTCAGCAAATTTGGTTGTTGTAGCTTAAGTGGTTTAAGAGCTATGTACATTATTAGACGGCGGGGCCACGCCCACTTTTTCAAAAGGTTGTGCCCACAAGTGCCCTCAGCTACTGCCATTCCTTGTGCTTACAGCTTCATATCATAATTGAGCGCTTAGTTATGGAACTTTATATATTTTCGGTTAGCCGATTTGTGTTCGGACAGACAGACAGTCAACCGAAATTCAACTTTTCTCTTCGTCTAGATTGTTTATATACATATATATAACCCTATATCTATCTCGCTTAGTTTTAGGTGATACGTACAACCGTTAGGTGAACAAAACTATAATACTCTGTAGTAACTGGTTGCAAGAGTATAAAGAGCACCAGCTGATACGAGTAATGTGTGCTGATAACCCACATCAGAGTAGACCGTCTTATTAAATCAATTAATTTTAAGGGGACTACTCTATTATCGAATGCATTCCAGATTATGAAGTGTATTGAACGCCTCTTGGAAGTCGATAAAGATGAGATAAAGAGGGAAGCGTCATCATTTCATTAATTTTTTCTATACCGGAAACAAAACGCTTTCTGGAGTCTTTGTGGAAGTGACGGCCTAAGATCCTGGGTCTCAAACAAAGATACTTATAAATAGAGACCGACCGATTAATCGGCCTTGGTATCGGCATCGGCCAGTATCGGCACAAAATTCAGCATCGGCATCGGCCGTATTTGGCCGATTCTTTGCACTGATTTCGAATGCCATTCCATGTTTAAATTTTATCTTTTTTAACTATTTTAAAATATAAAATATTAGTTCATGTGACGTCCCCTGTAATGAACTTATTCCATGCATCGTTCTCATTATTCCGCTGTAATTAGATATCTAAGTTTCAATTGAGTTTGAGCTTTAATTCGTTGTTGAACTTTTTTTCAGATTTTGGTAAGTAACAGATTTTAGTTTTGTTTGAAAGTATTTTAAAATAGAGTTTTGTTTAGGAGAAATGGTGCGACCAAATCCTATTTGGAAATTTTTTGAAAGAAATGTTAGTACAGCCAAGTGCAACACCTGCCAAAAGACAATTTCATTAGGAAATTCCAGAAAAAAACAACAGACGACGGTAAATATAAAAAAACATTTGCAAATTGTTCATCAAGAGCAGTGGGTATTGTATGAAAATGAACAAACAAGTTTTAACGCTTCCAACAAGAAGCAAAAGGAAGATGAGCCAAGTTGCAGCTACATTCAGGAAACCATACCAAATCTGTTGAGGAAAAAAAATGAATCGTTTTACCCAGATGACCATCCTATAGCGGCGCAAATCGATAAGTCAATCATGGACATGATCATTGTCGACATGCTGCCCTATAATATAGTAGAAGGCAGCGCTTTTAGAAGGTTAAATATAGCAGATCCAAATAATGTAAGCAGATATCGTTTTAAAAGTGGAAAGTTTTTTCGTACAACATTAATGCCGCAAACATATGACAAAGTCAAAGAAAAAGTAGTTCAGCTTGTTGCATCAGCCAAATGGCTAAGCTTCACGACAGATATATGGAGTAATTCCACGAAGACGTGTTCTTTGCTAAGTTTCACAGCTCATTTTGTTCAAGGGCCACGTAGGCTAAAAGTTATTTTAGCAGCCAGCGTATTAGATAAAGATCATACAGCAGAAAATATAATAGCTGGATTAAACAATATACTCGAAGAATATAATATTACATCGAAAATCCATATTGCTGTATCTGACAATGCAGCCAACATGACAGCTGCGATGAGATTAGGAAAAGTCAAGTGTTTAGGATGCTGCGCACATACGTTACAACTAGTGATTCAAGATAGTATTTTAAAAATGGCGAACATTAAAGAATTAAATATAAATAAATGTCGTAAAATTGTGGGCCATTTCAAAAGAAGTGAACAGGCTTGTTGATATTTAAAACAGTTTCAGGACACCATTGGTTTGCCAAACCATACCTTAATCCAGGACATTGGATGTGGAACCGCACATATATGATGTTAAATCGTCTATATGAACAGCATCAAACAGCTGCCATTAACCTATACATTGCCGAGCGAGGTTTGGTAGATTTTCTAACAGCAAACGAATGGGATACTGTTTGCAATCTAATTTCAATTCTAAAGCCTTTTTTGCTTGCTTGCTTGGAGAAAACGCAAATAAACTTCTTTTTCTACATTATAACATAAAATTATTTAATTTTGATTATTAAATGTCCATATACATATAGTGACTCTCATCCTTGTTCTTACATATGAACTGAATTTTTTTTTTATGTTAACTTAAGTATTGTTCTAATCAATCATCATTATTTCAAAATATATGGTTACTCGATATTAAAGAATTGAAAAAAACATATCGTCACCTGAAATGCAAAATAACGTAACAACATTTTCGGAAATTTACAGTGGCATGAATGAAACACGAAATAAAATGGAACATGAGTGAAACAATATTTTAATATTGGTTGAAACTGGTTTATATCTGACCGCAGAACCTGATAATGTTGAACTTATGTAATATTATGTATGTAATTTGAAGTAGTGAAGCGTAATCAATAAGACACTCAATTTCGATTTTTTTGATGATACGTTATTTTGCATTTCAGGTGACGATATACATAAATATGTGAATCTAGTCAGCAGAAGTTACTACTATGAGTACAAATATACCCAAATTTATATTTATGTTTTACAAAATAAGAAAACCACTATGTATTAATAAGTTAACCCTTGTGTTGCCACCCGGGTACCCACCGGAGTGTATTTTGTTGAATAATATTCTTTCTAAAAAAACAGGCTAAAATCGTCTTGGATCCCCATGGTTTAACCGATTATCTAGCGAATTGTACATTATACATAGTTTAAATTTTTTTCTAACTTCAGAAATGTTACATTTGAAAATAAAAACACGTCTCAGCTACCCGGGTACCCCGACAGAAGTTCGGCCCAATTCATATAATACATTATGATTAAAATTTTATTTTATATCTAAAAGGAGTAAACAAGTATCTATAAGATAACTACAACAAATTATGTTCATTTTTAATTACTTATTGATAAAATATGCTGTATATAATAATAATAATAATAATTTTATTTTGCGACAAGAAGTTACAAAAAAATGAAAGAATTTTTTGCTTTCTGCACAGTGAAATATAAGTAATAATTTAAACAAGGAAATTTGAATAACTAAATTTTAAGAATTAATTTAAAAACTAAGAAAAATTATAAATTACTCATTGCAATGTAAACATTTAGAAGTGTTCACTGAAAGCTGATCGCATACGGGCTTATCGCTCTCAACGCAGGATTTCCGTGTCTTTCGGCGTTTACGAATAGGGTGCTCGTTACAAATGTAACAAGATCCAACAACAACTCCCCACTCAGTGGCGTCTCGACGTTTGTAATTTCTGGGTACCATCTCTACTATTGGCCCTTCAAAGAAACTTTCGACTGGGATTTTGGTAGAGTGGTGTCGCATTATTTGCTGATTCGGGACACACTCTTCGATCATTGGCATTGCTCATACTTCTCACAATTGTCGAAGGAAAAGTCTTCGTCCGTTTGTTTTCTTGCAAAGCATGCTGTTATTCTCATAGTAGATGACGTAAGCAGGTACACCTGCAATGTCGGGGATGTTGAAAAAGAAAGTCAGGGGCCATCTACACGTTCACCGTTGGGTGGAGTACCTCGAACACATTTGATCCATGGTGTCAACGCCAGCTTTTGTTTGATTATAAAACAAAATCATTTGGTTTTTTGTGAGCTGCATCAGAAATTTCATAATCATAGTGCAACGTACTACGTATAAGAAGTATTAGAGCTTTGTTTTTCTTTTTATTTTATTTTATTCATATTTTTCGTATTAAATTTTCGATAAAATTAAAAACCCATCGTGGTAAATAAATCGTGTATTTATTGTATTTACATTACCTCAAAAACTGTGCTTTCGATAACTCTTCCATTGTTTTATTTATCTGAGGTATATAAATAAAATACAAATATCTTTACTATTACTTCAAAAACTTTTTTCAATAGTATTACAATAAATAAATAACTACGAATATCGATCAACTGGAGTGACTGCCGTGAGTCAACGACGGAAACTTAACTGCCTAGCTTGTATTCGTTTCACGGAATTCTTGAACGTTCCTGAGGTAGAAAGCAATTCAAAGAGCGACCTGTTTCCCCACCACTCGAATTCCACGCAACTGGCCTTCGCAAAAACGAGAAATTTACGTTAGAGCAACGCGCGTTTTATTCCTGATTTAGGACTATGAAGGTATCTGTACATAATTTATGTGGTACATTCAAGTAGAAATACCTTTCTAAGATGTCAATAAATAGATCCTGATAGAATGCACTCAAATCTTTTTACGTATAACGCACTTATAGGCACGAACTTGCGTACGGGTACCCGGGTACCCTGGGCGGCAGACAGTGTGATTTTTTTTGGGTGGCAACACAAGGATTAATATGTTTTTGGATAAATAAAAATAAATTTGATTTTGTGATGTTATTTGTTTACTAAGTACATATCCTTATGAATTAATATTCAGGTATTTTTTTTTATGGAATTGGAATCGGCATCGGTATTGGCCGATTCTTTGCTTTCTGGCCGATTAATCGGCATCGGCATCGGCTAAAAATTTGGTATCGGTCGGACACTACTTATAAATAGCTTTTTGAGTTGGAAGAGCTTACGGTCTTTTTCTTACGGTTTTACTATCAATTTTTTCAGTTAGGTCCCGCAGCAAAATCCCTATCTCCTCCAAGTCTGCCGTAAGGAACTGCCAATAATTCTTCGCTAAAATGAAAGTTAAATACTACATTTTGAGCATTATAACAAAAACTCAAACCATTAACCAACCTGCGCCAAAAAATATGCAACAATTCAACTCCCCATAAAAGTATTTAGTGCAAGCACAATTCTCACCCAAAACTAATTTGCATATACAATTTGAAAAACCTAAAGGTAGGCTATAACTAGCGATCTTACAGTCTTTTTCTTACGGGTTATTTCTTCAAACCATTAACCAACCTGCGCCAAAAAAAATGCAACAATTCAACTCCCCATAAACGTACTTAGTGCAGAGAACGTATATTTATAGAGAAGGCTTACGATGACGAAAATTTTGGGATATTTACTGTTTTGGATGAGCGTGTTTCACCACAGAAAATTATTAGCGTGTTTCACCACTTAACATCAGGGGCATGAAAATAGCAGAATTGAGCATTTTCAGTGTTAAATGCGAAAAATAATGCTATTTTCGATGTTAAGGAATGTACGCTTACAGATTCGCATATTTACAATGCGCAAACGACTCTGCATATAATCGATATATACACATACATACATATGTATATTTTCTATACATGTTATTTCATGACGAATTCCTTAACATCTTTTGAAACATACATATAATAAAATTATGTTTGTATTACCTAATAATTTAATTAATGTAGGTTTAATAAGTTATATGTATGTATATTAATTTATTTATTTGCTGGGCATTGTATGTTTGATAACATATTACTCGCTTATTACACGCAGCAACTTTTGTCTCGGCAACTCTTGGTTTATAGGCGAGGGGGCGACGAAGAGAGGAGAATCGCGCCGAGTTTCCAGTGTTCAGCAACTCGCTTTGTGTTCTCATTCGTAGCAGTTCGTAGCATAGTTGCATTTGCGTATATTTTTTTTTAAATTAATATTTGGAATATATTTAAAAAATTTAATTTCATCTTTTGGCAAGTAATTTGCAAATATGTATACAGATATACATAATATAATATAAATATTTTAGAAAATGGAGTATGACGAGTATCGAATTAATTAAAGATATTTTGAAATGTATGGAGAAAGCCATACAAATTGATTCAGACGATAGCGAAAAGGGTGACATATGTACATACTTATGTGAAAGTCTGTCATATAATCTTTGTTTTAATTTTGAATTATAAATAAAATGTATTTCTTAATTGTCAGAACTGATTAATATATGTGATAGAGTGGCCCAAATACCCATAAGGAAAAAGAAACGACAATGGGTTAAAGAAAAGAGTAGACAATGGGTTAAAGTAAAGTGAAAGAGAATGAGAAAAAAACTCGAACAGAGTTGCGCAACACAAGTTGCTCGTGTGAAGGTAATGGGCGACAGCAAAAGAGAATCGCCCGAGAATTAGCAGCTTTTGTCGCCTCGTGTAATAATACACTTAAAAGACCAATCAGCCGCACATATTCACGTACATACATATACATACATATAATTATGTGTACATGTAAACAAATATGACAGACCTTATATTGTTTATAAATTAGTCTACATGCATGTATGTAAATATGTACACTCAATGCTTCATTCGAAATCTTCGTTGACACGGACAAACAATAGCGAAACTCAAGTTTTGTCAGAGTCAAAGTGGCGGCAAATCGTCACAACATCGTATTGTTGGTAAAAAATCCGAGCCGTGCCGAAAAAACAAGCGAACGATCGCCGATTGTCACCGCTTCTCTTGCCGTTCTAACAGCTTTACCAACAAACTTGAGTAAATATGTATGTATGTATATGTATGAGCGTGCATACATATCGACCCAGATTTTTGCAAGCCGCTTAAAAATATTTTTTACATTCCTTGACAAATACAGTCATTCCCGGTTATGTGCCACAATTGAAGATACAGATTTTTGTGATTTGTTAAAAATTAAAATATAATATGGCTTACATATGTGCGAATGCGGATATTTAAGCGAGTGGTACTTAAAACAATAATTTCTATGTATTTCAAAAAACAAACCCTGAGATGCAGCAAGATATGGGCAGTTAAGAGGGATGATTTTCATTTAAGCGGAATACTACTTAAACGGGATTGACTGTACACATAAATCAGAGGAATATTGAACATTTTCTGTAATACATTTCTTGACTTGAGAATCGACAAATAAACTAAGTTGTCACTTTTTCCTTTTCATACAAATCTCAGAAATTGTTCAAATTATGATTTTTAGCTTTTGCCACCGTCGCGAAAAGACGCTTGTAGACAAAGGCATGCTCGGGGAGATGTAATGGTGTTTGTTTTTATGAATGAAGCAAGTTTGCATGTTGAAAGTGCGCTCGCGTTCATGAATGAAAATATTGTTGTGTGTTTTTCTACAAATTTGGGCATCGACTATTTGGCTGCCATATTGACTTCTGACGCTGCTGATGCTAATAGAGACGATGGAGACGATTGTGTAGAGCAATATTTGTAGTTTATGCGGGTGACATACATACATATCTACATGGGAACGCATGTGAGTATGTATGTTGTGTATGCATCCCTGCCAACCACGGCTACCCGCTTGTGACAAATATTTCAATAGAACTACACATTTTTTCTCTATTCACTAACACCAACGCACATTTTCGGGTTATTTTTTGTTGTATGATCACATGTATACGTACGTGAGTGGGTAAAATATCTGCCCGGCTTAAGAAACATTCTATATGTTTACCACCATGTTACCTGCTGATTATCTGGTGTTTTACCCGCTCATGGTTGGCAGGGATTATATGTGTGTTTTGTGTGGAATGTCGTACACATATGCATGTACATATAGAGCAATGTGCGCACACTTTTTACTGATAAATGATAACATCACGATTTGAATTTGAAGTGTACTTACATATGTATGTAATTATGTGCTAATATGTAGATGCGTATGAAAATTTAAATGAAATATAAATTACATACATATAATATTATTGTAATATATAGCATATCCACATACACATGTATGTACATTGTACATACATTCACATTTGTGAATTTATAATATATTATGAAACATATGAAACATTTAAAATGTAGCTCTTATTTGTACATTAACTACAAATATTACTTTGAAAATGGCATAATTGTGTGATAACGTTATCAATTTTGAATGAATTCAGAAAAAATCGCAAAATGATATTCATATCAATTAATATGATGTCATGTAAGCATATAAAAATATAAGCAAAAGGCCAACATATGTCTGTAATAGCAATGCATGTTTCTGAGTATAACTTTCAATGAATGCTCAGCTCTGTTCACACGCCACTGTTAAATATTTCTCCTTCTTAGCTAGTTGTGGTGAAACACGCTTTTGTTAGCTTTTGACAGTTTACACGCTTGTCCGTTGTTGGACCTTCTCTATAAATATACGTTCTCTGACACAATTTTGCAAAACCTAAAGGTAGGCTATAACTAGCGATCTAACAGTCTTTTTCTTACGGGTTATTTCCTCAAACCATTAACCAACCTGCGCCAAAAAATATGCAACAATTCAAATCCCCATAAACGTACTTAGTGCAAGCACAATTCTCACCCAAAACTAATTTGCATACACAATTTTGCAAAACCTAAAGGTAGGCTATAACTAGCGATCTTACAGTCTTTTTCTTACGGGTTTTTTCTTACGGTTTTACTATCACTTTTTTTCAGTTAGGTCCCGCAGCAAAATCCCTATCTTCTCCAAGCCTGCCGTAAGGAACTTCGTTCCAAAAACATTGAAACTTCAAATTTAATAGGGAATGCTTATTATCATTCGAGAAACCATTCTTTGACATTTATTTCTTGAAGATTATCTCTTTCAAATATTGGTCGTGGCTACCTCTCATATGTTCCATCTGCTGAGTCCCATTTTCGATGACCCGTTTGAGCATTTCGACAGGTAACTCGAATGGCATGTCTGATGTTTTGTACCAAAGCCTGAAAAGAAGCGAGATTGTCCGCATAGACTAGACTTTAGATATCCCTAAAGGAAAAAATCTAAGGGTTTGATGTCAAACGAATTTGGTGGCCAATCGACCGGCCCAAAAGAGGAATTATCTGCTTACCGAAGTGTTCTATCAATAAATTTATTGATTGATGCGATGTGTGAGAAGTGGCGCCGTCTTGTTGAAACCAAATGTGGCCGATATCAGTGGCTTCAATTTTGTGTTACGTTCTTTCAGGCATTAGTTTTTAATAAATGTGGATCGATGATTCCACAAACCACACCAAACTATAATTTTTTCTGAATGAAATGACAGATCTTGAATTTCTTCATGTTGCTCTTGGTCCCAAATCCCACAATTTTGGTTGTTTACACAACCATTGAGCCAGGAATGTGTCTAATCGTTGAACAAAATTTGGCTCGAAAGCATCGGATCTTCATGGAACTTTTCCAGATTCCCATGGGGATGGCACCGGCCTCATTTGGATAAAATCAGATAACTCGGTACATACTCGATCAATTACAACTAACTTTAGTACTAGGGCTCTTTTAACATTTTTACGTTACATTAGCGCCAAATTAGCGAAACCGGATAGCAATCAGGCATTTAACAATCATCCCGTCGTATTAAATGATGCTTTGTATACTGGAATGTGAAAGAATCCGACGGAATTTTAAATTTTGTTAAATGGAAGGTAGACGTGTTTGTAAACGGATTACTCTCATTTTCGGACTGTCGCTTAGCAACATTAGAAGGATGTTATGTACCGAATTTTATTACAATTTTTAAGCAGTTACAGTTTGCAGAGACAGACGGATGGACACACAACGTAATTCCAATTCGCCCTTCGTCATTTATGTACATATATATAACTCTATATCTATCTCGATTAGTTTTACGTGTTACAAACAACCGTTAGGTGATCAAACCTGCCTTAATAATCTGTAGCAGCAATATCCAAGAGAATAAAAAGATTGTGACATTAAAAGGCGAACTATTGAAAGTATCAATAATTGACTAATATGTATATATGTCTGGTTTATACAAAATTTATATGCTTGTGCTTTTCCGTTATAAAATGTGTGCATATTTATTTATAGGCTTCTGAACATAAACGTAGTCAAAAAGAAATTGGAGACATTGCAGGCGTGGCTGATGTGACCATAAGGCAATCGTACAAATTGATGTATCCACATGCACTGAAGCTATTTCCTGAGGATTTCAAGTTCACTACGCCTATTGATCAACTGCCACAGATGTAGATTTTATAGCTTAAACTAATTATTCTAATGGTGATAGAATAAATAAACTTAAAATCTATAGTTTGCAATTAAAAAAATGATATTAACTTAGTTTTAATTACAAATACTCAGCTACTGATTGGTCTGTAACTGTACCTTTAAAATCTTATATTTTATTATTTTCTTTATTCTTTTTTTTTAGCTTACTTTTTTAATAATTGGAATTTAAGTAAAACATTTTGAGGATGGAGTTTTATGTTGAATTTCACGCAACTGAGGACAGTTCTCTGATTGCCATTCACTTGGGAGTGGCCAGTAGGGTGGGTCGATTCCGGACTTTTTCCGATTCGGGATTTCTAATAGTGCGGAAAAGTTGCCTTAGTACTTCCTGACTCCAATGCAACTTTTTGTTTTGAGATCGGATTGCATCTTCAACCCGAACTACGGCCTTGAAATTTCGGAAATTCGCCTAAAATCGTGAAATTGTCTACCTAGCGCCTGAAATACGCATCTCATGGCAAAATGTACAAATACAAATAACAAAAGTTATTTGTCACGTCATTTGCTACCGAAATGGTATATGTGATCATGGCCGTAGGACGAACTGTTCCCGAGATACGAGCGAAAAGGCGGCGCGCCACAGCGCAAGGTGAAAATTGTTGCAGCTCTCAGCTAACCTGTATTGGTCACCCAGAACCCACCGCGTGGAGGTGGCTGCTCTTCGGGTTCCTCCCAAGCCCAACCCAACCAACCAACCATATGTCAGGCTTGTTTTAGTCTGAATCTGTGTCAAATTTATTGATAAAATCAGATTTTGTACTAAACTTTGGCACTTGTTGCCTAGATTTCAGTGTAGAGTGTATAAAACGATCACGAGATTGGGGGCCAATAACTTTAGAAGATGCTTCTGTCACCAGTCTGACTAGTCATCAGTCATGATACTAAGGAGAATGTTTTCTGGAAGAGCAAAGAAAGCATTCTGTTGAATGGATGAATCGACAACCTTGCGCAGTTTAGCAGGTAAGTATCTCGACCTTTGAATTGCAGCATAAAGATGGCGCGAGCCATCTTTGATTGAACTGTTGAATCTTATTGAGAACCACAAAGGTGAGTAAACTATAAGTATGTACTTGACCAAAATCTTTATTTCCTTTGTTGGTTTGTCAGTAGAAATGTATAATCTCAGAATTCTATTTGCACAGGTGAGCCAGCGGGATTTGCACATGTTACCTGGATGCATCGACGCTAAATCTGAGGAACATTAACCGGAAATAACAGCTTCTGATATTTTATAGAAATAAGCTTGGTCTGTGCTAAGTTGGGTCGGATTAATAACCTCAGAAGGTAATTGGCAGGATGAAAGACTTTCAAATTTGACAACAGACAACTTCTCACAATCAGGGAGCAATTTACCTATGTCGCCTGAGAATGTATTTGGACTCTTTGAGACACCATCTATGTGTTCGAAAAGAGCACGAAATGGAAGTTCGTTGAAATGTAGAAGACAAACAACCCACTGTAATGGCCTACCTATTTTTTCTTCTAGTTTCCGAATGATTCCACCTTTCCAACCTGTGTTCGTGTTGGTGCCATCAGCACCGACAACTTCTAGATGTTCCACATCAACTGAATTGTCTTGTAAATTTTGCCATATAGCTTGCGACTCAACCTCAGTTGACCGGAAGGAGAGGTGACGTGGCCAAAGTAATGACAACCAGGTTCCGCTATAAGAGAAATATGTTCCTCACAGTGTCGCGGCAGTACTTTTCACCTTCGCTGACTTGTGTAAGTGTATTCTCTTTGCGGCCGTCAAAATACAGCCCACATACAGAGTCAATTTCGTTCATTTTTCTTTGTAATCTTTTTTGTTTCAGGTAGATCAACACTTCCAATGCGACCAATTCTTCTGGTTCTCTGGTCCAAGAGAAATGGTTGTTCATTGATAGGAACTTTCCTTTCCTTTGGACAAGTGCAAGAAGAAAAATAAATGCATTTACAAGCAGCGATGTCAAATAATTTTCCGACAGAAGAGACCAAGTCGTCTCTTTTAGAGCTCAAACCTATTGGGTTCCTTAAAAACATTTGTTTAAGAGTTAGAAATTTCTTATGGTATGTGGAGAGCACAACTCTGGTGTATGAAACTATCGCAATAGATGACTTTTTGAAAGTATTCTCAACCTTTTTTGCAACTATTTCTGTAACCTCTTTACTTCTAGGTTCATAGTTGTCGCCTCGGAGTCGCCTTATACGAAATCTTTCAAACTGATAACACAAAAGAACATCCTGGTAAGTAGGTAACTGGGACTCAGAGAGATTGTACGGATATATGCCAAACAAATCTAAATTTAAATTTACATACAGATATTTTGAGTTCTGTGTTCTGTAGAGAGAATATAAGTGATAGCACTCGGCGAAATCAACGACAAGAGTGAAGGAACTCGATGAAAAAATATTTATGTGGAGACCAGTCCGAATGTGTCGTATGGCGCAGGGAAATGAATGTAAGTGATAGAGCTCGGCGAAATCAACATTAAGAAGTGTGGCCGCAAGCCGATTTTCACCTTGCGCTGTGGCGCGCCGCATTTTCGCTCGTATCTCGGGAACGGTTCGTCCAACGGCCATGATCACATATACCATTTCGGTAGCAAATGACGTGACAAATAACTTTTGAAATTTCAAGGCCGGAGTTGGGGTTGAAGATGCAATCCGATCTCAAAACAAAAAGTTGCATTGGAATCAGGAAGTAGTAAGGCAACTTTTCCGCACTATTAGAAATTCCGAATCGAAAAAAGTTCGGCATCGACCCACCCTAGTGGCCAGAAACGATTATTTTACACATGGCTCAAGCAGCTCACGACTTCCGGTCTTAAACCAAATATCCTCTACATAGCCAAAGAACACCCGTTTGAAGGCAAGCTAATGTAAGAAGATGAACCATCCCTCCTCAGGGTTGTGCGCAAGGTTTCGGACCCGCCACGTAAAAACCCCCAATGAAAAGTAAAAAAAAAAAACAGCCTCGGAAGAGAAACCTCCTTTTTATTGACGACCGTGACAAACGCATAAAGGATAACAATTTAAGTGCATGCACGTGGAACGTCGGGCCCCATTATTGGGAAGGTACCGGTGCCAAGCTAGTTGATATCCTCGTTAGAGCAAAGGCTGACATTACCGCTGTCCAAGAAATGCGTTGGACGGTACAAGGACTGAGGCGAGTAGGTCCTTGTGGCATTTACTACAGTGGCCATATAAAGAAGCGCATATTCGGTGTGGGATTTGTGATGGGAGAGAAATTCAGAGACTAAAGTTTCTTGGCAGGTGGGCTTTGCAGGAGCAGAATCAGAAATGGGCAATGAGTGTGGCATTACAGCCACGCCTACTTCCAATGTAGAGTGCATTGTAGCAAGCGCAAAAACGGGCAAGAATGAAGGGTTTCTTACTCCAACTCCTAAAGATGATCAATCATTAAGCACCCATCACCATTTAGAACCTTTGACGGTTACCACAAAACATTATAACCACATTTTATCAGTTGTAGGCGCATTCTCAAAATTTGTCTGGTTATATCTAACAAAAGATAATGATGCATCACCAGTGATTGATAGGTTACGTAAACAAGCTGCTATTATTGGAAATTCAAAGAGAATCATGACGGATGTAGGACGGGTGTGCCGAGAGGTCAAATGTTAACGAAACTTTCTTTGAAAAAAGATCAATGGTATAAAAACGTCGATAATGTACAAACAAGTTGAATCAGTTAACCAAATCGTAGCACAAAGGTTTCCCCAATTAAGCTGTGAACAGGTTCAAATAAACTTGCAAACTTAAAATAAAATTTTTGTGAAATGAACTTACTTAAAATAACCTTATATAAAATAAAACGTTTTGTTAAATAAACATACAATTTAATTAACACGAACCCACCTACATTTATTTATTTAGTTTCTATAATATAAAAACAACCAATTCATTCAATGTAACAAAAAACTATTAAGGAAAAAAATTACGAAACCGATTCACAAAAGCTCCTATTTTGTGTTACACTCACATATGTTAACTTTAAGCCTACGTTTTAAAAAAATCAGTAATTTGTTTACTTTCTTTTATAAATTGATATACACCCCTATCATGCATTTCGATTACGTTCCCGCTCTACGCTCCGCCGGAGTCGAAATTAGGTATCATGCGTTGCGATTGGATTGAAAGAAGAAGAGGAAGAGCTATAACTCTTTCGAAATCTGCAGCTGTTTGCTTTGAAATATGTGAAACTGGAACATAACAAAGCAAAAATACACAAATTACTGCTGTTCAAAGAAAATAAATAAAAGTAAAATTTTTATATTGTTATTATTTTTATTAAACGTAACTATGGAATCTTTATCCGCGGCGATATTACTGGTTGAGGAGGAGAGCAGCGCATCTCAGAATGCTGGGGTGAGAATTGAAAGGAGAAGATTACGAGATATGTGCGATCCCTTCCAGATGAATGACGGGGTGTAAGTAATTGCACGCGAAAGTAGACATTTTTCTTACAATTTGTTTACTTATTTAGATTCAAAAAAACTTTCGTCTGAATAAGGACGCATTCAAGTATGTCCTAGATACGTTTGCGGAAGAAACGACGGCAAGTAAATTTGATGCTACCTCTTTCCAAAAAGCCTGCACATCTTCCTTAGGACGCTGGTGGAAACCGTTGGCTATATCTAGCTTACTCTCCATCATATCTGCCAATTTTCCATATTGCTGTGGTGTTGTTGTTTTTGACCTGAAAGCATATCAAAAAACATCACTTAAACTGGAAATATCGTGTGTTTTACAACTTTTAAATACAAGTTTTACTTACATTTTTAGAAAATTCAAAAAAAAATCACGCAAATAATAAAATTTTCGCAGCAAAATAAAAACACAAAAAGTTCTCCGCCAACAAAATTGCAACTTAGCAAAACGGGATCGAAATGCATGATAGGCAGAATTGTAAATTTCGAAGTTGAACTGAACGGGAACGGAACGCATGATACCAAAGTCGCCAAACGGAGAAAATTTCAATCCAAGTCGAAATGCGTGATAGGGGTGATAATATTCAATTGTTCTTTTAAAACCTCGTTGAATCTTTGCTGAGAGTTCTTCATTTGAACCATGAATTAGAAAGTGATTTTCCTTGCTTTCTTTAAACCCTGACGAATTAAGACTCGGGGGAACTAGTTCCGCTGCATGCATCCACTATTGCTTCGTTTTCGTAGTTATTATTGTTTCCATCTAAGCCTTGAAAAATTTCGTCATCGTTCAAAACACAATCTTCAAAGAACACGTTGATATCGAGAATATGGAAATCAAACTTTCTGCTCCAATGGCGTTGGCAAGCAGAAAAATAACCGCGCATGCAGACAAGTTTTCATCTCCATGATTCTCCTCAGTGCAACGCCTTCCCACAGGTTTTTCTTAAACTTAATCAGTTTAATATTGCAGAAAGATTTTTAATTTAAAACTTGTTGTAAACCTTTTCTGTCGCTATAATTTGGTTTGTCCGCATTAACTGTTATTTAGGATTATTTACGTTTGTTTTAAGTTTATTTTCTAATAATGTTAAGTCTGATCTGGCAATACTGTTTTATCTAAGCTTTCTATTTCCCATCTCTCTTTTATCGTACATTTCTGCTTGTTATTATTTTTGTTTATTCATATTTCGAAGTTACGGTATTTTAAATTCCTTTGTTCTATAAATACCGGAGGACATGTATATACAAACCTCTTCTCTGATTGTAACTCAGTGCTGATGGTACTCATCTTAATAAAGCGTTGAGAACTCTACCCGCTGGCAGATTAATTATTTAACATTTTCATGCCTCCTGTGAGGACAAATACTTTTAAATTTATTTTGAAATTGTTTGATATTTCGGTTGTCTAGTTTCATGGTGGAACTTAATTGGCGATCATCGGCGGTGAAAGCAATAAAGCGCATACATGTACATATCTCGGAAGGTGCCATGGAAAGCCGTGCTAAGTTTCAAGTCACTTTTTTTCACAACTAATTTATTTATTGGATCTACCTTTCCCTAAAAGTGATTGAGCTGTTTTGGTAATACAGTAGAATCCCGATTATCCGGATCAAATAAAACCAGGGGTATTCCGTATAATCGAAAATCTGGATAATCGATTTCAAAGCAAATCAAACAATATTTATACTACATATAATAAATTTTTATTATGTAATAAGTTTTAGAAGTGTAGTTTAGATAATATCTACGATATATAGCATAAAAACCGAGCTATATCGATAAATAATGTATTACATAATGCCTATGTAATTTAAAATTTTGGTTGAAAATAACTTGTTATTATTCTTTGACGTAAAGAATCACATCGTTTCATTGCGGCCGAGTTCCTGATGCGTTTCAGTTGTAACAACTGTATGGGATCCGATACATCCTGTCTTTCAAACCACTTAAAGACAATATCAAAAGCTTCTGCGTGAGATGGTACTTGACATACATCCCCAATTTCAGTCTCTTCTTCATCTTCTCTCTTGTTATTGTTCAAATCCTCAATGATTTCTTCATCAGTTAATATTTGGAATCCAGGATCTTCATTATCGCAGTTCAGCCGTTGCTTAATATTTTCTTCATCGCACCCTTCACCAATTTTCATTGCTTCTGTTATTTCTTTAAAACGTCATGCGGTTTAACCGAGGAATTATATAGAGTTAATTTTAATAATTTATTCCAAGCCCTTTTTATTGTTTGCAATTCCACAGAGTTCCACGCTTCTACCAGCATATAACAACAATCTTTTAAATTTGTTTCCTTAAAAAACTTTAAACGTCGTTTCTATTTCACTGTCCTCTGTTGTCAAAAGACGACGCAATAGTTGCTTTCTGTATAAACGTTTTAAAGCTTCAATGATACTTTGGTCCATTGGTGGCAATGTCGATGCTACGTTAGGGGGTAAAAACTTAACTTTGAACTTCCCTTTTTCTCGATTTAGTGTTTCAGCGGAAGGGTGCGTTGGCGCATTACTTAACAACAACAACAATACGTCGCCCTCTTTCCCCATATCCTTTTGAAATTTCTTCACTTTAGGAATAAACGTATTTTCATACCAAGTAAGAAAAATATCTGTGTTCATTAGGGTGATTCAAAAAAAAGTTTTTGGTTTTCTTTTGGTACTCAGAAAAATAGGTTCCTAGACACCTCTAAGAAAGCCTGTCAAAATATGAGTTCTTAATTGTAAAGGGAAGGTCCTCCTTTATACAGTTTTTTATTTTTTCTTATTATCAGATAGAAAAATGTATATCTCGCTTCCAACTACTTGAAAAAATATCTTGTTCCTTAGATTTTGTAGGAAATTGAATGCTCTACAAAAAGGTCTCCTATGATTTTTTCGTAAACCCAACCGTTTAAAAGATAATAACAGTTAAAGTTTGATTATTTTTGGGAAAATTTTTTATTTCTTATGAATATTATAACTCAATGAAAAAAATCATTATGAATGATGAAACTCATAGGTTTTTGAAGAGGCTTACCATCAGAGTACCATACGAAAAAAATTTTTTTTTTTGATCCACCTTAATATGCAGTGATGTTTGACGATGAATATCTCGTAAACGCTTAACTTACCGTGCGATTCTGTAACGTGAGACAGTCTCAAGTCTCTAAATTTGAGATTTTAAGTTAGAGACAATTTTTGAGACTTGAGACGATTTTGCTATTCTGTAAGTGACAGTCACAAAATCTATTACATTTCATCATTCAGAGATGTTTTTACACTTGAATGGAAATAAATATGTCGATAACAAATATTAAAATATCTATAACATCGTCAAAAAACATAGTTATCAATAAAAATGAAAATATATGTTGACTTTGTTTCATAATATTTACGAAATTTATGTAAAATTAATTCATTTTTAACTTTTTCGTGTTTGAGTTGCTTACAAAATATAAAAATACGACAATCGATTAATATCTATGATGATCTCTATTCAGTATATTCAAAATGGCAGACAAGAGCTCTTTTTAGTTTGTGACTTGCTAACTACTAGGTCTCAATATTTTGAGACTAACGCTAGAGACTGTTTAGTGAATAGTAACTAGTCTCAAATTGAGACTTTGCCTCAAAATGTCTCAAATAGAGACTAGAGACTGGTTACAGAATCCCGCTATTAAACGAAAAATCATAACAGACCATTTTTATAGAGCAGTAAATTTCCTACAAAACTATGAGTTTCATCGTTCATAATAATTTTTTTTCATTGAGTTATAAAATTAATAAGAAATAAAAAATTTTCCCAAAAATAATCAAACTTTAACTGGTAATATCTTTCTATTTCACCACGATAAACACACTTTATTCACATTTTTTTTCTTCAAATTAATTAAATTACATTATAATGTTTTAAATAAATCCATATTTTACACTTTTAGCAGGTTTTTTACATAAAAAATCTTTATTTTAAAAATTACATTTTACACTCGTTTGAACCTCATTTGTTTACCAAAAATTACGACGAAATGGAGCGTTGCCATGTGATGATAAGACAATTCGCTGAAACTCCTCTTTTTCGCAAAAATTCCTCTATTCATGCATATGGATATTTTCTTTTTTAAATTTATTAAGCAAATAAGTAATATTATATACATGTATTAGTAATATTGTATATACATATGTATAAGTAATATTATATAATAATATTACGTAATAAAGTGTAAAGTACAGTACGAAAACCCAAATTTTGTTTCAATATGATGGCATGATAACCGAAAAAATATAACCACTTTATACCCAAAATTCGCATTTTAAATATAATAATGTATATATCGTCGCCTAAAATACAAACCAATGTATCATCAAAAATAAATGGAAATCGCTGACAGATATAATAACCAAATTTATCCAATTTATAACGAAAACTCAAAATTTGTTTCAATATGAGTGCATGATAACCAAAAATTATAACCACTTTATAACAAAAAGTCAATATATCTGTGTCGTTTTACCATAACATCTTAAGTCGACTTAAATCAAAATCGAGTAAAGATCATATTCTAGTTCTCCTATTCATAGTCCATATTTGTGTCCAATTCGATTTAAAAAATTCCAATTTTAAAGAAAGTTATCGCCTTTTGTATTTTTCTTATCTTTATTTTTGAAAATATTACATTCATTAAAACATCTTAAGTAAACTTAAATTTTATGAGATGCTTTATTGGTTGTTAAAGGTTTCTTCATTTAAACTTATGTCAACTGAAGCTCTATTAATATTAAAAAAAATTAAAAATATGTATTCAATGAAACATCTTATGTCCTCTTACGCTCATATGTTAAACTTCTATTCTTATAATTTCTTCACTTAAATCGACATAAGTTGTTTTGAAAAAACTCGAATATTCAAAGAGAGAACTTCTTACATTTTGCAAAACATCTTAAGTATACTTAAAATATTATGCAATAATTTGCTTCGAAGATAACGGCATTTTAACTCAACATAAGTTTGTTTGGATGCGTGCTCACAACGCATTATTGCGCACATAAGCGATCAGTTGAGAACAAGTCGTTGTGCTAATAACTTCAAAAAGGGAAAGTGATTTATTGAATAATATAAGCAACGTAGATTTCGATAGTGATGATTCCATTATTGATCCAAATTTTAATATAAGTGGATGTACTGCAGCAAGTTCCAGTTCTGAAAATAATGATGTAAGTTTTATAGTGATTGCATTTATAAAGCGATTTTAATAAAAACTTAATATTAGGAAAACTCTATAAGTGTTGCAAATAAAGTGGAAACAGAAAAATATTCAAAGAAAGATGCAAAAGATTCCAGAAATAAAGGGCAAAGTTACACCTCAAGCGCTGGTAAGGTTGTTCAGGCACGTGCAGTGCGCAGGTTGGAACCGTGCAGAAAGAAATGCGCAGATAGAATCACTTTTGAAGAACAGCAATATATACACACACAGTACTGGGAACTAGGCTCATGCAATTTACGCAAAATATTTCTTGGTGGCTTAATTGAAGTTGAAGCAAAAACAGTAAAAAAGGCTAAACATGACATAAAACCAAGGATAAGACCTTATACAAACAATTATTTCCTGGAAGTTGATAGTAATAAAATCGCAGTATGCAAAAAATCCTTTACATCGGCCGACTTCCTAAACGCAAGTTGCGATGCATAACTCGAAAAAATGCGTATGAAATGCAAAGCTGATTTTCAACGCAACTCTGCGTTAGCTAATTTTTCAAATATTAAGTTAATAAAAAAACTAATTGAAAAGAAAAAAAGAAGCGGCAGTTTTTATTAAGGACTTTGAATTTAACGAGAAGAAAGGTGGTGAAAAATAAAAATTTTTGTGGATCTATTGTATTGATGGAAGACGATATATTTTATTCCCATTTTCGGATGCGAAGAAGCACGTTCAAGGTAAGTACACAATTGAATTTCAAATATGGATAACATAAAACGTGTTCGCTGCAATTTCAGAGGCTGATGACTATGCTACAACCAATGTGGACCGAATCATCAACAGGTCGTACTGCAGTTTCCATGGAAAAGGCATTTTATTTGACAATTTGGAAGCTTGCCAATAATACATCATTTCGACAAATTAGTGACAGATTTGATGTAGGATTGGGCGCCACTTATAGAGCATTTATTAAAATCCTCAAACTTATATCGCTCATTTGCTGCAAGACCGGCATAAGTCAAAAAAATCGATTCGCCAGAAAACGCGTTTAAGGTTTTCAACTTACTACAACCTTACACGATGACTCCAACCTTACACCTCTTCTCAAGCGGAGCATATAAGAGGTATTCATATGAATTTTTCACTCAACATGAAGTATGATATAACGAACAATTCTGCAGCATTAACTCAAAAATCACGTTTTTTGAATTATGCCGGTCTTGCAGCAAATGAGCGATATGTCGTCTAAAATCGACAATAATAAAATTTCCAACTACTACTGCAGCTCAAACAAAGATCGCTGATGGGTTTTCTCAACGTCGCCACAATATATTTCCTTTTGTATTAGGATGCATTGACGGAACGCACATTCCCATATCACAACCAAAAAATGATGCAATAAGTTTCTATAACAGGAAAGGGACGTTTTCCATCATTGCACAGATAATTACACATGTATACTCATCTCTTGTCAAATCAAAATAAGCAATTTGTATAGGCCATTGTTGACAGCGATATGAAATTTCTGGACGTCTTTGTCGGCTGTCCCGGACGATGTCATGACGCATCAGTGTGGCAAAGGAGCCCATTTCGTAGAGCACTAGTAAGCGGTGAATTAAAAATTCCACCAAATCACCACTTCTTAGGCGACGCAGCTTATCTGCTAGAAACGTTTCTCATGGTGCCATATCGGGATAATGGTTTTTTAACATCGCAGCAGAGCAAATTTAACACTATTTTAAGCACTAACCGAGTTTTTGTTGAACAAGCGTTCGGGATATTAAAACAAAAGCTCAGAATTTTAAAATTTATTGGTGTACAGCTCGCTCATATTCCAAAAATTATTTTATTAACGTGCATGATAATACATAACGTGATTATAATCAATGAAGGTCAGCAAAACATTGATTGCATAGAATTGGACGAAGAGGAGGCCCAAACATCTGAAGTTAGTGTTCCATCATTGCAAAGAGACGAAGCCCAACAAAAACGAAATGCCCTGGCAGCGTTGTTTTCAAGTTGAATTAAACGACAATTCTAAAATAAAAAACACAATTTGAATAACATGAACATAAATGTATTTTATTTCATAAGATAGGAACTTTCAAAACTATAACATATATATGTATATATATATATATTTCTTATAATTATATAATAGTAATTATTTATATTATTTATAAACTATCCTGGGTTTTCAAATAAAGCCCGTAGTTGATTTAATTCTTTAAGTTTTTCTTTTTCAACTTCAAGTCTTTCACTTTCTATTTTTATAAGCTTATTTATAGCTTCGTTTTCCTTTTCGGATTCTTTCTCTAAGAATTCGATTACGTCATTTCTCTTTCTTTTAACTGATGTTGTAGGTGTTACATCCACTCCGTCAATTGTTGCTGTGGTGGAAGGACTTTCCAATGAAATTATAGAATACTCGGTCATTTCTAGTGGCACTTCAATACTAGAACGACTTCCAAACACTTCATCGATTTCACTAAAATATTCCCAATTTGATGCTGCTTCGCCAGAAGTACTGTTTCTTTTCTTTATACGCTTATAAGTCCCCATTATGTTGAGAAAACACCTCGTTATTTCATCTCTTGAAAATGGAAACGAGCTCTCAACGTCCCTCATTTTCCTTAAAATCGACTCCCAAATTGTATTTCTCTTTCTTTTTTTGCCGGAAAATTCTGCTTCATGGCGAAGCCTTGTTGTTATTAATAATTTCTTCCGCTCGTGTGTCCACTTATTTTCTCTATAATATAAGATAAAACGAAATGATAACACAATTTAAATTAGTTACAATAAATAAAAATTATTTACTCTGCCATTGTCTGTTCTGCATACCAAATAAAATTGATGCACGCTTTAAACATCTGATGCGTTTAAAACTGAGTTGCCAACTAATTAGGAACATTAGGCGTTGCCAGAAAATTCAAGTATGACTTTAGGAACTATATGCATTGTAAATATGCATTGCAACCTGCGTTTAGGAAATCGACCATTCACATTATCCGAGACAGAACAATCTATAAAAACGGTTGTGAGTGCAAAACTTGATGGGCGTGTAATCGGCGATGGACGTGGAAAACATAAATGCGCTAAAAAAACTTTCTATCGCAAAAGAGAATGAAATGTTAGATTTTATTAAAAGCTTCCCATCGTATGAGTCACATTATACTCGAAGGGACACATCAAAACGTTATTTGCCAAGTTATTTATCTGTGAATGAAATGCATCGTCTCTATTGTGAAAAATACGCTTATTCCGTTTCAATTTCAAAATTTTCGCAATTGTTTAGCACACTCAACTTGAAATTTAAAAAACCTAAAATTGACACTTGTCACAACTGTGATTTGCTCCAATGCAAAATACAAGTTGCTAAACCCGAAGAATTGGACTCTTTACAACCAGAGCAATCCTAACATGTAAATTTAGCAGAAAAAGCTTATGATGGTAAAAAAAATTATAAGCAGAGAGCTTTAGCTGATGCTACACTTAAAGTGTTGTGTTTTGACCTACAGCAGTGTCTTCCTACATCATTATTAAGAACCTCACTTTCTTTTTACAAAAGGCCTTTGTGGACTTTTAATCTTACTATGCATGATTGTGCAAGTAATCAGGCCTCATGCTACATGTGGCATAAAGCAATAGCAAAAAGAGGAGGTAATGAAATAGCATCGTGCGTGTTTGATCATTTATTAACATTAAATACCAATGCAAAGCACGTTGTTTTATACAGTGATTCATGTCCAGGACAAAATAAAAATTCATTCATTGCAACTATGTTTGCAATTTTTATGCAATTTAAAAATAATGTAGACATTATAGATCATAAATTCTTGGTCCCTGGTCATACTCATATGGAGTGTGATAGCAACCTTGCTTTGATAGAAAAAAGGAAAAAACTAACTTCAACCAAAATTCACCATCCCCGTGATTGGTACCAGTTTGTCAGAACAATTGGCGTAACAAAAAAATTTGTTGTTAATGAAATGGCACAGTCGAACATATATGACTTGCACATGCATCAAAGAATTTATTTACATGGAGAAAAGTAGATGAAAGTGGTGAAAAGTATAGCTGGATCGACATTAAATGGCTAAGATATACCAAAGAAACTGGAAATGTTTATTTTAAAAAATCCTTAAATGAAGAAGAACCTTTTAAATTGATAAACATATCTAAACGAGAGATAAACTGCGTGAGAATGACAGATTTAAAAATATGCTATGACGTACCAATAAAAATTGGCACAAAAAAACAAGATCTTTTAGATATGTTACCTCTTGTGGATGAAGTGTATAAGCCATTTTATATAAACTTAGCAACAGAAGAGCAGTTAGATTGTCATCCAGATCTTACAGAAGCTGATGAAACTAATGAATAATTAATGTTTTATTTTGCTTTGAAACCAGATTTTTTGTACTATGAGTTGAACTTATTAATATGATTTAAGAAACAATTGGGGTACTCACAACCTGTCGTAAAGCATCGTAAAATCGTAAAATTATAATTTTTTACACTTGTTTAAAAAAAATTGTTGTTGGATTTCATACAAAAATGAGTTTACACATTTACAATTCTCAATGCTATGTTTTCGAATCGTTATAACTTACAACTTTATGAGACTTGTGAATTGCACAAATACATGAAGCTGTATATTTTTGTTATGAATACATTTTTTGTTTTAAAAATAAACAAATACAAGAATCTTATATCCAATGAGTTATTTGTTTCAGTTTTAGCAAAAGCTCTTATGTCAACTTAAGTATTATCCAAAATATTGTTACAAAAAGTAGTATTAAGTTGTATTTGTATTACTATATGCATCCCTGATTATGAACAATAGCTGTAGGTATATGGAATAGCATTTGTCTTGTTGTAGACATCTGGCGCCACACTGTCTGCTCGTCTAGTTAAACAATTGCTGAGTCTGGCGCCGCGACTGTCTGCTTGCGTCTGGCGCCGTATAGCCGTATGTTCTGGTAATTTCCGGACGCGATATTCTAGAAGGACACGTCGGCATCAGCGAGAAGTGCGTGGCTATAGCCGTATGTTCTGGTAATTTCCAGACGCGATATTCTAGAAGGACACGTCGGCATCAGCGAGAAGTGCGTGGCTATATAAGCCGTGGCAGCGCCAACGTAATCAATCAGTGCTAAGAGTAAACTGCTATAGTGTAGACGAGTTGTGAAATAAAGAGTTGTTGAATTAAATTAAACAGTGTTGATTTTATTTGTCAATCCAGAGATACGAACCTAACAAAGTAAACTAGCAAGAGTAAATTCGTAACAATTGGTGTCAGAAGTGGGATTGTCAAATAATCCAAATTCAAGATGGTTAAATTCGGAGAATTGAGAATTCAGCAATTAAAAAAGGAACTGGAGGAGCGTAATTTGCCGATAAGCGGGCAAAAGGCGGATCTGCAGGCACGATTACGTGAAGCAATGGAAGCGGATGGAATTAATGTGGACGAGTTCGAATTTGTTGGGCCAGAAACTTCTACAAAGGTAGAAGAGAAAGTAGAAGAACAACGAACATCATCAAGTGTAGACATGAACACGTTGTTAGTGGCTATTAAGCAAATGGCAGAAAATGCAGTGCAAACAGAAAATCGTCTGGCACAGCAAATAGCTGAAAATACATCGCAGTTAAAGTCTTGCCTTACACAACAAATGACTGAAAATAATACGCAGTTAGAAAAGCGTTTGGTACAACAGATTACAGAAAATAATACACAAGTGCAAGAGAAATTTTCAAAATTTGAAGACGAATTAAGCACAATAAAAAATGACGAAGAAAATTTAAGATCAGAATTTCTTCAACTGAGTAATCGTATGCGAGAACTGCAACTGCATGGCCCTGCACCATCAACAAATAATCCAAGATTGAAGGCACCCACATTCGATGGAAGTATTCCATTTCAAATTTTCAAACTTCAGTTTGAAAAGACAGCAATGGCCAATAACTGGAATGCAGCGGACAAAGTGGCGTCCTTGTTTGTATCATTGAAAGGGCCTGCGGCAGAAATCCTTCAGACTATTCCAGACTGTGAACGGGACAACTATGAGGCATTGATGAGTGCGATAGAAAGACGATATGGTAGTGAGCACCGGAAACAAATATACCAGATCGAACTGCAAAATAGGGGTCAGAAGATGAACGAGTCATTGCAAGAGTTCGCAACTGAAATAGAACGACTGGCTCATTTGGCAAATGCAGATGCACCTGTGGATTACATTGAGAGGGTAAAAATTCAATGTTTCATAAATGGAATTCGTGATGTGGACACCAAACGCGCCACATATGCAATGCCAAAAAGAACGTTTGCTGAAACGGTTTCGCACGCCCTCACACAGGAAACAGCTTCCCTACTAAGTAAACCAGCACCCAAAGTACAAAGGGTTGAAATGGAACAACCGGCGCTGATGGAAGAAATATTGAAGACTCTGAAGACAATTGCTGCACAGCGAGTAAATACAACAGGCAGATGTTTCAACTGTAGAAAAGCGGGTCACTTTGCCCGAAATTGCAAGATAAAAGTAAACCCATCAAAATGGAAACAACCAACAGAACACCGAAAGAGGATTCACCACAAAAATGCGGATGCATTATCACATCGCCCTTGTCCACTGGAATTTAAACATTGCTCCAAATCAGAATCAAAAGAAGGTATAATCGACGTGCGATTACTGAATATAGAATCTGAAGATGATTGGACTCCTCACCGCATCAGAATCAATCAGCTGGAGGACCCTGATCTTGCAAAGCTGATAATAGCCAAAGAAAATGAGGTACGACCACCAAAGGAACAAATAAGTAGCGAGAGTCCAACGGCAAAAGCATATTGGGCCCAATGGAACAGCATAAACCTCGTTAATGGATACCTTCATCGTACCTGGGAAAGCGAAGATGGCAAACAGTCTCGTCTGCTGATCATAGTACCGAAGTCCATGATCCCGAAAGTATTGAAAGAATATCACAATGGACCTAGTGGAGGGCACCTTGGAATAACAAAAACTATAGAGAAGATTAAACAACGGTTCTACTGGATCGGTTGTCGAGATTCCATAGCAGAATGGATAAGTAATTGCGTAGAGTGCATGGCAGCTAAAGGTCCTAAAGCCAAAAGTCGCGGTAGGCTACAACAGTACAACGTGGGATCACCATTTGAACGAGTCGCAATGGATGTTGCAGGTCCGTTCCCAACCAGTACGGCCGGAAACAAATATCTACTGGTTGTCATGGACTATTTCAGTAAATGGCCAGAAGTATATGCCTTACCAAACCAAGAAGCGAAGACAGTAGCCGAAGCGTTTGTAGAAAATTGGATAACAAGGTTCGGAGTGCCTGTCGAATTACACTCAGATCAAGGCAGGAATTTCGAATCTTCCATTTTCCAAGAAGTCTGTACATTATTGGGCATTCACAAGACACGGACAACAGCGTTACACCCACAATCAGATGGGATGGTAGAGAGATTCAACCGAACGCTCGAAGAACATCTGCGGAAAATCGTCGATAAAGATCAACGGAATTGGGACAAGTGCATCCAGATGTTCCTGCTGGCGTATCGTTCAGCGAAGCACGAGACAACTGGTTACACGCCAGCAAAGATTATTTTCGGATCTGATCTGCGACTCCCTGCTGATCTTAAGTTTGGAACGAATCCTACAGCTGTAAGAAATGATGGAGATTATTGTTCTGCCTTAAAGGAAGAAATGAATGAATTGCATCTAATGGTAAGACAGCATACGCATCTGATGAGCAATAAGATGAAGGACCGGTTCGATCATGCGGCAAATTCAAAAGGTTTCGAAGAAGGTGATCTGGTCCTGTTGTACAATCCACTTCGAAAGAAAGGCTTGTCCCCGAAACTGCAGACAGCCTGGGAAGGACCCTATATGGTGATGAAACGACTTAATGACGTGGTATACCGCATACAAAGAAATGGGAAAGCACGATGTAAAATGAAAGTAGTACATTTGGAGAGGCTCGCTCCATTTGGTTCAAGAGGATTTGTGCCTAATCGGGACGATTAGGCTTTAGTGGAGGGCAGTGTTACAAAAAGTAGTATTAAGTTGTATTTGTATTACTATATGCATCCCTGATTATGAACAATAGCTGTAGGTATATGGAATAGCATTTGTCTTGTTGTAGACATCTGGCGCCACACTGTCTGCTCGTCTAGTTAAACAATTGCTGAGTCTGGCGCCGCGACTGTCTGCTTGCGTCTGGCGCCGTATAGCCGTATGTTCTGGTAATTTCCGGACGCGATATTCTAGAAGGACACGTCGGCATCAGCGAGAAGTGCGTGGCTATAGCCGTATGTTCTGGTAATTTCCAGACGCGATATTCTAGAAGGACACGTCGGCATCAGCGAGAAGTGCGTGGCTATATAAGCCGTGGCAGCGCCAACGTAATCAATCAGTGCTAAGAGTAAACTGCTATAGTGTAGACGAGTTGTGAAATAAAGAGTTGTTGAATTAAATTAAACAGTGTTGATTTTATTTGTCAATCCAGAGATACGAACCTAACAAAGTAAACTAGCAAGAGTAAATTCGTAACAATATCTTAAGTCAAATTAAGATTTGATTTTTCTTAACTTTTCGTTTTTTAAAATATCTTATGTACAAAACAACGAATAAAACATACTTCTTACTAAAATTTTTTTCAAAATCGGCATATAATGTCTTAAGAAATAGTTTTACTTTTTCCTTGATTAAAAATAACTCATTAAATTTCAACACAATAGATTTTAGAGAAAATCGCCAATATCTCAAAACTCAATTTTAAGACTTAAGATGTTATGGTAAAACGACACAGATATTTTTTTATTTTTAACGCAGAAAGGAGTATTCGCTCGGCCAGGTTATTTTTTAGAGCGAGTTAGGGGTACACTATCATCCCAACCAGACACCACACAACAAAATATTGTAAATTGGACAAAATAAAAGATTAAAGAAAAACAAGTAAACATTACAAAAAATAAGATAACAAGTAGAGATAAAGAACATAATGAAAATGCAAACAAACATGTTTTGGACCTTATGTTTGACTGTAATGATAACCCAGACATTATCGGGTAAACCACACAATCATGTTTGTTTGCATTCAATAGAAAATAAGATTACATTTAACAAATATTGTATTTCTTAAGAAAATAAAAAAAACAAAACAAAGAAATAGATTAAGAAAATTGTAATAACTTTAGTAGTTATATAATATATATATATTTATTTGAAAAAGGAAGAGAATAAAGTATAATGTCACAGAAGTAACATCGTCGGCATTTTTATTCCTCCGCTCGAACAACTAAAACTGGCGCAGTCGGTAAAAACAAACCGCAAAGTTGAGTGATACTAAAAACTGAAGTTTGTTAAGTTTTGTAAGCTTTAGCAACGGGAAGCAAATCCTAAGGTTAGCTCCCATTTTAAAGATCTCTTATATATATCTTCTTCTTCTTCTTAATTGGCGTAGACACCGCTTATGCGATTATAGCCGAGTTAACAAGCGCACGCCAGTCGTTTCTTCTTTTCGCTACGTGGCGCCAATTGGATATTCCAAGCGAGGCCAGGTCCTTCTCCACTTGGTCCTGCCAACGGAGTGGTGGTCTTCCTTTTCCTCTGCTTCCCGTGGCGGGTACTGCGTCGAATACTTTCAGAGCTGGAGTGTTTTCGTCCATCCGGCCAACAGGACCTAGCCAGCGTAGCCGCTGTCTTTTAATTCGCTGAACTATGTCAATGTCGTCGTATATTTCGTACAGCTCATCGTTCCATCGAATGCGATATTCGCCGTGGCCAACGCGCAAAGGACCATAAATCTTTCGCAGAACTTTTCTCTCGAAAACTCGCAACGTCGACTCATCTGTTGTTGACATCGTCCAGGCCTCTGCACCATATAGCAGGACGGGAATTATGAGTGACTTATAGAGTTTGGTTTTTGTTCGTCGAGAGAGGACTTTGCTTCTCAATTGCCTACTTAGTCCGAAGTAGCACCTGTTGGCAAGAGTAATCCTGCGTTGGATTTCTAGGCTGACATTGTTGGTGGTGTTTACGCTGGTTCCAAGATAGACGAAATTATCTACAACTTCAAAGTTATGACTGTCAACAGTGACGTGAGTGCCAAGTCGCGAGTGCGACGACTGTTTGTTTGATGACAGGAGATATTTCGTCTTGCCCTCGTTCACTGCCAGACCCATTTCTTTTGCTTCCTTGTCCAGTCTGGAGAAAGCAGAACTAACGGCGCGGGTGTTGAGGCCGATGATATCAATATCATCGGCATACGCCAGCAGTTGTACACTCTTATAGAAGATGGTACCTTCTCTGTTGAGTTCTGCAGCTCGAACTATTTTCTCCAGAAGCAGGTTGAAAAAGTCGCACGATAGGGAATCACCTTGTCTGAAACCTCGTTTGGTGTCGAACGGCTCGGAGAGGTCCTACCCGATCCTGACGGAGCCTTTCGTGTTGTTCAACGTCAGTTTACACAGCCGTATTAGTTTTGCGGGGATACCAAATTCAGACATCGCGACATAAAGGCAGCTCCTTTTCGTGCTGTCGAAAGCAGCTTTGAAATCGACGAATAAGTGGTGTGTGTCGATTCTCCTTTCACGGGTCTTTTCCAAGATTTGGCGCATGGTGAATATCTGGTCGGTTGTTGATTTACCAGGTCTGAAGCCACACTGATAAGGTCCAATCAGTTTGTTGACGGTGGGCTTTAATCTTTCACACAATACGCTCAACAGAACCTTATATGCGATGTTGAGGAGGCTTATCCAACGGTAGTTGGCGCAGATTGTGGGGTCTCCTTTTTTATGGATTGGGCAGAGCACACTTAGATTCCAATCGCTGGGCATGCTTTCGTCCGACCATATTTTACAAAGAAGCTGATGCATGCTCCTTATCAGTTCTTCGCCGCCGTGTTTGAATAGCTCGGCCGGCAATCCATCGGCCCCTGCCGCTTTGTTGTTCTTCAGGCGGGCAATTGCTATTCGAACTTCTTCATGGCCGGGTAATGGAACGTCTGCTCCATCATCATCGATTGGGGAATCGGGTTCGCCTTCTCCTGGTGTTGTGCGTTCACTGCCATTCAGCAGGCTGGAGAAGTGTTCCCTCCATAATTTAAGTATGCTCTGGGTATCAGTGGCTAGATCACCTTTGGAGGTTCTACAGGAGTATGCTCCGGTCTTGAAACCTTCTGTAAGACGCCGCATCTTTTCGTAGAATTTTCGAGCCCCCTGTCGGCCAGCTTATCGAGCTGTTCGTACTCACGCATTTCGGCCTCTTTCTTCTTCTGTCTGCAAATGCGTCTCGCTTCCCTCTTCAACTCTCGGTATCTATCCCATCCCGCACGTGTTGTGGTCGATCGTAACGTTGCGAGGTAGGCAGCCTGTTTTCTCTCCGCTGCGACACGGCACTCGTCGTCGTACCAGCTGTTCTTTTGCACTTTCCGAAAACCAATGGTTTCGGTTGCAGCTGTACGTAAGGAGTTTGAAATGCCGTCCCACAGTTCCCTTATACCGAGTTGTTGACGAGTGCTCTCAGAGAGCAGGAGTGCAAGCCAAGTAGAGAATCGTTCGGCTGTATGTTGTGATTGCAGCTTCTCGACGTCGAACCTTCCTTGTGTTTGTTGGCGTGCGTTTTTTGCTGCACAGAGGCGGGTGCGAATCTTAGCTGCAACAAGATAGTGGTCCGAGTCGATGTTAGGACCTCGGAGCGCACGCACATCTAAAACACCGGAGACGTGTCTTCCGTCTATCACAACATGATCGATCTGGTTGGTAGTTTTTCGATCCGGAGACAGCCAGGTAGCTTGATGGATCTTCTTATGCTGGAATCTAGTACTAAAGATAACCATATTTCGGGCCCCGGCGAAGTCGATCAGCCTCAACCCATTTGGGGAAGTTTCCTCGTGGGGGCTGAATTTACCGACCGTAGTGCCAAAGATACCTTCTTTGCCCACCCTGGCGTTGAAGTCGCCAAGCACGATTTTTACATCGCGACGGGGGCATCTCACATAAGTGCGCTCCAAGCACTCATAAAAGGCATCTTTGGTCACATCGTCCTTCTCTTCCGTCGGGGCGTGGGCGCAAATAAGCGATATGTTGAAGAACCTCGCTTTGATGCGGATTGTGGCTAGACGTTCATTCACCGCAGTGAATGATAGTACTCGGCGACGGAGTCTCTCTCCCACCACGAATCCCACACCAAACCTGCGCTCCTTTATATGGCCACTGTAGTAAATGTCACAAGGACCTACTCGTCTCTGTCCTTGTCCCGTCCATCGCATTTCTTGGACGGCGGTGATGTCAGCCTTTGTTTTCACGAGGACATCAACCAGCTGGGCAGCGGCACCTTCCCAATTAAGGGACCGGACATTCCAGGTGCATGCCCTCAATTTGTAGTCCTTATTTCGTTTGCCATGGTCGTCATCAAAAGGGGGGTCTCTCATCCGAGGCTGTTTACACTTTTTCATTGGGGGTGTTTTTTTTACGTGGCGGGTCCCAAACCCAGCGCACAACCCTATGCAGGGGATGTTTCGCCTTCTCATGCTAGCTCGCCTTCAAACGGATGTTCTTAGACTACCCAGCGGATACTTGGTCAAAGACCGGAAGTCGTGAGCTGCTTGAGTCACATGTAAAAGAATCGTTTCTGGCCACTCCCAAGTGAATGGCAATCAGAGAACTTTGCTCACTTGCGTGAACTTCTACACATGACTCCATCCATATATAAATATATAAGTCGGTCGGCACAGATAGCCAAGTTTAAGAAACTTAAGTTTCTACACAAGTTATCTGGAACGTCGGAGAGCGACTCCGAGGATTACAATTTGTGAAGGCGAAGAATAGCTTCATTTCGCCCATCAATATTATCAGGAAAAGTGGGATTAAGGATTAATGCCCCACACACAGAAGACGCAGAGAGAGCGAAGTGCACCATACAAAGCAACAACAAGTTGTATTAAAAGAGGATACATTAGCAATGAATTCAGGCGAGCAGCAACCACTTCAGATGACAGGATCGCAAATTTTGAAGGAAGCTTCAAGAATCATGGACTTTGACGGCAGAGATTTATCATCGTTCATCAGGGAAGTTGACATGATCCTTCCTTTATTCAACCCCAACCCATCAATGTTGGAATTTGCAACGCAGCGACACGTCAAAACAAAAATTAAAGGAGAAGCAGCAAGTGTCATCCAGCCTTTGGGACCTACACCAACATGGCAGCAAATGAGAGAAGAACTCATAAAGAATTTTGGAGTAAAGGAGTCGTACCACACCCTTTACAATCAGGCGATTGTACTTCGAAACTATAACGTAAGTCAATATTTTCAAAATTTAAAAGATATTTTAGATAAACTAAATTTAAACAAGAATTCGATAAAATAAAGCCTATAGAATTTTCTCCAATTAACAATGAAAGTTTAAATCTGAAAACATTTTTAAATGGGATACACCCCAACTTAAGCAGTGTAGTGATTAGTAGAAATATAAGCACCATTAGAGAGGCTTTTAGCGTTCTTCAAGAGACAGGTTTGCTAATACAATTTGATAAAAGACAAAACAATTATCAAAGAAATAATGATAGAAATTTTTCAAATTTTGGCAATTTCAATAATAAGCAGTATATGCCAAATTCCAATAATTTTCAATTTGGACAAAATCAGCAGAGAGAATTTCGTAACAATTCTAACCAAAATGACATTTATCAACAATTTAACTCTGGACAAAGTAGACAAAATAATTCTGAGCAATTTAGCTTTGGACAAAATAGGCAAAATAATTCACAACAATCTAGAAGATATAATTCTGTCTAAAGAAGATAAAAAAACAGCTTTCTCTACACCCCAAGAGCACTTTGAATTTATAAAAATGCCTTTCGGACTAAAAAATGTACCAGCAACTTTCCAATGTTTAATGAATTCAGTTCTTAGGGAATATATCAACAAGATATGTGTAGTTTATTTAGACGACATCTTAATTCTTAGTTCAAGTATTGAAGAACATACCCAAAATATCAACAAAATATTTTCAGCATTAAGAAAACATAATTTAAAGATTCAGGTTAATAAATGCAAATTTTTCGAAAAAACAACTGAATTTCTAGGTCACACTTTTACAACAGAAGGGATACAAGCAAATTTAAGCAAAATCGAAAACATACAAAAACTAAAGTTGCCTACTACATCAAAGCAAATTAAATCATTCCTAGGTATAACAGGTTATTATAGAAAATTTTTAAGAGATTACGCTAAAGTAGCACATGGTTTAACAAAATATTTAAAAAAGGATATTAAAATAAACACTCGCGCTCCTCAGTACATATCATCCTTTGAAAAACTTAAAAATCTATTAGTAAGCCCACCAATATTGAAATATCCAGACTTTAACAAAAAATTTGGCATTTCAACTGATGCAAGTGACTTTGCAATTGGCGCAGTATTAACCCAGGACAGTCATCCTATAAGCTATGCTAGTCGAATACTTAACAAACACGAAAGAAGTTATTCCACTACAGAAAAAGAACTACTAGCTATTGTCTGGGCAGTGACATATTATAGACCATACATTTACGGCAGAGCATTTGATCTCTTAACCGATCACCAACCACTTAAGTGGCTCCAAATAAAAAACAAGGGAAAAGACATTAACCCAAGATTGCAAAGATGGTTAATTAAACTAGGTGAATACAATATTAATATGAATTGCGTGAAAGGAAAGGAAAATAACGTAGCCGATTTTCAAAGTAGGATAGATAGTAACACAGGCGAGATTCATTCATTGGAAGAAGACAACATAAGCACAAATGCTACAATCCACTTTCAAGAGGGGGAACTAAATGATCATTTTCCAATTTTACATACTATTGTATATCGCTTCAATACACAAATCATTTTAACAAAAAAGAAAATTATGGAATCTGAAGAACTAGGCAACACAAAGAAAATTTTTATTATCGCAGAAGATATAAAAAATAATAATTTCATAGATCTTTGTCGTAGGCACATAAATAGTGGAAATGTAGGTATTTTTTCTTATTTAACCGATAATCAGTACAATATAGTTCAGCAAAAGCTTGTTCAAATATTTAATAGACAGGTAAAGTTTATAAACAAATTGCTCAATATCATAAAAATGAAACAGGCCATGCAGGTATTAATGAAAATTATGAAAAATTGAAAAAACTAATATACTGGAAAAATTTGAAAGTTTTGATTCAAAAATATATAAATAACTAGCTGATCCCGCAGCCGTTGCCATGCGTGAAATTATGTGTTTTGAAATGAAAAGAAAGTTGAATTTACAATATATTGTGCTGAAAATCATTAATTTTTTTTTTTAATGTAGCTCAACTTGATAAACAAATTTTTTTAGTTTCTCTTCTGGTGCGTAAATATACAGAGAAGATGGGTTTCCAACTCGTGAACACGCCTCGTATATCTGATCGTGTGAAAAACATCGTATTTCCAGATTTATGCCACACTCTTCTAGCGACTATCCTTGTGTCCTGTTGAATGTCATCGCAAATGCAATTTTCTCTGGAAACGGAATACGTTTGAAATTAAATGGCTGTCCCCTTGTACTCGATAACTGCGTCACAATCATTGGGGTACATTACACAGTTTCGGCGAATAAAAATTGTGAAACATAATAATGACAGATCAAACGTACGCAAATTATGATGCGGTATACCAGGCCCCTCCAAAGAACTTAGAAATTCCAGTGATAATTCACGGCTTCGTCTTCATCGTCATCGATCGATTTGTATGAGCGCAAACCTCCCGGAATTTGACTTTTAACCTTCCAGTTTAAGTAATTAACACATTGACGGACAGTAGGAACAAGTAAAGTTCGAAAATTGACACTATGTGTTTTTGTAATTTTTAGAATATTTAAAGTATAGTTTTACTATGCGTACTGATGCTGCAAGTCGTGCAACAGATGGAAAACAAAATTCAACCTAAAAAATTGTTTCCAAAACACGACAATAGGCTTCTACTTGTACGCCGGTAATTGCACATTTGTGCTGCGATCGCCGCTTCGCTTTGACGGCTATAGACGCAAGTGTCCGTCAACGTGTTAACATCGGTATTTTTGGCAGCTAAAATTGCGCGTGCACTCAAGCAATCGCAGTTATGACAATTTGGCCAATGTTCGGATAAACATTCGTGATGAGTTCATTTTTCATGAATTGATAAAGGGAAGATGGAATTGATATCGAACCACCGGAACTATCAACCGAAATTGTACCATTTCAAATTTTTAGCGAAGACGAATAAAATGTAAAGCTGCGTTACATTGAAAAAAAAAAAAACAAAAATGAAATGATAAATTTAACTTTCTTTTCATTTCAAAATACATAATTTCACGCAGGACAACGGCTGCGGGGACAGCTAGTTTCTATATATATTTATGAATACGGTTTTGTTTAGCAACGTGGTCTACTCCGTCTATTATTTATCAGTGCATTATTGTTTTGATAATTCTCAATAAACAAAAATGAAGAAGTGTTTTGTATGTGGTGAAACATCACAAATTATTGATTTTGACAATTGTGTTTTTAGAAATTGTTATTTAAAAATACTATTTCGAAAAGAACGTGGATTTAAGTACGGTGATGTTGTTTTAACCGAAGAGTCTATGGGTAATTTAGGTTATCACAGACAATGCTATCAAAAGGTGACAGCATTACGGGCAAAATACAGTAAAGTATACTCCAAATTTGTTCAAAATTTTGTAAGTAAGTAAAAATTTTTATAGTTTGTGTATTTTCTTTAACAAAAATAATTTAAGTAAGTATAAAAAATCAAAAATTAAATAATTATTTGAAGTTAAACACGGCTATTAGGGCAAAAATTTAGTCTACCAATTTCTCACGCAGATTTTACCATTGCAAAAAAATTTAAAAACTACTTCAAAACATTATTTGCTAATTTTTTTTTTATTTTTATAAATATGTTAAATATTTAATACTGTTATTATTATTTGCAGGCACAAAAACTCTCTCCTAATTCTATCAATGAAAAAGATGCAAGTTCCTCGTCAAATGATTTTGTAAGTATAATACATATATATGTATATAACAGGATAAACAGGATTATTTATTTACCAGAATATAGAATTCCACTCTCCTAATCTACACGTTTTTTCAATTTTTTAGGTGACTCCAAGTACATCTTCAGCTGATGATAATCCTAGTAACTCAGAAGTTACTGGTTGTTCAAGTACAAGAGATGCTAGGAGTGAAATTAGTACAAATACAACAGATTCAATCAATACTGATTTGAACGAGGGATTGTAAAACTTCTAATTAATTGGAACAAATCCCGTAATAACTGTTTATTGCAAAACCCGTCATGATTTACTGTTGCTTAACGACATTTAGGTGAAACAATAATAAATAATTTTCAAATCAATTTTTTTTATTTCAAAAGCCATTTTTGACATCTACTGCAATTGATTCGATTGACGAAGAACCAGCTTCATCATCAGCGATCCCTCGTTCTACAAAACCTATCGAATCGTTAACATCAGATAACACAGGATCGTCACATACTTTGGAATTATCCGCTATACCTATTCAATAAATATCATCAACTGTCAAGAAAAAAGCAGTGTGCTTGTTTTGTGGTTATCAGCAGAAAAATGGTGGTAGGCAAGATATAGCCTTGTATTACCTTAGTCTGACAAAAGCTTCGAAGATATAAAAAAATTGCGGATGATTCTAACGATACCGAGATGCTCGCATAACTTCAGAGTGAAACTATTACTTTTCATAAGGTTTGTTATACTCAGTACCGAGAAATGAAAAAATGGCACAGTCAAGAGCATAAAACAACAGATTGGCATGAAAATAGAGAAATCCATAAATTTACTTACCACGTTCTGAAAGATTATATCAACACTAGAGGACCCGCCTACGTTTTACTGTGGCTGATACATAGGTAGTACTACTAATACAATCTATATGATTTCTTTTAGTTAGATTATAAGTATTAGTTAAGGAGTAATCGCTTTTTTGATGAAGCAACAAAAATGAATCAAAAAGCATTTCGTGCGTTAAGAAAGAATTGGTTTTTGGGGTAAAAATACTATTGAATTTGGGCTGTGCATCAGTGAAATCAATCGAGTCCAATCGATTGTCAGCCTGGTGGACTGCATATTAAGAAACGGTTCTCAAGCGTGAAAAGACAAAAAAATCGGCTGGCAAGGTTATGGCATCAGACTTTTGGGATGCTCGTGGTATATTATTCATCGAATAATAAATGAGCCAGTTTTAATTCATTGCATTGCGTATTTGATTGCAGTTTTATTCTACCATTCCCAATATTTAGCAATTTTATTATTTTTCAGGAAGGATCAGTTTAAAATTGTACGCATATATGTATTCATCGTTGCCGTTTAAATATTGTATTGCTCTGTGCAATGCTTCGAAAAGATTTCTGTATATCTCAAATTTTTTATCAACACTTCAGTTATGCCAATATTTTTTTATGCCAGACCTTTTGCAATTATATAAACCTTTTGCAATTATATAAATGTTATAGCTACCCATAGATGTATTGAATCACCCAATTTATTACTTAAGGTTGGTACGCAGCTCTCAAGTAATTCAAGAAAAAAAATACATATTAATTACATTATTTCTCAAGTAATTTGGATAGCTGGTTACGCATTGTGAATGATCCACATTAGAAGAGCAAGAGAGAATAAACAAAGTAAACAAACTTTGTGCGTATGTATGTATGTATATGTATGGTAACACAAATATTTTCATTGAGATTTAAGGAATGTTGTTGATGATTGGTTGGTTTTATACAACATTTCAAAGTGGAATATACTTTATAATAATGATTTCAACTAATTTAGGATGAATTTGACGATTACTTCGAATTTCCTGCAAGAAACAATTGTTGATTTGGTGTTTCTTCGCAAAACCAGGTTTGCCATATTCACATTTTATTGGAAAAAAGTATTAAAAATTTGTACCAGATTTCTTGAGAGCTGCGCACTAGCACAAGTAACTTTATCGCAGGAACGTTTCTGGACCGTTTCTTAAGCGTTTTTTTATATGAAGTTTTTACGTTTCTTGAGACCTGCGTCATGGATAAATTGATCCGAAACTCCTCTCTTCGCTTTCTGAGAGAGCCCATGATCTCACGGTTTGGTATGGCAACACTGAAAGTTCATGGGCTACGAATCAGATGACAAACAAAACAATGAACTGCCAGACAAAATCCCATTAAAAATAACTGACAAAATCAGTTCGTTTTTTTTTCATTGTGGAATACATAAGTAATTGTGTTGTGAAAATATAGTGTTTTTTTTATTAAAAATACAGTGTATAAGTGTTTTTACTAAAAATAAAGTTGGTAAGTGTATTATTAAAACCATCGTAAATACATGTATATAAATATATTATGTTTTCCTAACGTATTATAGGAAAATGCCGAGAACTAAAAATAAGTGTGTGGCTGGTTGCGTAGGAGTTTCAATTTCCCCAACAAGGAGAAGGATGGATCCAGGTTCGTAAATAATTTTAATTAGTAGAAAAATATAGTTATTTAGTGAAATTTCGAAATATTTTTTCATAAATTGTGCCTATTTTGATCTTGTTTTAGATGCAATTTATTGCATAATAAAAAATATATCATACTTGCGAAATATAATGTAATTTAGTAAATAGTATTGTAATATTTAATATGTTGTTTGGAGTAACGTAGTAGATGTAAATATTACTATAATTATAAATTATAAGTACAAATAAATGTTGTGATTTTATTTTGTACCTATATGGGTGATATAGGCCTATAGGGGAACCGAGCACCCAAAACTAACTTCGGTAACGCGTCTTTTGTATACCTCAGCGGTGGTGTGGAAATTACAAACTTCCAAAACATTTACTAAAAATTCCCTAACACATTTCTTCCATAGTGGCATCATTGGCAAATGTTATAAAAAATGTGGACTTTGACAGCGCTCTCTCGAATCAAAGAGTTTCGTATCAATTTATCCATGACCTGCGTACTAAGCTTTAAGAACGAACTCTGTTCTCAATATAAAAACTTGATCCACAGATGTCGCCTTTTACTTTGGCATCGTTTTGTTTAATGCACGTTTACGCCAATTTAAGGTTTGAATATTGGATACTGCGATGGTAGGGCCATCTATCGGTCAAACATTCCAAAATTAACAATTGATTAAAAATGAAAAAAATAATTTAAAAAACATTTTCCAGTGGACCAAATTGTAAATCTAAACCATTCTCGAATCTCCTTGAACATACACACAAAATTTCATCAAAACCGGTCCATCCGTTTAGGAGCAGTTCAAATGCAAACACACGGTCAGAAGATTTATATACATAAAGAGAGATTGCGATGTTTGCAATAGAGCAAAATATGATAGAAAACCTTTAAAACCAAAATTTCAATTAACGAAAACACCATCAGATATAAATCAAATAATTCACGCAGATATATATATAAATAAAAAATGTTACTTCCTTACCATTATAGACAAATTTGCGAAATTTGCTATGGCATTTCATCTAGAAGATAGAAACAGTATAACTATTATAGAAAAGCTTAGATTATTCTTTTCTATCAAAGGAAGACCCAGAAAGTTAATATTAGATAATGAATTCCACTCAATTAACATAAAAGATTTTTTTAGGAAAGAAGAAATAGAAGTTCATTTTACAAAACCAAACAGTCATACTGGGAATTCAGATTTCGAAAGATTTCATAATACTCTCTCCGAAAGAATTAGAGTCCTAGAAATTGAAAAACCAAGCCTTTCGACAGTGGAAAAAGTATTTCAGAGAATAGAATGGTATAACGAATCTATCATTCTACAATTAAAACCACACCTCTTGAGGTTATCTATGGAGAAACTGATAAAAATTTGATTAAAGACACTATTCAGAAGACTAAAGAAAAATGCATAGGAAAACTAAATAGAAATAGAGAAGAGTTTAATAACACTCAAAAAATTAAAAAGCGGTTCGGCACAAATACGACCAAGGTATAGAAAATTGCCATTAGATAATATTCACCCGACAAATATTAAACGTCCAAACAAATTTTTTAGGTCAAATACATCTTCAAAATAACTTTGATGATAGCAATTGTAATAATTAGTAATTCAGCCAAACTGGAAGTACATCAAATACATACCGACAATGGATACGCAGAAATTATCACCAACACTAAACAGATTGTTACATCATCTGACCTCGTAATTCACATAATTAACCCTCGTGAAATTCTTTACGTACTAAATAATATAACAAAAATCTCGCAAACATATTCAGATCTACATTACTACACCCTATCTAATGAAATTGAAATCTTGAGAGGTAAAACCAAAACATTAATCCCAAGAAAAGAAGTTAATAGAAAAAAGAGAGGTTTAGTTAACGCTATAGGTTCTGTTCATAAATTTCTATTTGGAAATATGGATGATGGAGAAAGATATTGAAAATCACCTTAAGTAGATAAAAATTTACATAATTCAGTTACAGCTCTTCTCAACCACCAAATAAAAATTAATAATTTCTTTTCGAACACGTTTACAAAATTAAAACAAATTATTGAAGACGAAAGAAAGAATTTTTTAATGTATCAAGAGAGAACAGACAAAATATTGATTCTTCATGAACAAACAATAAAGATAGACATTCTCAAAGACGCAGTAAACCAGATTCAGGAAAACATTATTTCAGCAAAAAGTGGTATTTTTCACCCAAGCATTTTAACAAATGAAGAAATTTATAATTACAACATAGACCTCAACAAACTTCATATATAAAATTATGCGCCTTGGAATATAAAGAAAATTTGTTAATGTTCGTGGTCAAAATCCCAAAAGAATTTCAACGACCTTGTATTTAAAAACGAAGAAAATTTAAAAGAAATTAATGAATTAAAATATCACAAAAATATCACTCATTTTGGAATATCAGTTTTAAGTTTTATTGTGATTATAATAATAATTGTAATATCTTGTAAAATTAAAAAAAAAGAAAACAACACTATTCAAACTCAGGAGAGTTTTCCATTAAGAGAGGTAGGAGTTATGTGTACACTATCATCTCAACCAAACACCACACAACAAAATATTGTAAATTGGACAAAATAAAAGATTAAAGAAAAACAAGTAAACATTACAAAAAATAAGATAACAAGTAGAGATAAAGAACATAATGAAAATGCATACAAACATGTTTTGGTCCTTATGTTTGACTGTAATGATAACCCAGACATTATCGGGTAAACCACACGATCAAGTTTGTTTGCATTCAATAGAAAATAAGATTACATTTAGCAAATATTGTATTTCATAAGCAAATAAAAAAACAAAGAAATAGATTAAGAAAATAATAAATAATATGAAAAAGGAAGAGAATAAAGTATAATGTCACAGAAGTAACATCGTCGGCATTTTTATTCCTCCGCTCGAACAACTAAAACTAGCGCGGCCGAAGGCCGCCAACGCAGAAAGGAGTACTACGCGAAAGTACTTCAGTCACCTCGGGTATTCGCTCGTAATATTATAATAAAGTATGTGCACGAAAAATATTGGTCGAACATATAACGTTATAAAACTTATGTTTATTATTTAATTTCAGAAATATTTATACAAGTTATAGTTTATATGTAGATTTATACGTATTCAAGATATAATATTCAGAATATTTTTTTATAAGCGAATAATCGTAATTTAGACTTGGCATCCTTCATAAGCGCTTGCACAGAATCCTTATTGAAGTCTTTAGTGACGTTTCGCCACTTATTTCTAAATTGCCTCTCATTTTTTTACTGTATGCTGCGTCTTTAACAATTTCGCTTTAATAATGGCCCAATAAGTTTCAATCGGCCTGAGCTCTGGGCAATTTGGAGGGTTCACCTCTTTAGGAACAACGACCACTCTATTGTCTTGGTACCACTTTAAAGCCGTTTTTCCGTAATGACATGTCGCAAGATCAGGCCAAAAGAGTACTGGATCCTTATGAAGTTTAATTAAAGGCAAAAGACGTTTCTGTAAGCACTCATTAACGTAAATTTTTTGATTTATTGTTCCATAGCCTATAAAAGGTTCACTTTTTAAACCACACTGGCAAATCGCCTGCCATACTAGAAATTTTTTTGGGAATTTGTCAAGCTTTTTATTTTTAAATTTATCAGAAACATTCCCCCTTTTGTTTGCTGTGTAAAATTGTCGCCCTCGAATTTGTTTAAAGTCTGCTTTTACATAGATTCATCGTCCATTACAACGCAGTTAAAATTAGGCATGAACTTGTCATATAATTGTCGAGCACGTCGTTTTGCCAAAAAATGTTGCTTATCATTGCGGTTTGGTGCTGCATTCACTTTGAAGGAACGTAATCCATTTCGTTTGCGTACTTTCTGAACATATGAAGGTGACATTTGAACTTTTTTGGCGACATCTCGAACTGAAAGTCCGGGATTTCGTTTCAAATAGGTCAACACTTTTTTTGCTATAAGTGGAGATTCAAATCCTTGTTTTCTACCACTACCGGCTTTTCTATTCAATGATAAGGAGTCACTGTATCTCTTAAGAACAAAAGATACCGAAGATTTTGCAAGTTTTAATTTTTTGGGGATGTCGCTGTGGGACATGCCTGGATTTTCCAGCTTTTTGCGCAAAACCGATTCGCGAACGTGTATATTCATTGCTGACAAATTTTACACTAACCACATTTTTGAAAAAAAAAAATAAAGCAATTATTTAGATAATGTATTAAACTTTGCGTGTAAATTTTAATTTTGATTTTACCGTTACAAATTTCTAAGCTGTGCGGGTTTCTATGTGACCAGTTTTTTTCGTGCACATACTTTATTATCACACGATTTTACTTATCTGTGTTTATTAAATATAAATCACACATTATTCATAAATTCATATGTGTACTATGTATAATATGTATATGGAAAAGTGTTCACATATTCAATTTTAGCTTGAAAAATCGTCTTTATAGTTTTTTTATAGTTAATAAAGAAAAAAGAATCACTCGAAAGTACAAACAAAGAAAACGCTGTGAAACGCTGAAAAATCCATCACTTTTGGTGTGAGCTTATTTCAATGCTTAGGGTGTATATTTGAATATATGTACATATTAAAAAACGAGAAAAAATTTGTGAAACATGGAGAAATAACATGTGTTCCTAGTGCAAATTTTTGAATTTTTAAACGTGAATATTTTAAAAAATATTAGTTTTTTTTATATATTTTTTTTGGATATTTTTGATTTGCCAATAAGTAGCAATAAGAACCAGTGGCAATCGATGTGTTCCATTAGCGTTTGCGCAAACCATAACTGTAACTCTGTCCTTACTCACTTTGTGCCCAAGTGCTGCATTTTCACGACGCGATGTTAACGCTCTGCTTGGTAGAGCTTTCCAATTAAGACCTGTTTCATCTGCATTGTATACAAAATCAAAATCGTGTTCTTTTTCATCTAGAAATTCTTTTGACTCGTCGGCTGATGCAACGTTAGCAAAAAGTTTCTCTACTTGAATCTCCAGTTCTCGAATGCCATGTCTAGATTTGAATCTTGCTAACCATCCACAGCTCGCTTTGAAAGAATTATCACCACCAAGTTTTTAATTAAAATCCAATGCTTTTTCACATAACAGAGGTCCTGATATGGGCTGGCCGCATGCTCTCTTTTGTAAAAACCAAGTAAAAACTGCATTCTCCAGAATTTCATTTTAAGATTTTTCATAACTTTACGTCGCGAACTTCCATCTTCTTTCTCAAGCGCGCAGGTGAATTTCATTATGGAATCAGAATTCTTTTTAATGTCTGTCTGTCTATTTGTGTCAACTTACTGCCAGAGTAACTATTTTTTATACTTTTAATTATCTTCACTTTGTCATTAAGAGACAACACTACTCTTTTTCGCTTGGACATTGTAAATTTCCAACACAAAAAGGCAGACAAAAATAAGAGACATCCTTTCAGTTGAACGCCATCTAAGAAAATGAAACCATAACAAACACTATCCCGCAAATAAATGAGAGCGGGAGTACACGCAACACGAACGGACGCGAAAATAAACTTGTCGTAACATGTATCATTGCGCCGTCAAAACATTTTTAAATTGTCAATTAGAGCCGAGACGAATGAGTCCGGATAATCGGATATTCAGATAATCAATGTTCGGATAATCGTGATTTTACTGTACGTTGCTCCTTAGTACGCAGGTATATCTCTTCTTTTAGGTCGTGTTTGATCGCAGAAAAGTACCAAAGCATTAGCCAAAGAGTGTGGGTGATCTCGGAGTTTAGATATATATTTAATTCTTCTTTCTTTACCATAGGGAAACCAAGGGCTTTATGGATACGCATGTACCATGGTGAACACGTGATTGTTCTAAGTATTTTTGATTGAAACCTTTGTAATATATGTATCAATATTAGTTGCATAGGTGCCAGATTAATGCCATACATCGCAATCGGCTTTATGACCGCATTATATAAAAGCACTTTGTTGTCTAGGCTAAGTTTAAAGTTTTTATTTAAAAGCCAATTTTTGTTATTTTACTAATGATGTGTTTTTCCTTCGTGAGCCTTCTATCTAGGTGAATACCAAGATATGTTACTTCGTTCGCTTGGGGTACTTAAATATTGTTTATTTTTACTGCTGGGCACATCTTTGGTCTTAGCGAAAATGTAAATGCTTCCACTTCTGTTCATTCACGTTTATACACCAGTTCGCTAGCCATTCTTCGACGGAACTTAAATGCTTCGCTAATATTCGTGATCCTAAATTGTGGCATTTGTTACGGCTCACTATAGCTGTGTCATCCGCAAAAGTTGAAGTTAATACATTATTAGCTGTTGGAAGATCTGCTGTATATATGATGTATAGTGTTGGGCCTAAAACACTGCCCTGGGGTACACCAGCCCTTATCTGTCGTTCATCAGATATGAAATCTCCCACTTTTACTATAAATTTTCTATTTTTTAAATAAGACTCCAATGTTTTATACAATTCTAAAGGTAGAAAAATTACTGAACAGTTCTCCCTGTGCTCAAATGCTTTCCTTATCTTGTTAGTAATTCTATTTACTTGGTCTATTGTGCCATGTTTCGCACGAAACCCGAATTGATGCATTGGTATTGTATTATTTTCATGGAGGAAAGGTGACATCTTTGATAGTACTACTATTATAACATACTTTTGAACTACAGGGTGGAAGACTGATTGGTCTGTATGAAGACGGCTGTGTTAAGTCTTTCACAGGCTTATCTATCAAGATAATCTGCGACTTTTTCCATGAAATTGGATAGTATCCGAAACTAAGAATTGCTTTGAAGAGCAAAGAGAGCACCTCTACAGTAATAATTGGTAACTCAATTAGCATTTTTGGGGAAATTTTATCATGTCCCGGCGACTTTTTTGGATTAAGTTCTTTGATGATACCAATAATTTCAGAAGGTGAAGTCTTAAGAGACTCGAGCGACTCTTTAGCTGTGTCGGGTAATACTGACAGCTTAAAGTTTTTCTTTGGCAAATTCTGTTAAAATACCTTTTCTAGGTGAACAATTATCCTTTTCCTCATCACTTCGAGCACAATTTCCACCCAAGATTCGTATTGGCATGTTGGAGTTAGTTGATGGCTCCATGGACTTTTGGGCTTTCCAAAGGGAATTTTGCTTGTTTGAATTTGGACACAGCTTCTTCATATACATTTCGGAGTTCAATTCTTCCTCACGTTTGAGCGCTATTTTTAATTTACGTACAGCAGATTTCAATTGCAGCTGAGTGGAAGGAGAGCGATTTATCTGCCATTCACGTCTTGCACGCCTTTACAAGCATTTTTATTTCTTTATTAGAGATTTTTCTGAAACCAAGCGGATTATAGCTTTTGTTTGGTGTTGCTAAGACAGCTGCGCTGGTTATTATGTCATTGACTTCTCTTATGTTTTCGTCAATATCTCTTCCGTATTTATTTTGTACTCAATATTAATGTGGCTACTGACGTATTTTTTATATTTTAGCCAATTCGTTTTATAAAAATATGGGTTGTTCACATAATTTTATCAGTACAGGAGAGTGATTAGAAGATATGTGGCGTCCGACAGCACTCATTTGCCTTCCCTGTCAAACAACGAGTCTCGCTCACCAGCCATTAAGCAAAATGACAGTTCAACGAGTCGGCCATTACGAAATCGAAGAAAGCAAACACTACAACCACGCAAAGATGACTCGTACCTTTTTACCTCAACCTTCTAAGCAACCAGACGTGCAACCAGACGTGCAGCGCTCTACCGTATTTTGTTCATCAACTTATAAATAACTTTCTGGGACAAAGCTGCAGGAAATATAGTGAGAATTGCAAGTAATAGACTTTTTAATGTTTAAATAAAGAACGCGAATAAACTAAATTGGTGACCCCGACGTGATTAAAGTGGATTTCGAAACTTGTTTTTTCCACGTGCAAAGTGTAACTTTTCACAACACATGATAGTTACGCGCCGCGTGTTTTCAAATTCAATCACTTTAATATTCATTTTTATACAGACTAATAAGTGCAAACGTGACATTAATTGCAAATTCACGCTCGTCGTGACTTCTCACTCGTCAGTGTCCGAAATTGTGTGCAACCCGGTGACCACGTGCTTTGAATCGATCCAGTGACATGCCATTGGAGCATACACCAAACAAAACAGTGAGCTGTAACTCGCCAAGCACGTGCACCACCCAGCCAGCTCTGGCCATCGGCGACGCCACCGATGAAACTCAGAACACCGCATCAGTCGTAGCTGTGTCCAGCTGCAAGCTCCCGCAGTTCTGGTTCATCCAGCCTCGTTTGTGGTTTGTCCAGGTCGAAGCAGCGCTACAGGTGGCCCGTATCACAAATGACGCATCACGCTACAATCACATCGTCAGTGCCTTGGACACTGATTCAATGTTGCAGCTAGCAGACTTCCTGCAGAATCCACCAAAGACCGACAAGTACGCGAAACTGAAAGACGAGATATTGAAGCGGTTTTCAGAATCCAGCGACCGCCAGCTTCACCGAGCGCTCACGGAGGCTCAACTCGATGACAAAAAACCTAGCCAGCTCCTGCGCCAGCTCAGAATTCTCATGGGCGACAGGGCCTCAGAGGACTTACTGCGTATAAAGTGGTTGGCATTGTTACCACCATCTACCAGCCGGTGTCTCAAACTACTCCGAGATGTCCCTCTAGATGAGCTTGCTGAAGTCGGAGATGAGCTGATGGAAAACCAGGCTGGCCATTCCGTCATGGCAACACATCACCAACCTGCCCAGGCAGCACACAGGGGCGACAAATTCGAGAATTCACTGCTCACCAGCATGGCAAAGGACGTGTCCGGCCATAAACTTGCCATAGCCGACCTGGTGACCTGTATCAAGGAACATGGGATTACTCGAGACCGACCCTAAGCAGCATCTGGCCGTCTCCAGCAGTCATCATCGAAGAAAAAGCCAGCGTCAGACAGGAAGAAGTTTTGCTACTATCACCGTTTCTATGGGTCCAGAGCCAAAAAGTGCGAGCGTCCTTGCACCTTTACCTCATCGACAGAAAACTAACCTCGCTGTCGACCATCCAGGCGGCCGGCGACAGCATAGAGGCTAACACACCACCAACAAGAGAGCATCGCCTTCACATCCATGATCGCACAACAAACATGAGGTTTCTTGTCGATTCTGGATCAGTGATCTCTCTCATGCCTAAGTCCGCCATCACTCACGCGCTCAAGGAAGATGATCTGACTCTCTTCGCAGCCAACGGGACCGTTATCCGAACCTACGGTCGAAAAATCATCACCCTCGACTTCAATCTTCGCCGTACATTTAATTGGCCTTTCATAATTGCAGATGTCAAGTCAGCCATTCTCGGTGTAGACTTCCTGGTCCACTTTGCATTGCTTCTACATCTCAAAGGACGATGTCTCATCGATACAACCTCGTCATGCACAACTCAGGGCACACTATCTGAGGCCACGGTACACAGCATTTCAACAATCGACCGCTCCATCTGTCCTGGTGCACATGACGCCAAATACCTGCAACTACTCAACCAATTCATCGAGATAACTCATCCCAGCATCAGTCCTGTCACAGCCACTGACAGTCAAGTCGCTCATTATATTGAGACAACTGGGCCACCAGTATTTGAGCGCCCACGACGCTTCACCGGCGAGAAGCTACAAATAGCCAAAGATGACTTTGACCTCCTGCTACATCATGGCGTGATCCGTCCATCGAGCAGCCCATGGGCCAGCCCTATCCACATGGTGCCCAAAAAGACTGGTGGATGGCGCACCACAGGTGACTATCGAAAACTCAACGCCAGCACAGTTCCAGATCGATATCCAGTCCCTCATGGGGATGACATTCTCCAGCGTCTCCATGGATCCACCGTTTTCTCCACCATCGACTTAGTCAGAGCTTACCATCAGATACCCATGGCCAAGTCAGACATTGCCAAAGCAGCTGTAACCACTCCTTTTGGACTTTTCGAATTTCTGGGTATGCCACACGCAACGCCACGCCGACTTTCCAAAGGCATATGGACAACATCCTCAGAGATTTGGACTTCGTGGGCTGCTTCATAGACGATCTGATTGTCTATTCTCAGTCCCACGAACAGCACCTACGACATCTCACCACCATCTTTGAAGTCCTGCGCGCACATCATCTCACCATCAATCCAAAGAAGTGCCAGTTTGGCAAGTCTGAAGTCATCTACATGGAGTACACCATCAACAAAGACGGCTACACTCCACCCGCCGAATGCACGCAAGCAATCGCCGATTACACAAAGCCAGAAACCGTCAGCGATCTACGTCGTTTCCTGGGGATCGTCAACTACTACCGGCGAGCGATTCCTCAAGAGGCCCAGATACAATCACCACTGACGGACTTTCTCAAATATGCCAAGAAGAAGGACAACACTAAAATCCAGTGGACACCTTCTGCAGATCAAGCCTGGCAAGACTGCAAGAATAGTGTCATCCAAGCCACGCGCCTGGCTTTCCTCGCACCAAACGCCATCCTCTCTTTGAGATCCGACGCCTCGGATACAGCCATTGGGGCCGTTCTTGAACAGCGACACAAGGACTCATGGCAACCACTGGCCTTTTTCTCCCGCAAGCTCAGTCCAGCAGAGACCAGATACTCCACGTACGATCGTGAACTTCTAGCCATCTTTGCTGCCATCAAGTTTTTCAAGCACATTCTCGAGGAAGAAACTTCAGCATCTTCACCGACCACAAACCAATCATCTACGCATTTTCTCAACGTGCTGACAAGGCATCACCTCGCCAACTACGTCAATTGAACTACATCTCACAGTTCTCAACTCAGATTTTCCATAACCATGCCAACCAAACTTGATGCTGAGACCATTGCACTGGCACAACTCCAGGACGACCAGCTTAATGATGTCCAATCCAGCACATCTCTCAAGCTGCACCTGCTGAACATCGAAGGTCACGATATACTATGCGACGTGACCAATAATACTGCGCGACCTTATCTTTCACAGCCACTCAGACGCCAAGCCTTTGACATCATTCATGGTCTTTCTCATCTTAGTGGCAGGGCCACAGCCAAGGAGCTCACCAGAAGATTCGTCTGGCCAAGTATTAGGAAAGACGCACTCCTCTGGTCCAGACACTGCATACCATGTCACCGTTCCAAGGTCCATCGTCATAATTGCACCACACCAAGTCACATTGACGTACCAGACAATCGCTTCGAGCACGTCCACCTGGATCTCATAGAGCTGCCCAGAGTCAAGGACCTTCGCTACTGTCTGACGATCATCGACCGCTTCAGCAGAAGGCCACACGCCATACCATTTAGCAACATGACAGCTGCGACAGTTGCACACGCCTTTTACACTCACTGGATCTGTCAATTCGGTACACCTTTGACAATCACCACTGATCAAGGTCTGCAATTCTAATCAGCACTGTTCACCTCACTCTCACGAATGCTGGGCATTCATCGTATCAGAACGACACCGTATCATCCTCAATCGAACGGTCTGGTGGAACGTCATCCAGCGTGTAGACGACAAAACCTATATCATCAGGATCAATGGGGCAGACAAAACAGTCTCAATCGACATGCTGAAGCCAGCATACATTGAGTTAACAGACAACCCAAAACCCACACAACCCAACCCAAACAATTCGTGCCTTTCTCCTTCAGACCAAGTCACTGGGAGGGGAGTGGATTTGGCGGCCGACAGCACTCATTTGCCATCCCTGTCAAACAATGAGTCTCGCTCACCAGCCATTAAGCTTACGAAATCGAAGAAAGCAAACACTACAACCACGCAAAGATGACTCATTCCTTTTTACCTCAACCTTCTAAGCAACCAGACGTGCAACCAGACGTGCAGCGCTCCACCGTATTTTGTTCACCAACTTATAAATAACTTTCTGGAACAAAGCTGCAGGAAATATAGTGAGAATTGCGAGTAATAGACTTTTTAATGTTTAAATAAAGAACGCGAATAAACTGAAGGTAGATCAATACATGCATCAGCTGTTATGTGCGATTTATATACATATATTTTTGATTGCAGCAAAATCAATCAGGAGATATTATTTCAAGGATATTGTGCCTATTTATAACACTTTGATACAGCTGTCGTCCTTTTGGATTAATGAGACGTGAGCCCCAGTACGTGTGTTTCGCGTTGTAATCACCATCTGCTAGAAATCTTTGACCCAGTGTTCCAAAAAAGTCTTTAAATTCGATTTCTGTAATTGAAACGAGGTGATCAGTATATAGCCGTAAGGTTTAAGTCATAACCCCGATTTTTTTAGTGATATTGTTGTAGCTTGTAACTGTGGTGTAGCGTGAGATTCTAGAGCATAGTGGCTTAAACGATTTCTAATCAACACTGCCGTGCCACCATGCGCTTTTCCATCTGGATGATTTGTAACATATAGTCTTTTTTCTGAGGTTGCTATAATTTCATTACGGGGTGTTTGTAATATTTAGTTACGACGTGCTTGAATTCCCTGTGACAACTTCGATTTCAAATCTTTATATACAGGGCAACCTCTGTAGTTAGCAGTGTGATTTCCTCCGGAATTGCTGCTTTTTTTATTTAATTCTTCTTTCTTAAGGGTGCATATAGAAGTGTGATGTAAATCACCACATACCACACAAACACTGCGTAGAGTGCTGCCCATATTCTTGGCAGTTAGTACATTGTACCGGACCGTTTCTTTTATGCGGTTCTTCCACAGTTACTCAACGATGCAGCAAATATTTCAAATTATATATTGGATGTGTTTCATTTTTTTTAAGTTGATTTGAGTTCGGCAACAATTCAGTTTTAATCATTGGCTGAGGTACTTTGTTTCTATTAAATATATTTACAACTGTTTTAATTCCAAAACCACATTCTTCCAATGCTTCTTTGACTTAACTAGAGTCTACGGCGGACTCCATACCCTTGATTACAACAACTAGGCACTTAGAGCTCTTCAGTTTTTGTTTTTTTTTTTGACAAAAATTTAACTATGTCCATAAAACTCTTTTCAGTGTAGGACTCAATTTTTGTTTCATCTATATTGCCTTTTTTCAAAGGCACTATATGGAAATTGTTAGTACCTACAATTTTACTTAATTCAGCAACGAGAGCATTACTGCTACGTTCGCGCAAATATATTGGAGGTGGTTTGGCATTAACGACTGTGGTGGTACCCTTCGCATTTACGTCTGAACCATTGCTTAGTATGACAAATCTGTTGCCATTTAAAACTTCCGTTTTATTTTTATTTGGTGTGCCGCCTTGAAATTTTTTAGGATTGACCGCTGCCTTTGAAGGACTTAATTTCTTTTTTCTATTAACATAGCGGCCTTTTTTTAATACGCTTTTATTAGCTTCACTTGTATGTATGTATGTATATATGTATGCGACACTGTAGGATGGCGACGGTAAGTTTAAGCAGCTCAGATGGTGAACACGTAGTTAAGCCAATATCGATACAATTTCCAGCAAAATACAGCTATGAAATCGCTGAGAGACGAATGTTGCCAATAATACTGAGTTGGGCGTCGACCGTTCATACGATGGAAGGTTGTATTGCAGATCATGCAGTCATTTATCTGGGCTCTCGACTGTTTGTTGCAGGTTTCTCACATCAAACTAAAAAATTAAAAATAAATATAGTTTAAAAAAACTAAAAAACACGCTTTTACGGCATATCAAACTAAAAAGTGAAAAATAATTCTTTGTATAAACTAACAATTATAATCAAGGAAAAATTCCTGCATTATTGTGAGAAAAGCGTGGGGTGCCTTGTGACATATTTTTCATATATCGAGCATTCCACGCTATTTTAACAATAATGCAGGAATTTTTCCTTGATTATTATTGTTAGTTTATACAAAGAATTATTTTTCACTTTTTAGTTTGATATGCCTTAAAAGCGTGTTTTTTAGTTTTTTTAAACTATATTTATTTTTAATTTTTTAGTTTGATGTGAGAAACCTGCAACAAACAGTCGAGAGCCCAGATAAATGACTGCATGATCTGCAATACAACCTTCCATCGTATGAACGGTCGACGCCCAACTCAGTATTATTGGCAACATTCGTCTCTCAGCGATTTCATAGCTGTATTTTGCTGGAAATTGTATCGATATTGGCTTAACTACGTGTTCACCATCTGAGCTGCTTAAACTTACCGTCGCCATCCTACAGTGTCGCATACATATATACATACATACATACAAGTGAAGCTAATAAAAGCGTGCCAGTTTGGCAAGTCTGAAGTCATCTACATGGAGTACACCATCAACAAAGACGGCTACACTCCACCCGCCGAATGCACGCAAGCAATCGCCGATTACACAAAGCCAGAAACCGTCAGCGATCTACGTCGTTTCCTGGGGATCGTCAACTACTACCGGCGAGCGATTCCTCAAGAGGCCCAGATACAATCACCACTGACGGACTTTCTCAAATATGCCAAGAAGAAGGACAACACTAAAATCCAGTGGACACCTTCTGCAGATCAAGCCTGGCAAGACTGCAAGAATAGTGTCATCCAAGCCACGCGCCTGGCTTTCCTCGCACCAAACGCCATCCTCTCTTTGAGATCCGACGCCTCGGATACAGCCATTGGGGCCGTTCTTGAACAGCGACACAAGGACTCATGGCAACCACTGGCCTTTTTCTCCCGCAAGCTCAGTCCAGCAGAGACCAGATACTCCACGTACGATCGTGAACTTCTAGCCATCTTTGCTGCCATCAAGTTTTTCAAGCACATTCTCGAGGAAGAAACTTCAGCATCTTCACCGACCACAAACCAATCATCTACGCATTTTCTCAACGTGCTGACAAGGCATCACCTCGCCAACTACGTCAATTGAACTACATCTCACAGTTCTCAACTCAGATTTTCCATAACCATGCCAACCAAACTTGATGCTGAGACCATTGCACTGGCACAACTCCAGGACGACCAGCTTAATGATGTCCAATCCAGCACATCTCTCAAGCTGCACCTGCTGAACATCGAAGGTCACGATATACTATGCGACGTGACCAATAATACTGCGCGACCTTATCTTTCACAGCCACTCAGACGCCAAGCCTTTGACATCATTCATGGTCTTTCTCATCTTAGTGGCAGGGCCACAGCCAAGGAGCTCACCAGAAGATTCGTCTGGCCAAGTATTAGGAAAGACGCACTCCTCTGGTCCAGACACTGCATACCATGTCACCGTTCCAAGGTCCATCGTCATAATTGCACCACACCAAGTCACATTGACGTACCAGACAATCGCTTCGAGCACGTCCACCTGGATCTCATAGAGCTGCCCAGAGTCAAGGACCTTCGCTACTGTCTGACGATCATCGACCGCTTCAGCAGAAGGCCACACGCCATACCATTTAGCAACATGACAGCTGCGACAGTTGCACACGCCTTTTACACTCACTGGATCTGTCAATTCGGTACACCTTTGACAATCACCACTGATCAAGGTCTGCAATTCTAATCAGCACTGTTCACCTCACTCTCACGAATGCTGGGCATTCATCGTATCAGAACGACACCGTATCATCCTCAATCGAACGGTCTGGTGGAACGTCATCCAGCGTGTAGACGACAAAACCTATATCATCAGGATCAATGGGGCAGACAAAACAGTCTCAATCGACATGCTGAAGCCAGCATACATTGAGTTAACAGACAACCCAAAACCCACACAACCCAACCCAAACAATTCGTGCCTTTCTCCTTCAGACCAAGTCACTGGGAGGGGAGTGGATTTGGCGGCCGACAGCACTCATTTGCCATCCCTGTCAAACAACGAGTCTCGCTCACCAGCCATTAAGCTTACGAAATCGAAGAAAGCAAACACTACAACCACGCAAAGATGACTCATTCCTTTTTACCTCAACCTTCTAAGCAACCAGACGTGCAACCAGACGTGCAGCGCTCCACCGTATTTTGTTCACCAACTTATAAATAACTTTCTGGAACAAAGCTGCAGGAAATATAGTGAGAATTGCGAGTAATAGACTTTTTAATGTTTAAATAAAGAACGCGAATAAACTGAAGGTAGATCAATACATGCATCAGCTGTTATGTGCGATTTATATACATATATTTTTGATTGCAGCAAAATCAATCAGGAGATATTATTTCAAGGATATTGTGCCTATTTATAACACTTTGATACAGCTGTCGTCCTTTTGGATTAATGAGACGTGAGCCCCAGTACGTGTGTTTCGCGTTGTAATCACCATCTGCTAGAAATCTTTGACCCAGTGTTCCAAAAAAGTCTTTAAATTCGATTTCTGTAATTGAAACGAGGTGATCAGTATATAGCCGTAAGGTTTAAGTCATAACCCCGATTTTTTTAGTGATATTGTTGTAGCTTGTAACTGTGGTGTAGCGTGAGATTCTAGAGCATAGTGGCTTAAACGATTTCTAATCAACACTGCCGTGCCACCATGCGCTTTTCCATCTGGATGATTTGTAACATATAGTCTTTTTTCTGAGGTTGCTATAATTTCATTACGGGGTGTTTGTAATATTTAGTTACGACGTGCTTGAATTCCCTGTGACAACTTCGATTTCAAATCTTTATATACAGGGCAACCTCTGTAGTTAGCAGTGTGATTTCCTCCGGAATTGCTGCTTTTTTTTATTTAATTCTTCTTTCTTAAGGGTGCATATAGAAGTGTGATGTAAATCACCACATACCACACAAACACTGCGTAGAGTGCTGCCCATATTCTTGGCAGTTAGTACATTGTACCGGACCGTTTCTTTTATGCGGTTCTTCCACAGTTACTCAACGATGCAGCAAATATTTCAAATTATATATTGGATGTGTTTCATTTTTTTTAAGTTGATTTGAGTTCGGCAACAATTCAGTTTTAATCATTGGCTGAGGTACTTTGTTTCTATTAAATATATTTACAACTGTTTTAATTCCAAAACCACATTCTTCCAATGCTTCTTTGACTTAACTAGAGTCTACGGCGGACTCCATACCCTTGATTACAACAACTAGGCACTTAGAGCTCTTCAGTTTTTGTTTTTTTTTTTGACAAAAATTTAACTATGTCCATAAAACTCTTTTCAGTGTAGGACTCAATTTTTGTTTCATCTATATTGCCTTTTTTCAAAGGCACTATATGGAAATTGTTAGTACCTACAATTTTACTTAATTCAGCAACGAGAGCATTACTGCTACGTTCGCGCAAATATATTGGAGGTGGTTTGGCATTAACGACTGTGGTGGTACCCTTCGCATTTACGTCTGAACCATTGCTTAGTATGACAAATCTGTTGCCATTTAAAACTTCCGTTTTATTTTTATTTGGTGTGCCGCCTTGAAATTTTTTAGGATTGACCGCTGCCTTTGAAGGACTTAATTTCTTTTTTCTATTAACATAGCGGCCTTTTTTTAATACGCTTTTATTAGCTTCACTTGTATGTATGTATGTATATATGTATGCGACACTGTAGGATGGCGACGGTAAGTTTAAGCAGCTCAGATGGTGAACACGTAATTAAGCCAATATCGATACAATTTCCAGCAAGATACAGCTATGAAATCGCTGAGAGACGAATGTTGCCAATAATACTGAGTTGGGCGTCGACCGTTCATACGATGCAAGGTTGTATAGCAGATCATGCAGTCATTTATCTGGGCTCTCGACTGTTTGCTGCAGGTTTCTCACATCAAACTAAAAAATTAAAAATAAATATAGTTTAAAAAAACTAAAAAACACGCTTTTAAGGCATATCAAACTAAAAAGTGAAAAATAATTCTTTGTGTAAACTAACAATAATATTCAAGGAAAAATTCCTGCATTATTGTGAGAAAAGCGTGGGGTGCCTTGTGAGATATTTTTCATATATCGAGCATTCCACGCTATTTTCACAATAATGCAGGAATTTCTCCTTGATTATTATTATTAGTTTATACAAAGAATTATTTTTCACTTTTTAGTTTGAAATGCCTTAAAAGCGTGTTTTTTAGTTTTTTTAAACTATATTTATTATTGGTACATGCTCACGTTGTGATTTTTTTCGTTGCCTACGCGTTTGCTGGTACCTGCAGACTGGTTGCTGTGAGCGCATTTGTTGTTGCCGGGTTGTTGTTTTCTGCTGCTTCTGCTGACTGCGTTCTTTGCTGCGTTTCCTTTTCTGCTGATCGCCGCGATGACTAATCATCGAAGTTACCCTTTTTATTGCCCGTAGTTGTTATTGTTGTTGTCGACAAAACTGAAGTAGGCATTTAAGGAATGCCTACGGCCTTGCTGCTGAGGCTGCGAAGCACTGATTATTGTTTTTTTTTTTTGTTTTTTATTTATTTGTTTTGTGCACTATTTGTTTATATTATTATTAACAATTTGTGCGCACTGATTTTATTCGATTGTTTGTTTTTATCTTATTATTTTTAATTGTTTACTTTTGCGAAATTTGAATACACGGAGCGAATTACAAAACACGTCCGTAAACCTTGAACGCTAAGTATTGGTGGTATTAAGTCACTTGAATCACATTTTGAACGCTTCATGGAGAAGCATAATCGTTTGGTTGGAGGAGCTACGTCCACCGAGATGGGACCACATGATGTACTTTTGCAATCAGTAGAGGAGCTGTATACTGCGGCATGCAGCAAACTTAGTCGTCTCATCGCATCGTCAAGGGTTGAGTCTAGTGTCGCTGACGGAGCGCCAAATTGCCCTAAAACATCTCTGGATGGGCATTTGGTTGATCTCAAATTAGACCCGCTAGCTATACCGTTGTTTGTTTTAGACATGTGTAAATGGTTAGCGTTCAAAGATGCCTTTGAAACACTAGTACATAATTCGACATACCCAGAAGCTTTTAATTGGTGGAATATATTCAGGTGGCTATCAGGAGGTCTGGAAGGCTCTCAAGGACCGTTATGACAACAAGAAGCAGCTAGAGGAAATACACGTATCCCGTATTCTTAACCTCAAACCAGCTACCCGTGAGTCATCGCAATCGCTATTGATTATTGTGGATACGGTTCATGAGTCGCTGCGTGCATTGCGTGTTATGGACATCCCTATAAATCAGTGGGACGCATTGGCTGTACCAATCGTGGTGGCTAAGCTTCCACCGGTAACTAAACGTGACTGGTGTATTAGGTGCTCAACTACAGAAATACCCCAGCTAGAAGATCTATTCAAGTTTCTGGAAAGACGTGCTTATAGCCTAGCTTCTGAACCATCGGTCTCACTAACGGCTTGCCGTCAGCAACGACCACTGAGGGCGCATGCCCGAGTATATCGTCTGAAGACTATGGTATGGCATGCAGTCCTTACAATGCGGTACGAACCCTTCAACAATGTACTTATGACAATTGACATACATACTACAAGCGGCTTGCGCTCGAACCGCGATATTAGCTTCGTTTTATGTTGACGACTTCTTGACAAGTTGTGAAAACGTTAGCAATGCCGTGGAGCTGGCTAAAAGCGTGGACGCCATCTTATCTGCGGAAAAGTTCGCCCCAAGAAAATCCTGGGGCGACTACCGTTTTGGGGTTAAGATGGGACGCACTGTCGGATCAGTTATTCTTTCGCGTCGATCTACGTCAAGGAGGAGAGATACCTACGAAACGCCGTATACTCAGCGAGGCGGGACGACTCTTTGATCCTACTGGAGTGTTATCGCCTGTTGTCGTAACTGGGAAAATATTCATTCAGCGACTGTGGTCTGCCGGTCTATATTGGTTGGAGCATTGGGCACAGCTTCCAGAGCTTAATCAAATTCGAATTGGGCGGTGGATGGGCATGATTCCACGCGTTGAAATATCATTTCACGGGTTTTGCGATGCTAGCTCACACGCGTATGCAGTGGTGATTTATGCGAAGGCGTTGCACAAAGACGCTTTTTTACGTTTCACTCTTCTGACGGCACGAACCAGGGTAGCACTACTCAAGGCTGCTACCATTCCACGCCTGGAACTTGCGGCAGCGCTACTTCTTGCCGAGACATTTCAGAATGTGCGAGATTCTTTGGGACTAGTTGACGTTCCGTACTATTTATAGTCGGAATCAGCTATCGTATTGTGTTGGCTGAGGAAGGATTCAGCCTAAACCCATTCATATCAAACTGGTTTCGTTGAATACAAGAGCTGACATCCTCCACGCGATGGCATCACATTCGTTCTTCCCATAACCCAGCTGATTGTGCCATTAGAGACATCACACCTGGAGAGCTACTACTACATCCACTTTGATGGCATGGACCTAAGGAGACAGACATAATCTATTTGGGCAGCAGTGATGTTCCTCTCAGCAAAGATGAGTCAGATATATTACTCGGCGAAACCCGAAATACGAACAAATTGATTGCACTCGTGTCATATCCGTTATATACACGTCGTCCAAACGAGCATGCCATTTTCTTAACTGAACGGTTCAGTAATATCACTCGATTGTTAGGAAAGGTGGCCATTATCCTACGTTGGTTAAAAAACCGTCAACACCTTCGACTACCGGTTATCAGAGCTCAGGAACTGGACGACGCACTATACACTATAATTTGTTTAGAGCAGCAGGATCATTTTGCAGATTAAATCCGTCAATTGAAGTCTAGTTCAGGTTTGGCATCTTCCAGTCGAATAATGCCTTTAAATCCCTTTATGCACGGAGGAGCGCAAATAATGCTACACACTCTTTGTCGCCGCTTCTGGATTCTGAGTTCCAGGCAAGCAGTCAAGCGTTTCATCCATAACTGTGTAGTGTGTCGGCGTCACAGAGAGGAAGTGCTGAAGCAGTAAATGGCTTCCTTACCCGGGCAAAGTGTTAGAGCCGCTAGACCGTTCATCTCATCTGGTGTCGATTACTGTGGACCCTTTACACTACGAATCGGAACAAAACGTTCTCGAACGCTTATCAAAAGTTATCTCGCAATTTTCGTTTGTATGGTCACCAAGGCTGTACACATTGAGGTGGTTGATGACCTATCTTCATAAGTCTTTCTAGATTACTCGTTTCGTCAGCCGACGTGGTCCCTATCGGGATTTATATAGTGATAATGGTACAGCGTTTGTTGGTGCCAACCGACTCTTGAAGAAAGACCCTGCAGCATGGCAGGGTGAGAATAACCAGCGATCGTTGGCAAATTCGGGCACGCATTGGCATTTCATAACACCCAGGGCTCCGCAGCAAGGAGGCCTCTGGGAGGCTGCAGTGAAATCCGCTAAGCACCTTTTGGTACGCTGCGTAGGTGGGCAAGTCATGTGATATAGTTAGTTACAGACGATGGCAGTAATAGAGAAGCCTGTCTTAACTTCCGTCCTATTACACCACTTTACGACGACCCTGAGGAAAAACTTGCATTAACACTTGGTGATTTCCTGATTGAGTCTCCACTACTGGCAGTTCCCGAACCAGATATCAAACATATCCCTAGCAACCGACTGAAAAAATGACAATGGATACGTCAAATACAGCAGATATTTTGGCAGCGTTGGAGTGAGGAGTATCTCACCATTCTGCAAAGACGATACAATTGGCCTATGCGTACGAAGAATATAAGGGAGGATGATATCGTCCTAATCAAACAAGAGAACCTGCCTCCAACCCACTGGTGCCTGGGTCGAGTGACAACAGTACTTCCCGGAGCTGATGGAGTGGTCAGCAATGTCACCTTGAGAACAGCTAGAGGATACATGAAACGAGCGTCCAGAAATTATGTCTTTTGCTAGAGAAGGAAGATTTCGAGTCGACCGACTCGAACTAGGAGGATGTTTAGGATTATTTACGTTAGTTTTAAGTTTATTTTCTAATAATGTTAAGTCTGATCTGGCAATACTGGTTTATCTAAGCTTTCTATTTCTCATCTTTTTTTTATCATACATTTCTGTTTGTTTATTGTTTATCTTTGTTTATTCATATTTCGAAGTGACGGTATTTTAAATTCCTTTGACAGTCATCGACTGATACTCAAAGCGAACGGTTGTGGTTTTGTGCTACTGGCGGTTTTTTGCTATTCCCTCACGCCTTTTTCGTAAGTGCATTCTAACTTCAAGAACTTTCATTCAAAGCACGTGTTAAAGAGTGTTTATATTATAGTATAGTGAACAACAAGAAATATGCCCCCAGGGGGACACTCTCTTGGTGATAATAGGTTCTCTCTGTTATTAACAAGTCCCAAATCGAAAAGAAAAAAAAATCAAGCATTTCCCAATAACGATTTTCCAAGCTTTCCTCCAACAACAAAAGATAACCGAAGATATTTAGTGCTAAGTGCAACGAACTCTCAAAACCCATAAGCAAATATTCGTGTTTTGCTGTGTACAAAGAAAAAAAATATAAGCACCGAAATAATAAACATATCAGAACTTAGAAACGGAAAACTTTTATTATTAGTTAAAAATGACAACATAGCTAAAAAATTCATATCAACGAAAACTTTATATGGAATATGTGATGTAGAAATAAAACTCCAGAACAACCTTAACTACATAGGTTGCTATATATATTTCTGGACTAGGCAATACTAAGTGTTGTCAGGTGCAATCTGACATTTCCATTGGAAAGTTTGACATTTTTTAGCATAACATCACTCAGAACGTTTTGTCATTTAATCGTGAATTGTTTTATTTACAGGGGATTAAAAAATTCATCTCGGCCAAAAAATGGAATTAACTCGTCAGCATTTTCGTGCGATCATTTTTCACAACTTTCGACGTGGATTATTACGGCAAGAGTGCATCGATGAACTAAAATCTTTGTATGGCTATGAAGCACCATCCTATAGCACTGTGAAAAACTGTTACAACGAATTCAATCGTGGCCGACGCTCGCTCAAAGACGAAATCCGTGAAGGTCGTCCAAAAACAGCCGTTGTGCCAGAAAACATAGATGCCGTACGTGAACTGATAATGCAAGACCGTCTATAACATACCTTCAGATAGAGGCATGCCTATGCATTTCTCCCCAGCATACACTCGATATTGCCTGAACACTTGGCGGTAAAAAAGGTTTGTTTTCGTTGGATCCCGCACAATTTGACAATTGCTCAAAAAAAGGATCGTGTGGATTGGTGTAAAGAAATGCTGATCGCGGTGCTTCAATAGACGTTTATAAGATCGTCACAGGTGACGAATCATGGATCTATGCGTATGAGCCCGAAACAAAACAGCAATCGACCGTGTGGGTCTTCCAAGACGAGCCAAATCCAACGAAAAAAAAAAACGATTTTCGTTGATAAATATGCCTATTTTCATTCTTCTTCTTCTTCTTTACTGGAATAGACACCGCTTACGCGATTGTAGCCTAGTCAACAACAGCGCGCCAGTCGTTTCTTCTCTTCGCTACGTGGCGCCAATTGGATATTCCAAGCGAGGCCAGGTCCTTCTCTACTTGATCCTTCCAACGGAGTGGAGGTCTTCCTCTTCCTCTGCTTCCCGCGGCGGGTACTGCGTCGAATACTTTCAGAGCTGGAGTGTTTTCATCCATCCGGACAACATGACCTAGCCAGCGTAGCCGCTGTCTTTTAATTCGCTAAACTATGTCAATGTCGTCGTATTTCTCGTACAGCTCATCGTTCCATCGAATGCGATATTCGCCGTGGCCAACGCGCAAAAGAAGATTAAAAAAAAGAAATTTAACGCGAAAAAAATTGACAAACCTCACACAAAAAAAGTTTTACGCGAAAAAAGCTTGACACACCCCGGTGTTGGACCGACCAGGGTTATTTTTTTGAAATGTGGCACCATGCCTCAATGAAATCTCAGACGATGAAATCATTGAACACTTAAAAGGACAGGGAGTTGTATCAATTTTCAAATTCCCTAAATACTTTAATCAAAAGCCAGTACCTAGTGGAGTCGTTCTCCTGACCTTTGATAAATATCACTGTACAAGAGTTGTATTAAAAAAAAGCACGTCTGTATAGTATAACCGTCTACCGCCAAATAGGCCGCTTCTTTATTGAATACCTCCTTAAATATACATTTGGTTAACGGATTGTAGCATCACGCTACATGATACATATGTGCATTCATATATATGAATGTCTATAGTTTACATATTGTAGATTTACATTTACATTCGCTAAGCTAGAGTGAAACTGCTACTCTACGAATACAAGGAATAAAAGGAGGACACAACCATATTGATCATTCAGCATTCAGCCATCAGCTGACTGGTATCGGTTTGCGTCGTTACTAATTATGCGCAGAACTGCATTTTACTGAACTTAAGTCTTGAACAATCACCTACCTGAAAAAATTGAAGTGTCATGATACACAACTAAGGTAAGGCCGTACTTGACATCCCGTAATCACGTTTCAGTTCTGTTCACATGAGCTATGAGTGTTCTGCAGCATCCCACATCGCATTACCTCACGTTACAGCGCATCACGTCACGTCACAACACCTCATCACACAACAGTTCACAGCACACACCACTACACACACACGCATCAAACACAGTACCTGACACCGCTCATTATTACAACACAACAACCACACGATCATCAACGGATCAATCTAATATTCACCAATATTTCTTTTTTTTTATCAAAATCGCCAAGTGACGTGAAACACCGAGCTCGACATCAGTGTCCAACATTGGAATATAGTTAAATACACCGAGTTGTATACAAAGAAAATAAGATTCTACTGTGAAATAATAAAGTCAAGTAAATATTTTATAACGTGTGAAAACCAGTGCTTTTTATTTTCCAACTCATAGGTATACTATAGAAAGTAAGTATACCAGTGCCACTCGTTACTAAGTTCTAAGCTTGGATTTAGAAAAAGCCTTCGACAGGGTTGGAGCTCACATGGTGATCAGTGAACTTAAGCAATGGAAAATTGGGCACAAAATGTTTAAAATTATAAAATGTTTCTTATATCAACGAAAATTTAACGTATGTGCCAATAAATACCAATCACAGGTTTTCAAGTTGAACAATGGTATACCCCAGGGTTCACCACTCTCGGCAACTCTCTTCATCATTGCGTTTAATAAAGTCAGCTCCATAATTAGTACTAACCCACAAATAAAACACTTTATCTACGCAGATGACGTCGTGATCTTTACAAAAATTAAAGACTTAAGACAAGTTAAACATGAACTTATAAAAATTTAAAATTATGTCAACAAATGGTCCGAAATTTCAGGTGTAAAAATTTCATAAAACAAAAGCTCCACATTTCATATTTGTAGAAAGCATAATTGCTCATTTACTACCTTAACCTTTTTAAATACACAAATTCTCCATACTCTTCTTCTTCTTCTTTACTGGCGTAGACACCGCTTACGCGATTATAGCCGAGTCAACAACAGCGCGCCAGTCGTTTCTTCTCTTTGCTACGTGGCGCCAATTGGATATTCCAAGCGAAGCCAGGTCCTTCTCCACTTGGTCCTTCCAACGGAGTGGAGGTCTTCCTCTTCCTCTGCTTCCCGCGGCGGGTACTGCGTCGAATACTTTCAGAGCTGGAGTGTTTTCATCCATCCGGACAATATGACCTAGCCAGCGTAGCCGCTGTCTTTTAATTCGCTGAACTATGTCAACGTCGTCGTATATGTCGTACAGCTCATCGTTCCATCGAATGCGATATTCGCCGTGGCCAACGCGCAAAGGACCATAAATCTTTCGCAGAACTTTTCTCTCGAAAACTCGCAACGTCGACTCATCTGTTGTTGACATCGTCCAGGCCTCTGCACCATATAGCAGTCCGAAGTAGCACCTGTTGGCAAGAATAATCCTGCGTTGGATTTCCAGGCTGACATTGTTGGTGGTGTTTACGCTGGTTCCAAGATAGACGAAATTATCTACAACTTCAAAGTTATGACTGTCAACAGTGACGTGAGAGCCAAGTCGCGAGTGCGACGACTGTTTGTTTGATGACAGGAGATATTTCGTCTTGCCTTCGTTCACTGCCAGACCCATTTCTTTTGCTTCCTTGTTCAGTCTGGAGAAAGCAGAACTGACGGCGCGGGTGTTGAGACCGATGATATCAATATCATCGGCATACGCCAGCAGCTCTACACTCTTATAAAAGATTGTACCTGTTCGATTAAGTTCTGCAGCTCGAATAATTTTCTCCAGCAGCAGATTGAAAAAGTTGCACGATAGGGAGTCGCCTTGTCTGAAACCTCGTTTGGTATCGAACGGCTCGGAGAGGTTCTTCCCGATCCTGACGGAGCTTTTGGTGCCGCTCAGCGTCAGTTTACACAACCGTATCAGTTTTGCGGGGATACCAAATTCAGACATCGCGGCATAAAGGCAGCTCCTTTTCGTGCTGTCGAAAGCAGCTTTGAAATCGACGAAGAGGTGGTGTGTGTCGATTCTCCTTTCACGGGTCTTTTCCAAAATTTGGCGCATGGTGAATATCTGGTCGGTTGTTGATTTGCCAGGTCTAAAGCCACACTGATAAGGTCCAATCAGTTCGTTGATGGTGGGCTTTAATCTTTCACACAATACGCTCGATAGAACCTTATATGCGATGTTGAGGAGGCTTATCCCACGGTAGTTGGTGCAGATTGTGGGGTCTCCTTTTTTATGGATTGGGCATAGCACACTTAAATTCCAGTCGTTGGGCATGCTTTGGTCCGACCATATTTTACAAAGAAGCTGATGCATGCTCCTTATCAGTTCTTTGCCGCCGTGTTTGAATAGCTCGGCCGGCAATCCATCGGCCCCTGCCGCTTTGTTGTTTTTCAGGCGGGTGATTGCTATTCGAACTTCTTCATGGTCGGGTAATGGAACGTCTGCTCCATCGTCATCGATTGGGGAATCGGGTTCGCCTTCTCCTGGTGTTATGTGTTCACTGCCATTCAGCAGGCTGGAGAAGTGTTCCCTCCATAATCTAAGTATGCTCTGGGCATCGGTGGCTAGATCACCTTTGGGGGTTCTACAGGAGTATGCTCCGGTCTTGAAACCTTCTGTAAGCCGCCGCATTTTTCCGTAGAATTTTCGAGCATTACCCCTGTCGGCCAGCTTATCAAGCTGTTCGTACTCACGCATTTCGGCCCCTTTTTTCTTCTGTCTGCAAATGCGTCTCGCTTCCCTCTTCAACTCTCGGTATCTATCCCATCCCGCACGTGTTGTGGTCGATCGTAACGTTGCGAGGTAGGCAGCCTTTTTTCTCTCCGCTGCGACACGGCACTCGTCGTCGTACCAGCTGTTCTTTTGCACTTTCCGAAAACCAATGGTTTCGGTTGCAGCTGTACGTAAGGAGTTTGAAATGCCGTCCCACAGTTCCCTTATACCGAGTTGTTGACGAGTGCCCTCAGAGAGCAGGAGTGCAAGCCGAGTAGAAAATCTTTCGGCTGTCTGTTGTGATTGCAGCTTCTCGACGTCGAACCTTCCTTGTGTTTGTTGGCGTGCGTTTTTTGCTGCACAGAGGCGGGTGCGAATTTTGGCTGCAACAATATAGTGGTCCGAGTCAATGTTAGGTCCTCGGAGCGCACGCACATCTAAAACACTGGAGACTTGTCTTCCGTCTATCACAACATGATCGATCTGGTTGGTGGTTTTTCGATCCGGAGACAGCCAGGTAGCTTGATGTATCTTCTTATGCTGGAATCTAGTACTACAGATAATCATATTTCGGGCCCCGGCGAAGTCGATCAGCCTCAACCCATTTGGGGATGTTTCCTCGTGGAGGCTGAATTTACCGACCGTAGTGCCAAAGATACCTTCTTTGCCCACCCTGGCGTTGAAGTCGCCAAACACGATTTGACATCGTGGCGGGGGCATCTCTCATAAGTGCGCTCCAAGCACTAATAAAAGGCATCTTTGGTCACATCGTCCTTCTCTTCCGCCGGGGCGTGGGCGCAAATCAGCGATATGTTGAAGAACCTCGCTTTGATGCGGATTGTGGCTAGACGTTCATTCTCCGGAGTGAATGATAGTACTCGGCGACGGTGTCTCTCTCCCACCACGAATCCAACACCAAACTTGCGCTCCTTTATATGGCCACTGTAGTAAATGTCACAAGGACCTACTCGTTTCTGTCCTTGTCCCGTCCATCGCATTTCTTGGACGGCGGTGATGTCAGCCTTTATCTTTCCGAGGACATCTACCAGCTGGGCAGCGGCACCTTCCCAATTAAGGGACCGGGCATTCCAGGTGCATGCCCTCAAATCATAGTCCTTATTTCGTTTGCCATGGTCGTCATCAAAAGGGGGGTCTCTCATCCGAGGCTGTTTACACTTTTTCATTGGGGGTGTTTTTTACGTGGCGGGTCCCAAACCCAGCGCACAACCCTATGCAGGGGATTTTTCGCCTTCTCACTTTAGCTCGCCTTCAAACGGATGTTCTTAGGCTACCCACAGGATACTTGGTCAAAGACCGGAAGTCGTGAGCTGCTTGAGTCATATGTAAAAGAATCGTTTCTGGCCACTCCCAAGTGAATGGCGATCAGAGAACTTTCCTCACTTGCGTGAACTTCTACACATGACTCCATCCTCCAAGGATGGAGGATTCCCCATACTCATAGCTTAAAAATTCTAGGCTGAATATTTGATAAAACTCTTTCTTATAAAGATCATTGTAAATATATTCGATCAAGCTTATTTTTAAAACCAAACATTATAAAGTACTTATCATCAAAAAATTGTTTGTGTTACCCAAACACTCCCATTAATGTGACAAGATCATTATTGTTATCAAAAATTGACTATGGACTTGCAATATACGGACACCGTGCCAAAACTAATATCAAACTCTTAAATGCGCCTTACCATGCGGCAGCGAGAAGAGGTATTTGTGCCTTCCCAACATCACCAATCAAAGCTATTTTAAAAGAATCCGGGTTACCAGATATCCAGCAAAGGACCACACATAACACATAGCTACTCATTCCAAAGTTGCTTCTATGCAGAAACGAGTTAACACTCATGAATATAAATAGCACTCTTCAATGTTCACGCAGATACAACAAACCCACAACCAAGCAACTCGGGATAATTACGAGCCCTACAGTGGTGGAACCTTCAATAATTCCGCCTTCCATAACATTATCTCCAAGTTGCATCAGCGTTACACAACTATATCGCAAGCAACACTGAATATGTTCAGCTATATAAAAAAACTATTCGACCCTATAGAAATGATTGGGAGTTGATATTTACAGACGGATCTAAAAGTGATACCTGCACCTCATCTGCTTTGACAAACAAGAACGGTGTCACCATAGCTGCTTTTGTTTTGCCGTCGTCCTACTCGGTATTTACAGCTGAAACAGCTGCAAAATTGGAAGCGGTTTGTTTTGCCGCTAGGAATGGAAAGAAAACTATTATTTGCAGCGACAGTAAATCCGCCATAGATACCATTTTTATTTAACCAATCAAACGACTACCTACCTGATTACAAAAATAAAAAACCTTATTTTTCAACACAATAACATAATCAAAATTATGTGGATACCTGGACACACAGGGATTCAAAGAAACGAAATGGCTGACAAACGAGCGAAAGAAGCAAATAAAGAATCTTTGCATACGTCAGCATACTTCACCACAAAGGATATTAAGAAATACGTTAAACAATATATATCGGTCTGTTGTCTAAACGATTGGAGACACTATAACCATTATTATAAACTTGCTAATCCATTGGGCCAACAACCGCAATATTCCAATGCAATCACCTGTAAAAATATAAAAACATTCACACGCATAAGGATTGAACATACACTTGCGACACATGGACACGTTTTGAATGGTAGAAGCAAACCCATATGCTCTTTATGTGGTTCGGAAGATTTCACAATGCTTCATATCCTCGATCACTGCGCACACGTACAACAACAAAGAGTCTTGATTTTTGGTAACAACAAACCATCTGACTTACTCGATCGGACAGATTGCAATAACATTAATCTTTTTTGTTAAATATATGCAAATATGTAAATTATTTATTTAATATATAAGTAACTGAAGTACAAACTAATATTTAATTTGCTTTAGTCTTAAGTAATAAAAATGTAATAACTTAATCTGTAAATATTAATCAAGCCAAAGGCCCTTGCAGCCAGTGCTTTACATATACTATATAGAGGTGGAATAACTATTTATATTTATTTCTCTTCTAAATAAATAAATAAATAAAATTCCTTTGAACTCCTATATTGATTGATTGTAACTCAGTGCTGATGGTACTCATCTTAATAAAGCGTTGAGAACTCTACCCGCTGGTAAATTAATTATTTAAAAACTGCTGAAGCCACAACTTTTTTTTATAAAACTGATGGGTTTTCGCATTGAGAATTCAGGTATTCTTTTCTGCGCATCATTTTCAAGCCATAATACAAGCGCTCCGTTTTTACCATCGCGAAGCTTCTGATGTTAAATGCTTTAAAAAAGCTTCCGGTACCGCCATATGAAACCACTTTACGGTAGCACTTTCGTTTTTTTTTAATTGTGCTCACAGTTTCTGCACTGCATTTTCTTTCCTTTGCAATGCTACAAATTTTTCACCAACTTTTAAACTATCAAGAAAGTTAACAATCTCACGTAAACTTGGTTTTTCACGATAAGATATTCCGACGAATAGTTTTGTTTTCACATTTCCTTTTTGGTTTTTTTACTTTTAGCGCTGCATCTCATGGTTTGGCAAAAATCCGTACAAGAAAGTAAAACCGTATAAAATATTGCTTAGGTGATGATAAAAAAATACTATGTAAATAATATGTACCGAATTTTATTACAACGGTTAAGCAGTTACAGTTTGCAGAGACAGACGGACGGACACACAATCAACGTAATTTCAATTCGCCCTTCGTCATTTATGTATATATAACTCTACTCGTATATCTATCTCGATTTGTTTTAAGTGTTACAAACAACCTTTTCATTGGTAAGATTTTTTACGTGGCGGGTCCCAAACCCAGCGCACAACCCTGCGGAGGGGATATTTCGCCTTCTCACTTTAGCTCGCCTTCAAACGAATGTTCTTAGGCTACCCAGAGGATACTTGGTCAAAGGCCGGAAGTCGTGAGCTGCTTGAGTCATATGTAAAAGAATCGTTTCTGGCCACTCCCAAGTGAATGGCGATCAGAGAACCTTCCTCACTTGCGTGAACTTCTACACATGACTCCATCCTTGACTCGGCTATAATCGCGTAAGCGGTGCACTATGGTCGGAAACATCACTTTTCTTGGCCAAAACTATTAAAACTTAAAATAACGGAATTTTTAACTGGAATTTGAAGTTGCAGTATAATTTAAGTGTTTTTGTATAAAATAATAATTTTTTTTTTTTAATTATCAACATTTAGAATTAAAATTAAAAAAAATGTTTACATAAAATTTTTGTTTCTTTTCTTTCTGAGTTTTTATTTTTTTAGTTCTAAATGAAAAAATATACGATACTTACGAGTAAATATGTTGTTTCTGGAAATTGAAAATATAATTTACACACGTATTTACGAAAATATTAAAATTTTATTAAACTCTTTAATTTAAAAACAATTCATTATCCAAAAATGTATTTTCCTGTTCAAGTTCTTCTGGATAATCGTCCGCGTCGCCCTCGTCATCATCCATATTTTCTAAATTCTCAGTCGCACATGTTTCACCGATATCCTCACAATACAATAATTCCTTTACTTCTAGTGGCAGCGTTAAACGCTTCCTTTGGCGCACACGTGTATTTAAGCGAAGAGATGAAATTAATGGATCCGATGTGTCAAGAGCTCTATGAAATACATCGAAAAGATTATCAATGCTGCTAGTCTTACGTGCATGGTGCAGTCTGTCGCTTTTATATATTTTGTTTCGTGACTCAGCTGCATCCTCTCCGAAGTAACCAACAGGAAGTGGTGTATTCTGCATTATTTGCTTTGAGTGAACTATAACTTTATGTACTGTGGGAGTCATTGGCAACCAGGGGTACTTGCTTTGATATAATTGACCAGTTTGAAAGCAATACTCTTCAAATTTATCCAAATTTAGGGAAAATTTACAAGATAAACATATTAATATTATTCTCATTCGAAATATTAATTCAGTGTCTACTCCTAAAATTTTCGAAAATTTATCATATTCCGTAAATTCTCTTCGCGACGTGTTGCCGTCATTTGTGGAACCACAACCACCTGCTTTCAGAACATCAACATGAAGACTTAGTTCTTTCCACAACTCATTCCGGATATACTCTTTTCAACCAAATATCAAAAACTGCTGAATTCTGTAAACAAATGACGACTGAAAAAAAAATTTACTCAAAAACCGCAAAAAACCGCAAATCGAGATAAACATTTTCAAAAACTAAACACTTCAAAGTAATTTTGGTTTTTAATCTTATGCTTAACACTCCTAAACAAAATGTGTTAAGCTTACTCAAACTTAAAATAAATTCCAAAATGTTAAAGACTTTTGGAAAAAGTTATTTTATTTTTTAGAGTATCCAACTTTTGAGTATTATATTTTACAAAATTAATAAACTTACCATCACCTTCGTGTTCCATTTAAACTTTTATTTAACACGCTTCGTTTTCAGCTTTAACAAGCAATTGAAGTAAGCACTATAAAACACCGAACGCAATTATGTTTACAAATGAAGCAAACAAATTCAACTTCGATGACTCACCGAATAACGGTGAATTGCATATTACAACAACAAAATTCATTTTTGGTTGTTTTGGAGCGTTGACTACCAGATTTCAGAAACCGCAACATATTTCGGGACTGCAAAAATTTTGACTTTTGGCCAACGAAATGAAATTTCCGACCATAGTGCGGTGGCTACGCCAGTAAAGAAGAAGAAGTTACAAACAACCGTTAGGTGATCAAAACTGCTTTTATAATCTGTAGCAACAATATCCAAGAGTATAAAAAGATTGTGACATTAAAAGGTGAACTACTGAAAGTATCAATAATTGACTAATTTGTGTATATGTCTGGCTTATACAAAATTTATATGCTTGTGCTTTTATATTATAAAACGTGTCCATATTTATTTATAGGCTTCTGAACATAAACGTAGTCAAAAAGAAATTGGCGATATTGCATGCAGGGTATCCACATGCACTAAAGCTATTTCCTGAGGACGCCTATTGATCAACTACCACAGATGTATACGAGGTTTGACAATTAAGTAATGAGACTGATTTTATTGCCGCTCTTGTGGTAAACCTGTGTTCTTGAAATTCCCCTTTTCTTTTTCCGGCATTCCTCCCCTCTCTATTGATATTTGTACCATCGCTCTGCTTTTTTTATTTCGCCTGCTGTGTCAAGTTGAGTAGACGTGTGTTTGTAGTGCTCGTCACGAAAATGGAAAAACGAAATCAAGAGCAACGCGTCGCGATAAAATTTTGCATTTGAGTGGGTGAAACAGCTTCGGAAACGTACGCTAAAATTGTAAGAGTGTATGGTGGTAGTGCTCATAGTTGTGCCCAGGTGTTTCGTTTGCGATCCGCGCGCCCCCCGCCCGAAAAAAGATCGCATGAGCAAGTCGAAGGTGAAAACGATGATTATTGCCTTTTTTGATAGCCGTGGAATCGTCCACAAAGAATTCGTTCCACCGGGGAAAACTGTGAATCAAGTCTACTATTGCCATGTACTCAAAAGATTGCGAAAACGAGTCAACAGGGTGCGCCCAGACATCGCTCGTAATTGGATCATTCATCACGACAACGCGCCGCGCCACACCGTCCTCAGCGTGTCCCAGTATTTGGCCTCTAAAGGGATCGCCGTGTTGCAACATCCACCTCATGCGCCCGACATGTCACCTTGTGACTTTTTTTGTTTCCTAAACCAAAATCGGTGGTCAAATGAACCCATTTTGAGTCGATTACGGACATCCAGGCGGTCTTGACGAGGGTACTCGCGGAAATCCCAGTCGAAGCGTTGCAGAAATGTTACGAAGCATGGAAAACGCGCTGGAATCGCTGTATAGCCGCCCAAGGGGACTACTTTGAAGTGATTGGCAGAGTTGTAAAATAATTTTCAAATATACGGTTTTTATGGAGTCAGTCTCATTACTTAATTGCCATACCTCGTATTTTATAGCTTAAACTAATTATTCGCTAACAGCATTAGAATAAATAAACAAAAAATCTATAATTTGTCATTAAAAAATATTAAATTTACTTAGTTTTAATAACAAATACTCAGCTACGGATGGGTCTGTAATTGTACTTTTAAAATCTTTTATTTTATTTTTTTCTTCATTCTTTTTTTTAGCTTACTTTTTTTAATAATTCCAGTTTAATTAAAACATTTTGAGGATGGCGTTTCATGTTGAATTTCGCGCAACTAAGGAAAGTTCTCTGATTGCCATTCACTTGAGAGTGTCCAGAAAAGATTTTTTTACACATGGCTCAAGCAGCTCACGACATCCGGTCTTAAACCAAATATCCTCTACATAGCCAAAGAACACCCGTTTGAAGGCGAGCTAAGGGTTGTGTGCAAGGTTTCAGAACCGCCACGTAAAAAACCCTCCAATGAAAAGTAAACAAACAGCCTTGGAAGAGAAACCTCCTTTTTGATCGCGACCATGGCAAACGCATTAAGGATAACGATTTAAGTGCATGCACCTGGAACATCGGGTCCCATCATTGGGAAGGTACCGCTGCCCAGCTAGTTTATGTCCTCGTTAGAGCAAAGACTGACATTATCACTGTCCAAGAAATGCGATGGACGGTACAAGGACTGAGGCGAGTAGGTCCTTGTGGCATTTACTACAGTGGTCCTAAAAAGAAGCGCAAATTCGGTGTGAGATTTGTGGTGGGAGAGAAACTCAGAGACAATAAAGTTTCTATGCAGGGGGGTTTTTGCAGGAGCAGAACCAGAAATGGACAATGAGTGTGGCATCCACCTCCTTTAGGTGAAATAACATATTTCCGAACCTACTAGACAAATTTTAACCAAATTAGGTTCATAAAATTCTTTTGACGCTTTTATGATTAGTTGTGAAAAAGGACGAAATCGGATCACAACCACGCCTTCTTCCAATATAGAGTGCATTGTAGCAAACGCAAAAATGGACACGAAATTCCTAAAGATGATCAATCATAACAAGAGTTAAGGGTCATCAGCAGTGATTGATAGGTTACATAAACAAGCTGCTATATTTGGAAATCCAAAGAAAATCATGACGGACAGATAAAGCTGCTTTTAAAGAATAATGTAGAGAGCAGGAAATACTGCATCTCTATATAGGACGGGTGTGCCGAGGGCAAACGGGCAGGTAAAGCGCATTCACCGAACAGTAACTCAAATGTTAACGAAACTTTCTTTGAAAGAAGATCAATGCTATAAAAACATCGATAATGTACAAACAAGCTGAATCAATTATCCTAATCGTAGCACAAAGGTGTCCCCAATTAAGCTGTAAACAGGGCTTAACATCCGTGTAAAAAATCAGTAGGCACGCGGACGTGTACTGATCAGGTTCAAATGAACTTGCAAACTTAAAATAAAATATTTGTGAAATGAACTTACTTAAAATAATCTTATATAAAATAAAACGTTTTGTCAAATAAACATAGAATTTAATAAACACAAACCCACCTACATTTATTTATTTAGTTTCTATAATATAAACAAAACCAATTCATTCAATTGATGTAATAAAAAAAACATTAAAGAAAAAAATTACGAAATCGATACAGAAAAATTCCTATTTTGTGTTACACTCACATATGCTTACTTTAAGTCTACGTTTTAAAAAAATCAGTCATTTGTTTACTTTCTTATATAAATTGATATAATATTAAATTTTTCTTTTAATATCTCGCTGAATCTTTGCTAAGCGTTCTTCATTTGAATCATGAATTAGAAAGTGATTTTCAAATTCAATTGCTTTCTTTAAACCGTGACGAATTAAGACTCGGGGAACCAGTCCCACAATCTTCAAAGAACACGTTGATATTTTGAATATGAAAATCAAACTTTCTGCTCCAATGGCGCTGGCAAGCTGAAAAATACCGCGCATGCAGACACGCCTTCCCACAGGTTTTTCTAACACTTAATAACTTAATCATTTCAATATTGTGGAAAAATTTTTAATTTAAAAATTGTTGTTAACCCTTGCTATCGTTAAAATTTGGTTTGTCCGCATTAACTGTTGAAGCCTTAGCTTTTTTTTCGTAAAACTGATGGGTTTTCGCATTGAAAATTTAGGTATTCTTTTCTGCGCATCATTTTCAAGCCATAATACAAGCGGTTTTTACCATCGCGATGCTTTTGATGTTAAATGCTTTAGAAAAGCTTACGGTACTGCCATCTGCAACTACTTTAGGTGTAAAACCGTGTAAAATATTGCTTAGGTGATGATAAAAAATACTCTGTAAGTAATTCGTGTAAAATAAGATTACTTATACTTACTTACATTCAATTTAAAATATATTTACCATACAAATACATTTTTTAGTCAACAGATACATATATAGATATATATGTGAACCTCAGTACCAAGAACGAGTGTTGGTTAACACCAGGTCAATAGTTCTCTTAAAATCCGGTCATTATTTCTAGCTCCCATTTACATAATAATAGGTTATAATTTCTGGAATACTTTATACTATAATATCAGTAAATTTGTAAGTCTTAATTGAGCTTCTTTTTCTGGTAATAATGTCGAGATGCGAAAATGAATCAAATTGGACCAATCTTAATTCTGGGACCATATAAAAAGGTTTCGTTTGGCTTTACACCGTATATATTGAATCGATCAATATGTAAGATATCTTAAGAAACTAGGGGAACGTACAATATGGTGAATAATAAAAAATTGGATATAAGCAAATAAAATATTGAATGAAACAAAATTTAATAAAAAAAAATCAAACTAATTGGGTATTTGATCTCTAATATAATAATAATTATAACAATCATGATGGACCACCCTATTTCAAGATTGTCTACTTTTTTAAAGAAAAAAGAAATGTGGTGTCGTGGGACACCAGGTAGGAACAAAGTTCCTTCGGCTAATGTAGAATCGATACAATTTGCAAAAAAATTTTGCTGATTAGTTTTTATTTAAGTACAGACAAGTATTAAGAAAACTTAGTATTTTAAGAAATACTCGTAATGAATTACGTAAAATAAAAAAAATTGTAATTCAAATTAATAACTAAAATAACAATTGGTAAAATGTGCATGCCTATAACTTGCTCAAGTAACTAAAAGAATTTCACATTTCCGAGTTCTCTACAATCGACTTGGAAGTTTTGGGTATAGGTGGTGTTTATACGCATTTCATTGATTTAGCCGAGGCTTACTTTCGCTGCAGTTTCTTGCCCCATTGATGGCTTTCTTTTTGCAAAGGTGTGTGTTATTAAACATGTCTCTCCATATAGTCTAGGTCTTCGAAACTTCTACTTTGACCCCAGCTTATTTCTCCCGTTCCGGCCAATACGATGTTAAGGGAATATTTGAGTCTAGATTCAGAAAAATCAAGTAAAAAATGTAAATTAATATTTTTAATATATATATATATATATTTTAATAATATATATATGTATCACCCCTTTCATGCATTTCGATTACGTTCCCGCTCTACGCTCCGCCGGAGTCGAAATTAGGTATCATGCGTTGCAATTGGATTGAAAGAAGAAGAGGAAGAGCTATAACTCTTTCGAAATCTATAATTTGTCATTAAAAAATATTAAATTTACTTAGTTTTAATAACAAATACTCAGCTACGGATGGGTCTGTAATTGTACTTTTAAAATCTTTTATTTTATTTTTTTCTTCATTCTTTTTTTTAGCTTACTTTTTTTAATAATTCCAGTTTAATTAAAACATTTTGAGGATGGCGTTTCATGTTGAATTTCGCGCAACTAAGGAAAGTTCTCTGATTGCCATTCACTTGAGAGTGTCCAGAAAAGATTTTTTTACACATGGCTCAAGCAGCTCACGACATCCGGTCTTAAACCAAATATCCTCTACATAGCCAAAGAACACCCGTTTGAAGGCGAGCTAAGGGTTGTGTGCAAGGTTTCAGAACCGCCACGTAAAAAACCCTCCAATGAAAAGTAAACAAACAGCCTCGGAAGAGAAACCTCCTTTTTGATCGCGACCATGGCAAACGCATTAAGGATAACGATTTAAGTGCATGCACCTGGAACATCGGGTCCCATCATTGGGAAGGTACCGCTGCCCAGCTAGTTTATGTCCTCGTTAGAGCAAAGACTGACATTATCACTGTCCAAGAAATGCGATGGACGGTACAAGGACTGAGGCGAGTAGGTCCTTGTGGCATTTACTACAGTGGTCCTAAAAAGAAGCGCAAATTCGGTGTGAGATTTGTGGTGGGAGAGAAACTCAGAGACAATAAAGTTTCTATGCAGGGGGGTTTTTGCAGGAGCAGAACCAGAAATGGACAATGAGTGTGGCATCCACCTCCTTTAGGTGAAATAACATATTTCCGAACCTACTAGACAAATTTTAACCAAATTAGGTTCATAAAATTCTTTTGACGCTTTTATGATTAGTTGTGAAAAAGGACGAAATCGGATCACAACCACGCCTTCTTCCAATATAGAGTGCATTGTAGCAAACGCAAAAATGGACACGAAATTCCTAAAGATGATCAATCATAACAAGAGTTAAGGGTCATCAGCAGTGATTGATAGGTTACATAAACAAGCTGCTATATTTGGAAATCCAAAGAAAATCATGACGGACAGATAAATCTGCTTTTAAAGAATAATGTAGAGAGCAGGAAATACTGCATCTCTATATAGGACGGGTGTGCCGAGGGCAAACGGGCAGGTAAAGCGCATTCACCGAACAGTAACTCAAATGTTAACGAAACTTTCTTTGAAAGAAGATCAATGCTATAAAAACATCGATAATGTACAAACAAGCTGAATCAATTATCCTAATCGTAGCACAAAGGTGTCCCCAATTAAGCTGTAAACAGGGCTTAACATCCGTGTAAAAAATCAGTAGGCACGCGGACGTGTACTGATCAGGTTCAAATGAACTTGCAAACTTAAAATAAAATATTTGTGAAATGAACTTACTTAAAATAATCTTATATAAAATAAAACGTTTTGTCAAATAAACATAGAATTTAATAAACACAAACCCACCTACATTTATTTATTTAGTTTCTATAATATAAACAAAACCAATTCATTCAATTGATGTAATAAAAAAAACATTAAAGAAAAAAATTACGAAATCGATACAGAAAAATTCCTATTTTGTGTTACACTCACATATGCTTACTTTAAGTCTACGTTTTAAAAAAATCAGTCATTTGTTTACTTTCTTATATAAATTGATATAATATTAAATTTTTCTTTTAATATCTCGCTGAATCTTTGCTAAGCGTTCTTCATTTGAATCATGAATTAGAAAGTGATTTTCAAATTCAATTGCTTTCTTTAAACCGTGACGAATTAAGACTCGGGGAACCAGTCCCACAATCTTCAAAGAACACGTTGATATTTTGAATATGAAAATCAAACTTTCTGCTCCAATGGCGCTGGCAAGCTGAAAAATACCGCGCATGCAGACACGCCTTCCCACAGGTTTTTCTAACACTTAATAACTTAATCATTTCAATATTGTGGAAAAATTTTTAATTTAAAAATTGTTGTTAACCCTTGCTATCGTTAAAATTTGGTTTGTCCGCATTAACTGTTGAAGCCTTAGCTTTTTTTTCGTAAAACTGATGGGTTTTCGCATTGAAAATTTAGGTATTCTTTTCTGCGCATCATTTTCAAGCCATAATACAAGCGGTTTTTACCATCGCGATGCTTTTGATGTTAAATGCTTTAGAAAAGCTTACGGTACTGCCATCTGCAACTACTTTAGGTGTAAAACCGTGTAAAATATTGCTTAGGTGATGATAAAAAATACTCTGTAAGTAATTCGTGTAAAATAAGATTACTTATACTTACTTACATTCAATTTAAAATATATTTACCATACAAATACATTTTTTAGTCAACAGATACATATATAGATATATATGTGAACCTCAGTACCAAGAACGAGTGTTGGTTAACACCAGGTCAATAGTTCTCTTAAAATCCGGTCATTATTTCTAGCTCCCATTTACATAATAATAGGTTATAATTTCTGGAATACTTTATACTATAATATCAGTAAATTTGTAAGTCTTAATTGAGCTTCTTTTTCTGGTAATAATGTCGAGATGCGAAAATGAATCAAATTGGACCAATCTTAATTCTGGGACCATATAAAAAGGTTTCGTTTGGCTTTACACCGTATATATTGAATCGATCAATATGTAAGATATCTTAAGAAACTAGGGGAACGTACAATATGGTGAATAATAAAAAATTGGATATAAGCAAATAAAATATTGAATGAAACAAAATTTAATAAAAAAAAATCAAACTAATTGGGTATTTGATCTCTAATATAATAATAATTATAACAATCATGATGGACCACCCTATTTCAAGATTGTCTACTTTTTTAAAGAAAAAAGAAATGTGGTGTCGTGGGACACCAGGTAGGAACAAAGTTCCTTCGGCTAATGTAGAATCGATACAATTTGCAAAAAAATTTTGCTGATTAGTTTTTATTTAAGTACAGACAAGTATTAAGAAAACTTAGTATTTTAAGAAATACTCGTAATGAATTACGTAAAATAAAAAAAAATTGTAATTCAAATTAATAACTAAAATAACAATTGGTAAAATGTGCATGCCTATAACTTGCTCAAGTAACTAAAAGAATTTCACATTTCCGAGTTCTCTACAATCGACTTGGAAGTTTTGGGTATAGGTGGTGTTTATACGCATTTCATTGATTTAGCCGAGGCTTACTTTCGCTGCAGTTTCTTGCCCCATTGATGGCTTTCTTTTTGCAAAGGTGTGTGTTATTAAACATGTCTCTCCATATAGTCTAGGTCTTCGAAACTTCTACTTTGACCCCAGCTTATTTCTCCCGTTCCGGCCAATACGATGTTAAGGGAATATTTGAGTCTAGATTCAGAAAAATCAAGTAAAAAATGTAAATTAATATTTTTAATATATATATATATATATTTTAATAATATATATATGTATCACCCCTTTCATGCATTTCGATTACGTTCCCGCTCTACGCTCCGCCGGAGTCGAAATTAGGTATCATGCGTTGCAATTGGATTGAAAGAAGAAGAGGAAGAGCTATAACTCTTTCGAAATCTATAATTTGTCATTAAAAAATATTAAATTTACTTAGTTTTAATAACAAATACTCAGCTACGGATGGGTCTGTAATTGTACTTTTAAAATCTTTTATTTTATTTTTTTCTTCATTCTTTTTTTTAGCTTACTTTTTTTAATAATTCCAGTTTAATTAAAACATTTTGAGGATGGCGTTTCATGTTGAATTTCGCGCAACTAAGGAAAGTTCTCTGATTGCCATTCACTTGAGAGTGTCCAGAAAAGATTTTTTTACACATGGCTCAAGCAGCTCACGACATCCGGTCTTAAACCAAATATCCTCTACATAGCCAAAGAACACCCGTTTGAAGGCGAGCTAAGGGTTGTGTGCAAGGTTTCAGAACCGCCACGTAAAAAACCCTCCAATGAAAAGTAAACAAACAGCCTCGGAAGAGAAACCTCCTTTTTGATCGCGACCATGGCAAACGCATTAAGGATAACGATTTAAGTGCATGCACCTGGAACATCGGGTCCCATCATTGGGAAGGTACCGCTGCCCAGCTAGTTTATGTCCTCGTTAGAGCAAAGACTGACATTATCACTGTCCAAGAAATGCGATGGACGGTACAAGGACTGAGGCGAGTAGGTCCTTGTGGCATTTACTACAGTGGTCCTAAAAAGAAGCGCAAATTCGGTGTGAGATTTGTGGTGGGAGAGAAACTCAGAGACAATAAAGTTTCTATGCAGGGGGGTTTTTGCAGGAGCAGAACCAGAAATGGACAATGAGTGTGGCATCCACCTCCTTTAGGTGAAATAACATATTTCCGAACCTACTAGACAAATTTTAACCAAATTAGGTTCATAAAATTCTTTTGACGCTTTTATGATTAGTTGTGAAAAAGGACGAAATCGGATCACAACCACGCCTTCTTCCAATATAGAGTGCATTGTAGCAAACGCAAAAATGGACACGAAATTCCTAAAGATGATCAATCATAACAAGAGTTAAGGGTCATCAGCAGTGATTGATAGGTTACATAAACAAGCTGCTATATTTGGAAATCCAAAGAAAATCATGACGGACAGATAAATCTGCTTTTAAAGAATAATGTAGAGAGCAGGAAATACTGCATCTCTATATAGGACGGGTGTGCCGAGGGCAAACGGGCAGGTAAAGCGCATTCACCGAACAGTAACTCAAATGTTAACGAAACTTTCTTTGAAAGAAGATCAATGCTATAAAAACATCGATAATGTACAAACAAGCTGAATCAATTATCCTAATCGTAGCACAAAGGTGTCCCCAATTAAGCTGTAAACAGGGCTTAACATCCGTGTAAAAAATCAGTAGGCACGCGGACGTGTACTGATCAGGTTCAAATGAACTTGCAAACTTAAAATAAAATATTTGTGAAATGAACTTACTTAAAATAATCTTATATAAAATAAAACGTTTTGTCAAATAAACATAGAATTTAATAAACACAAACCCACCTACATTTATTTATTTAGTTTCTATAATATAAACAAAACCAATTCATTCAATTGATGTAATAAAAAAAACATTAAAGAAAAAAATTACGAAATCGATACAGAAAAATTCCTATTTTGTGTTACACTCACATATGCTTACTTTAAGTCTACGTTTTAAAAAAATCAGTCATTTGTTTACTTTCTTATATAAATTGATATAATATTAAATTTTTCTTTTAATATCTCGCTGAATCTTTGCTAAGCGTTCTTCATTTGAATCATGAATTAGAAAGTGATTTTCAAATTCAATTGCTTTCTTTAAACCGTGACGAATTAAGACTCGGGGAACCAGTCCCACAATCTTCAAAGAACACGTTGATATTTTGAATATGAAAATCAAACTTTCTGCTCCAATGGCGCTGGCAAGCTGAAAAATACCGCGCATGCAGACACGCCTTCCCACAGGTTTTTCTAACACTTAATAACTTAATCATTTCAATATTGTGGAAAAATTTTTAATTTAAAAATTGTTGTTAACCCTTGCTATCGTTAAAATTTGGTTTGTCCGCATTAACTGTTGAAGCCTTAGCTTTTTTTTCGTAAAACTGATGGGTTTTCGCATTGAAAATTTAGGTATTCTTTTCTGCGCATCATTTTCAAGCCATAATACAAGCGGTTTTTACCATCGCGATGCTTTTGATGTTAAATGCTTTAGAAAAGCTTACGGTACTGCCATCTGCAACTACTTTAGGTGTAAAACCGTGTAAAATATTGCTTAGGTGATGATAAAAAATACTCTGTAAGTAATTCGTGTAAAATAAGATTACTTATACTTACTTACATTCAATTTAAAATATATTTACCATACAAATACATTTTTTAGTCAACAGATACATATATAGATATATATGTGAACCTCAGTACCAAGAACGAGTGTTGGTTAACACCAGGTCAATAGTTCTCTTAAAATCCGGTCATTATTTCTAGCTCCCATTTACATAATAATAGGTTATAATTTCTGGAATACTTTATACTATAATATCAGTAAATTTGTAAGTCTTAATTGAGCTTCTTTTTCTGGTAATAATGTCGAGATGCGAAAATGAATCAAATTGGACCAATCTTAATTCTGGGACCATATAAAAAGGTTTCGTTTGGCTTTACACCGTATATATTGAATCGATCAATATGTAAGATATCTTAAGAAACTAGGGGAACGTACAATATGGTGAATAATAAAAAATTGGATATAAGCAAATAAAATATTGAATGAAACAAAATTTAATAAAAAAAAATCAAACTAATTGGGTATTTGATCTCTAATATAATAATAATTATAACAATCATGATGGACCACCCTATTTCAAGATTGTCTACTTTTTTAAAGAAAAAAGAAATGTGGTGTCGTGGGACACCAGGTAGGAACGAAGTTCCTTCGGCTAATGTAGAATCGATACAATTTGCAAAAAAATTTTGCTGATTAGTTTTTATTTAAGTACAGACAAGTATTAAGAAAACTTAGTATTTTAAGAAATACTCGTAATGAATTACGTAAAATAAAAAAAAAATTGTAATTCAAATTAATAACTAAAATAACAATTGGTAAAATGTGCATGCCTATAACTTGCTCAAGTAACTAAAAGAATTTCACATTTCCGAGTTCTCTACAATCGACTTGGAAGTTTTGGGTATAGGTGGTGTTTATACGCATTTCATTGATTTAGCCGAGGCTTACTTTCGCTGCAGTTTCTTGCCCCATTGATGGCTTTCTTTTTGCAAAGGTGTGTGTTATTAAACATGTCTCTCCATATAGTCTAGGTCTTCGAAACTTCTACTTTGACCCCAGCTTATTTCTCCCGTTCCGGCCAATACGATGTTAAGGGAATATTTGAGTCTAGATTCAGAAAAATCAAGTAAAAAATGTAAATTAATATTTTTAATATATATATATATATATTTTAATAATATATATATGTATCACCCCTTTCATGCATTTCGATTACGTTCCCGCTCTACGCTCCGCCGGAGTCGAAATTAGGTATCATGCGTTGCAATTGGATTGAAAGAAGAAGAGGAAGAGCTATAACTCTTTCGAAATCAGCTGTTTGCTTTGAAATATGTGAAACTGGAACATAACAAAACAAAAATACACAAATTACTGCTGTTCAAAGAAAATAAATAAAAGTAAAATTTTTATATTGTTATTATTTTTATTAAACGTAACTATGGAATCTTTATCCGCGGCGATATTACTGGTTGAGGAGGAGAGCAGCGCATCTCAGAATGCTGCGGTGAGAATTGAAAGGAAAAGATTACGAGATATGTGCGATCCCTTCCAGATGAATGACGGGCTGTAAGTAATTGCAAGTGAAAGTAGACATTTTTCTTACAATTTTTTTACTTATTTAGATTCAAAAAAACTTTCGTCTGAATAAGGACGCATTCAAGTATGTCCTAGATACGTTTGCGGAAGAAACGACGGCAAGTAAATTTGATGCTTCCTCTTTCCAAAAAGCCTGCACATCTTCTTTAAGACCCTGTTGGAAACCTTTGGCTATATCTAGCTTACTCTCCATCATATCTGCCAATTTTCCATATTGCCCTGGTGTTGTTGTTTTTGACCTTAAAGCATATCAAAAAACATCACTAAAACTGGAAATATCGTGTGTTTTACAACTTTTAAATACAAGTTTTACTTACATTTTTAGAAAATTAAAAAAAAAATCACGCAAATAATAAAATTTTCGCAGCAAAATAAAACCACAAAAAGTTCTCCGCCAACAAAATTGCAACTTAGCAAAACGGAGCTACGATCGAAATGCATGATAGGCAGAATTGTAAATTTCGAAGTTGAACTGAATGGGAACGGAACGCATGATACCAAAGTCGCCAAACGGAGAAAATTTCAATCCAAGTCGAAATGCGTGATAGGGGTGATAATTTTTTTTATTATTTTAACATTACAAGAATACATAACAAAATCTGAAAATAGGTACCGGGGTCTAAGTATACGGTTTCCTGGGGGCTTGAATAGTTTTGATTGGATTTAAACAATTCTTGGTCATATACACTAAAGATATTAATTGTGCAAAGTTGTATCCAGTTATATTCATAGCTACTTGATTTGTGTACTGGAAACTGAACGAATCAAGTGGAATTTAAAATTGTGCTATATGGGAAGTAGGCATGGTTGTTGTCCATTTTCACAATGTTACATAAGAATATAAGAAGAATGCCACGTACTAAATTTTGTCGAAATCGGTCAGTCGGGTCCCGAGATATGAGATTACAACAAAAAGTTGGCGGTGCCACACTCATCGTCTAATTTTCAAACCGGCTCCCATAAAGCTTTCTCATACCATCCTGGTGGTCTCTGGCGTATTTAGTTATTAATTTATCGTGCTTTTAGTAGAAATGAGCGGGATTATCCGCCGATTTCATTCACTTTTGGTCGGTAGAAGTTCTTATAAGATTTATGCTCAGCAAATTTGGTTGTTGTAGCTTAAGTGGTTTAAGAGCTATGTACATTATTAGACGGCGGGGCCACGCCCACTTTTTCAAAAGGTTGTGCCCACAAGTGCCCTCAGCTACTGCCATTCCTTGTGCTTACAGCTTCATATCATAATTGAGCGCTTAGTTATGGAACTTTATATATTTTCGGTTAGTCGATTTGTGTTCGGACAGACAGACAGTCAACCGAAATTCAACTTTTCTCTTCGTCTAGATTGTTTATATACATATATATAACCCTATATCTATCTCGCTTAGTTTTAGGTGATACGTACAACCGTTAGGTGAACAAAACTATAATACTCTGTAGTAACTGGTTGCAAGAGTATAAAGAGCACCAGCTGATACGAGTAATGTGTGCTGATAACCCACATCAGAGTAGACCGTCTTATTAAATCAATTAATTTTAAGGGGACTACTCTATTATCGAATGCATTCCAGATTATGAAGTGTATTGAACGCCTCTTGGAAGTCGATAAAGATGAGATAAAGAGGGAAGCGTCATCATTTCATTAATTTTTTCTATACCGGAAACAAAACGCTTTCTGGAGTCTTTGTGGAAGTGACGGCCTAAGATCCTGGGTCTCAAACAAAGATACTTATAAATAGAGACCGACCGATTAATCGGCCTTGGTATCGGCATCGGCCAGTATCGGCCACAAAATTCAGCATCGGCATCGGCCGTATTTGGCCGATTCTTTGCACTGATTTCGAATGCCATTCCATGTTTAAATTTTATCTTTTTTAACTATTTTAAAATATAAAATATTAGTTCATGTGACGTCCCCTGTAATGAACTTATTCCATGCATCGTTCTCATTATTCCGCTGTAATTAGATATCTAAGTTTCAATTGAGTTTGAGCTTTAATTCGTTGTTGAACTTTTTTTCAGATTTTGGTAAGTAACAGATTTTAGTTTTGTTTGAAAGTATTTTAAAATAGAGTTTTGTTTAGGAGAAATGGTGCGACCAAATCCTATTTGGAAATTTTTTGAAAGAAATGTTAGTACAGCCAAGTGCAACACCTGCCAAAAGACAATTTCATTAGGAAATTCCAGAAAAAAACAACAGACGACGGTAAATATAAAAAACATTTGCAAATTGTTCATTAAGAGCAGTGGGTATTGTATGAAAATGAACAAACAAGTTTTAACGCTTCCAACAAGAAGCAAAAGGAAGATGAGCCAAGTTGCAGCTACATTCAGGAAACCATACCAAATCTGTTGAGGAAAAAAAATGAATCGTTTTACCCAGATGACCATCCTATAGCGGCGCAAATCGATAAGTCAATCATGGACATGATCATTGTCGACATGCTGCCCTATAATATAGTAGAAGGCAGCGCTTTTAGAAGGTTAAATATAGCAGATCCAAATAATGTAAGCAGATATCGTTTAAAAAGTGGAAAGTTTTTTCGTACAACATTAATGCCGCAAACATATGACAAAGTCAAAGAAAAAGTAGTTCAGCTTGTTGCATCAGCCAAATGGCTAAGCTTCACGACAGATATATGGAGTAATTCCACGAAGACGTGTTCTTTGCTAAGTTTCACAGCTCATTTTGTTCAAGGGCCACGTAGGCTAAAAGTTATTTTAGCAGCCAGCGTATTAGATAAAGATCATACAGCAGAAAATATAATAGCTGGATTAAACAATATACTCGAAGAATATAATATTACATCGAAAATCCATATTGCTGTATCTGACAATGCAGCCAACATGACAGCTGCGATGAGATTAGGAAAAGTCAAGTGTTTAGGATGCTGCGCACATACGTTACAACTAGTGATTCAAGATAGTATTTTAAAAATGGCGAACATTAAAGAATTAAATATAAATAAATGTCGTAAAATTGTGGGCCATTTCAAAAGAAGTGAACAGGCTTGTTGATATTTAAAACAGTTTCAGGACACCATTGGTTTGCCAAACCATACCTTAATCCAGGACATTGTTTGCAGGTGGAACAGCACATATATGATGTTAAATCGTCTATATGAACAGCATCAAACAGCTGCCATTAACCTATACATTGCCGAGCGAGGTTTGGTAGATTTTCTAACAGCAAACGAATGGGATACTGTTTGCAATCTAATTTCAATTCTAAAGCCTTTTTTGCTTGCTTGCTTGGAGAAAACGCAAATAAACTTCTTTTTCTACATTATAACATAAAATTATTTAATTTTGATTATTAAATGTCCATATACATATAGTGACTCTCATCCTTGTTCTTACATATGAACTGAATTTTTTTTTTATGTTAACTTAAGTATTGTTCTAATCAATCATCATTATTTCAAAATATATGGTTACTCGATATTAAAGAATTGAAAAAAACATATCGTCACCTGAAATGCAAAATAACGTAACAACATTTTCGGAAATTTACAGTGGCATGAATGAAACACGAAATAAAATGGAACATGAGTGAAACAATATTTTAATATTGGTTGAAACTGGTTTATATCTGACCGCAGAACCTGATAATGTTGAACTTATGTAATATTATGTATGTAATTTGAAGTAGTGAAGCGTAATCAATAAGACACTCAATTTCGATTTTTTTGATGATACGTTATTTTGCATTTCAGGTGACGATATACATAAATATGTGAATCTAGTCAGCAGAAGTTACTACTATGAGTACAAATATACCCAAATTTATATTTATGTTTTACAAAATAAGAAAACCACTATGTATTAATAAGTTAACCCTTGTGTTGCCACCCGGGTACCCACCGGAGTGTATTTTGTTGAATAATATTCTTTCTAAAAAAAACAGGCTAAAATCGTCTTGGATCCCCATGGTTTAACCGATTATCTAGCGAATTGTACATTATACATAGTTTAAATTTTTTTCTAACTTCAGAAATGTTACATTTGAAAATAAAAACACGTTTCAGCTACCCGGGTACCCCGACAGAAGTTCGGCCCAATTCATATAATACATTATGATTAAAATTTTATTTTATATCTAAAAGGAGTAAACAAGTATCTATAAGATAACTACAACAAATTATGTTCATTTTTAATTACTTATTGATAAAATATGCTGTATATAATAATAATAATAATAATTTTATTTTGCGACAAGAAGTTACAAAAAAATGAAAGAATTTTTTGCTTTCTGCACAGTGAAATATAAGTAATAATTTAAACAAGGAAATTTGAATAACTAAATTTTAAGAATTAATTTAAAAATTAAGTGGAGGATGGAGTCATGTGTAGAAGTTCACGCAAGTGAGGAAAGTTCTCTGATCGCCATTCACTTGGGAGTGGCCAGAAACGATTCTTTTACATATGACTCAAGCAGCTCACGACTTCCGGTCTTTGACCAAGTATCCTCTGGGTAGCCTAAGAACATCCGTTTGAAGGCGAGCTAAAGTGAGAAGGCGAAAAATCCCCTGCATAGGGTTGTGCGCTGGGTTTGGGACCCGCCACGTAAAAAACACCCCCAATGAAAAACAACGCACAGCCTCGGATGAGAGACCCCCCTTTTGATGACGACCATGGCAAACGAAATAAGGACTATGATTTGAGGGCATGCACCTGGAATGTCCGGTCCCTTAATTGGGAAGGTGCCGCTGCCCAGCTGGTAGATGTCCTCGGAAAGATAAAGGCTGACATCACCGCCGTCCAAGAAATGCGATGGACGGGACAAGGACAGAAACGAGTAGGTCCTTGTGACATTTACTACAGTGGCCATATAAAGGAGCGCAAGTTTGGTGTTGGATTCGTGGTGGGAGAGAGACTCCGTCGCCGAGTACTATCATTCACTCCGGAGAATGAACGTCTAGCCACAATCCGCATCAAAGCGAGGTTCTTCAACATATCGCTGATTTGCGCCCACGCCCCGACGGATGAGAAGGACGATGTGACCAAAGATGCTTTTTATGAGTGCTTGGAGCGCACTTATGAGAGATGCCCCCGCCACGATGTCAAAATCGTGCTTGGCGACTTTAACGCCAGGGTGGGCAAAGAAGGTATCTTTGGCACTACGGTCGGTAAATTCAGCCTCCACGAGGAAACATCCCCAAATGGGTTGAGGCTGATCGACTTCGCCGGGGCCCGAAATATGGTTATCTGTAGTACTAGATTCCAGCATAAGAAGATACATCAAGCTACCTGGCTGTCTCCGGATCGAAAAACCACTAACCAGATCGATCATATTGTGATAGACGGAAGACACGTCTCCAGTGTTTTAGATGTGCGTGCGCTCCGAGGACCTAACATTGACTCGGACCACTATATTGTTGCAGCCAAAATTCGCACCCGCCTATGTGCAGCAAAAAACGCACGCCAACAAACACAAGGAAGGTTCGACGTCGAGAAGCTGCAATCACAACAGACAGCCGAAAGATTTTCTACTCGGCTTGCACTCCTGCTCTCTGAGAGCACTCGTCAACAACTCGGTATAAGGGAACTGTGGGACGGCATTTCAAACTCCTTACGTACAGCTGCAACCGAAACCATTGGTTTTCGGAAAGTGCAAAAGAACAGCTGGTACGACGAGGAGGGCCGTGTCGCAGCGGAGAGAAAACAGGCTGCCTACCTCGCAACGTTACGATCGACCACAACACGTGCGGGATGGGATAGATACCGAGAGTTGAAGAGGGAAGCGAGACGCATTTGCAGACAGAAGAAAAAAGAGGCCGAAATGCGTGAGTACGATCAGCTTGATAAGCTGGCCGACAGGGGTAATGCTCGAAAATTCTACGAAAAAATGCGGCGGCTTACAGAAGGTTTCAAGACCGGAGCATACTCCTGTAGAACCCCCAAAGGTGATCTAGCCACCGATGCCCAGAGCATACTTAGATTATGGAGGGAACACTTCTCCAGCCTGCTGAATGGCAGTGAAAGCACAACACCAGGAGAAGGCGAACCCGATTCCCCAATCGATGACGATGGAGCAGACGTTCCATTACCCGGCCATGAAGAAGTTCGAATAGCAATTGCCCGCCTGAAGAACAACAAAGCCGGATTGCCGGCCGAGCTATTCAAACACGGCGGCGAAGAACTGATAAGGAGCATGCATCAGCTTCTTTGTAAAATATGGTCGGACGAAAGCATGCCCAACGATTGGAATCTAAGTGTGCTCTGCCCAATCCATAAAAAAGGAGACCCCACAATCTGCGCCAACTACCGTGGGATTAGCCTCCTCAACATTGCATATAAGGTTCTATCGAGCGTATTGTGTGAAAGATTAAAGCCCACCGACAACAAACTGATTGGACCTTATCAGTGTGGCTTCAGACCTGGTAAATCAACAACCGACCAGATATTCACCATGCGCCAAATCTTGGAAAAGACCCGTGAAAGGAGAATCGACACTCACCACCTATTCGTCGATTTCAAAGCTGCTTTCGACAGTACGAAAAGGAGCTGCCTTTATGCCGCGATGTCTGAATTTGGTATCCCCGCAAAACTAATACGGCTGTGTAAACTGACGCTGACCAACACTAAAAGCTCCGTCAGGATCGGGAAGGACCTCTCCGAGCCGTTCGATACCAAACGAGGTTTCAGACAAGGCGACTCCCTATCGTGCGACTTTTTCAATCTGCTGCTGGAGAAAATTATTCGAGCTGCAGAACTGAATCGAGCAGGTACAATCTTTTATAAGTGTGTACAGCTGCTGGCGTATGCCGATGATATTGATATCATCGGTCTCAACACCCGCGCCGTTAGTTCTGCTTTCTCCAGACTGAACAAGGAAGCAACGCAAATGGGTCTGGCAGTGAACGAGGGCAAGACGAAATATCTCCTGTCATCAAACAAACAGTCGTCGCACTCGCGACTTGGCTCCCACGTCACTGTTGACAGTCATAACTTTGAAGTTGTAGATAATTTCGTCTATTTAGGAACCAGCGTTAACACCACCAACAATGTCAGCCTAGAAATCCAACGCAGGATTGCTCTTGCCAACAGGTGCTACTTCGGACTTAGTAGGGAACTGAAAAGTAAAGTCCTCTCTCGACGAACAAAAGCCAAACTCTATAAGTCGCTCATAATTCCCGTCCTGCTATATGGTGCAGAGGCTTGGACGATGACAACAACCGATGAGTCGACGTTGCGAGTTTTCGAGAGAAAAGTCCTGCGAAAGATTTATGGTCCTTTGCGCGTTGGCCACGGCGAATATCGCATTCGATGGAACGATGAGCTGTACGAGATATACGACGACATTGACATAGTTCAGCGAATTAAAAGACAGCGGCTACGCTGGCTAGGTCATGTTGTACGGATGGATGAAAACACTCCAGCTCTGAAAGTATTCGACGCAGTACCCGCCGCGGGAAGCAGAGGAAGAGGAAGACCTCCACTCCGGTGGAAGGACCAAGTGGAGAAGGACCTGGTCTCGCTTGGAATATCCAATTGGCGCCACGTAGCGAAGAGAAGAAACGACTGGCGCGCTGTTGTGGACTCGGCTATAATCGCGTAAGCGGTGTCTACGCCAGTAAAGAAGAGAAGAAGAAGATTAAGAAAAATTATAAATTACTCATTGCAATGTAAACATTTAGAAATGTTCACTGAAAGCTGATCGCATACGGGCTTATCGCTCTCAACGCAGGATTTCCGTGTCTTTCGGCGTTTACGAATAGGGTGCTCGTTACAAATGTAACAAGATCCAACAACAACTCCCCACTCAGTGGCGTCTCGACGTTTGTAATTTCTGGGTACCATCTCTACTATTGGCCCTTCAAAGAAACTTTCGACTGGGATTTTGGTAGAGTGGTGTCGCATTATTTGCTGATTCGGGACACACTCTTCGATCATTGGCATTGCTCATACTTCTCACAATTGTCGAAGGAAAAGTCTTCGTCCGTTTGTTTTCTTGCAAAGCATGCTGTTATTCTCATAGTAGATGACATAAGCAGGTACACCTGCAATGTCGGGGATGTTGAAAAAGAAAGTCAGGGGCCATCTACACGTTCACCGTTGGGTGGAGTACCTCGAACACATTTGATCCATGGTGTCAACGCCAGCTTTTGTTTGATTATAAAACAAAATCATTTGGTTTTTTGTGAGCTGCATCAGAAATTTCATAATCATAGTGCAACGTACTACGTATAAGAAGTATTAGAGCTTTGTTTTTCTTTTTATTTTATTTTATTCATATTTTTCGTATTAAATTTTCGATAAAATTAAAAACCCATCGTGGTAAATAAATCGTGTATTTATTGTATTTACATTACCTCAAAAACTGTGCTTTCGATAACTCTTCCATTGTTTTATTTATCTGAGGTATATAAATAAAATACAAATATCTTTACTATTACTTCAAAAACTTTTTTCAATAGTATTACAATAAATAAATAACTACGAATATCGATCAACTGGAGTGACTGCCGTGAGTCAACGACGGAAACTTAACTGCCTAGCTTGTATTCGTTTCACGGAATTCTTGAACGTTCCTGAGGTAGAAAGCAATTCAAAGAGCGACCTGTTTCCCCACCACTCGAATTCCACGCAACTGGCCTTCGCAAAAACGAGAAATTTACGTTAGAGCAACGCGCGTTTTATTCCTGATTTAGGACTATGAAGGTATCTGTACATAATTTATGTGGTACATTCAAGTAGAAATACCTTTCTAAGATGTCAATAAATAGATCCTGATAGAATGCACTCAAATCTTTTTACGTATAACGCACTTATAGGCACGAACTTGCGTACGGGTACCCGGGTACCCTGGGCGGCAGACAGTGTGATTTTTTTTGGGTGGCAACACAAGGATTAATATGTTTTTGGATAAATAAAAATAAATTTGATTTTGTGATGTTATTTGTTTACTAAGTACATATCCTTATGAATTAATATTCAGGTATTTTTTTTATGGAATTGGAATCGGCATCGGTATTGGCCGATCCTTTGCTTTCTGGCCGATTAATCGGCATCGGCATCGGCTAAAAATTTGGTATCGGTCGGACACTACTTATAAATAGCTTTTTGAGTTGGAAGAGCTTACGGTCTTTTTCTTACGGTTTTGCTATCAATTTTTTCAGTTAGGTCCCGCAGCAAAATCCCTATCTCCTCCAAGTCTGCCGTAAGGAACTGCCAATAATTCTTCGCTAAAATGAAAGTTAAATACTACATTTTGAGCATTATAACAAAAACTCAAACCATTAACCAACCTGCGCCAAAAAATATGCAACAATTCAACTCCCCATAAAAGTATTTAGTGCAAGCACAATTCTCACCCAAAACTAATTTGCATATACAATTTGAAAAACCTAAAGGTAGGCTATAACTAGCGATCTTACAGTCTTTTTCTTACGGGTTATTTCTTCAAACCATTAACCAACCTGCGCCAAAAAAAATGCAACAATTCAACTCCCCATAAACGTACTTAGTGCAGAGAACGTATATTTATAGAGAAGGCTTACGATGACGAAAATTTTGGGATATTTACTGTTTTGGATGAGCGTGTTTCACCACAGAAAATTATTAGCGTGTTTCACCACTTAACATCAGGGGCATGAAAATAGCAGAATTGAGCATTTTCAGTGTTAAATGCGAAAAATAATGCTATTTTCGATGTTAAGGAATGTACGCTTACAGATTCGCATATTTACAATGCGCAAACGACTCTGCATATAATCGATATATACACATACATACATACATATGTATATTTTCTATATATGTTATTTCATGACGAATTCCTTAACATCTTTTGAAACATACATATAATAAAATTATGTTTGTATTACCTAATAATTTAATTAATGTAGGTTTAATAAGTTATATGTATGTATATTAATTTATTTATTTGCTGGGCATTGTATGTTTGATAACATATTAAAAGACCAATCAGCCGCACATATTCACGTACATACATATACATACATATAATTATGTGTACATGTAAACAAATATGACAGACCTTATATTGTTTATAAATTAGTCTACATGCATGTATGTAAATATGTACACTCAATGCTTCATTCGAAATCTTCGTTGACACGGACAAACAATAGCGAAACTCAAGTTTTGTCAGAGTCAAAGTGGCGGCAAATCGTCACAACATCGTATTGTTGGTAAAAAATCCGAGCCGTGCCGAAAAAACAAGCGAACGATCGCCGATTGTCACCGCTTCTCTTGCCGTTCTAACAGCTTTACCAACAAACTTGAGTAAATATGTATGTATGTATATGTATGAGCGTGCATACATATCGACCCAGATTTTTGCAAGCCGCTTAAAAATATTTTTTACATTCCTTGACAAATACAGTCATTCCCGGTTATGTGCCACAATTGAAGATACAGATTTTTGTGATTTGTTAAAAATTAAAATATAATATGGCTTACATATGTGCGAATGCGGATATTTAAGCGAGTGGTACTTAAAACAATAATTTCTATGTATTTCAAAAAACAAACCCTGAGATGCAGCAAGATATGGGCAGTTAAGAGGGATGATTTTCATTTAAGCGGAATACTACTTAAACGGGATTGACTGTACACATAAATCAGAGGAATATTGAACATTTTCTGTAATACATTTCTTGACTTGAGAATCGACAAATAAACTAAGTTGTCACTTTTTCCTTTTCATACAAATCTCAGAAATTGTTCAAATTATGATTTTTAGCTTTTGCCACCGTCGCGAAAAGACGCTTGTAGACAAAGGCATGCTCGGGGAGATGTAATGGTGTTTGTTTTTATGAATGAAGCAAGTTTGCATGTTGAAAGTGCGCTCGCGTTCATGAATGAAAATATTGTTGTGTGTTTTTCTACAAATTTGGGCATCGACTATTTGGCTGCCATATTGACTTCTGACGCTGCTGATGCTAATAGAGACGATGGAGACGATTGTGTAGTTTATGCGGGTGACATACATACATATCTACATGGGAACGCATGTGAGTATGTATGTTGTGTATGCATCCCTGCCAACCACGGCTACCCGCTTGTGACAAATATTTCAATAGAACTACACATTTTTTCTCTATTCACTAACACCAACGCACATTTTCGGGTTATTTTTTGTTGTATGATCACATGTATACGTACGTGAGTGGGTAAAATATCTGCCCGGCTTAAGAAACATTCTATATGTTTACCACCATGTTACCTGCTGATTATCTGGTGTTTTACCCGCTCATGGTTGGCAGGGATTATTTGTGTGGGAATGTCGTACACATATGCATGTACATATAGAGCAATGTGCGCACACTTTTTACTGATAAATGATAACATCACGATTTGAATTTGAAGTGTACTTACATATGTATGTAATTATGTGCTAATATGTAGATGCGTATGAAAATTTAAATGAAATATAAATTACATACATATAATATTATTGTAATATATAGCATATCCACATACACATGTATGTACATTGTACATACATTCACATTTGTGAATTTATAATATATTATGAAACATATGAAACATTTAAAATGTAGCTCTTATTTGTACATTAACTACAAATATTACTTTGAAAATGGCATAATTGTGTGATAACGTTATCAATTTTGAATGAATTCAGAAAAAATCGCAAAATGATATTCATATCAATTAATATGATGGCATGTAAGCATATAAAAATATAAGCAAAAGGCCAATATATGTCTGTAATAGCAATGCATGTTTCTGAGTATAACTTTCAATGAATGCTCAGCTCTGTTCACACGCCACTGTTAAATATTTCTCCTTCTTAGCTAGTTGTGGTGAAACACGCTTTTGTTAGCTTTTGACAGTTTACACGCTTGTCCGTTGTTGGACCTTCTCTATAAATATACGTTCTCTGACACAATTTTGCAAAACCTAAAGGTAGGCTATAACTAGCGATCTAACAGTCTTTTTCTTACGGGTTATTTCCTCAAACCATTAACCAACCTGCGCCAAAAAATATGCAACAATTCAAATCCCCATAAACGTACTTAGTGCAAGCACAATTCTCACCCAAAACTAATTTGCATACACAATTTTGCAAAACCTAAAGGTAGGCTATAACTAGCGATCTTACAGTCTTTTTCTTACGGTTTTACTATCACTTTTTTTCAGTTAGGTCCCGCAGCAAAATCCCTATCTTCTCCAAGCCTGCCGTAAGGAACTTCGTTCCAAAAACATTGAAACTTCAAATTTAATAGGGAATGCTTATTATCATTCGAGAAACCATTCTTTGACATTTATTTCTTGAAGATTATCTCTTTCAAATATTGGTCGTGGCTACCTCTCATATGTTCCATCTGCTGAGTCCCATTTTCGATGACCCGTTTGAGCATTTCGACAGGTAACTCGAATGGCATGTCTGATGTTTTGTACCAAAGCCTGAAAAGAAGCGAGATTGTCCGCATAGACTAGACTTTAGATATCCCTAAAGGAAAAAATCTAAGGGTTTGATGTCAAACGAATTTGGTGGCCAATCGACCGGCCCAAAAGAGGAATTATCTGCTTACCGAAGTGTTCTATCAATAAAATTATTGATTGATGCGATGTGTGAGAAGTGGCGCCGTCTTGTTGAAACCAAATGTGGCCGATATCAGTGGCTTCAATTTTGTGTTACGTTCTTTCAGGCATTAGTTTTTAATAAATGTGGATCGATGATTCCACAAACCACACCAAACTATAATTTTTTCTAAATGAAATGACAGATCTTGAATTTCTTCATGTTGCTCTTGGTCCCAAATCCCACAATTTTGGTTGTTTACACAACCATTGAGCCAGGAATGTGTCTAATCGTTGAACAAAATTTGGCTCGAAAGCATCGGATCTTCATGGAACTTTTCCAGATTCCCATAGGGATGGCACCGGCCTCATTTGGATAAAATCACATAACTCGGTACATACTCGATCAATTACAACTAACTTTAGTACTAGGGCTCTTTTAACATTTTTACGTTACATTAGCGCCAAATTAGCGAAACCGGATAGCAATCAGGCATTTAACAATCATCCCGTCGTATTAAATGATGCTTTGTATACTGGAATGTGAAAGAATCCGACGGAATTTTAAATTTTGTTAAATGGAAGGTAGACGTGTTTGTAAACGGATTACTCTCATTTTCGGACTGTCGCTTAGCAACATTAGAAGGATGTTATGTACCAAATTTTATTACAATTTTTAAGCAGTTACAGTTTGCAGAGACAGACGGATGGACACACAATCAACGTAATTTCAATTCGCCCTTCGTCATGTATGTATATATAACTCTACTCGTATATCTATCTCGATTTGTTTTAAGTGTTACAAACAACCTTTTCATTGGTAAGATTTTTTACGTGGCGGGTCCCAAACCCAGCGCACAACCCTTCTGCCATTTCTTCCGTAAAATTTAATGTTTCTGACGTTTTTTGTTAGTCGGTTAACGCACTTTTAGTGATTTTCAACATAACCTTTGTATGGGAGGTGGGCGTGGTTATTATCCGATTCCTTCCATTTTTGAACGGTATATGGAAATGCCTGAAGGAAACGACTTTATAGAGTTTGGTTGACATAACTGTGTAGTTTCCGAGATATGTACACAAAACTTAGTAGGGGGCGGGGCCACGCACACTTTTCCAAAAAAATTACGTCCAAATATGCCCCTCCCGAATGCGATCCTCTGTGCCAAATTTCACTTTAATATCTTTATTTATGGCTTAGTTATGACACTTTATAGATTTTCGGTTTCCGCCATTTTGTGGGCGTGGCAGTGGGCCGATTTTGCCCATCTTCGAACTTAACCTTCTTATGGAGCCAAGAAATACGTGTACCAACCGTGTTTCATCATGATATCTCAATTTTTACTCAAGTTACAGCTTGCACGGACGGACGGACAGACGGACATCCGGATTTCAACTCCACTCGTCACCCTGATCACTTTGGTATATATAACCCTATATCTGACTCTTTTAGTTTTAGGACTTACAAACAACCGTTATGTGAACAAAACTCGTATAATACTCTCCTTAGCAACTTTGTTGCGAGAGTATAAAAAAGATATATTATACCAACAGTAAAACTATTATTTGCTAATTTTGCATACTGATGTATTTCTACATCACAATTACATATAACGCTCTTATTTACTATAACTGCTATTGAATTCTAAATAAAACCAATGTAATGCGTTTTTCTTACCTTTATCCTCTCATAAATCACTTTTAGCACGTAATAATACTATTTACTATCCTTCTTCTTCTTTACTGGCGTAGAAACCGCTTACGCGATTATAGCCGAGTCAACAACAGCGCGCCAGTAGTTTCTTCTCCTCGCTACGTGGCGCCAATTGGATATTCCAAACGAAACCAGGTCCTTCTCCACTTGGTCCTTCCAACGGAGTGGAGGTCTTCCTCTTCCTCTGCTTCCATGACCTAGCCAGCGTAGCCGCTGTCTTTTAATTCGCTGAACTATGTCAATGTCGTCGTATATCTCGTACAGCTCATCGTTCCATCGAATGCGATATTCGCCGTCACCAACGCGCAAAGGACCATAAATCTTTCGCTGAACTTTTCCCTCGAAAGCTCGCAACGTCGACTCATCGGTTGTTGTCATCGCCCAAGCCTCTGCACCATATAGCAGGACGGGAATGATGGGCGACTTATAGAGTTTGGTTTTTGTTCGTCGAGAGAGGACTTTACTTTTCAATTGCCTACTCATTCCGAAGTAGCACCTGTTGGCAAGAGTAATCCTGCGTTGGATTTCCAGGCTGACATTGTTGGTGGTGTTAATGCTGGTTCCTAAATAGACGAAATTATCTACAACTTCAAAGTTATGACTGTCAACAGTGACGTGGGAGCCAAGTCGCAAGTACGACGACTGTTTGTTTGATGACAGGAGATATTTCGTCTTGCCCTCGTTCACTGCCAGACCCATTTGCATTGCTTTCTTGTTCAGTCTGGAGAAAGCAGAACTAACGGCGCGGGTGTTGAGACCGATGATATCAATATCAGCGGATACGCCAGCAGCTGAACACTCTTAAAAAAGATTGTACCTGCTCGATTCAGTTCTGCAGCTCGAATAATTTTCTCCAGCAGCAGGTTGAAGAAGTCGCACGATAGGGAATCGCCTTGTCTGAAACCTCGTTTGGAGAGGTCCTTCCCGATTCTGACGGAGCTTTTGGTATTGCTCAACGTCAGCTTACACAGCCGTATTAGTTTTGCGGGGATACCAAATTCAGACAACGCCGCATAAAGGCAGCTCTGGGTCTTTTCCAAGATTTGGTGCATGGTGAATGTCTGGTTGGTACTATCCACCAAAACGAAATTACAATTTTATCGCCAAAGTGTGTCTTTGTAAGTGGCGCGCCAAGCTGTCAAATTATTAAAATTAAAAAGTGAAATGTCATGTCATGAAAGTTTGCGTTCAAAAACCAACACAGATATTTTTAGCACCTAATAAAAGTAAAAAGTACTGTGTTTAAGTTACCGTTTAGAAATTATGTAAGGAAGAAAACACTAATGTATATATACATCATCATGCATTTAAGGGTTAACTTATAAAAACTCGTGCAAAATAAAAGTGCAGTGACAAAAACATACATACAAACCAAAAAAAAAACAGTTGAGAACGAAAAACACGAAACGTTAAATCAAAATGGAAAAAAAAATTATATCAAAATCAAAAAAAAAAAATTTATGACAATACGAAAATTTTAAATCGCGTGTGAAACACAAAAATATAGCGCGTGAAACATATAAATACACATAAAAAATTCTAAAATTTGTGCAAAAAACCCCTAACGTGCAATTAGCAAAACAACAAAACTAAACCCATAAAAGATTGTGTGGCAAAGGCCAAAAGTTAAAAGAAAATAAAAAAAAAAAAAATCCCTCAAAAACCAGGCGCGAGAAATAAAAGTGACACAAATATCAAGACGGGCGCGTTTAATGATGGCGCAATAATCGGGCGCGAAAACAACAAAAAATTAATAAACAAAAGAACAAAATTTAATAGTAAATGATAAATAAAAAAATAATAATAACAAAAATAAATAAAAAGAGAGAGCAAAGGAAACCAACATCGGCAACAAGAAGCAGTTCGGAAACCAAAAAACAAAAAAAGGGAAAGAAAACGAATCAAAGGCATCGACATATCCCCCTATCTTTATTTGCAGAAACAGCCCTTAGCCCCTTGAAGCGGCTCAAAGTGAGTTGTATCGACTCCACTTCTTATTTAAAAATTATATTTTACATATACGTATGTTGGTTAACAGATACAGTTCATATCCATACTCGTAAAAGCTGTATTCAAGTCGGTTAACATTTTAAGAGAACGGTTGCTGCCAAACTGTTTCAACTTACGGTTAATTTCCAGGAAACCGAAAAACAGTTTGGTTCGCCATATACATATATGTATGTACATCCAAATATATGTATGAACAGTATATACTATAATATAAAATTATATATACATACATATACTGGCATATACATATCTAAGAAAAAAGGTCCTATTTACGCTTACCCTTGTGTATCCAAACACACAAATTAAAACAAAAAAAGTCGTTTCAAGTATACACTTGACCCCGTATTCCGGCAATACCCCTTATACTCCAAAAGTACGAGGGCTGTCCGATAAATAACCGACCTAACCATGATGCACGCGACTTTTTCAAAATTTTTATTTTTTTTCTACATAGTCTCCTTGTAACTCCACACACTTCTCCCAGCGATGCTCCCATCTCTGTAACCCTTCCAAATAGTACTTGGCGTCTTTGTCTGTAAAAGAGATTGCCTCCTCATTTGACGAAAATCTCTGGCCGCCGAGCGCAGTTTTAAGTTGAGGAAACAAAAAAAGTCGCTTGGTGCTAGATCCGGTGAATAAGGTGGATGGTCAAGCAGTTCGAACCGCAATTCGTGGATTTTCGTGTTGAGGTGTGAGATGGTGCGTTGTCTTGGTGGAACAAGACTTTCTTTTTTTGCAAATGTGGCCGATTTTTCGAAATTTCTTCCTTTAGCTTGTCCAATAGTGATGCGTAGTATGCTCCTGTTATAGTTTTTCCTTTTACAAGATAGTCGATAAAAATAATTCCATGGCTGTCCCAAAAAACACTCGCCATCACTTTCCCAGCCGAATACACAGCTTTAGGTTTTTTTGGGGCTGGTTCCCCCTTTTCAATCCACTGTTTAGATTGGTTTTTTGTTTCGGGCGTATAATGATGAATCCAAGTTTCGTCTACAGTTATCAATCGGCGCCAAAACTCGGTCTTATTGCCTCTAAACTGAGCCAACAGAGCGCTGGAAATGTTCATGCGCGCACGTTTGTGGTCTAGCGTAAGCAAACGCGGCACCCAACGCGCGGACAGCTTTCTCATGCCCAAATCTTGGTTTAATATGTGACAAACAGTTTCTTTTGACATCTTCATAATCTCAGCTATTTCCCTAACTTTAATCCGGCGGTCGTCTATTACCAATTGATGAACTTTAGCGATGTTATCGTTAGTGGTTAGTTTTTGGACGCCCAGGACGTTCATCATCTTCCAAGCTCCTGAGACCACGTTGAAATTCAGCTGCCCAAAATTTTACGGTGGTAAACGATGGTGCAGAGTCACCATACACAGAGTCCAACTCATCTTTGATTTGTCAAGGCGTATTGCCTTTCAAAAATAAAAATTTAATTACAGCTCGATATTCAATTTTTTTCATTTTGGGGAAATCACCGAAATAGACTCACAAAAACGACTGTCAACAGATAATTGCGCAAGATAAATTTCTGAAATTTTGGCGAGTAGCTATTATAATATGCGAGTAGCTATTATAATATGCACAATTTGAAGTAGAAACTTTTTTTCAGATGTGCCGCTAGCTTCACGTTGAGGTCGGCTATTTATCGGACAGCCCTCGTATACACAGCAGTTGAGAGCAAGTGCACTACCGGAATATGTGCTCATCTACATACAGCTTCTTCTTTACTAGCTACATACATACAAGTATATATATATATATACTCATTCGTTGGATAACAGCCAAGTGCACAAAAGACTATTTTCGGTTGGATCCTAAGTGGACTAGTTACGGAACCAGTCACAACAATGACAACTCAAATTCAGGAAATCTCAAAAGAGTACCTCAATTCACAATTGAGAAAATTTTAGAGATAGAAGAACTCCCCCCATTGCAATCACAACCCCCGAAGATCAGTATTGTGAAGACTTTTACAAAGCCACAACTACTAAATCAGATAATGGTCGGTATGTCGTACGACTACCACTTAAATAACAACACAATCGCCTTAGGTCACTTTCGCACCTCTGCAATACAGCAGTTTCAAAGTATGGAAAGAAACCTGCTTAAAAAAGGTGAGCTCAAACCAGAATATGATGGTATCTTGGAAGAATATCTCTATTTAGATCACATGGAAGAAATAAGCCCGTGCGAAAAAATCATCAATGGCAAATACGAGGTGTGTTCAAAAAGTATCGCGAATTTTGTGTTTTTTCAAAAATTATTTATTTATTCATGAATATCTATTTTGTCCCCTTCAAAGTAATCCAAATGAGATTTTATACACTTGTGCCAACGGTTTTTCCAATCTTCCAAGTACTTCAAAAAATAATTTATTTTTATCTTCTTCAGCTCCTCCTTCGATGCCGTCTTTATCTCGTCAAGAGAAGCCTAACGTTGTCCTTTCATGGGCCTCTTCAGTTTAGGGAACAAGAAAAAGTCACAGGGGCCAGATCTGGGGAATACGGTGGCTGCGGCATCATTAGTGTGTTGTTTTTGGCCAAAAAGTCGCGCACAAGCAACGATGTGTGAGCAGGGGCGTTATTGTGGTGCAATTTTTTTGATAGGTAAAAATCGAAGACGATCCAAAACACGTGCAAGCAAAGCAGTTGTCAACAATTAAATGAACATTCAAAATGGCCGAGATTGTCGGCATAAGTGAGAGGCATGAGTACCAACATAACGCCACAAAAAATTCGAAATTCGAATATACGTAACCCGCGAAAATTCAAAATTCGCCATACTTTTTGAACACACCTCGTATATAATCTTAACCAAGTAAGCCGGGGTTACGTTACCTTCTAGTATACTTATGATATGAGGCCAGTATGCAGAATTAAATGAGTTTTTGACGTCAAACGTGACTACTGCGCAATATTCCTTTGTAAAGAGTTTTTCAATAGCTACGCTACAAAAGTAGACCAATAGGTACGGCAACCTACGTCATATTTTTTCCCGCTCTTTCGACATTTCTCTTCAGTAAGGTTTGCTATTTCACAATAGAAAAATATACGATCCAACAACGAATAGAAATTATTCAAGTTTACTACCGAAGTTCGGAGTCTGTGACCTAAACTTTAAGAGCGGCTTTTTGAATAAGAGCGATACAATTTTTTTTAATAAAACAAAATTTCATTGATATCCCAAATTGATTTTGATTTATTTAAAAAAAAAACATACGTAGTGCTCTTGTTGAAAAACCCGTTACCATACAGCCATCTGTAGCTTCTATTGCCTTCTTAGCTATGTCTGCATCAGTGGTTGCTGCAGAATCCATATTGGTTGTCGAACAGACCTTTATTCTCTTCCTTTACTAAATGCAGCCCTAATTGTGCACAGATTATTCGCTCTAGTATCTTGCCAATCGTATCCAGCATACAGAGCGGTCGATATGAACTGGGCTCCCCGGCTGGTTTTTTTCAGTCTCTGCTTTTTCCAGGTTTACGGGAAAACACTTCAGCAAACGGTTCTTGTGGCAATTCTTGAAGCCTTGCTTGGAAGACCATCCACGACTGGGGTGCTTTGGGTAAATAGGCTTTCTATGGGCACGATTTTTCTTCCTACTCATAGAAGCGTGCATGTTTTACCAACGTGCCTCACTAGAATCTCCGTCTGTCGATCTATGTCTTCCTCAAATGCTAAATTACCATCTAACAAGAGTTTGAAGAGCTCGACGTCCAGGGTTTCTAATTTCCATCCTTATCTTTGTACCGTTTTAGTGAGCATACTCCTTCGGGTGTGTATTGAGTGTTCGATTTCGAACATACACCGTGACGAGAATGCCTTTCGATTCACTACAGCCGGTTCTCCGCACCGAAATTGACCCGGATTTTATCCGCCAAGGGTTTTTTGGCGATCTCACCCCGTTTGGATCGGTGAGTATCAATTTAAGTTAGTCGTCATTAGAGAAATCCTCCTGACTCGTGCTGGCATTGAGTCCAACCCGGGCCCAGATGCTGCGTGCACCTCGGCTAGGTGTAATACATGCAATGGATGGAGCCATCTTAAGACCTTTTCAGACCTTAAGACACATAGAGATTGTACCACGAGTTGCGTGGCCACATATTGCCAACGCAGTACTGTGACACTAGCCGGCTGTGCAATCTGTACATAGTTCGCGCACTGAGCCACCACTCACCCTGAGTGGCCAACAGAAGACCTCCACGGTCCCCAGGAGCTCAAACAGGCACCATCGGTCTCACTCTGACACCGTGTAATATCGTCTAATCGATGAAGACATCGACCGCAGGGATTTTGCCCTAGGCGATGTGGAGCTCAAAATATTTAATATATACATCCCCCCAGTTACATGTTGGCTTACAGGATATCACCCGAATATAAATGCGCTACTTCGTAGTGATAATCGTCCGGTACTAGGCGACTTTAACGCGCCCCATGATCTTTGGCATTTCTGCCTGTCAAACGTATCCGTTGGCGAACGTCGATTCCGCAAGGTGATCGCAGCAGGTACTGCTCGCTTCTCCCGGCTAGAATAATTGAGGAACTCCGCCCTATTTTCCCAGCCGAAGCAGCCGTTTTAGCCAATGAGCGCGACACCTTACGCCATCCCGATCCCGGGGATCCCCGAGTAAGGGATCTCAATTTGGAGACTCGGCGGTTGATAAACGAACGTAAACGGACGAAATGGAAGTCCTGAAGTCTTGTAACCTCTGCACCGGTTTGAATAAGCTTAGGTCAAAGATCCCTCCAAAGAGCTAGTCGTTGTTTCCTGCAATATGACATAATACGGACAGTGCAAAGACAAAATCACTTTGCTGCACGTAACACACAAGAGCTAGTAGAAAATTATTATATTCCGAAACTAGGCCAGAAAGTTGTTCGAACAGTTGCCTAGAGTACATTGTAGCAAACGCAAAAATGGGCAAGAAAGAAGGGTTTCTTATTCCAATTCCTAAAGATGATCAATCATTAAGCACCCATCACTTGGACCATTTAGAACCTTTAACGGTTACCGCAACACATTATAACCACATTTTATCAGTTTTAGACGCATTCTGAAAATTTGTATGGTTATATCTAACAAAAGATAATGGTGCATCACCAGTGATAGATAGGTTACATAAACAAGCTGCTATTTTTGGATATCCAATCATGATGGACAGATAAAGCTGCTTTTAAAGAATATTGTAGAGAGCAGGAAATACTGTGATCAGGTTCAAATGAACTTGCTAACTTAAACTAAAATTTTTGTGAAATAAACTTACTTAGAATAATCTTATATAAAATAAGCATACAATTTAATAGATACGAACCTACCTACATTTATTTATTTAGTTTCTATATAATATAAACAAAACCAATCCATTCAATTTATGTAATAAAAAACGATTAAAGAAAAAAATTACGAAATCGATTCAGAAAAACTCCTATTTTGTGTTACACTCACATACTTATATTTACTTTAAGTCTACATTAAAAAAAATCAGTCATTTGTTTACTTTCTTATATCAATTGATATAATGTTCAATTGTTCTTTATTTGAATCATGAATTAGAAAGTGATCTTCGAATTCAATTGCTTTCTTTAAATTTTGACGAATTGGAACTCAACCAGTTCCGCTGCATCCTTCCACCATTGCTTCGTTTTCGTCGTTATTATAGTTTCCATCTAAACCTTGAAAAATTTCGTCATCGTTCAAAACACAATCTTCAAAGAACACGTTGATATCTTGAATATGGAAATCAAACCTTTTGCTCCAATGGCGCCGGCAAGCTGAAAAATAACCGTGCATGCAGACAAGTTCTCATCTTCATGATTCTCCCTCAATACAACGCCTTCCCACAGGTTTTTCTAACACTTAATCATTTTAATATTGTGGAAAGACTTTGTTGAAGCCTTAACTTTTTTTTTTCGTAAAACTGATGGGTTTTCGCATTGAGAATTTAGGTATTCTATTCTGCGCATCATTTTTAAGCCATAATACAAGCGCTCCGTTTATACCTAGTGATGCTTCTGATGTTAAATGCTTTAGAAAAGCTTACGATACTGTCATCTAAAACTACTTTACGTGTAGCACCTTCGTTTTTTTTAATTGTGCGCACAGTTGCTTTACTGCATTTTTTTTCCTTTGCAATGCTACAATTTTTTTACCAGCTTTTAAACTAATACTAACTCAATAAAGTTAATAATCTCACGTAAACTTGGTTTTTCACGATTAGATGCTCTGGCGAATTGTTTTGTTTTCACATTTCCGTGCAAGAAAGTAAAAGCGTATAAAATATGGCTTAGGTGATGATAAAAAATACTATGTAAATAATTCGTGTAAAATAAGATTACTTGTACATTAATTTTTAAATATATTGACCATACAAATACATACATTTTTTAGTCAACAGATATATGTATGTGAACTTCAGTACCAAGAACGAGTGTTGGTTAACACCAGGTCAATAGTTCTCTTAAAATCCGGTCATTATTTCTAGCTCCCATTTACATAATAATAAATTATAATTTCTGGAATACTTTCTACTATAATATCAGTAAATTTGTAAGTCTTAATTGAGCTTCTTTTTCTGGTAATAATGTCGTGATGCCAAAATGAATCAAATTGGACCAATCTTAATTCTGGGACCATATAAAAAGGTTTCGTTTGGCTTTACACCGTATGTATTGAATCGATCAATATGTAAGATATCTTAAGAAACTAGGGGAACGTACAATATTGGTAAATAATATAAAATTGGATATAAGCAAATAAAATATTGAATGAAACAAAATTTAATAAAAAAAATCAAACTAATTCGGCTTTTGATTTCTAATATAATAATAATTATAACAATCATGATGGACCACCCTATTTCAAGATTGTCTACTTTTTTAAAGAAAAAATATTGAAACTTCAAATTTAATAGGGAATGCTTATTATCATTCGAGAAACCATTCTTTGACATTTATTTCTTGAAGATTATCTCTTTCAAATATTCCATCTGCTGAGTGCCATTTTCGATGACTCGTTTGAGCATTTCGACAGGTAACTGATGTTTTGCACCAAAGCCTGAAGAGAAGCGAGATTGTCCGCATAGACTTTAGACTTTACATATCCCCAAAGAAAAAAATCTATTGCCTGGTTTTCATTAGGTCAAAATAATTGACGTCAAAAACTGCCTAAACGAGCAGCTGCGCTGTTGGTGTCAAATGCGTTTTCATTACAACATCCAAACTGACCGAATGTCGATATTGCAGTGCCTTTCAAAAACTGTCGTAAATTTTTGGTGTCAGATGATTGACCACCTGTTTTCATTTATGTCAATTGTGAACAGGCAATTTTGACAGCTGTTAAATTGAAAATATAATAAGTGCGTGAATGTGTAAAAATGAATAAAAATAAAAAAATTGCATAGTAACTGCGGCGTTATGTCTTATAACGTCATTAAAAGCTTGGAAAAAGAAAAGGACTCAGCAAAGGAAACCAAAACAGTGGTGTATTAGACCAGGATTAAGGAATCGTTGCACCAGTGGTTTTTACGCAACACTTCGATCCAAGTTGGTTTCTCAGGACCCAAAGTGGTTGAAGAACTTCCTGAGGATGACATATGCGTCTTACTCCATATACAATATTTACAAAAGAAATACATGATTCCGGTCGGTGAAAGACTGGCGGTAACACTACGTTATTTAGCCACAGGTAATAACTTCTCGAGTTTGATGAGTGTTTTTCTATTGGGAAAAACTAACATCTGCCACATAGTGCATACCACGTGTGGTGCAATTTTTGAAGCTTTAAAGAACTAGTTTTTAAAAGTGAGTATTCATATCTGTTCGTTTGTTAGTGAAAAAATATATTGTGGATTCTAATAAGGTACCCAACACTCATGAGGAATGGACAAAAGTATCGGAACGTTTTTACCAGCGATGGCATTTTCCTAACTGCTGTTGGGCATAGGATGGAAAGCACATAGCGATTCAGGCACCTGCAAACTGAAATATAAGAAATATTGTTACAAAAAGTAGTATTAAGTTTTATTTGTATTGCTATATGCATCCCTGATTATGAACAATAGCTGTAGGTATATGGAATAGCATTTGTCTTGTTGTAGACATCTGGCGCCGCACTGTCTGCTTGTCTAGTTAAACAATTGCTTAGTCTGGCGCCGCGACTGTCTGCTTGCGTCTGGCGCCGTATAGCCGTATGTTCTGGTAATTTCCAGACGCGATATTCTAGAAGGACACGTCGGCATCAGCGAGAAGTGCGTGGCTATAGCCGTATGTTCTGGTAATTTCCAGACGCGATATTCTAGAAGGACACGTCGGCATCAGCGAGAAGTGCGTGGCTATATAAGCCGTGGCAGCGCCAACGTAATCAATCAGTGCTAAGAGTAAACTGCTATAGTGTAGACGAGTTGTGAAATAAAGAGTTGTTGAATTAAATTAAACAGTGTTGATTTTATTTGTCAATCCAGAGATACGAACCTAACAAAGTAAACTAGCAAGAGTAAATTCGTAACAATATGATAGCATTGTTCTGATGGCTATGGTTGATGCGGACTACAAATTTTTGTTTGTACGAGTAGATGTTGGAGCTTATGGTCGTGAATCTGATGGAGGCGTTTTCACAAGGTAAAACTATTACAAAATAATAACAAAATATAAAATATAATATATAAATGTTAATATTTAAAATATCTTACTATTTTAACATATTCAGATGTGCTCTTTCAATGTTAAGTTAAATTTTCAGCCGCCGAAACCACTTCCACATGAACGTGAAGAAATGCCATTTGTCATTGTAGCTGACGACGTTTTTCCCTTAAAAACGTACTTGATGAAACCATTTAGCTTCCGCAATCAAGTTATGTCGTACAAAATATTTAATTATAGGCTATGCAGAACCAGAAATGTTGTGGAAAATGTGTTCGTCATATATGCATCACATTTTCGAATCCTTAGAAGACCCATGAACGTTACTCCCGAACATGCGATAGTTATTGTTCTTGCGATTTGCATATTGCATAATTATTTGTTAAGACGCAAGTCTATATATATACGATTATCTGATGTAGACAAAGATACAAATGACATTACTGATCCAGGTAATTGGCGAATGGAGTTGGGAGAAAATGGAATGCTTCCATCAGTTCGGCCAAGCAGTATTTTAGGTAGGCCAGCAGACAGCGCGATAAATGTCCGTGAAAGTTTTATGGAATATTTCATGACTCCTCATGGAGAGGTTGAATGGCAATATAACAGGACGATATTGCATAATTCATCTTTTGTAGTAATTTCCTCTTTTATAAATATGTAATCCTATAATTTAAGTTATTTTGCAAATACAACATATTTTCATGTTCCTTTTTTATAAACTTTCTCAAATTTAAATAAAATAAGTTTGAATCTTTTATAACAATTTTCACAAGTATACAAATTTTTTATAATTATAGTTATTATTTTTAGTTCAGTTTTATTCAACAAAAGTATATAAAAAGGTACTAAGGAATAGCAGATATAGTAGATGAAATAGATGTGATTTCGAATTGCATTATGTTGACCTATAGAATAAAACAGCAAAATTAAGTTTTATTAACACATAAAATTGTGCAACTGCTCTGACCTAGCTACATTCTGTTGTTACTTGAATATCAACTCACATATAGTATATCCCGTTTAAATTCTTTACCCAGTTGTGGAGATTCTTGGCCCACTCTCGGCCATTGGATGATACAAAATTTCTTAAATCATCCCAAGCGTCACTTTTGGTAGCTGATGTGAGGGTCTCCAGTGCACGTTCCACCACTTGAATATACTCATCATCATCTTTTTGAGCTCGACGTCTCCCTAAATTGATTGAAGTGGATGGCGTTGGTTGCATTTCGCCAGATAAACTTGTATCTTGCGCCTCAAACAATATTCTTCGAATGGTCAGGGTCGAGGCGTTGTCCTGTAAAAACAAATATGCACATTGAAAACAAACAGTATTATTTTTACAGACTTATGCATAAATGCGTATACTTGCATTAATTAAATTTGATGTCGTGTTTGCTTCAACACGCAAGGTGGGCTCCAGGAACTTTAAAGAATTAAAAAGTGGGTTCATTGTAAGCGTAGTTCCAGCACTTTGGCCACTTTTTGTATGTGCTTTTCGAATGAAGGCCGCCTAAAAGTAATATTTATAATGCAATTTGTTTTGTACTATTTCACAATTATTTACGCGAAAAGAGCAGCGAAGGCTGTTCCATTTGACTGCTACTTCTGATCGTGGCATATTTAATTATCTAATACTTCATGCCGAGCATCTCGCAAATTTCGATCTCTTTAAGCATGGGAAAGAAAATTCCATGTTCCTTCCCTGAACTCTACTTTTTGGATCAGCCTCTCGGTCTCTTCCGCTGTCCACTTTGCTTTCATTTTCCGCACCCGCTAAATTTGAAACTGAAAAAGTTTGGGAAAATAAATTTTTAGTATTCTTCATCACCTTACCTTGAAATGTGAATAATCGTATTTGCTTTTTATTTCTTTAATACCTGTTTGTGCGGCAAACGAAAATAATTTCCAATATGTTGGCAAATTAAAATTAGTTGTAAAATATTGCCACACATCGAACATTGATTGTTTTCATTTGACTGTCATTTGAAATGACCGTGCATTGCCAAGTATGCCGAAAACGCCCGTTTTCATTATTTTGACAAGATTTGACGTCAAATATGATCTAGTGAAAACCAAGCCAGAGAACGTATAATATTGAGAAAATTCAACTACGGACAAGCGTGTGAACTGTCAAGAGCCATGAATTTTTTATTAGTGGATTTCACCACTTTTGGCTCGGCAGGAGAAACTTTAACAGAAATAAATGAACAGAGCAGAGAACTCAATGAAAATTATGCTCAGAAATATACATTGCTTTTACAGACGTCTGTTGGCCTTTTAGCTTATATTTTTATACGTTTACTTACATGCTATCATATCAATTGATATGAATATCATTTTGAGAATTTTCGTGAATTCATGCAAAATTGATAACATTATTACAGTGGTAGACATTCGTATAAGCGCACAATGAAATTTTTCGAAAAAGCATATTTAAAGCAGATTGTTTCAAAAAAAAGATTTTGATATGTCAATTACTATAATGCTATATTGTATACCAATGACTGGCGCCAGTAAGTCGGCATGTAACGGTACTTGTTTAAGTGGGCAAATCACAATAAAAAAAACATCGCAGTGGTAACGCGGACATTCGTATAAGCGCATGTTAGAAAAATACATATTTTTTAAAAGAGGAGCTGCAGCGTAAAATTTTTTTTGCTTTTCATTAGACGGTAGATAATAAATAAAAGGTAAAATGGGCTTTTTAGTGTAAAATTTTGTATTTACATGTATTTTATTGATAATTTAGATCATGCCTAAAGGATCTTATTTGACGCAAGAAAAACGGGTGTCAGTTAAATTGTTAAAGGAAAAGAAGTACTCAAATCGTGCGATTGCAAGGAGAATAGGGAGGTCTAAGAACGTAATCCGTAATTTAAAAAAAAAAGGCAGTAAGTATGGAAAAAACCGCCAACAAAGGGTAACCAAAAACTGACACTCCATCAAAAAGGGCAAATACTCCATGAAGCAACAAAAAATAAACTAAATTGCAGCCAAATTAAAGCAAAATTAGAGATCGACGTAACACCTCGTCAAATCGCCAGGGTGCTCAACACTTCCCCGAACGTTAAATGGACGAAATTGAAGAACAAGCCACGTTTAACAACACAGCACGAGCAAGAACGGTTAAGATTTGCCAAAAAATACATGTCCTGGAAAAAAGAGTGGCAGAGGGTTATTTTTTCGGATGAGAAAAAATTCAATTTAGACGGACCAGATTGCTACAGTTGTTACTGGCACGATCTAACCAAAGAAAATGTGGTGCGATCGAAGCGAAATTTCGGAGGCGGGAGCGTCACGGTTTGGGGAGCATTTTGCTTTGATTTTAGGCTTAACCTGGTACCCATAACATGCCGCATGAACTCCACAGCGTACATAGATCTACTCCAACAAAACCTCATTCCATTTGTAAGGCAAGCAACGGAAATCGAATATGTATTCCAACAGGACAATGCCTCGATACATGCTTCTCGGCAAACAAAGCCGTGGTTGGAGAGCCAAGAAGTGCCTTTACTTGATTGGCCGGCATGCAGTCCGGATTGTAACCCCATAGAAAATCTGTGGGGAGTAATGGCAGGGAAAGTTTACGGCAATGGGCGTCAATACAGCAACGTTAATGAGCTTAAAACTTCAATTCAGCAATGTTGGCTTGATTTGAGCGGAGATTTGCTCAAAAATCTTGTTGAATCTATGCCAAGTCGCATTTTTGCTGTTATTGAAAACCGGGGTGGCCATACCAAGTACTAAGATTAAGATAAAGTATCGAGTTTTATTTTATTTTACATAAGATGTGGAGTGCGCCTAAATGAATGTCCCCTTAAAAATCCAGATTTCTTTAAAATTATGTTAAGTTTTTACTAATTACTGTTGAATTGATAAAAATTTTAAATTAACAATATGTAAGACAATAAAATGAATAGCTTTCAATATTTAAATGCAACAATTAAAGCTTTTATTTATTAAAAACTCAAAACATATGTGTGCGCTTATACGAATGTCTACCACTGTATTAAATTACGCTATTTTCATGGTAATATTTGTAGTTAATGTCTCTCTATATTTTTTATTTTTTTTTTATTTTATTTTATTAAAGCTTACATAATAAACAAATTATTATATAAACTATAGTACGCAGCACTAGCATCATAGGCTTTCGACTGACTAGTGGGATAATAGTTGAATTCATTAAAAGCTGAGCAGGATCATCATTGTCGATAGAGATTATATAAGCTGTCTTCCATATTGTCTTTTTTAAAAAGGCAGTCTAGATTCAGGCAATATGTTTTTTATCGGAGATGTTGGTAACAAATAGTCTTTTTCTTACATATTGACAATGTTGCTTAAATGAATACTTAGAGTCTAATATTAAGCCTAGGAACTTAAACTATCTGTACAGATTAAATTTATTTTATTAACGGTAAGTATGGGTGTATTACAATGATATTTCTTACAAATATGTAATAACTTAGATTTAGAGGAAGAAATTGACGTGCCCGAAGAACCGAACCAATGGAATAAGAGGGATAAGATTTTAGAAAAGGAAGACGTTACAACGGACAAATCGGAGGAATTAGAAAATAATACTAAATCATCAGCATAGATTTGGTGACTGATATTAGGGAAGTCAGATAAAATTGTACTGATTTTTAAGAGCAAATTCTAAGGCTATATCTTGCGGATATAGTAGATTGCCACGAGGAGAATTGAGGAAAGAAATCGGAAAAAGGAGGTTAAACTAGTGAACTTTTGAAATAACTTAAAGTGAAAGATTCATTAAGAGGGGAATAGGCACAAATAATGATGAGTTTATAAAAGTTCGAGTTCGATGTAATTATTTAAGTATCCATTAATATTCTACTGAAGGATGGATAACATGGATAGAAAAATAAAGAAAAAATAATAATGTGAGGTTATGGGAATTTATTGTTCCATCAACGAGGGTGACGGAGATGAAAGGGAGGAGGAAGTTGGATGGGTGTTATGGGCAAGAGGGGAGATGGCAAAAGATGCCAGGGGAGATAAGGTGTGTGAGGAGGGCGATGAGATGTGGGAAAGTGGAGAGAAAGATGGGAAGGGGGAAGAATCCAAGGATGGAGGGTATAGAAGAGGGGAGTTCTTTGAAGTTTCTGGAAGTTCTATGTGATGCACTGGATTGTTGGTGGAGGATGAATCGTTGTTAGTTTTTGTTGTTGTTGCGTTATTATTGAGGTTAGAGTTTTTTGATATTGAAGTATTATCTTTGTTATTAGGATTTTTTGAATTTGTATTTATATCACTGTTAGTTTGCATTTTTGCCACGTTGGCGAAGGAGAAAGGGAATGGGGTGGAAGGAAGTTGATTTTTATACATGGTAATGGCGTCACGCATGGTGCATTTGTGTATAGTTTTAATTTTTAATATTTCTTTCGATTGAATAAATTTAGGGCAAGCATTTGAGGACGAGGGGTGTTCACCTGCGCAGTTAGCGCAGTAAACTCTGGTGCAATCAGAAGGAGGAGAGTGGTTAGGAGGAAGGTTGCAAATGACACAGGAAGGAGTCTTTACGCAGTGTTTAGCGGTGTCTCCTAATAGCTGACAAGTTTTGCAGCGCATAGGATTAGGGTAGTACGGACGGACATCTAGGGTTCTCCAGGCTACATCAATTCTGTTAGGAAGTGTATATTTATTGAATGTTAATAATACGGCACCAGTAGGTACACGAACGCCTTTAACTATTTTGTTAAACTTGTGGACTGCAGAGACACCTTGTTCCTTAAGACCTTCAATTATTTCATCGTCGCTAAGTTGGCAAATAAAGGGGGCATAAATTGTGCCCTTGACTGAGTTAAGGGTGCTGTGAAGAGCAACTTCAACAGCACCTACACCGGGTAGATTCTTAGTAAAAAGGAATTTATCAGCAATTTTTTGATTTTTTACAAGGAGGGGTAGGCTGCCATCGCGAAGTGTCGAGACGTTGTTAATATCTTTACTGATAGATTGAATACCTTTATAAATCGCGAAGCAGGAGATGGAAGTAATAGGCTTACTGGCATCCCGCGACTTAATGACGAGGTATTTAGGGTCATCCTTCTTTGTTATGGGGAGTTCCGGAAATGGGTCCAACGTTGTTTGTTCAGGCTTTTTTCTTTTAGTCTTCTGGGCTGAGGATAATATTATCACCCAGATTGTTGGCCCCAGGGGGCATTGTGAAAATATTACTTCTTATGTATGCAAAAATGTATGAATGTAGCACAAGTTAATAATAAGAAATAAACACAACAAGAAATTAACAGTAAAAAAGTTATTTGTGCACAACTGTAAAGTAGCGTTATAACACAGACACCGCTAGAATGACCGCGAGAGAAAAAGAAAAATGCGACCGTACGGTTTGACAACTCGGTTGCGACTGACTCTCTCTATATTACGTACACACATATGTATGTAAATCAAAAAATACAAACATTCTTCTGGAAAAACAACAATAGTCTCAAAAATCATCATACATACTTAAAATATGAGTACACACGTAAATATGTGCGTATGACATTCCCACACAAACAATGCATACACAACATACATACCTACATACGTTCACATGTGGATATGTCAAGCGCAATAATTACAAATATTGTTCTACAAAAATAACAATCGTTTGAAAAAGCATCAGAAACCAATATGGCAGCCAAATTGCCGACGTCAAAATTTATAATAAATTACGCAACAACAAAATTTTCATTCATGAACACAAACGTACTTTCAAAAAGCATATTCGATTCATTCATAAAAGCAGACGCCATTACATCTCCCCGAGCATGCCTTGCCAACAAGCGTCTTTTCGTGATGATTTAAAAAGCTAAAATTCATAAATTGAATATATTTCTGAAATTTTGTGGAAGGAAAAATTGTCAACCCCGCAAAAATAAGTATTAAAATATATTAGAATAAAATTTACAACATAGTTTATTTGTCTATTTTCAAGAAATGTTTCAAAGAAAATATTCAATATTCCTCTGATTCATGTGTACAGTCAATCCCGGTTAAGTAGTACTCCGCTTAAATGAAAATCAAATCCCTCCCTCATCACTCTTAACAGCCTATACTCGTATTATATCTTGCTGCATCTCACGGTTTCTTTTTTGAAATATGTTCACAGAAATTATTGTTTTAAGTACGACTCGTTTAAGTATCCGCGGTCGCTTATGTACCATACGAGTATTATATTTTTATTTTTAACTAATTACAAATATCTCTATCTTTGAATGTGGCACATAACCAGTATTGACTGTATTTGTCAAGAAATGTGAAAAATATTTTGAAATTCTGAAATATTTTTACGCAGCTGCGTCGATATGTATGCAAGCTCACGCATAAACATATGTACATAGTTCGCTGATTTGTAGGCAAAGCTGTACAGCGGCAAGGGAAGCGGTTGCGGTACAGCTCCGATTTTCTACCATTGACTTTTTGACAAAGTTTGGTTGTCCGTGACAACGGAGTTTTTGTATGAAACAATGGGAGTATATATTTACATACAAAGTTGTGTGTAGATAAATTTACAAACATAATGTCAATGATTCTTTCAAATTTGTTTACATATACACATAATTATATGCATATGACTTTTAAGATTTTATCAAAACTTCAAATGCCCAAAGTAAATAAAAACATATGTATGTATACAAATATATAACTTAAAAAACATATATTAATTATAATTATATTAATTAAATATTTAAGTAATAATACAAATATGACTTAATTATTTCAACATATTTAATGGTTCAAATTGCACTTACATACATATGTACATATGTATATACATTTGAGCTTTGTTATCAAATATATGAAGAATATCCATAGTCGCTTGCGCATTGTAAATATGCGAATCTGTAAGCGTACATTTCTAAACATGAGCGAAGATGCAAGGTATATATTTTGTAAGCTGCTATGCTCGTCCTAGCGCAACAATTAGAGAATTTGAAGATTTTCTCCTGAAGCTGTCTGTAGAGGCCAGAAACAAATCGCCAATAATAATAGCGGGTGACTTTAACGCATGGTCTACTGCTTGGGGTAGCAGAATGACAAATCACCGTGGTCGCCTCATTCTAGAATTTTTGAGTCAAACAAACCTCACAATTCTAAACAATGGCACAAAAAATACGTTTCAAAAGGGTAATAAAGGTTCTATAATAGACCTAATGTTTGCTAACAACACGCTTAGCAGACATATCAAGTGGGAGGTATCAGATATTTACACAAATAGCGACCATATGGCTATAATCGCTGAAGTGTCGTTCTCCCCAGAAAGAGAACTGTCTCGCAGAAATCCCTCTCGAAAACGTAGTTGGCGTGAAAAGGAATTTGATACTGACGTCTTTGAGAGCGTCTGGAGTGCGGCAAAGGCACCAGGCGAAGACGCCACCCACTTAGTATCCGCTGTGCAGAAGGAACTAGTTGCAGCATGCGACGCAACTATGCGCAGGACGAGATACAATAACAATCGAAAGCCGGTATACTGGTGGAGCGACGAAATTTCCAAGCTGAGGAAGCTCTGTCACTCAGCTAGACGTCGCGCACACCGAAACCAGGGAGGGGAAAACGAAATCCGCCTCAGAGAAGCATTTAAATGCCAAAAAAAGCTCCTGAAGTCAGCCATTATTCGTAGTAAGAGATCCTGTTTCGAAAAGCTATGTGAAGAAGCGAACGTAGACCCCTGGGGATCGGCATAAAAAATTTGTATGTCCAAATTCAAAAATAAGTCGCAGCAACCTAAGAACGCATCATTTATGAAAAAAGGTTGTCGAAGCGTTATTCCCTACACATGCATCCATTTCCTATATTAAAAGAAACGAAGCTACGGAGCCACCCCTATTAGTCACAGAAGACGAACTATTGGCTATTGCGAAAAAAATCAAAAACTCTAAAGCGCCCGGAATAGATGGTATACCAAATAGAGCCCTTAAAGAAGCCATAACTCTTAGACCTAGTTTATTTATTAACATGTAGAATGCGTGTATATTAGAAGAGGTGTTCCCCGATCCATGGAAGATTCAGCGCCTGGTTCTACTCCCAAAGCCAAAAAAGCCACCAGAAGAACTTTCATCATATCGACCCCTTTGCATGCTCGACACGATTGGGGAAAGTGTACGAAAGCATTGTAAGAAACCGCTTGGAACTAGCAATCCAAAAAGCCGGCAGATTATCAGAGAGACATTACGGCTTCAAAAAAAAGAGATCCACTATTGACGCACTACGAGAAGTCGTCGATATTTCGAAATGTGCAGTAAGTGGCAAAAGATGGAAAGGTGGCACAAAAAAGTATTGTGCGCTGATAACCCTGGATGTCAAAAATGCGTTCAACTCAGCAAAATGCCCTGGATGGAATACGGGCCCCCGAATACCTCATAAACATAATAGCGAGCTATTTTAAAAATAGAAAGCTGATTTTTGAGACGGACGAAGGCACCAAGAGCTACTCTATCTCGAGTGGAGTACCACAAGGCTCAGTGTTAGGCCCACTATTATGGAACCTTATGTATGACGGGGTGCTAAGAAGACAGCAACCAACAGACGTGAAACTAGTAGCTTATGCGGACGACCTCATGGTGGTAGCAGTTGCCAAACAATTAAATGTGACGAGTGCTTAAATAGTCTACGACAATGGTTCTCTTCTATGAGTGTGAAACTAGCGGAGTAAAAAACAGAAGTTTTACTGGTTAGCACTAGGAAGATAGAAAAACGAATAGAGCTCACCATAGGGTTACCTCGCAGCCGCAATTAAAGTATCTGGGAGTAATATTAGATTCCAAATTAAAATTTAAAGAACACTTGGAGTATACTTCCGCCAAGGCAAACAGAATTTATAATGCCCTATCGAGAATGATGACCTGGCGAAAGCAATGAGTTCCGTAATACTGTATGCGGCACCAGTATGGATACAGGCAATGGATATAAAAGCGTATGCAAAACAAATAATTGCAGTGCATAGGCTTTCTGCAATTCGGGTAATAAGTGCTTTCCGGACTATATCAACCGACGCTGCTAAAGTATTGTCAAGCATGCCGCCCATTGACATCCAGGGAGATGAACTCGAGCGTTTATATCAATTATCAACGCCTAAAACAGTGTCGGTAAAGACAGAGGGGAGAAACAAGAGTACTAAAATGTGGCAGGAGCGGTGGAATTCCTCACCCAAAGGGCGCTGGACCCATCGACTTATACCGGACATCCACTCGTGGATAGACAGACGGCATGGGGATTTAGATTTCTATTTGACCCAAATACTTAGTGGACATGGATGCTTTAAAAGCTACCTATTCCGATTCCACAATGACATTAGCCCGAACTGTCCGACGTGTACAGAGTATATAGAAGACTCTGAACATGTATTATTTCATTGCCCTCGATTTTCGAATACAAGGGAACAGCTAAAAACCACACTCGGTGGTAGTTTTACGGTCGATAACTTGACGACACTCATGTGCCACTAATAGCCCTTTCAGACATAGCTATAATAATTGTGAGATCTGGTTTTAACTACAGGAAACTACCTAAAAAATTTATTTTTCATGTATGAACCTGTAAGCAGTGATTGTGAGCACTGTTTTTCAATAGAACTGCAAAAAACAAAAAACATTTAAACGGTAAATAGCGGTACACAGGCTTTAGTTTCAAATAGTAGACATGCGTCCACGTGGTGAGTGTTTGTATTCTTTTTAAACATACAAAACTAAATTATGATAGTGATTGAAGTTACCATACAATTTCTCAAGTGATTGTGCTCATTTAAATTAATTTGGTGATGGTTATTATTCATTAGAGGGCAGTAAAACACAGATATCACAATTGTGTTATTCAGGCACAGAATACAGTTTCATAACATGCTCACAAATGTGTTATATTCCCAATTTCTAGGAAGATTTTTCGATTTGGGCAGCAGCGATGACATTGAAGCTGTCCTAGACATTTTAGATAAATCTGATATAGACTTCAGTGATGATGATGACAATGTAGATGAAACTTGGACTCCGTGTAACGTAAACGCTGGTGAAGAAGAAAGCGATGAAAGTACAGATAACGATGAAGGGGATCCAGAAGCTCAACAATCAAACTTCGCGGGCCCAGTGGTCATACAACCGTCATCGAACGCTATACCTAAACCACTCCCCAGGAGAGAAATTTGGAAAAATGCACCCTTTCCGAACACACAGCTTCCTATAAGTTATGGTTGCCAAAATCAAATAAGGGTGAAGACACCTTTAGAATACTTAAAGAATTATTTTCCGGAATACCACTATGAGAATGTGGTGAAATTTACCAAAAAGTACGTCTTGGCTAATCGTAGTCAAGAGGCGCGTTATGTAACAGCCGATATAAAACGATTTTACGGGTGTGCAATAATAATGGGCTGCCTTGACTACTCTGCTGTAAGAATGTACTGGTCAAATGAATGCAAAATTTCTGCCATATTTAATTCAATGTCTCGAGACAAATTTCTCCAACTACGGTCAACACCCGGTGTGTTTTACGTGGGTACCTGCTGACGACAACCTTACTTCACGGTGCTCAAAAGCGCAGCGGATCAAATCAATGCGTTGATCAGCGCCCTGAGAATGCTAAGCATTTTCAGTACCAATTGGCATTGTGGAATGGACACACTAACCACCTTGGTCGGGTTCGAGGCCCATCTAAAACCTCTGCCGTGCTTTGGGTCCCGCACCCGGTTGCAATGCAACTCCACATTCAACTAACAAAGTCAGTTCTTCCCGTGATTTGGGTTTCAACCACAACCACCACGATACTCCCCGAGGGGACAGTCCGCATGAGCACGTTGGAGTTGCCTCCAAGGGCTCCTGCTCCCCGTGGTACCAGAAGTAAGTCGCCGGTCAGACCTCGTAGCCGAAACTACTACCAGTTAAGCTGGACTGGTGGCCAGGCGTTGGACCCCAGACATACATCACTTACACACACCAATCATACAAAAAACTAAACCCTAATTTCCAGCTAACCGCCTTCCCCGCTTAAATGACCCTAACTGTTCGGTATTCCGACTAGTGGAGATCACACCACTATCATCTAATCGTCCATCAGTCCAGCTAATCCCCATACCACCCAGATCCCTAATGTCCGAGTAATTCGGGCACTCCGCAATTAAATGCGACTAGTTTTCTAAAACTGCCCCACAAAAACACCCCGACGTATCCGATAGGTGCCTCTGATGCAAAAATGCATTCAGAGGTCCATGCCCCGTAAGCAGAAAACCCAGACTCAGAAAAAATTTGAAGTCTGGGTTATACCCAACGTCCCGAATGTACTCGTACGTCGCTCGGACATTAGGACTATTGTCCCAACGTTGTTGCCACCTACACCTAACCCTATCATCTAGAAGCCTCTTGCTCCCTAGATATCCCTCCCTCTCCACATCATCATCGGAAATCCAATCGTTCCGCAGCAATGACACACTCAAACTCCTTCTTAACCTGAATGCAACAGCACTCTGTATGACAATCAGGTCAAGAGGGGGTGCACCTAACAACACCTGCATCGCATCCGTTGAGACGGTGTGACATACAGGCAAGCAAGCAAGCATCATACAACGCTGTATTGAGAGGAGCTTTTGAGACCCAAAACAGTCGTGGCTGCCTCCCACCATACAGGGGCTCCATATGTGGCACAGGTCACAAACAAGCCACGATATATGGTGCGGACAGCACGACGTCCGAGACCCCAATCGCTCCTAAAAATACGTCGTATTTTGCCTACGGTTGCCTGCAGTCGCTCCTTCACATTCGCGGATCGAGGATCGCTCCTGATCTCATCAGGGGACTTCAGGAGAGGAACAACCCTAGCACTTTTTCACTCGCGTGGAAAGTATCGCTCCCAGACGCACTTATTATAAATGGCCTCCAGGTATTCCGGAACGAACTTCCATAAGCTTTTACACATCTCTCCGTTCAAACCATCAAAACCTGGGGACCGTTTAGACCTAACCAGGCCAAAGGCGTACCCCAACTCCCCATCATCTAATGGAGCGACAGGCACCTCTTATGCTCGAGGTACCTGCACCTCCGACCTAGGAAAGAACGCACCTAACAGAACCCCCGCACACTATCTCCACGACGATAACAGAGTGTCACCGGAGCGAAGAGAGGGGATGTCCTCTCTCCTACGACCCCGGCAGATCCTATAGACCTGACCCCAGGGGTCGTTCCTATTTTCCCTAACGAAGCTCCTCCACTAATCTTCCTTGATTTTCACCAGCATCTCCTTATATTCCCTATTCACACAACTAAACTCATACCTAAGCTGGGACAGCTTATCAGAATTGAACCGCCGGGCGCGTTGAAACTTTCGTCTCAATCGCCTGACAGTCCTCCTCTTCAAGGTTAACTCATGCGTCCACCATTTAATTTTACTAACTTGGGAACACTCATACCTACCAAAAACCCTATCATTAACCCCCCATACAACCTCATATAGACGAGCAATTTGCTCGTCGACCCCCAACTCCTCAAGATCACTAAGCGGTATACTAAATACCGCTTCCCTAACCGAGAGTCCATATTGGTTCCAGTCAATACCACCGGTACGCTATCGCCGCAATGGACTCTCATAATGTGAGGGAGGGGATCGAGTGGTAACCACAATTTGAAGCAAATTATGGTCACTCAATCCCCACCCTCCCTTAGCCTTCCATCTAACGCTGAAAGCCCTACTTGCTGCCTCCTTCATAAGCATCACGTCAATGTCGCTCACGCCCCCAGGCCCATCGAACGTATACCACTCGCTCGGCTAAAATAACGTCAGGTTTGTTAGAGCTTTGAATAATTATACATTTTGCATATTAGTGGCATCACCACCCTATCTCATCTTCAGAGATAAAGAGATCCCCAACTCCCCTGTCACTGGAAATGTGAGAGCCGCTCACCTACCAAACTTTGGCAGTTGACTGGATTGGGTAGGTTTTGACGTTCTGCGATTGGAATGACTGGAACGGCCAGATTGAAATTATACCAAAAATATATGTGAACGGAGGAATTTGTTGCCGCCGTTCAAGATCGCTAATAAAAATTTAAAACAATGAAAATCAAAGAAAATGCGAAATTTAAATATATTTCATGAAACGTTTTTTAATTTGATGCATAATAGAATTAATTTTCTATTACAAATGATTAAAAACATTTATTAGTTGAGAACTGACAGCCTTAATTCACCTTATTAAGTTTTGAAAGATCGAAATTCAGTTGTTTTAATATACCATAAAATCATAAAAAAGGAATTAAGTAGTTTCACTGAATTTCGATCTTTCAAAACTTAATAAGGTGAATTAAGGCTGTCAGTTCTTTACTCTTAGCACTGATTGATTACGTTGGCGCTGCCACGGCTTATGTAGCCACGCACTTCTCGCTGATGCCGACGTGTCCTTCTAGAATATTGCGTCTGGAAATTACCAGAACATAATGCTATACGGCGCCAAATGCAGACAAGCAGACAGCCGCCAGACTCTGCAATTGTTTAAGCAGACGGCTGCGGCGCCAGATGTCTATTGTTTCGACAAGCAGACAGTGCGTCACCAGATGTCTATTGTTTCGACAAGCAGACAGCGGCGGCGCCAGATGTCTACAACAAGACAAATGCTATTCCATATACCTACAACTATTGTTCATAATAAGGGATGCATATAGCAATACAAATACAACTTAATACTACTTTTGTAACACTGCCCTCCACTAAAGCCTAATCGTCCCGATTAGGCACAAATCCTCTTGAACCAAATGGGGCGAGCCTCTCCAAATGTACTACTTTCATTTTACATCGTGCTTTTCCATTTCTTTGTATGCGGTATACCACGTCATTAAGTCGTTTCATTACCATATAGGGTCCTTCCCAGTCTGTCTGCAGTTTCGGCCTTTCTTTCGAAGTGGATTGTACAACAGGACCAGATCACCTTCTTCAAAACCTTTTGAATTTGCCGCTTGATCGAACCGGTCCTTCATCTTGTTGCTCATCAGATGCGTATGCTGTCTTACCATTAGATGCAATTCATTAATTTCTTCCTTTAAGGCAGAACAATAATCTCCATCATTTCTTACAGCTGTAGGATTCGTTCCAAACTTAAGATCAGCAGGGAGTCGCAGATCAGATCCGAAAATAATCTTTGCTGGCGTGTAACCAGTTGTCTCGTGCTTCGCTGAACGATACGCCAGCAGGGACATCTGGATGCACTTGTCCCAATTCCGTTGATCTTTATCAACGATTTTCCGCAGATGTTCTTCGAGTGTTCGGTTGAATCTCTCTACCATCCCATCTGATTGTGGGTGTAACGTTGTTGTCCGTGTCTTGTGGATGCCCAATAATGTACAGACTTCTTGGAAAATGGAAGATTCGAAATTTCTGCCTTGATCTGAGTGTAATTCGACGGGCACTCCGAACCTTGTTATCCAATTTTCTACAAACGCTTCGGCTACGGTCTTCGCTTCTTGGTTTGGTAAGGCATATACTTCTGGCCATTTACTGAAATAGTCCATGACAACCAGTAGATATTTGTTTCCGGCCGTACTGGTTGGGAACGGACCTGCAACATCCATTGCGACTCGTTCAAATGGTGATCCCACGTTGTACTGTTGTAGCCTACCGCGACTTTTGGCTTTAGGACCTTTAGCTGCCATGCACTCTACGCAATTACTTATCCATTCTGCTATGGAATCTCGACAACCGATCCAGTAGAACCGTTGTTTAATCTTCTCTATAGTTTTTGTAATTCCAAGGTGCCCTCCACTAGGTCCATTGTGATATTCTTTCAACACTTTCGGGATCATGGACTTCGGTACTATGATCAACAGACGAGACTGTTTGCCATCTTCACTTTCCCAGGTACGATGAAGGTATCCATTAACGAGGTTTATGCTGTTCCATTGGGCCCAATATGCTTTTACCGTTGGACTCTCGTTACTTATTTGTTCCTTTGGTGGTCGTACCCCATTTTCTTTGGCCATTACCAGCTTTGCAAGATCAGGGTCCTCCAGCTGATTGATTCTGATGCGATGAGGAGTCCAATCATCTTCAGGTTCTATATTCAGTAATCGCATGTCGATTATACCTTCTTTTCCCTCTGATTTGGAGCAATGTTTACATTCCAGTGGACAAGGGCGACGTGATAATACATCCGCATTTTTGTGGTGAATCCCCTTTCGATGTTCCGTTTCGAAATCGTAATTCTGTAATCTTTCGATCCATCGTGCAATTTGGCCTTCCGGATTCTTAAACTGTAATAACCATTTTAATGCTGCATGATCAGTCCTCAGCAAGAATCGTTGTCCATACAAATACTTGTGGAAATGTTTTACACATTCCACCACAGCTAGTAGTTCTTTTCGCGTCACACAGTAGTTTTTCTCTGGTTTCCCGAGCACTCTGCTGTAATACCCAATTATTCTTTCTTGCCCGTCGATGAGCTGAGACAGGACACCTCCAATTCCATAAGCGCTCGCATCTGTATCCAGGATGAATTTCTTTCCAGGTATTGGATAAGCCAACATCGGCGCCGTACAAAGTAGTTCTTTAAGCTGCTCAAACGCTTTTTCTTGTTCCAACTGCCATACAAACTGGCGATTCTTCTTTGTTAAATCATGTAAACTTCTAGCCACGTTCGCAAATCCAGGTAAAAAACGGCGGTTATACGTGCATAAGCCGAGGAAGCTGCGGAGTTCATGAATGTTGGTGGGTCGAGGCCAATCTTTAACTGCTTTTATTTTTCCTTCCTCGGTGTGAATTCCCTCAGTTGACACTTTATATCCGAGATATGTGACCTGCTTCTTCCATAATGAACACTTTTTGGGATTCAAGCGTAATCCGGCTGATGCTATTCGCTGAAAGACTTCCTCTAGATTTTTCAGATGATCATCGAAACTTTTTCCCATGATGATAATGTCATCAAGATACACCAGACATGTCTTCCAGTTGAGTCCTTTTAACACTTGTTCCATCAGTCGCTCGAACGTTGCAGGCGCATTACATAACCCAAATGGCATCACAGAGAATTCCCATAGCCCGTCGCCCATACTGAAAGCGGTCTTTTCACGGTCACATTCATCAATCTCGACTTGCCAATATCCACTTTGTAGATCTAATGTAGAAAACCATTTCGCTCCAGACAAGGTGTCTAATGTATCGTCGATTCTTGGTAGAGGATAACTGTCTTTCTTTGTGACATCATTCAACTTCCTATAATCTACGCAGAAACGGGTGCTACCATCTTTCTTTTTAACTAAGACGATAGGTGAGCTCCATGGACTTATTGAAGGTTCGATTACACCGTTTTTGTGCATGTCTTCAATAATTTTGTTAGCATCCTCACGTTTTGCTAATGGAACCCTACGCGGAGCTTGTCGGATTGGTTTAGCGTCTCCAGTATTTATGCGATGTTTGACAATGCCGGTTCTTCCTGTGTTTCCTTCGTTTGCAAATATGGATGCGTATTTTTCTAATAGTTTTTCTGCTTTTAATTTTTCGTTTCCATGCAGTTCGTTCAGTAAATTATTTAGGAGTGTAGGACTTATCTGCTGTGGCTCAATAATAGGCTTCTGTTCTGACCGTTCGCATCGTGCTATTGCACTTATATTCTGGCACTGTCCAATTACTGCTCCTTTCTTCAGCCTTATAGGCGTGTTGTGTGCTAGAGGGCTGAAGCCCTCCATTTCGTCTAAAGCATCAGCCTTCTTAGCAGCGGTAGAGAAAAGCGATTTTTTGCTTAGTCTATTCGTCTGTGAGCAATTGTTCAGCTTAACGCTGCCACTGTCTGTGCAACTCCAAGAAAAATCTATGGATTTTGTATCAGCAATGAACCGAGCCAAAGAATTAATAAGAACTCTGCACCAGATAAGAGAAACAGCAGATGGTTTTTTCAACGATATTTTCCAAACAGCATCACAAATGTCTAAAGATCTTTTTGACATAGATCTTGTAGTGCCTAGAGTGACTTCGCGTCAAACTACTCGTGCTAATCCACCTTCCACAACCCCTGAAAGCCACTTCAGAGTTACAATATTTATTCCATGCGTTGATGTGCTGATTCAAAACATGACAGTACGTTTATTAGTGAATGAGGATATACTCTCGTCATTTCAAATTCTACTCCCAGGTTTTGCTGCAATTGATAATGCCGAAGAATTAAAAAATTTAACTATTTACTTCGAGGAGCAAATATCAATGACAGCATTAAAATCAGAGTATCGATTGTGGTGTGCCAGCTTATCAACAATAGATCCAACCATAGAAGTGTTGAAATTACTGCAACATTGCGATACAACGTATTTTAAAAATATTCACTACCTGCTTACAAATTTACCAACTCTTCCAGTGACGACCGCTTCCTTCGAAAGAACTTCTTCAACCTTAAAAAGAATAAAAACTTTACCACGCAGTGTGATGGGCAATGAGCGGCTGAGTGCACTTGCTGTTATTGCAGTGCACTGGGATATTAAAATAGATCCAGATGAAGTAATTAATGATATGGCAAGCAAGAAGAAAAGAAAAATATTACTTATTTAAGTTACAACTACCAAATAATTTAAGTAATATGTATATACATTTATATTATTTTTTTTTTAATAAACAGAAAATTTAAAGTTTATATATGTTTTTACTTCAGCCCCCCCCCGAAATGAAAAGCTGGCTACGGGCCTGGCACCAGTATCCAAAGTAAGCGTTGACAGTCGTCCATTTACAATACCGTTGATAGTAAGATTGTTGTCATGGCGACCTATTTGTGATATCGAGATGGCGGGGCAAATAGTTGTGTGAACCAGCTCACGCCCCTTTGAACTGTTCCGTTTTAGTTTAACGACTTGTGAGATGTGGATGCTCCGTCCTCGTTATCTGTTGGTTGTTTCCGTTTTGATGGGTTTACTTTTATATTGCAATTTCGGGCAAACTGACCCGCTTTTCCACAGTTGAAACATCTGCCTGTTGTATTTACTCGCGGTGCAGCAATTGTCTTCAGAGTCTTCAATATTTCTTCCATCAGCGCCGGTTGTTCCATTTCAACTCTTTGTACTTTGTGTGCTGGTTTACTTAGTAGCGAAGCTGTTTCCTGTGTGAGGGCGTGCGAAACCGTTTCAGCAAACGTTCTTTTTGGCAATGCATATGTGGCGCGTTTGGTGTCCACATCACGAATTCCATTTATGAAACATTGAATTTTTACCCTCTCAATGTAATCCACAGGTGCATCTGCATTTGCCAAATGAGCCATTCGTTCTATTTCAGTTGCGAACTCTTGCAATGACTCGTTCATCTTCTGACCCCTATTTTGCAGTTCGATCTGGTATATTTGTTTCCGGTGCTCACTACCATATCGTCTTTCTATCGCACTCATCAATGCCTCATAGTTGTCCCGTTCACAGTCTGGAATAGTCTGAAGGATTTCTGCCGCAGGTCCTTTCAATGATACAAACAAGGACGCCACTTTGTCCGCTGCATTCCAGTTATTGGCCATTGCTGTCTTTTCAAACTGAACTTTGAAAATTTGAAATGGAATACTTCCATCGAATGCGGGTGCCTTCTATCTTGGATTATTTGTTGATGGTGCAAGGCCATGCAGTTGCAGTTCTCGCATACGATTACTTAATTGAAGAACTTCTGCTTTTAAATTTTCTTCGTCATTTTTTAAAGTGCTTAATTCGTCTTCAAATTTTGAAAATTTCTCTTGCACTTGTTTTTGTAGTTGTGTAGTATTTTCCGTAATCTGTTGTACCAAACGATGTTGTTGTGTAAGGCGAGACTCTAAATGTATTTTCAGCTATTTGCTGTGCCAGACGATTTTCGGTTTGCACTGCATTGTCTGCTATTTGTGATGTATTTTCAGCTATTTGCTGTGCCAGACGATTTTCTGTTTGCACTGCATTCTCTGCCATTTGCTTAATAGCCACTAACAGCATGTTCATGTCCACACTTGATGATGTTCGTTGTTCTTCTACTTTTTCTTCTACCTTTATAGAAGTTTCTGGGCCATCAAATTCGAATTCGTCGACATTAATTCCATCCGCTTCCATTGCTTCACGTAATCGTGCCTGCAGATCCGCCTTTTGCCCGCTTATCGGCAAATTACGCTCCTCCAGTTTCTTTTTTAATTGCTGAATTCTCAATTCTCCGAATTTAACCATCTTGAATTTGGATTATTTGACAATCCCACTTCTGACACCAATTGTTACGAATTTACTGCTTGCTAGTTCACTTTGTTAGGTTCGTATCTCTGGATTGACAAATTAAACCAAAACTGTTTAATTTAATTCAACAACTCTTTATTTCACAACTCGTCTACACTATAGCAGTTTACTCTTAGCACTGATTGATTACGTTGGCGCTGCCACGGCTTATATAGCCACGCACTTCTCGCTGATGCCGACGTGTCCTTCTAGAATATTGCGTCTGGAAATTACCAGAACATAATGCTATACGGCGCCAAATGCAGACAAGCAGACAGCCGCCAGACTCTGCAATTGTTCAAGTAGACGGCTGCGGCGCCAGATGTCTATTGTTTCGACAAGCAGACAGTGCGGCACCAGATGTCTATTGTTTCGACAAGCAGACAGCGGCGGCGCCAGATGTCTACAACAAGACAAATGCTATTCCATATACCTACAACTATTGTTAATAATAAGGGATGCATATAGCAATACAACTTAATACTACTTTTGTAACAATATAATAATTTGCAATCGTACCAAATGTGGGTGTTTTAATTTAAAATGCCCAAAAATTCTTATATTTTTAGATCTGCCCATAATGGAAAATGTTATAGAAAATGCTTATTTTGCGGCGCTCTCACACTGGAATAAGTTGGGCATCACATTATCCCTGTTATATCTTTAATGTCAACTCTACTGTCGTCCTACTGTCGTTGGCAAATATAAAAATATACTAGGGGTATTCTCTTGCTCTTGCAAGATTGCAGATTGCAAAAATACTATACCGAAATATACAAGGGCATGAGAGCACCCATTGCAGAATCTAGTGATATATGAGCGACTGATTCAGTCAATTTATTGTAAATGACTATTGTGCATGGCTATTGTGAATTGGCGCTCCTTCTGCATTCATTTTTATCAAAAAAAACTGTAACAAAACTTTATAATTTATATAGCAATTATAAAATATAATTAAAATTTACCTTTCTCAGCAATTTAACGACGTAATATGTCTTTATGTAAAATGGCAACTACAACAGGCTTGCAATTTTATTTTTGCGTGACATTGCACGCTAAAATACATGGGTTTTGGTCTGACATATTTCACAGCCCTTGCAAATATTTTTCTGCGTGTGTTTGTTGTTGTGCCGTTGTAAATCTGCAATGCTTGCACCGTGCACCGGGTTTTGCAAGAGCAAGAGAATACCCCTATTGAAGTTTGCGAGAGCGACAACTGTCGGCCTGCAGTCGTGTAGTCATGCAGCTGTCAAAATAACTGTGTCCTTAAGAACGTGTGTATTTTAATATTTGACAGATGTCGTTTGCAGTGTGTCGTGCCCATTGTGTTCAGCACATCAAAGTGCTGAAATGAAGTGCTGAATACAATATCGGCAGGTAATAGCCGAAAGGCCGGTAACGTTGTACACTTCGTGACTATCCTTATAAATAAATAAATTATGATCTACGCGGAGATGAGGTGGTCATCTTTATATTCGAAAAGTGAATGACAATTGTTTTCTGTTTGTTTATTTAAATTACGGTCTTTTATTTAACAGCATTTATTTTTTTTTCGAGGAGACTCTCACTGGAAAGGATCGTATCCAGCCATATTAAAAAACCAGATTATTTTTACCGATTTCACTATCCGGGTAGTACAATCGGTGTGCCAAGTATTAAGAATGAATCAGAAATAAATACTACTCGCTTGAGTTGTAAAATGGCAGGACAAGTACTCGAAGCGTGCTCGCGATTAATAAAAGTAAGTTATATTTCAGATTATGGAATTATATCGATACTTTAAAATAGCGAACCGCGACATCGGCGTTAAAATTAGTATGTACGGATAGACGTCATCCAGATCAAGAAAAAAAAAATATACGTACACTCAAAAGTTTTGGCACAGCTGATGTTGGTTCCTTCAGTGCTCTGTAGTTCCGTAAATTTAAAAGGTCCGTTCAAATGTACTAGTAATATACTCACCTTTATGTTATCTATCACTATACTTAATTTCATTTATGATGTGTCTGTGGTTGTTTTGTTACAATAATTTAAATAAAAAGCGAATATATTTCATTGGACAAAAATTTTGGCACATTTTGAATATATACGATATTGAAACATGGGAAAAAATGCTAATTTAATAACGAGTATTCAAACCTTTCATTTTAATAACGTCATTTGAACAATTTGGCATGGAGTGAACCAATTTTCTTGTCACCTCAGATCCAATGTTAGTCCATTCATACTGCAGTACCTCTTTTAATTGGCTTTTACTTGTTACGTTGTGCTTTTCAACCCTTCCTCCAAGTTCATCCCGTAAGTGCTCAATCGGATTTAAGACCGGTGATTGAGGAGGAGTTCGAAGTACGTGGGGAACGTGATGAATGATCCACTTACGAACATCATAAGCTGTATGTTTTGGATCATTATCTTGCTGAAAATAGAACTGATTTCCAAGATTCAGCTTTTCTACACTTCCTTGTAAGTTTTCTTTCAATAAATTTCATGTATTCATATTCCCAACGCCTGGCGCCGCCATACATCCCCAAATCATGACTCCTCCACCTCCATGCTTTAGAGCATTACTAACATTACTTTTGTCAAATTCAGTATTTGCCTTTCTCCATACTCGTATTCGACCGTCGCTTTGGAAAATGTTAAATTTACTTTCGTCTGTGAATATTACTTTGTCCCATAAATCCATAGGTCTGTTTTTATACTCCTTAGCAAATTCTAAACGCTTCTTTTTGTTAGCCTTGCTGATAAGAGGTGTTTTTCGAGCTATTCTGGATTTGTACCCGTTACAAATAAGCACCCCGCCGCATTGTTTTCGAATGCACATGTTTATTTAATTCTTCCTTCAGGTCAGCAGCAATCTGTTGAAGTCAGTTTAGGATTTTTTTTAATTTACGTACCACATATGCCTTCTCTCTAGAAGTAAATTTGCGCGGACGACCCGAACGTTCGCAACTCTCGAGACAACGAACATCTTTAAAACGCTTGATTATGCTCCGAATGGTAAAACGACTTAACTTCATTATTTCACCAATTTCTGCATAGTTTCTTTTGGCGGAATGAAGATTTAAAATAATTTTTCGCTTCTCTGCTGTCGTTTCTGCTCGCCTCCGATCCATTTTACTGAATTGTAGTAATTAATGCATGCTTCGAAGGCTATATTTCAATTTAAAAGTTAACGGTTTCTATTATTTGGTACAGCATCATGCAGTCACTTGTCAGTTTTTTTTTTTTTTTACTTTTTAAGGAAAATCAAAGGAATTATTTCCGAGAATTCTAACTGTGCCAAAACTTTTGTCCACAGAAATATGTACATTCGTTTTTTATTTAAATTATTGTAACAAAAGAACCATAAGCATTACATAAATGAAATTAAGCATTACATTATTTGAACCTTCCTTTTATATTAACGGATCTATGGAGCAGTGAAGGAACCAACATCAGCTGTGCGAAAATTTTTGTCCGTCAGTGTATGTATATGTATATCTACCGCTGACTTGTAGTTTTTTGAGGTATACAAATTGGGTAAATTATAGAATAGCATCCCCTGATTTCGGGGTTAAAATGGATATGTACGGATAGAGGAGGTCCTCCATATTAAGAAAATATATACATTCATATATGTATATGGTTGCCGCAGACTAATGGATTTTGAGATATTTGCATTTAAAGTTCAAAAAATCAGCTATTTAAAATGCGTGCTTCTCTCCATAATGAATTTTATAGTTATATTTTTAACATTATATTATATTTTTAGCCCTCGGTCGGACCATCTCCTGAGTTTCGCAAAAACTACCCTCAGTCTGATCAACACCTGGGCGTGCACAGTTCTCTTGTTTTGAACTCCTTCAAAAAAAAAAAAAATAACCCTGACCGATCGAACACCGGTATTAATCAAGATAATGAGATTTTACGTAACTCTTCACACGGTAATGAAATTAGTTATGACGTCATAATCTTTCTTTTTTCTTATTTTTCTTCCATTACAAATAGGGTAAATTAATTTTTTGCTTGATTACAACCATTTTCTTATTTTATAAATAACTAGCTGGCAATGGTTGCGCGAGGCTTCGCCACGCCCGTCAAAATATGCAAAATAAAAAAAAATATTAATAAAATAAACTTAAATCTTTAGACTGTTCTTTAGTTCAACTTAATCTTTAACATTTACAACTGATTCCAACAAAGCAATTTAACGGAATAGTTATATTTTTAATTTCAGTTATGCCTAAAGCTAAGTTAAATAAAAAAACTTAAGTAATCTCGTAGATTTTTATTGTTCATCAGTAAGCAAAATATTTTTAGGAGAGATTTTATTTTAATTCTTTATTTGTTTTATGACAATTAAAGCGTTAATTTCAAAATTTCTCAGTTTTTATGAACTGGCTTGACTGCAAAGAAAAGAATTCTTAAGTGAAAAGTTGCATAAAAACTAAAATTAAATTCTCTTTAAAATGAGGAAAAAAAAACTTGAAACCGGTGCACCGGTATATTAAATTATTTCTCTGTAAACAATATTTAGAACTTTTTTCTCAGGAGATAAAATAAAAAGATTATTTTTATTAGTGACTCGCGACAAAGCTACGTAAAGCTGGCCATGAGAGAAACAATCGATACTTAGGTCCAGTCCAGCGACTTCTAATGTTTGGCCTTGAGATTTGTTTATTGTCATAGCGAAACAAAGTTTTAAAGGAAATTGGAGGCGTTTGAACTGAAAAGGCAAGTCTGTCGGAATAATAGGTATTCTGGGTATTAACACAATATCTCCAGGGCCACATCCAGTTACAATCTTACACTCTATTAAATAATTTTTGAAAGATACTATGACCAAGCGGGTGCGGTTACAAAGTTTTGGAGGATTTAGGTTTCTTAACAAAATAACTGGTGAGTCTAGTTTAAGATTAAGTTTGTGCGGAGGTGCGTCAGACGGATTTAATGAATTAAGAAATTCGGTTGGAAAATGAACTATTTGCTCAGAATCGACAACTGTGTCGACTGAATAGTAAGTCTTTTTAGGGGCGTCAAATTTGCATTGAACAATGTCATTAATTACATAACATTCGTCATTTGTTGGAGTTAAAATAGCTCTCTTCTTAAACCAATCCAATGTTTTCCCACTTACATTTGAAATATCTGGATAGACCTTTTCTATAAGTTCTTCAAGGTTTTTAACAGGTACACAAAGACTTTGATTTATGTCTACTTTACAGTTTTTGTCTGTCATTTGCCCATGACCAATTTGCAGTAGTGTCTTACCGAAAATTTCATTTTCTAGACCTGGGGTCAGCCTCATGTTCTTTTTTAATTGGACATTATAGATATGTTTCCACAACTTTGATCTTTTCAAGCACGCATTTACCTCATCTGCCCTTGTTCCCCTAGAAACCACTGGCAAAATTTGACGAAAGTCTCCAGAAAATAGTACTGTGCATCCACCCATAGATGAAACTTTGTTGCGCAGGTCTTGCAATGTTTTATCTAAAGCCTCTACTCCTGATTTGTGTGCCATTGTAGCTTCATCCCAAACTATAAGCGAGCAGTCTTGCATAACCTTAGCAGTACTGCTTTGTTTAGGAATGTTGCAAATTTTGCATATTTCCTCAGTTACCTTAAGTGGAATTTTAAACATTGAATGAGCAGTTCTTCCTCCATCGAGAAGAGTTGCTGCTATGCCTGAGGATGCAACAGCTAACGCGATTTTCCCTAAAGACCGAACTTTTGCCAATAGAAAATTAATAAGAAAGGTTTTCCCAGTACCCCCAGGGGCATCAAGTAAGAATATTTCACCCTCACAATTAAAAGCAGAACTCAAAACTAAATTATATATACTTTTTTGTTCTGAATTAAGCTTATCTTCATTACGTCTAACAAGTTCAAGTAGTTGATTTTGATCATATGATTTTTCTCTCTCGTATAGTCTATTATTGACAGTGTTAACGTCAGTTATCAGTGCAAGGGAAAAATCGGTAACTGTTTTACCGCAAAGAGAAATTAAAATTTTGTTGAGGTCACACAAAGCCTCATCAAAAATTAATTGATTGTAACCTAAATTTTGATTACCAGCTTCTCGTTTTTTTCTTTGCAATATGTCTTTTGACATACTTTCTTTAAATTTATTCCAAAGTTCAACAGAATCCGAAACTTGACAAAAAGACAAAATTATAGCAAATAAATATCGCATCGAAACAGACGAAGCACTAATTTCTGCTTCCAGTAGCGTTTGTTCCCAAAGTGAATCATCTTCCAACAAACCCAAAGCTTTGTAGGCTGCTTGATAGGAACTAAAAGCCCTACCTTGTACAGTTTTCAAAAATTGGAAAGAAGTTGGACCTTCGACTTTATGTAAAAGCATCCTTAGGTAAAAGCATTCACTATTATTGGGATGAACAACATAAACTCTTCCCAAGGCGTCTCATTTTTTTAAGTTTTCGTAACCCTCAACAGGAGAGCTTATTTTCCTACGTTGGAATTTTTTTGTAGATCCATTCCCCGTGTAATAAGCAGGAACTTCGTCGTAGGTTATAGTTTTGGCGAAATCATCATTTGCACATAACTTTAAAAAAGCCGTTAAAGTCGTATCTGTTGGATTATTAACAATATCACGCACGTTATTTTCGTTGAAATATATCCTTTGGCCGTTTTCTAAATGAACTGATAGATGAGTAATAGTAGGATAGCGATCATGGATATCAAAAGAGAAAATTCTCCACAGAGCTTCCGACGTGCATATGTATCTTCCAGACTGAAATTCTTGAATTTCATCTTTCGAATTTATACCCTTATTTATGTATTTACATACGTATTTAATAGATTTTATAGAACTGCAGTGCTCGACATTGATATAGGCATTAAAAGCTTTTAATAACACAGGGTTATATGGTACCACCCAGCTATTATCAACAGTGTAGTTGCGCAACGATGCTGTTTGACCTCCTTCTGCTGGGGATAAACGGCGATATTTTGGATATCCATCATCCCCACAGGATGTGGTATCTTGAAAAGCTTTTGGATATTTTTTTATACAGCGGTTCTCTTTCATACATGGTCCATGTATCATGTGCTTCACTACCAAATCGTGCAAAATTGGATCGCATTGCTTATTCGGTAATTCGGCGGAAATAACACTATCAACATGATTTGCTGTTATCTTATTTTTTAACCAAAGCAATAAATGCACATGTAGAAGTCCACGCTTTTGCCATTCCACAGTATACATATGGCACTGAGGCGGGCCAAATATATGAGCTTTGTTAATTAATTTTAACAGCTTTTTAATTTTTAAGTTAAAAACTCTATTGATAATATCATAGCGCTGTTGAACAACAGTGTTTGAATCTAAATTGGTTTTAATTTCTTCCCAGTTAGGGTTGCATGTAATTGTTATGAACAAATCAGGCTTCCCATAATTCCTGACATAAGTCATAGCATCTTGCGTTTTTTCATGAAGATATCTAGGGCCGCCTGTGAATGTTGCAGGAAGAATAACTAATTGACCAATTTGATTTGGTTCTTCATTTGATTTTAAAGCATCCTTCAAATGAATATAATTCTCTGCACGTAACTGTTTTTGGTTATTTCGTAAATAAGCCAGACGCTCTGTCTCAATTTTAGCGTATTGATCAACTATGTACTGATTCATTAACATTCCATACTTATGAATCGGGTTGAACAAATTTTCTTTTACCATTAAACGGTAGCAATAAAAGCTCATGCAGGAAACGGTTTTTGAGATAGGCTCTTTCGAATTAGGATCAATTTGTGAAATATTTGTAACCATTTTCACCGCTCAAAATATTAGTGGGTATTGGAGACTATCATAACTACGATGAAGTTCAGAAATTCGAACTAATTGTTGCACCGACGTTTTAAAATTATGTCCCTTTTATTAAATTCTTGACCAGTTAACATGACCGCAACTTCACTGGTACATGGTGCATTGTATCGACCAGGATGACTTCCGACAGGCAGTTTATTTGCATGAATAATTACTCGGAGATCTGGAGTATTTGGTGGAACACTTTCTAAAGCAGTTTTACGCGTTATGTTCATGCAACATGTCTTGCAAAACCCTTACAACTCCTTTGTCAACTACTTGCGCTGCTCTACTACATCCTACGGACGCTTGTGCTTCAGAGTCTGAAATAAAATAAATCTGAAGGAATTGATGCCCTTGGTCTAATTCCGGAAATAAACTACCTGCTAAGTGGTAAACTTGCCCTTGTATCTTAAACGTAGGCATGTAACCACGCTCGACAATTTGATTACTCCGAAATGAAGTAAATTGGAATGCATTGTTGTAGTTCCGTATATTTTGCAAAAAATGAATCGATTTTGGATGATTACCTGTTAATAAGGACTTTAATGGTTCGGGTGGAGGAGGGATTTCTTCTAAATATACTTTTCCACCAAGGCAGCACATGCCAACTGATTCATCTGGATATCTTTTGGCAGAACAAAAACTACAAACAATTGACATATTTCCAATTGAAATATATTGGTCATTTGCATATTCAATCGCAGCATCGTAGCGCATACCCGAAAGCTTTTTTCACGCCACAAATGTTGGCTGGCTTCAAACCGGCGCGCATGGTTTCTAACCCTATTTTGCATCAGGCGCGCCTCCCGCTGACTTTCTGTTTCAATAGTACGTGCATTGCGCTGTCTCTTCGCACGTACAGATAGTACGTCGTTATCAGTACGACGTCGGGCCATGCTTTTAATTAAATTTTTAGATTTAGTAGTCGCTATTTATTCAAAAATTCTCGCAATTTTGAGAAAGCACGAAAAGCGCTCAGTTCTATTCGCTTGCTAATTTGAGAATGATTAATCAGCCCTATCACGCAATCCATCGTAGCAAAGCTACGAATACGAATGTCCGCTACGAATACGAACAATTTGCTATCATTGAATTCATGTGAATTCGAAACTTTTGTTGCCAGACTTATATTTGAATTTTGACATTTCGAAATCAGCTGTGTAGAAGAAAAAATAAAAATTAGGATTAATAAAAGTGGAAACGTTTATATTCAAATTGATTTTACTAACAAAAAATATGTATTCGCTAACGTTTTCATTTATGGTGCTTTAGGATGAACGTGAGAAAAGTCGGCGTGATATAAAAATTCACCGAAAATCACTGAGGGACAGGAGTAACCCTTTCGATGTGGACGAAACAATGTACAATTCATAAATCCATAAAAATTCATTGTTAATTTTTATTAAAATTATTTTTTTAAAACAGGTTTATTAAAAACTATCGCTTAAATAAGGCGGCCTTTACGTATGTCCTCGATGTTCTAGAGAGGAATGCAAGTTCTTCAAGATCGTCGTCTATATCTTTACTTCATCGATTGTCTTCAGTTTTACGGTTTTTAGCTGAAGGAGGCTATCAGCATGGAGTGGGTAAAGACTTCGATATTCCAATGGCTCAGTCAACATTTTGTTGCATCTTAAAATAAGTATTGGGATTGCTTCAGTCTCATTTGTGCCCTCAGTGGATAAACCTCGATTTAAGTGATGTTGAAAAAAGGGAAGCGAAAAAGGATTTTTTCAGAAATACGGATATCCAGGCGCGATTTTATGTGTAGACGGGACACATATTAAAATCGTTGCCCCAACTAAAGATAAGTTTCTCTATTATAACCGCAAAGGATACTTTAGTATCAATGCCATGTTTATAAGTTTGGTGGCAAATTCGCATATCAAACATCTTAACACTCCAGTAGTCGCGCGTACTACAATAGTAGATCACTTGTGTATATACTTTTACGTTTTATGAATAACTATTCGCAAGAAGTCTGAATTTAAGTTCCTAATATGTTTAAAATGAATATTTTTTGGTTGATTTGGTTTTATAATAAACTGTTACTTATTATTATTAAAACAAATTTTTTTATTTACAAATATTTCGTTTCAAACCCTTATGTCTAAAATGTTCTACACATGTAGTACGCGCGACTACTAACGGCACAAAACGGGGCGCGACCACTGGAGTGTTAATCAATGTTTTGCAGATATGTGACAATAAAATGAAAATACGTTATGTCAATGTTCAGTTTCCTGGGAGCAATCATGACTCTCACATATGGAAATTTATTTCTCTGTAGCACAAACCTGTCGTACAAAAATTCCGCTAAACTTAAAAATTTTCCGTTCCGAGTGAATTCAGTGAACGCAACTCTACGAATTTCGAACTTACATTCGGAACTGTTCGAATTGCATGATAGCAGTTTCGTAACTTTCCCGAAAAAACACTCTACGATGGATTGCGTGATAGGGCTGAATAATTTCCAGCAGCTGACCATATGTTACAAAGATGATGCCACTCATGTTGCCTCGCAGAGGAACGGAGTGAGAATTTATTCTTTTATGAAATATCGAACATGCTTGCAAACTGTCGTTCAGCATACAAATACATATGTACATATGGTGTTTTCCGCGACAATACCCATATCCAGCATTCCACTCCATGTCTTGCCGCGCATGCACATATATACACACAATTATATGGAAATATAGGTATTAATCTCTACGTTGATATATACCAGTGGTCGGCATGAGAGGATCTGTTACTGTGTTGGTGAGCACTAAAAAAAAGTAGCCCAGTGAGAAATTGGAATTTAAATTAAGCAAATTTTATGAGCAAAATTATAAAATAAAGACATTTTCGTTCTTTTTCATCTAAATAATTAATAGTATAATGAAAATTAACAAAATGTCTTCAAGGATATATTCCCTATTATCTTTAAAAGACTTATACCACTAATACGTATGGGGCTTTGCGCGAACATGTTGTAATCAAACAAATTTAATTTCTAGCGAGCAGGTTGCGCAAAATTGTTCGCCTTACCGCGGATGCATAGAACATTAATTGATATACATACATATATATACACATGTTTGAACTCTTTTTTTCATTTATGCTTTGCGCTTCTCCTGCATGCAGCAACAGGCGACAATAATAACGAAGCTCGCATAAAACATAATAAAAAATGTTAAACGGATTTTTATTTTAATTTTTGGGTTGGGTTTAGTATCGCGCCGGTTAATTTTGGCTCACTGTAGCTAAACGAGAGAACCAAATTGAAAATTTTAAACACGCATGTATGCTTAAATTATCGAACTTTATTTTAAAACATATTTTATAAAAATCGGTTCTCAAATTTTTCCACAAATTCACTTTAAAAAATGCTATTTTTTGCAAATTTCTCAATATATGCTAATGTATTTTCCTCTGTTGTGCATTGTACCAAACCAATTATGGATACATTTTCACGCACATATATTACTTATGAATTATAAAAACCACTAGTAATGTTTTTTATTACTTTTGATTGTTAATTTCTTTGTAAATCTTTAAATAAAATACACCTTTTTCTGCATTGAGTTCAATAATGCGAAAAACCAAAATGACTGCCTAATTTGAACTGTCAAATTGCCGAGAAAGCACGAACAAAAGGGAATAAATTAAACCCAGTTAGCAACAAATGTGGTAAGTGAACGCGAAAAGGTGTTCAGTGCTAAAATACTGTGGATGGCGTAGCCGGTGTTGGACCGGCCAGGGTTATTTTTTTAAAGCGCGGCCGAAGGCCGCCCACGCAAAAAGGAGTTCTATGCGAAAAAAATTTGATACACCCCGGTGTTGGACCGACCAGGGTTATTTTTTTTTGAAGCGCGGCCGAAGGCCGCCAACGCAGAAAGGAGTACTACACGAAAGTACATCGGTCACCCCGGGTATTCGCTCGACCAGGGTTATTTTTTTAGAGCGCGGCCGAAGGCCGCCAACGCAGAAAGGAGTACTACACGAAAGTACTTCGGTCACCCCGGGTATTCGCTCGACCAGGGTTATTTTTTTTGAAGCGCGGCCGAAGGCCGCCCACGCAAAAAGGAGTTCTATGCGAAAAAAATTTGATACACCCCGGTGTTGGACCGACCAGGGTTATTTTTTTTGAAGCGCGGCCGAAGGCCGCCAACGCAGAAAGGAGTACTACACGAAAGTACTTCGGTCACCCCGGGTATTCGCTCGACCAGGGTTATTTTTTTAGAGCGCGGCCGAAGGCCGCCAACGCAGAAAGGAGTACTACACGAAAGTACTTCGGTCACCCCGGATACCTTTGTATCATTCTTTATTTTGATTTCTTGTCCATACAAAAATGTTGGCTGGGTTGCATTGCTTTCAGTTTGTATGGAAAAATGAGCAAAAACACTGATTTTTGGTCATTTTCAAAGGGCTCCCTACAGGTCTATAGGGGCTCTAGGGGGTCGAGGGGGGGTTTATTAAAAAGTTCGATCCTTTCCCTTTCCAATGAGGGGGCGTGAGGGGGGGTAGCCCCCCCCCCCCTATTTTTCTCCATAAACGATACTAAACCGGCGCGATACTAAACATTTCCCTAATTTTTTTTTCGTATTAATATTAATATGAACAATGCAATAACTGATGCAATTTGCTTAAGAAATGTTCAATTCATTACATCGTATTTTTCCTTTCTAAATTGATGCAGTAGTTTTAAAGATATTGGAGTGTGAAGAAAAAATTAGTCTATTTTTGAGGTTTTTTTGCTTATTGTCGCGCCTTTATAAGGCAAAATATTTTTTAAGGTATCCTACGTTGGAGAGGAGGGTTTGCAAAAAACCGGAATAAAATCGGTTAAGATTTAGCTGAGCTGTGAGGTAACATACACATTTTAAGGCTTTATTTTATTAGATGTAAAGATTGGATTTTAACTAAAATGTGATATGGAATAAAGTTATTTTTGCACTATTTAATGAATGAATGAATGAAAGTTGAGGAATGTACTGCGACCTTTGGTCTATTGTGCCCTCTCCTGACTCACATTGTCTCACTCAGCCCCAGCGCATGAATGAAATCCAACAGCTTGCCGATTGCTAGTGAGGCAATGTGATCCCTATCCGGAAATATCGATCCAAGGGCCTTCGCCCTGCGTCTCCAGACTGCTGTGCAGTCGATCAGCAGGTGCTCCAGGGTTTCAGGCTCCCTATCGCAGAACCGGCAACTTGCACCAGAGGATAGGCCCATGCAGTGGCCAGTGTACCATGCGACCAGTAACCTGAGTTTGTTCCTTTGGAGGTTTATTACCGTTTTGAACCTTTTCAGGTTGTAACCCCCCAGGCACCCAGATTAGGTGTACCTGGTTCTGTTCTGCAAGGCTGTTCAGCCCTTCCCTGCACTCCTGCACTAATAGCGATTTGACCTCATAGGAAGAGATCGCCTTTAGCGCCGCTTGACTATTGCTGAGGATGGCTATTCGCTCATTACGATAGTTGCAAAGGATGTTAATATCAATACACTCGCTAATTGCACAAACTTCTGCCTGAAAAATGCTCGGGAACTCTCCCATAGGTATGGAGAGCTTAGTGCGTGGGCCCACATTCCCTGCGCCGATTCCCTCCGACATTTTCGAGCTATCAGTGTACCACCTTAGCGTGCTATTCCCCAGCATCAGTTCGAGGTTGGAATCATCCCATTCGTCTTTGCTGCCAAGGGTGACCTTAAATCTTTTCCTTAATTTAACCGTTTTTGTAGTGTTGTCCCTCGGGAGGAGGGCCAATGGTAAGCGGCCACTTATCTTCTCCATCCTCCGGGACGAGACTACCTTGCCAATTCTACACCCCTCCGCCGTTATTTGCAGAAGTGTGTGCTCGGCTACCTGACCGATAACCAAATGAAGCGGTGTCAGTTCAAGCAAAGCCTCCAGTGCCGCCGTTGGACAAGTTCCCATTGCACCCGTCATGCAGACACAGGCTAGACGCTGTAGCTCCAAGTTTTGTCTTAACCGAAGTTTGAGACGCTACTGAGGCCCATGCCACCGCCCCATATGTGATTATCGGTCGCACTATCATGGTGTACAACCACCTAACGATCCTTGGCTTACAGCCCCAGGACTTTCCTGCCAGTCGATTGCACACCATTAAAGCTTTTGTCGCTTTGACCACGGTCAGGTTTACATCGCAGAGTGGAGTCCAGCATCAAACCCAGGTATTTGACACTGTTGATCATCTCTATCTCCCTTCCCCCAAGTGAGAGATTCCTAAGACCGGGTAGGAACCTGCGTCTCGTAAACGGGACTACGGTCGTCTTGGAGGGGTTGATACTCAGTTCAACCCCCCTACACAACCCCTTCGCTAGATTTAGACTTCTCTGGACCAAATCACAGAGAGTGTCCTCATATTTGCCTTTCGCCATTATTACAATGTCGTCCGCATACCCCTGGCAGCGGATCCCATTGTCCGTTAGCAGTGCTAACAGGTCGTCCACGACTAGACTCCATAATAGGGGGGATAGCACACCTCCCTGTGGGAAGCCTCTAGTTGTGCCGAGACGGATTCTTTTATCACCTAATGTGGTCTCAGCAACCCTGGTGCGCAGTACGGCTTCTAACCATCTGCGCCCCGGTGCTGCCACATTCCTTTTCTCCAGTGCCCTGGCTACAGTCTTGTGAGACGTATTGTCAAAGGCACCTTCGATATCCAAGAACGCGTAAAGCATCACTTCCCCATGCTCCAGTGAACTCTCTATCTCAGAGGTCAGCTGGTACAGGGCAGTGCTCGTTGATCTGCCCGCTCTGTAGGCGTGTTGAGCCGCATGCAGCGGTGCTCTCTTCAGCGCCTTAATCCCTTTTTCCTGGTCCACGATCTTCTCCATAGTTTTTAGTAGGAAAGATGTTAGGTTGAATGGCCTGAAAGATTTCGCCAATGAGTAGTCTTTCCTACCTACCTTGGGTATGAAGATCACCTTCGCTGTCCTCCATATCTCGGATATACGCCATTGCGAGGCTCTCTCTCAGCAGCCGTATCAGGTGGGGCAATAAGAATTGCTCACCCTGTTGTAACAGCGCCGGAAAGATGCCATCCACCCCCGGAGACTTGAATCTCTCGAACGAGGCCATTGCCCACTTGATGGAGTCCGCCGTAAACAGCTGTTTGGCGATACTCCAATCCCCGCGGGATGGCCTGTGTTCGGTCATAGGAGGACACTGGTCTTCCCGAACTGTCTCCGGGAAGTGCGCCCGCAGAAGCTCCGTGGCTCTGTCCTCTGCGCTGGTCGTGAACGTCCCATCGTTCCTTTTAATTGCTATTACTGCATCGTTTGTGCCCCTCGCCAGAGCCTTGTGCAGCCTGGCTGCTTCTGGCGTAGTGGCGACATTCTCGCAGAATCTCCTGAAGCTGGTCTGCTTTGCAGACCTGATCTCCTTATTGTATATAGTGAGATAGCTCCTATACTCAGCCCAGACCCCCGTACGTTTTGCCTTATTGAACAGGCTGCGTACTTTTTCCGGAGGTCTCGTAGTTTCCTGGACCACCAGGGGCAGTTACGTCTGTCTCCGGGCACTTTTAGGGGGCAACTGCCATGATAGGCGTTAATCAAAGACCCATTCAGCTCGGATAACCTAATCTCCAGACCCGGACCTGAGACGCTATTATCAATATCATCGGCATACGCCAGCAGCTGTACACTCTTATAAAAGATTGTACCTGCTCGATTAAGTTCTGCAGCTCGAATAATTTTCTCCAGCAGCAGATTGAAAAAGTTGCACGATAGGGAGTCGCCTTGTCTTAAACCTCGTTTGGTATCGAACGGCTCGGAGAGGTCCTTCCCGATCCTGACGGAGCTTTTCGTGTTGCTCAACGTCAGTTTACACAGCCGTATTAGTTTTGCGGGGATACCAAATTCAGACATCGCGGCATAAAGGCAGCTCCTTTTCGTGCTGTCGAAAGCAGCTTTGAAACCGACGAATAGGTGGTGCGTGTCGATTCTCCTTTCACGGTTCTTTTCAAAAATTTGGCGCATGGTGAATATCTGGTCGGTTGTTGATTTTCCAGGTCTAAAGCCACACTGATAAGGTCCAATCAGTTTGTTGACGGTGGGCATTAATCTTTCACACGATACGCTCAACAGAACCTTATATGCGATGTTGAGGAGGCTTATCCCATGTTAGTTGGCGCACACTGTGTGTCTCCTTTTTTATGGATTGGGCATAGCACACTTAAATTCCAATCGTTGGGCATGCTTTCATCCGACCATATTTTACAAAGAAGCTGATGAAAGCTCCTTATCAGTTCTTCGCCGCCGTGTTTGAATAGCTCGGCCGGCAATCCATCGGCCCCTGCCGCTTTGTTGTTTTTCAGGCGGGCAATTGCTATTCGAACTTCTTCATGGTCGGGGAATGGAACGTCTGCTCCATCGTCATCGATTGCGGTATCGGGTTCGCCTTCTTCTGGTGTTGTGCGTTCACTGCCATTCAGCAGGCTGGAGAAGTGTTCCCTCCATAATTTGAGTATGCTCTGGGCATCGGTGGCTAGATCACCTTGGGGGGTTCTACAAGAGTATGCTCCGGTCTTGAAACCTTCTGTAAGCCGCCGCATCTTTTCGTAGAATTTTCGAGCATTACCCTTGTCGGCCAGCTTATCAAGCTCTTCGTACTCACGCATTTCGGCCTCTTTCTTTTTCTGTCTACAAATGCGTCTCGCTTCCCTCTTCAACTCTCGGTATCTATCCCATCCCGCACGTGTTGTGGTCGATCGTAACGTTGCGAGGTAGGCAGCCTGTTTTCTCTCCGCTGCGACACCGCACTCCTCGTCGTACCAGCTGTTCTTTTGCATTTTCCGAAAACCAATGGTTTCGGTTGCAGCTGTACGTAAGGAGTTTGAAATGCCGTCCCACACTTCCCTTATACCGAGTTGTTGACGAGTGCTCTCAGAGAGCAGGAGTGCAAGTCGAGTAGAAAATCTTTCGGCTGTCTGTTGTGATTGCAGCTTCTCGACGTCGAACCTTCCTTGTGTTTGTTGGCGTGCGTTTTTTGCTGCACAGAGGCGGGTGCGAATTTTGGCTGCAACAATACAGTGGTCCAAGTCGATGTTAGGACCTCGGAGCGCATCTAAAACACTGGAGACGTGTCTTCCGTCTATCACAACATGATCGATCTGGTTGGTGGTTTTTCGACCCGGAGACAGCCAGGTAGCTTGATGTATCTTCTTATGCTGGAATCTGGTACTAAAGATAACCATATTTCGGGCCCCAGCGAAGTCGATCAGCCTCAACCCATTTGGGGATGTTTCCTCGTGGAGGCTGAATTTACCGACCGTAGTGCCAAAGATACCTTCTTTGCCCACCCTGGCGTTGAAGTCGCCAAGCACGGTTTTGACATCGTGTGCGGGGTATCTCTCATAAGTGCGCTCCAAGCACTTATAAAAGGCATCTTTGGTCACATCGTCCTTCTCTTCCGTCGGGGCGTGGGCGCAAATCAGCGAAATGTTGAAGAACCTCGCTTTGATGCGGTTTGTGGCTAGACGTTCATTCTCCGGTGTGAATGATAGTGCTCGGCGACGGAGTCTCTCTCCCACAACGAATCCAACACCAAACTTGCGCTCCTTTATATGGCCACTGTAGTAAATGTCACAAGGACCTACTCGTCTCTGTCCTTGCCCCTTGTCCCGTCCATCGCATTTCTTGGACGGCGGTGATGTCAGCCTTTGTTTTCACGAGGACATCAACCAGCTGGGCAGCGGCACCTTCCCAATTAAGGGACCGGACATTCCAGGTGCATGCCCTCAATTTGTAGTCCTTATTTCGTTTGCCATAGTCGTCATCAAAAGGGGGGTCTCTCATCCGAGGCTGTTTACACTTTTTCATTGGGGGTGTTTTTTTTACGTGGCGGGTCCCAAACCCAGCGCACAACCCTATGCAGGGGATGTTTCGCCTTCTCATGCTAGCTCGCCTTCAAACGGATGTTCTTAGGCTACCCAGAGGATACTTGGTCAAAGACCGGAAGTCGTGAGCTGCTTGAGTCATATGTAAAAGAATCGTTTCTGGCCACTCCCAAGTGAGTGGCGATCAGTGAACTTTGCTCACTTCGTGAACTTCTACACATGGCTCCATCCTCCGACTGACTTAATAGAGTAAAATATCGTGGTGTGAATACAATACCTATGTCCATTTTTTAGTTAATAATATGACTGTTAATGTGTCAATCTGATTATCAACATGCCACCTAAAAAGCTAATTGTAAACAACACATGTGGTAGCTGTTCTGAAAACGTAAGAAAAAACACCAAAAGATTGAGATGCTATCTGTGCCACAAGTGGTTTCATTCCAGATGTCTGAACCTCAGTAATGCTGAATTTGACGCAATAGCTACAAACATCAAGGTAAATCGTATCTTATGGAGGCGTCTGAAATGCAATGATTTGGAGGTTAGTGTAAGACATTCTGATGACTCGGAGGATGAAAGTGAGAATGACAACGTTGATAGACTTGAAAAAGTCCTAAATAAACAATTTGAAGAATTTGCCAAAAAATTGTATGACAATCTTAAAAACATTAAATCATCTATTAGTGAAAGTATCACCGGGTTAAAAAAAGAAGTTAAAGCGCTCGTCAAGCAACATGCCATCACCGATAAAAAATGCACGGGTCTGAGTGACCGTATTACAACTATTGAAAAGAATTTATGCTCCTACCAAATCTAATCATCATCACCATCTTCTCCTGAGGACATCATAGAAGAAATTAATGATCGTAAGAAGCGTGAGTCAAACGTCATCGCTCTTGAAATTTCAGAGTCAACCAAAGCTACTGACATCGACCGACTGGAAGATGATAAAGTATCACTCTCAGCTGTATTATCGGATGAATTATCTGCTAAGTTAACTGGATTCAAAATCCGAAGACTCGGACGTCAGACACCTAACCGTACACGTCCTCTGCTTATAGAGACCCAGTCAGTTGCTGATGCCAGAGAAATCTTTAAACTAAACCAGAGTGAGAGCTCTCAAGTTAGATTCAAACCAGACCTAACCCCTGCACAACAGACTCACCTTAATGATTTACGCTCTCAATTAAACACTCTAAACAATAATGGTGACACAAGTAAAACCATCAAGTATATTCATGGCATATCGCAGATAGTTAAAAAAAAATTTCGCCCGCTCAGTGAAAAGGAAGAGACTCGAAGCTCTTCAAGTAATTTATCAAAACACGCGGAGGCTCCGAATAACTAAATAAATTTTTCACAATGTCGACCTCATTTGTATTACTGGATCATGGTTACACCCATCGATTCACGATGGCGAACTAATCGAAAGCACTTACACAATTTTTAGGCATGATAGGGATCCAGTTCTGTCCGGTCTAGAACGAGGAGGTGGAGTTTTCATCGCAGTCGAACGCCACTTTCAAGCTGAACTAATTGATCAACATAACCTTGAGCTCGTCTTCGTCAACGTAAAAGATGCTTCCCATGATATCATTGTTGGCTGTGTCTACATGCCACCTCTCTCAAACTTTGATTCCTATACTAATATACTCACTCTGCTCTATTTTATAAGCGATAATTTTAAAAATACGAAACTATTACTTGTTGGCGACTTCAATTTGCCTAGTAGTGTCCCCCGAAGGGACTGTGAAGGGATTCTCCAAGATGGTTTAGCTTTACTTGTATGCACTCAAGTAAACAACACAAGCAACTGTGATAACACTTTTCTGGATCTCTGTTACAGTAATATTGAAATTAGTGTTGACAAAACCCTACCATTTGTTGAAGAGGACAAATATCATCCGGCTCTCTCTATCAGTCTTAATTTTCGACCTAATCTTACATCACCGAGTCCACCTACATACTCCTTCAAGAAAGCCAATTATCATATTCTCAACGTTTTTTATCACCAGGTTAACTGGGTAGGAATGTATGAAATAGACACTATCGACAATGAAATTGCTTGGTTTTATAACAAGCTAGAGGAAGGCATTACCCTATATGTGCCTGTACATAAGAATTATGTCAGTAATTACCCTAATTGGTTCTCTTTTGAGCTTATCAACAGAATTAAGCTCAAAAATGCGGCTCACTCACAATACAAAAACTCTAATAACCAACGAGATTACGCTCGCTTCAGCATGTTAAGGCGTGATTGCAAAACTTTAAGTATTGAATGCTACAGAAAATATGTTGACAAAATAGAGAACATGGTTCAGTCTGACACAAGTGCGTGTGAAAGTTCATCAAGGATAAGAAGTACAATAGTGTGAACATTCCATCCGAGATGTCGTGGCTCGATCAATCTGCTACCACTGGTGAATCAATCAGTAACCTGTTTTCCTCATACTTCAAAACAACATTCACTGATGATAACAATAATGATCGAATTAACAAAAATACAGTGATCAATGACCCAAAACCAACCTCGATAATCTGGAAATCAAATGTGAAGATGTTCTCAAACAATTACTCAAGCTGAACCCTAACAAAGGTGCTGGACCTGACGGTATACCAAATGTTTTCCTTAGAAACTGCGCTACTGTGCTCTGTGAACCTATTACTCACATATTCAATAGATCTTTGCAGCTTGGCACCTTCCCTAGCGCATGGAAGCTGTCGTGTGTCAGTCCAATCTTCAATAGTGGCCAGAGAACTGATGTTTCCAACTACAAGCCTATATGCATTTAATCAGCGTTGGCAAAACTATTTGGAAAGCTGGTCCTCTCTCAACTTACTGCTGCCTTTAAAGATATCATCACGACAAGACATCACGGATTTACAGGTGGCAGATCAACCACGTCCAATCTTTTCTCTTACACTAATTTCCTACTCAACACTTTGAATGATGGTCTCAAGGTTCACTAAATATATACTGACTTTAGCAAAGCCTTTGATCGTGTAAATCACAGAATTCTTGTTTCTAAGCTTCAAGTCTACGGAGTCTACGGCAATGCCTTGGATTGATTATATTCCTACCTGGTAAACAGATCCCTACAAGTTAGTTAGTTGATGGATATATGTCTGAGGAATATAAGGTTACATCTGGATTGCCACAGGTATCCCACTTAGGACCTCTGCTTTTCAACATCTTTGTCAATGATATTGGCAAAAATCTCCTGTCAGAATACCTGCTATACGCAGATGACCTCAAGATCTACAGAACCATCAAAAATGAGCTAGTTGTCCAGCTGACATTGACAAACTCTCGGCCTCTTTCGCGCTCTCACAGCAATATTGCCACCAGTTATAAACTAAACGGTCACAACCTGCAAGAAGTTCCCGACATGAAAGACCTGGGCATCATCATAGACAACAAACTCACTCGAAGCATATAACCAAGATCACACTCTAAGCTTTCAAGGTTCTTGGATTAATCACGAGAACAGGCAAAGAGTTTCGCTATCCCTACACATTGATACGTCTATATTGCCAACTAGTTCTACCCATACTTGAGTACGGCACTGTAGTCTGGTCTCCTTACACTGATGTCTCAATCAACAGATTGGAGAAGGTCCAAAACAAATTCTGTAAATCTCTATCCTTCCATACAACCTTGAGGTCGCAAGTACTCTCCACTGATGATATTCGTTCATGCTATAAATTCAACAGCCTAGCTACACGTCGTCAAGTCGCTGACCTAGTCTTTTACTTTAAGGTTGTTAACAACCTAATTGATGTCCCAGAGATTCTTGGTAGTTTTGAGTTTGCTCCTACCGCATTCTCGCTGAGACAATCACGGAAACTTAAAACAACAAAGACACAGAAAAACTACGTCTTCCATGGACCTCACAACAGGATTGCTAACCATGTAAATTCACTTCACCAGAACATCGATTTCTATGGAGGCTCCCTCAGTTCATTCATCAATAATATAAAGGACAAACTCCTTCCATACCATTAATTTGATCATTGTAATATTTACAATTTTACAATACCTTATTATTATATTTTTTCTCTTTTTTCTTTTACTTATAAAAGTAACTGTTGTACATATATTGCCGATTGGCGTTAATTTGTTAAATAAATAAATTATATATCGGGGAAATAGTTGATTTTTTGAACTTTAAATGCAAATATCTCAAAAACCATAAGTCAGCTGCAACTATATATGAAATTAAAAATAACTTTATAGGTTCCGTAAATACTAAACAATGAGTGGGGAGCATACATCGATGTCTAGGGACAATAATAGCAACAAAATGTAGGCTAAAAGCCGCTAAAACTATTCTAATTACTTTTGATTTATGTAAATAATCATTAGTGTACGTAAACTTTTTTGATATAAATTATTCCCGCTTAAGCATTAACAACAATTTTATTTTATTGGTGTAAATAAATATTTTTTATGCTATATTAAATGTTAAATATACATCTTTTGAAATGGATAGAAAAAAACACAATTTATTAATTTTACAAACAATAAACGTGTCGTAATTTAATACATAGAACTGGTGTATGTAAACTTTATTGGTCCACTGTACATGTTCAATGGCATTTAAGTCTGATAATTGTGGAGGTGGTTGCAATAATTTAGGAAAGTTGTGGATTAACCACATCTTCGCCACTTCGGAAGTATAATTGGGATCGTTGTCCTAGTAAAAGGCAAAATTGCTCGCGATACCCAATTTATACTATGTTCGGACCGAAATTGAAAACATTTTGAAAACACATTTGTATGTTGTGGAATGTAAGTCGTTCGGACCGACAATGTGTGTTTTCGATAAGTTTTCACTGATAACTATCAATATGGGGATTTTCTCTCTCTTGCAAGAAGACACAAAATCCAAAAATCCTATACCGAAATATGCAAGGCCAAAAAAGCACCCATTGCAGAATCTAGTGATATATGACGGCACGAAAATAAACATGGGTTTTGGTCTGCCATATTTTACAGCCATTGCAAATAAATTTTTGATTATGTTTGTTGTGCCGTTGCAACAAGAAGAAAATTCTGCAATTGGTTTTGCAAGAACAAGAGAATCCCCTTAGCAGTGAGCAGCTGTATTTGTATATGGAATGTAAAACCAGTTTTTCCCACGAAAACATTTTTTCAATGTCGGTCGAACATAGTATTTATTAGTTGCACTTTGCTTAACATTTGCCTTTAGTATATCAGGATACGCGAACCTACTCATATTTCCCTCGACAAATGTTAAGTTTCCCACTCCTGCACTGGACATACAGCTCTAAACCGTCCAAGAACCACCACTGTGCTTTACTGTGGCATGTGTATTTTTACGTTCGAATTCTGTGTTCGGTTTTCTCCATACGTAGCTCCTGCCATCAGAATCATGTTAGTTAAATTTACTTTCATCAGTAAATAAAACCAATAATACCAAATATTTAATCAAATTCATCACATTAGTTAACTTTAAATTGTCCCACGCCCCCTCCAAAAATTCTCTGCTTTTGATAAGTATTATTTAGCAAAATTTTGCCGCTTTGCTTTGTTTTACAGTACGGATTGCTTCGGCGCACACTGTTTTTCGGCAAAAAGTTTTAATTTTGGAGCGCTAACAAAAGGACGCACTTTCACTTCTTTCAATATTCGGCGCTCATCAAGGGAATTAAGCTTCTTTCCTTGACCTTCCTTACTTTTGTTGGGCAAAGGAAATTCTTTGAAATATCGCGTCACAATATTCTGCACTGTGAATCGGGGTTTTCCTGTTTTTTTTGGGGAATTTCGCGAATTGATAGCCCTTCAGAATGAAGTTTCACCGCTTTTCGAAATTTGCTTGCTTTCCATTGCACAAAACACTTAAATATAACATACGATGAATACACAATGAGTATTTATTGAAATAAAAGCGCAGAACTTATTTCAGTTCCAAGAAATAAGGGTGTCCCATTTTGCACTTGACATTCAAATCGTATGTGTGTATGTTTGTTTTGCCTTAGTTCCCATGAAGTTGGGCGATGGTTACCGAGCTTACGAGAAATTAGTAGTTAATATAAGTTCAAAACATGTTGCTTACTTTTTATTAAAAAAATGTATATTTTTCACTTAAACTGGAGGCCTTTTTTGTAGCATAGTGCGGTGTCCCATTTTGCGTTTGAGCCACTGTACATTAAAATTAAATAAATATTAAACATATTTTCATATGTTTAAATTAAATAAATATTAAACCTAAATTAAATAAATATTAAACATATTTTCATCAATATTTTGTCGCCCCGCCTTTATTTTTTAATACAGCATTTGCTCTTTCAGGCAAGTTTAGAATGCATTTTTGTATCATGCTGTGCAATTCGACGTTATTTGTCTAGACATCTTTAATGTTTCGCTTTAAAATGTCAATTGTTGTGCTACTTCATTCATTCCTTTCGTTTAAGATATGGCCAACAGTTCTCGATTGGATTTAGGTCTGGAGAATTGCCGGGCCAAAGCAGGACTTTCAAATGCAATTTATTTAGGAAATTCATGCTTTTCCCAGCTGTGTGGCCTGGAGCCCCATCTTGCATTCTTCTGCCGGAAAGTTAAGTTGGTTAAAATAAGGCATCAACGTATCTTTAAGTGCAGACATGTATTGGATAGATCGCATTGTGCTTTCAATAAATTGTATGGGACCAGGATCTTCTGTAGAAATGCAGTCCCAAATCATCACTGAAAGCGGGTGTTTTACCCTGGGAAGAACACTGGAGCTCATTCACTGCTTCCAAATGGCATTCATCGCTAAAAATAAACTTTAAAAAAATTTTAAATACAATTTTAATATGCTTACTATTGTGAGGTTAAATAAATAAAGTAAATAAAAATAAAGGAATGTAAATATTTTATAAATGTACCTTGCTCCAATAACTGGAATCATAACTTTTGTGCAGCTGGGCACAACAGCACTCTTCGCTGGTTTCCTGCATTTTTAGCCGTTTTTGTAATATCTTCTGGGAAGAGTATGAAGCGATGTCTTAACGCCGGCGCTTTTAGCGTTTTGTAAAATATTTTGTTCTGACGCAGTTCTAATCATATAAGTTTTTTAATAATCATAATAAGTTTTTTTTCAGCCACCTATGTTTTAGAAATACCAACAATTTTGCTAGTTCCTGAGTAGCTCGAAGATTCTTCTTTCAAAAGAGCTACAAGATGTATTTTCTTGTCTAATAATGCTGCCAATACAGCTTTTAATTGAGCAACCCCATAGTTGGGCTCCGTAGGCCCAAACTGGCTTTAGAACTTGATTATATAGTAACAGTTTGTTTTGATTTGATAGCGTGAATTTCTTGCCAAATAAGTGGTAAAGTTTGCAAATTTCATATCAAGCTCGCTCCTTTTTTTATATGCTCTTTCCAGCATAGCTTAGCATCTAAGGTGATACCAAGGTACTTAGTACTGTTATGATGTATAGGAATGTTATTTATATAAATTGGACAAAAAGCCGCCATTTTCAAGGTAAAGTCGTCATTAATTGATTTGGTGTCGTTTAATTTGATGCGCCACTTAGGAATTGCGTTAACTGCTGTCTGCACTCGTCGATTAGATATTGAAGTTGACTCTCCAGCTGCTAACAAAGCTGTGTCATCCGCAAATGTCGCTGTCATATAACTGGAGTCAGATGGGAGGTCACTGGTATAAAATAAATAAAGCATTGGCCCCAACACGCTTCCCTGAGGAACACCCGCTTCTATTGGTTGCAAGTTTAAGTATGCATCCTCTTGCTTAATGCGGAAGTATCTATCTTTTAAGTACGAAGCACTTATTTCGAAAAATTGTGTGGGTAGCATGTATTTCAATTTGAGCTGCAGCCGCGTATGCCAAACATTGTCAAAATCTTGAGACGCGTCTAAGAAGGCCCCTGTACAAACGTTCTTTTTATCAATTGTATTTTCAACGAAATTAACGATTCGGTGTACCTGGTCAATTGTTGAATGGTGGTGACGGAAGCCATATTGATGTGTTGGTATAAGGTATTTATGAACGATTATTGGTTTGAGCCTATTTATGACTACATTTTTGTACACCGAAATTGGTCTATATTATGTAATATCGTGTACTGGCTTACCCGGCTTAGGTATCATTATGACTTCAGATACCTTCCATAGCGATGGCACGTATCTTAGGCATAATGCGCTGTTTATAATGTTTACAAGTTTTTTTTTATAAAATTCTTTGGTAAATTGCATAATATTTCTCCAGTTATTAATTCGTACCCATGTGCTTTTTTGAGTCTTGTGTTTCCGATAAGATTTTTAATTTATTTAATAGTAACAGGAAATACTGATGTGTCGATACAACCAACTACTTTCACAGTTTATCTCATACCCATCGTAAATGTGTTTCTCAATTGATTTGCAAATACGGCAGCTTTTTGTTCATTTGTTTTGGCCCATGCAGTTTCATTTAGTTTTAATGGTGCTACATGTTTTATTTGTTTATTAATATTTCTTGCAGCTTTTCAGAGTGAATAGTCAGTGGATTTATCAGCTATGAGTTTAGCCAGATAAGTTTTGAATGAAACATTTTTAAACTCTTTAATTTGTGCTATTAGTTTTGCTGTACGTTTATTAAGCTCAGTTTTGAGAGCAGAGAGCCATCTCCGTCGAAGCTTGTGCTTTTTATGGATACTTTCTAAGATGTGTTTTGGGTATTTGGTACCACATACATTCACGCGGGTATTTGGTGTACTCTTCCACGCAGCGTTTTGAATTATTTTTGTGAAATCTTCAACCTCACAGCCCAGCTCACTACCATATGTGCTTAAGTTTTCGGTCGACTTAATATTTCAACATATTTTTAAATTTATACTAATTAGTGCATAATAATAGGCTTTTCATACAGAGTTAGCACTGGAGAATGGTCAGAGCTTAGGTCTGAGCAATCTTTTATACATAAATTGAGTTTCGGTATTTTATTGATTATAAAGAAGTCCAGAAGGTCTGGCAATTTCTGACTATCTGTAGGCCAATAAGTGGGTCTTCCTGTAGAAACAAAATTGCATCCAACTGCTTGGTTGTAGTCGAACCAGATCCCAATGAGTGTGTTTCGCGTTCCGTCATATTTTTTTTAATAAATTCATATAAGTTTCTATTTTTATATTATGTCTAGGTGAACTATACAGAGCAATAAGATCAATGGGTGATTGTGCAGTTTAATGAAGTTGTTGTAGCTTGAATTTCTTTCGTCTTAATCGGATCTTCATCGCAGTGTTCAATAATGCTTTTGATAATTATAGCGCTCCCTCCTCGTGCTGAGTTTGCCGGGAGTGGTGTGTGATATAATTCATAATTTTTAAATTTAAAATATGGTTGGTTTGTAAAATGCGTTTCAGATAATGTGCCCAAAAAATAAGGTGACATTGTATTTATTTTGAAAATTCTTTATTTATTCTTCCAAATCAATTTCATCATTTCACTTCAAAGTAATCCCCTCTCGATGCAATGCACTTATGCCAACGGATTTTCCAATCTTCGAAACACTGGTTGTAGTCACATTCCGGGATGGCCTTCAGTTCCGTCTTCACTGCGACTTGAATCTCCTCCATCGTATAAAAACGCCGTCCCCGGAGCGGGCTTTTGAGCTTGGTGAACAGCCAGAAGTCGCACGGCACCAGATGAGGTGAATACGGTGGTTGCGGAACGATATGGGTTGAGTTTTTGGCGAAATGATCTCGAATTACGAAGGCAGTATGGGATGGTGCATTATGGTGGTGTAAAAACCAAGAATTGTCTTTCCACAATTCCGGCCTTTTTAGGCGGATAGCGTTACGCAAACGACGCATAACGTTCAAATAATACTCCTCGTTGACTGTTTGACCGGTTGGAAGCAATTCATGATACACAACACCATGATAATCAAAGAAAACAGTCAACATGACCTTGATTTTTGAGTGACTTTTGCGCGATTTTTTTGGTCTCGGCTGTCTTTTGGCACGATATTCGCTCGATTGATCGGTTGTTTCGGGGTCGTAAGCATAGAGCCAAGTCTCATCGCCAGTTATAATGCATTTCATGACACCCTGGTGGTCGGAAAGCATCGTTTCACACACTTCAACGCGACGTCTTTTTTCCAAAAAATTCAATGTTTTCGGTACCAGTCGAGATTTGACGCGCTTGAGGCCCAAAACATCCTTCAAAATGGTATTGGCTGAGCCTTTCGATATGCCAACTTCATATGCGAGGTCTCTAATTGTTAATCAACACCAAATCTTTGATTTGTTGAATGTGAGCTTCGTCGGTTGAGGTTGATGGTCGCCCTGGACGCCGACACGTTCACTTGTAAACATTTTTCACCAAAGGCTTTCTGCACCATCCTCAACGTATCCGCAGCAGAAAATTGATTCCGTAAACAAAATTTAATGCAAATTCTTTGCTCAACAAATTTCGACATCGCAAAAAACGAAAAACTCACTTTTAGCAGCTCACAATCACGAATGAATGTTTTGACATGAAATTTGACATAAATGTGACTGACAGTACTACCAACCTAAAAAAAATAATTCACCAAATCCTTCGACGCACGCAGTTTAAATTCAAATGTCACCTTATTTTTTGGGCACAGTAGTACATATGTATGTATGTAATTATTAAATGAAAAATTGATGCAACACAACAAAACATAGAGATTCACTCAAATTATAATAAATATATTTTTTCTGTAAAAAATAAAACAAATCAACATATTGAACTCAGTAAAAATTAAAAAAATTACAGTACTTTTCAAGGCTAATATATTCATTATAAAATAGATAGACAATAGACAATAGAATTAATTGAGGTATGCACTGCGACCTTGGGTCTATTGTGCCCTCTCCTAACTCACAGGAACTCACCAAGCCCCAACAAATCGATAAATTCTAGTATTTTGCTGGGAGCTAGTGAGTCGATGTGATCCCTATCCGGAAATGTAATTCCAAGGGCCTTAGACCTGCGTCTGCAGACTGCAATGCAATCGATCAGCAGGTGCTCCGGGTTTCAGGTTCCCTGTCGCAGAACCGGCAGTTAGAGCAAGAGGCAAGTCCTAAGTTGAACAGGTGCCTTTTCAACTTGCAGTGGCCGGTGTAGAATGCGACCAAGAGCCTGAGCTTGATCCTTGGGAGGTTGATTATTGATTTAAACCTTTTGAGGTTGTACCCCCCTATCAGCAACTTGGCATGCCGCATGCCATGCGCCCGTTGCCAATGACCTTCTCTGCCCTCTCTTTCCTCCTTACGGAGCAGCTCCTTTATCGTGTGGGGGCCCACCCCGGTGAACGGTTCGGGCCCTACCATATTTGTGGAGGCTGCAGAGCGGGCGAGCTCGTCAGCCAATTCATTTCCGGCTATGTCTCTATGACCAGGTACCCAAACTAGGTGCACCTGATTCATTCCCGCCAGGCTGTTTAGCCGTTCTCTACACTCCTGCACTAGCAGCGATTTGATCTCGTAGGCCGAGATCGCTTTTAGTGCCGCTTGGCTATCGCTGAGTATGGTTATCCGCTCATTGCGATAGCCGCGGTGGAGGTTTATCTCTGTACACCGACTTATGGCTAAGACTTCGGCCTGGAAGATACTGGGGAATCTACCCATCGGTATGGATAACCTTGATCCGTCGGTGTACCACTTCAGTGTACTGTCCCTCAGCAACAACTCAAGAGTGGAGTCACTCCACTCGCTCTTGCTGCCAAGGGTTACCTTGAATTTCCTCGTAAAGTTAACTGCCTTTGTAATCCCGTCCTTCGGGAGGAGGGCAATTGGATTACTGCCACTTATCACCTCCATCCTCTGGGACGAGATTATTTTTCCTTTGCCGCATCCCTCTGCCGTTTTTTGCAGAAGTGAGTGCTTGGCTACTTGGCCGATCACTATGTGGAGCGGTGTGAGTTCCAGCAGGACCTCCAGCGCCGCTGTTGGGCAGGTTCGCATAGCGCCCGTCATGCAGACGCATGCGAGCCGTTGGAGCCTCGATAGTCTCATCACCACCGAGGCCTGTGCCGCCACAGAGGCCGCTCCATATGTCACGATCGGTCGCACAATCATGGTATACAACCACCTGACAATCCTTGGATTGCAACCCCAGGATTTACCTGCCAGCCGATTGCACACCATTAGAGCCTTTGTCGCCTTGACCATGGTTTGGTCCACATGCTGCTTCCACCGCAAAGTGGAATCCAGAGTGAGACCGAGATATTTAACATTGCTGGTCATCTCGATCACTCTACCCCCAAGTGTGAGGTTCCTAAGTCCGCGTAGGGATCTTTGCCTTGTAAATGGGACGATGGTAGTCTTCGAGGGGTTGATGCTCAGCTCAACTCCCCTGCACCACTCCTTTGCCAGATTTAGGCCTCGTTGCACTAGGTCACAGAGAGTGTCCTCGAACTTGCCTTTCGCTATGATCACTATGTCGTCCGCATATCCTTGGCAGCGGATGCCGTTGTCGGTTAGCAATGCTAACAGGTCTTCCACGACAAGGCTCCACAGCAGGGGCGATAGTACACCACCCTGCGGACAGCCCCTTGTTGTGCCTAGGCGAATCTTTGTGCCCCTGCAGTGGTCTCAGCAATCCTGGTGCGGAGTACCGCCTCTATCCATCTACGCACTGGTGATGCCACATTCCTACCTTCCACTGCCATTGCCACACTTCTATGAGAAGTGTTGTCAAAAGCTCCTTCAATATCCAAAAAGGCGCATAGCATGACTTCCCCTCTCTCCAGTGAACTCTCTATTTCGGAGGTCAACTGGTACAGAGCTGTGTTGGTTGATCTGCCAGCTCTGTATGCATGCTGAGCTGCATGCAGGGGTGCGGTCCTCAGCGCCTTAGACCTTAAATGATGGTCTATTATCTTCTCCATAGTTTTCAGTAGGAAGGAGATTAGGCTAATCGGCCTGAAGGATTTGGCCAAAGAGTAGTCCTTCCTTCCCACTTTCGGTATGAAGATTACCTCAGCTGTCCTCCATGATTCGGGGATGTAGGCCAGCGCCAGGCTCTCCCTCAGCAGCCTAATCAGGTGTGGCATCAGAATCTGCTCACCCTGCTGTAGAAGCGCTGGGAAGATGCCGTCCACTCCCGGAGACTTGAACCTTTCGAACGAGGCCATTGCCCACCTGATCGAGTCCGCAGTAAACAGTTGTTTGGCGATAGCCCAATCAGTGCGGGATGGCCTATGTTCGGTTGAGGGCAGACACCAATAAACCGGGACAGTCTCCGGGAAGTGAGCACGCAAGAGCTCTGTAGCTCTGTCCTCCGCGCTGGTCGTAAATGTCCCGTCATTCTTTTTGATGGCTAGCGCTGTGTCCGTCTTCCCTTTAGCCAGAGCTTTATGCAGCCTGGCAGCTTCTGGTGTGGAGGAGACGTTTTCACAGAATCTCCTAAAGCTAACCTGTTTTGCAGACCTGATCTCTTTATTGTATAGCGTCAGGTTGCTCCTGTACTCCTCCCAGACCCCTGTACGTTTTGCCTTATTAAATAGCCTCCGTACCTTCTTCCTTAGGTCTGCGAGTTTCCTTGTCCACCAAGAGCATTTGCGCCTGTCTGTGGGTACAACTAAGGGGCAGCTGTCATTGTACGCGTTTATAATGGACCCGTTAAGCGCGGTCAGTCTGACCTCCATTCCCCGGCCCGTGGCGCTACTGTCAGTCTGCCCCTTCCTCTTTAGCTCCTCGTCTAGCCTCTCCTTGAAGGTACTCCAGTTGGTCCTTCGAGGGTTGCGTCTATGAGGGCACAGCTTGACCTCTGCCCTCAGCGCGAACCTCACAATTCTGTGGTCCGACAGGGAGGGCTCCGTTGAGACTCTCCACTGCGAGACCAGCCCCGTTGCAGGCTCATTACTGAGGGTGATGTCCAGCACCTCCCTCCTGCTTATAGTTACGAATGTGGGTTCACACCCTACATTCTCTACCGCTAAATTTCTACCTACTAGATATTCTAAAAGGGACTCACCTCTCGCGTTGCAGTCGGTGCTGCCCCATTCCGTGTGGTGGGCGTTCGCATCACAGCCGATGATAAGGGGGAGCTTATGCAGTCTACAGTGCTCCACCAGCCTTTCCACCGCCTCCGGGGGTGCCGTTGCTGCCTCTCCCGGAAAGTATGCTGAGGCTAGGACGAAGTCTTTGCCCTCACTGTCCCTAGCCTGCACCGCCACCAAGTCTTGCGTCAGAAACTCTGAAATGCAAAAGAAATCAATATTGCTTCTAACAACTATACACGTCCTAGGCCTCTCGCTTGAGAGGTCCCAGATTACCTTGTTTGCCTCCGTCTTGAGGCCCTTTACCTCTCCTTTATGGGTCCAAGGCTCTTGGATCAGCAGCGTGCCCAGTTTTTCCGCAGTGAACCTGCTTGTTATGACAGCTGAGGCTGCCGCCGCATGATGCAGGTTCACTTGGGCAATCTCCATGTTGACGGCCATCATAAATAGGGCTCGAGGAGGGAAAGGTCCTCTACCCCGCCGTCAACCGCGCTGCTGTCGATTGAGTCTCCAAGTCCATCTAGGAGCTCCTGCGTAGAGGGTAGCCCCATGCTCCGGCCATCGTCGGGGACGTCTATAGTCGGCTCTGGCACTGCCTGTTCAGTCCTGCTCCCGCAGGGCTGCTCCGACGACTCGTCCACCTCTATCTCCTTTTCCTCCGGGGTGGATACCGTCATTGCCTGGCTAACGACGCCTTTGTCCTGTGAAGGCGCGGGCGTCTTGGCTTCCTTGCTCCCGGTGTCAGCAGGCTTGTAGGGCCGCATAACGACCGTGCTGTACCTGTAGAACAGGCGGAAGCTCGCGGCCCGAACGTACTTGTATGACTCGTCGTCAATGTACACGTTCAACCTCCATCCTTCCATGTCGCCTAGCTTTTCCTTCTTACTGCTGGCGACACACCAGGCCGAGATACTGAGTCCCCTGTTCTGGTTCCTCAACAGGCCCAGGGTGTACTCGTAGGACCTATCTCCACTCCGAGGGAGAAGGCGGGTATTGTCACTTGCGAAGCGAATTTATTTGGCGAAGCGAACGCTTTAGCGAACATACCCCAATTTTGCATTGTGAATGGCGAATGAACGTATTCGCTAAAATACGTCGTTGCCATTCATGAAAAAAGTAGTGCGTTCATCCGAATTTGACATTTGTGCCATTTATACTTAAAAATTTTTTTATTATATCAACTGAAATTTGAAAATATTGTTACAAAAATTAGTATTAAGTTGTATTTGTATTACTATATGCATCCCTGATTATGAACAATAGCTGTAGGTATATGGAATAGCATTTGTCTTGTTGTAGACATCTGGCGCCGCACTGTCTGCTTGTCTAGTTAAACAATTGCTGAGTCTGGCGCCGCGACTGTCTGCTTGCGTCTGGCGCCGTATAGCCGTATGTTCTGGTAATTTCCAGACGTGATATTCTAGAAGGACACGTCGGCATCAGCGAGAAGTGCGTGGCTATATAAGCCGTGGCAGCGCCAACGTAATCAATCAGTGCTAAGAGTAAACTGCTATAGTGTAGACGAGTTGTGAAATAAAGAGTTGTTGAATTAAATTAAACAGTGTTGATTTTATTTGTCAATCCAGAGATACGAACCTAACAAAGTAAACTAGCAAGAGTAAATTCGTAACAATATGTTTAATAACGCGGATCTGTATTTTGAAGATAATTACGATGTGGAAACGCGAACTAATCTTCTTCGACAGCGCCGTTTTATTAGAGATAATTCTAATCCTACAGAGCTACCTAACACAGTGTATGTATCCAGTTCAATTATAATGAATAATAAGAATTTTTTGTTCAATGTACACGTATTTGTAGATTCGTTGCGAATTTCCGCTTGAACAAGGACGCATTTATGTATGTGCTGAATAAAATCAAAGACAAATTTCATTGTCGGATGTCGTCTTCCATAACGCCCATGTTAAAATTGTGTGCCGCACTCAGATTTTTTGCACATGGCAGTTACCAACAAGCTATAGGGAATGAATTTCAGTTGGGACTTGCTCAACCAACAGTTTCCCTTATTTTAAAAGAGATCATACCCATTTTGGAAAATGAAATTTGTCGTACCCATATAAGCGTAGATATGAGTGAAGAAGAAAAGCAGCAGGCAAGGAGCAAATTTTATTCAAGATCGGGAATACCAAATGTAATAGGCTGCATCGATGGAACCCATATTGCGATTTATGCTCCTACCACAAACAAACACCTCTATCTAAACAGAAAAGGATTTTTTAGCATAAATGCAATGATTGTGAGTTTTTATGAATTTAATACAGTAAAATTGGTATAAAAATTTTGTTATATTTTTATTACAGGCTTGTGATCATGATATGAATATCCGTTTTGTGGATGCTAGATATGCTGGTTCTACACACGATTCGTTCGTATGGAACAATAGTTCTCTGAAGGCATGTTTAGAGGCAGCGCATCAAAATGGAGATCAGAACTCTATTTATTTAGGTATTCGCAATATTTGACTACTGCGCAAGTTTAATCTTGACATATGAATATTGAAAACAATAATACATTTGCAGGTGACTCCGGATACCCACTAAGCCCTTATTTATTAACACCTTTCCGTCATGCAGAATCTGGAACTAGGGAGTCAATTTTTAATAAGAAGCACGCGAAAGCGAGAAATGTTGTTGAACGTACGATTGGAGTTTTGAAATGCCGTTTCAGATGTCTTCTGAGTGATAGAAAAATGCGCTACGATCCTGCTAAAGTAACATCCGTTATTAATATATGCTGCGCCTTGCACAACATTTGTAAAAAATTTAGAATCGGTGATCCGGAGGAGGCTGAAACCTTCTTTGATGCCGTTGTACCATTGGAACCAATTAATGAAAATGGCAATGGTTCACCAGGAGAGCGCCGCAGAAGACAAATTGCTGATGCTCTGATGTAAATGAAACTATACCGACTTCAGTGAATAATATATTGTATTCTTTTATTTTATTCAATACTTTGAAATTCAATATTACATAGATAATAAATATATAAAAATTACAAAAACTACATGCTTTTAAATTAAATTAAAAAAATCACAGATTCAATTCTGTCACTTACAATAATAAAGTAAAAATAAATTCATCACATGTTTTCTTAAAAGAATCACAGATTCAATTCCGTCACTTACAATAATAAAGTAAAAATAAATTCGTCACATGGTTAAAATATGAAATAAAAAAAAATTCATCACATTCTTATGAAATAAACTATAAACTAAATTCAATCTATTTACAAGCACCCTATTTTTTTTGCATTTTTAATTTTAAAATTTGTAGTTTTATTTCCATCTTTTCTTTATGTCTTTTTTTTTCTCTAAATATTCTTCCTTCTTCCTTTCTTCTTTCATTTTCATTAATTTAATTTCTTCCTGTTTAAGTTCATAAGTTTTTCTTGCATACCTTGCAATTTCATCAACTTTTTTTTCCATTTTTGCAATTTTGTTGGAAAGGATGTCTTGCACTTCGGCTTGCTTTTCCAACGCTTTCATCCGAATGACTTCACGTTCCTCTACTGTCATTCTAGGACGGCTGCTTGAGGATTGCGATGCCAAATCCATGGCTCGTTGTGTTTCCACGGTCGTGCGCTCTTCTGGCTGAATTTCATTATTATTTACCGCAGTTTCCACTTCATTAGAGCCATACGCTAAGCCTGTAGGATTTACAGCCGCCTGAAGGTGAAGAAGCTCATCCACACTTTGCTCTAATGGAGATAAACTTTGCTGAGCATAAGGTCCTCCTCCTGTGGCAACAGTTTCGCGTCGGTTTGTCGCTATTTTTTTTTTTTATTTTCAGTTTATAATCTAACCAAACCTAAATGCTACACATAAGTAACTTCAACCAAACAAATTAATTAAATTTTTACCTTATTCCACTCGCGTCCGTTTCGCAATGGTGGACCAATGGCATTGAGTTCGGCAGCGAACAGATCCCATTGCTCTGCCCTGCTTTTCTTCGTCGATCCAAAATTCCCCATTCCTCTGGCGACGTCCGGATTATTTTCCATTAACGCAACCAATTTTTGAAATTGTTGCGTTGTTGTACGTTTTGTTCTAGAAGTATCGTTTTGTTAAATATAATTAAATAATTACATTTGCTCAAATAACGATCAAAATTTACTTACGTCCTTTCCATTTCAAATAGCGAATAAAAAATACATTCGTCAAATTTTGACACTAATGGCGAAGCGAATGACGTTTTTTCGCCAGTGGCAATACCAGAAATTTATTTTCGCCACTCGTTCGCCATTTTCTGGCGAATTCGTTAGAGATTCGCAACTTACAATTCGCCACGGCGAAACTCGCCAAAATTTTCATTCGCTTCGCAAGTGACAATACCCGCCGAATACTGTCATGCTGCGCATGATTGGCACGTCTTCCACCCTCTTCGCACAGAGGACAGGGCCCGTCCAGCCTCCCAGCTTTGGAGCGTGTTCCCTCAGCCAGTTGGCGGACGACTCGTCATGGCAGTCTACCTGCATCATGCCTCCCCTGAAGTCGATGCCCAGGAAGGACGCCGTATAGTCCACTCCTTCACACACCTCGTCCATGAGGATGTCCTGCAGCACGGTGAGCTCCTCCGTTTTTAGCGCCTCCGCCGGGTAATTGAGAGGCAGAACAGCCATGCGGATGCCCCTAACAGCGTCCGCATACCCGCGCCGCACCTCCTCCACCCGGTGAGGAGCCGGTCCAGATTGTTGGCCACCGGTTGCCTTCGCGTCTGTGCCCCGCACCCTCTTGGATCGTGGGGGCAATGCCCTGCTGTCGCCCCGCCGTAAGGACAGCGTAGTGCTGACCGGACCACGGCCGCCGCTACCGCTGCCCTGCGCGCGAGCTGGCACATTGTGGTCGCGTCCAGTCGCCGGATTGACGTTGACCCATTGGCTCTTGCTCCTGGCTAGAGCCTCCGCCTCCTCCGGGGTTTTCCCATCGTGTAGGTGGCGTAGGTACCACCTCATGGTGGAGCCACTCATCCCTCTCCTGCGTGGATCCCCACACCCACCGGGTTGGCCAGCTTCTGGGAGGGGGCGCTGCCCACCTCTTCTGCGCCTTCTCCTCCTTCTCCTTTTAGTGCCGTCAGGCTCTGCCCGACACGACTCACCAGAGGTCGACCCACTGCACCCTCCGGCGGGGGGCTTGACGATGTTCCTTTGTGCTGCATCGGCTCCAGGCGTTCCCCCCAGGTGAGCTCCGCTGCAGGAGGGCACGTCGTCGTCATCCTCCCTGGCGTGCTAGTCGAACAGCGAGCGCTCCTCTGGCGTGAGAGCGTCAAGGTATCTAGGCTTACGCCTGGCCCCTCGACCCCCCTTACCTTCCGCTGCTCCAGTCCCCTTCTCTTTATCCGCTACCGTTTTCCCTTGTCGCTGCCCTTTGTCCGTCATCAAATCAGGTTTTGTTGTTGTTTGTTTTTGTGTTTGTTCGTTCATCTTGTTCGTTCGACCCTTGGCTCAACAAGGTGAGCTGTCGGGTCTATGGTCTAAATGGGGAACGGGAAGGTCCGCCACACCAGAGCCCCTTGGCGCGGTAAGGCCACCGTTACTTCCCAATTCGGCCCGGTGTTGGGAAGGCTGCGTTAAAATACAGCCGAATTTACCTCTGCACCGCGGCAAGGTGCCTACCATTAGCAGAGGCTTATAAAAAAAAAAAAAAATAGATGATTCCATCACTAATCTTTAGTTGGTTATTTTTTATTTTTTTTTTTGAAAAAAGGATATCGGAGAGCGTCAAGAATGTTTACGTGGTTAGTAGAGAACAATCATAGAGAAATGCACCCTTTTATTAAATTATTAACTATTCCAAATAAAATACGATCAGAAATTAAAATTTTCGATTTTAATTTCAATATATAGCAAACTGTTTCTAATTACACCGGCCTAATTCCTTGTTCAAGTTCTGATTATTTTTTTCCACTAATTTGGTAGTGCTGATCACGAAATTATACCTCATTTTATCGTATCACATCAGGTTTAAAAAAAAACTCTACCTTTCGGTAGGTCTAAGATATGGAGAGAGCAGACAAATCATATTGATGATTGTTATTTTTGCTGTACATATGTGAAAGGTTTTAATGCTAAAAATAAAAATAAAATTGTCTCGGCAAATGTATCTACAATTACTCGTACACGGCCGATTCCACATGGTTCAGATATGCCAGTGCCCCTTCCAAGCTCAATATCCGATCTTAGTTCAACATCATCAGTACAAAATTTACAGCGTCAAGAGTCGAAGGAAGTTTATGAACCAATTTTAAATCAACCACAGAAATTTACTCAAGGTGAATTAAATGATTTAGTTAGAAAACTAAATCTTTCTAAAGAATCTGCTTAACTTCTTGGATCTAGACTTCATGCCAAACATCTGTTAGCTCCAAATACAATACATATTTTGCATGGTATAGAAAACGTGAAGCAGAATTTGCACCTTTTTTTTTTAGTTTGTTTTAAGAATATTCCCAATCTTACTGAAAAGTTACGAGTAAAATATAATTCTGGAGATTGGAGACTTTTTATAGATTCTTCAAAGATTATCTGAAGCAAAAAGAATGAGTGTTCGATGGACCACAAATAATAAACACCCCAACTATAAAAATAAGGTTGCAAATCTATTAGATAAGTATCGGAAATAGAGGTGTAATATGAGCATAAAACTCCACTTTCTATATTCACATATGGACTTTTCCTTGATAATATTGGTGATTACAGAGAAGAGCAGGGAAAAAGTTCAACCAGGACATAAAAACTATGGAGACAAGGTACCAAGGACAAAAATATGTGAATATAATGACTGATTACTCCTGGTCACTCACACGTGATATTACTGAAGATACTCACAAAAAGACTACACCCAGACGTAATATTGTCGCGAAACGTAAAAGATGTCACTCCAAATAGTTATGTAGCATTGTTTAGACTCAGTGTTTTCTTTGTAAATGTTCAAATATATGTTTTGTAATATGATTATTGATTTTTTCTTTACAATTTGAAAAAAATGCTTTTTCCTTCTTTTAAAAAAATCTGATGTGATAGGGCAATATGTAAGTGTTTTCGTGTTTAAAATAGTAAAAATTGGTAATATTTGTGGCTCAAATACTAACAACATTCAAAAAATTTTGATTTGTCGGCCGGTGTTATTGAAGGCTCTAATTTATGAGCGTAGACGTTGAGTAAATTTAAAAATTTCTCTAAAGCTATAAGTTTGCCACTGCTGTATCTATAAATATTTTTTATTTGGAGAACCTTCTCCATCCGCACATGCCCGATTGGGACGGATTTCTAATATTCTCCCGGTTAATGTATTGGTTAGGCCCCACAATGAAGGTGCCCGCGAAAACTTGGTTTTTAATAAAAATTGTTCTTTCTGACAGTCACTCAAGATGTTTGTATTTTTGAAGATGAAAGTTAAGTATATTGGGTTGTCAAGCAAGTCTTGCGGTATTTTTATTGATTTTTTTTTTTTTATTGAAATTGAAATGAATTTTTGATGACTCATGCCCAGCTCTTGACCGATGCTATGGCTGTTACTATGCCGGTCTCTTTCGACTAATTCAGCGATTTTACGGCAATTTTCGACGACAGGCCTTGCGGAGCGTGGCGCATCTTCGACCACCTCTACACAAGACCGAAAACGTTGAAACCATCGTTGTGTGGTGGAAATGGAAACTGTATCGGGTCCATAAACTGCACAAATTGTATTGGCGGCTTGAGATGCATTTTTGCCTTTATCGTAATAGTACTGTAAAATACGCCGTATTTTCTCTTTATTTTGCTCCATGTTTGCGACGCTATAACTCACGAACGACTTAAAGAAAAAAGAAACAATCAATCAAACACGTGTTAGCGCGTGAAATGAGCTTTTCAAAAAGGTATAGCATGACCAGATGCGACGAATAAAACTAGAACAACGCGCTTTCAGCGCCAACTAGCGAAAATGCCGCAAGACTTTTTTGACCACCCAATATATGTATATTAATTATTCAATACAGTTTCTTTAATGCTTTACCGCTGGTTGGGGATAGAAAAGACTTCTGTCAATTGAAAATATTTTCATTCTAATTTTTATTTGGTTTTTATTTTGTTTATATACAATTTAGAAATATTAATTTTATAATTTAATTGTTTGAACCCGATAAATGTAGCTGGGCATATTGCAAATGCATTTTTCAAATTTTATTCTTTAAAGCATGCTTAAAAAATTTTGCATTTGACAATGAACTTCTGTGCGAAAAGGCTATAAGGCAGGTTGGATAGGTGATTTCCCTCTACATATCAATGATTATTTAGGTTTTTGTACACTTATTTAATTCTGTTTGTCATATTAAAAAGTAAGAACTAAGGGATCAGGGGGGGGTAATCTTAAAAAAAAAATCCGGTCCTTTTTTTTTATACCCTTATAATTAATGTAGAAACCCACTATACCATTGGAAGGTTTCGAAAAAGGCTCAAAAATAATAATACCGCTCGACGTTCGGTACGCTGGGAATGCACATCTGGCAGTACCTCAAACTTTAAGCGCGTTTTTCTCAAAACACACATTTTTAAACTGGCGGACATGATTCCGGTCGAACTACTCACCCGATTTGCTTCATTTGTTTTTTTTTTAATATATTTTCTGTTTTTAATTGACAATGTTATGACAAAATGCATGTAAAAAACACGGGGAAAATTAAAAAAACGTTGATTACTTTTTTATTTATCAACATTTTTTCATGATTCTAGTGGAAACGATAACCATTCACGTATTTTTAAGAATAATTGTTTCAGATGATCCAAACATGAGAAATCCTGTCCGAGAGTGAAAAGACGCATCTCATTCACCCAGCCATTTCTCCGACAGATGCCATCAAAAAATTCCAAAAAAAATTTGTTTGTACACTCCACGATATACCTCATGATATGTGAACAAAGTTCTATTGTAGAATAAAAATTTCTATAAAAAAATTTCAAAAACAGGCCCGATGACCCTACTGACCCCTTAAGCCCAAAGTTGCAGACTAAAAATTCACTACAGTAGAAACTCGATTAACCGGACTAATTGTTGTCGATAGGCATTCGGATAATCGAAAATCCGGATAATCGAATGTATGAAGAAAAACAAATAGATATTCATATCCTGCAACGAAAATCAATGTTTATTAAGAAATGAACACTTACTTATGTATGTATGTACCAGAGTCCTGCACGAGTAATTAAAAAAGTAACATGTTAGCAAGCGGCGATGCCGATGCGGCGAGTACACTCTACGTAACGGTACTTTGGCATCGTGGGCATCGGCATCGAGGGTATCGGCATCGCGGGCATCGCCGATTACTAACATGTTACCAGTGGTCGGCATTTCTTAGAACAATTGTGGAAACTAACTTCACACGTACGCTTACGCTCTATCGCAGAGCCGCTCAAAATTTTTCATACCTATACTCGGAGTATAGGCAAGCAAATGCAGTCGAAGCATGTACGCTATGACGCTAATTCTGCCAGCGTCAAAAATACACTCGAAATACAGGAATTCAGTTTCGAATAAGCATATAGAGGACTTAATGAGAATCAAAACTTACGATCTTGAAGTCGATATGGAAAAAATCATGGAAAGTTAAAAAAATTAACTTAAAATTATTGTTCTTAATTGCTTTTTTAATCAAAAACCATAATTTTTTATTTTTTTCTAAATTTTTAATAACAAAATAAACAAATAGCACGATTTCACTCAGTGTACTAAGCAAGCGCGCGCACACAATCATACGCTAGCAGATATCAAATGTGTGATTGTATGCGTTGGTAAATAAATTGCGCATTATTTTGAGCGGCTCTGCTCTATCGTTCAGTCGTTGTCGAGCCAGCAACGAATTAACATCATGTAAGACTATAGCGTTTCATTTGGCATTGACGATACCAGATAGTAATCGTACGATGCCACGATGCCGCGATGCCGATGTGCAATGTTACCTTCGCATCGTGGTAATCGTCAGAAGTGTTACTTAGTAACGTAATCGTACGATGCCTACCTTAATCGTGCAGGCCTCTGGTATGTACATATTTTCTTAGATTACACTACATACGTAATACTAAACTGCAGCATTAATCATGAAATACAATAAAATATTTAGGTACGTATGTACGAATAATTTGTCTACAATATGTATGTATTTGGTAATTTGCATTTGGTAATCATGAAATAAGTACGTAGGTAATAAGTTTAATTTGGTTTAAAATATTTGGTAATTGTCATTTGACGTAAGCAACTTTTTCTCTTCATTGCTGCTATATCACCAATTCGTTTCAGTTGTAGTAGACTCACAGTATCACTCTAGGGGTATTCTCTCGCTCTCGCAAACCCCTTGCACGGTGCAAGAACTGCATATATTTCCTCTCGGTGCACCGGCACAACAACAAACACACGCAGAAAATTATTTGCAAGGGCTGTAAAAAATGTCAGACCAAAAACCATGTATATTTGCGTGCAATGTCATGGAAAAATATAATTGCAACCCTGTTTTAGCTGACATTTTAAATAAAGTCATATAGCGTTGTTAAATTGTCTCTTACGCTTTGGCAGGTTTAAATATGTAGACGTGACACGCACGTCAGAGCGGAGTCACAATTGCAAATGAACTAAAACAATAATGAAACGCGCGGGGCAGCGGCAGCGACCCCACCTGTGCGAGCGGAATATGCAAGTTCCGACACGTTCATGATTCCATAATTTCTACGTAGGTACATATAAATTGGTCGCGATTGGTAGTCCGGATAATCGCGAATCCGTATAACTGAGGGCCGGATAAACGAGTTTCTACTGTACCTAGTTTTGTCTTTAATATTCTTCTTTTATATTCATGAAGAATTACTATTGATTTGTACATTTCCGATAATTCACTTTGTATTAACTCTTTGAGTGACAAATATTTCAGAAAGTTAGAATATTCGTGCTGTTCAAATTATAGACCACCGCTGCTGCTGCCATTTATATAATATTCTTGGAAACATGTTTTATCTTCGAGAGATGTGGAATATCGCATTTTCCGCATATCCACTGTTACGTCTGTTTCTGATCCTTCAATTATTTCAAGCCGAAATTCTTTATGTTTTAGGGAGTATTGTTCCGTTAAATTGTACGAAATATATGAATTCACTATGCAAATATCCAAAAAGTAGAAAAGAAAATACTACAATCGGATGGCTCCATATTTTCAACACCAATATCATTATGGAATCTGCAAAAACTTTGATACCGCCCTCAATCGATTCTAAATCGGAGGGAATTTCAGCACAATCCAATCTCAATTCTTCAAATTCGTCCAAGAATTGCCTGATATTCTCTTCGCTCACGTTTCGGCAGTTGTCCCTGTTTTTCAGTACAAAATCCGCGGTGGTTTAAAATGAGTACCAATACAAGAATTACTCCTCATGAGTGTAGCATTTCACCAATATATTATTGGACCTTATTCCATTCACATGCGCAACTTTCAAAAGAATTACGTGAAATTAACGACAAAACGGATAGAAACAGTGAAACTGCACCTGAAAATTTGGCATAATGGCGCCATTAATCCGTTATAATTTTTGGTACGAATTTTAAACCTGTGAGTCACTTGTAATGAGTGGTACAAATTTTAGACAGCTCTGCTGAAAGAGTTAAGGGGAGTTCTGCTTTTATAGAAGGCATACACGCAACAATTAGTTGGTTGATTGAGTTGGGCTAGAATTTGAGGCCAACTTCATTTTGAATATTCACTTCGTTGCTTAAACATGAGTTCGGAAGTTGTTGCTTTACTTATTATAAATGAAGCGCTCACTTTGACAGCCGAAATAAAATGGCGAAATAGTTTGAAATCGCACGACCAACCCAAACACTATCAAACTAACACAACCAACTTGACAAAATATCAAAAAATTTTGATTTTCATCCAATCAGTTGGTACAACTCATACAACTGCCCCACATATGTACGTAACAATCAGGTGTATAATTCGATGAAATTGGTGTTTTTCTCAAAACACACATTTTTAAACTGGCGGACATGATTCCGGTCGAACTACTCACCCGATTTGCTTCATTTGTTTTTTTTTTTTAATATTTTTTCTGTTTTTTATTGACAATGTTATGACAAAATGTATGTAAAAAACACGGGGAAAATTAAAAAAAACGTTGATTACTTTTTTATTTATCAACATTTTTTCATGATTCTAGTGGAAACGATAACCATTCTCGTATTTTTAAGAATAATTGTTTCAGATGATCCAAACATGAGAAATCCTGTCCGAGAGTGAAAAGACGCATCTCATTCATCCAGCCATTTCTCCGACAGATGCCATCAAAAAATTCCAAAAAAAATTTGTTTGTACACTCCACGATATACCTCATGATATGTGAACAAAGTTCTATTATAGAATAAAAATTTCTATAAAAAAAATTTTCGAAAACAGGCCAGATGACCCTACTGACCCCTTAAGCCCAAAGTTGCAGACTAAAAATTCACTACCTAGTTTTGCCTTTAATGTTCTTCTTTTATATTCATGAAGAATTACTATTGATTTGTACATTTCTGATAATTCACTTTGTATTAACTCTTTGAGTGACAAATATTTCAGAAAGTTAGAATATTCGTGCTGTTCAAATTATACACCACCGCCGCTGCTGCCATTTATATGATATTCTTGGAAACATGTTTTATCTTCGATAGGGATGTGGAATATTGCATTTTCCGCATATCCACTGTTACGTCTGTTTCTGATCCTTCAATTATTTCAAGCCGAAATTCTTTGTTTTAGGGAGTATTGTTCCGTTAAATTGTACGAAATGTATGAATTCACTATGCAAATATCCAAAAAGTAGAAAAGAAAATACTACAATCGGATGGCTCCATATTTTCAACACCAATATCATTATGGAATCTGCAAAAACTTTGATACCGCCCTCAATCGATTCTAAGTCGGAGGGAATATCAGCACAATCCAATCTCAATTCTTCAAATTCGTCAAAAAATTGCCTGATTTTCTCTTCGCTCACGTTTCGGCAGTTGTCCCTATTATCTGTTTACAAAATAAATCAAATATTTTTCAGTACAAAATCCGCGGTGGTTTAAAATGAGTACCAATACAAGAATTACTCCTCATAAGTGTAGCATTTCACCAATATATTATTGGACCTTATTCCATTCACATGCGCAACATTCAAAAGAATTACGTGAAATTAACGACAAAACGGATAGAAACAGTGAAACTGCACCTGAAAATTTGGCATAATGGCGCCATTAATCCGTTATAATGTTTGGTACGAATTTTAAACCTGTGAGTCACTTGTAATGAGTGGTACAAATTTTAGACAGCTCTGCTGAAAGAGTTAAGGGGAGTTCTGCTTTAATAGAAGGCATACACGCAACAATTAGTTGGTTGATTGAGTTGAGCTAGAATTTGAGGCCAACTTCATTTTGAATATTCACTTCGTTGCTTAAACATGAGTTCGGAAGTTGTTGCTTTACTTATTATAAATGACGCGCTCACTTTGACAGCCGAAATAAAATGGCGAAATAGTTTGAAATCGCACGACCAACCCAAACACTATCAAACTAACACAACCAACCTGACAAAATATCAAAAAATTTTGATTTTCATCCAATCAGTTGGTACAACTCATACAACTGCCCCACATACGTAACAATCAGGTGTATAATTCGATGAAATTGGTGTTTTTCTCAAAACACACATTTTTAAACTGGCGGACATGATTCCGGTCGAACTACTCACCCGATTTGCTTCATTTGTTTTTTTTTTTAATATTTTTTCTGTTTTTTATTGACAATGTTATGACAAAATGTATGCAATAAACACGGGGAAAATTAAAAAAAAAAACGTTGATTACTTTTTTATTTATCAACATTTTTTATGATTCTAGTGGAAACGATAACCATTCACGTATTTTTAAGAATAATTGTTTCAGATGATCCAAACATGAGAAATCCTGTCCGAGAGTGAAAAGACGCATCTCATTCACCCAGCCATTTCTCCGACAGATGCCATCAAAAAATTCCAAAAAAAATTTGTTTGTACACTCCACGATATACCTCATGATATGTGAACAAAGTTCTATTATAGAATAAAAATTTCTATAAAAAAAATTTCGAAAACAGGCCAGATGACCCTACTGACCCCTTAAGCACAAAGTTGCAGACTAAAAATTCACTATCTAGTTTTGCCTTTAATGTTTTTCTTTTATATTCATGAAGAATTACTATTGATTTGTACATTGCTGATAATTCACTTTGTATTAACTCTTTGAGTGACAAAGATTTCAGAAAGTTAGAATATTCGTGCTGTTCAAATTATATACCACCGCCGCTGCTGCCATTTATATGATATTCTTGGAAACATGTTTTATCTTCGATAGGGATGTGGAATATTGCATTTTCCGCATATCCACTGTTACGTCTGTTTCTGATCCTTCAATTATTTCAAGCCGAAATTCTTTATGTTTTAGGGAGTATTGTTCCGTTAAATTGTACGAAATATATGAATTCACTATGCAAATATCCAAAAAGTAGAAAAGAAAATACTACAATCGGATGGCTCCATATTTTCAACACCAATATCATTATGGAATCTGCAAAAACTTTGATACCGCCCTCAATCGATTCTAAGTCGGAGGGAATATCAGCACAATCCAATCTCAATTCTTCAAATTCGTCAAAAAATTGCCTGATTTTCTCTTCGCTCACGTTTCGGCAGTTGTCCCTATTATCTGTTTACAAAATAAATCAAATATTTTTCAGTACAAAATCCGCGGTGGTTTGAAATGAGTACCAATACAAGAATTACTCCTCATAAGTGTAGCATTTCACCAATATATTATTGGACCTTATTCCATTCACATGCGCAACATTCAAAAGAATTACGTGAAATTAACGACAAAACGGATAGAAACAGTGAAACTGCACCTGAAAATTTGGCATAATGGCGCCATTAATCCGTTATAATGTTTGGTACGAATTTTAAACCTGTGAGTCACTTGTAATGAGTGGTACAAATTTTAGACAGCTCTGCTGAAAGAGTTAAGGGTAGTTCTCCTTTAATAGAAGGCATACACGCAACAATTAGTTGGTTGATTGAGTTGAGCTAGAATTTGAGGCCAACTTCATTTTGAATATTCACTTCGTTGCTTAAACATGAGTTCGGAAGATGTTGCTTTACTTATTATAAATGACGCGCTCACTTTGACAGCCGAAATAAAATGGCGAAATAGTTTGAAATCGCACGACCAACCCAAACACTATCAAACTAACACAACCAACTTGACAAAATATCAAAAAATTTAGATTTTCATCCAATCAGTTGGTACAACTCATACAACTGCCCCACATACGTAACAATCAGGTGTATAATTCGATGAAATTGGTACAATAATTGTTGCGTGTATGCCTTCCATTATGACTAATTTATTATCCAAATAAATATCAAATAATTATATGTGCAACGCTGAAACTTTCATTATTATTAAAGGGAATAATAAAAGAATGTGTATTTACTCTCGGCTCTTATAATTAAAAGAACTAAACATTAAACAACGAAATTGTATTCAAAAAAATAAAAAGAACAATAGTTTCCGGAATTTCCGTATTAAAAATGTATATGATGTTATATAATTATTTCAATACAAGTACATGTCTTTTCATTTATAAATCAAATAATATTGAAGTTTTGTATTGGTTGTACAGTTTATTTCAGACTGACGACTAAATTCTAATGTACACATATATATAAGAGACACTTGTTGCTCGCAGGCAACGGGATTTTACAGTTACAAATATTGCGTTGTATATAAGTACATATGTATGTAAATGTCTTAGGTATTTCTAACACTCCTTCTCAACGCAATATGTCATTAGACAATTAAAAGTTAACATTTTTCATTTTAATATATACCCATCATGTTAATACATTTCTTATGCTTAATTTTACAAAGGTTCTTGGTCAAGACATCAGACATCATATTTTCAGTTGATACATACTTTATTTCAATTACATTGTCTTTGACCATTTGCCTGACATGATGATACTTAATATCTATATGCTTACTGCGCGCATGGTACTTCGAATCTTTTGCTAAATATTGCGCACTTTGGTTGTCGCTAAATATTTTTGTTGCATGACCATCACTCAAACCCATCTCGTTCATGAGTTTGCGGATATACGCTGCTTCTTTAGCAGCCGTTGACAAAGCTATGTACTCCGCTTCAGTGCTGCTTAAGGCCACGACGCCCTGTTTCTTCGATTCCCATGAGATCACTGCTCCTGCTGCAAGAAATGACCAGCCGCTATACGATTTTCGATCTATGCAATCTCCAGCCCAATCAGCATCAACATAACATTCGATGGGTTTTCCAGTTCGTTGGTAGTGCAGACTCAGCTCAGCAGTGCCCTTAAGGTATCGCAAAATTTGCTTGGCACCCACTTCATGTTCTTATGAGGATTTGCATTACGTTGTGAAAGCTTCGTAACAGAGTGTAAAATATCTGGCCGGATTGTTATGGCTAGATACATCAGCGAACCTATCAGGGATTGATAGCTTAACTGGTTCGCTCGCGGACACTCATCATTGTCACACTTAACCTGGAATCCTGCGCTCAACGGAATGACATTCGGTCTGCAGTCACTCAGACCATACTCATGTAGTAGATTCCCAATATATTGTCTGTGACCAACAGAAACGTTACCAGTTACTCCTTCTCTTTCTATTTCCATGCCAAGGAAATGCTTCAGCTGACCGCCATCGACTACATCGAATTCGTTTGCTATTGACGCCTTCACCCTGTTGAGTTCTTTCATAGATGTGCTGGCAACAATCAAGTCGTCCACATAGACAATGACCATGCTGAAGTCCGTGCTACTACGGAGTGTGTACAGACACGGTTCACTAGCACATGAAACGAGTCCAATGTTCAGGAGCACTTCATTCAGTTTTGTGTTCCTTAAGGCCGAAGTTACTGTTTCTGGTACTGCCACATCGTCTGTTGTCATAACATTCAAAATGTTATACTGCTTGCTTGGACGCCCTGGATTTCCTGTACGGATCAGCTTTGGTCGCCCAGGACCCCTCTTGATGTTTGACTTATCTTCATTGTCTTCTTCAGACAAAACTCCATCAGACGCATCGCAGTCGGCGTCAGTGTTTTCCACAATTTCGTCTTCTGTAACACATGCCGACTCTGACTCCAGGTTGACCAGCGGCACCTCACACATAGTTGCCGATTCATTACGATTTACACTGTCATCTGCAAAGAATCTTTCAAGAAAAATTACGTCACGTGCTACTGTTACCTTTCCTGTACTCGGATCGTATAAACGGTATGCCTTTGCTGACTCTGAGTAGCCAACCATCACACGTGCCTCGCCTTTCGGGAGAAACTTCCTGCTATGCTTCTTGTTTAAAACTATAGCTTTGGTCCCGAATTCTCTCAGATGGTTCACTGTTGGCTTTTTGCCAGACCACGACTCGAATGGTGTCATGTCCTTTAAAGCAGATGTTTCCGAGCGGTATCTTAGGTATGCAGCCGTGTTAATAGCTTCTGCCCAGAAGCCCTCATCCAGACCAGCATGTAGAATCATACTGCGCGCCATCTCAACCAATGTTCTGTTCGCGCGCTCAGATACACCATTTTGTTGAGGTGTGTGCGGTACAGTAAGCTGTCTTTTAATACCATTGCTTGCCAGGAGTTGGCCAAACGCGCCACTCAAGTACTCCCGACCGTTGTCGCTTCTCAGACACTTTATTTTTTTGCCCGTCTGCTTCTCAGCGAACGCCTTGAACACTTTAAATTTTTCCAATACTTCGTCGCGAGATTTTAAGAAACTTACATACGTGTATCGCGATTTATCGTCAATGAATGTTACAAAATACCGCGCTCCTCCTTGTGAGGATTTATTCATTGGTCCACAAATGTCTGTATGCACCAGATCCAATACAACTTTCGAGCGATTTTCAGTTTTCTTTGGAAATGGTTTTACGCATATTTTACACTTTGCACAGGTTTCACATATATGATTATTTAAATCATTGTAAACGTTTGATGTTTTTAAACCATGCACCAGCTTTTTATTAATCATTTTGTTCAGACTACCAAAGTTCAAATGTTCAAACCTATAGTGCCATTTCATTATATCAGTCAAATCAGACTGTGCACCAAAACACTTATTGTCGTTTGTTTCTAACAAAAACAAATCTTGCCGCTCTTTAGCCATTAAAATTACTTCACCGTCTTGATTTTGAATGCTCACACTTTCATGTTCAAACTTAACACTGAACCCCTTCTGTATTATTTTTGCTACAGATATAAAATTGCATTGAAGGTTCTGCACATATAAAACGTTTACCAAATCAACTGTACTTTCACGCCAATTCAACCTCACTGTACCGCGACCACTTGCTACAATATAATTGTTTCCAGCTAACACTATTTTCTCAGTATGCGGTTCGAATTTTATGAAACATGATTTATCACAACACAAATGTGCCGTTGCACCACTGTCCAAGCACCAAACGTTTTTTGCAAAGCTACCGTTAGAACACGCAAACACTGAGTACGATTTTTTTCTGTCTTTGTCGTCATTCTCATTTTCGTTGTTTTTGACGCTATCATTTTTTTCGCTAACTTTTGTTTGGCAATTCTTTGAAATGTGTCCACGGCGACCACACGACCAGCAACTTACGTTTTTTCGTTTTTGTTGTTCACCTTTTACATACTGTTTATTTTCGCTTCGCGAAGAGAATATTTTTTGCTCTTCTTGTTGTTCTCTTTGCTCCTTACGCCTTTCACTCTCTTCGAGCAGTTTAATTTTTAACGCACTTAATGCTGGCAAGGAATCAAGCGATTCCATTGCTACCACGAAATTATCAAAGGCGTCGCTCAAGCTTGACAACAACAGTATACACAAACACTCTTCGGGCAATGAAAAACCAATTTCACACAAATTTTCAATCAGATCTGTGAATTTCTCTAAATGCTTAGATATATTTTCAGATTCTGATGATTTTATATGCAATAATTGTCTTAACAATGTAACGCGGCGTGCAGGTCCCTTACTCATATGTATTTCTTTTAACCTTTCCCACGCACTAGCTGACGTTTGGCTATTTTTTACATTATTTATTTGTGAAGGCTTAATGCACAGCATAATGCAGGCTAATGCTTTTTCATCTTTTGCATCAAACACAGTATCTTCTTCGTTTTTTATGATACGACCGCAAACTACGCCCCATAACTCTGCATGTATGAGCACACTTTTCATCTGTACGACCCACGCGCTGTAATTGGTGTCGTCCAGCTTTTCAATAGAGTGCATAACTGAATTCATTTTTTCCTTTTGACACGAAATTTCACTTAATCACTTTAAGTTATTAGTTTTTTCGTTCAATTTTTTGCTCGAGCGTAACAATACTGAAAATTTATTTTTGCAAATCAAAATTAACGCCAACACCGCACACAAAATCTTATACGCCAACTTTTTCACTTGTACTAAGTATATTCAAATGTTTTTGCCACACGATTTTTTTCAAGGCTAGTCTGGGCCCATAACCTATTGGTTGTACAGTTTATTTCAGACTGACGACTAAATTCTAATGTACATATATATATAAGAGACACTTGTTGCTCGCAGGCAACGGGATTTTACAGTTACAAATATTGCGTTGTATATAAGTACATATCGTTAGCTAAAATGCAAACGGCCCTAACTAACAAAAAAATCAAAATGGGTTTTTTGACTGATTATAATATATTTATTCAAACTACATGTTCATACAAAATTACAGAGTCATACGATTAAAAATAGTTTTATTAACGAAATACAAAAGGCCCTTACTACAAAGTGTTCGTTTTGATAAATGCAAAGAGCCCTAACTACACACAACAACAAACACCACACAATACAAACACGGCCTTGTCCCGTTACACCGTTTTGCTTTGTAGTAGACAGCACAGTAAACACAATTAAAGTTTTTAGCAAACAGTACACGTGTTTTTTCAGCGATCTCAGTGTTTAACTATAATTGAATTGTTCAAATTTTAAGCAAATAAATTACATATCATTAATATGAATTCGGATAGTGAAAATATGTCGGAAAATAACGGGGCATCTCGACAGGATAGAATATATAGAATACTTGCTGCATTGCCGTGCACATAGCCTGTGGAGACTCCACATTGCTCATAGCATACTAGACATAGAATACTATCTAGTTTGCCTAGTTTGTCTAGTTTTAAATTTAATAAACTTATACAAGCATAAATCAAAATATTATTGGGCATTTTAAATATTATTTTTCCCAGAAGTACATTTGTAGAAAAAGGATCTTTCTCCCAGAAATACATTTGTAAAAAAACGGATCTTTATCCTTTGTCATTATTTTCTTTTTCCTAGAAATACATTTGTAAACAAAAGGATCTTAATCCTTTTTTTGTTTTCCACATAAAAGATTTAAGCTACCTACCTCTCATTTACGTATATATACCGACGAAAGTTTTATTTCCGACGGCATTTCGCAAATGATAAAATACATTTTTCAAAAGCTCAAAGCATGCGCTACATAAGCTACATCAGAGATGTCCCGTAATTTAGCAAGTGGTGCAACCAGAAATGCGAATAATACTACAAAAAATGTGAGAGTTAATAACCAGCAAAAACGTATGGCAGGACAGAAATATCAAGGTTTATCTAAAGGAAATATGAGCTATAGAAAGCCCACAAAAATGAAAGATGCGTGTAAGTCGAAGTTCTGTGAGAAAAGTTCCATTCGATTTTGCTCCCATTTTACCGAAGATACTCGTAAAGAAATTTTTGACTCGTTCTGGATAATGTCGTGGGATGAAAAAAAATTATATGTAACAAACCTCATTGAATGTTCCAAAACACAACGTGTAACTGTTGAAAATTCCAAACGCTCCAACACTAAATATTATTTTCTAAAGCGCAATACAAATCGAATGCAAGTTTGTCGGCAAATGTTTCTATCAACTTTGGGCTTATCAGAAAAAATGGTACGTTGTTGGACCCAATCCAGTGGCTTACATTGCACCCAAAAGAGTCTAAAAACGCAAAATTCTGATCAAAATAAAGAAAGATTACACTATAAGAAAAGATGTAGCTACGTACAAAACTGGTTAGAAGATTTACCAAAGTTGGAGTCGCACTATCGTCGCAAATATACAACAAAAATATATTTTGAAGCAGATTTCAAAACATACAGACAGATTTATGAACTTTATTCTTAATCATGCGAAGAACATAAAAACAATGATATTGCTCGAGTATCATTTCCAATTTTTATGAATGTTTTTAAATCAAGCAATTACTCGTTATTTAAACCACGAAATGACCAGTTTTAAATCAAACAACTTGTCACAGGATATATTTGACATTCACCGAAATGAAATTGAAAGGATGCGAAATGAGAAGCAAAATGATATCGCAAATGCCAAATTAGGTGCATTTCTACTATTTTGCATAGATATGGAGGCAGTTAAACTTTTACCACAGTCCAACGCCAGCTCCTCTTATTATAAAATGAAACTTCAAGTTCACAACTTCACTATATACAATGTTATAAGTCACGAGTCTGATAATTACGTTTGGGATGAAACCGAAGGAACTCTTGTCTCAGCAACGTTTACAACAATTGTTTTAAAACATTTAAAAACCCAACTTTTGAAACATCCTCACATTCACCACATAGTTATCTACTCTGATGGTTGTTCTTACCAAAACAGAAATGGAAAAAGACATTACCATAGAACACAAATACTTAGTAGTAGGTCACACGCAAATGGAATGCGATTCCACTCATTCTCTTATTGAGAGACGAATCAAAAATAAACAAATACATTTGCCATTTCAACTAGTAGAATCAATAAGAGCAGCCCGGAAAAATCCTATGCCTCTACAAGTTCACCACTTAAACTACAAATATTTCCTCGATTACGAGTCTGTTCCAATGAGGTATTCATCTATTAGACCAGGTAAGGCACACTTTTAATTTCTAAGAAATTTTCCAAAATTTGATTGCTTATTAAATTTTTAGGAAGAAAAACAGGAGACCCTACTGTCAATAAGGTACGTGCATTGTCATACGAGCAGACTGGAATTATTTATTTTAAAACTGATATAAATGACAATTATACCCAGCCACCTCAAAGAACTTCAAAACAATTCACAGTTGTCGAACCTTCCCAATTGCACCTGAGCAGACTAGCAATTTCTAATAAGAAATGGCAGCATCTGCAGGAGCTGAAAAAAGTACTACCAGCAGACTGTCATTATTTTTATGACAATATACCCTATGAAAATTAATTATTATACGAGAGTTGTTAACACAAAAGCTAATAAAGTATAATTTACCGTTACCTCTGAACTGTACTACATATTTATTTAATCTTCTTGAATTAATTTTATTTTCATATACTAATTAATTTAATATATAATGCATTCAAAAAAATTTGGCAACCATGCTTAAATAAATTTTTCTTTATTTTGTTTTAAATATAATTATTAGCATCTACCTATTGTTATTACAGCGATTTATTACTTCATTGAAAATGTATTGACAGGTTACTGACAAATAACTAAAAAAATTGAATTGTAGTTAGGGCTTTTTGTTTCAGAAAATCAGGCGTCAAAAGGACGTAAGTAACATAACTTCTAAAATATTAAAAAAAACATTATTTTCTTTCAAATTTAAATTTGTAGTTGTTTTACAAGTTACATTGAAAAAAATTGCTCTAAACACATTAATATATATAGTTTTATACAGTTTTTTGTTTCTCCTGTAAAGTAATGAAATTGTTAGATAGGGCCGTTTGCATTTTAGCTAACGATATGTATGTAAATGTCTTAGGTATTTCTAACATTTTGAATAAGGAATTGTGTTACCCTTATGTATTTTTACCAGTTGGATACGAGTTTGTTTTCCAGGCAGCACTTGTAAAAATTTTAAATACACACGTACTTATGGGAAGAGTTTTATCGACGATAGCACGACTGCACGGTACCAGACTTGTTATTGTTGCTGTCACTAACTTAAAACCATTTCTAATTTTGCCGTTGACAATGGGCAGCTGTAGTGTCGCCACTAGTATGCAAGATGTAAAATTATTCAATTTTTTAAAGGGTGAAACCCATGTAACCCTTTAATGAATTGAATAATTTTACATCGGGCAGAAAACAGCTTTTTTTCAAAAAAAAATTTTTTCATAAAAAATGAAATGTTTTATTCGAATTTTTTATTGTTACAAAAAAGTATTCATCTATGTGCTCTAAAACTTTGTGCGGTCCAGAATAGGGTGGTTCTAAAGGTCGCTTTACTGGATCGGATGCGGAGAAAAACGTGAGAGCAAGTGTAGAGATTTTTTAGGATGAAAATTCGAGATTTAGTGTGATGAGCAGTTGGTGTGGGCCTTAATCCTCTAATATGCTCACGAAATTTCTCGACGAAAATCTGTGGGTCCGGTGGTATGTCCTCTGAAACAAAAAATTCTCCGGGCACACGTAAACCTGTGCCAGGTACAAGGTCTGCAGGTGAGGCGCGTGCGAAGGCCTAGGAGCACCGTTGGAGGAACTTGCGGCCAAAGAGAAACAGAATCGCTCATTAGAGCTGCCTTGAGCGTTCTTTCTACCAATCCATTCGCTTGCGGATGATAGGGCGTTGTTCTTATGCGATGGGCACCATTCAGCCGTGTCAAAGCCGTGAAGAGCGCAGATTTAAACTGGGTTCCTTGATCTGTGGTGGTGATGAGCGGTTTGCTGAACTAAGTAATCCAGTTCGAGTAGAAAGCAGTGCAAACGACGTCAGCAGTCATGTCCTTCAGAGGAACAGAAACGGGCCATCTGGAAATTCTATCTATGATTGCTAAACAGTACCTAAGATGATAGACAATTGAAAGTTTAATGAGGTCGAGGTGTACATGGTTGAACCTAGCGTCGGGTACATCAATTTAATTTTAGGTGTGAGGCGATTGTGACGCTGAATCTTGCGTCGTTGGCATGGTATGCAGCGGGACCAGTTCAGTGTGTTCTTCTTGATGTTCGGGCAAATGTACTTTTGTTTGAGTGTGCGGGCCATAACTCGACCACTGTGAAAGGGCACTCGGGAATTTTGGGAATGAAATGTCTTACCACACCGGATGATATGTCACAATAAATTGAGGTGTCTTCGTCAATTGATAGACGTTACAATTTCAAAGTTGTGTTGTTGTTGCGAATAAGCTGCTGGAGTTCTTCATCCACTTGCTGCTCATGCTAAATTCTTTCGGCAATCATAATGGTCGGCATGCTAACGGATGAGGCATCCACCACCTTCCTTCCTTCAACTTTGAGGTAAATGAAAAATCCAATTGGTGAGTGAGAGAGAGAGGCGGTAGACGAAAGGAATGTTCTAGTTGCTGCTGCAACAGTCTTCTAGGGCCTTTTCAGCCTTTTCAATGGTGCCTGTAGTTGTGAAGCATTGGAAATACATTTGCGGAAGTAATTGATCATTGCGAAATTGCTCTTACTGGAATTCATAGTGAGTTTGTTGGCGCGTAGTACTTTGAAAATCTGATCCAGGTGCTGGAGGTGTTCCTCTTGGGTTTCAGAAGCCACAATGAGGTCATCCATGAAACAGCCAACAAAGTCTAAATCACTTAAGATGTTGTCCATGTGGCGCTGAAAATTTGGGGTGCATTGCGTAGGTGGCATTCCCAGGAACTCAAAAGAACTGAAATGTGTTGTGACTGCTGTCTTCTCGATGTCTTCTGAAGCCACAGGAATCTGATGATATGCACTAGCGAGATCGATTGTTGAAAAAATTTCCTTTCCGTGGAGGCGCTCAAGTAAGTCTTCAGCGACAGGTAATGGGTAGCGGTCAGGGTCCTCGCCCCCCCCCCCCAGCTTCTTGGCTACCATGTGGATAGGACTGGCCCAGTTGCTGCTAGAAAGACGAATTATCCCAAGCTCTAGGAGCAGGTTGATGTCATCTTTTGCAGCTTTTAGTTTGTCACCGACCAGTCGGCGAACTCGTTCAATTAACGGAAGGCCCGTGGTGAAAATGTGGTGAGCCACGTCAGCCTTGCTATGAGAGGCCGATGTGACCCTGGGTATGATGATATCAATAAAACGATTTAGTAAGTCGGCATACGTATTATCGGTATGAGTGTTGAAAGGGGCTTGCTGGTCCACTGTCGAAATACCATCTTCCGTGGTTTAAGCAACTTCTCCCGTCATAGTGATGTTAACGTGTCGATCAGTCGATGTTTTTTAGGTCTTTCAGGAGGTCATAATATACGATGAAGTCAGCCCCAATAATCGCAGACTGAACGTAGGTGCCGATCTCCTTGAGTATTGCTGGCTTCAATGCGCCGACGACTGCCTGGTACATAGTATTGTCGTTCCCAATGTTTCACGACCGCAGCTGTGCCTTCACCTGAATGAACCAGAGCTCGGGATCGTTGGTCCAGAATTCAGGGAGTCTGAGTTGTGTGACTTCCATAATTTTTGTATCGTTATTATGCTGGACGATGCGATATGGATAGTGATTGTTAAAGTTGCCTTATACCGCATTGAAATAAATGTTTGCACCAGATGGTCTGTTGTCTGTGACAGGGATGCCAGTTGCTGTGTCACTGAAAAACAGCTGTTGGAATCCAACAAATCTGTTTACGCCCCTAGGAACCAAATAATAATTCCGAGGTACCTATAGTTGACTTTTTTTTTTTGAAAATATCGGTCAATGTCTGAGATATATAAATGAAATTCATGGATAGTACTTTTTTTAATATGGTATGTCTGTATGTCAAAAATGGGTTGAATCGGACCGATACTTCACTTAGTCGCCAAATACTCAATATAAAGATAATCGGGTGACTTTGTATCGCATATATTGGCTAATATTTGAGTTATCTCAATGAAATTGAGCTATCGTGTTTTACTCATAACAGTGTATCTTTATGCCTAAAATAGATTTATTTGAGCGAAAACTTTGCATAGCCCCTATACAACTAATATCAGAATTTTCGAACATCCGACTGACTTTACTCTATATGATTAGTTTTTTAAAATGTGACATGTTAACAGTATGTGCTATAAGATTTGGTCGATACTACCCCAACTTCCATATACTACATACTATAATGGTTTTCGTGTGTCTGTCAGCATATGAGTTATACATAGTATATACATGTACATATATAAAATTGCTTGGATTTCGATCCTAAGCCTTGCTTACTTGTTTAGATTATCATTAATAAATGGTAAGTTTCTTAATTCTCATTTAAATTTGTAATTAAACTGTGCAGAACTGTAAAGCTCAATAATCTGAGTGCCTCAAGACAGTAATTTATACTATATATTGTATTAACCCATTTTTTCGAAATCAAAGGTTCAAACTTACTCAAAAATAATTATTATTAAAATTTTGGTCATTATTTTAGAAGCCCGATTTAGAGGGTTTAGTCTTTTTTATTACAAATACTCTTCTTCTTTACTCGCGTAGACACCGCTTACGCGATTATAGCCGAGTTAACAACCGCGCGTCAGTCTGTTGTTGATTTTTCATTGGGATGGTTTTTTTTACGTGGCGGGTCCCAAATCGTTTCTGGCCACTCCCAAATGAATGGCGATCAGAGAACTCTCCTCACTTGCGTGAACTTCTGCACAAGACTCCATCCCCCTATTACAAATATTAGAATTGAGTAATGTAGATAGGAGTTACCGATAGCATACGTGATAGCAATTCATTAATCATTCATCACTATTATTTTATTTATTGATAATATCGTTTTTAGAATTATCGACATTCCCAGGTCTACTTAAATACACATTTATTACCTCAAAATAAGAAAATAAAAAAACACAGTTCTGAATTTGCTTTTACCATTGGAAGGTTTCGAAAAAGGCTCAAAAATAATAATACCGCACGACGTACGGTGCGCTGGGAATGCACATCTGGCAGTACCTCAAACTTTTTTCTGTTTTTTATTGACAATGTTATGACAAAATGTATGTAAAAAACACGGGGAAAATTAAAAAAAAAAAACTTTGATTACTTTTTTATTTATCAACATTTTTTCATGATTCTGGTGGAAACGATAACCATTCACGTATTTTTAAGAATAATTGTTTCAGATGATCCAAACACGAGAAATCCTGTCCGAGAGTGAAAAGACGCATCTCATTCACCCAGCCATTTCTCCGACAGATGCCATCAAAAAATTCCAAAAAAAATTGTTTGTACACTTCACGATATACAGGCAAATGCTCTAGCTGGTGCATCACATATTAAATATCTAATTTAATTCATATATTTTACCGCCTAGTTCTAACCCATTTACCCTTAGAATTTGAAACTCATTGACAAAATAGCTCAAAAACTTATCAATATCGCTTGGCTTTTGCTTGCCTTTTTATATACCCACAGGAAATACCGATATATTTGGAATATTAACTATGCGTATTAAAATTGGCCAAAGTTGAGTTCTTGAACTATTGAATAATGGCAGACCATCAATATTAATATCAAATACAATTTCATTAAATTCTAACACACTACTTTCAATTTTCTTAATTTGATTTTTAAGGCCGAGATGAACATACTTTCCCGGGGGAACATGTTCGATAACCACTTCTTCATTTTTTAAGTCCAATAGAACTGAGGGGCTTAACGGTACGTCTAAATTTTCCTCTTTTAAAATAAATAAAAGCTCACGTAAGCTTTTGTGACCGATTCTATTTTTAATCTGCCAAGCTATAATTTTTTCCCGAAAAGAATTCTTTAAGGAAGCTTTTCCCTAGTGGCATCAGTACTATGAAAAGAATTACAATGCGCAATATTCTCGGTAGCGGCATCGTTTCCCCAAACTCGTACTGATGCCTCATTTTTAACGGCTAATTGCTCTGTATAAAACTCTTTTTTAGCTTTAAAAAGGCGTTTCAAATGCTTCTTTGAGCAACTCATTTTATTTAATCACTAATTTATTATTAAATTTTTCACACTATACTCACCAAAATCCTTGAAATTTCTCCAATTATGTCGCAGTAAATTTTTCTTCCAATTTTCCAATCCATCCAATCCGTCTGACAATTTCAAAATGAGTAAATGTAGGGGTGGGCGATACACAATATATGAATACAACGACTTATCGATACTTTAAAAGGATTAAGCGCGCATTGACACACTATGCCTTTTATCGCCCAAACTGTAGGCGAGGGCACGTCGAGGAAAATTTAATTTAATTATAAACTTTTTAAATAGAGTATAAAAATTTCGGTGCAAATATGTGTATTATAATATAAGTGTTTTCGAAAATTAAGAATAAAGATAAAAATTATCTTAAGAAAAATATTTTTGTGCACATTTTAAATGAAGCGTACAAAAATTTGATAATATGATATCAAAAAGATTGCAGAACACCAGACGAGAATATTCCGAAAACGAGCAACAAAAGTTTTCGGGTGAAAACTCGTTCTAAGTTAAAAATTTTATGCAAATCGATTTATTTTGTTATTCTCGATAATGAATAGTTCACTTTTAGACTAAAATATTCAATGTTTTTTATAATTTGTTTTAAACTAAAATGAGAAATGTTTCAAATTCTTAGAAGACACGGTTCGTAAAATTGTATTTCAAAGATCTTTTTGAATTAAATGTTTGTTCTAATTCTTATACATATGTATGTGATTGATGAAAGCAACCGCAAATACAGAAAAAATTTAAGTGGGGTAAAAATTAAGAAATTCTTCAACGTGCTAATAAATAAGAAATATTTACGTTAATAAAGGTTTTTTGAAATGTATTAAATAATTTTCAATGACTTTTTAGGAAAAATAAATCGATATCTCGTTACGATTTATTTAAAATTATCGTTAATTTTTTGATGTCCATTGCTAAATATACCTGCATACGAGTATAACCGAATCAAATTGCCGAACAATCACGAAAAAGACGATGTTCAATTTCAGACATGGTCCAGTGCAGCATAACATATGGTTAGGTATGTAACCAGATCTCATCGCCTCTACTTCGAAGCATTACCCAATTGGACTATGTGGTCCTCAAATTTTTGCATACATATACATACATATATGTATTTAATTAAATATGAAAAATTTCAAAAATAGTACATATGTCTTACAAATTCCAAAATAAAACAAGGAAGGAAGGGCTAAGTTCGGGTGTCACCGAACATTTTATACTCTCGCATGGTAAAGTGGTAATCGAGATTTCATTATCCGTCATTTACATATTTTTTATTTTGCTGTAAAATTAATTAGATTAGTAGATATGGTTTTTGGTCCATAAGTGGGCGACGCCACACCCATTTTCAATTTTTAAAAAAGCCTGGGTGCAGCTTCCTTCTGCCACTTCTTCCGTAAAATTTAGTGTTTCTGACGTTTTTTGTTAGTCGATTAACACACTTTTAGTGATTTTCAACATAACCTTTGCATGGGAGGTGGGCGTGGTTATTATCCGATTTCTTCCATTTTTGAACTGTATATGGAAATGACTGAAGGAAACGACTCTATAGAGTTTGGTTGACATAGCTATAGTAGTTTCCGAGATATGTACAAAAAACTTAGTAGAAGGCGGGGCCACGCCCAGTTTTCCAAAAAAAATTAAGTCCAAATATGCCCCTCCCTAATGCGATCCATTGTGCCAAATTTCACTTTAATATATTTATTTATGGCTTAGTTATGACACTTTATAGGTTTTCGGTTTCCGCCATTTTGTGGGCGTGGCAGTGGGCCGATTTAGCCCATCTTCGAACTTAACCAAGAAATACGTGTACCAAGTTTCATCATGATATCTCAATGTTTACTCAAGTTATAGCTTGCATGGACAGACGGACGGACGGACAGACAGACATCCGGATTTCAACTCTACTCGTCACCCTGATCACTTTGGTATATATAACCCTACATCTGATTTTTTTAGTTTTAGGATAGTTGAGTAAGAATTGAGATATCTTGACGAAACTTTGCCTACAGGTTTTTTAGTACAACAAATTTGAGTTCGTAGATGGGCGTAATCGGAACACTGCCACGCCCGAAAATCGCCAGTATCCGAAAACATATAAAGTGCCTACAAGAACTACTACCGATAGTGTGAAAAAGAATGAAATCGGATGAAAACCCGGTTCACTCCCGATGATAATGATAGCAGTATTAATATTTTACTACGTTTTTAAAACAAGGTGCTAAGAGGCATTGTAAATGCTCCTTGGTATTGCAGAAATTCTGACATTCAGCGAGACCTAAGGGTGAATACAGACGCCGAAGAAATAAAGTGTCAAGCAGATGCCCACTACAAAAGGCTTAATGCACATGTGAACGAGGAGGCAAGAAATCTTCTTTTACACACATGCCTCTCTAGTCGATTATGTCGTAAAAAACCACATAGCTTAGTTGGAATCTAAAATATAATATAAAGGAATTAATTATATAACATATATGTATGAATATTGTTATTAATTTCTATGTTATTTGTTTTTAAGTTAGTGCTCTTTAGTTTTTGAAACTAGTTGTAGTGATATTGTTAAAGTTTTAAAAATATTTGTAAAAAAAACTATTCTATTTATTTTTTTCTCACATAATAATCGTTATATTTCGATTTTTATTTGCCGTTAAAGCATAAGAATAATTTTAAAAGTTACTAGCTGACCCCGCAGGCGATGTTTTGTGTGAAATTGTGCGTCTTGAAATGAAAAAAAGTTAGATGTACTGTATTTTGTGTTTAAATCATTTATTTGCTATTTTTCTCAATGTAGCGCAGCTTGATAAACAACATTTTTTGGTTTCTGTTCGAAACATGGAATTTCTAGATGTATGCCACACACTTCTAGCGACTATCCTTGTGCTCTGTTGATTGTCATTTCAAATGCAATTTTCCCTGAAAACTGAATGGGTTTAAACTAAAATGGCAAATCGTTGGAATTCAAAGGTATTCGTAGCACCAAGCATTCGGCGCCCTTGTAGCGTCACAATCAGTTCGGTTTCATTACACAGTTTCGACGCATGAAGATTGCGGAACATAATAATGACAGTTCCAACTTTGAGACGCAAATATTGCGGCGGCATACCAAGCCTCTCTAAAGAATTTAGAAATTTAGATAATTCACGGCTTCGTCTTCATTGTCAAGACGGTCGGAATTTGCCCATTCATCGCGAAAAGTATGCGAACTGCAGTGGCATGCGAAGTAGCTATCGCATCGTTCATCGTTTGATTCCAGCGATTATCATGTTCCAGCAATCGTAATGTCTGGCATGCTTCTCAAAAAGTTGCACACACCGTACCATTCACAGTACGCAATGACTCAAGTGAACTTGAACCGCGTACATTAATCAATAGCAACCGAAGGTAGAAACAATCGACGTTTTTCGGGTGGATTGTGTAAATTCATCCTAATGCATTAGTTAAGAACACACCTGAATGTCCATCTACTGGTTGGCATTGTTTTGTGTGTAAACATTTCATTGACGATGCATTCTATGTATAATATCTAGGGATTTCCGAATATTGTCGTTGGCGGTGTTTCCGTTGGCTGTACTGTATTCTCTGGGTTGAAATACACACTTTGGTCTTCTCCAAATGAGCGAGATGCACAACAGTCGGAAAAGTTTCATGAATTGCAAAAGTAAATATCCTACAAAGCGCTTCATATCAGTTCATTTATCGACCCATTTGATACTTTCTGATCTCATATCGTTCAAAGCCAATAAGCGCCTATTGTTTTCTTTGGCGACGTACTTGCAAACGGATTTGATTCGTTTCACCAAACAGTAATACTCAAAATTGATTTCTATGAAGTGAGATTGTGGTGTCCGCAAGGTCCATGAACCATATTGGTTTTCATCACTTGGTATAAAACTGGATGTTTCTATACATCAGGAATTTCCGCAAAATGATTTCATCAATTTGATCTGGTGTAACCACCATCCAAAGGACAATGTGTGCGTGTGGCAAACCTCTCTTTTGCCACTCAACAGAGTACATCTAGCATCTAACAGCATCACATATACGTTGCTTCACGACAAAGTCCATCAAACATCGTAGCTGTTGCTTGAAAAGTCATGCTGTAACATCGTGAAGATCGCTTGCTGACTGACAGCGATCCATAATCCCACACGTATGTCATCGCATCCTGGTTTGATCAGTTTGTGTGAAAAGTTTCTCTGAATAAGTTTCAATAATTTTTCTTTTGAATAGCCGGAATAAAAAAGCAAACAACCGAAATTGAACGATTCAAATGATTTACAAATTAAAATATTGAAAAATAGAAAAAAATTAAAAAAAAAATTTTTGTATGGGAAAAAGTTTATTTTCGGAATTGTCCAATTTTCCGACTTTTAGGGGTATGGAAATAGATAGTAGCCGATTCTCAGACCTATTGAATAGGCATATAAAATTTGGTAAAAAATCGGTAAAGCCGTTTCGCAGGAGTACGGTAACTAACATTGGGACATGGAAATTTTATATACTATATTATCTTACGTAATTAGAGTTAAAGAGTAATATTTTTCTTTTGCTTTGACAAATAATACTCTCACGTTATTACTTTCAAATCGCGAAGACGACACAAAAAGCTCTTCACTCTTCTTGCGTAAAGGTTATTTAAAACTCACCGCATATCTTTTATTCTGTGAGCAATAAATAGAAGTTAGTATTTTGTGAGCGAAAAATAAAAAAAAAAAAACATTATTTTGCGAAAAAATAAATAAAAATAAAAATTTAAAAGTTTTTGACATATTTTTGTAGTCCTTTAAAAAACAAAAAAAAAATCTACTAAATGTAATAGTATATATAATTTTTTTTGTATTTGTAGGCAGGTACATCAACTGGTGAAATCGATGCTTTTGCACATGATCAGATAATTTCTGCAGGAGGCTACCCATCTCCTTTTCGTTATGCTGGATTTCCAAAATCTGTATGCACGTCAGTTAACAATGTGGCTTGCCATGGAATACCGAACGAAAGACAATTGGTCGATGGAGACATAATAAATGTTGACATCACCGTATATTTGAATGGCTGTCATGGAGATTGCTCTAAAACATTTCTAGTGGGAAACGTTGACGATTTGGGAGTATATTTGGTAAAGTCAGCAGAGGAATGTGTACAGCATTGCATTAATATATGTAAACCTGGAACCCCATTTAATGCAATCGGCAGATATATAACAGACTTCTGCAATATAAAAAAATTGAATGTGATACCAGCATTTGCTGGCCATGGACTTGGGAAATCATTTCATGAACCACCGGAAATATTGCATTATTGTAAAAATAAAAACAAAATTACTTTGTGTACATGAACGTAATGTTAAAACTATTTGGCAGATAATTCTGAACCTGGCTTTATGCGTACAGGAATGGTATTTACAATTGAGCCCATACTTAGTCTTGGTAAGCCCAACGTAAATGTAATGGAAGATGGCTGGACCGCAGTTTCTGTCGACGGTATGCGAAGCGCACAATTTGAACACACTATTCTTATAACACAAAATGGGAGTGAGGCGTTGACAGAAATAAATTAATTACAAACGAGATATCTAATCCAAATATATAACTGGCTCAAGCCTCGAGATTCATCATGGAATTTTATTTATTCAATTTGTGGTGGGGATTTTTGACTTAAAAGAGGAATCTTAAATTCCTTAACTTGACAGATACAGCATAAAATCATCTCAAATTCATGTCACTGCAGGTACTAACAAGAAATATTTCCGCTGGTTCTTCGTATTGTTGAGTTGGAATAAAAAAAATATATTATTATCAGACCAATTTACCCTAAGTCTTAATCGGTCTTACAACTGTGTAGAGTCAATGAACTACCCAAAGCTGTAATTCCCTTTTGGGTGCAAGCGTCTAAGTATGAGAAGTACCCCTTCGGACAAATCTTCACATCGTTGAAGCTCCGGTGTTGAAATTATTGACCTATCCATGAAATGCCAGTTTAAGTAAGTTGAGAGCGGCTTATATTGCTAGGAAGGCTACAAATATGTATTATTTTACCTCCAGAGCTTACTTCCGTTTCTGTAAATTTTCTTTAAGAATAAGCATGTTGCAAAACTAGCATTTTTATACTCTTTCAACCAGTTGCTATAGAGTATTATAGTTTTTTTCACCTAATAGTTGTATGTATTACCTAAAACTAAACGAGATAGATATAGGGTAATATATGTATGTATAAATGACTAAGATGACGAGAAAAATTGAAATATGGTTGACTGTCTGTCCAATTGTTCGTCCGTCCGCCCGTGAAAGCTTTAATTTGAGTAAACATAATATCTTGATAAAGCTTGTTATGTGGTATAGTACAAAAAAAATAATCGAATTCGTATATCGGACCACTGCCACTGCAATTTTGCCTGCCCCTTAATATGTTTAATGTGCATATTTCCTAAACCACTTAAGCCAGGGGTGGGCATATTAGCCCTCAGTGGCATTTTGCCCGTGCGGGCACGAGTGTAAATTTTGAGGGCTAGGTGAGGGGATCACCGCGGGCAAACATGAAGAGGAAAGTAAGAGCAATGTATTTTACTAACTACTATAAAACTGCCTAACAATTTTGAGTTTATTTGCAACTGTTTAAATGAGTTAAGCATCCGCCCACTTTACCCGGAAAAACTGCCGCACCTTAATAAACCAGCTCAGTTCACCATAGCAGATGACACTAAAACGCAACTCACCACATCAGTAAACCAACCCACTCCGCAAAAAGGATGGACAAGGAAAAAGTAGGTCACTTCGTGACATACAATTCGATATCAACATTCGTTTACACACTGCGCCGCGTCGACACCTTTCGCCAACGCACTTCGTCACAAACAAGTCGATCATCAACATTTGTTCCCTGTTATACATTTCGCTGCGTCGACGCATAGTTCTATTGGACTTTTTCTGGACTTCGTCTCAACCCGGTTCCTGTGAGCAGCTTTCGTTCATTGTGTGGGGTTCAACAGCAATTTCGCACTACGGTTATTTAAAACGTCACGGTTCCTGATAGGGGTGGATATGAAATTGCATTGTGTTCTAAGTATATTAAAAATTATAAAGAAGGTTAAAATTAACTAGGTTGTACACGAAGTCGCTCGCGCATGTTCATTTGTATGCTTGATCGCGGGTGTAAGTGAATTGTGCATATCCTTGCAAATTGGGGATTTTGTTCATGGTCCTTCGAGCCTCTAAGACAGGCACTGTGGATTGACAGCGACAAGTCGAATCACAAAAATAAAACAAGACAAAATCCAGTTCAGTGCGGTGAAGTGCAGTTGCGAACAAAAAATATATAAAATAAACAAAAAAAAGCAACTAAGCTAAATGAGCGTAAGGCCCTAAGATTAAAAAATAGAAAGTGCAGTGCCCCAAACAAAAAAAAAAACAAAAAAACTTATTTATACAAACAGGAAAAAAAGTGCAGTGGAGCGAAAAGTACAAAGGTGAAGTGACAAAAATAATAAAAATATAGCAAATAGAAGAAATAAATAAAGTGGAACGGTTCCCAAAAAATATGCATACACAAATGTACATACATATATGTATGTATGTAGTATATGAAACTCTAAATCTGCAAAAACCAAAACAGAGGTGACAATTAGTTACCATTACAAAAATATAAACAACAGGAGAAAAATTAATTTCGTTCCAAAAAACAAAAACAAACGGTGCCCGAAACTCCCAAACTAAAAATACAAAACATAAATCAAAAACAAACACTATTCGGGCGCGAAACCTAGATACAAACAAAAATGAAAAAAAAAACTAATAATCGGGCGCGGGCTAAACTTACCTACATAAACGCAACACCACGCACAAGGAGCCAAGCAGCAAGCAGATGGATACATAAGCACAGGAGTGGAACAAAACGAACAGGCATACTATACAAAACGTTTTACCCTACGAAACTAAAGTTAGCGTATTCTGTTCATCTACTATATCTTTATTATGCATATTTGTCTGTAAAATTGGTAGTTTATATGCATAATTAACGATAAAACCATTCCGTTGGTTAGTAAATACGTTTAACGAACATTTCGGGTTTAATTTCGGGAAAACCCTGAAACCGTCTGGCATTATATATATTGACGTATATACTTAAATAAATAATAACTTCTTGCCTATTTATGCTTAGCAATAACTCTTCTGTTGAAAAAACAGTAACCAGCTTATTGACACACAATTAGCTCTCGCGTTGAAGAACACACAGTGCGTCCGATACACTGTATTTATAGCTTTATACTGATGTAGCGTGGCGTGCTGTGATTCGTTGTTTTAGGTGGCATGATATTTGCTGTTGATTCTTGTGGCATGATGTTATCTCCCTTTGTTTGAATGTTCACGTTGTATATGCGTGATATGCTGTTGTTAGGTGATATTGTTACATATATATATTATATATATAGGTGAAGGTATTAACTCCCCCCTCCTTTAATAAAAAGATCTCCTGATCTTTTCCTTCATACTGCGGTGATGGCATCTTTCTTTATTAGATGTTCCATTCCTTGTGATTTCAGGATTGGTTCATATTTCTTCTGCTGCTCTTCCTTTAACTTAAGTGTTTTACATTTTAATATGGCATAGGTTAACTTAAATCCTAAGTATGTCAGTACAATGATTATGCAGAGAGTAAATATGGCTATGCAAGTATTCCTTATCGGGTGTTCCTCGAATGGAATAATGAATTTGTGCAGTTTTTCTATGTTATTAAATTTATATTTTGTTTCTGAACTTAGTATGTCTAAAATTTCTATATTTTGATTTCCTTGAGATAAAATGTATTTTTTAATCTCCTCATCTTGATTGTGGGACGTTATGTCATTAATTTTTATATTTTCTTTAAACTGTATCAAATAATTTCCGTTTAATGTTTCATTATTTTCTTGGTTAAGTCCGTTTACTAATATATTACCTGAACTTATTTCTAATATATCTTCATTCTTTTCTTCTATCGTGTTGCATTGTGCTTTATTATTTAATAACATTGGAAGGGTGCACATATCTGGTTGTGTTTCTTTACAAATTAATTTTGACATGATGTTTTTACATTTGTCTATTCGTGTGATTTGTTGGTTACATTTTGCTATTTGTTTGTCCATTTGAATTTTTTCATGTCTGTATGAAATTGGTGTTATGTCATATGTTTCACATTTTTTATTGATTACAGGATATTTGTATACTATTATAAATGTATCCCCTATTCTACAAATATGAATATCTGCGTATTCCATTATATTTATTACCGGAACTTCGTTGTTTTCCAATTTCATAACTTGTTCTATGTCTTTCATATTCAGTGATGCTGAATAGAAATTTTTGTTTTTTGCGAAGTTAATCGTTAAAGTTAGGTCTTGTAACTCTTTATAGATCTCCTGAAGCATTGTTTGCGATTGGATTGTTTTATAGCTAAAGGTTTCTAAAAGTTTTTCAAAGTGCGTATTTATTAGTCGTTGTTTATTATTGTTTTCTATTATGTCGTTGATTTGAGTTTTAATCTCTACCGCATCATCATGGTCTGGTATCCCTGTTACAAAACTAAGTATTGATCCTAGAAAATTAATACTTCTTTTCTGTCTCCTAATTAACAATTGGTTTTTTAATACTTCTATTCTATTTATTAGTGCGAGATCCGCATGTTGGGTTTTCGCTGAAGTTGCCGATGAGTGTAATTCCTCGTAGTGTTGAAGTATTTTTGTTAGGTTTACCATATGGTATAGATAATCTGATTGAGTATAAACATATGAAGGGTATGTCTCTGTTAAAACGAACTTCCTATCCTTGATTTTCGTTGTCTCATATTGGATGGTTTTGTTGATTAGGGTTAGTATTATTAACGTTAGGTAATACAATTCGAATGTTATCTTTGTGCACTAATTTGTTTTTCGTGGTTAAAACGGTATTTTCTCTGTTTTCTTTCACAATATTTTTTATGTAACGTTTCGTATATTTTCCGCGTCTACTACTTTTTTCGTATATTATTTGTCCTGGAGCGTAATCCTTTTGAGCTCTTTTTTTATTATGATAATTTAGCATGAACTCTTTTTTTTTGTTTAATATTTTCTATCACTTCTTTTTCCACTAAATTTTGGTTAAAAAATAAATCCACTGGTTTCCTTTGAGTGACCGAATGAATTGTTCTATTGTATTCGCGTATTGCAGAATATATTTCTTCCTGGGTTGTGACTGCTCTATCTTTAGCTAATGTTCTTGCTATCTCCGTGATTGTTGAGTGCAACCTTTCTACTTGCGCGTTTGATGTCGAATGACCGTTTGCTGTGCGCGTATGTCGTATTTGTAGTCTGTTGAGCAGTGCTATCGTGCCTACGCCGACGAATACGCTTTCATTGTCTGTCATTAATTCCGTGCAGTTCGGAAATATTTGTGTTATTCTTCTATAATTTCGTAAAACTGTACTTTGCTGTGTAGTTTTCTAAAATATGCATATTTTGTTAGTCTGTCTATACACGAGAGATAATTCGTGCTGTCTATATAAAATATATCCATCTGTATGGATGTATCTGGTTTTTCTGCTGTCGGACTTTTGCCTAAGAGTTGTTTGATCAGATTTCTTTCGTATTTGTTTTCTGTACAGTTCTCACAGTTTTTTACTATTAATTCCGTGTCTTTATTTAACGTTGGCCAATAGCATGTTTCCAATATCTCTTTATAATTATTTAGGACGTTCCTATGCGCTCTTTTATGCGTAAACTCTAGTATGTTTTCTCTATCTATTTGTTCAGTTATGTCTTTTAGTTTTGTTTGCGTGAATACTTTAAAATATGTCGCGAATACTGATGCTATACTTTCTTTTATTAAGCTTAGTACGCAGCTCTCAAGAAACGTAAAAACTTCATATAAAAAAACGCTTAAGAAACGGTCCAGAAACGTTCCTGCGATAAAGTTACTTGTGCTAGTACGCAGCTCTCAAGAAATCTAGTACTAATTTTTAATACTTTTTTTCAATAAAATGTGAATATGGCAAACCTGGTTTTGCGAAGAAACATCAAATCAACAATTGTTTCTTGAGGGAAATTCGAAGTAATCGTCAAATTCATCCTAAATTAGTTGAAATCATTATTATAAAGTATATTCCATTTTGAAATGTTGTATAAAACCAACCAATCATCAACAACATTCCTTAAATCTCAATGAAAATATTTGTGTTACCATACACATACATACATACGCACAAAGTTTGTTTACTTTGTTTATTCTCTCTTGCTCTTCTAATGTGGATCATTCACAATGCGTAACCAGCTGTCAAAATTACTTGAGAAATAATGTATTTTTGTTCTTGAGCAATTACTTGAGAGCTGCGTACCAACCTTTAGGTGCCAGTTCTCTAACGTTGAGTGAAAAGCTGTCACAATTTTTGGTTTCATAATTTGTTTCAATGTTTCTATTAGGTATTCGTTAGTCTTGTATCTAATCTCATAACGTTCGTGGCGTAGAAAAATTATAGCGGAAGTTTTCGTATTCTCGTTTGCTGAGATGAGTTCGATTTGTGTGCGGAAGAAATTAAATGGTTTTGTTACCATTTTTATATTACGTAAAGCAGATGATTCCGCTGAATGTATTGAAGTGTCGGAGAGTGTATATACTTGTCGGGATAATGCGTCTGCAACTACATTTTCATGTCCTGGTTTGTATTTTAGCTTAGCTCCGTATTCTTCAATTAAATTTTTCCATCGTTTTAGTTTTGTGTTGGGATTTTTCTCGGATATAGAGAAAATTAGTGATTGGTGATCTGTATAAATCGTTAAGTCAGAGGTAATTCCTAAGTTTTTGTAGTGCCCATACTATCGCTAACATTTCCTTCTCATTTGTCGAGTAATTTTGGTCTGTTGTAGTCAATGTTCTTGATATAAAGCTGATTGGGTTCTTTCCTTGGCTTAATACTGCGCCTATTGCGTGGTTAAGTCGAATCCCTTTTCAAAATCTGGTTGGTAAAGTTCTACTTTTTCTTTTAACCTAGATTTTATTTCTTCTATAGCATTCGTCGCTTCTTTACCTAGTTTAATCATTACATTAGTACTTTTATTTTTTGAGATGCTCCCATTTTCTCCTTTTAAATAAATGGTGAGGGGTTTGCATATATGTGTAAAATTTTTAACAAATTTCCTGTAATAGGATGCTAGTCCCAAGAACTATCGTAGTTCCTTTAAATTTTCGGGTGTTTTATATCTATTTATTGCGTCTATCTTACTAGGGTCCACGGTGATTCTTCCGTTATGGTTTATGTGTCCCAGAAATTCAGTTGTGGTCTGAAAAAAATTTGATTTTTCTTCCGAAATCTTCATATTTGCGGAGTGTAGTGTTTGTACTATATTTTTAACATCTTTGATATGTTGCTCTGGGTCAGCAGAGTAGATCAAGACGTCGTCGATATAGACACATGCACACTTCCCAATATATGTTCGGAGAATATCATCCACACATCTCTGAAATGTTGCCGGAGCGTTCTTTAATCCAAACGGTAATCGAAGGAACTCATATTTAGCTCCATTTACCGAGAAGGCTGTTTTTTTCCCTATCTTCTGGTTTAATTAATATTTGGTGGAATTCAGATTCTAAATCTAGTGTTGTAAAATATCTTGCTTTCCCTAAATTCTGTAACGTCATTGTTATATCTGGAATTGGATATCTATCTGCGATCGTTTGCTTATTCAGTTTCTGAAAGTCTGTCACCATTCGTTTCTTTGATTTTCCTTCTTCGTCTAGTCCTTTCTTTGAAACTGTCCATATTGGTGAGTTGTATGGACTCTTGCTTTCTTTAATAATGTTATTATTTAATAATTTTTCTATTTCTTGCTTTACGAAATCTTGGTCTGCATAAGAGTATGGATATTGACGAACCCAGACTGGCTCTTGAGTCTCTGTCCTAATTTCTGCTTGTATCGTTGTTGTAAACGGTAATATCTCATTATTATAATTATTCTTCATTAGCTCGTGTATTTCTTTTTCATAGGTTTTATTCCCTATTGTATAATTAATTCTTTCTTGATTCCTATTCTGTAGAGTATTCTCCTGTTCAAATGTTGCCGAGTAGTCAAACAGATCTATTCTAGCTTTCATTTTACGTAAGGCGTCTCCCCCTAATAGTATGTCGAATTCTTTTAGATCTGCGGTTTCATAAAAATCCAAATCAAACCCTACTAAGTTAATTTCTCTTTTATGTGTTACTACTGAAGTTCCATGTAGTGTATTAAATTTTATTGGTTTATCTAGTCTTATCCTTTCTGCAAATGGATAGTCTTTACTTACATAACTACTCGTGGCACCTGTATCTATTAGTATATACACGTATCTTCCGTCTGGTGCAGTACGTCGGAGTGTTGGAAGACCGTGATGCCTTATAAAAAAATGTTTCTGTTTGTTACTAGTATAATTGACGCTAGATACCTCATTATATAAAGATCCTGCATCCTCGTCTTCACCTTCTTTGATCTGGTTCACTCGTTGGGCCTTACTTTGTGGTGCGAGTGATGTCTCATCCCGTGATCGCTTGAACTGTTGGCCAAAGTTTTGTACAACTTGCCTGAATGGATGATTGGGTCTTTGTTGAGGCGGCAGCTGTCGCTGAGGATATTCTTGTTGTTGATTTCTTTGCGTATGCTGTGCATGCCTACGGAATCGTCCTGATGAGTCTACATCCATAGGTTCGACTGGTGGTTGTCTTTGCTGTTGATACTGCTGTAACTGTTGGTATCCTTGCATCATGGGTTGCCTCATCTGTGATACCCGTGGTATATATTCTAGCTGATGATATTGTGAGTCATGTTGCATGGTTCTCGCGATACCATATGCTTCCATGATGTTGGTGCAGGCTCTGGAGTACAGTGCATTTTTAGTTGCTGCACTTCTTAGTCCCGCGATGAATGTCCTGACTGCTTTCAGTTGTATCTCTTGTGATAACGCATTGATCACGTTCTCATTTTTGTGCTGCATTTCTATTTTGGATAATACAGTGTTTAATGCCTGATTAAGGTGATCGAAGTACACGTGAAGAGGTTTGTTTTCTTGACGTATATTCATTATGTCTTCCTCCAGGACATACAGTGGTCGCTGATCTGCATAGGAGTTATCCAGTCTGTCTATTATTTCATCAAAGTTTAACTTTGTGTTATTGTTGATGAGTATCTGGGCCGCTTTCCCAGTTATCTTTCCTCGAATTAATATTAATGCTTCCGTGTAGATATTTTGTCCACGGAATTGTTTTACATTATTCATTAATGTAATAGCTAATCTTCTCCAGTTACGATATTCCTGATAGTCTCCGCTGAATATGTTTATGGCTGATTTGAAGAGGTTTAAGTCTACCTCCTTTGGATCATTGTAGATACAAACTTCGTCCTTGGCTTCCTCTATGGGAGCTGGTCCTAGGTGAGCTTCGGCGAATCTGCGTTGTAAATCTACCACGATGGCTTGGAGAGCTGAGAATTCTGGTGATTGAGCCATCTTTGTTTTTAATTTGAGACACTTGAATACTTTTGCAAAATTTGTTGTTTTCTACTCGTATTCTCACTTTGAAGGAATTTATTTTGATTCCTTTTAGCAGTGGGTTCCTGCTCGGGCGCCAATTAAGAATGCTATTTAGGCAATTCTAAAATATATATTTTACCAGGATATTACTCCTGGGTTTCTCTTTATTTAATATAAAGGTATTATAAAATACATCTAACTATGTCTATGGTTTATATTAGACTAAGTTGAAGAACACACAGTGCGTCCGATACACTGTATTTATAGCTTTATACTAATGTAGCGTGGCGTGCTGTGATTCGTTGTTTTAGGTGGCATGATATTTGCTGTTGATTCTTGTGGCATGATGTTATCTCCCTTTGTTTGAATGTTCACGTTGTATGTGCGTGATATGCTGTTGTTAGGTGATATTGTTACATATAAGTTAGCAACAATAACATTTAAAGCAATCAAAAGACACGCGCATCCGTTCTACTCGCAAAAGTGCTGACGATACGTCTAGCGCAGTGTGGCGTGATTCTCTGGAAATCCAGCGTAAAGTGGGAACCGACGTCAGCAGAACTGCAAGCGCATTAAGTTACCATAAGAGTTATATGGAAACCGATGTCAGCAGAACTGCAAGCGCATTAAGCTACCATAAGAATTATAAAATTTGTTAAGTTTAGAGTTAAGTGAGCGATTGAACAATAAAGGTCGTAAGACCAGGAAAAGAAGTTAATTTTTACTTTTGACAAGTAAACCCATAACTGGCGCCCGAGCTAAAATAAGCCCCTACATCGCGAAGGAAAACAAAAGGCGTTAAGAATCCTTCGGAGAACGTGGAGCGATAAGAAAAACAACTGTGCTAGTGTGAGATCAGGCCCCTTAGTAGCAGAGCAAAAAGGACGCAAGCCAACTCATCAGCACCTATCAACATTAACAACCAACAATATCAAGAGGCAAAGAATGAAAGGCGTTATTGTATTGTAAGTTAAGTGATAATTATTAATTAAGAACATTAAGTGAAACCCAGATTGTGAAATTTTTTTTTTACCAAACTAAAATTGAAATAAAACCTTTAAGCATTAATTTGTAAGTGCAAAAACTGAAACGTTACTGAAGTAGAAAATAAACCGATACGTAAAGAGTAGTGGACAGTGAGAAAAAATATAAAACGAATTCTTTAACAGACACAACAAAATAGACAATGTCGAACCCAAATAATCTGGTTCGTCCAACAGTAATCAGAGCGAATGTCCCTACAGGAAATTCAGGATCAGCTAACGTTACAATAAACGAAGATGACCTCGTAAACCTAATAGGAAGGGTAGCTTTAGACGTGGTAAACAGGCAGGGGCCCAGCATAGTTAGGGCAACCCTTAACCCGAATGCGGGTTTAGCAGACACGTGCGACCAAACCATCAATATAGAACACGCAAGCAACTTATCAGATTTAGACAAGATACCCGATGTAGCAAAATGTTTACGCGAATTCTCGGGAAATCCCGCCGAATTCAATTCTTGGAAAAAAAGTGTAAATCGAATATTAAATATTTACGAAGTGAGTAAGGGCACACCTAAATTCTACGGAATTCTTACGGTGATAAGAAATAAAATCGTCGGCAACGCGGATGCTGCCCTTGAGTCATACAATACACCCTTAGACTGGGGTGCTATTTGTAAGTGTCTAACTTTACATTACGCCGACAAGCGTGATGTATCCACCCTAGAATACCAAATGACTTCTTTTGTAGGTCAATTGAAGAATTTTACCAGGCCGTTTATTCCAATTTATGTTTAATACTTAATAAGCTAGGTTGTATGGAGGTGGGTAGCGAGGCTCGTAATCTTCTTACTCACACATACAGAAACAAGGCGCTAGATACGTTTCTGCGCGGCCTCAACGGAGACTTGCCTAAACTATTGGGCATGCAGGAACCAATGGATCTGCCCCAAGCATTACACTTGTGCCTGAAACTGGAAAATCAGGGATTCCGCACACGGTACGCACACAACACCAATATGGATCGTAGAGGGATGCAGCGAAACACCGCACCACCTTTACCTTCAAGAAATTTTCGGAGGCAAGTAAACCAACAAAATTTCTTCCCCGAAATTGCTTACTTACCACAGCCACAACCACAACTTATTTCACATAACTTTCCAAATCAAAGATTTGATAGGAACTTAAATGCACAAACACACTTTAACCAACCGCCTATGCGCCCCCCAAAACCGCCGGTGCCTATGGAGATAGACGAAACTTTGCGCTCGCGCCACATTGACTATATGAACCGGCCACAAAATAATCAATTATACAGCAAAAGGCCACCACAGACCACTTCTGAAAGAAATCTCAAGCCACAAAAGGCACAACGCAATTTTCATATAAGTAATACTCCAAGCGCTACCTCGTACACTGGCTCAGAAGATAATCTGAACGATTATTTGGGAGTGGCGGACGACAATATACAGGAGGAAGGCCAATATTACGAATATAGCGATATTCATTTTTTAGGTTTAGAAGCTCTTCGTTGCCGTATTCAAATTTTTAATTGACACTGGCTCCAGCCAGAATTATATTCAACCCAATTTAGCAAAAAAAGTACTAGAAAACAAAGATATATTTTAGCGAAAACTATTGCTGGTGATATAGAAATAAAACACCACACATTTTTACAGCTTTTTAATCAAACAGAAACTTTAAAATTCTTTATACTACCCCCTTTAACAACTTTTCATGGCATTTTGGGCTATGATAGCTTTCGGCAGCTAGATGCTGTAATTAACATTAGAGAGGGAACCTTGACAATTAAAAATTATTTAAAAATATTAATTAAAGAATTAAAAACAGATGCAGTAAATGCTATCAAAATACACGATGACAACATTACTCCCCATCAAAAAATAGCTCTACAGAAATTGGTTACAGAGCATCCTAACTTATTTTCGGAACCGGATGAACGGTTAACTTATACTACCAAAGTAGTGGGAGAGATCAGAACGTCATCCGATTCTCCAATATATAGTAAGTTTTATCCATATCGCTTAGAGGCGAAGTAGAGAAACAGGTGGAAAAACTACTAAACGATGGCATTATAAGACCATCCAGATCCCCCTATAATTCCCCTGTGTGGATCGTGGCAAAAAAACCCGATTCCAGTGGAAATAAACAGTATAGGTTGGTGATCGATTATAGAAAATTAAATAGTTTAACTATAGCGGATAAATATCCGATACCCGAAATAGAGGGTATGTTATCGCATTTAGGCGACAATTCGTTTTTTACCACGCTAGACCTCAAAAGTGGGTTCCATCAGATCCCACTAAAGCCGTCAGACATAGAAAAAACGGCATTTTCGGTGAATAATGGGAAGTTCGAGTTTACTCGGCTACCATTTGGGCTGAAAAATGCGCCCGCCATTTTCCAGCGTACACTTGACGATATCCTCCATAAACATATAGGCAAGATTTGCTATGTGTATATAGATGATATCATAATATTCGGAAAATCCGAAGAAGAACACTTACAGAATCTTCGAAAAGTTTTCGAAACGTTAGAGGAAGCAAATATGAAGATTAAACTGGACAAATGTCACTTTTTTCAAAAAGAGGTAGAATTTTTAGGATTTATAGTATCACAAGAGGGCATTAGAACTAACCCAAAAAAGGTAGAAGCAATTACTAATTTTCCAGAACCCAAAAATATTAAAGAATTGCGATCATTTTTAGGCCTATCCGGCTATTACCGTAGATTTATTCGCGATTACGCGAAATTAGCAAAGCCATTAACAATCTTACTAAGAGGCGAAGAAGGCCGAATTTCAAAAAACAAGTCCGCAAAAGTACCGATTGAATTCAATGAACAAGCTAAAGAAGCATTTCAGAAAATTAAAAATACATTGGTTTCGGACGAGGTAATTTTATCTTTTCCAAATTACAATAACGATTTTGAGCTCACAACTGATGCCTCAAATTTTGCACTTGGTGCCGTTCTTTCCCAAAGTGGAAAACCTATTTCTTTTATTTCTCGAACTCTAAGTAAGGCGGAGGAACATTACGCCGGAAACGAGAAGGAAATGCTAGCCATTGTATGGGCATTATCCACTCTGCGGAATTTTTTGTACGGGCATGCTAAGGTCAAAATCTTTACAGACCATCAGCCCCTAACTTTCGCTTTAAGTAACAAAAATACAAATAGTAAAATGAAACGATGGAAGGCAGAACTAGAAGAGTATAATCACGAAATATTTCATAAAACTGGTCGAACTAACGTTGTGGCTGATGCACTGTCAAGAATTACAGCACAGCAACAAATAAATTCAATGTCGGTTATGACGCATAGCGATGACAGTTCAGGTCAAAACTTGATTCAATTCGTGGATGTACCTATCAACGTTTTTAAAAATCAGATATTTTTCAATTGGTCTACAGAATCAAGCTATAAATTTCAAATTGTTTTTCCAACTATTCACCGTCACACTATAACAGAAATAGAATTTTCCGAGGAGACAATCATATCTTTATTGAAAAAATATTTAAACCCTTCGGTAATAAATGGGATCAGCGCTCCCGAACCAATAATGGGAATAATACAAGAAGTTTTTTCAATCCACTTCAATAAATATCGTATTAGGTTTGCACGAAGAAAGGTAGAAGATGTATTAGAAGAACAAAGGCAGGAAGAAATTATCATAGAAACACACAGAAGAGCTCATCGTAATGGTAAAGAGAATAAATCTCATATACTAGAGAAATATTTCTTCCCCAGTATGAATAACAAAATAAATAAAATAGTCAAACAATGTAGTATTTGTAAAACAAATAAGTATGATAGACACCCTAATAAGCCCGTCTTCCTTACCTACCACCTATCCCCTCATACGCAGGACATATAGTGCATATAGATATTTACAAAACGGAAGGCAATCTTGTGCTCACTGCTGTCGACAAATTCTCAAAATATGCGCAGGTAAAACCAATAAAATCAAAAGCTACTCAAGACATAAAAGAACCTCTAAGGGAACTTCTCTTTCAGTTTGGAGTACCCAAAACCGTAATTTTTGATAACGAAAGGTCATTCAATTCAGCGACTATTACTTTTATGTTGGAAGACATATTAAACATTCAAATTTTCAAATCCCCGCCATATAAAAGTGCAGTGAATGGCCAAATCGAGAGATTCCATTCAACACGTTATGCGTTGTCTAAAAGCCGAAAATCGAGGTCAATCATTTGCACAACTTTTAGACAGAGCTGTCTATGAATATAATTACTCAATTCACAGCACAATTAATAATAGACCAATAGAAATTTTTTTCGGTCGTACGGTAAGCACAGACCCCGAACAATTCGAAAAAGCTAGATTAGATAATATTCAAAGAATAAAAGATAAACAAAAACAAGATCTTAAAAATCACAATAGCAAATTACAACCAATTATTGATTGGATTATAATCAACGATCAACGAAACGATTTACGTGAAGGTCCACAATAGGTTAGGAACTAAAATCTCACCTAGGTATAAAAAAGAAGTAGTTAAGGAAAACAGGTCGACTACGGTACTGACCGAGTCAAATAGGGTGGTTCATAAGAGTAATATTAAAAGCTAAGTAATAAAATTAAATAAAACTGACGCATTTTCTAATTTTTTTCTTTTTGCAGACTAACGCTTACAGCGACAACAATGGCTCTGACTGACTTCCAAATTACAGACTTCTCAACAGCTTATATAATTACAATAAGCAAAGTACTGACCAAAATACAAGACGGAACGTTTAAACTAATACACCTTATCAACGTTGAACTGTACGAACAATTTTTGGCAGAGGCAAAGAAATTCATGGACAAAAACATACAGACAAACAGTATATTTTACTCAACAAGAAATAGAACAGACCAAAGAAGCAATTAAATCTATTAAACCATCAGGTAGAAAAATTAGAAGATCAATTAGCATCCTGGGTACAGCATGGAAATATTTAGCTGGAACCCCAGATCACGACGATTTTGCTGCATTAGAATACGACACAAAACAATTAAACGACAATAACAATAAACAATTTCTAGTAAATCAAACACTAACAGAACGTATGAATAACCTCACAGTAATTACGGGCAAACTAGCAAACGCAATAACAAAAGACAGCTACTTTAACGACAAACTAGTAATAAGTATTCAAAATAGATTACGTTTAGTTAAGGAAGAAATTGTAAACGTTAGATATGCCATCCAATGGGCAAAATTAAAATTAGTAAATAGCATTTTATTGAACAAGAAAGAATTGGAATTAACTCTTAAAACACTAGAAGAGGAAAAGATGCCTTTTTCATCAACTGAAGAAGCCTTAAGTTTTGCAGAAACAAGCGTCGTTTAAAATTCAACAATGTTAGCGTATATCGTGAAAATACCAATTACGGAAAAAGAAACCTATGAAAATATTTTAATTAAACCTGTTAAGAGAAATAATACGATTATAAATATTGTTTTCAATAATATTATTAAGAAAGAAAATAATATACTTGGAATAAATAGCGAGTGTAAGACAATAAATTCTATATCTATTTGTAAGAAAGACCAAACTGTTGGCCTAGTTAATGAAACCTGCATAACAAAACTTCTAAATAGTAACCAAAATCCAACTTGTCAATATAGCAACGCAAATCATGTTAAACCAATAGAAATACTTCAACCTGGACTAATTCTACTAAACAACTTTAATGGTACCGTAAATAATAGCCTGGAAGAAATGTCCGTTGCAGGTACATTCGTCGTAAAATTCAGCAATCTTACTATAAAAATAAATAATGATTCTTTCTACAATGGCGAAACGCTTTTAACCGGGGCGTTACCAGTCAGAACACAATTTGCTCCAGCGGAAAAGGAAAGAATAAATCTTTTGTCATTGGAATCAATCCACGAGTTATTCATAGACAACATAAATCGTTTGGATTGCCTTCAGAATAATACGAATACCACTCAAACTTCTGTGGCAATCATGGCTATTCTCACACTAGCAGCTTTTTCAATAATATTCTTCTGCCATAGGAGAAAGAAGATAATTCTGCAAACAAGCTTTACATCAGAAACATCGTTCAGGGGTAAGGACCCAGCAGTACCAGAAATAGTACCAAAAACAGCAAACCCCACAACATGCTTCAATTTTGACAACCTACCATATTTTTGATCAATTGAGGACAATTGATTTTAAGAAGGGAGGAGTTAGCAACAATAACATTTAAAGCAATCAAAAGACACGCGCATCCGTTCTACTCGCAAAAGTGCTGACGATACGTCTAGCGCAGTGTGGCGTGATTCTCTGGAAATCCAGCGTAAAGTGGGAACCGACGTCAGCAGAACTGCAAGCGCATTAAGTTACCATAAGAGTTATATGGAAACCGACGTCAGCAGAACTGCAAGCGCATTAAGCTACCATAAGAATTATAAAATTTGTTAAGTTTAGAGTTAAGTGAGCGAACAATAAAGGTCGTAAGACCAGGAAAAGAAGTTAATTTTTACTTTTGACAAGTAAACCCATAACTTATATATCGTCACCTGAAATGCAAAATAACGTATCATCAAAAAATTTGAAATTGAGTGTCTTATTGATTACGCTTCACCACTTCAAATTAAAAAGATAATATTACATATGTTCAACATTTTCAGGTTCTGCACTCAGATATAAACCAGTTTTAACCAATATTAAATTTTGTTTTCACTCCTATTCTGTTTTATTGCGTGTTTCATTCATGCCACTTTAAATTTCTGAAAATGTTGTTACGTTATTTTGCATTTCAGGTGACGATATATTATATATATAGGTGAAGGTATTAACTCCCTCTTCTCAGAGCGAACATACATACATACATTATATAAATATATTTGTACATATAATCATACGGCAAAATCTGCCTGTGACGCAAAACACAAAATCTCGAAAAAACCAAAAGTTCAAAGTCCACATTTGCAACTATCCAGCAATACCTCTTGTTCTTTGGAAAACAAAAACAAGCAGGATTGTGGACAAAAAGCTAATTGATCTCTCTAACGAGCTCTCAATTGCTTACGAACAAAGCATAACAAATAATTCGTGCATACTTAGGCACAAAGCGAATTGATCTCTCTAACGAGCTCTCAATTGCTTAAGAACAGAAACATAATTATAAATACAATAAGAACAAATTGTGCATACTTATGTAAATAGCGCATTGATCTCTTCAACGAGCTCTCAATTGCACAAAACATAAGCAATGTCATACGGACATACATACATACATACATACAAGTCCAAGTATTAGGGTGTACCTACCTAAATACAAATCATTTGGACTTATTTACATAAAAGAGTATTTCATTTTCTATACTTTATCGCTTCGTATAGATACTGTTTACTCTGAGAAAAATTGTAATACACAATACAATAAAAATGGTTAATAACGGAAAAAATCATAATACACCTGCAGCAGCTATACGCTCAAAACAGGCTATTCAATTTATTTCAGAAAGTGACAGTTTAACAAGATACTGCACTAGATTTGCCTCCTCACCGATTCACAAAAATTCGGAATCGCTAATAGAAATTAAAAGTCAAAATCTTAAAAATTTTTGGACTCGCCTCCAAGCGGCTCACGACGCCAACGTAGAATCTGACGATTCAGATCTACCACAAAATTTTAAATTATCTGCTTACGCCATATACGAAAACTGCTTAGACCAGTTCGAAGAAACAAAAGCTATGATCTCCGATCAACTAAAGCTCATTAAAGCAATTGCACCTACTCCCCACAGTAGAGTAGAGCTGCCACAAGAAGACAGTAAGAAGGCAAGTTCAGGCACCCACCTCGAGGTGCCCATATGTGACACAGAAACCTTTCACGGAGATTATGAAGAATGGCCGTCCTTCCGGGACATGTTCACGGCCGTGTACATAAACCATCCTCAATTATCACAAGCGCAAGAATTGTATCACCTCCGATACAAAACTAAAGGTCAAGCAGGCGCAATAGTCAAGCAGTTCGAATGACGATAATTTAAATTTAGCTTGGGAAGCTCTAAGATCACGATATGAAAATGAGAGAATATTGGTCGATAAGCAAGTAACGACACTATTAAACATGCCTAAAATCAAGAAAGAAACAAGTGAAGAATTTGTAACACTACAATCCACTGTTTCTAATTGTTTGTCGATTCTGTCGACACAAAATATTCCCACAGACAGCTGGGACCCAATTCTGGTAAACATTTGTACCGCCGCATTACCAGAAAAGTCGTTACTTCTATGGGAGCAATCGCTCTCATCACGAAAAAAGTGCCCAACGTGGCAACAAATGGAAGATTTTCTCACCACCCAATATGAAATTGCGGAAGGGTTAGAAGAAAAAATCAAAATTAAGAACATTAAACACGACCAAAATGGAAGCTTAAATAGACCCCAAGCTAGAAGCAACAAAAATTTAAACAAAAGCTTTTACAAAACACAAACGTTCACTTCAGAACAAAGAAAACAAACGTCACGCGAACTATGTACATCCCATCCCATCTCACCCTACAAAAACGCTTATAAATCAAGATCCGCGGGTTTAATTGCAAAAGCAAATCCCGAAAACCAAAATTCTAAAAATAGCCAAAATAATGACACCATGTTGCTCAAAGGCACAAAAAGCGCAAACGCTGCACAGCCAAACACAAAGTCGACTAGTTACAGAACTAGTTACCACCACACTAACTCAAGTTGAGAAACAATCAAATCAACGCCTTAATTCACAATTAAGGAAATTTCAAGAGATAGGGAAACTTCCACGAATATTAAACAAAACTAAAGGAGATCAGTATTGTGAGGACTTTTCTAAAGCCACAACCACTCGATCAAATAATTGCCGGTACGTCGTACGACAGCCAATAGAGCCGCAATTTTCTAATTCCCCACATAAAGGCAGAAAAACCAAAGTCAGAATTCAATCTAACATTATTAAAAACTCAAATATATGGCACTTTTCGACACCGCAGGATGGCTTTCGCCAATAATGACAAAAAGAAACAAATTCCGAAAAAAACAAAAAAAAAATCCTAGAGCTATGGTGGGCTACTACTGACCAAATTAGTGCATACGCACATAAATATTACTCATAATAAAGTTATCCAAAACGTCGAATTATAATCGCATCTTTCCAAGCGCTCCTCAAATGGGTGAGTTAGGGAAATCAGCTCTACAAAGCATCAACTTAATTATGAGAATTTTCTATTTGAATCGAAGCCGTTCTCCATTCACGGCCATTCTCTAGCAAGATCCCTCTAATTTCATAGTCCTAAATCTAGGGCTAAGGAGTACCCATTCTGGCCACATCTGAGCCAGGCGTGGAGTTACTATCTTTTATAAGCCGATAACAAAGAAAAGGCAAATAATAAACAACCGACATACCATACCGATGAAATAAGAAATTTACATACCCGCTAATAAAATGAATAAAAGCAAACACTTGTTTACTATAATAATAAGTCGGATAAACCCGCAAAATATAAGACCTAGCCATACGCACCTAACAGTAAATAAATAACAAATATTATGTTTAAAACCAAAGGCATTTTCAGGATTTACAGCATGCATTCTGCGCCCTCGGCAGCATATACATACGCAATACTAGGCAAATAATTTGCCTAGGGGGCCAGGATGTTTAAATGAGTTAAGCATCCGCCCACTCTGCCCGGAAAAACTGGCGCACCTTAATAAACCAGCTCAGTTTACCACAGCAGATGACACTAAAACACAACTCACCACATCAGTAAACCAACCCACTCCGCAAAAAGGATGGACAAGGAAAAAGTAGGTCACTTCGTGACATACAATTCGATATCAACATTCGTTTACACACTGCGCCGATCAAACAAGTCGATCATCAACATTTGTTCCCTGTTATACACTTCGCTGCGTCGACGCATAGTTCCATTGGACTTTTTCTGGACTTCGTCTCAAACTGGTTCCTGTGAGCAGCTTTCGTTCATTGTGTGGGGTTCAACAGCAATTTCGCACTACGGTTATTTAAAACGTCACGGTTCCTGATAGGGGTGCATTTGAAATTATATTGTGTTCTAAGTACATATATTAAAAATTATAAAGAAGGTTAAAATTAACTAGGTTGTACACGAAGTCGCTCGCGCATGTTCATTTGTATGCTTGATCGCGGGTGTAAGTGAATTGTGCATATCCTTGCAAATTGGGGATTTTGTTCAGTAACTACTATAAATTTATAAAATGTAAGACAAATAACAAAAAGTATAATAAATATTTGATTTTAGTAATCATTTTTTTAATGTCTTTATATCAGCATTTAATTTTGTTTATTTGAAATAATAAGTTATATGTTTGGCTTAATCTCATTTGCTATAGTTACACGCATTATTGTACCAAAATTTAAATCAGATAACCTACTTCTTATTTTATATATAATTTTCGAAGCAAAAAGTTTCAAACCAGGTTATTTCTTTAAAAAGGAATTTCAATAATAACTTCAGTTTATGAACCACTGTTTCTTCAAACACATATGACCTTATCTTAAGAGAGCGCAATGTATGTAAATAATTACCCAACAACCCTTCTACCACCCGTCAATCGTAGAATTTCCAACGGCCTGGGGTTTTCTCCGTAGAAACTACTCAGCTGATTGCTCTCTCACACCGCAGGGATGCCAGGCTCGATATACTGTAGTAATTATAAAAATTGTCTTCAATATATTTGAAATTTTCCTAAAATAACGCAAATTGAGAATCGAATGCTATTATTTAAAAATATATAATCTAGGTTTAATAGTTTTGATATTTTATATTATAAAAATTATAATTGAAAACTTAGATTTGTACAAAACTACATATGCGTATTGAGTAATGGCAACATTGTTCGAATGAAAACGAGAACGAAACGCTTGCAGCTCGTAGCGAAGTGAGAAGATGTTTCTGCCATTAGCGTTTGTACTTTATTTGTGTGCTTAGCCACTCTCAATCAATAATGCCATACCGCGCAAATATATTTTTATTTGATGATTTTTTATATTTTTGAAAATATGTATGTGTTCCCTTTCTATAGCGCATATTATTATTTTAATACATTTCCAGAGGCAACTTAGATTATTAAAATTTAACAAAACAATTATAGAAAAAAACCTCAATTCTTTGAATATTTTTATAAAACAACCAAACCGAAAATATCACAAATCATATATTTATATAAGTATTTTCTTTAAATGGAACTGCAATATGTTTAAACACAATATATATAATGGTCACAAGTATCTTCTCTTTTTTATATATTGTTACAAAAGCAGTATTAAGTTGTATTTGTATTGCTATATGCATCCCTTATTATGAACAATAGCTGTAGGTATATGGAATAGCATTTGTCTTGTTGTAGACATCTGGCGCCGCACTGTCTGCCTGTCTACTTAAACAATTGCTGAGTCTGGCGCCGCGGCTGTCTGCTTGCGTCTGGCGCCGTATAGCATTATGTTCTGGTAATTTCCAGACGCAATATTCTAGAAGGACACAGCGAGAAGTGCGTGGCTATATAAGCCGTGGCAGCGCCAACGTAATCGATCAGTGCTAAGAGTAAACTGTTATAGTGTAGACAAGTTGTAAAATAAAGAGTTGTTGAATTGAATTAAACATTTTTTGGTTTTATTCGTCACTCCAGAGATACGAACCTAGCAAAGTAAACTAGCAAGCAGTAAAATCGTAACAATATGCAGATATGCATATTAGGGTGTTCGTTATGATTATTTTTGACGAGACGCCCCCTAAACTTTTAGTTTTCCATCTAAAAAAACATATCAGACCATAAAAAGCCCTTAATTTTCATAATAAACCTTGCCCCAAACACGATACATTTCCCATTGAAATTACATGGGATTTTGCCACTTTTTACAATTTTTTTTTCTCTGGAACTTTCTCGTTTGTAGGAATAAAAAAATCATATTCTTATACAGAATTGAATGCTCTACAAAAAACGTCGAACAAAACAATTGAATTTTACAAAAAAAATTTCAATTTGCCGTAAAAGTTCGAAAATTCCAGAAATTACCCAGAAGTTTAACCTTGAATAACTTTTAAAGGGGTGAGTATATCGAAAAATTGTCCGGCTGTTTTTTGTAGAGCATTCAATTCTGTATAAGAATATGACTTTTTTATTCTTACAAACGAGAAAGTTCCAGAAAAAAAAATATTTGTAAAAAGTGGCAAAATCCCATGTAATTTCAATTGGAAATGTATCGTGTTTGGGGAAAGGTTTATTATGAAAATTAAGGGCTTTTATGGTCTGATATTTTTTTTAGATGGAAAACTAAAAGTTTAGGGGGCGTCTCGTCAAAAATAATCAATTTGGTAAATAACGGACACCCTAATGCATATGTACGTATAAAAGCCCACAACTTGAAAAAAGTTTTCCCAATTGTAACTAAAATGAATTTTTCCAACTAACATCACCGCCATTAACTGATCTATCACATGTACAGTGGTGTGAACAAAATAGGAACAACCATAAGGTGTTGTGAAGTTTTAAAATATGCTGTTTTCTTATTAAATAAAATTGTTTTTAGATACAAGTATAACATATGTATATATTTCTTTCCTAACAGTGATTCGAATTTCCAGCATGCAAAGCTAAATTAAAACAGATATTAATGCGAATCTCTAATACGTGCAAATTATGTTTACCTCTCTTTGTTCACACAACTGTACAATTCCGATATAACTTCCGCTCTTAAATTTGTATACAATGTCAGTATTGCCGCAACCATTCTGCCAGGGATAAAGGGTTGTTAAACTTATTCCAGTGTGAGAGCGCTTCAAAATAAGCGTTTTTTATAACATTTTCCATTATGGCCAGATCGAACAAAATAAGAATTTTTGGGCATTTTAAATTAAAACACCCAACATTTAGTACGAATAAAAATTACTATGTAGTGGTTATTTATTATATGGAGAAACTATTTAAATCTTTTTAAAGTATATTAGAAGAACTGAATTTTGACCTTTCAATACCCAATAAAAAGACTTAAACTTGTTAGCTGTCATTCATTAAATTTTTTTAATCATTTTCCATTGAAAATAATACTATGATGCTTCAAATTACAAAACGTTTCATCAAATACCTTTAAATATCACATATTTACTTAATTTTCATCGTTTTAAATTTTTTATAAGTGGTCTTGAACGATGCAACAAATCCCTCCGTTTATATATTTTTTGGTAAGATTTCAATCTGGCCATCGCTCGCTTCTCGAGCAACTGTCAAAGTTTAGGTGGTTTTGACGTTTAGCAATTGCTCTCTCACTTCCAGTGAGAGAGCAGTTAAACATCTCTTTATCTCTGATTCTGCGATGAACATTAAGATGCGGAGCGATATAATTGATTTTTTTTCGCAACTTATGCCCTACCCTCCGTACACTGATATTCCCCTCATCTAATCTTGCAAGAGCTTCTACCGACAGGATGAAAATGGATGAAATCGGAGGATAACCCCACTCACTCTCCATATAACGGTATTGTTAAAAACTACTAAGAGCGCGATAAATCACTAAGTACCCCATAGACACTAAATTTTGCCACCGATATGAAATGAGAGATCTTTCTGTTAGCTGGTGTGAAAATTGGACGATGAGGGTTGTTCTTTTTACATTCGAAGATAACATTGTCGAAATGGACTAAATCGGACAACAACTACTACCCATACGTATACCACAATTTTAAATTCCACTTGATTCGTTCAGTTTCTAGTACGCAAATCAAGAAGCAATTAATATAAAGGAATAAAACTTTGAACGAATCTTTAGCATGCGCCACCCAAAAATTGTTTAAGTCTAATTAAAACTGTTCAAGCCCCTAGGTACCGAATATTTCGACACCGGTACCTATAGTTGACTTTTCTTCGAAAATGTCGATCAATGTGAGATATATATAACTGAAATTAAGGGATAATCCTTCTCTAGTAATGGTAAGTGTGTATGTCAAAAATGGATTGAATAGGACCAATGCCCCTAGCGCTCATATACTTAATATAAAGATTTTCGAACTTGCGGGTGACTTTGTACCGCATATACAAGGTGTGATCCAAAGTAAACAGGACTTTTTGAATCTAACATCCCCTGGTGATGCCATCTACATATATGTCGACTGGTACGTTAGAATCTGCTATCTTTATCGATTGTCCAGTGAGACATGTTCATGACATGTCATTGATTGGAAGTGAAGTTATTGCGTTTTAAGTGTCAGTAAGTTTGTGTTATCGGTGCGAAAATGAGCTTCGAACAAAGAGCAATTATTGAATTGGTAAAATTTTTTCCGAAACGTTTCAATTGATAAAACAAGCTTATGGCGATGATTGCCTATGCCGTAGCAGATTGCACAAGTGGTTTCAGCGTTTTCAAAGTGGTCATAAATGACGATCACCATTAGGGCCAATCATAATCCGTGATCACCGGAAATTCCATCGAAACTGCACATTCACGGAAATGCACGGTTTGTTCCGCACAAATTGACTGACGACCAAAAATTGCTCAGAATCCAACATTCGAAGGACGATTATTTAACCAAAAATCCCATTTTAACCATTAACCACTCCCCGTATTTACCTGATATGGTAACGTGCGACGTCTCCCTTTTCGGAAAAATGCATTTGTCCATGAAAGGAAAGCGTTATGCAGACGTAGAGGCCATTCAAAAGGCTTGCACCGGCATACTGGCGGCCATACCGGCCAACGAGCTAAAACGCTCATTCGTCATTCTTTTGGACCATGAAAAAAACTGTATTGAAGCAGAAGGAGAGTATTTTGAATAAAATAAATTGATTTTGCCGAAAAAACCATTTGTTCTGTTTTTTTTTTTAAGTCCTATTTACTTTGGAACGCACCTTGTATATACCAAAATGTGAATTTTCCCAATGAAAATAAGAGAGGGTGTTTTTTATTTATAAAATTGTGTCTTTGTGCCTAAAAAAGATAGATTTGAGCGAAAATTTTGCATAGCCCCTATATGACTAATATCAGGACTTTCCAACATCCGGCTGACTTTATCCAAATGGTTGGCTTTACATCTTAAAGTATTTCCCTGGCTTTGATTCTTGCTAGTTGAAAGAGTATAAAATGTTTGGTTGCACCTGAACTTAGCTCTTCCATAATTGTTAAATTTTATTTTTGATGTACACTAGCTGACCCGGCAAATAGATTTTTTTTTTCATTTCAAAAATTACACCGGTATTGGTTTTAATAGAATATGAACGATTTTTCCTAATTTCATTGTGTATACTTTAACAAAATTTTTACAAATCTTTCTTTTGTAAACATTGAACGGGCAGGTTTTCGATATGATCCAAACATTCAATATATCGCATCTGTTCAAATCGGTCAGATGTCAGTAGTTTGTCAATATTGCAATGCAGTCAAATTTAAAAATGAACTGCCAAGGTTATGTTGCGCCGGGGGAAAGACGATGCATTCCATGTATAATACCGAGGCATCTCCGAGTAAAGCAATGTTCTCGCGAACGGATCACTGGCGCAAGTTGCAAAGAAACTTGTTAAAGTGGTTGCTGGTGGTATTTCCGTTCGCTGTACTATGTTCTCTGCGTTGAAATAAACTCGCTGGCCATTCTCCAAATGAGCTGACAGATGCACAACAGTAGGATGGCGTTCATGAATTGCAAATGAAAATATTCTCCAGATTGCTTCATTGCAGTTCACATATCTGCCCATTTGAAATTTGCTAATTTCATCTCGTTCAACGCCAATAACCGCCATATCGCTTCCTTTGGTGACATATTTGCAAACATACTTAATTGATTTTATTGAACTGCAATACTCAACATTTATATGTGTTTTGAATGCCTTAGACAAAATTGGCGAATATGGAACGATCCATGTGTTATCAACCACGAAATTCTTTCCTTTCAATTGAGTGATGAATGTTCTGCCATTGTCAGCGGGTGAGCGACGCCGATAGAGAGGGTATCCGTTGTTTCCAGTTTGAGTTTCCGAAATAAAAGCACGGGGACAGCGTTTTTTGCATTTACTGTCCGACATACAAACCGAAGATGGATCGTGTTCTCCGCATGACCCATGAACCATATTGGCCATCACCACTTCGTGCAACTCTGGATCTATTTCAACATCAGGAATTTCGGCGGAAATGATGTCATCAATTTGGTCAGGTGTAATTTTCTCCACTATCCAAAGAAGAATGTGTGCGTGGGGCAAACCGCTCTTCTGCCACTCCAATGAGTACATTCAGCATCGAACAGTGCCATATACACGTTTTTTCGTAATAAAGTCCATCAAACATCTGAGTTTTTGTTTGCGTGCTGTAACAACGTGGAGATCGCTTGGTGATTGACCGGGATGCAATAGATTCGTAATGTCTGGCCATTTTGGATTGCAAGTTAATGTAACAAACAAATCCGGCCGTCCATAATTGCGCACGTAAGTCATCGCATCCTGGGAGTACTCATGCATGTATCTAGGACTGCCAATGTATGTCGATGGCAAAATATAGAGTCGACCAATATCTGTAATATCCGCATCACCATTCATTGCATCTCTTAAGTGAATATACTCTTCAGATCGCAACTTCGACTGATTGTATTGCATGTAATTAAGTCGTTCTGTCTCAACTTTAACATACATGTCAACTGCATACTGTTGAAATAACCGTCCATATCTCAGTAAATGATTGTCATAGTTTTGGCGAATCATCATTCGATATGCGTAAAACTTCATTGAACTGACTTTTTTATTTGTCTCGACACCTAAAAGCTTAAATTACCTATATGAAGTAGCAAACAAAAATTTTTTTTTACTAACCATTCACCGGATTTATCATCTTATATCTTAAGTGATATCTGTCTTCTCTACGGCAGAACATGAGCGGATATTGCATTGCGTCGTAAGACCGATGTGTCTCACTTATCCGTTTTAGTGCGTTTTGATTTCTACGTTTGATAACAATATCACGCGACTGCAAATTTTCTCCAACAACAACAACTGATATTTAACTAACTGTAGGTGCATTATATTGTCTTTCATGTGACCCTGTAGGCCTTTTGTCCGCTTGTATGATTATAATATGATCATCTGTTGGCATACGTTCCAACGAAATCGTAAACAGTTTAATGAGGCCATTGTGTTCGTGTAACATTTGCTGCAATTGTTCGATTATTTCTCTTTTCGTTGTATTGAAGATAGCACAAAGCCGATTTACTTCATCATGTGAATCTCCCAGAAAGTAAATTTGGAGATATTTGTGTTCTTGATCTGGATGCGGCAACCGCGATCCAGCGAGATGAAACATTTGCCCATGAACGTGTATAATTGGAGGAAAGCTCTGTAGTTTCTGTCGAATATTGTTGGGCAAAAATACCTTAAACGTTGGATTGTAGTTTTGTTCATTTACAATTTGCTTTAAGAAATGGCTCGAGAGAGGAGATTCACCGTAAAGCAGCTGGAACAATGGCTGTGGTGGTGGAAGCAATTCTGGCAACGGTTCATTTTTAAATTTGTCTGCATTGCAATATTGACAAACTACTGACATCTGACCGATTTGAACAGATGCGCTATATTGAATGTTTGGATCATACCGAAAACCTGCCCGTTCAAAGTTCACAACAGGAAGATGTTGCCACTGTTGTCGTCGAATAATCGCATGTTGTGATTTTACTTCATCACTTTGGCGAGCACGAACTTCCTTTCTTCTCGATCGTTGTTGCTGATTGTGAACTTCCCTTCTTCTCAATCGTTCTTGCTGATTGTATGTTTGGTTGGCATCTTCTAACTGGTGCGTGCTACTCTCCAGCAGTCTATTTCGTGGTGATACCCTCTCAATAACACTTTCCCTTTGACGTGCTCTGCTATTTCGTGTTCTCCTTGCGGCCTGGGAACTCCGAGAAGTGTTACCATACGTACTGATTCTTGACATCGTAACAAATTTCCAATTGGAAATGATCATTCATTTGCATAAAGTTCATATAAGGTTTTACGGACCAATAACTTACCTTTGAAAACTCCAAAAATGAATGAATTAAACTAAGGAAGCCGATCAGTTGAATGATAAATTCCAATGTACATAAATCGGTATTCGCCAACACGCTAAATCACTTTCACTAAATAACTCACTTTTTAAAACAAAATATATCAATATATCAGTAAAGCAAGGCGCATTTTTATTGCCCTCTAAGTTTTGCGTGTTCGATTGCAAAGCAAAATTGACGTTTAATTTAATTTGTGTTTGTTTCATAAAACTGCCATTTCCATAAACCAAAAATAGCACGTAACACAACCAAAATTACCATATAACCGCTGCAGCAAGAACAACCAAAATGTCGTGCTAGGTGGATAATGAGATAAATATATGGTGGATTAACAACCAAAATAATTAAAGATTGTAAGGGAGGTACCACGTCCCCTTTTTCGATAACGCCAAGCTTTATGGTTGAGAATGGTGTTGTTTCCTATAGCTCTATACCAATTTTCATGTTCCTACCTTAAACACTTTTGAAGATATTCACCTTGAAAAGTTCAGTTTGTATGGGAGGTGCCACGCCCCCTTTTCCGATTACCTCTTCTTTTATGTGTAAGAAGGGTTTTGATATCATATAGGTCTATACCAATTTTCAGGTCCCTACCTTGAACCCTTTCAGATATTTTGCTTAAAAAATTTTGTTTGTATGGGAGGTACCACGCCCCCTTATTCGATAGCCCCCGGTTTTATAGGTGAGAGTGGTGTTGTTATCCTGCAGCTCTGTACCAATTTTCATGTTCCTACCTTAAACACTTTTGAAGATATTCGACTTGAAAAATTCAATTTGTATGGGAGGTACCACGCCCCCTTAATATTTTATTCTGATTTTAAGACATGACCTGCGCGTGGTAATAACAAACAAATCCCCCAAAGGAAGTATTTCATTTGGTTCAGCCGTTTTCGAGTTTTAGCGTTACAACTATACACCATTTCATTTTTATATATATAGATTACACAGAATAAAAACTGCTCATTCATACAAAAACATCAGAAATCGTCAAAAAAAAAAGGCTCCACAATGATCAAGGATGGAAACTACCGCAAAATAAGATTTCGTTATTGCGTTTACAGTGTCTTATAGGTCTACAACTTTGCTTAAGCCGTTTTCCAATAGATGTCTCTAGGGTCAAGCACTGGTCGATTAAATCGTTTTATATCGATCTTGAACATTTATGTCAACATTAACCCAACAAAATACTTGCAGAGATCTGCTTGCATCCCAAACTTATTGAAAATGTCACTTTTTGAGCCGAATTCTTGACATTTGCGGGAAATTTTGCTTTTCTTTTTTAATTCTAAAAAAAGTGCGGCTGAGGACCCGTCCACGCTTTACTGAGGCTGACACATACATATGTAGATAATACTATTACTCTACTACTACCATCTATGTATATGATTTCTACATATTAGGTATTAAAAAAATATAGAATTTTTGTAAACCAACTTGTGTTAGTTTACAAAAAAATGGATCATAGAGCATTTCGTGTGCTAATTAAGCATTGCTTTTTGAGGGAATAAGGGAAAACATTTTTGGACCGTTTTTATACAATAAAGTCTTAAATTTACAAAAAAAAACGGCGGAAGCAAACTTGAAAACATTTTTTATTTTTGTTGTCTTCGAAAGATACTGTTATATTTCAGACGGCATGCGCAATTTATGTTAGTCGTGCATGTACCGCCCGTTGTACAAATATATTGATCAAGCTTATCTTCGCCAATGCTGAGGCAGTACAAAGCAAATACATAAACAAGCGCATAAACACACATACATATATGTGGCGCGTATTCATTTATAAGCAATACGCTTGCACTCAAGAAATGTAATATTATATGTATAAACATATTTACTTAGGTTTGGGCAATTGATTACAAATACACTTGTGCACTTGAAAACAGCCCAAACCATACAACATAAATTATATGACATAACACACACACATGTATTGTATTGTACAATTGAAAAAACCCTATGTGGCGTGCCGTAAATATACATATGTTTAATTAGATAAGTAAGACCCCGAAAATAGTATATAATACCATGTTCAGACCGACACTTAATCACACGATTTCGGCTGTTGAATGGATTATCCCACTAATCTTAAAAATTTATCATGATTTCGCCATACAAAAATGACAGTTCCAAATCACTTCACTGAAATGATTTGAAACTACTTTTCAGCAATGGAAATCTTTTACATTATCCCAGCTGATTTAGACACTACAAAGGGAAAAAAATGTAAACAAAAAATATTTTTTTTAAAGCAATGAATCTAATTTAACCTGAAAATCGACTTAACAAATGAAAAAAATGCATCCATTATTTCTACTATATGTAAAATATTAAAAAAGACGGCTTTTATTTCAAAATACTATGTATATGACAATCTTTTCTTTTGTTAAATATTAAGCGATGTGAATTCTTGAATGACAATAACAGCTGTTTTTTGATCTTTCTAACGGCAGTGAGAACACTGTTGGGTTATGAAATGCTTAAATGTAACCTAATCTTTTAAATTTTCGGTCTGAACATGGTATAAGATTCACAATTTTAACAATAAAATCAGAGTGAAATAGTTCTCAGCTTACCGTGCGATTCTGTAACTTGAGACAGTCTCAAGTCTCTAAATTTGAGATTTTAAGTTAGAGACAATTTTTGAGACTTGAGACGATATTGCTATTCTGTAAGTGACAGTCACAAAATCTATTACATTTCATTATTCAGAGATGTTTTTACACTTGAATCAAAATAAATATGCCGATAACAAATATTAAATTTCCTATAACATAGTCAAAAAACATAATTATCAATAAAAATAAAAATATATGTTGACTTTGTTTCATAATATTTACGAAATTTATGTAAAATTGATTTATTTTTCATCTTTTCGTGTTTGAGTTGCTTACAAAATATAAAGAAACGACAATCGATTAATATCTATGATGATCTCTATTCAGTATATTCAAAATGGCAGACAAGAGCTCTTTTTAGTTTGTGACTTGCTAACTACTAGGTCTCAATATTTTGAGACTAACGCTAGAGACTGTTTAGTGAATAGTAACTAGTCTCAAATTGAGACTTTGCCTCAAAATGCCTCAAATAGAGACTAGAGACTGGTTACAGAATCCCGCTATCCCCCACTAGTGGTAAGAATTTAAAGAATCATATTTAAGTTTAAAGTTTGATCTTACAAATCAAACAGAGAGTCAAACGTGAACTCCCACAGTACGGTGTTTTTTGGTACATTTGGTCCTTCGAGCCGGATAGTTGGCTCAGCAAAGAAAAGACCTGTATAAGGAAAATACAGGCAAGAGAAACTCCCATAAGAAGAAAAATACAGGCAAGATTAACGAGCCTAAGAAAAGTGGTCTCAGTCGAGGAAAAAGACCTGTATAAGGAAAATACAGGCAAGTAAGACCTGAATGAATAAAATAGAGGCAATGTATGTAAAAATCCTATTATATATGAATATATTGGCAAATGAATAAGAAATTGTAAGACGGGTTCATATTCCCGCAAATTTATATGATCACGTAAGCCGTTTTAATACGAAACTAAACGCTGTGTAAATACTGGTGTTTAAAAAATATTCAGCGGATGTGAATCGAGGCACAGCAAGGTCAACCAGGAGATCAAAACAATTACCTCTAACGATTTTTTAAAGAAGAAAAACAGTTCATAAAAAAATAGTTAAAATGTCGAACACTGCGGACATGGTACAAAGCAAAGGCGATCTACGCGTAGACAGGATCACTTTGGAAGAAGCTGCGCGTAGAAGATTTAAGAAAAAAAATCTAGATCTCTTCTTCTTCACATTTCGTGCGAATGCGAATTTCTTGGAAAAATCAAGTTTAGAGCCCCGTAATACCTCGCCGGTGTGAGTTTCGACTTTGTTGCTCTGGGCACTTTTGTAGAGTGAACAATTCTGAGAAACATGCGTCTGAAGTCAAGTGATGCCTTAAAATCTCTGATCTGTAGGAATTTAAAGATAAAAAATCAGGATTGTCATGTATTTTCTATGGACAATTTTTACATGCCTTGGTCCAGTTTTTAGTGTTAATATTTAGGGCTAAACATTTCAAGGAAGTTTTTGTATGGTATTTCCAAGGAAATTTCGTGACGGGACTGAAAAAAATTAATAGTTAAAAAAAAACACCCTAATGTATACAAAAAAGGGGAAAGTAATGTATGTAGTTAAAATTAATTTCGAAAATTCATAGAATTGAGTATTGTAATACATTTGGAATAGATGATGTTTTTGGTAATATAAAAATGGTACATAATAAAAAAATATATATAATTTATTCAATTATTATCTAATTGATTTTATTAATATTTCTTAAAATATTTGATTTTAGATTTATAAAGTCACTTGACGCAACAAGTTACAAAATGATTTGCATAACATTTTTTTGTTTGAATTATTCAATTAATTCAAATGTTATGACAGAAAATAGCAAAAAAAGAAAAAAAAAAAACAACAAACACATGCGGGAGTTGTAGAACATGAAAATTTTCATTAGCTCTGCTTTGCTACCGCTCCCAATTTTTTGCTACCGCTACGCCAGAGCATAGCGCAGAATTTAATTTTTTGTTCCCGCTCCAGCTATAGTTTTTTACCTAACAAAACTCGGAGCAGAGTAGAGCACTTCTTTTACATTGTTATGCTAAGGCTATGCTGTGGCTCCCGGAAAAGTGAGAGCGGTAGCGATAGCATAGCAATAATTCTAGAAATTTTGCTGCTACGGAGTAGTAAATGAGAACCCTGGGGTTACCATACTAACCTAACCTGACTAACATACCCTCTATGACATTGCTACTTCTTCGCGTAGAACTCCTTTTTGCGTGAGCGGCTTTCGGCCGCGCTTTAAATGAAATAACCCTAGTCGGTCCAACACCGGGGTGTATCAGATTTTTTTCGCGTAGAACTCCTTATGTTTCCTGTATTTAGGGTATAAAATTTCCTTATATTTTTTTGTTTTAGTTTGTAAAATATTTTAGTATGGTAACACTGATTATTTGACAGTTTGTAATTCATTTGTTATTCTATAATAATAATAATTCAACAATAATTGAAAAATATATTAAAAGCAATTTTTGCACTATAGTATATAAAATAAATGTGAGCAAATGAATAAGTGGTGTGTTAGTGTATATAAGATTGAAAAATTTAATTGCAAAATTAATTTTATATATCGAAAATATGTAAATAAAATGCTGCCAATTTTAAACTTTAAACGCGAATAACTCGGAAACCATAAGCTTCCTGCGGCTATGTGATCAGGAGAATCTCCTCTATCCGACCATCCCCTTTTTATTCCCGAAATCCTGGGACGGTATACTAAAGCCGACCCAAAATTAAATTTATTATTGAAGAGGCAAAATCAAATATATACATATATTGCCGACGTAGCTGTACTTAAAAGGTATGAAAATTGAATACAAAATTTATGGAATCTCGTGGAGAAAAATATAGATGAAATTACATATATGTATATACAACAGGATGTATTTTGATGATGAAACAGATCAATTATCTTTTGAAGTCAAATACATTATACGAATATTAAAAGAACAAAGAGAAATCAACTAAAAAAAGAAAGAGAAGAAAAATGGAAGCAGCTACAGTTAGAAACAACATCTAAAGTAAAAGACCAAAAGACTGATTCCCTAGTGCAGAGAATGCAAAATAGAGCACAAAGTCTTCGATATTACATCGATAACGCGAAAATTAATTTATTTAGCACCAATGAAAATGTGCTAGAGACTTGTGAAAACCACATTACGAATATGTGGAAGTTATTACAAAAGGATTATGAACAACTATGCGGAATGTCGTACTTAACAGATTATAAAACGGATGTGGAAGAGTTAGAAGATCAAGTGTTTGACATAGTGTATATGTTAAAAAGAGCAATAATTTTCATAAGATATGAAAACCATAAACAGCAATTATCAAATAAATTTGATGTTAAACCCACTTTCGGAGAAACACATCCAAGTTTGTTTGATAAAACGTCTACGACCAACACTGCATTCATTCTCGGACAGAGTTTCGCTGACAAAAGTGGAGGAAGTACTTTCAGTATCGCTACCACATTTGAGTCCAATATTAATGATGGAAACATGTCGCTTGGGAGACATGCCGTTAACGAACAACTAACATTTCAGCAACAAACATTGCCGAAAGCAGCAAAAGAAACAACACAGATGGAAGATTTTACTACTTCACTAATTCACATAAAAGAAACAAGAATTGACAGTATAATAGATACTATTGATACAATTACAAAAGAATCGTGTGATATGACTCATGAAATCAGGGACATAGAAAACAATGAAGAAGAACCGAAACTAAAAGATGAGATATGCGAGAATTACATTAAGACAACATACGATTTCGACCGAAAAGATGAATATCAAGGGATGGGGGACATCAAGGAAGTAGAAAAGATGGGCCAATATATCATTGTAAAGTGGCCTAACGTGATGAGCGCTGACATCGAAAAGATGTATAGACAAATAAAATACATAAAGGAAGATCGAGAATATCAATACATTCCATGGGGAGGAAATTAGCAGGAGAAAATAAAAGAGTTTAAATCTACAACAATCACATATGGCACAGTAGCAGCACCATTCTTAGCAGTAAGAGCGTTGCAAGAGAGAGAGATTGATAACGGTTACTGCAAACAACAGGAAGACGTAAGAGTAAAAGAAGACGTAAATGAAACTATTGAAATAGCCGAATAGATCCAGTTGGAAAAGCGGATGTAGTAACAATCATTTGGGAGTTACTAATACCATGGCAGCTTGCGTTAAAACAAACGAAAGAACTAAAAACCAAAATCTGCGGTTAGAAGTCACTTTTGTCGCCCGGCAGAATGTTCAAAAATTAACATGTACGTTGATACCAAAGGACATACAGTACGCATTAGTGATGAGCGATATTTCACTACCGGTGATTTTTTCACTGTGATTGAAAATTCGCAAATCGCAACTGCGATCGCTTTTTATAAATAGCAGTTCGCTTCTATAAACTGCGATTGCGATCGCAGTTCGAAACTGTGATCGCAGTTCGAACCTCTGAATTGCGATCGCAGTTCGAACCTGTGAATTACGATCACAATAGCAAATAGCAGAAAAGTAACAACTTTCTTCAGGGTATTGTATATATCGTATATGCTATTTTTCGTCATAGCGGTTTGAAGTTTTGAGTGTAACGATCTTATAATTTTTAATAATGGCAGGAAATGTATCAAGGAAAAGAAGTGAAGTGTGATGTTTGAAGTGGTAGATGAAATATAATCAAAATGGAATATTTTAATTTGTTTTAATAAAATTTTAAATTTTACTTATTGTTAAGATTACAAGAAAAAATGATGGAATAAAAAAATTACGGGTTTTTAATATTTTCCCAAAGATTAGGAAACTCGCGTTAATTATTTGGTCTTGAAAATATTAAAAGCGGGTATTCTAAACAAACAAATTATCAACCACACTAATGGTAATTCCTTCTAAGAAATACCAACATACCAACATTCAAATGAACTATGCAATACGCTCTAAGTGTCAGGTAGCCGAACCGCTCCAACATTTGCGAAAATGTTGTGAAAAGAAAGGCGGAAAAACTTGACTCGAGTTACAGGATCCAAAAGAGAATTTGCCGCCAATAACAACAAAATGTTTCCGTCGTTCCCACGACAGTCGGGTCTACGTAAGTGGAACAGACCCGGACTTTTATTCGGCCAAACAGTGTCAAATTGGCAGAATCTGCCACTACAACAACAACAACAACGTTTGAACGTAGACTTAGTTGCGATCGCAATAGCAATATAAAATCACAGTGATTTAAAAATAGCAATCACAGATATCGAAAAATCACAATATCGCTCATCTCTAGTTCGCATCAATAAATTTAGTTTTATTATACTTAAGAATATTCAACATATTAGATAAGATATGAAACTGTGTAATTCTCACTATTTTAAAAACACATATAGTCCACTAAAATTGAATAATTACTTTTCCCTCGGCGATATGTTCAAATACAATATATTGAACAAGGTTATCTTCGCCAATGCTGAGGCAGTACAAAGCAAATACATAAACAAACGCATAAAGACACATACATATATGAGAAATGTAATATAAACATATCGCTCATTTGCTGCAAGACCGGCATAAATCAAAAAACGCGATTTTTGAGTTAATGCTGCAGAATTGTTCGTTATATCATACTTCATGTTGAGTGCAAAATTCATATGAATACCTCTTATATGCTCCGCTTGAGAAGAGCTGTAAGGTTGGAGTCACCGTGTAAGGTTGTAGTCGGTTGAAAACTTTACACGCGTTTTCTGGAAAATCGATTTTTTTGACTTATGCCGGTCTTGCAGCAAATGAGCGATATTTACTTAGGTTTGGGCAATTGATTGAAAATGCACTTGTGCAATTGAAAACAGCCCTGTATGGTAAATTAGTATATGACAACACAGCTCTTTTTCTGCCACTATTTTTCTCTTAGTTCTACTTAGGCTCATCTGTTGGGAACGCATCATGTGCGGTATAATATTTTCAGGGGTTAGCCGTTTTCCAAGAAGTTTCCCTAGTTGTTTTCTCTTATCTTATAACGTAGACACAGAAAGAAAATGTGTCACGCGTTTTCATTCCTGTTTCACAAAAAGAGCAGTCGTGTCTACATTTTTGTAAATACTCTATTCAGTGGTCAGTGAAAAACTCCTTCAAGTAATAGTCAGTTGCACCGTGGCTTCAATCTACGCATGTTTACATGTTTCTAATTAGCTTGTTTCTTCATCTACATTTTGTTGTTTCGATCTACCGTTTCTGTCACGCATGAAGACTAGTTTGTCTTTCTTGCTTCCTCTCTTGTTTAGTAAGTCGTCTTTTTTTTGTGCTGCAATGCTTTCCCTATAAAGGTGCGGCGTACATTAATACTGACTGGCTAACTTTTGCCAGGAGAGTGCGCCTACTTGCTTCAACTATATTGCCCATGATTCTTTTTACTCTAGCCTAGCTTTTTCACACACTTTTTCAATATGCGTCCGATAATTTACCCTCACGTATTTCAGCGAATGCTGCGTTGAGATGTTGCATCCATCAATGTTGAGCGTAGCTGCCTCTAGTTTTTTCTACTCGTTATTAGTACCGTTTCGGTTTTTTGGCCTTCTACCAGGAGCTTCGTTTTTGTAAATTATTATTCTACTTTTATAGTCGCGTGGTTGCATCGGTACTCTATCTGGTTTATTTCTTTTGCCCCATCATTACTGCTATATCGACAATGTGTTACATGCAGGCTAAGTATGTGCACGTGTAAACGAATGCATCAAAATTAATATTATATTATGTATGTATGTGTTGTAATATATTTGCCACTAATGTACTCGTATTAAAGAGAGCTACATATAATATTTGTTATAACTGTACTTGAAACTGAAGCCAACTCTCTCAGTTACTATATTCATGAATTCCTTTTGTGCCATTTGTCATTCACAAATAAATGTTCAAGAAAATAAGACGTGTCGCTCTGCTACCATTGTATTCAGTTCCTCTAAACCGGTTGCGAAATTAGACTAATAGCGGGATTCTGTAACCAGTCTCTAGTCTCTATTTGAGACATTTTGAGGCAAAGTCTCAATTTGAGACTAGTTACTATTCACTAAACAGTCTCTAGCGTTAGTCTCAAAACATTGAGACCTGGTAGTTAGCAGGTCACAAAACTAAAACGAGCTCTTGTCTGCCATTTTGAATATACTGAATAGAGATCATCATAAATATTAATCGATTGTCGTTTCTTTATATTTTGTAAGCAACTCAAACACGAGAAGATGAAAAATAAATCAATTTTACATAAATTTCGTAAATACATATTATGAAACAAAGTCAACATATATTTTTATTTTTATTGATAATTATGTTTTTTGACTATGTTATAGGAAATTTAATATTTGTTATCGACATATTTATTATCATTCAAGTGTAAAAACATCACTGAATAATGAAATGTAATAGATTTTGTGACTGTCACTTACAGAATAGCAATATCGTCTCAAGTCTCAAAAATTGTCTCTAACTTAAAATCTCAAATTTAGAGACTTGAGACTGTCTCAAGTTACAGAATCGCACGGTAAAATTACTTCTTCTACAGGTTATGGGCTCAGGCCAATAAAAAGGAAAAAATAAAACTATTAAGTGGTTGCGAATATAAAAAATACCTATAATGAGTGGTAGTGATTTATACGCCATTGAAAACCTCGATGATGTCAATTATGTATCGTGGTCAATCCACATGAAGAGTGTACTGGTTCACTCAGAGTTGTGGACAGTGGTTAGCGGAAAGCTAACAAAAAGCGAAAATTCAACTGTGGAAGAAGTGTCGGCATTTGATGCAAAAGACGAAAAGGCGTTGGCGAGCATATTCTTGTGCATCAAATCATCCCAAGTTGGCCACGTGAGACATTGTCTGACAGCAGCAGCAGCATGGAATAAATTAAAGGAGATTCATCAACCTAGTGGCCCTGCAAGAAAAGTGACACTATTTCGACAGTTGTTGTCATTAAAATTTGCTGAAGGTGATATAATTTCAAATCACATAACTGAGTTTTTCGAAGTTCAGGAGAGGTTGTCTGAAATAGGTGTCAACCTTCCTGATGAAGTGGCAGCCATAATTTTGTTGGCAAGTTTACCAAAATCGTTTGAAAATTTTGTAGTGGCCATTGAATCACGTGATACATTGCTTACATTGAATGTACTTAAGCTAAAATTCCTTGAAGAGGGTGCAACACGTAACGGCGAAAAATCCGTTAATTCCGAATCACACCACGCGTTAGTTGCGAGAGCGAAGTTCCATAGAAATCCTAACGGGACCATCAAAGTCGGCAGCGACGGTAGCAGCAGCGCAGAAGTTCAATCGTCAAGAAATAGCGAACAAAAAAGGCAACGAGGAAGATGTTACAATTGCGGAAGATTTGGGCACTTAGCTGCACACTGTAGAGAAACGCGAAAAGAGGAACGTGTAGAACGGCAAGTGAAGAATAAATCGTTAGTTATTCTCGCTTCTGCTTTTCCCTTCAAAATGCGTCGAGACGTTTGGTGTATAGACAGCGGGGCAACAGCACATCTCTGTTTTGATCGTTCCTTAGTTGTATCATACAAAGAGAGAACTGAGAAAACAGAACTCACTGGTGAAAAATACGATGAAGCAGAAGGAGTTGGTGAAGTGCAGATTGAAAGTGGTAAATTTTTGTTAAAGTTAAAAAACGTTTTATATGTGCCTCAGTTGCGATGCAATTTTATTTCTGTAAGCAAAGCTTGCAAACGTGGATATAATGTTGTATTCGATGAAAAACAAACTTTGGTGAAAGACAGAAACGGAGAAATTATAATAAGAGCACAAGAAGAAGGTGGTTTGTTTGTTGTGAATTTAAAAACGAACAGGTGCATGCTCACAAATAGCAGAAACAGTGAAGCAAGTGTGTGGCACAATCGGTACGGGCATTTAAATTATGACAGTTTAAATGAAATTGTGAACAAAAAATTGGTATATTTACCAAAAATTAATACATTAACAAAAAACATTGATTGTGTAACGTGCGCTAAAAGTAAAATTTGTGTAAAACCGTTTCCTCGCGCTTCTCAAAATCGTTCTAACGAAGTATTGCGAATTGTGCACTCAGATGTATGCGGGCCAATGAATAAAAACTCAATTGGTGGCTCCAAGTACTTTGTGACATTTATTGATGACAAGTCGCGATACATGAGTATATATTTTTTAAAATCAAAAAGTGAAGTTTTTGCAACATTTAAGACTTATAAAGAAATGAGTGAAAAACAGACTGATAAGAAAATAAAAATTTTGAGAAGCGATAATGGTAGGGAATACCTAAGTGATGAATTCGAAAAATATTTGCGTGAACATGGTATTCGGCGGCAATTGACAGTGCCGCATACACCACAACAAAATGGTGTAGCAGAGCGTGCCAACCGCACGTTGGTTGAGATGGCACGCAGTATGATTGTGCATAGTGGGTTGGACTAGTCTTTCTGGGCAGAGGCAGTGTCAACTAGGGTGGGTCGATGCCGAACTTTTTTCGATTCGGAATTTCTAATAGTGCGGAAAAGTTGCCTTAGTACTTCCTGATTCCAATGCAACTTTTTGTTTTGAGATCGGATTGCATCTTCAACCCCAACTCCGGCCTTGAAATTTCAAAAGTTATTTGTCACGTCATTTGCTACCGAAATGGTATATGTGATCATGGCCGTAGGACGAACCGTTCCCGAGATACGAGCGAAAATGCGGCGCGCCACAGCGCAAGGTGAAAATCGGCTTGCGGCCACACTTCTTAACGTTGATTTCGCCGAGCTCTATCACTTACATTCATTTCCCTGCGCCATACGACACATTCGGACTGGTCTCCACATAAATATTTTTTCATCGAGTTCCTTCACTCTTGTCTTTGATTTCGCCGAGTGCTATCACTTATATTCTCTCTACAGAACACAGAACTCAAAATATCAGTATGTAAATTTAAATTTAGATTTGTTTGGCATATATCCGTACAATCTCTCTGAGTCCCAGTTACCTACTTACCAGGATGTTCTTTTGTGTTATCAGTTTGAAAGATTTCGTATAAGGCGACTCCGAGGCGACAACTATGAACCTAGAAGTAAAGAGGTTACAGAAATAGTTGCAAAAAAGGTTGAAAATACTTTCAAAAAGTCATCTATTGCGATAGTTTCATACATCAGAGTTATGCTCTCCACATATCATAAGAAATTTCTAACTCTTAAACAAATGTTTTTAAGGAACCCAATAGGTTTGAGCTCTAAAAGAGACGACTTTGTCTCTTCTGTCGGAAAATTATTTGACATTGCTGCTTGTAAATGCATTTATTTTTCTTCTTGCACTTGTCCAAAGGAAAGGAAAGTTCCTAGCAATGAACAACCATTTCTCTTGGACCAGAGAACCAGAAGAATTGGTCGCATTGGAAGTGTTGATCTACCTGAAACAAAAAAGATTACAAAGAAAAATGAACGTAAACTATTGACTCTGTATGTGGGCTGTATTTTGACGGCCGCAAAGAGAATACACTTACACAAGTCAGCGAAGGTGAAAAGTACTGCCGCGACACTGTGAGGAACATATTTCTCTTATAGCGGAACCTGGTTGTCATTACTTTGGCCACGTCACCTCTCCTTCCGGTCAACTGAGGTTGAGTCGCAAGCTATATGGCAACATTTACAAGACAATTCAGTTGATGTGGAACATCTAGAAGTTGTCGGTGCTGATGGCACCAACACGAACACAGGTTGGAAAGGTGGAATCATTCGGAAACTAGAAGAAAAAATAGGTAGGCCATTACAGTGGGTTGTTTGTCTTCTACATTTCAACGAACTTCCACTTCGTGCTCTTTTCGAACACATAGATGGTGTCTCAAAGAGTCCAAATACATTCTCAGGCGACATAGGTAAATTGCTCCCTGATTGTGACAAGTTGCCTGTTGTCAAATTTGAAAGTCTTTCATCCTGCCAATTACCTTCTGAGGTTATTAATCCGACCCAACTTAGCACAGACCAAGCTTATTTCTATAAAATATCAGAAGCTGTTATTTCCGGTAAATGTTCCTCAGATTTAGCGTCGATGCATCCAGGTAACATGTGCGAATCCCGCTGGCTCACCTGTGCAAATAGAATTCTGAGATTATACATTTCTACTGACAAACCAACAAAGGAAATAAAGATTTTGGTCAAGTACATACTTATAGTTTACTCACCTTTGTGGTTCTCAATAAGATTCAACAGTTCAATCAAAGATGGCTCGCGCCATCTTTATGCTGCAATTCAAAGGTCGAGATACTTACCTGCTAAACTGCGCAAGGTTGTCGATTCATCCATTCAACAGAATGCTTTCTTTGCTCTTCCAGAAAACATTCTCCTTAGTATCATGACTGATGACTAGTCAGACTGGTGACAGAAGCATCTTCTAAAGTTATTGGCCCCCAATCTCGTGATCGTTTTATACACTCTACACTGAAATCTAGGCAACAAGTGCCAAAGTTTAGTACAAAATCTGATTTTATCAATAAATTTGACACAGATTCAGACTAAAACAAGCCTGACATATGGTTGGTTGGTTGGGTTGGGCTTGGGAGGAACCCGAAGAGCAGCCACCTCCACGCGGTGGGTTCTGGGTGACCAATACAGGTTAGCTGAGAGCTGCAACAATTTTCACCTTGCGCTGTGGCGCGCCGCCTTTTCGCTCGTATCTCGGGAACAGTTCGTCCTACGGCCATGATCACATATACCATTTCGGTAGCAAATGACGTGACAAATAACTTTTGTTATTTGTATTTGTACATTTTGCCATGAGATGCGTATTTCAGGCGCTAGGTAGACAATTTCACGATTTTAGGCGAATTTCCGAAATTTCAAGGCCGTAGTTCGGGTTGAAGATGCAATCCGATCTCAAAACAAAAAGTTGCATTGGAGTCAGGAAGTACTAAGGCAACTTTTCCGCACTATTAGAAATCCCGAATCGGAAAAAGTCCGGAATCGACCCACCCTAGTGTCAACAGCGGCATATCTCCGTTATAGAGCTGCAACAAAAACACTCGTCGATAAAACGCCTTATGAAGAGTTTGTTGGTAGGAAACCAAGTGTTGCACATTTAAGAGTATTTGGTTCGCTGGCGATTGGCTTAAATAAAACAGTTTCAAAAAAGTTTCGTGCAAAGGGAAAAGAAATGATAATGGTTGGTTATTCAGATATGGCTAAAGCGTATAGGTTGATGGATCCAGATACACGTAAGGTGATAGTGAGCAGCGACATTTTATTTTTAGAAGATAAATATATAGGCAGTAATGAAACCAGTCATGACATTGTTGAATTGGTGCAGACGAAGCGAGCAGCAGTAGTGAAATCGGCGAGGATGAACAAAGCGAAGATAACGTTAAAGTAAGCAGCAATAAGGAGTCAATAACGCATGGTCGGGGTAGACCTAGAGTAGTTCGCAGTGGTAATGGCGGCCGTCCTCGAAAAGAGCGACATGCATTGAATTTCACCAAAAACATCGACGTCAAGATCCCACAATCAGTGAATGAGGCGCTTAATGATGACGAATGACTTAATGATGGCGAAACAGATGGCGGGCATCTATGCAGAAGGAGTACTATGCATTGGTCAAGAACAAAACTTGGTCATTAGTAGAGTTACCATCAAACGAGAAGGCAATCAATTGCAAGTGGATTCTCAATATCAAGCGGAACGCAGATGGCAGTGTTGAGCGATTCAAGAGTCGTTTATTGGCGAAAGGTTGTAGTCAACAGTATGGTATAAATTTCACCGAAACGTTCTCTCCAGTTGTAAGGTATGCGACAGTGCGTTGTTGCGTGTTGTTAGCACTAGCATGCGAATATAAGCTACATTTGCATCAAATGGACGTATCAACGGCTTATTTAAATAGCGATTTGCACGAAGTAGTCTACATGAAGCAACCTGAAGGTTTTGTAGATAAAAAGTTTCCTCAGCGGGTTTTAAAATTAAATAAAGCCCTGTATGGTCTAAAACAAAATGGCCGTGAGTGGAATATGAAGCTTGATGAAGTCCTGAAGTCATTCGGGTTTACACCGTGCATCAGTGATCTTTGTGTTTACACACGAAATGTTAATGGTAACTATAATATAATCATGGTCTATGTTGATGATTTAATTATAGGCTGCTCGAAGCTGGATGAAGTTGTTACGATTAAAGAGCAAATTTCTAGCGTGTTTGACGTAGTGGATGGCGGTCCGCTCAGGTATTTCCTTGGCATGGAAATTGAGCGCGAAGGTGAGACGGGAGCGATCACGATATGCCAGAAAAAATACATCACCGAACTGCTTTCTCAGTATAAGATGCAAGATTGCAAGGCTGCAGTTACTCCGTTGGTTGCTGGTTTTCAAGTCAGCTGTAATAGTTTAGACTGCAGGCGCGTAAATTCAAACAATTACCAGTCATTAATCGGAATGTACCTGGCTGTATCCACAAGACCAGACATCCTGCACTCTGTATGTAAGTTATCACAGCGGAATATAGAACCGCATTCTGAGCACGAGACTGGTGCAAAACATATTTTGCGTTATTTAAAAGGGACAATCGACTTGAAACTCCACTACAAATGGACGGGTGAAGCAATTAAGTGCTATGTTGATGCCGATTGGGGTTCCGATGCAGGCGACAGGAAGTCATACACCGGCAGTGCATTTATAGCAGCAGGCAGCGTTTTTTCATGGGAATCAAAGAAGCAAAGTGTTGTAGCGTTAATCAGCACTGAGGCAGAATATATTGCTTTGTCAACAGCCGCAAAAGAAGCGGCCTACGTTCGAAAATTAACAAATGAAATGGGCTTTCGAGTCATTGAGCCTACTGTTATCAATAGCGATAATTAGGGTGCCATGCATTTAGTTAAGAATCCAGTTTACCATGCTAGGAGTAAACATATTGACTTAAAGTATCATCATGTTTGAGATATGTATAAAAACAATGAAATTAATTTGAATTATATTTGTACAGAAGAAATGTTTTCAGATATCTTTACAAAGAATTTGCAAAAAACTAAACATTGTAAATTTCGAAATAATATGGGCTTATATTAAATTAATTAAATTAAATATTATATATAGAGAAGGAGTGTTGTAATATATTTGCCACTAATGTATTAAGAAGAGCTACATATAATATTTGTTATAACTGTACTTGAAACTGAAGCCAACTCTCTCAGTTATATTCATGAATTCCCTTTGTACCATTTGTCATTCGCAAATAAATGTTCAAGAAAATAAGACGTGTTGCTCTGCTACCATTGTATTTAGTTCCTCTAAACGGGTTGCGAAATTAGACTAAAATTACTTTTTCTACAGTATGTATGCATGCCCTCGATGATTTTTATGAATTCTATACTCATGCTTCAATTTTTGTAACCAGGGAATCGGTTGTATGTACATATGTGCAATGTATGCAAATATGTATGTATGCTTTTGCGTTTTGCACTCAGCAATTCCATATTGGCATGTAATAATAATTATGATACGAGTACAGTTTTTGTAAATGCATATTTAATTTAATTTTTTTATGAATGGCAATTAGATTAGAGTTATACAATTTTACATTTTAAATGGGACTATACATTGTGGGGGAAAAGCATCCGGAAATTGTATTTAAATTCTCCGTGTACAGAAGAACTAATGTATGTCAAATATGAGCGCGATCTAATAAACAGTTTTTGTACAGCAACCGCTTAAGTCTGTACACCTAAGTAGTGCATGCGATTTTTACAATGGATAAAAATATCGAAAAAAGAATTTGTCTCAAATTTTGTATTTCTGACGAAATTTCGTGTGCGGAATCGTTGCGAATGTTGGAAAAGGCGTACGGTAATTCAGTTTTATTAAAAGCTGGCCGTTGTCCTGCGTGAAAATATGTCTTTTGAAATGAAAAGAAAGTTAAATTTATCATTTAATTTTTCTTTCAATGCAACACAGCTTGATAAACAACATTTTTTGGTTTCTGTTCCGGTGTACAGAAAAGATGGTTTTCCAACTGGTGAGCACGCCACGTATATCTGACCGTGTGAAAAACAGAATATTCTCAAATTTATGCCACACACTATGCGACTATCCTTGTGTCCTGTTGATTGTCATTTCAAATGCAATTTTCACTGGAAACGGAATACGTTTGAACTGAAATGGCATGGTTTCGGCGCATGTAGATTGCGAAACATAATAACGAAAAATCCAACTTTGAGACGCAAATGATGCGTTGGTATACCAATCCTCTCCTAACATTTTAGAAATTCCACTGGATAATTCACGACGTCGTCTTCATTGTCAAGACGAACCATCGATTTGTATGAGCGCAAGTCTTCCGGAATTTGTCTTTGAATTTTCCAGTTTAAGTCAACAACATCGGCATTTTTGGTAACTAACATTGCGCGTACATTTAAGGAATCGTAGTTAAGATAATTTGGCCAATGTCCGAATATTCGTGATGAGTTATCTTTCGTGAGTTGATCAACGGCAGATGGACTTAATATCAAGTCACCGAAAGTAGTCAACGGAATTGACTCATTTCCAATTCTTAGCGAATACGATGTAAAATGTCTTTGGCAATGTCATTTTTGTTCGTATCCCCTAATAGGTGCGGATTTGAAGGCTGATACATATGTCGAAATGATTATCGCGAAAAGTGTGCGAACTTCATTTGCATTCCAGTGATTGACATTTTCCAGCAATTGTAATTGCTGGCTTACTTCTCCAAAACTCGCAGACACCGTACCATTCACAGTACGCAATGACTCAAATAAAGTTTAACCGCGTAAATTAATCAATAGCAACTGAAGGTAGAAACAATCGTCGTTTTTCGGGTGGATTGTGTAAATCCGTCCCAACGCATTAGTTGATAACACACCTGGATATCCACCTACTGGTTGGCCTTGCTTTCTGCGCAACTTTTTCTTCGACGATGCTTTCCAAGTATAATATCAAGGTATTTCCGAATAGAGCAATGTTCTCGCAAACGGATCACTGGCGAAAGTTAAGAAAAAAGTCGTAAATATTAATATTGTTGCTGGCGGTGTTTCTACTGGCTGTACTGTATTCTCTGGGTTGAAATACACTTTTTGGCCATTCTCCAAATTAACTGCGAGACGCACAACAGTCGGAAAACGTTCATAAATTGCAACAGTAAATATCCTACAAAGCGCTTTATTGCAGTTCATATGTCGACCGTATCGTTTAAAACCAATAACCGCCATGTTGCTTCCTTTGGTGACGTAATTACATACGTATTTCTTCGATTACACCAAACTGCAATACTCAACATTGATATGAGTTTTGAATGTGAATTAAAATAATGGTGAATATAGTACGATCCGTGTGTTGTCAACTTTTAAATTCAGTATTCTAAATTGAATACTGAATGGTCCGTCATTGTCGTCTGGTGAGCAACGCCGATAGAGTGGATATCCATCATTTCTAGTTTGTGTTTCCGAAATAAAAGCAGGTGGATAGTGCTTGGTGCATTTATTGTCAGACATACAAACCGAAGTGGGATTGTGGTGTCCGCAAGGCCCATGAACCATATAGGTTTTCATCACTTCGTATAATATTGGATCTTTCTCTGCATAAGGAATTTCATCAGAAATGATTTCATCAATTTGATCTGTTATAACCACCATCCACCAACCAAAGAAGAATGTGCGGCAAACCTTTTTTTTGCCACTCAACAGAGAACATCTAACAGCGCCACATATGCGTTGCTTCAAGATAAAGTCCATCAAACATCGTAACTGTTGTTTGAAAAATCGTGCTGTGACATCTCTTGCTTGCTGATTGAAACCGATCCATAATTTCGCACGTATATCACCGCATCCTGGGAGTACTTCTTGCCTTGGGCTGCCATACGTTGACGTCAAAAAGAACGCTGACCGATATTAGGGCGACCTCTTCGCAATTGATCACTTTGTGTGAAACACACGTAAAGTTTTCACCGAATAATTTTCAATAATTTTTTTTTTGAATAGCCGGAATAAAAAAGCAAGCGACCGAAATTGAACGATTCAAATAATTTACAAATTAAAATATTGAAAAACAAAACAAACAAAAATTGAAAAAAAAAATGTATGGAATTGCTTTTTGGAACTATCCAATTTTCCGACTTTTCCTCATGAAAAGTATAAGGTATTTTTATTTCTAAACCTTCCCCGCTCCACAACGATCAACCTCTGAAAATTTCATTAAGATTGGTGCAGCCGTTCCCTTAGCGTTACTAAAAAACAAACATTCATTCGTTTGTATGGAAAAGAGAAAAGGGCTGTTTTTAGGGGTTTTCCGGAAATTATTCGAATTTTTCTTGCCGTAAAACCCATCCTTGAACCTCAACGAATAATTTAAAAAAAGAATTGGCAAAATTGGCCCAAGCGTTGTTGAATTATGCGCTTAGCAACATACTCGTATTTTGCGATTCATTTTTATATATAAGATACAACAGACAAAGTGATTTCTTTAAAAGAATAAAAAAAAAAAAACAAATCAAAATAAAGAGACCGAAGAGTAAGCGGCACCGTTATGTCGCCGCGTGTGCATAAGAAAATACTAAAAAGTGATACTGGTCAGCGCATTGGCACTGATCAAAACTTCCTTTCGCATCTACAAACTCTCGACGATAGAGAGAATGCTAAAAAAGTGACGAAAAATGTGAACAAATCGTAAATAACAAAACATACATCCCACCTATTACTGTACTTAAGTGCACAGTGGAACAACTACATAATATTTGCAAAGAAATAAATTGCACCAAATACTCTATAAAAAATATTAATTGGAATAAAGCTCTATTGTGTGGTAAAATCAGACTATGAAGCGGCATGTCATACATGCAAGGTAAATTTGAATACTTCTCATATGCCAACAAGAAGGAGAAACCATACAAAGCAATTCTCCTGGGGGATGTTATGGACACTACAGTCCTTAAAAACGAACTCATTGCTATGAACTACAGTGCTTGGATGTAAAGCTTGTTCAAAGAATGAGGCCTAATAACTCCATATTAATTTTATATGTGGTATATTTTACCAACAAGTCTACATCTCTGAATATTCTCAGAAAAAATCATGCTGTTATAAATTACGTGAGAGTAAAATGGGAATACCAAAAGCGAAATATATAGTAATCAATTAACGCAATGCTATAACTGTCAAATGTTTGGCCACGGACACAGTCGCTGTGCAGTAAAGGCGTTTATGTGCGGGAAACCACAACACTACGGACTGTAAGCAGGAGTCAGCTATTAAATATGCAAATTGTAACGGGCCCCACAAGTGTAACTTCTACGAATGCCCGAGCAGATTAAGTTGTATTAGTGGTACTCATTTAACGTCGTAAACGTATGGCAACATCGCAAATTCGCAATATCGTAAAACAGCTGGTAATTTTTACATGCATTTTATTTTACGACAATCTTGCAAATATGCGAGACCGTTTTCAGTGGCAACCAAAGCATTTTGCGCAATTCGCAATCAGCTGAAAGCGTCCATTTGGTGTTTTAAAAGATGAAAAGAAAAGATGGAAGCGGTAAGTAAATTCATAACCAATTGAAGCATGTTCGCGAATAACGTTGTAAGCGGCAGATTTAGAAATGTTCAGGAAATGAAATAAACGTTTAAAGCTTAAAGTTTTATCTATTTTGGATTTTTTTTTTATTTTTTCAATAGTAATCTGTCTATTTAGAGTGAATAAATAGAAATAAAAAATTAATAAAATAGTTAAACTAATAAAAAAAACGGAATTAAACTCTTTAAATGGAAAAACGTTTTATATCCAAAATTAAATGGATGTTAACACGTTATTCCACTATGCATAACATATAGTAGGATGGCGTTTGAAACGTTTTTCCGTCAACGTATTTGGAAAGTAAAGGTTTCAAAACCAAAAACATTGTATTTCAGTAATACAAACAAACAAAGAAGGTTATAAACAAAACGAAAAATCTTTTATTTCAAATAAATTTAAACGATATTTCCACAAAATGTAATTCACAACGGATATGTAGTAAATAGTATAGAGTATCAATATTTGTATTGGTTTATCTTTCATGGCAACTGTTTATAAAACTGTGCACAGTTTTCTGGTAAATACGACGCCATTGCCAGAAGGTCCTACTTCTTTTCATCACTTACTTTTATTGTATCATTCCTGAGCATTGGCAAAGTATAATTCGCATAATTTATGTTTTTTTTAGCGCAAATTATAAGAAGTCCATGTTTCTGCTATATTATGCTGCTTACGCATTTTAAGTGTGTTTGGATCGTATCTAGAAATTTGTATCCACTTTGCAGCAGTTATTTTGCTCAAAGGATTTCTATATAAATTTTTGACTAGCATCTCGAAGTTTTTAAATTCATATAAAGCCATTTGATGAATCTGCAATGGATTCGAAGGCCTGGCAAAATGAATCATATGACACACATCTGCCTGTGTATAAAGTTGAGCTGTTTTTTTTCTTTTTTCCCGGTCGCATGGCAGAAAGCTGTGCCCTGAAGTAAGAAATTTTTGATTCACTTCAGAAAAGTATTTGATCAGAAGGCTGTGGCACAAAGCAATCATAGTCCAGTTGTTATTTTGTCCAACGCATCTATCGAACCATATAATCAATTTTCTAATTTGATCAGTTTCCAGAATACTGAATTTTGATGTAATGTGTTTCCAAATACATGAAGCTATTTCAGCAGCTCCTCTTTTAGCAATCGTTTCGTGCCATGTGTACATATCGACCGTATTTTCTGAGATAGTATGGACAGCAAAATTATAATTGGAATACTGTCGCTGATAAAATACATCAGAATGTGTGAGATTCGGTGTGAAAATCACTTGCTGCATATCGACACATATGACTACGGTATTTTGTGAATTTTCGCCAGCGTTGGAATCATCTCGAAGTTGCGCATATGCTTTATCTGCTTGCTCGTGATAAGCTGTCGCCAATTTTTGAATATTTTCAAATCGTTCCGTATTTTCAGCGGCAATCATATCAATAAAATACTTGTCAAAAACCTTGGAAGTATCACTTCTTGGGAAACCAAATCGTAGTAATTCGTACGAATTTTGGGTATCCGGATATTTAACTTTGTATAACTCGTACATTGTTTTAATATTTAAATTGGGGTTAAGACAATTTTTTCGAGATGTTGAACGACCATAGTGACTTTCTTGGCTGGGAAAGCTTACTATGTGTTCATCAACGCTCAGTTTTCCTGTTCCATGATTTTTTGGGGACGATCATCAATGTTTTTCCCATATTTTACTTTTTCAACCAAAATTTGAACTCTGCGCTGCGTTATCTTCATATTTTAAAATAAAAAGTAAAGTAAAAATCAACGAAAAACAACAACAAGAAAATATTTACCTGAAATGTGTGACAAAACATTTTTTTGCACACTCTCTCTCTTTTTCCGTTTGAAAGCACCAAAAAATAAAATACTGTTGTATTTCGTATGCGTAAACATTGCTCGTTATAATTTTTGCTATAAAAGTTATCAAAAAGGTTCTTCATTTGTTCATAATCAAGTTTTGCACAATGGAAATTACAATGGCAATCAAAAATCTATTACAAAATAATTCAAAATGTATATGAAATAAAAATTATGTACTTAAAACGTTTTTCCACTATACCTGCTTTGGGACATTTTTTGCTGGTATAACTTAATATAAGATTGCCCACTATTTCTTAGCTTTTTATTATTGAAATATTTCCAATTTTCTAGATTTATTTTCCTTTTGGAGCCTCTAACACACTTATCAAGCACACGAGAACACTCAGTTTTTGCCATTGTACACACAATAAATAAGTCACTTGAAACGTTATTCCACTGAGTGCTTGTATTAAAATGCGATTTGAATATGAACAAGTGCAATAATATGCCTAATTTTGATTTGGATTGATAAAAGAGAGCCATTATAACAGTAATCTGCAAAAAAACCGGTTTTGAAAAAATTGTCGCTTACAACGTTATTCGCGAACATACTTCAATTACTGGCTTGTATTATTAATATTTAATTGATTATTTAACAGAAAAAAAGATTAAGGCTAAACGGCACATTTCGTTGGTCTGAAAGCCAAATGAAAGACCTTTTGATAAATATAGTGGACGCAATAAAAGAGAATTCGCACCATTTTGAGGTAATATTTATATATTTTTTGTCATTCCATCATTTTACATTTTACGATCTGCTTTTAGAAACCCACAGCCCAAAGGTTTTGCAACAAAATTGGCGAAAAAGCTCCAAATTTAATGAATATTAAATGGGACATAATGAGGACTAAAATGAGGCATTTGAAAACGACTTTTTTATCTGCGCTCAAGTGGAAAGGCCAGACTGGTGCAGGCTTACTTGAAAGTGGTGATCCTCATAGTGTGGAGGACCTTCACGTGATATTTGGACGTCGCATAAGTGTTCAGCCACCAGCGATTCATCAATCAACAGAGTTGGTGTCAGCGTTGGACGATATATAAATAGAATATGTTACCCCAGATATAGACCCCGACGCAAGTTCTTCGAGTCCGTTACCCAGTCCGTCCGCTATTATGTATCCGTCTGCAGAGGAAGTAGTTAATCCGTCCGCTAATTTTACATGCACATCTACACCAAGGAGAAATATGAAAAGATCTCATAGAAGTTCAAATCCATTTTCATTACTTTTCGAAATCCAAAATAGGAAGTTGGAACTATAAACGAAAAAATTGCAATTTGAAAGAGAGAGAGAGAAAAATTATTTTCAATTGCAGAAATTACGGTTGGAGCAAGCAAGGAAAGTAGAAATGGAAAAAATCAGATTGGAACACGAGCGATTGAAAAGCTAAAATAGCTCATAAATTGCCAAAATGTAATCATCTGTATTCCAAGATAAGATTTTTTCCATTTTGACTTTTCCTTCTTAATACATTTGTTGGGTTGTTTTACTTATAGTGACTTAGTGAATATGGTCCACCTTGCTTTTTTTACTTTATCCGTATTAAGTTATTTCTAGTCAAATAATTTATGTTACTTGTTTATGTAAAGAAATTGAATTTTATTTGAAAAAATAAATAAGAAAAGAATTTTTAAATTAAAATATTTATTGATTAAACAATTGTTCAAAGATTTGTCGTCGCCTTATCTCCCCTTCATTAGTACGAGCATTTGGTTCCCATAACGACTCGTCAATACTGTGCTCCGATTCCTCAGGTTGGTAATCGAAATAATCGTCTTGTTGGAGTATAAAGTTGTGTAACAATGCACAACAGAGAATCCATTTGTTAACTTTTCTCATTCCTTTTTCATTTTTTATTTGGGGCCTTAAGCCTTTTAAACTACCAAATCATTCCTTCAGCATTCCAAAACAATGTTCAATTCGAATTCTATATCGACTGAATTTTTGTTAAAAAATTCCTTTGGCTTAGTGTTGAAGATGCAACAAGTAATATATTTCCTAAGAGGGCTTTGTCCGAAAATGTAATACGAATAAGTTATACGAGGGCTGTCCGATAAATAACCGACCTCAACGTGAAGCTAGCGGCACATCTGAAAAAAAGTTTCTACTTCAAATTGTGCATATTATAATAGCTACTCGCCAAAATTTCAGAAATTTATCTTGCGCAATTATCTGTTGACAGTCGTTTTTGTGAGTCTATTTCGGTGATTTCCCCAAAATGGAAAAAAATGAATATCGAGCTGTAATTAAATTTTTATTTTTGAAAGGCAATCCGTCTTCACAAATCAAAGATGAGTTGGACTCTGTGTATGGTGACTCTGCACCATCGTTTGCCACCGTAAAATTTTGGGAAGCTGAATTTAAACGTGGTCGCAGGAGCTTGGAAGATGATGAACGTCCTGGGCGTCCAAAAACTGTAACCACTAACGATAACATCGCTAAAGTTCAAAACTCGGTGATGAGAACTATGATGTGTGGTGTGTGCAAATGCGTAGCATACTGGTCAATATGGACCAATGGCATATCGTTAATGGTAATATTAAACGATGTGAAGAAAACGCGGAAAAATGGGACCACGATGACCAAAAAGCATTGGCGAACATAATTTTATGTGTTAAACCAACACAAATTTCTAATATAAAATCGTGCAAAACGTCAGCAGAGGCTTGGGAGAAACTTCGAGAAGTGCACATGCCTAGTGGACCGTTACAAAAGGTTTCGTTGTACAAAAAGTTGCTTGGATGCAGTATGTCTGCAAGCCAAAGCATGTCGTCTTATCTCACTTCGTTTGTCGAGGTGGTAGATAAATTAGCCGAGCTCAATATAGAATTAAACGAAGAGTTAAAGGTTATTATACTGCTATCCAGTTTGCCTGCAGAGTATGAAAACTTCGTAATAGCTATTGAAACTCGTGACAAATTACCATCGTTTAGTGTTCTAAAAGTCAAGCTTTTAGAAGAAGGTGCCAGTAGAGAACAACAAATAAGTCAAGAGCCATCGGCGCAAGCGGTCTACAAACACACTTGAAAACGCAGAAACAAACGCAAACGCAAACGCAAAATCGAATAACTTCAAAGGAAAATGTTTTGGTTGTGGTATGCGAGGACATACGATTGCACAGTGTAAGCGAAAGACAGAACAGCAAGCCCATAATGATAATGAGCTTTCGTATGCTATGTATGCAGCGGATGTGGGAGTTAAAAAGGGTAAACATGCTTGGTGCGTCGATAGTGGAGCGACCACTCATATGTGCTGCGATATGGACATGTTTGTCTCGTTTGTCGAAAAAGAAGAAAAAATAATGTTAGCAGCAGATAACTTCATTTACTCGAAAGGTGTAGGTACGGTAAAAATAAGGACAAAAGAATGTGCTCTAGAATTGCGTGATGTTTTGTTTGTACCTTCACTCAAAATGAATTTTTATTCCGTGAGCAAAGCTATAAAATATAAACATACAGTGCTTTTCAAACAGTTTTATGTTGAAGTAAAAAACTTAAAAGGGACAGCTCTACTGAGAGCAAACTTGCAAAATAACTTGTTTCTTTTTTATGCGCAAGCAAATAATTCAAAAATTATGTTAAACAACATGATGTGGCATAATCGGTATGGCCACATAAACTTTGAAAGTTTAAAACAAATCGCAGACAATAATTTGGTACATGGTTTAAATAAAAATTACATTAACACTAAAACAAATTGCGTCACATGCAATAAATCAAAAATATGTGCAGTGCCTTTTCCGAAGAAGTATGAAATAGGTTCTAAACAAATACTAGAACTTGTGCATACGGACGTTTGTGGACCGATAAACGTAAAATCAGTTGGTGGCGCAAGGTATTTCCTCACTTTTATTGACGATTTTTCGCGAATGATTTTTGTATATTGTATAAAGCAAAAAAGTGAAGTTTTCGAAAAATGTAAAACATTTAAAAATCTGGTGGAAAACCAAACGAAGAACAAAATTAAAAAGTTGCGTAGTGACAATGGTACAGAGTACACCAATAATAAATTTAGTGCATTTTTAAATGAATGCGGAATTGAAAGACAATTAACTATGCCATATACTCCACAACAAAATGGGGTGGCAGAAAGAGTTAATCGTACAATCGTCGAGATGGCTAGGAGCTTATTGGTACATGCTAAGTTGGAAGAAGAATTATGGGGCGAAGCTGTTCATATAGCTGTATATATACGTAATCGCGCGCCCACAAAATTGTTAAAAAATTCTACACCGTATGAAGCATGGTATAATAAAAAGCCGTCGGTAAAGCATCTAAGAGTTTTTGGTGCACGAGCCTTTTCGCTAGATAAAACGCATCATTGTAAATTTAGCGCAAAGGGCAAAGAATATGTGTTCGTCGGATACTCTGAAGTTGCAAAAGCCTATCGTTTATATGATAGAGAAACAAGAAAAGTTATTATTCGGCGCGATGTAAAGTTTATCGAAAACAATGATACTATCGGTGTGTCCGAATGTGAAAACAGCACTAAAAACAATGTAACGGGTGATTTTTTTGAGGTTAGGATTTTCATGCATTAGTATTTGACAGATCACGTGGGATTTCAGACATGGTGTCAAAGAGAAAGATGCTCAGTATGCTTTGACATTTCATCATGAATAGACTTACTAACGAGCAACGCTTGCAAATCATTGAATTTTATTACCAAAATCAGTGTTCGGTTCGAAATGTGTTTCGCGCTTTACGTCCGATGAGCGATGAGGCTCATTTCTGGTTGAATGGCTACGTAAATAAGCAAAATTGCCGCATTTGGGGTGAAGAGCAACCAGAAGCCGTTCAAGAACTGCCCATGCATCCCGAAAAATGCACTGTTTGGTGTGGTTTGTACGCTGGTGGAATCATTGGACCGTATTTTTTCAAAGATGCTGTTGGACGCAACGTTACGGTGAATGGCGATCGCTATCGTTCGATGCTAACAAACTTTTTGTTGCCAAAAATGGAAGAACTGAACTTGGTTGACATGTGGTTTCAACAAGATGGCGCTACATGCCACACAGCTCGCGATTCTATGGCCATTTTGAGGGAAAACTTCGGACAACAATTCATCTCAAGAAATGGACCCGTAAGTTGGCCACCAAGATCATGCGATTTAACGCCTTTAGACTATTTTTTGTGGGGCTACGTCAAGTCTAAAGTCTACAGAAATAAGCCAGCAACTATTCCAGCTTTGGAAGACAACATTTCCGAAGAAATTCGGGCTATTCCGGCCGAAATGCTCGAAAAAGTTGCCCAAAATTGGACTTTCCGAATGGACCACCTAAGACGCAGCCGCGGTCAACATTTAAATGAAATTATCTTCAAAAAGTAAATGTCATGAACCAATCTAACGTTTCAAATAAAGAACCGATGAGATTTTGCAAATTTTATGCGTTTTTTTTTTAAAAAAAGTTATCAAGCTCTTAAAAAATCACCCTTTAGATATAGCGGCAATAATTATAAACTTAGACAAAAGCAATGAGGAAAACGATCAGGTTGAAGATTTTGTAAGTTGTACTGAAGATGAAGACGAAGAAGCTGAAAATGAAAATGAAGCAGAATATGAAGTTCATGACTCAGATAGTGAAATACGTCGAGGGCGCGGTAGGCCAAGATTTGTCCATACAGGGAAGGTTGGTCGTCCCAGAAAGGAATATCAGAAGTTAAGCTATCTTCAGTATGGTGAAGATATAGAAACGCCACGTACAGTCAAAGAAGCATTAGCAAGCGAATACTTTTTTGATTGGGAGAAATCTATGCAAGATGAATATGCGGCATTAGTAGCCAACAACACTTGGTCGGTAGTAGACCTACCGAAGGGTCAAAAAGTAATTGGATCAAAGTGGGTTTTTCGTATGAAACGTGATCCAGAGGGAAATATCGAAAAGTTCAAGTCAAGGTTAGTAGCAAAAGGTTGTAGTCAACAACTGGGAATTAATTATTGGGAAACGTTTTCGCCAGTAATTCGATACGAAACGATTCGTATGTTACTTGCAATTTCTGTTGAGAAAGAGTTATATTTACATCAATTGGACGTCTCAAATGCATATCTCAATAGCAATCTAACAGAAGAAGTTTACATAAGACAACCGGAAGGTTTTATAGATAGTAAAAATTCGAACAAGGTATTAAAACTAAACAAGGCTATTTACGGCCTAAAACAGTCAGGTAGAGAGTGGAATAATACACTTGATACAGCATTAAAAACTTTAGGTTTCAATCCGTGCAAAAGTGAGCCATGTTTGTATGTCAAACAGGTAGGCAAAGAGTACAGTTACATAGCAGTTTATGTTGATGACTTAATACTAGCATGTCCTAGGGAAGAAGAAATTACGAATATAAAACGCATACTAAGGTCAAAGTTTAAATTACATGATGGTAATACACTGAAGTTCTTTCTTGGTTTCGAAATAGAACGTGAAGGTAAAACAAGTGCGATTTCTGTGTGTCAGAAAAAATACATCAAAGAGTTGTTGAGTGTATACGGAGTGAACTCATGTCGTCCAGTAAGCACACCTCTCGATCCTGGTTTTCAAATAAGCTGTAACGATAAGAACTGCTCAAAGGTGGACATAACAAAGTATCAGTCTTTAATTGGATATTTAATGTATTTGGCGATTTCAACACGTCCTGATATAATGCACGCAGTTAGCTTATTGGCTCAAAGAAACCATGATCCTCATTCCGAACATGAGGCTGGCGCAAAGCATGTTCTACGGTATTTGTCAAAAACCGTAGATTTAAAGCTTTATTACCACAAAAGTGAGAAGCCAGTAGAAGGCTACGCGGATGCAGACTGGGCAAGCAACAATACAGACAGGAAGTCATACACCGGCTATTCATTCTTTCTAGCTGGTAGTACATTCTCTTGGCAATCCAAGAAGCAAGATGTCGTCGCTTTAAGTAGCACTGAGGCAGAATACATTGCCTTGTGCACAGCAGCAAAATAAGCAGTATACCTTCGTCGCTTATTGAAGGAAGTAGGTTGCAGTTCCGAAGAGCCAATTTTGTTGAAGGTCGACAACATAAGCGCAATACAAATTTCGAAGAATCCTATATTTCATAAGAGAACCAAACACATAGATATAAAATATCATTACATTCGAGATGTGGTTGATCATAGAGAAATAGAGTTAGAGTATGTTTCAACAAATGAAAATGTATCTGATATTTTTACTAAAAATTTGCAAAAACAAAAACATGTTAAATTTGTAGAAATGCTTGGTCTTAAATATTAATGTCTAGAAATATTTTACTTGAGAAAGAGTGTTGAAGATGTAACAAGTAATATATTTCCTAAGAGGGCTTTGTCCGAAAATGTAATACGAATAAGTTATATATTCCATATGAATACACTATATTGTATATGCAACATATATATCTACTGAAACATGAAATCCATTTTGTAAACTAAGTCTTGAATAAACAGTTGAACTGAGAACTCTGCCAACACTTAGTGTTAAATTTCTAGAATTTTCTCTAAATGGCGTTATAACAGTACTCGATAATTTATATGCACTGTCACCTGAAATCCACTCACCTTCTCCAAAAAATGCATGTGCTTCAATTGACAATTCACTGTTATTAAAAATACGTACATCATGAACGCTACCTGGAAAGCCTAACATCAAGTGCCTTATTTGTAATCTATGATCGCACACGGCTTGTGCCTTAACGGAGGCATCTTCTTGAATCGGTTTTCATCAAGTTCCCATAAGATTTCATTTAAAAATACCCTGGATTTCGTACACTATTTTGAATAAATTGTACGCTGTATCTGCATTCTTCGCCTAAAGCCAATACATGCATTAGGTCCTCCATTATTTCATCTTATTTACTTTTCCTCCCTTCTGCAGAACAAAAAATGTAGTCATTTAAAATAAAACCAATTTAATTTAAATATACATATACCATTGTCCTCACAAAAGAATTCAATAATCATTAAATCATTTAACGCTGCGACTTCCAATAACTTCAAAAGATTTTGTATATTACTGATTCTCGGCATTTTAGCTTTTTTATTACTTATAAATAAAAAATTAAAGACTTAATATTAATATTCCAACAGTTGCCAAAGAGCGCTCATTTAACTTGTGTTGCCATATTGCAAATTTACTATTTTTATATAATTGCGACGTTAAATGAGTACCACTATTTATTTAAGATCTCAAAAACAGCAGAATCGATCTAGACTTAAGTCAAACAATATTATTAATGCTCCTCGTATAAATGACAGCAACTTGTTTCCAAACTCACTTATATCGGTATTCTGCTTGAGACGATTGTCTCATGTCTCTAATTGTCACAATCGTAATTAAGTGATTCTGTTAGTCAGGAGTCTTATTTTCGTATTCTGGCAGATACAATATACTACTATACAGTACACTACTATACTTTATCTGCCAGAATACCAAAATGAGACTCCTGACTAACAAAATCCCTAAATTATAATTGTGACAATTAGAGACATGAGACAATCGTCTCAAGCAGAATACCGATATTAGTCAATCAATCCCACCGGCGAACCCTACATGGGTAACTTCGCAACAGTCACTCACTTTCGATTTAAGTAAAAATCTAAGAAATTGTAAATCAAAATCTGATCAGTTTGAAGTATAACCTCACTAGCTTGCAAATTTCTTAAATAATGTTGAACCACTTATTAATTGTCACTTGGAATTCCAGAGGTATTCGAAGTAAAAAAGATGAGCTTTTCAATTTCATCATTACTAGAAACATTGATATTTGTTTACTTACTGAAACGTGGCTAAATGACAAAATTTCATTAAAAAACAGTTCATCTATACTAATATTATAAAGAGGAAATGTTTGTTTTTTTGTTTGTTTGTTTCGAATAGGCTCCGAAACTACTGAACCGATTTGAAAAATTCTTTCACCGTTGGAAAGTTATACTCTCCCTGAGTGACATAGGCTATATTTAGTTAAAAAAAAAATAGGGTTCCTTACCAAAACTCCGATAATGTAAAAAAAATACCAAAAAACTTTCTTTAATCCCGAATGCTGCGAAAACGATTGAAGATATAACAAAGTGATATACTACAATTTTGTAGAACTTATCATTATCTACAAAAAACGTCGCGACATCATACCTCTAGTTGTTTTGTCACAATAAGCGATTTTATATAAAAAAATTAATTAAAATACCACTACTTGAAAAGGCTCTTTATTTATACCTTAGTATTGATCCTTATCGAAATAAATGATTTATTATTTAAGATCGCTTCAAAACCTTTATATAACTTTTTGAATTATTAGATTCTGACATTCCATTCAAAAGATATCACGAGTTAAAAATTTTTAAAAGTCGCTCGACGGAGAACTATGCGTTGTAGAGTTGTAGGCGTCAGAGTTAAGACAAAGAATGTATAATAATAAGAAGGAGCAAATGTTAGCTGTGCTATAATGTTATTTGACATTAGGGAACATCGAAAAAATTTCGAAGAGTAATCGAAAAAATTTCGAACAGTATGAAGGAACACACCATTCAAAAGGGGAAGCAAGCCAATGTTTACCACTCTATAAGGGAACTTGCCAATTGCGTGCACCACGATATAAAGGAACATGAGAACAGAAAATGTATCAGAGAAACTACACCACACTATAAGGGTACTACTCTATAGAAATTGCCCACGCAGATGTTCTTTGATATGCGCATAAGGGAAAATTTGAATAATGTGTATTACAAAAAAATAATTATAGGGCAAATAATCAAATAAATAGTAATTAAAATGGAAATAAAATAAAATGAAATAAAAAAACAAAAAAGTCATAAAATATATACATATTTTAGAAGTTCATGTAGGCTTTGAACCCGAACAAAATATTTGGAGTTGCAAAATGTTGATCAGCTAAGCACACAGCACCAAAGCCAATTTTGGAAGTAGAGAATTTATTGTGGTATACGTACAATAAAAGCGATATATACTCCTCTACCCAAATTTTTCACCACTTTATGAAGGAACACGACAAACTACACCACATTAATAAAGAACATGAAAAATGTCAATGTCAATATGTATGCAAAAATTCAATGCCCTGGATTGGGTGAAATTGCGCCAAAATAAGAATAGGAGAAATGAGAATACTGATTTCAATGAGAATGTTGGACTTTATGCATATGCCAAAATCCAATGAAAGAGAGTATGCTTTGGATTGGTTAATTTTTAACGGCTAAAACTGTTGTAATAATTGGAAATGGTTAAAAAGCAATAAATTGGTGTGAAATTGCGCCAAAATAAGAATAGGAGAGAGAAATGAGAATATTGATTTCAATGAGAATGTTGATCTTAATGTTGCAATAATGTACATATGTATTATATGTATATGCAGTGTATTATACATTCTTTGGTTAAGATCACTCGCGCGGGCGCGGCTTGAAGAGCAAAATTTCAGAGTATACAATCCCGCACTAGGGAATCAAGCTCTGAGCGTTCCCAACGCCTTCAAGACCAGAGAGAACGACAACAGACTACAAGAGCTAGAGTTCGCAATCGAGTTGTAGCTCACAGTAACAGATCGGCTTTTAAATACGATTCACAGATTGATTATGCTCAACAGTCTTCCGTCCAAATCGGCGACATGAATAAGATTTGCCCTAAGTGTTCTGCCAAAAAATGGGTCGATGAAACTAATGGTATGTGTTGTGCTTCTGGAAAAGTTATTATCCCCAATATTCAAGAACTACCACAGCCAATAAAAAATCTGTTGACAAATAATCATTCGCTATCTAGACATTTCCTAACCAACATCCGTAAGTACAATAGCCTTTTTCAAATGACTTCGTTTGGCGCCAAAGAAATAAGAGAAGGTAATTTTATGCCAACTTTCAAAATAGAGGGCCAGGTATATCATCTTATTGGTAGCCTTTTACTACCATCAGGCCAAAATCCACAATGCTTACAGATATATTTTATTTCAGACGCAGATCAGCTATCGTTGAGGGCAAACATAGCTCCAACGCTAAAAATAGATGTAATTAATGAACTACAGACAGCACTGAAAAGCCACAACGTATATATACGAAGCTTTAAACAAAATATTGAACGCAACTCTTCGGATAATTTAAAGCTAATTATTCTTTCCGACCGCCCACCGCAGACTGCTCACCCGGGTAGATACAATTCTCCAGCTGTAAACGAGGTAGCTGTTCTCTTGGTTGACGAAGAAAAAGGCCCCAGAGACATAGTGCTGCACGGAAGAGACGGCCAACTTAAAAGGGTATCCGAGTTACATCGATCATATGATCCACTACAGTATCCCTTAATGTTCGTTAAAGGAGAAGACGGCTATTATTTAACCATTCCACAGGAAGGCACAGCGCGTAACAAAACTGTGACGTGCATGCAATTTTATGCATTCAGGTTGATGGTTAGAGCAAACAGTTTTAATCCATTACATTATTACAGGGACTTATTTAGCCAATATATTGTCGATATGATGGCAAAAATGATATCGGAACGATTGAATTACATATGTCGTAACCAACAGAGACTAAGGGCTGAAGAATACATTCATCTCAGAGACGCTTTAAATCAAGACGGAAATGTTGACCGATCAAATATCGGTCAGCGCGTAATCTTACCATCTTCGTTTACAGGTTCTCCACGTTACCTGCATGAAAAAACACAAGACGCGATGACGTATGTCCGAAACTACGGCAGACCAGACTTATTTGTCACGTTTACGTGCAATCCTGAATGGCCTGAAATTAAAGCGGAACTACTACCTGGTCAGCGATCTTTCGATTGTCATGACATCATTTCAAGGGTGTTTCACTTAAAAATGAAGAAATTCATAAAATTATTCAACAAAGATGAAATATTCGGCAAAGTGAAATGTTACATGGTGAGTGTGGAGTGGCAGAAGCGAGGTTTACCACACTGTCATATGCTGTTTTGGCTAGAGACAAAAATCCAACCAGACGAAATTGATAGGGTCATAGTTGCGGAACTTCCCAACCAACAAAACGATCCAATATGGTGCACGGACCATGTGGAGAGCATAACTTGACAGCACCATGTATGAAAAACGGAATTTGCACAAAAAAATACCCGCGACGTTTGGTCAACGAAACTCAAACCGGAGATGCCGGATATCCAGTATATCGTCGTCGTGATGCGCAAATGGAGGTCAGAGCGCTTCGCTCAATATCAGAGGCAGTAATTTCACTATAGATAATAGCTGGATTGTCCCTTATTCTCCACTTTTGTGCAGGACGTTCAATGCTCACATAAATGTTGAGTACTGTCACTCAGTTCAAGCCATCAAATACATTTGTAAATACATAAATAAAGGATCGGATCAAGCCACATTTGGCGTCAGAAATCCAAATGATGAAGTGGAAAACTACGTGAATGGCCGCTACATAAGTACTTCCGAAGCTGCCTGCCGAATATTGGAATTTCCGATCCACGAGCGACATCCTACAGTCTTGCAGTTAGCTGTTCACTTAGAAAATGGCCAAAGGGTGTATTTTACCGCAGAAACGGCAGAACTAGTGGCCCAAAATCTACGTAAAACAACTTTGCTGGCTTTTTTTGAGCTATGTAATGAAGATGAATTCGCAAAAACACTTCTATACCACGAAGTCCCGCAATACTATACATGGGCCAATAATAAGTTCACAAGAAGGAAGCGTGGTGAGAACGTAGTTGGCCATCCAGGAATAAAAAAAGATGCAGCTTTAGGCAGAGTCTACTGTGTCCATCCTTCTCAATCCGAGTGTTTCTATCTTAGGATGTTGCTACATCACGTACGGGGCCCAACCTCATTCCAGTACTTGAAAACCGTTGACGGAGTTCTCAAAGAAACATATCAAGCTGCTTGCCGTGCTAGAGGTTTGCTAGAAAACGATGACCATTGGGAAAATACTCTGAGAGAAGCTTTGCTTTCTCAATGTTCACAACAACTGAGAGAATTGTTTGTAGTCATACTTTTATTTTGTCAGCCATCGGAACCATTAAAATTATGGGACATTTTCAAAGACAATTTATGTGAAGATATTAGACACAGAATCAGACAGCAAAATCTAAACTTCACCTTACCATACAATGCGGAAATTTACAACCAAGGTGTTCATAAAGATATGAACATGAAAGTTTTGTAACCTTAAGATAGAATTATATATACAAAATTATATTTTTGACACAACTACATTAATACATAAAAATATACATGTAAACAATAAATTAAATAAAAAGTATATACAGTCCACTAAATGTCAAGTGCAATGGTAAGCAACAAAATTGTAATATGAGACTTGCTCATAAAAATGTGAAAATCATTGCACATAAAAGAAAACTCATAAATTAGAGTACACATAATACTAATATTAAAATACAAAATATACATACTCGAAATATTAATGCACACAAGCAACAGATAAGAAAGTATCAAGCGTGTGTACGTATGTGTATAAGTGCGTTAGATGCACTAATCTAAAAAACTATAAAATATCAATGCGTTGGTATCTAAAAAATGCAATAAAAATATAATACATATTTACACATGTGTATGCACACTAAGCATACACACATATACATATATACATAGTTAAGAAATTAGAATTAAGAAATGTATTGAGGGAAGAAATTTTAATAAAGAAAATCAGAGTCAAAAGTGAACTCTCACAGTACAGACTTAAGCAAAGACTGTTTTTTCTGTACATTTGGTCCTTCGATCCTCTTTTTGAAAAAGAATCGAGCAAGTGCAAGTACTAGAAGCCTCTTAAAAGAAAAAGAGCATTACTTAGCCAAGTAAAAATAAATGTAAGCCGGAATAGCAAAGACTACCCGTATTTATAAAAATTACTTTTAGTAAAAGTTAAACAAATTTTTAAAAGCGTCCTTGTGGCTATAACAACAAGAACAGTGCAAAAAAAAATATATATATATACAAAACCTTCTATAAAGAAGCAAATATGAAGAATTTGCTAACACGACAGAAGGAGTTGGGAGATCTAGCTGCGTTGGAGGAGCAGAAAATCCTGAGCGGAAAAATAAGAAAGGCTTCATGTCTGGAATATATGGATCATATTCAGACTGTTATGAAAGAGTTTACTGCAAATCATAATAAAATAATGGCTAAGAAGAGTCAAGAAGCTGAGGAATACATTGCGAAGAACTACTTCGAGCATGTAATGCAAACAATGGAGAATTCTATTCAGAATTTAAGAATTCAAAGTACTGCCGAAGGTGTTTCAGCAGTGAGCAGCATGTGGCAAATAGAATCTACGCCACAAACTATTCAGGTCGCACCACCTGAAGCCGCGTCTGGCGTTGAAAGAAAATATCAACGTCGAGCAAAAATGCTCAAAAGCACAATGGATGAAATACGAAGAAATGCATTGGATTCTCTCGAGCAAATGAGAGAATTCAAAACCAAGCTTCAAATGCAATTTGAAAATGTTGAAGAATCATATTTTGAAACTCAAAATATCAAATTAGTTGAAACAACTGAAGAATCTATTGAGGAACAAATAGATGTATTTCGTCAAGAATACAAAATCATCATCGAAAGGATAACGGAGAAATTAAATAATTATAATTCACCACAAACAATGTATTCCAATATAAAACTGCAGGAAATTAAAATTCCGATGTTTTACGGTGAAATGAAACAATGGTCGTCATTCCACGACCTTTTTAAAAGTTTGGTGCATGATTCGAAGCACTTTACAGAAGTGGAAAAGATGTTCCGATTGAAGACATCATTAGGTGGAGAAGCTGGTAGATTAATTCAACATCTACCAGTAACAGCAACAAATTATGAAGCTGCTTGGCAAATTCTCAAGGAAAGGTATGAGAATAGAAGGCTACAATTTACAGCACAAGTAGACAGACTACTTGATCAACCGACAGCAAATGGAGAAAGTGCACAAAGCATGAAGCAGCTGTTAGATACCACCAAAGAATGCATTTATGCTTTAAAAGGGCTAAATCTAAATTTAAATGACGAACAAGCCATCATAGCTCGGATAGTGGTTCGAAAACTAGACAAAGAAAGTCTACGCTTATACGAGCAAAACGTAAAAAAAAGTAGGGATATACAAAGCCTAGATGACGTTTTCAGTTTTCTGGAACAGCAATATCAAGCTCTAGAAGCAATACGCGACAGAAAACCAACTAAATGGAACAATCAAAAGCAGCCACAGCGAACACCTACATTTTATACAGCGGCACAAAATAATTGTGTATACTGCAAGGTTCCTGGGCATCAAATTGGTGAATGCAGAAAGTTTCAGACATTGACTACGATGAATCGAAGAAGATTCATAACAAACAACAAGTTATGCTACATTTGCCTTGATCACGTATATGAAGGAAAATGTAATAATAAAAAGAAGTGCAATAAGTGTGAAAGAAATCATCATAATTTATTGCACTTCAATGAATTCCAAAGAGGAAAAGGAGGAAGTGAAGAAAATGTCACAAACACATCTTCCACAATGATGACGAAACATTCGAAATGGCGATACTCCTAGCAACAGCATAGATAAGGGTGAAGGCAGCAAATGGAGAGTATGTGACATTGCGAGCTCTAATCGATCAAGGATCCCAAAAAACTACTATTTCCGAAGAAGCATCTCAAATACTTCATTTACCAAGAAGAAGAGAAGTAACTGAACTACAAGGTTTAGGAAATACCACAGTGGGAGTGTCCAAATTTAAAATCAACATTAAAATCAAGCCGAGATTCCTAAGCAACGAGGCGTACAATGTCGAAGCACTAATTTTGCCGAAATTAGCGAGTGCTCAACCAGACAAAACGTTTAAATGGGATGTAGAACATTTGAAAAACTACACTTTAGCTGATCCCAATTTCAATAAATCAGATCGAATCGATATTGTCATTGGAAGTGACATATATGCCGACATATTAGAAGAAGGTATATTTAAAAAGGATCGAATACTAGGTCAAGCTACGAAATTGGGCTGGATATTGTCGGGAGTTTTACAACAACCGAGAAAAAACAATACAATTTTAGCAGCGGTTACTACAACATTGGAGAAGTTTTGGGAAATAGAAGACACTACAACTCCAGCAGATACAGCAGATGATGATGAATGCCTAAGAATTTTTGAAAAAACAACAGTAAGAAATGGAAATAATCGATTTGTCGTCAATCTACCTTTTAAACAAGAAAAAGAATTGGGCGATTCTCGCAAACAAGCTATGGCGAGGTTTCTTAATCTTGAGAAAAGGTTCGCTACAAATAAAGAGTTAAAACAACAATATGTGCAATTTATGAAAGAATATTCAGAAATGGGCCACATGAAAAAAGCAAGTGAAAATAAATGCGGAAAATACTATTTGCCACATCAAGCAGTGATTCGAGAAGACAGTAGAACGACTAAACTACGAGTAGTTTTCGATGCGTCTGCAAAAACTACAAATGGAAGTAGTTTAAATGACATCCTCTTCATAGGACCGAGACTTCAAAGAGATATATTTGACATTATAATCAAATGGAGACTTTGGCAATATGTATTAACTAGTGATATTGAAAAGATGTTTCGACAAATTAAAATAACAGATAGTGATCAAGATTACCAACGTATATTGTGGAGAGAAACAAAAGAAGAGCCGATAGAAGAATACAAACTACAAACAGTTACATATGGGACAGCATCAGCTCCTTTTTTGGCAACGAGAACTTTACAAGAAATTGCCAAACTATGCGAGCCCCACAACTATTTGCTTTCAAACATCATTAAAAACGACTTCTACATGGACGATTTAATGACAGGATCAGATTCAATAGATGAATGTAAGGCCATTCAGTATGAAATATCGAAACAACTACAAAAATATGGATTTCACTTAAGGAAGTGGATGTCAAACAACAGTGAAATCATAGCAACAATTCCGGTAAATAACGCGAATGAAGTAATAAAAATAGCAGAAGACGAAACAATAAAGACATTGGGTATTCAATGGGATCCTACCAAAGACATGTTTGGATTTAATACGAATCTTTCAACGCAAAAGCTGGTTACAAAAAGAAAAGCTTTGTCTGATTTAGCGCGAATTTTCGACCCAATGGGATGGCTTTCACCAACAACCGTTATAGCAAAGTTATTTATACAGAAACTTTGGTTGATGAAACTCAACTGGGACGAGTTACTTGACGAGAATTTAACAAAAGAATGGCAAGAGTTTATGCAGCATATACCAGAGATAAAACGAATAAAAATTCCTAGATGGTTTGAAACTAAAAACAACTTTAAATTTGAACTACATGGATTCGCAGATGCTCCAGAGAAAGCTTATGCAGCAGTTGTATATGCTAAAGTTAGATCAGTTATAACAATTGTTGCTGGTCAAACTAAAGTGAATCCAATTAAAAATAAGAAAACGTTACCAAAACTCGAACTATGCGCGGCTCACCTACTTGCTAAATTGCTGCAAAGGATAAAAACAGTCATCAACAGAGAAATGAAAATATTTGCTTGGAGCGATTCAACTATAACGTTAGCAAGGATAAATAATTGCCAAAGTAAAGACAGATTTATTAGATCACGAATAGAAGAAATCAAATTACTTGTTTCCAATGCGAAAAGGCAACACGTTGGAACAAAGGACAATCCAGCTGATGTAGCAACCAGAGGGGTAATGGCGAACAAACTAATAGAACACGATCTATGGTGGAAAGGACCAAAATGGTTGCGAGAAGAGGAACATCATTGGCCAATAAAGAAGATTATTCAAATCGACGCAACGTATGTGACAACCTCAGAGGAATTACATTTCTTGGATAAGGTAATACTTAAATATTCTAGTTTAAGCAAATTAATAAGGGTAGTAGCTTATATTTTGCGATTTTTAAAAAGAATAAGAGGGGAAAAATGCCCTGAATACTTAGTTAAATCTGAAATGAAGGAAGCTGAAGAAATGTTAATAAGATATCAGCAAAAATTACAATTTAGAGAGGAAATTCAGAGTTTAGAAATAAAAAAAGAAATTAATCATAAAAGTAGCATTGCAAGCTTAAATCCAATTTTGGATAATAAGGGAATCCTTCGTGTAAGAGGTAGATTGGGTAATTCAAATCTTCAATTTAATCAAAAGCACCCAATAATATTAAATAAGTCACATTTGTCATCATTGATAATTGAAAATATTCATAAAATAACCTTACATGGAGGAAACAAGTTAATGGAATCAATGATTAGAAGGAATTACTGGATTGTTGGATTGAAGAATTCTATAAAAAAGACAATTCGAACTTGTAGTAGATGCGTACGTTACCGCAAAGAAGTAGCAAAACAATTAATGGGAAATCTTTCAGAATTCCGAGTATCTATGTCAATTCCATTTACACACGTTGGTATAGACTATGCAGGACCGATTCATATGAAATGTTCAAAAGGACGAGGACAAAAAACATTTAAAGGATATATAGCTGTATTTGTTTGTATGGCAACAAAAGCTATTCATTTAGAAGCAGTAAGTGATTTAACAACCGAAGCGTTCCTAGCTGCTTTGAAAAGATTTTTTGCTAGAAGAGGTAAAAGTCAACATATATATTAGGACAATGGATCAAATTTTGTCGGAGCTTGTAGAAGATTAGACCGAGATTTTAAAATGGCAATCAAAAATAATTCAGCCGTAGCTCCCATATTAGAAGCAGATAAAATTCAATGGCATTTCGGGCCCCCGGCAGCTCCTCACTTCGGAGGAATTTGGGAGGCAGGAGTGAAGTCGGTGAAATATCATTTAAAAAGAGTGATAGGCGAAACTAAATTGACATTTGAAGAAATGATTACTTTGCTATCACAGATTGAAGCAGTACTGAATTCACGACCTTTATGTCCGATAGATAGTGAAAGCGATATAGACGTTTTAACGCCTGGCCATTTTTTAATAGGATGTCCAATAATAGATTGTCCTGAAGCAATTAATGATAACCAAATAGGTTCATTAGATAGATGGAAATTAATACAAAAACTTAAAAAAGACTTTTGGAAATGATGGGAAAGCGAATATGTTGTAATGTTGCAACAACGCATGAAGTGGAAAACCAAACAAGCTAATCTCGTACAAGGACAAATAGTTATTATTAAAGATGAGGAAACTCATCCAGCCAAATGGCCATTAGGAAAAATTATTGAAACTCATCCGGGAAAGGATGGAAATATAAGAGTTGTAACTCTAAAATTACAAAATGGCATACTTAAATGGCCCGTTCACAAATTATGCCCACTGGAGGTAACAAACAGCAGTAGAGCAGAGGAAGCAAATCATGTGACAAGTTTGCTGACTTCGAGAATAACAAAAAATACTGCAACCTCAGAACGACCGAGTAAATCAAACAAATTGATGATGTGGTTCTTAACGATACTCATGCTAGCAACACAAACTAAGTCATTATACATTAATGATACATCTAAATCAGGAGCTTCAGTGACTAAACTAAAAAATAATACAGCAATATATTTGGAACCGATTAGTAAAATGGACATAATAAATTCAAAATGGAATTTAATAGTCTATTACGAATTAGGTACTTATTATGATCGGATGCATAAAATACAAGAATTTATTAACAGACTTGAAAATCAATGCAAAATATTGACCTATTACGAAGATGCCTGCATAATGATTACTGCAACTTTAAATGACAAATATAATAGTCTTAAAGCAAATAATGAATTGTTTATGAAAAAACAAAATAGAAAAAAGCGAGCACCATTCGAATTCGTTGGTTCAATTTATCATATATTATTCGGAATTATGGATGCTGATGACCGAGAAAATATGGAATCAAATATTAGAAATATTTTCGACAACCAAAAAGATATAGCAAAATTGTTTAAAAGGTAGACATCGGTAGTTGATTCTACCATAAATATATTAAAAAAGACAACAAATGAAGTTAACCGTAATTTTGAGAAAATGAATCAACAACTTAATAAATTTTATAACGAACTAATAAAAGATCAAAATGCTGAACGAATGACCTTGATGTTTCAAATATTAACCATTTCAATAGGAATAGTTATGGACGAATGTGAAGAAATCCAAACTTCAATAATTAATCTTCTAATTGACATAAATCATGGTCGCATAAATCCAAAACTATTAAAGCCTTCGCAACTTAATAAAGAAATTGAATTTATTAGAAACAAACTACCACACAAATTAATACTACCTGGAAGACAATCGGGTAACGAATTAAAAGAAATTTATAAATCGATGACTGCTAAAGGTTTAATTGTTGATTCACGGCTAATCATAAACCTAGAAATTCCCTTAATATCGTATGAACCGTCAAACGTATATAAATTAAATCCACTTCCAATAAATTACAAAGGGAATATGATTATTCCAGAAATAAAGGCAGAATATTTAATATACAAGTTTGATTTGAATCAATATTCACTTATAAACCAAGTAAATCTAGATAAATGTTCTACTAACTCAGAGAATCATTACCAATGTCCTGGAAATTTAGCTTGGAAATCAGCGACGGTTAATTCATGTGAAGTAGCTGCTTTAAAACAATTAGAAAATGAAGCATGTGATTTCAAACCTTCTACAAATGAAAACGTTGGGATAAAATTATCTTCTCAAAATCGGTGACTTTACAAATTATTTAGCAAAGCAATGATATATGTAGAATGTGATAATAATCAACAAATGCATATGGAAATCCCTAGTCAAGGCATTATGACAATAAGAGAAGGATGCACAGTCCGGCATGAAGGAGTAACTGTAACAGCATCTCATCACGTACAATCTGAAATTAAAAAAGAATTGCTATCCTCTTCTTTAACATTAGTTTTGATAATAGCATTAATCATTACTATTTTATATATAAGATCCAAATGTGTAACAAGAACTGTGACTGTTCCATTTGAACTTCCAGTTAGACATAATTAAAAAATATTAATAATAAAACATAATATACAAGTAAAGTTAAGATACAACTTTGGCCCCTGGCAGAATGTTCATAAAGATATGAACATGAAAGTTTTGTAACCTTAAGATAGAATTATATATACAAAATTATATTTTTGACACAACTACATTAATACATAAAAATATACATGTAAACAATAAATTAAATAAAAAGTATATACAGTCCACTAAATGTCAAGTGCAATGGTAAGCAACAAAATTGTAATATGAGACTTGCTCATAAAAATGTGAAAATCATTGCACATAAAAGAAAACTCATAAATTAGAGTATACATAATACTAATATTAAAATACAAAATATACATACTCGAAATATTAATGCACACAAGCAACAGATAAGAAAGTATCAAGCGTGTGTACGTATGTGTATAAGTGCGTTAGATGCACTAATCTAAAAAACTATAAAATATCAATGCGTTGGTATCTAAATGTTTAAATGAGTTACACGTCCACCCCCTCTACTCGGTAAGACTGGCGCATCCTAATGTAACAGCACAACTCACCACACTTCTACATCCATCAACCTACTCAACAAAAAGGATGGGAAAAAGGATAGCGGGCTCAATTCGTTAGAAACAATCCGTGCTAAACATTCGACCAACACATTCGTTTACACACAGCGCCGCGTCGACACCGTTCGCCAGCACCTCCAATCAATTCGATCTACATGTACGGGCCGCACATTTACATTCGCTTGGATACTGCGCCGCGTCAACACTTCTACTGACTCCGATCGACAGCGTTCCGCCCGCATTGATTTGCGGCGATCCTTTGGACATTAAAGCGCTCGTTGCACACGGTTTATCAAACACAGTGGAACATTAAATTTGTTAAAACATTTAATTTATAATTTAAGCTTAAAATAACATTGTAGTAGGTTGGATACTTTAACAATAAATTGCGTGGTCATTATAAACTTGAGTGAAACGGATGTTTTTATTACGTTTGTTATGCCCATCTGAACTAAGTATCTTACATGTGCATAGTGACTACGAAGCTAAAGATAAAGATATAGTGGTTACAAATCTTAACATGGTCCTTCGAGCCCTAAAGATAGGCACTATAAAATAACAGCCACAAGGCAAACCACAAAATAAAACAAAAACGTTAAAAATAATAAAGAATTCTCACGAAAATCGAGAAAACAAAAACAAAACTAGTGCAGTGAAGTGCAGTGACAAACAAAAACAAAAAAAAAAGAGTATACCCATATACCTGTATACATATATATATTTATATATATGTATGTAACTACATATACATAATTCTTGAAGTGGAAAAAAAAAAATAACAAACGAAAGTGCAGAGCAGTGCAGTGTTTTTTTGTAAATATACATATAAAGATTCACGATAGACAAAAGAGACAAAAAGTGACAAAAACAAAAAGAAATTACACGGAAAAACAAAATAAACAAAACAATTTCAACAAACAAAAAGGCGCGAAACCTAAGCACAAAACATAAATCGGGCGCGAAAAACTAAAGCACCAATAAAACGAAACAAACGGGCGCGAACATTAAAACAAATATACAAGTAAATACAATACATACAACAAAATAACAGCACGAGGAGGTAGCCAGCTGGAGCACAGGAATCCGAACAAACGAACAGGCATACTAAACATTGGAATATACCCTACAAATCTAAGTGAGCGTATTAATTTCACTTAAAAATTAGTATATGCATATATTTATATGTTCTAAGTTACGGTTTTCCTATTTAAAACCTAACGAAAAATCAACCTAATCTGTTTTAATTCACGGCAATATTACACGGCTTAATAATCCAAGAAATTCAAATACTTACTAACAAAAATTCTCTGGCAATACCGCCTTTGTTTGACAAGAACAATAAGCAGGGTTGCATAAATTAAAAACGAAAAGAGAAACAAAAAACAAACATACATACATATATGCAAAATTTTGTATGTCTCTAAACATAATTATAATATAAGTATGTACATATATATATGTATATACAAAAATATATACATAAGTGCAAAAGGAACATACCTGCGCATATGTACATATGTACATACATATATTTGTACATATATAATATCATAGAATCTGCCTGTAATTTTATTTAAATTATTAATTAAATGAACACTATATACACATAAATATATTATTGGTGCATTTACAATTGTCCGTACATTACTAAACATACACAAACATATGTATATTCAAAGCACACATTGATTCGCAATACCTCTTGTTCTTTGTCAAACAAAAACAAGCAGGATTGCACAAAAAAAAAAACAAACAGAAATTAAACAGACATATAATATGTATTAGCACAAACATTTCGTGCATACTCACGAACAAATAGCGAATTGATCTCTTTAACGAGCGCTCAATTCCTTAAGAACAAAAACATAAGCATAAAATCATTAGCACAAACAATTCGTGCATGTACAAAGCATATTGATCTCTTCGACGAGCTCTCAATTGCACAAAAACAAGCACAGGCAAGCCAAACATTGGGGTGCGCCTATATACCTATATAGAAAATACTTAAAATTAATATTGCGGTTTCAAACCAAATCATATAAAATAAAAATAAAATTGAAAAGAAAAGAAAATAACCCGTCTTTTACAAAAAAAAAAAAAACGTATTTATACTTAAAAAAGTATTCAGTCCACACTGAGAAACCATTTATTTAAAAAAAAAAAAAAAATATTTCTACATATAACCAAAATAATGAACAATAACAAAAATCAAAGTACACCTGGAGCTACACGCTCAAAACAGGTTGCTAGATTTATTTCAGAAAGTGACAGTTTAACACGATACTGCACTAGATTTGCCTCTTCGCCGATTCATGAAACCTCTGAATCGTTATTAGAAATCAAAATTCAAAATCTTGAAAATTTTTGGACTCGCCTCTAAGCGGCTCATGACGCCATACTAGAATCTGACGATTCAGACTTGCCACATAATTTTAAATCATCGGCTTACGCAATATACGAAAACTGCTTAGACCAGTACGAAGAAACAAAAGTTATGATCTCCGATCAACTAAAGCTAATAACAGCAATTGCACCTACTCCCCACAGTAGAGTAGAGCTGCCACAAACAGACAGTGAGAAGGCAAGTTCAGGCATCCAACTCGAGTTGCAGGCATGTGACACAGAAACGTTTTACGGAGGTTATGAAGAATGGCCGTCCTTCCGGGACATGTTCACGGCCGTGTACATAAACCATCCTCAATTATCACAAGCGCAAAAATTGTATCACCTCAGATACAAAACGAAAGGTCAAGCAGGCGTAATAGTCAAACAGTTCGCTCTCAATGACGAAAATTTCAATTTTGCTTGGGAAGCTCTTAAAGCACGTTATGAAAATGAAAGAATATTGGTCGATAAGCAAGTAACGACACTATTAAACATGCCTAAAATCAAGAAAGAAACAAGTGAAGAATTTGTAACACTACAATCCACTGTTTCTAATTGTTTGTCGATTCTGTCGACACAAAATATTCCCACAGATAGCTGGGACCCAATTCTGGTAAACATTTGCACCGCCGCATTACCAGAAAAGTCGTTATTTCTATGGGAGCAATCGCTCTCATCACGGAAAAAGTGCCCATCGTGGCAACAGATGAAAGATTTTCTCACCACCCAATATGAAATTGCGGAAAGGTTAGAAGAAAAAATAATCAAAAAAAAGAACATTAAACACGACCAAAATAGAAGCTTAAATAGACCCCAAGTTAGAAGCAAAAATAAATCAAACAGAATTTCTAACAAAACACAATCGTTCACATCTGAACAACGAAAACATACGTCATGCGAACTATGTAAAAGAGGGCATAAACTTATATCTTGCCAGAGGTTTAAAAACTTAAAAGTTAACGAACGAAATAATTTTGTCAGGTCAAAAAGACTTTGCACAAATTGTCTGTCACATGCGCATACATATAAAAATTGCAAAAGCAAATTTAATTGCTTACAGTGTCACAAAAGACACCATTCAATGCTTCATTACAGCAGATATCCCATCTCACCTCAAAGAAGCTCTTATACACAAAGAACCACAGGTTTAATTGCAAAAGCAAATCCTGAAACCCAAAATTCGAAAAATTGCCAAGAGACACCATGTTGCTCAAAGGCACAAAAAGCTCAAACGCTGCACATCGAAACACAAAGTGGGTCAGTTTCAAAACTAGTTACCACCATACCAAAACAAGGCCACTATAATAACAAATGCCTTAATTCACAATTAAGGAAATTTCAAAAGTCAAGGAAAATGCTCCCTATAATATACAAAACTCTCGAAGGTCAGTATTGTGAAGACTTCTCTAAAGCCACAACTACTCGACCAAATAATGGCCGGTACGTCGTACGACTACCACTAGAGCCACAATTTTCCAATACCTCACATATTGGTAGGAAAAACAAAGTAAAATTTCGGTCTAACAATATTAAAAACTCAAATATATGTTACTTTTCGACCCCGCAGGATGGCTTTCGCCAATAATGGAAAAAAACACAATCCAGAATAAATCCTAGAGCGGGGGCGGGCTACTAAACGCCAAATTAGTGTATAAGCACTTAAACATAAAATAAAACAAAAGTGTCTCGAAAAGTAAAAACACAAAAAAAATCTACACTTCTCACACAATATTGCCCCACAGAGGCCTAAATTGTAAAATAGAAAAAAAAAACTAAAAAAAGCAGATAGCGCTCTTATCGCTCCTACATAAGCGCTCCTCATAAGGGTAGTTGGTGAGAATCTGTTGTAAAGCATGAACATCCCACTTAAAAAATTTTAATTCTACTGAAGCCGTTCGCAATTATCGGCCACTCTCTCGCAAGATCCCTCTATTGGCACAGCCCTAACTCCAGGGCTAGGGAGTACCCATTCTGGCCATATCTGAGCCAGGCATGGAGCTACTATCCTTCATAAGCCAAGAATAAGTTAAATGCAAACAATTGCCGATCATACAGAAAAGGCAAATAACAAACAATCCACTTAATCAAATAAAAAAATCGCAAACACAAAAGGTTTTCAGTCAATCGAATAAACCCGCAAAATAAAGTTGCTTCTCTTAAGCACCTACCCGCATATTAAAATGCACATTCAAATACATGTGGCATGTTTAAAACCAAAATCCGTTCTCTACACCCACGGATAAATACGAGTATAGTACAACTCCAATACTTCTGCTGTCGGAACGTATTCCGCGCTTTGGCTACTCTACCAGCAGTACGCCGAAATAAATGCAACAGCTTATACATACGCAATACTAGGCAAAATATTCGCCTAGGGGGCCCAGGATGTTTAAATGAGTTACACGTCCACCCCCTCTACTCGGTAAGACTGGCGCATCCTAATGTAACAGCACAACTCACCACACTTCTACATCCATCAACCTACTCAACAAAAAGAATGGGAAAAAGGATAGCGGGCTCAATTCGTTAAAAACAATCCGTGCTAAACATTCGACCAACACATTCGTTTACACACAGCGCCGCGTCGACACCGTTCGCCAGCACCTCCAATCAATTCGATCTACATGTACGGGCCGCACATTTACATTCGCTTGGATACTGCGCCGCGTCAACACTTCTACTGACTCCGATCGACAGCGTTCCGCCCGCATTGATTTGCGGCGATCCTTTGGACATTAAAGCGCTCGTTGCACACGGTTTATCGAACACAGTGGAACATTAAATTTGTTAAAACATTTAATTTATAATTTAACCTTAAAATAACATTGTAGTAGGTTGGATACTTTAACAATAAATTGCGTGGTCATTATAAACTTGAGTGAAACGGATGTTTTTATTACGTTTGTTATGCCCATCTGAACTAAGTATCTTACATGTGCATAGTGACTACGAAGCTAAAGATAAAGATATAGTGGTTACAAATCTTAACACTAAAAAATGCAATAAAAATATAATACATATTTACACATGTGTATGCACACTAAGCATACACACATATACATATATACATAGTTAAGAAATTAGAATTAAGAAATGTATTGAGGGAAGAAATTTTAATAAAGAAAATCAGAGTCAAAAGTGAACTCTCACAGTACAGACTTAAGCAAAGACTGTTTTTTCTGTACACAAGGTCTGATACAAATAGAAAATAAACTGATGCAATTAAATGACAAAAGCCTAAGGGACTTTGGATTACCATGTTCAGTTCGTACAGAAAATAATGGAGCAAAGACAATGACTAATCGCTATGATACACATAATTTGACCGCTTTTGTTAATGAAAACTTACCAAAATTAGTCCCAGATCAAAGAGATGCTTTTGAAAGTATAGTCGATAGCGTCATTAATGACAAAAGAAAAGTTTTCTTTTTGGAAGCACCCGGTGGAACAGGAAAGACGTTTCTTGCTAATTTGATACTTGCTAAGATAAGATAATCGGGGAAGATAGCAATAGCAGTTGCTTCCTCAGGAATTGCTGCAACTCTCTTGACGGATGGAAAAACTGCTCATTCTACTTTTAAACTTCCGCTATCCGTAAATCTTGAGCAACAATATACATGTTCTATCCGCAAAAATGGGCCTGTTGGTAAATTACTACAAGACGCCTCATTGATTATGTGGGACGAATGCACGATGAGCCATAGAGCACATATAGAGACCGTGAACAGAACCTTACAGGATCTAAGGAACTCCTCTGCAGTCATGGGCGGCATTACTTTTGTTTTTGCGGGAGATTTTCGACAAACTCTCCCCGTTATTAACAGAGGTACGCGAGCAGATATCATCAAGGCATGCTTGAAATCGTCACCCTAATAGGCTTCAATTGAAACATTGAAATTACGAACGAATATGAGAGCTCATGTTCATGAAATCACTGATAGCGATTTCCCACAACAACTGCTAAAATTTGGAGAAGGAATTATTCCCACTCCAAATTTAAGCGATCATTGTGACATTCTTCTGGATGAGTCCCTAGGTCAAATACTCCATAATTTGGAAAACTTAATAGATGCTTTATACCCTGATATCGAGAATTTGCACCAAAAGGACTTTCATTGGCTATGTTCTAGGGCTATAGTGTCTTCTAAGAATGATACTGTTAATGAAATAAACAATCTAATAGTTCAAAAAGTCCCCGGCCAAATTAAAACATACAAATCAATCGACAATGTGACTAATATCGAAGACGCTGTCCATTATCCACAGGAATTTTTAAATTCGTTGAACCCTTCTGGACTGCCACCAAATGAGTTGTCGCTAAATCGGAATCCCAATAATGCTTTTAAGAAATTTAAGCCCTCCGAACATGTGTAATGGGACGAGGCTGCTTATTAAAGAGTTAAAGGACAATTTAATTGTAGCAACTGTTATTACTGGCCCAGCAGCTGGTCAACTGGCTCATATACCGAGGATACCGATGATCCCGACTGATCTGCCAATCCCGTTTAAACGGCTTCAATTTCCGGTAAAAACATCTTTCGCATTAACGATTAACAAGTCCCAGGGTCAAACCTTCGAATTAGTAGGGATCGACCTGCGAAAGAAATGTTTTACTCACGGTCAAATGTATGTTGGACTATCGCGGGTCGGAGCCCCTGAAAATCAATTTATTTTGTTGCCACAGAATAAAACAACATCAAATATAGTTTATAGGGAAGCTCTAACACAATAAAAGGTTTTTCTTTTGGGGTTATGACCTCTTTGCAATAATTAAAAATATAAACAAAAAAACCTGATATTGAGAAAAAACAAACAAAAGAAATGTATTAAACAAAAAAATTAAAACGTAAAAAAATATAAAAAACACTAATAAAAAATACAAAAACAAAAACAAAAAAAATATAAAACAATGAAAAAAGTACAAAAAAAAATTTAAATAATATATAAGAATTAAATTTCATATTTTTTTTTAAATTCGACGCAAACAATTGTGAATATTTGTGTAAATGTCATGTTGAGTGCCCGTGCGAAGCCGCTATGTGTATGTAATGTCTTTAGCATCAGCATTGCATCCGTGCGAAGCCGGGGCGGGTCGCTCCTAGTATTGTGTATACAGAAACGAAAGAACTAACATTAAGGGGAAGGGGTAGCCATAATCATTAAAAAATCTATTCGGTATAGCGGTATGGCCCCTCCTAAACACCAAAGCTATAGAATGCATTGGCATTAATGTACTTTGCCCCACAGGAAATTCTGTTTCAATTCACTGCTCCTGGAGGCCAATCAAGCCCCAAACTTAAACGTAACTTTGAAAATGACTTAAAGCTGCTCACTCGAGTTACAGGAAAATATCTATTAGGAGGAGATTATAATTGTCGCCATAGCTCTTGGGGATGCTACCGTGCAAATAATTGGGGTTGCATTCTGCATGATCATTCCTCATTAAGTATGTAATAATTATATCAGTGTGTTATACTCAACAGTACACTCTAATAGTCGCAGCAGAACTTCTAATCTAGACCTGTTCTTAACAATCTACCCCCAAGTGTTTTCTAACACTAAGGCAATAAATGATTTAGGATCCGATCACCTAACTGTGCAAACTCTTTTTCACACAAATTTTAGCCCAGTAAAAATATTTAGATAGGGCAAAATTTGGTAAACTGGTTAATCTGCACCTAAATTGCATTGATCAAGCTGCGGTCAGAAATACAGACGACATTGATAGGTTAATAAACAACTTCAACGAGGCAATTTGTTGTGCCAAAGCAGCTAGTATTCCAAAAAAGAGCGTATACTGTCACACAAAGCGACTTCCTCAAATCGACACCGGCGGAAGTGGTTGAGATACAGAAATACGACCGATCTCGTCCTAGTTAGATGGCTTAGTCAAGTTATTGTCAATAAGATTTTTGTTCTCAGAAACGAAAATTGGAACAATCTTTTAGCAACCTTAGAAGATAATTCTTCCCCATTTTAGAAGCTATCTAAACTGATCAAGAAGAAACGTTCTAGCATACCAACGTTAAGACAAAATGTTTTTCCACACCAGCAGAAAAGGCGGACATTTTAGCAGATACATTTAAAATGAATCAGTGTCACTCTAACAACCTCAGCGATCAGGCGACCATATCAGAAGTACACAACTTTGTGTGCGATTTAGACTCTCAAACAGTAACCTCCGAACAGACATTTTCAACATACATCTCTGAGATCTCCTCAATTATCACAAATCTTAAAACATTTAAATCGCCGGGATTAGATAATATAAACAATCTAGTTAGAATAAAAAGAATTATAAAAACAAATTTTACAAACTCTAAATCCACTGGTATGATTTTACTAGATATCAAAGCTGCATTTGACTCTGTTTGGCACAACGGGCTCTTGTGCAAAACGATGCTCTTGAAATTTCCCTTAGTTTATATTAAAATTATACAAAGTTTTTTGACCAATCGATCATTTACAGTCCACCTGGGCGAAGCGCAGTCTCGCAAAATTGACATCAATGCTAGTTGTCCCCAAGGTTCGTGTCTATCTCCATTGTTGTAAAACATTTTTACTTCGGATTTTCCACCTCTATGTAAGAGCACAGGCTCCATTTTCGCGGACGACACCGCAATACTCTGCTCAGGCTTCAATGAAAATTCACTCCAAGAGGACTTTAATATCCTTGTCTCTTATTTTAACAAATGGAAAATACTGGTTAATACTAACAGGGCTCAAGCAATTTTTTTTCACGAGGAAGCGTAAAAGCTTTTTTGAGAAGACTGATTAATTGGGAATGCGTGAACCGAATATATAAAATTGCCTGTGCCGAGAAAATAAAATAGCGACCGCTCGCGAATGTTCTTCTTACACAATTGAATTCTTTATTTCAGGAATTTTATGACTTAGCCTAAACCTTAACCTAACGGCTTAAACTAACGGGACGCGTAAATATGTATTTATAAAAAAGGGGTAAGTAGAATTCAATTCGTTACATTATGGTAGAAAATTATGGTGAGTATATAAACAGTATTATTAGGGTGAGTATAATATAATATAAATTTTAACATTTTAATTTAAATATTTAATATAAAATTAATTCATATACATTCGTTTAGTACTATGTTTAAAAATAGTATTTATGTTTAAAGGATGTCGTTTGGCGCAACACCGGCCGCCTTGACAGGATCATGATCCTTCAACGTTGATGGGCAGCAGGGCGAGCTTATGAATGGGCCGCTTGATTGTGCCTGCTTTCGTTGCCACGTCTGCCACTCGCACCTTGCCGTTTTGTCCTTCTACGGTTGCGTTGACTCGTCCTAGTACCCACTGCTGCGGTGGTGTGTTGTTTTCGTGTACGAGGACGAGGTCGCCGGCCTGCAGATTCCGCTCCGGATGTAACCATTTGTTCCGCTCTTGAAGGCTCGTGAGATACGTTTTGGATCACTGCTGCCAAAACTGTTGCTTGAGACAGCAAACAAGTTGCCATCTCTCGCAACAACGAATTATGTCCGTTGGCACTTGTGCTGGTGGCAGTGATCGTAGAGGGCAACCGATCAGCAGGTGTGCTGGCGTTAGAGCTTCTCCATCGTTGGGGTCCTGGCTCAACGGTGCTAGTGGACGCGAGTTGAGAATGGCTTCCACTTCGGCTATTACTGTTGACAGCTCTTCTGCGGTGAGAAGAGCGTTGCCGAGTGCGCGAACTACCAGGTGTTTGGCGGATTTCACCGCGGCCTCCCATAATCCGCCGAAGTGCGGCGCCCTGGGTGGTATAAAGGTGAAGCTGAATCCTTCTTCTGCGGCGAATCCCTTCACTTCCGTTGACTGAGCTAGAAATGACTCTTTCAGCTCGCGCAGCTTGCGGTCGGCGCCGACGAAGTTGATTGCATTGTCGCTGTATATTTTCTGCGGAATCCCTCGGCGACCAATTAACCTTTTGAGGGCGAAAATAAATGTATTAGTCGATAAGTCAGAAACTAATTCTAAGTGTACTGCTTTCGAAGTAAAGCACACAAAAACAGCAATATAAGTTTTCACGGGTGGTCGACCACGTATTTTTAGTGTTGTATATATTGGGCCACAAAAATCTACGCCACATATAAGGAAGGGTCGTAGCGCTCGAAGTCTTTCTGATGGCAAGTTTCCCTTTATTTGGGTTTGCAGCTTCGGCTTGTAATGAAAGCAGTGTGTGCAGTTTCTTACTGTTCTACTGCATGCTTCTCTTGCATTAATTAGCCATATGCGTTCTCGAAGAAGCGCAACCAGCGCTTTCGCTCCAGCATGGTCATTTCGAAAATGCAGGAACCGTAAGTAAGTCGTAACGAAGTGCGAATTTTTATATAGCAATAGTGGAAATTTGGCATCGTATGGGAGAGGCGTATGGTTAAAAGGCGACCTCCTACTCGGATTAATTTGAATGACAGCGACATATCCGAGTACTAATGCAAGAACGGATTTAGTTTTTGCAAGTTTGCCGGTAGCGTGGTGCCCTTAGTCAGTTTTTGGATTTCATTTGCAAATTCCGAATTTTGAATCACTTGAACAATTTTCAAAAAACTCAAGTGCAATTCGTTAGATGTCAGATCCCTACCCTCCGTAGGCATTTTTGGTCGTCTGATCTATCGTAGTAAATATGCGACCACACGAAGCAATTTTCTATGAGAAGATAATTTTTCAATGAGTTCCAATATTGGATTTTTCTCAGTGGTCGAAATTAATGTAAATGCATTTTTCTTCTTCTCTAATTCTTCGTCGTCGTCGTACAACCCCGAGACACTTGATCCGCAGGATTTTGTTTCGTTGGCACATGTCGCCAATGTACTTTGTCGGTCAACTCTTGGATTTCGGACACTCTATTTGCGACGAATGTTTGTAATGAGGAAGGATGTGTTTTTATCCAATGTAAAACAATTTCGGAGTCTGTCCAAAATGTAATTTTTTCGAAATGTCGATTCAACATAGGCGCAACTCTTGACCATAATTTTGAAAGAAGATGTGCTGCCGAGAGCTCAAGACGCGGAAGAGATTTGGTCTTCAGCGGAGCCACTCTAGACTTTGCAGTAAGCAGCATACATTTAATACCACTAGCAGTTTGGTTTCGTATATATATGCAGCATCCGTACGCTGTGGAATCGACTCATCCCAATCTAGTTTCTGACTCCAAAGCTCTTGCAATAAGATTTTTGCTTTGGTAACTAGTGGGGCTAATAATCCAAGAGGATCGAAAAGGCGAGCAGAAACTGATAATATGTTTCGTTTAGTGGCTCGCAAATCATTAAAATTGTCGTCTAGGACAAATCGAAACAAATCATCTTTCGGCAACCAATGGATTCCCAACGTTTTTGTAGAATTTTTGTCATTGAAGCTTAATGACTTTTCAGTGCAATCACTGTCGAAAAATTTAGGGTGGTTCGAAAACCACTTCGTTAAGGTGAATCCTGCCGGGTTTAATATTTTAACTACTTCACTTCTTATAAGATCTAGAGACTCAAAATTATCAGATCCTGTCAATAAGTCATCGACATAAAAGTCTCTTTTAATGGCCAATGAACCGAGTGGGTATTTAGTTGTATTAGCATCGCTGAGCATTTGCAAACACCGTGTTGCGAGAAATGGTGCAGGCGCAGTGCCGTAAGTGACGGTGTTAAGTCGAAAAATTTGAATATGCTCTGAGGGATGCTCTCTCCACACAATAAGCTGACAATTTGTGTCTTCTTCGTGCACCATTATTTGGCGGTACATTTTAGTAATGTCTGCCGTTAAAGCGTACTTGTGTAAACGAAAACGAAGAAGAGTTGAATACAACTCTTCTTGGATGGTTGGGCCTACCATCAAAAGTTCATTCAATGAAATTTGAGATGAAGTACGACTCGAAGCGTTGAAAACAACACGTAACTTGGTTGTTGTGCTTTCGGGTCTTAAAACGCATTGATGCGGAATGAAATAGTGTGGCTCACTCGGGATCTTATTGTTTGTTGAGCTCATATGACCCAGTGCTTTATATTCATTCATAAAGTCCAGATACATTCTACGAAGTTCTGGATTTTTCAATGTTTTCCTCTCCAGGGCCTGAAACTGCCGAACTGCGGTTTCATAGGAGTGACCGAGTAACTTACGGTCAGATTTAAAGGGCATTCTGACTCGAAGCCTTCCTGAAGGCAATACTTCAGTTGTGTTAACGAAAAATTTTTCACACTCTTTTTGTTCAGGTGTGAACTTGTTGCCATTTGTTTCTGAAGGAAGTTCCTCCAGAGCCCAGAATTTTTGGACTACTGAATCTATGGACGTTAAGTCGTCTTCAGCTTGGCATAATGTGCTAGTTGCTTCGGGGGGAGGACTAAGATTGCAGACATATTTGCCAGACACAATCCATCCCAAAAGAGTTTTCTGCAGTGTTGGTTGATTAGGGCCAACCGTTAACGATCGAAAAAGGTTTCTGCACCCAATAAGATGTCAATCTTTTGGGATGTGTGGAATTCTGGATCCGCCAATTCAATATTGCAATATTAACATTAATGGTATGGTCTGGATGATTAGCCGAAATGCATCGCATAATCCAGAATTCCGCCGAAAATTCATAATTATTAACGCGTGATTTAATAAACGCGCTTAATTTGGCCCCGACTTTCGTACTGGAATTTCCAATTCCTATAATATTTAAGGTCTGTTTTGGCGACGAATCCGCAGTTTTTGGGCCAAATCCTCTGTCATAAAATTGACTTGTGACCCTGAGTCCAGTAAGGCTCTTGCAGGTAGGTACGCTCCACAGCTGGTCCTCACCAGAATAACTGCTGTTGCCAACATTACCCGATCCGGCATACTCGATGTATGCATTGCATGTGTAGTTGTTGTTGGTTGCGGATGAGATTCAGAAACAAAGGAAACGGGATACTGGTGAAGTAACGTATGATTGCACAGATATGTAGTGGTCCTTTGATTTACACTGCTGGCAAAGAGGCTGCTTTGTATTTGTAGCTACTAACGACGATTTGGTCCTGTCCGATTTGGTTCCTGTCATGTGACTCGCGCTGATTGCAGCTCCGGGTTTCGTTCTCGAACATGACGCTCCTTCTGCTGATAATTGCTGAAATCTTCTATTCAGGGTGGCTTCACAGTCCTTCCATAAAGGTAGCTTTTCGTAATCCAGCTGTTCTTCCCACTTTGATCGGGTGGCAGAGTCCACTTTTGTCATGACCATGTGTATGATAATCGCATTTGTAATTTGTTTCTCATCGCCCAGCGATAGCAATGAGTCATACACAGCCGACACTTCATCGATCATCGCTCGCAATGAGGGTGCCGATGGCTTTTGGATAGTTGGCAACTCAAAAAGTTTCGAAATTATGTTGAAAAATATCAAACATTTATTATCGTAAACTTTTTTGAGGCTTGCCAACGCCTTCGGATAATTTTCATCCGACATTTGAAACGCTTTTACCGTACCCAGAGCCTCTCCAGATAGACAATTAACCAGATGATTAAATTTTTCAATATCTGGGATATTTGGATCATTGTGAACCAGACTCTCAAATAAACTCATAAAATTTTTAAATTCGGAATACTCTCCCTTGAATTTCGGCAAATTCATTTTTGGGAGCCTTGAGCTGTGAGATGTTACGAAAGATGTGTCCGCAATAGACGTTCTACTTTTTGCTAAAATTGTTTTAACTATAGATTGTGTTTCTACAATTATGTCCTCTAACTCCCCTCGGGCCATGTCGTCTTCATCAATCTCTTCAATTTTAGATTGACACTTCATCAACTTTTCATTGTGTGAGTTTAATATGTCGAGACGACATTCCAACTCAATTGGATGTAATGACATGGTTTTTTCCAGAAGGCCCGTCTTTATACGCAAAATGCTAATTTTCGCCACCGTCCTTTGACGCTTTAATGATTTTAAATCGATGAACTCCTTACTTGGAGAGAGGTTGGCGATAGTTGGCTTTGGCTTGCTCATTTTTGTTTGTTGAAATTAAAATTTCGAAAACGAACGATAAAAGTTGGCAACAAATATAATAGGAATCGATTACGAAAACGAAAAAAAAATATCGATTTCCAATTATACGAAAGCCTAACCGATAATTTTCGTAATGAGCACAATGTTTTTTGAAAACGAGAAATTGAAAACTGTGTGAAAACACTGACCGAATTGTAATTCTTTTTTTTTTTTTGTATTTGCAAATTATTAAAAATTGCACCTTAATGTTTAATATGTAAGATATACTTTAAACGCTACCGCAAATCGTTTGATCCCCTTTGATATGTCAATATATATAACGTATGTATATACTCGTTGCTTTGCCAATTTTTTGAAAACTCATAAAAATCGCACCTTAATGTTTAAGTGATGCGATCATAGACGCTGTCACAAATCCCTCTATCCCTTTTTTTTACGTCAATATATGTGTACGTCCAAATACGTCCAAATATTATATATGTATATTGTATATAAGCATATAAGTAAAAAGGGAGAGTCAAACACTGAAAGGGTGCAAATGTTAATTATTATTATTTATTTTCTCTGTTTGCACCACTTTCAATGATTCGCACTCGTTACCTGTTGTGAATGCGTAGGCGTTTTGCCTGCGTTCACTTCCCTAGTGCAGAGGAGGCAACGGCAGCTCATTCCCACGAAGCTAGTAGGTGTTGACGCAACAGAGATGTCGTTGGCAGCAGCGATGGTGACAGCAGCAGCAATGTTGTTAGCGGCAGCGATGTTATAAGCGTCAGCGATGTTATTAGCGGCAGCAATGTTATAAGCGGCAGCGATGTTGTTAGCGGCAGCGATGTTATAAGCGGCAGCGATGTTGTAAGCGGCAGCGATGCTTTTGGTAGCAGAGTTAGAAACAGTACGGTGTTGTACAGTACTTTGTAGAAAACGGCAAACTTGTGTACAAAACGACAAACGAATTTTTTTTTTTAAACGGGTGTTCAATAAATACTTTTATACCGGCACTTCACTTTGTATCAAAACGGGACGGTGATTTTGGTTTGTACACTACGGCAGATTTTACGGAATTTTTTAACGAGTGTTTAATAAATACTTCTATTCTTCTTTCAATCGGTACTTTAAGTTTACGGCACTAAAAAACGGGTTTTTCTTTTTGGGTTTGTAATTTGAAAACAGTAATAAATTTTTTAATTTTAACTTTTTACAAAACTTGTATGTGAATATAAATTTCACCACTTTTGCCAAAATACAAATTGAAATACTTATGTGCCTTTATTTTTGCACTCCACTGTACTCACTACCCGTTTTGAACTTGCCGTACGTATATGTAAGTAGATTTGTACATACGTGGTTTCTTTACCGCACTTGTTTCGAAAATTCTTTCGCACTTAGTTATACATACTTATTTGTATGTGCATATCGACGCATTTCCGCGAAAGTATCGTTTGTAAAAAAACGAAATTTTAAAGGAAGAGGTTTTTTTTTAAATTACTCAGCTTAGAATGGGAAAATCATATTCAAATTTTTTTAGGTTGTATTGTATTAGCTACATGAACAAACGCCAACTTAATTTTTGTCAGTAATGGAGCATTTTTCTAAAAAAATAAGGATATTTAAACACACGATACTTTCGCGAGCTATGTTTTTATGGGCTTAGCCGCAAGAAGTATGACATACGATAATTGCAAAAAAAATATTTATTGTACGAAATAAGCTAACAAAGGTAGTGCTATCATTTTATTATTACAGTATATACTTTATTATTACAAAATAATTAAACTAAGTTTAATCTTCTTCATCCGTTTCCTCCAAACAGTCCTTTATTAAATTTGAATGTCGAAGGTTTAAGTATTCCTTATGATACTTTTGTGGTATACTATTTTTGTTACATAAATTACTTAAGTCTACGAATTTTTTTGTTTTAAATTTAATTTACAACTATATAAAGATTCAATGTTTTGGTTAACGTTGAACAAATTAATAAGTTTTTTGTTTGAGTTTTCGAAATACTCGTAGCTTAAATCTATTGACAATTGTTCTTTTCTAATAAAAGCGATACGTAATTTACCTAAGTTTAAAGTTTTATTTTTAAATAGTGAGTTCGCAAAAAGTTTCCAATTCTTAAAGTCAGTGTGATGTAATTCTATGCATTCGTACCCTGACGGATTTGTTCTTGAACTTCTAATCAGTGTCGGCCATTCACTGGGTGCCCAAACATTACGGTTTCTGATAAAAGATTCTATAGTGCTGTGTACTGAGTCTACCGGCATCATAATGTGTCCGGGAAGTAAATAGGTAATCTTTATTGTTTTCAGGAAAATAGAAGAAATTAAAAAATATGATATCATTGCTAGCACAGCCTTGTTCTTATTTTGGCCTGCGCAACTATTGCAATAAAGGCTCACATCATCGGTTTTTTCCGACTATCTAGAATAAGAAGATACCTCAAGAGAGCTGAGCATATTTCATTACTGCCTCTCTTGCCATCGATTTCGCCCCACAAAAAACAGTATCCATTTTGGGTCCTACTTTCATACACACTTAGGTTGTAGTAAGCGTATTTGCGTGAATAAAAAAGGGTAACATTTTTGGAAAAAGGAGTATGCAAAACCTTTTGCATATCGAAACTAGCGCAAAGAAATTTTTGTCCCATTTTACTTTCCGCTTGTTCTTTGAGAAAAGTATTAAAAACATTTCGAAATATTCGGCAAGATACTGTGAGCTCATTTAAGTCTTGATCTTCCAAATAATTAAGATACAATTTATATAAATTGGATACATTTCTGAATTCCCTTGGTAAATAGACTTTCTGAGTATTTTTACGCCAATAGTGTGATGGTACTGCTGGCAACTTTTCTATTTTACGATGGTCTGTTTTATTATGTGGTGTTTTTTTTTTGAAGTTTAAAAAAAAAAAATTCTGGCGAACTTTAAATATTTTTCCATCTCACAATAGGAAATATTCAAACGTCCAGTTTCGCCTTTGCACACGCTTTGCTCCCTGCCCAGCTCGCCTTTTTTTAATTTGCTTTCGTTTGATATTTGCATGAAGCCATGTTAGCCGTCTTGTGTTTGACATACCCCAATAATGTTCGTTAATATTTTGCCGGGAAATGTCTGGCACACTTCGACAATCCTTCTTACATTTGGTATTTATACACGGGTTAGGAAGTACCCTATTGTCATTTTTATTCTTTTCCTTTCTCACTGGTTTGCGCTTAAGTCCACGTTTTCCAACGCAGCACTCTTCATCATCGTTATCGCTATCACTATATGTGACTAGCAATTTCACAAGCTATGGTGTTTAAAATTTTGTTAGTTTAACTAAATTTTATAGACTGCAATTGATACATTTATACTGTTACATTTACTTACATCTATCTAAAAACACTTCATGAGCTAGCTAAACGAAACAATTATAGGCATACATATCACATCACTTTTGAATAACTCGACAATAATTAAGTGAAACATAAGTAACTACTTACTTTTCCATGGGTAAATTCCATAACAAATAAATCATTTGTTGATCTCAACTTTTTATATTTTGTTCACTATTGATGTGTTTGAAACTAAATGAAGACTAATTTAGGCTTTCACAGCTTCACTTATCACCAGATAGGTCAATGAATATCAAAACGTACACCAAGAATTAACGGCGTAAAGAGGAATTAACGGCAAAATCGAAAGAGCACATAATGAAGATATGAAAATGTTGTTATTTCTCTATATTTTCGTGCGTTTGCAGTAATTCGTTTCACATGCAAAAAAAATGTGTATGGACATACGATAATTTTGCGCGAACAGAAAAATTCACAGTTACATACGATAAAATTGAAACTTAGTTTTTATTGGAACTATAGCGTTTTCAGTTATATTATTTTGCAGCATAGTGAGACATAAGTTTTCTAACAATTTGGCATTAAAATCTCAATTTCGATAAAAAGTAACATACGATACTTTCGCGGAAATGCGACGATATATTTTGCATGTACATATGTATGTACCGGTAAGTGTTGATATATATTGATATATGTACGAATCTGTGCATTTGCCGAATGGAATTTTCCGCACTCCACTTCACTTATTTCTTTCTTTTTAATTTTTTAAATGTTAAACGTTCATATGCTGGATATTCTTTTTATCCCACTATCACTGTTTATGTACATGTACGTACATACATATATGCACATATGTATTTTATTTTTTATACACTCTGTGAATCTTTTCACTTTCACAGTAATAATTTGTTAAACGAATTTTTTTGTAAATTTAAGCACGTTTAGTACACTTTTTATTTTAAGTTACTTTTGTTTATTTTAAGTTACGTTTGTATGTTTTTCACTTTTATTTAGCCGATGACAACCGACAATCGTGAAACGAAACGCGCGCGCACAGGCAATTAAATTGAAACCGAAAATTGTATATGTATGTATACGGATATATGATATCCACGAAAATTGTTTTAAAAATGTTAATAAAAACTTTGAACTTTTCTTTGTTAAACTTTTATCACGCACTATTGTCCCTGCTCGGGCGCCATGAAAAATCTCAAGCTTTTTTGAGAAAACTGATTAATTGGGAATGCGTGAACCGAATATATAAAATTGCCTGTGCCGAGAAAATAAAATAGCGACCGCTCGCGAATGTTCTTCTTACACAATTGAATTCTTTATTTCAGGAATTTTATGACTTAGCCTAAACCTTAACCTAACGGCTTAAACTAACGGGACGCGTAAATATGTATTTATAAAAAAGGGGTAAGTAGAATTCAATTCGTTACATTATGGTAGAAAATTATGGTGAGTATATAAACAGTATTATTAGGGTGAGTATAATATAATATAAATTTTAACATTTTAATTTAAATAATTAATATAAAATTAATTCATTTACATTCGTTTAGTATTATGTTTAAAAATAGTATTTATGTTTAAAGGATGTCGCTTGGCGCAACAGCATCTTTCTCCCAATAAGTCATATTTCACTTAACTCTTTCGATGTCAACTGGGAAAAGATTGTTAGATATTTAGGACTGATACTAGACCCTAGACTGACCAACAAAATGTATCTATTCAGGTCTATTTTCCAGGTTGTGGTTTTTTATGGGGCACCAGTGTGGGCCGATATCACGAACTCCCACATCTACAAACTTCAAGTGGCCCTAAATAAAATATTAAAAATAATTTTCAAACTACAGAGCTAATGTTGAATTAGTCGCAGATAGATTATCCCGCTAAATAGAAGGTTTAACGATCGCTGTGAGCATTCCACGTACTCTAATATTAAGGAACTAATTGATTAACTGATGTAAAGTATATTCTTAATTATAAAGTAGAAATAAGTAGGTTAAGACAATATTCTTCAAGGGTTTTTTGTAAAATTTTTCCCCTACAAAAACTACATCATTAATAGTAACATATCATAGCTCATTCTCAAATATTTTTTAAGTAGAAAAGGCAAAATCGTCTGTACTCTTAACTTATATACATTAGTCACTCTAAATATATATATTATAAGAAGAAGTGAAATAGATTTGAATTTGATTAAAAAAGTGAAGGATATGGTGCTCGTTAATAATTTTTGTGGATACTTTGGGTACAAATGGCGTTCTTGTTCGACTTGTACCGATAAAGCAGATTTTTTTTTTCAAAAAGAGTACGATTGTGACGTAATTTAAAGCCAAAAATACAATAAATATTATCGATCAACCACCATATTCTCCAGATTTGTTTCCGTGTGATTTTTTCTTGTTCCCCGAACTGAAATGCACCTTCGTGGAACCCCGTTTTCATTGGATTGGTAGAGCCATATTGAAATTCCATCAAAATATATGTGAGCTGTGGGACTTGTTACCGCCGAGTAATACCACTAATAATAGATGTAAAGCAATGAAAATTAAGGAGATGTGAACTTTAAATGTATTTGATGAGGAGTTTTGTAATGTGATGTAGCATACTATCAACGGAAAATTATTAAAAACAGTTATTATTATTGACAAACCTGTAGGAGCCCAATAATAAATTAATGTCCAGTTAATAAATTTGTTTTTATTTAATTTAAGTTTTACACATAATTTTATTTTATTCTTAACACTCCTCACTATCTTAATGTTGTAGTAATAATGTTGTAATGTTATGCTAGCACCGGTTTTTATCCCTTCTTGTGCCTAATTTTCTCATTAGCTACGTAAGCTTCCTACAAAACGCTTTAGACAAAGTATAAAATTATTAGTAGAGAGATCGGATACTAATTCTGCACGTACGGCTTTGGATGCGAAGCATACGAAGATTGCTATGTATGTTTTATATGGAGCTTTTCCACGAAGACGATAAGTTGTAGTGAAAGGGCCGCAAAAGTCAACGCCGCTAACTAGAAATGGGCGTTGCATTTGCAAGCGATTAGCAGGAAGATCCGCCATAATTTGACCCATCAATTTAGGTTTATAATGGAAACAGAGCACGCAATTTCGAACGATTTTCCTTACGATTTCGCGAGCATTTATAACCCAGACTCGCTCACGCAAGAGATTTATTAAAACCTTTGGATCAGCATGTAAATGCTTACGATGAAGATATTCTATGTACAAATATGTAAATCGTAGATCTTTTGGAAGAAGTGCAGGAAATTTTGTGTCAAAAGGAATTGGTGCTTTTGATAAACGGCCACCAACTCTGAGGACGGAAACTGTCACTCCGTTAAGATTCATCCAGCTAATGCCTTCTGAAATTTCCTGAATTTCCGAGACTCGATTGGCAACGAAGCAATTTAACGTCGCCGAATGAATGTTGAGCCAATTTAGCACTATCTCTGAGTCAGTCCAAAAATATTTGTTAGTGCAAAATTTTAATACCTTATCCTTGATTTTTTGCCAAGTCCTACTCAGTAACAGTGCTGCACATAACTCCAAACGAGGAAGCGATTGTGCTTTAATTGGTGCCACTTTAGATTTAGCAATAAGTAACGTAGTTTTGTAACTGTCCTTTATAATAGAACGTACATAAATGCAGCACCCATATGCGCGCGTTGATGCGTCTGCGAAACCATGAACTTCACAGCGAGAATTGGATGATGTTTGTACATGACGAGGAACTTCTATTTTATTAATGAAATTTAAATCGGCTTTAATCTGCAACCAAATGTTATGGAGATCGGGTGGTAGTGTTTCATCCAAATCTAATCGGTGAATCCAAATTTCTTGCATTAATATTCTGCCACGTATTATCACAGGGCTCAATAAACCGAGGATATCAAATATTTTGGAAATAATTAATAGAACAGATCGCTTTGTAACTGACTGCATATTTGATAATTCATAGCGATAACAAATGGTATCAGCTAAAGGTTTCCATGACGTACCTAACGCTTTGGTAATATTTTCTTCAGTTGTTTTAATTACAACTTCATTATAAGATGTGTTCGATAGTTGTTTAGAATTCGAGTGCCATTAAGTCAGAGAAAGATCATGAGAACGAAGAACTTCTATGATTTCAATTTTTAGTTTTTGTAAGTTGTCTATGCTATCTGCACCAGTCAACAAATCGTCAACATAAAAACTTTCACGAATAGCAGACGATGCTAGAGGAAAGGTAGCTTTATTGACATAAGCAATATGAAATAAACTGCGAATAGCTAGGAATGGTGCAGAAGCCAATTCGTAAGTTACAGTTTTGAGTTGAAACAACTGTAATGGCTCATGAGGTTCGTTTCTCCACAAAATGAGTTGATATCGATGATCTTGATCGTTAATCAAAAATTGCCGATACATTTTTGATATATCGGCGGTTAATACGTAGGGATATAAACGAAATGATAATAATGTGATGATTAGTTCTGGTTGAATTGTTGCTCCAACCATGAGTATTTTATTTAATGAATGATCAGAAGTGGTGCGCTCAGAGGCGTCGAATACATCCCGAAGCTTGGTCGTAGTACTTTGTGGTCGGAGTACACAATGATGTGGAAGTGCCCGAGTTCAATATATTCTTTTATGAAATCCGCATACATGTTTTTTAGTAATTTATTGTTAGATAGACGACGTTCAAGAGCGAGAAATCTCTTCCTGGCATTATGGAAAGAGTTGCCTAATATTGTCGGTGAAACCTTAAATGGTAACCGTACTTGTACTCGTCCATCATTTTTCACTTGAACGTTTTCAATGAAATGTTTTTCGCATAAACGTTCTTCTTCGGTCAATGTTGCTTCCTTTTCGGTGAAATTTTCAATTTCCCAAAAACGTTGAAGAATCGAATTGATATTCGATAGATTTGAATTTAGTGTGACATTGCAAATGGATGGGCGGGAATTTGAAAGCTTTTCAAAATTGCCCCCTACAATCCAACCTAATTTGCTGTTTTGAAGGCGTGGTAAGCCTTTTCCAAATAAAATTGTGCCTTCTTGAAGGCTCTCAAAAAATACTTCTGCATTGAGCAATAAATCTATACGTTGCGGTTTGTAGAAGTATGGATCCGCAAGCTGAAGATTTTCAGGAATATTCCATTTAGAAGTATTTATAAAACTACTAGGAATTTGTGTTGTGATATGTTTAGTTATTCCGACAGACAAGTAAAATCTCCAATACGAGATTTGATTTTCGCATTTACTGCATACTTTGAATTAGAACGAATATCTGAAATACCTGAGATTTCCTGATATGAGAAAAACCTTTTGAGCTGCAAACGCTTCGCTGTTTCTTCGGTGATGAAATTCAATTCGGAACAGGAATCCAATAACGCGCGAGCTGGCTGCATCACTCCAAATTTATCCTGTATGTAAATTAAAGCTGTCGGTAATATCGCTCTTTTACGTGTGCATACGACGAGTGAAACCGATGGATTAGTTGGTAACTGATGCGATGGATTCGGCGAAGTAAATGACACAGATGTATTGTCTTTCCCTTGAAGTTCTAATGGTTGTGCAAATGGCTAATTTGTAGTTCCAACGGTGGCGAAATGAAGATACGAGTGGTGCGATTGATGACGTACGCGGCAACGAGATTTTGATGGGCACTTAGATACTGTGTGTCCTTTTCGTAAGCAATTGATGCAAGCTCTTGCTTGCTTCACCCAATCATAACGCATCTTAGCTGACAACTGTAGAAATGAAGGACAATTGTTTAGGCCATGCTCTATATTATTGCAATGTATACATGCCGACATCGCATTAACGAATGAATTTGCATTTTTCTTACCGAGTATCTTACAATCTCTCTGTGTTACCTTTAGGTTTTCAACGTTTGAACACGTTTCTAAATACTGACTGTGCCGATTCAACCACTTGTAGCAATCATCCCACGAAGGCAAGTGGTCAAACTCTTGCTTCTGATTATATGCTGATTTTGAATCAGAATCAATTTTGGTTAAGACGATATGAATTAGCATTGAATTCATTATGTCACTTTCTGAGCCCAACGAGAGCAATGAACCTCGGAGCGCTGCAACGGTGTCAATGATATTACGTAGATTTGCTGCGTCAGATCTTTTCATAACCGGAACATTGAAAAGCGATGTAATATGATCTTGAAATATCAATACGTTGTTGTCGTATCTTTCCTTCAACCGCTTGTATAGCCTTCGGGTAATTTTCTTCGGTTACCTGAAAGGGTTCGATGACGCTAAGGGCTGGTCCTGAAAGACAGTTTAAAAGATAATTAAATTTGCCCACCTTTGGCATTGTTGGATCATCATGCACCATATTACAAAAGGTGCGGAAAAAACGTTTAAATTCTGCATATTTGCCGTCAAATTTAGGCAATTTGAGTGAAGACAACCGATTATGGTAACTGCTAGTATTTCCAAAAGTTGTTGCGTTGAAAATGCTAGTGTTCAACTCAGAAACGCGGTTTGGAGGGTTGATTAACGAAAGAATTTTGGATTTTGTTGAAATATATGTTTCTTCAATTTCTGTTCTCGATTGGTCTGACGGAGAAAGAGCTTCAATGTCTTTCTGGACGTCACAAATTTGTTGAAATTAGGGTTCAACAATTTGTAGTCGACATTCGATCGCAATCGACTTCTTCACAAGCAATTCGTTGCTTTGTACTATGCAGGTTGCTAAGAATCGTTGAACGCGTTTGAATTAGCGAGGACAAAGGTGATTGTTTCTCATCAGGCATGTTAGGCACCTTAGCTTTACTGTTGTTAGGCATTTGAAGGTACGAAATAAATATATATTCGAGTACCTGAGCAGTGAGGAATGCGATGCAGTTATTGTAGATGTAGCAAAAGCAGATCTGCAATCCGATGAAACTGTTATGTGATAAGTCCCGTAACCTTGCACGGAGACTGCGACGAGTTGACGAACTGTCGGTAACTTCGACAGATGTTGATGAGAAGATCTCGAACGTACGTTAATAAAACCACGTGTAATCTGGATGTATGATTATAGCGGCAAGTACGATGATGTGTGGTAAGAATTGCTATCTGGGCAAATTCCATGTGGTTGAACAAACGCAGAGCCAGCTCTTGCCAGTATAACACAAAACGAATTATTTTAAATTAACTTGGACATTAATCTATTGGCTTTTCTTGATCGAAAATATTAAATGTAGAACACATGTCCTGTCACGGTCGCCAAATTATGTAGGAGCTCAGTAATAAATTAATGTCCAGTTAATAAATTGATTTTTATTTATTTTAAGTTTTACACAAAATTTAATTTTATTCTTAACACTCCTCACTATCTTAATGCTGTACTAATAATGTCTTAATGTTATGCTAGCACCGGTTTTTACCCCTTCTTGTGCCTAATTTTCTCATTAGCTACGTAAGCTTGTGCGTATATGCTTATGAGGGCGTAGGCATGAAATACGTATGTTTGAGCGTATGTATATACATATGTACTTGCTTGCAAAGTGCAAGCGAAAAGTGGGAACATAAAAAATGCAATTACGTACAAATAATAGAAAACCGTAACATATGTATATGGATGTAAGAATTGATGTGCATATGCATAAGCGGTGCTCTCACAAAGGTGAATAGCCTAATTCATTGTCACGGTCATCCGATTTTGCACAGTGACATGCTTCTGACCAAACAAACCCTTTTTTTAATATTGCGTTGTTTTAATATACCATAAAATTATAAAAACAAATGTTTAATAGTTTGTTATTTTATTATTAAACGTCCAAAATATAATAAATTGATAGTAATAAATATACAAATACAAAATATAAAAATTCTTATTTTGTTCGATCTGGCTGAAAAGCAAAAGTTCTATGTAAATGGGCATTGCATTGCTACGTCTTCCTTTTCGAATTGGATAAGCATTTAGCAAAAAATTAATGGATTACAAATATTTGGGTTAATATACATTAAAGTTTTATTCCAGTTTATATTTTGCCTTCACTTTTTTGACTTAAATAGAATTTTGATACATTATCATATACCTAGTTTAGTGATAGTAGAAAACTGAAAACATTTGTTTCTGTTATTTATAAGTTATGTCTAAGCCTAAACCTACTTATGTACAAAAGCGGATTATTAGCTCATTCAAAAACATTATTGCCGGTACAAGAATTCAAGGAATTGTCCTTACGGTTTAATTTTCAAAATGATCAACGAAAGAATCATAAATTTTCTATTTGCTACTTAACTGAAAATTTTAATTAATATTTTTTCCCCTTTAAACACTCATGTTTGTTCTTGCTTAGAAATAAACATACATATAAAGTATAAATCGTTACCAAAAATACAAAATAATATAACATAACTTTTCATAAGTTTTCAGTAGAAGAAAGAGACGGTATAAAGCAGAAAGTATTTTTATTAAAAAAAATTAATTTGGTTACAACTGAGTCATATACGAGTATGTAGTATGTATGTGATGTACACTCGTTGCGACGCATACCTTACCACTAAAAATATTGTAGTATTGTGCATATTTGACTAAACTTTATAGCGGTACTTTTTGCGGTATAAAAATTTTTTATTTAGAAATAAGCTAATGACATGTTATTAATTAAAAATATTAAAAATTGAAAAACAAAACACATTCAGCTATAGATATGTATATCAATTGAAAGATTGTGAGCTTTACTAAATGAGCTCGAAATGTAAGAGATTGACATGCGATGAAACAATTATATTTTTTATTTTTTTAATTTAATTTTATTTACACTATGATTGAAATTAATATTTAATTTTTTATTTTTATTTATAAACACGAAGCTTAGTCGGTGTATCACTTTAAAATCAATAAAATGAGCACAGAAAAGCTAATTTGTATTTTAGTCATTAAACGTAATAAATTAAAAACTATAATTACACTGTGATAGCTTTTTTCAAAAAAAAAAAAGACAAGACCAAATTCGACAGTTTCCCCCTATTTCGGGTCCTACGAATCGAACTGCATCATTACTTTTTTGAGTTACAATCATGGTTTCATACAAAAATTTTTGTTGAAGTTTTTCATCAAAGTGTGCCGTTGTAAGAGAAAGGCACATTTTTCTTCGGTCTCTAACTTTTTTAATGTTGACTTTTTTGGTAAACTTTCTTTGGCAAAGCTCTCAGAATAAGTCCGTCTTTAAGTTCTTAGATGACTGGAAACCCCAAAATCAATGTTTTTTGTGTCTTTATAGCCAATATATCGAAAAAACTGAAATTTAATCCATTTTTTTTAATGTTTTTTCCCTCACGTTTCGTCAATATTTTAATTTACCCTTTTATACTTATACATTAAGTGACATTTTGTAATAGTAAGAAACTTAAGCAAAGACAGCGTTCTGAGCAAACTCACCATTAGAAAAAAACTTAACAAAATTTGTATTTTTTAAAAAAGCTACACTAACTTGCAGATTTGTGTTGAACATTGATAGATGAGTCTTATTAAATTTATTTTAAATATTGTGTACAAATTTATGATACTTATTGATAACACTTCTAACATACAAAAAAAAAAAATAAAACAGCTCACAAACATAGTTAGTGTAGCTTTTTTAAAAAATACAAATTTTGTTAAGTTTTTTTTCTAATGGTTAATTTGCTCAGAACGTTGTCTTTGCTTAAGTTTCTTACTATTACGAGTACAAGATGTCACTTAATGTATAAGTATCAAAGGGTAAATTAAAATAGTGACGAAACGTGAGGGAAAAACATTAAAAAAATGAATTAAATTTCAGTTTTTTCGACATATTGGCTATAAGGACACAAAAAACTTTGATTTTGGGGTTTACAGTCATCTAAGAACTTAAAGACGGACTTATTCTGAGAAGCTTTGCCAAAGAAAGTTTACCAAAAAAGTCAACATTAAAAAAGTTAGAGACCGAAGAAAAATGTGCCTTTCTAATACAATGGGCCACTTTGATGAAAAACTTCAACAAAAATTTTTGTATGAAACCATGATTGTAACTCAAAAAATTAATGATGCAGTTCGATTCGTAGGACCCGAAATAGGGAGAAACCGTCGAACTTGGTCTTGTCTTTTTTTTGACTATCACAGTGTTATTATTAGATAATATAAGATAGTTTACTTCTGCTTACTAAAAGCATAAAAAAGGCCAAACTGAAAAAAATCCCGAACGTACAAAAAAGTCGGAAAAATTTAAGAAAATATAGTGGTAAAGTTTGCGTGGCTACGAGTATTATAAGGAGTTAGAATTGGCTTTAGGAAAAAGCATGGAACGATCGAGCAAGTATGTACATAGAATCACATATGAAATTCGAAGAACTTTTAAAAAACGGGAATATTGCTCTGCAATATTTCTTGATGTCGCGCAGGCTTTTGATCGAGTAAGGTTAGATGGTCTTATGTATAAAAAAAGAACGCGACTCCCACAAAACATCCACAAATTGTTTAAGCCCTACCTTTAAGATCGAAATTTTGTAGTTCGATGTAACACCACTACATCTGAAGCCCAAACGATTGAAGTTGGTGTACCACAAGGCAGTTTTCTTGGCTCAGTGTTATATATTTTTTTTTACTTCACATATCCCAATAAACGACCGATTGACAATGTCTACTTTTGCCGATGATACTGAAATAATCAGCCGCTCTAAGTGATCAATTCATGCAAATGGGAATGGATGGGCCCATCTGGATAGGCGACTTAGCTGGCGAAACCACATAGCGGCTAAAAGGACTTATTTTAAGTTAAAGGCAGGCTTTTGGCATTGGCTTATTAACTATCGCGCACCCCTGAGTCTGAAGTATAAAGTCATTATATACAACATAGTTTTAAAACCAATTTGGACCTATGGATATGAGCTGTGGGGCGACGCGAGTAACAGCAACATCGAAATTTTTCGTCGTGCGCAATCAAAAATTCTTCGTACAGTCACCGGAGCACCGTAGTATATCAGAATGAAAATATACAACGTGACTTATGCCGGAATTAGATGTGCAGATATTCTGCATGCAGATCTGCACTATTTTTTCCAGCCAAAACACATGTGCAGTAAATTTTGAAATTGAAATTGAAATTTAAAAATTTTAAAATGGAAGTGGAAAGAAAAAAAAAAAGATTGCAACAATTGCTTTTACTTCTAGTTGCCAAAAAGAAATTAATTAATATTTTAAGCTTGTGCGCGATAAGTGATAAAAAAACACGGGTGTGGACGATTCCTATATATGCGGAAAATGTTAAAGAGCTGCATCGTTTTTTGAATAATTTATTCATCTATATAAAAAACAACTCAGTTTCAAAAGGCTACTAGGATGCAAGTGGATCAATTTAAGCTTCTTCTAAGCTTAATTAAAAGGCGTATAACAAAACAGTTTCATATACGTCGTCCAATACCAGCAGAATGTCGCCTGGCAATAACATTAGTGTAAGTACATATTGTTTGTAATTTTTATAATAAATAAATACATATTTTCATCAACTCTTACAATAGATATTTGGCCCATGGAGTTTGCCGCCAGATGTTGGCTTGGGCTTTTCGAGTAGAAGTATCAACAATTGGCAAAATTTTATTGGAAACATCCGCAGCCATTTGGGATGAACTTTCAGGAATATACTTGGCGCAACCAAATGAACATGAGTGGAGGGAAATAGCCGATTCATTTTACATCAAGACAGGAATGCCTCATGTTGTAGGAGCTGTTGACGGCAAACATGTCCAAATCAAGTGTCCGCGAAAATCCGGATCACTGTATTTTATTTATAAGCAATATTTTAGTATTGTGTTGTTAGCCGTTTGTGATAGCAAATATACATTCACCGCAGTAGACATTGGAGCTTACGGAAGCCAAAATGATGGCGGATTGTTAAAAACCAGAAGCAGAAAATCTTCCACGTATTGCGATAAAATTCCCATTTTATTATGTGGGAGATGCTGCTTTTCCGTTGACAAAACATTTGATGAGGCCATATCCGGGAAAGTGTTTGGAACAAATACCACTTCAATAAATGTTTTGTTCTCAATAATTCTTTGGATATGTTTCCCGAAAATGCCAATACCGTAGTTAGAGCTACATTAATTTTACATAATTTTGTAAAGTTCCATAACGCCGAATTCTATTGTCCCAACAACTTCGTTGACCACGTAAATGAAAGTGGCATTCAATTTGTATCGCCATTACATCAGAGTACGATATTATCAAGCGCTAACGCAAGACGAAGTGCTTTTGATACCTGAGATCTTCTTAAAAATTATCTCTTCTTTAATAAATAAGGAAATAATTCAATAAAATTATAATTATTATTATAAAATAAATATGTCGGTTCTACGTAACTTGTATTGATTTGTATTCCTCAAAATTGTTTGTGCTGAAATAACAAAAACAACAACTACAAATAAATAAATAACTTTGTACTTTTTTATATATTTGAAATGAATGGGCTTTTATTTAAAATGATAAATGTTATAAAAGATGTTAATGAAAAACTTATTTTCTACGATTCACAAAAAATTGGTGGAATGTTTGTGAAATTTGGAGTTGTAACTCCGACATTTCCAGGCTATTTAAATTAGCTCCCTCCGCCTGCTTGGCAAGGCTTTCAAAAAATAATTGCATTGCGGATCTCTCCGTGCTACCGACCAATATTTCCTCGGCTAACGACGTCACTCTATGAAAGTCTCTATTCGAGCTTTCAAGTAATTCCTCAATTTTACGTTTCCATCCAGTCTGTGTCTGTGTCTTTGTCTGCGTCTGCGGTGATTGGGAAAAGATATTTAAATTGACACTGCTACAGGCGGATTCACCAATGTCGCTGAGGAAGGAGTCGTCACCTTCTGTCGTTACGGTGCCATAATTGCCTTGTGTGCTGAAAATGCATAAATAATACAATTATACAAATAAAATAAGATTATACAAAACCTACTTCAAGTTGTCCATTTCAACGTCCTTTAAAAACTTTAGGCTCTCCATCCACTTCCACTTTTTGTGTGGCGAATACACGCCGCACAGTGGTGCCGCTTCATACAAGCCGCGGCAAAAAATTGAAGGAATCGAGGTAGGGCTTTGAAATTTGGCACACATCTCTCATATTGCCAAATTAGATAAAAAAAAATTTGTTAAAATCCGCCCACAACCACGCTTGTCCAGAAAAAATAAAGCAAATCCGCTCACAATTACGCCCATCTCCCATATAATACATATAATCACAAAAGTTGCAATATTTTCGCTGTTATCACAGCTAGACTGTAAAAAATTGTCAAACGGATTTGAATCAATAAAAATTATTATTTCTCTAAAAATGAAACAAGTCCGCCCACAACTACGCCCACCTCCCATATAACATAACCAATAAATATTCAAAAATGATCATATATTATTAATTATTTATTTAACAAGTAATTTTTTAACATCATCGTCCAATTCTAAAGTTTTATTTTTGGGATTTGTTCTGAAACCATACACATACGAACGCCAAACCCTTTGAGGGTTTTACTATACTGACCTAGTACCATCAGCTGTTGTACTATGTAATTAGTTCAAATAATATAAGGCATCTAAACTAGTATTTTGTTGTTGTTGTATAACGAGAGACAACTCCAAAAAATAACAACAAAGCAACAAACCGAACAATCAAAAAAACATACAAAACAACGAAGCAGGCAAAAAAACAAAGCAGCGAATCAAGCAAACAAACAACGCAGTTGCAGTTGCAGTAGATTAAAATGCTAATTACTCATGAATTGGCAGCTAATTGCAGCTGATTTTTTTTCTATGGATTAAGGAGATTTTAAAGTTTATTTTGTGTGTGCGCTCCTGCGCACAATAGTTACATATATTCTGTTGAAGTTGTGAAATATATGATTTTTTTTAACCATGAAAAAACATCATATTAAAAAAAATCTTGAAAAAGAAAGTATACATTTGATGATTTAAATCACATCCATAACATTGGTTTTAATAAATAAAAACTTTACAATTGATATTTTATGGTTAACTTTTGAGTTTTAACCTTTGCAATATTCATCACATTTTTCTGAGTAACTTTGCGTTGATACTTTGTTGGACTTTGAAGCTCTCCCAACAAAAAACCATTGAATATATCAAGCCCAAGTATTCGGATAATGTTATTTGATTAGTCCTTAGCTTAAATTGAAAAGATGGTACACATTTGGAATGATAAAAAAAAATCTTTTTTTTCCGCTCTGGCACCACTGTGTGCCGCTTCCTGATGGTCTCTTCTTTAGGTCTTTGTAAAATTTATCTCGTAGGGTCCGCCAACGGGCCTTTAGCTTCTCACCTAAAATCATTCAAAACATGAATAAATATAAATTTTCTGTTAGGTTATAAAATTAAAAATTTACCTGGAATATTCAATTTCTCCGATAGCTCCTGAAATTTGGCGTCCCTCAGGTAGCTATTTTTATAATTTCTATGACTTTTGTCATATAGGAACCGGTTTTCGCTAACAAATTGAATAAATTTTTCTTCCATTTTTTATATCTTTTGTTTATTTTCACTGAACAGCTGAGCGCAATTTAAAATGTTGCTGGACTTTGCTCAAAAATTAATTATTTGAATGTTGTCAGCACTGCCTCTGCGCAGAGAAATTCAAATTTCACATGCCGTGCAGATCTGCATTGAGATGCAGAATTTGAATTGTCAAATCAGTACAAATTTTTTTTCTGCACGCAGAATTCTGCACATGTAATTCCGGCATTAAGAATTCCAGAACGAAGCGCGAAATATGCATTGAAACTTTCGATTCACTCAAACCAACCAGCAAGGTCGTTATTGCATATGAACAGGAGCACAAGATTACGTAGAAATGACGTAATATATTTTAGGCCCAGTTAAAAATATTATAATCATCCATGTAGAATGTAAATGAAGTGTTTAATTTAAGATTTGTAAACTTATTGTTGGCTCTTAAGTAGGGCAGATTCAATAAATAGTAAACTTTAATAAAAAAAGGGCTGTGGGATCTGCACCAAGCAAACATTGTTGAAAAGACATTGAAACGGGACGAAATGAGCACCGAGGACAATCACCCCCTAAAGAGGCGAAGCTCATTTTTACCAATTTTCTTTCAGACTCGAATATTGAGAATATCGATATTTTAATTTTCTTTTATTTTTCCACCCACACATCGAGCTTCTTAGTGACTCCAAGCTTCTTCAAACGGTTTATAACGGTTTGACGACTACTATGCCGGTCTCTTTCGACCAATTCAGCGATTTTATCGCAATTTTCGACGACAGGCCTTCCGGAGCGTGGCGCATCTTCGACCACCTCTACACCAGAACGAAAACGTTGAAACCATCGTTGTGGGGTGGAAATGGAAACTGTAGTAGTACTGTAAAATATGCCGTATTTTCTCTTTATTTTGCTCCATGTTTGCGATCAATCAAACATGTGTTAGCGCGTGAAATGAGCTTTCCAAAAAGGTATAGCATGACCCGATGCGACGAATAAAACTAGAACTACGCGCTTTCAGCGCCAACTAGCGAAAATGCCGCAAGACTTTTCTGACAACCCAATATATCTCTCATTTTTATCAATTCTTGTTTAGTCTCGAATATCGAGAGGTATCGATATTTCGAACTCGATCACTGTTTGTATCACTAGTGCTCAATTGAATTTCGAACAGTGATGCCATTTATAGCGTAAATATCGTGCAAAATCGCAATGTTTTTTATTGTTTTTATTGCAAAAAACAGAAAAATACATAACGCGCCATATATGTATATTCGCAAATTGGAATTAAAAATACGAATTTTAAGACATTTCCCATGAAAATTGGTGCACGTTTTCGGAAAAGCCTTGAGCCTTTACCCCGAATTTTTGCGCACGCCCCAGTTAATTAATATACTTATGAATGGTTAAAAAAATATATGTTTTCTTTTGCAGAATATGATATTTATTCTAGAAATTCACATACTTGAAGAACATGTTTCCGTATTATGCTATGGGTTATATTGTATATTATTCGTTAAGCTGATAATATATTCATGTTTTGTGGCTTTGATCTAAAGTCTAATTTTATTATTTATTGGAAAAAAGTGCTTATCATGCGGCCTATGAATGTCTTGCATTCGGGTATGCTGTGGTATGAGTTCAAAGTCTTGTGTTTGATACTCTTGTTTATTTGATTAGGGCAGAACTGGCTTTATCAGCGATTTTCATATACTTGTGTATAAGTGTCGCTGATACTGGTATTAACTCTCCCACCGCTCCAGCCAGCCGTTACTGTATTTGTCGTAAAAAGTAAATGACAAAAAATTATTATTATTCGAGTTTTCTGTAGATCTTTTTAATGTGTACAAATCATATACATCTCCTGCGTATTTAATGTAAGCGGAAGAATGCAATTATTTACGACATCACATTAGCAACGTCAAAAATAGCAGTATTTCTCTAATATTTAATGAATATTATTATACATATGAACCTTCCTTTTTAATCAATCTAGGGATATAGAAACAAAGAAAAGGGAGTCAATTTAAAAAAAATGTATTGTACCAATCGTTACAATTCTTTAAAAACTTTCAAAATAGGCTCCTTCTTTGTTTTCCATTATTCCATATTATTTTTTTGTGAATCTGCTTTTTTTTAAGCCTAACAATAAGCTCCTTCTGAGTCGATGCAGCGCTGCCAGTGCCATTTCCAAGCACTGAGGGTGTCACGGAAGACATTCTCCGGAATAGCCATGAGAGCCGATGTGCATGCTTTCCTTTAACCGGCTTTTTCAGGCAAGGAAACAAAAAAAGTCCGGGAGACCACATCTGGAGGGCTGCGGAAGCGTTGTGATACCGGCCTTGTACACCTTGCTCATGTTCAAGTACTCCGTCACCATGTTATGAATCACAGATTTTGATACATTTAACATTTAACAATTAAACGAATACTTAGTCGACGGTCTGAGTTCAAAACTTTGCCCACAAGAGTCACATTATCGGTGTTTGTCGAAGTCGCAGGTCTCCATGCACGGTCTTCATCAGCGACCTCTTCCCGACCCTTCACACAGGCCTGGTGTTCCTGAAATACACCAATTGTTGCTAAAGCAACATCTGGGTAAGCCCGATTGATCACTTCTCTATAGCAGATTAACCTAGTATCACATAGAATTTAATCGCGTATCTCCTCTCTAACGAACGCTGAATTTTTGGCTTCCACCACTCACAGAAACACGTCGAGCGAAAGTGTTTGTCCTGACTCTCTAGGTGCTCGGAGACAACTGTGCCGCTCGTTCGTCATCTAGGAACGCCCTCTACCGATTCCAGTTGGTACGCGCACGCTCCGAAGTGCAATCGCGACGGAAGAAAATCTGTTCGAATACTTTCCGGACGAACCCTGTTTGTGGCCATATGGGAGTCGGGGTAGTACCGGGCCGTTTTTATCTATTATATATTATCATGCCACATAATAAAATAATAGTTATTGGGGGTTAGGTCAAGTTTTCTCCCAATTGTATCTATTTTGGGCACAAAGATATACTGTTATTAGTAAAACACACTCTATAATTTTCATTAAGATAATTCAAATAATGGCTGTTATATCCAGTATAAAGTCACGTTCGAAAATCTGTATAATATGTATGTATTTGATGGAAGTATTCAGCCCTTTTGGGTACACATAATTACTATTGTCAATAAAGGATTCTTTCCGAATTTCAATTATTTATCTGACACATTGACCGATATTTTCGGACAAAGGTCAACTATAGATTCCATATTAGGGACACATATTCTGTACCTTGGTGCTTGAACAGTTTTTTTGGATTGTCGGTCATAAAGTGGCATACTTTCAAGGCATTTGTGCAAAGTTTTATTCTGCAATATTAATTACTTCTTGATGGAATTTAAAATTGTATTATATGGAAAATAGACGTGGTTGTAGTCACATTTCACCCGTTTTCACACTTTAAGATAATAGCCCTGACCTCAGTATATACAGTAAAAAAAACCTTTGGTTTGTTTACATACTGTGGGCACACAGATATGGCAACTCTGTTTTGTCAGTTATTCATTCTCTGTACATTCTTGGAATTTCAATTTCCACTGAATTCCTAATTCTTAGTTTTGAATTTTTAGAAGCGTCACTCTTTGTATAGACGCCGTAAAGAATAGAAGTGCTTATTAAATAAATATTTGTAACGTTTTAATAATTGTGGTGTTTCATTCGCCACATAATTGGTGACCCCTACGACTGAACAGCACACCATAGTTGGTACAATATACAACGTATCAACACTACATCACCTTACCGCCCAGTTGCGCTTACGAGGCCGCGCAACTGCACCTGGCGCAAACGGCCAACGCAATACGCCACCTGTACGCCTACGGTCTCGACCTCGGACAAGATATCCAATGGGCGTCCAGTACCGATCTTACGGACCTCTCGCCAGCCATCATTCAGGCGTCAGCCGCCGGCCACCACCTACTACATTAGCGCCAGCAATTTGTATCAGACCAATTTGACAGCCACCGCCACCTGTAAGTCGCCGCATTTCGCTGGTACAGCACAACAACATGGCTACAACCATCAACAACAAAAGCAAAACCAACACGTCCAAATGCAACTGCAATCGCAGGCGCAACAGCACCATCCCAAAAACAGCGCAGTAATAGCAACAACGGACGCTACAACTGCAGTTGCCAATTCAACATCACCTACATATATTTAACTTAAATCACTATCTTTTCAACAGGACCTGTCGCTGGAGCAACCCACATAAGTAGAGTACCGCTTATCTACCAGCAACAATAGCAAGCACCACCACCACCGCCGCAAACTTTGTAGCAGCAGCAATCATCATCATAATCTTGTTAGCAGCAGTTCCTCCATATCCTGATGTACGAACTACCCAACTTCTGACCTCTTCATCAACCAATATCACAACCTCCGACCACATATCAATTGTCGCAGGTACTACAAACCGTCATCATGCAACACGCACAACCAAAAACGACGCTACAATCACTGCAGTACATGTCAACGTGAATTCGGCTCAACGCACTTTGCATCAGTCGCCGCCTCCACGCTACATGCAACACTATCAAGTGCACAACGCCACAATCAATCCTCGCGCAGGTTGCCAACCGGCCGCTGCGCTACGCTACGCGCTATGAAACACATCGCCAACTATTCATTTACGACCGCACATCGAGTACGAAATTCCTCGTCGACAATGGCACGGATTTCGGCAACTCCGCTTTCTCGTAAACTCAAAATAGTAACTCCTTTTCGACTGCAAGCTGCAAACGGTAGCAAAGTCGGAACCTACAGGGATAAGGCGCTCAACTCAGTCTCGCACGTTTAGGCTCCTATGCAACCGCCATAGCCCTAACCGAGAACTACACAACAACCACTTAACCATACCAATTGGCCAGTGACAACAGTACGCCGCACAGCCGTACTCTCACCGAGCAAATAAATTCGCAACAACCACTTAACCATACCAATTGGCCAGTGACAACAGTACGCCGCACAGCCGTACTCTTACCAAGCAAATGAATTCGCTACATTCATCAACCAGCCTAACTGCACCAAGCACCCGGACTAGGATCTAATAAAGGAACTCAACCTTAAAAAAGTCCACCAGGACTTTATTTGGGGGGAGTACTGTGGGCACACAGATATGGCAACTCTGTTTTGTCAGTTATTCATTCTCTGTACATTCTTGGAATTTCAATTTCCACTGAATTCCTAATTCTTAGTTTTGAATTTTTAGAAGCGTCACTCTTTGTATAGACGCCGTAAAGAATAGAAGTGCTTATTAAATAAATATTTGTAACGTTTTAATAATTGTGGTGTTTCATTCGCCACAATACTTATACTCAGCTCTATCAAATCTTAGGGTTTTGTGTAACACTTTTTTGCTACTTTCATGGTAATCAGGGTGTTGTGTTAGTATTTGAGCTACATATAAATTTTAAATTTTGATGATCACCACTTTAAAATATATTAAATAATGCAAGTGTTTACGTTATTTAAGTGATTATATTGAATTACTTTGAATATCTGTTCAATTTTATTGGGATATTACTTGTTGTTTAATGTTAAATCAGTTGTTTTTTGTGTGCAATTTTAAAACACGCTTCAAGTATTTCTAAATTTTTGCATGCAGTAGGATACAATCCTGAGTGGTAATTTGTCGTTTGACATATACATATATACAAAGTGACAATTCATTAGGAAAATATCAATTGCAAAGTGATTTTAAACCAGTGTTTATTTTATTATATATATTTTGTATAAGTGTTTTTGCTGAAAAGCAAGATAAAGGTAAGGTCTATAAATATATCAGAAATATGTTGAAGTTTTTAATAAGTTTGTGTTTACAGAAGAATGCCGAAATCATGTGTATGTAGATGTGCGGGAGCTGAATCCTTTTACAAATTCCCATCGGAACGAGAATTAGCAAGGTATGAATTTATTTTGGAATATGTGTTAGATATTTTAGTAATACTTGGGTGAATTTATATATATATAACATTCATCAAATATTTAAGGAGCTATACCAGTGTTACGAATGGAAAGTTAGGCGAATTTCGTGATTTTTTTTTTTTAAATACTCCATCGAATCCGCTTCATTGGCGATGTCTGGTTCAACGGACATTTTCTATTGTATAAAACCTATGTTCACTCCAATTATTAAACTTTAAATAAAATATTTAGTAACTTTATACAAAATAAACTTTGTTTTGATTTATTTTAATGTTCGAATATTGAAAGCTGCACCTTTTATGTTTTCTGTCGGTCAAATGTAAACAAATACATTCAGAAGAAAACTCACCACCGAGAAATCTGAAAACAGGACTGCATTTTATTATTAAGAACTCACTATAAAAAGAATATCTGAATATCAGTAAATGATATTTTTATGGCCGAAATATTGCACACTGTGGCATTTAAATCACCTATTGGTAAATATATAACATTAATAAATAATTTTCTTTTATATTAAGCAACAATATTTATAGTTTTTTTATTTAATAAAATAAATTTGCTAAGTATTTAGTATCTCAATTTATACATCACTGCGTTGCTACAGGTTGCTAGCACTGATAATCCAAGATGGCCGCTATTCACCCCCATGAAAGCTACCACGCAAAAGGTTATCTACTGTATATACTGAGGCCCTGACAGACGAGCAAAATTAATGCTCACTAAGACAATGCGTATTGCAATTTTATGGTGACAGACGACAGAATTGTGCATTTAGACAGCTGATTGTGAAATTTGTTTATTCAGTAAAAAATAAGTGAAATTAAAATGTATAAGAGAAAATTATTAATGGCAATTTTAGCATTTTTTGAAAATCAATTGTTCAATGCACAACCTGTCGCAAAGCATCGTAAAATCGTAAAATTGTACATTTTTACACTTGTTTTTTTATAATTTTACGATGCTTTACGACAGGTTGTGAATTAAACAAATATAAATTTTACGAAAAAAATCGTTTATTGTTAAATACCTTAAAAGATAATAAAGTACATTAAAAGCAATACAATTACTGACGGACGAACAGACAGACATACGAGTATATACGGATTTTAACTCGACTCTTCATCTGGATCACTTATGTATACATAACCTCACATCTATTTCAATTAGTTGTAGGTGATGCAAACAACCGTTAGTTGAAGAAAACTATGCTATATATAAGAGTATAAAAATACGCTAAAAAGAAAGTTATATTAGTTAAATATGGTACATATGCAAGTAATTAGACTTGCATTTTTCACTCGTTTTTTCAGGTTTTGCTTATACATTTGGCACTAATAACAATCACATTTCTCATTCGAACTTTTTTTTAGTAAGAAGAAAAAATGAAATAGCAAGTTTTGTTTTTTTAGCTAATTTTTTACCATATTTTTAAGTAACTTTCCAAGTTTTTCATATCGCTTTGCGGTAAAAAGATATCCCAGGGTGAGTTGATCTTTGTGCTTAAAGAAAAAAGTTTAATGATGTTGAAACTTAGAGGAGAAATGGTTAGTCTTGGCTAGCAGGGACTTTGTCTACATAAATACGAGATACATTTTTTTTGGGTTTTACTACTACATAACAACCAGACTGGCTACGAAGAATTTAAATAGCACAAAACACTACTTCCTTAGTTAGCAAATCAGTACTACATATAATAAATATTGATTAGAAAATTGTAATATTAGGAAAATGTATGAAAATATTTAAATAAGAAAAGATAGAATTACGAATAAAATAAATGTAAAGGGAGTATGTTTTAAATAGAAAATATTAGCTAAAGACACAAATATTTGAAATATTTACTTTGTAAAGAACCGCCGCATTATAAAAATTGGAAAATATTCACGGCTCTAAAAAGTTCTCACTGGGTTACTTCTTATCTGTACTCTTCTACACACTCACAGTTCCTCTCATGCCGACGACTGAAGTACTTTATTTGGATTCTCTTTTAATAGTTTTACTCTTATAACTGTATTATACACATGAGCGAAAAGTGTTATTTACACTCTTATTCTGTGCACTTGACAAATTAATAAAATATTGAAAATTAGTTAAAATATTTATCTAGCAAGAAATATTTTGGTATTCTGTGGCAATCTTGATAAAAGAAAAAGCTTCAATTCGCAAAGCTTTTCCCCACACGTGTGGTGAACAAAATAATGTAAATAGAAACAGCTGATTTCTATTCAAATTATATTGATTGATATTCAAAATTTTCTAAACAAAAAAAGCAAATAATAATGAATCAAATAAATTAGCTTAAATTAGTATATTATTAATATATGCTCCGCTTTTATAAAAGTTTCTTCCTCTGATGAACTGGGAAACTTTATTTCTCCTCCCTTCACCTTCACAATAAGTTTTGTTACAGCAGGCACACTTCTCGAAAGGGACGACTGACTCATGGGCAAGTTGATGTTGTTACCTACATATTTCTGGTATGAGCCGTGTCCAAAGAAGTACAAAGCTGCTGGAACCATTACAGTTAATGGTAGTGGCGTTTTTGTATCCTGTGGGACTAGTTCATCAATTAGGCAACGGCAATTTCACGAGTTAATCGAAAATTTTGCACAAAGGCATTCTCGCTCAAAAAAAAAAATGGATTGCTATCGTCTACATGTTAGAGATGGCAAATATTTCAGTACCTGTGATTTTGTCACTGCAACTTAAAAATCACTGGTCACAGCTGTGACAAGTTTCCTAAAGTAGCAAAGAATGGAATTAACGAACACTTGGGAAACTTCAACAAAGTAGCAGTCACAGCGACTGCGACTGTGACAAAATAGCATTCACAATGTAACACAAAAAATTGCGGCTGTGCTGAATTCATATTCACTAAAACTATGAATTCTCTTCAATTTTAGATAAGTAAAAATTGGTTAACATATAAAATAAGTTAATTTAGCTTTAAACGGGTAATACTTATGTACAAACTAAATTGATTACAGAAACCTCAATGCGTTAGTAAAGACAATTATAAAACTTTTAATCTTAAAATTGTATCAATTTTATATACATAGTATATATTGGTACTGTAAATATAACGAGTAACGAAATATTTTTGAAAGTATGTTTTCGTTTGCTTTAAATAGTTTCTATTGAGTACCCTGATATTGAAAAAAAAACCTTCAGAGATTATACATATATATTGCGACTTTAAAAATGTGCTTCTTAAAAAATAACGGATCATTTACATAAAATTTTGTACGAAACGGTTACTAATCATTTTGCTTATCTTCTTCTATACTGGCGTAGACACCGCTTACGCGATTATAGCCGAGTCAACAACAGCGCGCCAGTCGTTTCTTCTCTTCGCTACGTGGCGCCAATTGGATATTCCAAGCGAAGCCAGGTCCTTCTCCACATGGTCCTTCAAACGGAGTGGAGGTCTTCCTCTTCCTCTGCTTCCCGCGGTGGGAACTGCGTCGAATACTTTCAGAGCTGGAATGTTTTCATCCATCCATACAACATGACCTAGCCAGCGTAGCCGCTGTCTTTTAATTCGCTGAACTATGTCAATGTCGTCGTATATCTCGTACAGCTCATCGTTCCATCGAATGCGATATTCGCCGTGGCCAACGCGCAAAGGACCATAAATCTTTCGCAGAATTTTTCTCTCGAAAACTCGCAACGTCGACTCATCCGCTGTTGACATCGTCCAAGCCTCTGCACCATATAGCAGGACGGGAATTATGAGAGACTTATAGAGTTTGGTTTTTGTCTGTCGAGAGAGGACTTTGCTTCTCAATTGCCTACTCAGTCCGAAGTAGCACCTGTTGGTAAGAGTTATCCTGCGTTGGATTTCTAGGCTGACATTGTTGGTGGTGTTTACGCTGGTTCCAAGATAGACGAAATTATCTACAACTTCAAAGTTATGACTGTCAACAGTGACGTGAGTGCCAAGTCGCGAGTGCGACGACTGTTTGTTTGATGACAGAAGATATTTCGTCTTGCCCTCGTTCACTGCCAGACCCATTCGTTCTGCTTCCTTGTCCAGCCTGGAGAAAGCAGAACTAACGGCGCGGATGTTGAGGCCGATGATATCAATATCATCGGCATACGCCAGCAGCTGTACACTCTTACAGAAGATTGTACCTGCTCGATTAAGTTCTGCAGCTCGAACTATTTTCTCCAGCAGCAGATTGAAAAAGTCGCACGATAGGGAGTCGCCTTGTCTGAAACCTCGTTTGGTATCGAACGGCTCGGAGAGGTTCTTCCCGATCCTGACGGAGCTTTTGGTGCCGCTCAACGTCAGTTTACACAGCCGTATCAGTTTTGCGGGGATACCAAATTCAGACATCGCGGCATAAAGGCAGCTCCTTTTCGTGCTGTCGAAAGCAGCTTTGAAATCGACGAAGAGGTGGTGTGTGTCGATTCTCCTTTCACGGGTCTTTTCCAAGATTTGGCGCATGGTGAATATCTGGTCGGTTGTTGATTTGCCAGGTCTAAAGCCACACTGATAAGGCTTTAATCTTTCACACAATACGCTTGATAGAACCTTATATGCGATGTTGAGGAGGCTAATCCCACGGTAGTTGGGGCAGATTGTGGGGTCTCCTTTTTTATGGATTGGGCATAGCACACTTAAATTCCAGTCGTTGGGCATGCTTTCGTCCGACCATATTTTACAAAGAAGCTGATGCATGCTCCTTATCAGTTCTTCGCCGCCGTGTTTGAATAGCTCGGCCGGCAATCCATCGGCCCCTGCCGCTTTGTTGTTCTTCAGGCGGATGATTGCTATTCGAACTTCTTCATGGTCGGGTAATGGAACGTCTGCTCCATCGTCATCGATTGGGGAATCGGGTTCGCCTTCTCCCGGTGTTGTGCTTTCACTGCCATTCAGCAGGCTGGAGAAGTGTTCCCTCCATAATTTAAGTATGCTCTGGGCACTGGTAACTAGATCACCTTTGGGGGTTCTACAAGAGTATGCTCCGGTCTTGAAACCTTCTGTTAGCCGCCGCATCTGTTTCGTCGTGGAGGCTGAATTTACCGACCGTAGTGCCAAAGATACCTTCTTTGCCCACCCTGGCGTTAAAGTCGCCAAGCACGATTTTGACATCGTGGCGGGGGCATCTCTCATAAGTGCGCTCCAAGCACTCATAAAAGGCATCTTTGGTCACATCGTCCTTCTCTTCCGTCGGGGCGTGGGCGCAAATCAGCGATATGTTGAAGAACCTCGCTTTGATGCGGATTGTGGCTAGACGTTCATTCACCGCAGTGAATGATAGTACTCGGCGACGGAGTCTCTCTCCCACCACGAATCCAACACCAAACTTGCGCTCCTTTATATGGCCACTGTAGTAAATGTTACAAGGACCTACTTGTCTCTGTCCTTGTCCCGTCCATCGCATTTCTTGGACGGCGGTGATGTCAGCCTTTATTTTCACGAGGACATCAGCCAGCTGGGCAGCGGCACCTTCCCAATTAAGGGACCGGACATTCCAGGTGCATGCCCTCAATTCGTAATCCTTATTTCGTTTGCCATGGTCGTCATCAAAAGGGGGGTCACTCATCCCAGGCTTGTTGTTCCTTTTCATTGGGGGTGTTTTTTTACGTGGCGGGTCCCAAACCCAGCGCACAACCCTATGCAGGGGATGTTTCGCCTTCTCACGTTAGCTCGCCTTCAAACGGATGTTCTTAGGCTACCCAGAGGATACTTGGTCACAGACGGGAAGTCGTGAGCTGCTTGAGTCATATGCAAAAGAATCATTTCTGGCCACTCCCAAGTGAATGGCGATCAGAGAACTTTCCTCACTTGCGTGAACTTCTACACATGACTCCATCCTCCATCTGGGCTGTGCATCAGTGAATTCAATCGAGTCCAATCGATTGTCAGCCTGGTGGACTGCATATTAAGAAACGGTTCTCAAGCGCGGAAAGACAAAAAAATCGGCTGGCAAGGTTATGGCATCAGTCTTTTGGGATGCCCGTGGTATATTATTCATCGAATGATAAATGAGCCAGTTTTAATTCATTGCATTGTGTATTTGATTGCAGTTCTCTTCTACTATTCCCAATATTTAGCATTTTTATTATTTTTCAGGAAGGATCAGTTTGAAATTGTACGCATATATATGTATTCATCGTTGCCGTTTAAATTTTGCATTGCTCTGTGCAATGCTTCGAAAAGATTTCTGTATATCTCAAATTTTTTATCAACACTTCAGTTATGCCGCTATTTTTTTATGCCAGACCTTTTGCAATTTTAAATTGCCTGTCAAGATACCCTCTCCAATAGTTAGCAGGTACGAAAACAATGTTATAGCTAACCATAGATGTATTGAATGACCCAATTTATTAATTAAGAACGAACAACTCTGTCCACAATATAAAAACTTGATCCACAGATGTCGCCTTTTACTTTAGCATCGTTTTCTTTAATGCACGTTTACGCCAATTTAAGGTTTGAATATTGGAAACTGCGATGGTAGCGCCATCTATCGGTCAAACATTCCAAAATTAATAATTCATTAAAAATGAAAAAATAATTTAAAAAACATTTTCCAGTGGACCAAATTGTAAGTCTAAACCATTCTCGAATCCCCTTGAACATACACACAAAATTTCATCAAAATCGGTCCACCCGTTTAGGAGCAGTTCAAATGCAAACACACGGTCAGAAGATTTATATATATAAAGATATTTAGACATATGTGAAAAAAACGTTTTTAGCTTACTTTGTTTATGGCGTTTCACAAAACGGTTGTAAAAATTTAGTTGTTTGTATGTATAGTATATACGTATATTTGTCAGTACTGTACTTTTTACACAATTTTGTTTTATATTAAACAGTATTATTTTACAGTTTTTTTCTCGAAACTGTGCTTTATACGTATGTATATACTTATATGTATATACAATATGTATGTATATACCGCAATTTCCGTTGTTACTGTTTTAACGCGTGTTGCAAGCTGTAAACTTTAGCGTTGTCGATATTGTACTTTTTACAGCAAACAATTTTGTTTTATATAAATACCGAAATTTTTCCTTTGTCGAAACTTTTCCTTTTTTGTGATATGTGATACTAGCACTTAAAGGGGGGTCACTGTTGTTCCTTTTCATTGGAAAGATTTTTTACGTGGCGGGTCCCAAACCCAGCGCACAACCTTGCGGAGGGGATGTTTCGCCTTCTCACTTTAGCTCGCCTTCAAACGGATGTTTTTAGGCTACCCAGAGGATACTTGGTCGAAGACCGGAAGTCGTGAGCTGTTTGAGTCACATGTTAAAGAATCGTTTCTGGCCACTCCCAAGTGAATGACGATCAGAGAACTTTCCTCACTTGCGTGAACTTCTACACATGACTCCATCCTCCATGCCTTATGCCGCGATGTCTGAATTTGGTACCCCCGCAAAACTGATACGGATGTGTAAACTGACGTTGAGCAGCACCTAAAGCTCCGTCAGGATCGGGAAGAACCTCTCCGAGCCGTTCGATACCAAATGAGGTTTCAGACAAGGCGACTTCCTATCATGCGACTTCTTCAATCTGCTGCTGGAGAAAATTATTCGAGCTGCAGAGCTTAAACGAGCAGGTACAATCTTTTATAAGAGTGTACAGCTGCTGGCGTATGCCGATGATATTGATATCATCGGCCTCAACACCCGCGCCGTTAGTTCTGCTTTCTCCAGACTGAACAAGGAAGCAACGCAAATGGGTCTGGCAGTGAACGAGGGCAAGACGAAATATCTCCTGTCATCAAACAAATAGTCGTCGCACTCACGACTTGGCTTTCACGTCACTGTTGACAGTCATAACTTTGAAGTTGTAGATAATTTCGTCTATTTAGGGACCAGTATTAACACCACCAACAATGTCAGCCTGGAAATCCAACGCAGGATTACTCTTGCCAACAGGTGCTACTTCGGACTGAGTAGGCAATTGAAAAGTAAAGTCCTCTCTCGACGAACAAAAGCCAAACCCTATAAGTCGCTCATAATTCTCGTCCTGCTATATGGTGCAGAGGCTTGGACGATGATAACAACCGATGAGTCGACGTTACGAGTTTTCGAGAGAAAGGTTCCGCGAAAGATTTATGGCCCTTGGCGCCTTGGCCACGGCGAATATTGCATTCGATGGAAAGATGAGCTGTACGAGATATACGACGACATTGACATAGTTCAGCGAATTAAAAGACAGCGGCTGCGCTGGCTAGGTCATGTTGTACGGATGGATGAAAATACTCCAGCTCTGAAAGTATTCGACGCAGTACCCGCCGGGGGAAGCAGAGGAAGAGGAAGACCTCCACTCCGTTGGAAGGACCAAATGGAGAAGGACCTGGCTTCGCTTGGAATATCCAATTGGCGCCACGTAGCGAAGAAAAGAAACGACTTGCGCGCTGTTGTTGACTCGGCTATAATCGCGTAAGCGGTGTCTACGCCAGTAAAGAAGAAGAAGACACTAGCACTTTTTAGCTCGACTTGCAACTGTTTGTAAATTTTTTTTTGCACTTGTTTTCGCTTCTTTTTTTTTAAAATTTTAATGCTTTCTTTTCACTTACCATTTTTAATGTATTTTTTTTATTTGGGTTAGATTTTCACCAAAAAATTTTCTGATTTTTGTTTTCGCTGTAGTTTTCGGTTTTTTTTTGTAAATTTAAGTTCGATTTTCACAAAAAAAATTTGATTTTTATTTATTTTTTTTTCACTGAAGCTTTCGTTTTTATAGAATTTTGTACTATTTTCCCACTTTTGCAAAATGTATATTCTAGTATTTATTTTAAACTTTTTGCACTTTTGTTTCTTTTTTTTATAGAATTTTGTACTATTTTCACACTTTTCTTTTTTTTTAATGTGTATTTTGGTAATGATTTTAAACTTTTTGCACTTTTGTTTCGTTTTTTATAGAATTTTTTACTATTTTCGCACTCTCTTTTTTTTTTGTAAAATGTATATTTTAGTATTTATTTTAAACTTTTTGCACTTTTGTTTCTTTTTTTTATAGAATTTTGAACGATTTTCGTACTTTTATTTTTTTGAAATGCATATTTTAGTATTTATTTTAAACTTTTTGCACTTTTGTTTCGTTTTTTTTTTTACTTTTTTTTACTATTATCGCACTTTTGGCTTTTGTAAAATGTATATTTTGGTATTTATTTTAAACTTTTTTTATATTTTCGGTAATACGTTTGCTCGCTTTCTTTGATATTTTGATCAAAATTTACTCGACTGCGCCAGTTATGGGTTTTGGAATAAAAAAGACCTTCGGCCGTTTTTTTCGCAACCGCCTTTATTGAACTGAATCTTAAGATTGGCTTAATTGGCATTGCTTGTTAGTTTTCTTACTCCTAAGCTGTACTAACATTCTTTGCTAGTGCGTTTAATTCTAATATTAAGATTAACTTTATGGACATTCTTTGGATGTATATTTATAGTTGAGTTGACGTTGACATAACAGGAATACGCTCACTCTCAACTTAACTTAGCGAAATTTGAAACCCATATGTTATTACGATATTATTATGTTAGTACGATATCAAGCATTTACATATGCATATATACCAAGAATGATAGAAACAATGATTGCCCAATGACGAGTTCAAATTTTGTTCGTTCTGCGCATCTACGTCACCAACGTACAATCACCTGATTTTTAGTTGTTTGTTTTTCTTTGCAATAAGGAGAAATTTTGTATTGCAGGCATACAAAAAATGAATTTCATCAAAAGTTAACATCATTATAAGTGAATATTAATAAAAGATATCAATACAGGTGAATATTTTATAGTGAACATTTACCTACATATGGGCATTTCCAACGGTCGCGAACCGTACGTTCGCACGCATTTATAGTTCAAAAAAGAAGGAAAACATAAATTTGTCTTAATTTTTTTTTATGTTTCGATAGCATTTTGCTAAGTCTTTCGTTGGTGCAAAAGGTAGGATCTTTCGATTTTTATTTTTTAATATGTTAGCGACAAACTTGCGGTCGCGAACGTACGAATAATGGAAGCAATGGGTGCAACTAGCAAAACGCAAAAAATAGCCAAATGGAGCAAAGTATTCTAAAAGGATTAATTTATATTAAATTGGAATAAAGTAACTTCCTCCTAACTAATTGCACGCTGAAATTTTTCCATTGGTTTTTTTATTTATAAGGTTGAGTACCGGTCGCGAACGAACGGGTCGCGAACGTACGATTTTTCCATCAACTTTTTATTTGGATTTTGGAAACCTTTTCTTAAATAAAGCAAACTAATATTTCTTTTGTTGATTGAAAGATATAAACATATATAAAGCACAAGAAATATTTATTTAATATTGTTATATTTTGAATAGGCCGTACGAGCAGTTCGTAGCTTAAGATTTTCGTCGTAGGAAATCGAATGCACCATTCTGATACCTGCAATATTCTGTATATCCTTACATTTTCGATATAAAGTTGGAGATATCTCGGAAATTGTATCAGCTCCAATATATAAAGTCTTAATTCCAGTAATGTGCTCTTGTGCACAATTGTAAAAAGAGAATGCATCATTTAAAACGACATTTTTTGTTCTAGTAATTTGCCAGATTTTTCTTTTCACAACTGCTCCAACGCCATGCACCTTTACCTTGTGACGTTGCAAAATAGTTCCACTCAAGTTTTTTTCAACCAAATTCGGCCAGTAAATCAGGTAAACTCCAAGCAATAAACTTATTTTTAAATTGACTGCTTCCGTCCGAAAAAAAGGAAATATTTTAAAATTCGCCATGCTGTTTTTTTATCTCTTGCATAAGCTTCGTTATGAAAACGTAAACATCGATTTTGCTGTGATTTCAACTATCACTAATTACTGCAAACGACTTAGTTTCATTAAACAACTTGCTTTTAGTTGAAATGTGCGATTTGAATTTCATTTTGGCACACCAGGGCCCGAATCGCGGCACACGTTAACGAGCGAAATTCAAATATTTTTTTTTTGTTTCCGGATCGTTGTACTCGCTATCGAATACGCTCTTTCGAAATTTGAAATTTCCTTATTCGATAACGTGTTCTCGTTTGTACGAAGGAATCGAAATCTCGCTCGCTAGCTATTTGAGAAACGTTATAGTACAAATTAAAAAAAGAGTTTTGAATATATCAGTTAAAAATAATCGGAGGTAAAATGTAAGTTATTTTTCTTTTATTAGGCCTATTTGAAGTTGGTCGCCTTGTCGTGGCGAAGGGGCTTAAGTAAGAGTAAAGTGTGCATCCCAAAGGAAACGCCCTCTAATCTTACGAACTAAGAGGGACACTTCATAATTTCCCACAATAGTGCTATGGATGAATAAACCCTAGGTTTTACGCCCATCTCCTATTGTGGAATTATGAGGATACCCGAACCAACACCACCCTAAGCCAAGGTGTCGAGGTACCCGTGCCAAGGGCTGAATGGTCAGCGGGGGGTAATAAATAGCTGATCGCGAACGGTCCCCTCCGATGCCCGGGCGAGGTCGGAGGTATAAATAGCCTTCTCTCCGTATACCGGCTCTGCGGACGAGTGACCAACCCTTTCCGGCTTACTCGTGGGACCAAAACATGAAGGTAACCAACAACATAACAACAGCAACAACAACTACAACAACAACCATGACGACAACAGCGACGACTACGGGCATGAGTTACAGGAATCCTATTACGGAATCCGAGGAGGACGAACTGCTTGCCTCCAGCCAGAAGACAAGTGGGAGTACTACCGGACGTACCAACCAAAGTACACCGGTAGATACAGCAGAGAAAACATCAAATTTAAGGGAGGAGGCGTCTATCTCCAAGGCTGCCATGAGCACCAACCAAAGTGCACTGGCGGCTAAAGAAGAGAGCAAAAAGAAACGCAAAAAATCCCAGAATCAGCTGAGGAAAAACCGGTACCAGAGGGCGGTCTTCATACTAGGGAAGATAGCCAAAGACCAGGCAGCCGGTACCCCAGTTGATGAGGCTGAAATAAAGCGCCTCAAATCTATTGTAGAGGAATATGAAAGCTACCTGAAAAGGAAGCAATCACAACCTCAAGAAGAGAAGAAAAAAGAGAGCACTTCTCAGAAGAGAAATCGCTCCACCACAGAAGTACCCGGAACTCAGCCCAAAAAACCGAGGAGGAGTGGGGGTGAACACAGCAGCACAACAACGGCAAGGCATTTCTGCGATGTAGCCAGAGATAGCCTGCAGGTGGCCATTATAGATGGGAAATCCTCCTCTCCGAGCACTATTCAGCAGAGATGAGTGGAGATCGACGTCAGATTGTTGAGTATGGTGCTAAGCTATGTACTCGACAATCCTGCGGGTCCTCACCCGGAGTTTGACTCCTCTGAGACCCTCAGGGGCTACAGGGTCATCAAGTGCGCGGACCAGGCCTCGCTGGATTTCCTGACGGGTAGTGTTGCTAAAATTAGCAACGCCTTTGTAGGCCTCGAATTGAGGCTTATACCCGCCAGGGATATTCCAAAGAGGCCTCGGGCTCGCCCCCACTAGAGGAGCCAGGCGAAAAACTCCTGAGGTGCATTAAGCTGCAGAACAAATGTATACCTGGTATAGATGAGTGGCAGCTTATAAAGGAGGAAAAACCGAACAAACAAGCATGAGTCCATTGAGGCTCTGAAGAAATCAGCTTCGGAATACGCAAGGCCAGACTAAAAATCTTCCAAGGCGACAAAGCGGCTGACGAAGACGACACGGAAGAGGTCGACGACGCCAGCCAGTTGCTAAGGAATGTTGGAATTGAAGAACCCCGAGATGCCCAATAGCAACAACATAAGATGCGTACAGATTAACCTGCAGCACTCGAAGAGTGCTACAGCGAATCTGACTACCCTCGTGAACGAGGGGGGCATCGACATCAGCCTAATACAGGAGCCCTGGGTCAATGAATATACCATAAAAGGGCTAATCAGCAGCAACTATAACCTGTTTTACACACGGAACAGAGGTAAGCCCAGCCATGCATTCTTATCAATAAAAGTATAAATGCATTTCTTTGTCCTAATTACAGCACAGGAGATATCACTGTGGTAAAGGTGGAACAGAAGGAAAAGCCCTTCTTCTTGGTCTCGGCCTACTTGGCCCATGACGAAGACATACCACCGGCGCCGCTCACCAGGCTAGTAGAGGAGAACAAGAAGAATGATGTCCTAATAGGGTGTGATGCAAATGCAAGGCACACCGTATGGGGTAGCTCCAGTATAAACACCAAAGGTGAGTCACTCTTGCAGTATATTTTGAATAGTAATCTAAGTATATGCAATTATCTTCCCAAGCTCGGATAGGTTTCCGGGGTGGCAGGAAGTTCTTGACCTCACGCTATCAACAGACACAGACAGTCTCGTTGTGGATAACAGGAGGGTATCCGATGAGCCTTCCATTTCGGATCACTCCTGGATACTCTTCAGCATCCGCGAGATGTACAGTGCGCCTCTCACATACCGGAACCCTAGAAGAACGGCATGGGGAAAATTTACCAGTATAGCAACAAAATGCCTCGAAAAGGGAGGCAAGAGTATCAGAAATCCCGAGGAACTAGATTCAGAAGTTGGAAAAAATCTTAATCACAACTTTTAACAAAACTACTCCGCTACCAGTTTTGAAAAAGAGAAAGTCCCTTCCTTGGTGGAACAGTGAACTCAAGAATTTGAGAACAACACTAAGGAAAGCTTTCAATGAGAGTTTTAGAACCAAAATTTGGCAGCCATATAAAGACATTGTGAAGGAATACAAAAAAGCAGTCAGGAAAGCTAAAAATGACTCATGGCGATCTTCCTGCACATCGATAGAAAGCTGCAGAGAAGCCGCTAGGCTGAGTAAAATGCTATCCAAAGACCATATTAATACTGCCTACATTAGGGCGGAGGGAAGTGATTGGACCTCCTCGGCAAAAGAGTCTCTGGAGGTACTAATCACAACACACTTCCCCGGGAGTCAGCAAACACCTTCAACGAGGGTTCAACTAGAACCACCGGTGAACGCAGCTGACTATCGAAGCCAAATAGTAGACAAAGTGAAAATCAAATATGCCATAAATAGTTTTGCACCATTTAAAGCGGCAGGTCCTGACGGGATTATGCCCATAATGCTGCAAAAACTGGTAGAACCAATGGTTCTAAGGCTTGAAAATATATACAAAGCGAGCATTCAACTATCTTACATCCCAAGAAGTTGGAAAAGGAGTAAAGTTGTGTTCCTTCCGAAACCAGGCAGAAGAACACACGAGAATACCAAGGATTTTAGACCTATAAGCCTTACCTCATTTATGCTGAAGGTACTAGAAAGGCTAATAGATCTACACGTAAGAACAATAATGGCGGGGAAGTTATCGAAGTCCCAACATGCGTACATAAAGGGCCGATCAACCGATGAAAAATCACTACACCACAAACAATACACCATGGCTGCTTTTCTAGACATAGAGGGCGCCTTCAATAACATAGAAGTAAATACGATAATTAATTCTCTGGCGCATGGGAGCATAGATGACACTGTGTGCAGATGGATACTATCGATGCTCGAGAATAGGAAGATTATAGCTTCAAACGGCGCTGCAACACAAACAAGTTATGTGAGTAGAGGGACACCTCAAGGGGGGGTCCTCTCTCCGCTTCTATGGGTTGTAGCGCTGAACGAAATACTCCTCCAACTAAACGTTGGTTGGAGGAGTGAAAGCAGTAGCGTATGCAGACGATATAGTGTTGTTGGTATCAGGCATGTTTCCTTCAACAGTCAGCAAGATTATGGAAAGAGCACCTCGTAGGTTAAACCTATGGGCTAAAAGCAATGAACTAGGAGTTAACCCGAACAAAACGAAAATCGTCAACAAGAATTGGGGCCTCAAACCAAGTATAATCATGTGGATGTACACGGCGGTCATAAGACCCATACTCACATATGGAGCTCTGGTATGGTGGCCAGCGCTAAACAAACAATACAACATTAGAAAATTAAATGGAATACAAAGAGCAGCATGTGCGGGTGTTACGGGCGCAATCAGGTCATGTCCGACTGATGCGCTCAATGTGATCCTGCATCAACTACCAATGGACATTTTTATTCAAAAACAGCTGCTATTGCGGCGATAAGAATAAATGAATTGGGAGGTTGGAATCAGCAGAACTACGGACATAGTGTAATTCTAAACAAGCTCACTATTAATAAATCAGACTACATTGTCCCAAAGCTGGATTTCAATAGACACTTCCAGGTGAGGACGCCATCTAGACGAGAATGGAGAAGAGATCTAATAGCAGAGGAGGATACCACCTCAGTCTATACCGACGGGTCCAAAATGGACTGCGGAGTGGGCACGAGGGTATTCTCCGCTGATCTGGGCATATCTCTCTCTATACGTCTACCGAACTCGGCTAGTATCTTCCAAGCAGAAGTACTAGGCATAGAAAAAGCTTGCGAAGTTCTATTAAAAAACCACGGGAATATACATAAAGCAACTATATTTACGGATAGCCATGCGGCCCTCCTGGCACTGTCTTCACCCATGACAAATTCCAGTATAGTTCACAACTGCAAGAGAGTACTAAGCTCAATAAAAGACAAGTTCCAACTAAACTTGATCTGGGTTCCCGGCCACAGGAACATTTTCGGTAACGAAAAATCAGATGACTTGGCAAAGGCAGGAGCTTTCCTCAACGAATCCGAGGCGGTGCTAATACCATGCCCGCTAGGATCGATAAAAGGAGAAATCAATAGACAATTTCAACAAGTTGCCAATAACAGGTGGAAAAACATTACAAAATGCGTCATAACTAAACAATTATGGCCAACATATGACAGAAAAAGAACCAACGACTTATTAAATAGGCCTAGAAAAAGTATTTACAGAATAACAGCTACCACAACAAGGCACTTTGGCGAACATGCATCCAAAATGGGTATGCCCTACAACGACATCTGCCGAGGCTGCGGAGTAGCAGGGAAGAAGGAAACAATCTTCCACTTTCTCTGCCAATGCCCAGCTCTAGCACAGATCCGACACAAAACACTCGGAATCCACCAAGCCCCAAACCTTGAATGGATTTCCACCAAAAGCATATCGGACATAAGTAGTTTCATCGAAACCTCAAAATGGTTTGAGAGAGAAGGTGAAACGTAATAGCAGATTCAGGAGGTTCTACGAATAGTGTATCAAAATGGCACATCAGTGCTGATTGAGCCCGATAGGGCTGCACTCCTACCTACCTACCTACCTTTTATTGGGTTTATTTAACATGCATTATAATTATAACTAATGATTTAAGAACAAATGTAAACAAAATAAATATGCGTCAAAAAAATGTGATGAGTAATTTTATGCTACAGCATCAGAACTTAGCAAATAATATTTTGCCTAATTGTGGGCAAGGCAAAGTTGCATTAAATAAGCTATGGGATGCATTGACGCTAAAACTTAACTCTGCCGCGCTACCGATGAAAGATGCTAAATTTTGACAAAAAGTAAGATCAATACAAGTAAATAATATTAATTAAATAAATAAAATAATAGATTATTAAAATACTAATAAAATACAAAAGTAGGTATTTACTAATCAAAAGCACAATATAAAAAATAAAATTTCTTTCAACAAAGCCTTGAAACAATAGACTAGTGGTGGTCAGTACGAGGAAAAGCTTTTAACTGTAGCAGAAGAGTAACTCCTCCAAGCTACGGGGATAGATGTTGCAGTAGAAGAAAAAATCTTGAGAAACTAATTGCCTTAAAGAAGAGATCGCTGCAAATAAAAGAAGAGGTACATAAAGCAGATATGCAAAATAAAGCTATAGAGTTGCAGATTAAAACTCATGAGCTTGATAATTTAAAGAGAAAATTTTAGAAGTAAACACCAATATATGCGATCACCCGTATTCTGTGCACTTGACAAATTCAGCATATTTATAATTTGTCAAAATTTGAAATTTATCAAGCATTTGGCATTCTGTGTCTGAAATAAAAAGCTCTTTTCTTTATAAATTGTTAAGATGACAAATGCTCTTGACAGCAGTGCTCGTTATGAATTAAATATCTGATTATGCATTTTGTTGTGAAAATGGAAAACATTTTACTTTTGTTATTATTGCTAAACGAAGATGAAAATTGTGAGAATAGAAATCGCGCGTGGCATTTAAAATGTTTACGCGACGATAGCAATCCATTTTCTTTGAGCGAGAATACCTTTGTGCAAAATTTTCGATTAACTCGTGAAATTTGCCACCGTCTAATTGATGAACTGGCCCCACATGATAATCAGAAAACGTCACTACCTTTAACTGTAAGAGTTCTAGCAGTATTGAACTTCTTTGGACACGGCTCATATCAGAAATGTGTAGGTAACAACGTCAACTTGCCCATGAGTCAGTCGTCCCTTTCAAGAAGTGTGCGAGCTGTAGCAAAACTTATTGTGAAGGTGAAGGGAGCAGAAATAAAGTTTCCCAGTTCAACAGAGGAAGAAACTTTTATAAAAACGGGGCAAGTATTATTGTAACACAAATAATAATATGCTAATTTATTTGAAATATATTCCAGATTTTTTAGAAAATTTGGAATAAAAAGTACCATAGGAGCAATTGACTGCACGCATATTGCTATCATTGTTCCACCATCAAATAATGTCGAACGTCCTCTTAATTTATATTTAAATAGAAAAGGGTTCTACAGTATCAATGTTGAAGCAGTAAGTTTTGTTTTTGAATGCACATACATATATGCCAATGCAATTTTTGAATGTATCGTGTTTTAGGTTTGCGATCACCGTTTATGTTTTACTTCTGACAACTTCTGACCTACGAGAACATCTCATTCGTCAGCATACTAACACGTCTGAGCAACAACGGAGAGAATCTTGGCTTCTTGGCAATCAAGGTTATTCTCTAGAACCATGGCTTTTAACTCCAATGGGAACACCTAATACCCATAAAGAGCAAAAAATACAATAAATTACATGATTCTGCAAGAAACTGCATAGAGAGAGCATTTCTTCTTCTTCTTTACTGGCGTAGACACCGCTTAAGCGATTATAGCCGAGTCAACAACAGCGCGCCAGTCGTTTCTGCTCTTCGCTACGTGGCGCCAATTGGATATTTCAAGCGAAGCCAGGTCCTTCTCCACTTGGTCCTTCCAACGGAGTGGAGGTCTTCCTCTTTCTCTGCTTCCCCCGGCGGGTACTGCGTCGAATACTTTCAGAGCTGGAGTGTTTTCATCCATCCGTACAACATGACCTAGCCAGCGTAGCCGCTGTCTTTTAATTCGCTGAACTATGTCAATGTCGTCGTATTTCTCCTACAGCTCGTCGTCCATCGAATGCGATATTCGCCGTGGCCAATGGGCAAAGGACCATACATCTTTCGCAGAAAACTCTCGAAAACTCGCAACGTCGACTCATCGGTTTTTGTCATCGTCCAAGCCTATGCACCATATAGCAGGACGGCTGACATTGTTGGTTTGATGACAGGAGATATTTCGTCTTGCCCTCGTTCACTGCCAGACCCATTTGCGTTGCTTCGTTGTTCGGTCTGGAGAAAGCAGAACTAACGACGCGGGTGTTGAGGCCAATGATATCAATATTATCGGCATACGCCAGCAGCTGTACATTCTTATAAAAGATTGTACCTGCTCGATTAAGCTCTGCAGCTCGAATAATTTTCTCCAGCAGCAGATTGAAGAAGTCGCACGATAGGAAGTCGTCTTGTCTGAAACCTCGTTTGGTATCGAACGGCTCGGAGAGGTCCTTCTCGTCAGTTTACACAGCCGTATTAGTTTTGCGGTGATACCAAATTCAGACATCGCGGCATAAAGGCAGCTCCTTTTCGTGCTGTCGAAAGCACCTTTGAAATCGACGAATAGGTGGTGTGTGTCGATTCTCCTTTCACGGGTCTTTTCCAAGATTTGGCGCAAGCCGAGTAGAAAATCGTTCGGCTGTCTGTTGTGATTGCAGCTTCTCGACGTCGAACCTTCCTTGTGTTTGTTGGCGTGTGTTTTTTGCTGCACAGAGGCGGCTGCGAATCTTGGCTGCAACGATATAGTAGTCTGAGTCGATGTTAGAACCTCGGAGTGCACGCACATCTAAAACACTGGAGACGTGTCTTCCGTCTATCACAACATGATATGATTGGTGGTTTTTCGATCCGGAGACAGCCAGGTAGCTTGATGTATCTTCTTAGGCTGGAATCTAGTACTACAGATAACTATATTTCGGGCCCCGGCGAAGTCGATCAGCCTGAACCCATTTTGGAATGTTTGCTCGTGGAGGCTGAACTTACCGACTGTAGTGCCAAAGATACCTTCTTTGCCCATCCTGGCGTTGAAGTCGCCAAGCACGATTTTGACATCGTGGTGGGGGCAGCTCTAATAAGTGCGTTCCAAACACTCATAAAAGGCATCTTTGGTCATATCGTTCTTATCTTCCGTCGGGGCGTGGGCGCAAATCAGCGATATGTTGAAGAACCTCGCTTTGATGCGGATTGTGGCTGTCACCGGAGTGAATGATATTACTCGGCGACGGAGTCTCTCTCCCACCACGAATCCTACACCAAACCCTACACCCTTTTATAAGGCCACTGTAGTAAGTGCCACAAGGACCTACTTGTCTCTGTCGTTGTCCCGTCCATCGCATTTCTTGGACGGAGCTGATGTCAGCCTTTATTTTTAGGAGGACATCAACCAGCTGGGCAGCGGCACCTTCTCAATTAAAGGACCGGACATTCCAGGTGCATGCCCTCAAATCATAGTCCTTAATTCGTTTGCCATGGTCGTCATCAAAAGGGGGGTCACTCATCCGAGGCTTGTTGTTTCCTTTCATTGGGGGTGTTTTTTTACGTGGCGGGTCCCAAACCCAGCGCACAACCCTAAGTAGGGAATATTTCGCCTTCTTACTTTAGCTCACCTTCAAACGGATGTTCTTAGGCTACCCAGAGGATACTTTGTCAAAGACCGGAAGTCGTGAGCTGCTTGAGTCTTTTGTAAAAGAATCGTTTCTGGCCACTCCCAAGTAAATGGCGATCAGAGAACCTTCCTCACTTGCGTGAACTTCTACACATGACTATATCCTCCTATATTGCAACAAACTAATTTTAAGAAACTTTCGAAGCCTTCGAAAGAAACATTCGATAACTGTCGCACAGCCAATTAACAAAAAACTGAAATTGGCATGACGCATGCATACACACACGTTGTATGGCATTTTGCTCGAAAGTTGAACATTTCTTGGGCGACATTCGAGAAATCGTGATTTACTTACGCTTTTCCCAATTGCCTCTTTTTTATAAACCTCGTAAGTTTCCGATATCGTTAGGAGCATAAAACGCTTAGCAACAATTTTCCAATCAACAATGAGTGTATCCCTTTTGCCTGCAGCCTGAACGCTGATATCTTCACTGTAAAAAATTTCTTTCGCCAATTTTAGTTTTGTCTCCAATTCTAAGTCGCTTTCAAATGTACGAGTATTTTTTTCTTTACAATTTGTTGGTTCGATATACTTTTTATGCAGTGCAGCAATGACTTCCACTTTCTTTGCCAAATCTCTTGGCAATGCATTTTCAGCTTTCTTTCCCTAATGTTTGTTTGCAAGTATAAGTAATATGTTCTTCTCCTTGTCTACTGTAATTTTTTTTGCGGTATATTTTCGACCTCTCACATTCTTTTTCCTGCATCTCTTTTAACAGCTTGTTGTTTTTTTGGCAATTTCGATAACTCTGCGATCGATAACTCTGCGGCGTTTTCTCATTCTTTCAACTGCTTTTTCACGATATTTTTTTATCTTTTCGGGATCGCTTTTGATTTTGTCTAAGTACACTTGATGTTTGACCTTTTGCGATTTAGCACATGTTCATAAATAAATATAAATATGTGCGTATTAAAATAATAAATAAAAATATGTACTTGTTTAAAAACAAATCAATACTTACTGTCACGAACGTACGAAATTTTGAAAATCGAAATAAAAAGTTACCTGAAATAATTTTGCTTTTTGATTACGGATGCTTAACTTGCTGTAATTGTGTTTTTTTAGGAACCTGTCTGCACTCAATGTGAAGTACTAGCTATAAATGACGTTTTCGGTCGCGAACGTACGATTAGATCGTAGATAATAAGCAAAATAAAAATGTACCATTATTCGATTTTTGTTTGGCCTCGTTGCATTTTTCTCTTCTTATTTGGTATTAATAAAGAGATTTTGTGGAAAAGTACAAACATAACATAAGTTATTCATACAAAATAACTCAAGAGAAAAATACTTGCAGAATATTTAAGTAGCTCAAAGTAAAAACAAATAAGTTTGCAGGTTTCAGGTCAAATATTTCATGAAAATACCAAAGAGAGGCTATGAAAACATTATATTAAAAAAATTTAAACATTTTTGTAAAATCTTATTAAAAAAAATTGTATCTTTATTAACATTTTAATTTTTGATCCTGGTTGACGATTCTGTGGAAATGCTGATATTCATTTAATTTCATTGTATTATTTAATTATGTCTCTTTGCTGTGTTTGTTTCAACCATATACATTTATGCAAATAAAAAGATTGAATATTTTGTTACCAAGTATCAATTTATTGTCTTAATTAATTTTCTTTTTTTGCTATACATATGTTCAATTAAGTTTTTATTTAAGAAACGAATCCTAAAATACATTCTAGCTCTGAAAAACATTTCTCTTACTTTCGAGCTACAATTTACAAAATTACTTAAATCTAAGTGCTTTTGGGCGTAATTTGTACATATATGCAAATCAATACCATTTACGTCGTGAAATACTGCTTGCTACGTAAATTTTCTTTGACAACCATTGCAGAGTGCGCACACCTGGTAGAGGAAAGTTGTTTCTCCTTAAAAGCTTGTACGCTTTCGTTCTCGTTGAATATAGCGTGATCGACTTAGCTATGTCTTCTTCCTTCCAATTCTGTCGTTTGTTTCCATCCCTTAATTTTTCAATCTATGTATGTGTAATGAACTTTAATATATTTTGCAAGATACTTTTTAGAATTTGGGCACTTACCTGGCCGTTGGTGAAAATGCAGCTAAGTTTTTGCTCCAAATTATTTCTGCGGTTTAAATGGAAATCCTAAAGCATTTAATTTCTGCTCTATTCAGCCTTTGTCTAAAAATAATAAGAAATACACATACTTATGTAAGAAAAAGATAAATCATCAATATCAATTAGGACTAACATTTCTGTTTCCAAATGCAGTATTTTCTCGTCTTTCTCATCGATGATCTCCTCTCCTGCAGTTTGAGGTGCCTCCTCAACCTCGTTTTCTTGAATTACTTCAACAGGGGCGGTATTCTTCAAAATTGTTGTTCACATCTCTTTTTTGGAACGATACTCCATCCTTTTCTGCCGTTCATTAGCCTCTGCAGGAGCAATGGTTAACGTGGGAAAAGAGCTAGGCAGCAACTTAGTTGGATTCCGCGAACTTAAACCTGCAAGAGTGTTTGGTTATAAAAGTAAAATTATTGTAATCGAAATGCTATAATTACCCATTTCAAACTGTAAGTTTCTTTTGAAGGCTTCTGGCGCGAAGTGCACTTCACAAATGCATGTATTTTTAACATTAATTTTGTCCGTGCGACGACAAAAATGAATCCATTGTTTTAGTACTGTTTTATGCTTAGGGAAATGGAAATATCTCCATTTCGTTATACAAATTTTACTATTATTATTATTGCATCCGAACACTGCGCAACGCATTTTAAAAAATATAAAAATTTATAAACAACAAGTAAGGAAGGGCTAAGTTGGGCTGAAACTGATTATTTTATACTCTTGTAACCTACAAGAATCAAAGCTAGGAAAATACTCTATGGTGTAAAACGTCAACTTGAGGATCGAAATCCCAGAATTTTGTATATACATACATATACTACACATAACTCCTATATTGACAGACACACACGGTTTGTTAGAAAAACGAAAACGATTATACATATGTATGTAGACGATGGAGTAGTATCGACCAAATTTGCTTTAGATTTCCTAATTCCAAGTTTCCAAATTTAAATAATGAATTTCAGAGTCAAACGTGAACTCTCACAGTACGGATTAAAAAGAAGTGTTTTTCTCTACAACGCCGTTTAATTGTTGAGGAAGGTAAGTTTTAATAGATTTTATAATTTCTACTTAAATTATAAAGATTTGTTGCAGTTTTTTGTTAAGAATAAATACACAATAGTCATGCTCAATAAATTGACCGAATCAGCCGTTCATATATCACCAGATTCTGCAATGGGTGCTGATTTTGGTGGAGCACGGTGTGGTTCGTTCAGTAGTTGTGGTTGGGCGTGGGGAAATGGACGGCGCAAATGATTCCACAAAAATATTAAATGAAAAACAAAATGCTTATTATAATAATATATAAAAGCACTTACCACGTCTGGATCGGTGAGCTGTCGCAAAAGAAGAGAGCGCGCAACTCTTTTTAGTTAACATTTAGTTGCGTTCGAACTTCGAAGAAGAGATTGCTCTGCCGATATAGACGTGGCAAAAGAAATTGGGCGTAGGCGGCGTCAACATTCTCCTCGCCTTGCAGTATTACTGCAAATGCAGTTGGCAAAAATTACTTAAAACTGGGGAAACGGTCGGCGAAAATTATTCCACAAAAATATTAAATAAAACAAACGTTTTTTTATAATACATGTACTTTATTATAATAAATTGGAAATGCACTTACCACGTATAGATCGGTGAGCTGTCGCAAAAAAAGAGAGCGCGCAACTTTTTTTTAGTTATCGTTTAGTTGCGTTTGAATTAAAACTTCGAGGAAGAGATTGCTCTGCCGATACAGACGTGACAAAAGAAATTGGGCGGGGGCGGCGTCAACAGGTGCTTTCTTGGCCTTGCATATTTCGCTATAGGATTTTTGCATTTTGTGTCATAGTGCAGGCTTGCAAGAGCAAGGAAATCCCGCTGTAGAGTACAGTCAGTCGGATGTTCGAAAATCCTGATATTAGTTATATGTACTTGTATGGTGGGTAAGTCAAGTTTTCGATCAAATTTATCGATTTTAGGCACAAAGGTACACTGTTGTTAGTGAAACACGCTCTGTTATTTTCATTGAGATAACTCACATATTGACCGATATACGCGGTGTGTTCAAAAAGTATCGCGAATCGTAACTGACAATTTTCTTCGATTGCAGGGGCGTGGCGCATCATGAGTTCTTGCCACAGGGAAGAACGGTTAATAAGGAATATTACTTGCAAGTTATGCGCAATTTGCGCGAAGCAATCCGCCAGAAACGCCCGGATTTGTGGAAGAACAAAAATTGGCTTTTGCATCACGATAACGCCCCTGCTCACACACATCGTTGCTTGTGCGCGACTTTTTGGCCAAAAACAACACACTAAGGCTGCCGCAGCCACCCTGTTCCCCAGATCTGGCCCCCTGTGACTTTTTCTTGTTCCCTAAACTGAAGAGGCCCACGAAAGGACGACGTTACGCTTCTCTTGACGAGATAAAGACGGCATCGAAGGAGGAGCTGAAGAAGATAAAAAAAAATGATTTTTTGAAGTGCTTCGAAGATTGGAAAAACCGTTGGCACAAGTGTATAATATCTCATGGGGATTACTTTGAAGGGGATAAAATAGATATTCATGAATAAATAAATTATTTTTGAAAAAACACAAAATGCGCGATACTTTTTGAACGCACCTCGTATATATTGGGTATATGGGGGCTAAGTCCAATTCAACCCATTCGGTCACACAGACCATTGTCAGAGAAGTAATATCTCTGAATTTTAATTATATATCTCACACATTTACCGATATTCTCGATCAAAAGTCAATTGTAGGGACTGGGGTCCAAATATTTGGCATATAGGGGCTTGAACAAATTTTATTGTATTTGAACAATTTTTTATCATAAGGTGGCATAAACTAAAGAAATATTAGTGCAACTAATCAACTAATGTTGATAATAAACAAAGGTTGCAATTAAAAATGCTTCACGTGTTCTCCATGGTGCATGTGTAATGAAAATATCCATAAAGATCTTGGTATTCCCATGGTAAGAAAAGAAGCAGAGGACAGTAGAATTAAATATATATCTAAACTCCGAGATCACCCAAACCTTTTGCCTAATGCTTTGGTACCAAAACAGCTCAGTTACGTGCTTGAGTTTGTATAGTTTTTCAATAGACTTAAGATTTTATTACTTATTGTGAGGCTTTTAATACAAAACGCAGATTCAATGAATAAAGAAATATTACAAAAAAAAAAAATTGCATCCTCCATTGTTGGTACCAAAGCGCTACTTCTGCTTTTAGCTTCGATTTATGCACTTCTTTGTTTCCTGTCAAGATTTTCCCAAAACCTTTATCGTATTTCAAGAACTTTATCGAAAAACCGCGTTTTTAAACCTTAGATGACTTGCCAATAAGTGGAATGTATGCAGAAACCGTATGTAGAAGTCTTCACAGCTTTGAGATGAGTGATTGTTTTGGTGACTCCGACGAACGCATGTTCTTCACTTCAACATCTAATTTTTCAGCCATCTGTGTAGTATATAAACAAAATCGTTAAAGTAATGATCAGCATGCATTCTTCGTATGTCCAGTATTGCAACCAATGTTGTTATGATTTTTGATGATTTCAAAAGATTGATTGATTCGTTCTGCGGAATCATAATAAGTGGCTGCGTCAGTGACAATTTTATTCTCTCATTCGCTTGTTTATGTCAGTGTTCAACGATTTCTGGAAGAGCGACTGTGAATTGAAGAACGACATCATGTCTTTGTACCCACCTTGTCTCACAAAGCTGCACAGTTTTTTTTGCCCAAGAATTGAGCTAAAACAGTGATACTTATGTTTCGGTCTTCAAAATTGGAAAAATGTTGTAACCTCTCTGAATATTTCATATCTTTTTAATCAAAGCAATCTGAACGGATTTCGAAATGCTGTTGATCAATTTGTGGGAAAAACATGGTGTGATCTCAGCATTTGTAGCTCCTTTTTTGTATTTCCCTCACGGCTCCACGATCTCATCGCACATAACCATATAACTAGGATAGAAATATTTTTTACTTGATAGGTGTAATATTAACAACTTATTTTCCCGTGGTTATCGAAACTCTTTATTTGGGCCAAAAAAAATCAAAGAAATCAATGTGCTCAAATGATTGCGCTTAGAGCAAATCAAACAGACTGTGTTTTTTAGACTCTCGCAACAAAGTTGCTAAGGAGAGTATTATAGTTTTGTTCACATAACGGTTGTTTGTAAGTCCTAAAACTAAAAGAGTCAGATATAGGGTTATATATACTAAAGTGATCAGGGTGACGAGTAGAGTTGAAATCCGGATGTCTGTCTGTCCGTCCGTCCGTCTGTCCGTCCGTCCGTGCAAGCTGTAACTTGAGTAAAAATTGAGATATCATTATGAAACTTGGTACACGTATTTCTTGGCTCCATAAGAAGGTTAAGTTCGAAGATGGGCAAAATTGGCCCACTGCCACGCCCACAAAATGGCGGAAACCGAAAACCTATAAAGTATCATAACTAAGCCATAAATAAAGATATTAAAATGAAATTTGGCACAAAGGATCGCATTAGGGAGGGGCATATTTGGACGTAATTTTTTTGGAAAAGTGGGCGTAGCCCCGCCCCCTTCTAAGTTTTTTGTACATATCTCGGAAACTACTATAGCTATGTCAACCAAACTCTATAGAGTCGTTTCCTTCAGTCATTTCCATATACAGTTCAAAAATGGAAGAAATCGGATAATAACCACGCCCACCTCCCATACAAAGGTTATGTTGAAAATCACTAAAAGTGCGTTAACCGACTAACAAAACACGTTAGAAACACTAAATTTTCCGGAAGAAATGGCAGAAGGAAGCTGCACCCAGGCTTTTTTTAAAAATTGAAAATAGGCGTGGCGTCGCCCACTTATGGACCAAAAACCATATCTCTGGAACTACTCTACCGATTTCAATGAAATTCGGTATATAATAGTTTCCTAACACCCTGATGACATGTACGAAATATGTTCGGTTCACAACCACGCCTTCTTCCAATATAACGCTATTTTGAATTCCATCTGATGCCTTCTCTGTATAATATGTACATTAGGAACCAATGATGATAGCGGAATAAAACTTTACACAAATACGGTATTTGAGCTGAGGTATCCCTTGTGGAAAAATTGTCGTGATCGGACTATAACTTTTCAAGGTCCCTGATATCGAACACGAAGAACTCAGTGCCTAACCTAACCTAACCTAATTTTTCACCGAAAATATCGGTAAATCTCTCAGAATTTAATTCTAATTAATTTTACAACAAAATAAAAAAAAAATTGTAAATAACGGATAGTGAAATCTCGATTATCATGCGAGAGTATAAAATGTTCGGTGACACCCGAACTTAGCCCTTCCTTACTTGTTAATTAAATATTTTGTGTGTGAAATCTTTAGGGCCGAGGTAAGTGGTGGCTAAGAGCAAGGAGGGAAACATTGGTCCTTCCAGCCGGATAGTAATAGGCACTATGGAAAAGTTAAGAAATATTAAAAAAAATGTTTAAGAAAAATTAAGAAACAAATTGTACGATGATGTAAAATTACTATTAAAACAGTGAAAAAAGAGTGAGAAACAATTAATACTAAGTTAACCAAAAACATCAACAACAACATCACCAGCTCACCAAAAAGTTAGCGGCGGAAAATTTATTATAGTAATATAATTAAATATTTGTACAATCGTATATCGTCACATACATATGTAAATACGCATATTGCTTCAAAGTCCACATTGGCATATATCTCGCAATACCCTATGGTTTTTGATCAAAAAAAATAAGGAGGATTGTGTAAAACATATTAAAGCGTAATACAAGTACACACATATGTACATACACATGAGTGGGGTAGCATCTGCACAAACAGGCGTGGAGATGCTCTGCTAAAGGCCTTCTCGTCGTTAGACATGGTGTTACTAAATACCGGAAATAAAAATACGTTCGAGAAGAACGGTCGGGGATCGGTTATTGACATTACCTTCGCTAGCAGTTCTCTAGCACGGAAAACAAGGTGGCAGGTGTGTGACATATATACACACATTGACCATAATACTCTTATGTTCGAAATCGAACACTCGGTGCACAATCGAAGGAATATGTCCACTAAGAAAATACAGAGAAAAGGATGGAAAATGGAAACCATGGACGTTGAACTCTTCAAACTCATGTTAGATGGTCATATAACATTTGAGGAAGACATAAATCGACAGGCGAAGACCCTAGTGCGGCACGTCATTAAAGCATGCGACGCTTCTATGAGTAGGAAGAAAAACGGCGCTCATAGAAAACCTGTTTACTGGTGGAATGAGCAGATCGACACATTAAGAAAGGAATGCCACAAAGCGAGGAGGAGGTGTCAAAGAAGTCGCGGACTTGCAGAGATTACGCAATTACGCGAATACTTTAAGAGAAAACGTAGCGATCTCAAAAAAGCAATCAAAAAAAGTAAATCCTACTGCTTTAAAGAACTCTGCGGAAAAATCGACGAAAACCCATGGGGTGATGCCTACAAGCTAGTAATGACGAAGATCAGAGGTGACAAAGGACAAGCACCGACGTGCCCAGCGCTACTGAAAACCGTAGTGGAAACTCTATTCCCCACACAGCCTCTGGAGAATCGAACGGCGCGAGTGCAAGAACCTGCTGATACGGAATGGACAATAGTCACTGATGTGGAGTTAATAGAAAGGGCAGAGAGATTTGGCAATGCCAAGGCACCAGGTGTGGATGGTATCCCAAATAAGGCTTTAAAGATTGCTATTAAGCACAATGCGAAACCCTTTGCTGAATTGTTTACGCGGTGCTTACAAAAAGGTGTCTTCCCGAAAATCTGGAAAAAGCAAAGACTGGTATTATTGCAGAAGCCAAATAAACCAGCAGGAGAGCCCAATTCATATCGGCCGCTCTGTATGCTGGATACGACCGGCAATATACTAGAGCGGATAATCTGCGCACGACTAGAGCTGCATCTAGAAAAGGAAGGAGAAAAAGGTCTGTCTGACAACCAATATGGATTCCGCAAAAAAAGATCTACCACTGACGCGATTAAAAACCTTACCGACATAGCTAAGAAGGCAATAGAGGGTAAAAGATGGCTGTATGGTACTAAGGAATACTGCGCAGTCGTCACGTTTGACGCTAAAAACGCGTTCAACTCGGCATACTGGCCACATATTATAAGTGCATTAGAACGTATCAAAACCCCGGCTTACTTAGGTAGGATCATATCCAGCTACTTGTCTGACCGGTTGTTACTGTACGTGTAACGGCCGCCCTATCAAGAATAATGGCCAACATTGGTGGACCAAGCCAAAAGAGGCGAGCGCTATTGGCCAAGGTGAGCCAATCAGTTCTGATGTACGCGGCGCCCATATGGGGACCAGCACTACAGCAAAAGACATATGCTAAAAAAGCGAAATTTTCAATGCGGTTCAGTGCCATAAGGGTCACGTGTGCATTTCGCACCGTAGCCCACGAAGCGGTTGGGGTTTTAGCAGGCATCATGCTGTCTACAAGACTGGGTAGGCGACTAACAGCTGAAGAGCGTAAGGAAGAGAGGCAAACAAACCTCAATGAGAGGCAAGGACGGTGGGATGCAGCTACGACGGGGAGATGGACCCACATGCTAATTAGAAATGTACAAGCATGGGTAGAAAGGAAGCACGGGGAAACAGATTTTTACCTGACGCAATTTTTGACGGGACACGGGTGTTTTAGAGAGTATCTCTATAAATATGGACACGACGATGGGACGAATTGTTCCTTCTGCGACAGCAGCGGGGAAAACGCGCGGCACATCTTCTTTTTCTGCCGACGATATGAAAAGGAGAGAGCCGATCTAGAGAAACTGACAACGGAACAAGTGACACCGGATAATATAGTGCGGTTTATGATTGAGTCAAAACAAGTGTGGGATAGTGTGAGAGCATGGTGTGCTATAGTCCTGAAAGAACTAAGAATGAAAGAGTGGCAACGAAGTGAAATCAGAAGGATGAATGAGGAGTAGGTCTTAATTGACGTGACGGACGAGCCGAATGGCTAAGCTTGGCCCCACGATGCAATGCTTAACGGCAGTTCCGTTGGGCAAATAAACAAGCAAAGACAATGGAGTTAAGGGTTTAGTACGTAGGCGTATTGGTATCTGCATTAGCGTCCAATACGAATCGTGCATACCGTCCGGAAAAATGACGGTATCTTTCGAAGATTCCCCCTCCAAAATCAAAAAAAAAAAAAAAAACATGCATATGTACTTATATTGTGAAAGTAGTCAGTGAAAGTAGACGAGTTTCTTAGTGGTCTAGGATATCTGCAAGAATTTGTGGATTTTTAAAGTGATAGCAAATTTTTTTTAGTTTGAGACGTATCGGGAGACTGCAACTGGACTTTTAATTTATTGGATGCTAAGTACAAAAATTGGTTGATTAGAATTTATTTGGCACCTGCCCCTTTTTTTGGCAAGTTTATATAGAAATTAAATAGGAATTCCCCACGTAACAGCGAATAAAAACGTGCAATTATTTTATCCGTTTTGATTTGGTCAATCAGCGGTTTTTTGTGTTCGTTTCTCCTTCTTCTCCTTATTCGTTTTGCTTTTGGTTATGGCATTGTCAACCAACAAAATACAAGTTTGTTAGACCAAAGGACTGAACGTACCCATTGACTGGTGTTCCCAACAATTTTCTGGCAGAGTTATGGCCTCTGAGAATAATTTGGGATGTACACCAGAGAATCCTTTTCGGAGGAACTCAAAAATTTTGAGAACGCCTCCAAAAGGCAAACATGAAGAATCCACCGCTGCTGGATCAGCAAAAAGATGTAAAAATGCCGACCCAACAGACAAAGGCGGTAAATCTGAGCAGCCTCAGAATAGTGAAAATCCCAATAAATCCCAGAAAAGCAAGAGAATCCGTCGAAAAGAGTCATGGTAGAGAAAGCGTCGCAGGTAACCCCTATTCAAAGTGAAAAAATGCACCAAAGTGACCACTCGAGATATTGAGATATTTGCCACCAACGAAGCAGCCCAAAAACATGAGCCACAAAGTGGAAGCATATAGTGAGGTCACTAAATTCATGCACAAAGAAGGTTTTGGAGACAAGCCCGCAGGAGAGAAATGGATAGACGTTGTTAGAAAGAAGAAACCGATCGAGAAGAGAATCAGATCGAACCCAGACGCATTAAAAAAAAGAAGGGAGCGTCGTATGCCGATACCGTACAGCCGATATCCCGAAAAAAATAAAATGTGACAGAGGCCTTCAAGAACTCGGTTCAAACGTGAGGTACATTAGAAAACCCCTCAAAGGAGACCTACTAACCGAATTAAAAAATCTAGCGGAAAAGAGAGCGACACGTTCGAAAGCGCTTTGGAAGAAGTTATTGGTAAGATGGCCGTAATACAGCCAAAAATCCATAGTACTTATTACCATTATATGCAAAGACTTGGACGAGATAACCACCCCTGACGAAATCTGTGAGGCAACACAAAAGGAGTGTGGTCACATAGCTCTTATATGCCTACGAGCTGAGGATGCCAAAACCTTACTCAAGAGTGGTAAAGTAAAGATCGGGTGGTCTATCTGTCGCCTCCGAGAATTTTCATTTTCTAACTCGTTGTTTTAGGTGCTTCCAACTAGGACATATAGCACAAAAATGTTGCAGACCCATTGATAGGTCTTCCCTTTGCGCACGTTGCGAAACCCCAGGTCACGTGGCAAAGTCATATACATACAAATGCGCCAAGTTGTATGCTCTGCAAAGGGGAGCACTCCGTTCTGAGTACGGTCTGTCCTAAATACGCATAAATACGCAGGTATGTTGAAGTCAACGAAAAAATTAAGATATTGCAACTAAATCTCAACTATTGCGCTGGAGCACAAGACCTTCTAAAACAGACAGTGGTAGAAGAAAACATAGATGTGCTAGAAGAAAACATAGATGTCGCCTTATTAAGTGAACAATATTCTCAACGTTCGGAAAGCACTTAGAGTAAAAGGCAAGGCGGCAAGATGGGCCTGCAAAGGTCAAGCCTTCACATCACGTTCCAACGAAAACCATAACGGTTTTACATGGGCGAATATACAAGGAATATATTTTGTAAGCTGCTATCCTCGTCCTAGCACAATAATTAGAGAATATGAAGATTTTCTGCTGGAGCTGTTTCTAGAGACCAGAAACAAAACGCCAATAATAATAGCGGGTAATTTTAACGCATGGTCTACTGCTTGGGGTAGCAGAATTACAAATCACCGTGGTCACCTCATTCTAGAATTTTTGAGTCAAACAAACCTCACGATTCTAAACAATGGCACAAAAAATACGTTTCAAAAAGGTAATAAAGGTTCTATAATAGACCTAATGTTTGCTAACGACACGCTTAGCGGACATATTAAGTGGAAGGTATCAGATATTTACACAAATAGCGATTATATGGCTATAATCGCTGTTTCGTTCTCCCAAGAAAGGGAACTGTTTCGGAGAAATACCTCTCGAAAACGAAGTTGGCGGCAAAAGGAATTTGATACTGACGTTTTTGAGAGAGTCTGGAGTACGGCAAATGCATCAGGCGAAAACACAGCCCACTTAGTATCCGCTGTGCGGAAGGAACTAGTTGTAGCATGCCATGCAACTATGCGCAGGACGAGATACTATAACAATCGAAAGCCGATATACTGGTGGAACGACAAAATTGCCAAGCTGAGGAAGGCCTTTCACTTAGCTAGATGCCGCCTACAGTGTAACTAAGGTAGTGATAACGAAATCAGCCTCAGAGAAGCATTTAAATGCCAAAAAATCTCCTGAAGTCAGCCATTATCCGTAGTAAGAGATCCTATTTCAAAAAGTTCTGCAAAGAAGCCAACATAGACTCCTGGGGATCGGCATACAAAATTTGTATTTCGAAGTTCAAAAATAAGCCGCAGCAACCCAAGAACGCATTATTTATGAAACACATGCCTTAATTTCCTTAGAATAGATGGTATACCAAATAGAGCTCTTAAAGATGTCATAACTCTAAGTCCCAGTTTGTTTGTTAACATGTACAATGCATGTATATTTCCCGATCCGTGGAAGATACAGTGCCTAGTTCTACTGCCAAAGCCAAAAAAGCCACCAGAAGAATCTTTATCTTATCGACTTCTTTGCATGCTCGCTACAATTAGAAAAGTGAACGAAAGCATTGTAAGAAACCGCTTGGAGTTAGCAATCCAAAAAGCTGGCGGATTATCAGGGAGACAATACGGCTTTATTAAAATGAGGTCCACTATTGACGCACTTAGAGAAGTAGTTGATACTGCGAAATGTGCAATAAGTGGAAAAAGATGGAAAGGTAGTACAAAAAAAATACTGCGCGCTAATAACCCTGGCTGTGATAAAGGCGTTCTACTCCGCAAGGTGGGCAAATATAATATAAGCTCTATACGATATACACGCTGATCATTATCTGATAAATATTATAATGAGTTATTTTCAAAATAGTAGATTGCTATCCGAGACGGACGAGGGAACTCAGAACTACACTATCTCCAGTGGAGTACCGTAAGGTTCGGTTTTATGCCCGCTGCTATGAAACCTGATGTACGACGGGGTGTTAAGAATACCGCAACCACAAACTGTGAAAACAATCGCAAATGCGGATGACCTCATAGTGGTAGCTGTAGCTAAACATTTGGATGACCTCCGGATCAAATGCAATGACAGCATAAATGGTTTGCGCCGATGGTTTGCTCCCAATAGTCTAGAACTGGCTGAGCAGAAAACAGAAGTCCTGCTTATAAGCTGCAGGAAAATTGAGGAAAAAATATCTTTGACCATAGGCGAATGTGAGATTACTTCACAGCATCAGTTTAAGTACCTTGGGGTTATACTGGACTCAAGACTCAAGTTCAAGGAACACTTGGAGAATGCGACGCGTAAAGCAAATAAAATATATAATGCGTTATTTAGAATGATGGCAAATAAAGGCTCTGTGCGTTCCAACCGACGATATTTAATAGCTAAGGTAATAAGTTCAGTTACCCTGTATGCGGCTCCAATATGGATACAGGCGCTAGAAATAAAATCATATTCTGACCATTTAACACAGAGCATAGGTTTTCAGCAATACTCGTGATAAGTGCTTTCCGAACCATTTCAAAGGACGCTGCTGAGGTATTAGCCAGTATGGCGCCGATTGGCATCCAAGAAGACGAATTCGTCAGAGACGTCTACCACAACAAAAAGAGAAGAGAGAATTAAAAGCATTGAAATGTGGCAGCAACGGTGCCAAACTTCATGCAAAGGACGGTGGAACTACCGACTGATTTCGGACATAAATTCGTGAATAGGTAGACAACATGGGGACCTGGATTACCACCTTACCCAAATACTGAGTGGGCATGGTTGCTTCAGAAGCTACCTATTCAAATATCGTCATGGCTTTAGTCCATGCTGTCCGACGTGTACAGAGTGTATAGAAGACTGAACACGTTTCTTTTATTGCCCTCGGTTTTCAATTATAAGGAAAAAGTTGAAAACCAGCCTGGGAGGTAGTTTCACGGTGGAAAATTTGACTGCACTTATGTGCGAGTCCTCTGTAAAGTGGAAAGCTGTTAGAGGTGCGGTAAACTTTATAAATAAATATAAAATTATGACAAAATTGAGACATTTAGAACAGATTAGGCTTCAGTCAGTCCGTGCAATAGAGGAGATTTAAACGCCTTCTTCTTTCCCATAAACTACTACTTTGTCCAGTGGTCCCGTGGGCGAAACATGAGGTGGGAGTAGGTAAGGTTTAGCGGATTAAAGTCCTGCACTCCGGCTTTCGATGCTTCCTCTTACTAAAAAAAATTACACGCATATGTACAATGTGTAGTGATCTCTAAAACGAGCTCTCATTTCCACATAATAAACTAAAAGATCTATATAAGTAAATATAACGAAATAAGAACTACGATTTCAGGGTATGTACCTTGAATGTTCGGTCCCTTAATCGGTAAGGTGCCGCTGCGTAGCTGGTTGATGCCCTCGTTAGAGTGAAGGCTGACATCACAACCGTCCAAGAAATGCGATAGACGGGACAAGGACTGAGGCGAGTAGGTCCTTGTGGCATTTTCTACAGTGGCCAAATATAGGAGCGCAAATTTGGTGTGGGATTCGGGGTGGGAGAGAGACTCTGTCGCCAAGTACTGTCATTCACCCCGGTGGATGAACGTCTAGCCACAATACCCATCAAAGCGAAGTTCTTCAACATATTGCTGATTTGCGCCCCCCCCCCCCCCGTCGGAAGAGAAGGACGATGTGATCAAAGATGTCTTCAATGAGCGCTTGGAGCGCACCTATGAGAGCTGCCCCACCACGATATCAAAATCGTGCTTGGCGACTTTAACGCCAGGGTGGGCGAAGAACATATCTTTGGCACTACGGTCAGTAAATTGAGCCTCCACGATGAAACATCCCCAAATGGATCGAAGTTGATCGACTTCACCGGGGCCCGAAATATGGTTATCTGTAGTACTAAATTCGAGACTACCCACAAACTTGCAAAAACTACTCCCCGATCTTGCATGAGTACTTGGGTAAGTCGCTTTCATTTAAATTAAAACGACGATGCTCTCTGGTAGGCTGGTAGATCAATTTTTTTTAAGTGTTTGATTGCAGGAATTTACCAAGGCGTTGGCCATTGGGCTTGGGTGTTTGCAAAGTTTAAAAATATATCTCATTCCGCTGTCCTTCCTTCTTCACCATAGGAATATCAAGATCTTTATGAATGTTTTCATTATGCGTATACCATGGTGAACCTGTGATTTTTGCAAGCATTTGGGATTGGAACCTTTGTACTATATTATATCAATATTGGTTGCACAGCTCGTACCCCATAGCTGAATGTCATACATCCAAATCGGTTTTATGATTGCATTATATAGCAGAACTTTGTTGTCTAAGCTAAGTTTAGAATTTTTGTTTAAAAGCCAATTTAGATTTGATGTATTCGCCGCGTGAGCCTTCGATCCAGGTGAATCCCAAGATAAGTTACTTGATTCGCTTGGAGGACTAGGATATTGTTTATTTTAACTGTTCGACACGTTACTAGTCTTGCTTGCATTTTTGCTCATTAACGCCAGTTGACTAGCCATTCTTCGACAAAAGTTAAGTGTTGCCCTAATACTCTTGACGTTTTGATGGAGCATTTGCTACGGCTTACTAAAGCTCTGTCATTCGTGAAAGTGGATGTCAATATGTTAATAGCTGTTGGAATGTCTGCTATATATATTATGTACAGAGTTGGACCTAGCACGCTACTCTGAGGTACACCAGCCCTTATTGCTCATCTTCTGATATGAAGTCTGCTACTTTAACTGTAAATTTCCTGTTTCTTAAATATGACTCCAAAGTTTTATGCAATTCGAAAGAAAGTTTATCGAACGCCAGCTGAACATAGCTGAACAGTACTCTCTGCGGTCGAACGCTTTCCTGATTTCATTGGTAATTTTATTTACTTGCTCTACAGTATCATGCTTAGCACGAAAACCGAATTGGGGCGTTGGTATTATATTATTTTGGTGGAGGAAGGGAGTCATCTTTGTTAATAAGACTTTTTCAAATGTGAGAGCGACTTATTGGTCTATAGCAGTGTTTTTCAATCTTTTTGATTTCGTTACCCCTTTACAGGTTGAAATATTCTGGCGATCCCCTTGTGTCATAGTAAGTCAAAGAAATAATTTAATTTTAATTAAAAGACTGCATACGTTAAGTAATACGTTTTTCCTATTTTGACAAATTTATCTATTATTCGCGCGGGTCATACTGCGTCGGCGACCGCGACGTTGCCACACCGCACGGCATAATTGTCGTTGCGGTAACAGCAACAGCTATGTTCTTTTGTTTCAACTCTCATCACTCAGTTAAGCGTAGTCGCCGATGAGTTCAGACGTCATTCTTTTGTTTTTTTCGCTTGCTGTGCGCGTTTATAAAATGGATAAATTTCTCAAAAGATCGCAGCCTTCAACATCTGGTACGAGTATCAACAGCGGTGGTGGTGAATCGAATCCGGAAAAATAGACATTACGATGACAGTTATTTGAAATACTGGTTTACAGTCATAAATAGTAAACCTCAATGTGTAATGCGATGTTTTATCACGTGAGAGTATGAAACCGTCAAAGCTTATGCGGCATCCCACAACCAAACATCAAAAAGAAGCTGATAAGCCGTTGGATTTCTTTGAACGAAAGTTGAAAGCTCTTAGTCAGCAGCAAAATTCTATAATTCAGGTAAGTAAGAAAATAATGAAAAAAGCGTGGGGTGCACTATAAATCAGCTCTTAAAAAGCGTCCCACCCTTTTTTCACAATAATACTATTTTTCTTTATTTATTTATTTTCCATATTAACAATTATTTTTGATTTTTTAGTTTACGTTATCGCCAAAGCGTGTTTTTTAGTTTTTTTATTCTATATTTTTACTGTTGGTGTTTATTTCTTTGCTATTTGCATACAACTTTTGATTTTACTTAATTTCGGTGAGCTATTTTCAGACATCCAGTGTCAACGAGTCAACATTATTAGCTACAAATTCGCATATCGAGTTGCTAAAGCAGGGAAACCTCATACAATTGCCGAAAATCTTACTTTGCCAGCGGCACTCGATATGATTGAAATTATGGTCAGTAAGCAGGAGGCAAACAAATTAAGAAAAATACCACTTTCTGACAATACTATTTCACGCAGAGCAAACGATATGACCAAGGATATAATCACGTTCTCGGAATTAAACAAACGCTTTCGTTAGTGTCTGTTAAAGAACTACTTTTTTATTTTTTTATCATTTACACTTCTTCTTCTTCTTAATTGGCGTAGACACCGCTTACGCGATTATAGCCGAGTTAACAACCGCGCGCCAGTCGTTTCTTCTTTTCGCTACGTGGCGCCAATTGGATATTCCAAGCGAAGCCAGGTCCTTCTCCACTTGGTCCTTCCAACGGAGTGGAGGTTTTCCTCTTCCTCTGCTTCCCCCGGCGGGTACTGCGTCGAATACTTTCAGAGCTGGAGTGTTTTCATCCTTCCGGACAACAAGACCTAGCCAGCGTAGCCGCTGTCTTTTAATTCGTTGAACTATGTCAATGTCATCGAATGCGATATTCGCCGTGGCCAACACGCAAAGGACCATAAATCTTTCGCAGAACTTTTCTCTCGAAAACTCGCAACGTCGACTCATCCGTTGTTGACATCGTCAAAGCCTCTGCACCATATAGAAGGACGGGAATTATGAGTGACTTATAGAGATTGGTTTTTGTTTGTCGAGAGAGGACTTTGCTTCTCAATTGCCTACTTAGTCCGAAGTAGCACCGGTTGGCAGGAGTTATCCTGCGTTGGAATTCTAGGCTGACATTGTTGGTGGTGTTTACGCTGGTTCCAAGATAGACGAAATTATCTACAACTTCAAAGTTATGACTGTCAACAGTGACGTGAGTGCCAAGTCGCAAGTGCGACGACTGTTTGTTTGATGACAGGAGATATTTCGTCTTGCCCTCGTTCACTGCCAGACCCATTTCTTTTGCTTCCTTGTCCAGTCTGGAGAGAGCAGAACTAACGGCGCGGGTGTTGAGGCCGATGATATCAATATCATCGGCATACGCCAGTAGTTGTACACTTTTGTAGAAGATGGTACCTTCTCTGTTGAGTTCTGCAGCTCGAACTATTTTCTCCAGAAGCAGGTTGAAAAAGTCGCACGATAGGGAATCGCCTTGTCTGAAACCTCGTTTGGTATCGAACGGCTCGGAGAGGTCCTTCCCGATCCTGACGGAGCTTTTCGTGTTGCTCAACGTCAGTTTACACAGCCGTATTAGTTTTGCGGGGATACCAAATTCAGACATCGCGGCATAAAGGCAGCTCCTTTTCGTGCTGTCGAAAGCAGCTTTGAAATCGACGAATAGGTGGTGAGTGTCGATTCTTCTTTCATGGGTCTTTTCCAAGATTTGACGCATGGTGAATATCTGGTCGGTTGTTGATTTACCAGGTCTGAAGCCACACTGATAAGGTCCAATCAGTTTGTTGACGGTGGGCTTTAATCTTTCATACAATACGCTCGATAGAACCTTGTACGCGATGTTGAGGAGGCTTATTCCACGGTAGTTGGCGCAGATTGTGGGGTCTTCTTTTTTATGGATTGGGCAGAGCACACTTAGATTCCAATCGTTGGGTATGCTTTCGTCCGACCATATTTTACAAAGAAGCTGATGCATGCTCCTTATCAGTTCTTCGCCGCCGTGTTTGAATAGCTCGGCCGGCAATCCGTCGGCTCCTGCCGCTTTCTTGTTCTTCAGGCGGGCAATGGCTATTCGAACTTCTTCATGGCCGGGTAATGGAACGTCTGCTCCATCGTCATCGATTGGGGAATCGGGTTCGCCTTCTTCTGGTGTTATGCGTTCATTGCCATTCAGCAGGCTGGAGAAGTGTTCCCTCCATAATCTAAGTATGCTCTGGGCATCGGTGGCCAGGTCACCTTTGGGGGTTCTACAGGAGTATGCTCCGGTCTTGAAACCTTCTGTAAGCCGCCGCATTTTTTCGTAAAATTTTCGAGCGTTACCCCTATCGGCCAGCTTATCAAGCTCTTCGTACTCACGCATTTCGGCCTCTTTCTTCTTCTGTCTGCAAATGCGTATCGTTTTCCTCTTCAAATCTCGGTATCTATCCCATTCCGCACGTGTTGTGGTCGATCGTAACGTTGCGAGGTAGGCAGCCTGTTTTCTCTCCGCTGCGACACGGCACTCCTCGTCGTACCAGCTGTTCTTTTGCACTTTCCGGAAACCAATGGTTTCGGTTGCAGCTGTACGTAAGGAGTTTGAAATGCCGTCCCACAGTTCCCTTATACCGAGTTGTTGACGAGTGCTCTCAGAGAGCAGGAGTGCAAGCCGAGTAGAGAATCGTTCGGCTGTCTGTTGTGATTGCAGCTTCTCGACGTCGAACCTTCCTTGTGTTTGTTGGCGTGCGTTTTTTGCTGCACAGAGGCGGGTGCGAATCTTAGCTGCAACAAGATAGTGGTCCGAGTCGATGTTGGCACCTCGGAGCGCGCACATCTAAAACACTGGAGACATGTCTTCCGTCTATCACAACATGATCGATCTGGTATTTGTGCGCTTTGAAACAGATGACAGTATTACGGAAGAAATCTTATTTTGCAAAGTACTTCCTGCAAACACTACTGGCCAATGTTTGTACGATATGTTTTTAGAAAGCACTTGCGACTACGATATTGATTGGAAAAAATGTATCACTATTTGAAACGATGGCGCTAAAGTTATGACTGGCAAAAATGGCAGACTCATTGCAAAATTAAAATCGATAATACCAAACATATCCTGGACACACTGTTTTCTTCATCGACAGGCTCTAGCTACTAAGGTAGTACCTTCTGATTTAAATGACGTGCTCTAAGAGGTAATAAAAATTGTGAATTCTATCAAGGGTAAAGCTTTGCAAACCCGGCTATTCAGAATCGTTTGTGAAGATATGGGCTCGCTTCATCAAAATCTCCTTTCTCACACAGAGGTCAGGTGGCTATCCAAAGGAAAGGTATTGACAAGAGTTCTGGAACTGAGAGCTGAATTGTTAATATTCTTACAAGATGCAAAATCAGAATATGCTTACCGTTTTTCTGGCCCTATTTGGCTCTTGAAATAAGCATTTTTGAACAAGAACCTTCAAGGAAGAGAAGAAAATATTTTAACAGCTAAAGATAAAGTAAAAGCATTTCACGCAAAACTTCGTTTGTGGTCGACCTCGCTGCAAAACAAAATGTTTGAGTCTTTTCCGTGTGTTCAGAAGATTGTTGAAGATAATGCATCAGACCAAAGTTTTGCAGTATTGGCTCATATTCCTTGCATGATACAAAGCTTGCATAATTTACAAGAGAAACTTTTGACATACTTTCCAGACTTGCACTCTGAGGCTCTGACGACGTATTTTGGATGAAAAGAAAACACCAAAATCCAGAGCTGGCAAGAGAAGCTCTTAAATTATTAGTGCCATTCGTCACTTCTTACTTGTGTGAACTGATATTTTCTTCAATGGTAGACATTAAAACTAAAAAGAGAAATGGACTGCATTTAGAAAATGATTTAATTACACTGGTTTACAGCAAAAATGTTCCATGAACGCTACCAATTGTATGTGGAATCGCTCGCTGATTTCGAAAATCGAATAAATTTTTTTTTATGGATACTTTTTTGAGATATTTGCAATTTACCGTTATTCGACTAAAAAAAGGTGTCTTCATTTAATCATGTGCATCTCACTGACCATTTGAGCAATCTTAGTGCAAATTATAGAAAATAAAAGTGAATGAAATTTCCTAAAAGTATTGTCTACTCCATTTTTCCATAGGCCCAATAATTCCTGAGAAATTGATTAATCACTTCGCGTTTTTAAATTTTTTTATGAAAAAATTAAAAAAAAATAAACTTTGGCAAAAAAAAAATTTTAAAACAAAAGACATTTTTTAAAATTTTTTTTGTTTTATTTAGGTATACAGGCAGATTTTCGAAGGGTAATTAGTTGCGGAAAATTCCTAATGCAAATAAATTTAATTCAAACATGCATACACACATATCTTGGTAAATTCATTAATTTTTTTAAGGCCAACATCAACAGCAGGTAGTATTTTATTTTCCCAGCTCGTTAATATGAGTAAGTTTAGGTAAGTTTTGTCTTTTTTTATTTTTTCGCGATCAAGCTATATATAAGGATAAATGCCCCTTGAAAGTTCATAATATCTGTAAGGCTCGCCGGTGCCAGTTTATAATTACAATATAAGAAACCGTGAGCTATTTTTAAAAATAAAATGAGTAAACGTAAGCGAGAATTTGAGTGTACCAACGATCCGGATATGTTCTGTTACATATGCGGTGAATATACTCTTGTATGGCATCGGAGGCAGTTTAGAGATTCGATCCAATCTATATATTCAAAATATTTTGGTATTGAGCCTAAAAATATTGATAAACCATGGACTCCGAATATTTTGTGTTCCTTGTGTCGAATAATATTGGTTCAACGGAAATCAGGATCAACAAAGTACGTATTAAAATTATGAAACTATGCTTCTTTTTATTTAATAAATTTATTGTACCAATGATATGGCGAGAACCTACATGCCACTCAGAAGATTGTTATATTTGTATGACTTGACTTTGCTTTGGAAAATCAAGAAAAGTGATTTATGCTAACGTACCTACCGTTTCATTGCCAGTTCTACATTCAGCTGAAGTTGCGTATCCAGTTTCGTTGTCAACAGCAGTATCTGAAAGATCATCTGAATATGGGAAATCAAGTTGTAATGAATTTTTAATGGAAAACGAGAGAAACGTTCTATCGCAAGCGCAACTAAACGATTGGATTAGAGATTTGGAATTATCCAAGGAAAAAGCTGAGCTACATGCCTCTCGTATGCAACAATTTCAATTCGGGTCACCCCATGTTAAGGTGACATATTATAGAAATTGTCACGAACCATTTGCCAAACACTATACGAAGGAAGACAATGTATGCTATTGCAAAGACATTCCAGGTTATTCAAAGAGTTTGGTCAACTATATGATTCCGAGGAGTGGCGATTGTTCATAGACAGCAATAAACTGAGCTTGAAGACCGTATTACTGCATAATGGCAACAAAAAGCCCTTGATCCCAATCGCGCATGCAGTACGAGGGCTGTCCGATAAATAACCGACCTCAACGTGAAGCTAGCGGCACATCTGAAAAAAAGTTTCTACTTCAAATTGTGCATATTATAATAGCTACTCGCCAAAATTTCAGAAATTTATCTTGCGCAATTATCTGTTGACAGTCATTTGTGTGAGCTGTAATTAAATTTTTATTTTTGAAAGGCAATACGCCTTGACAAATCAAAGATGAGTTGGACTCTGTGTATGGTGACTCTGCACCATCGTTTACCACCGTAAAATTTTGGGCAGCTGAATTTCAACGTGGTCGCAGGAGCTTGGAAGATGATGAACGTCCTGGGCGTCCAAAAACTGTAACCACTAACGATAACATCGCTAAAGTTCATCAATTGGTACTAGACGACCGCCGGATTAAAGTTGGGGAAATAGCTGAGATTATGAAGATGTCAAAAGAAACTGTTTGTCACATATTAAACCAAGATTTGGGCATGAGAAAGCTGTCCGCGTGTTGGGTGCCGCGTTTGCTTACGCTAGACCACAAACGTGCGCGCATGAACATTTCCAGCGCTCTGTTGGCTCAGTTTAGAGGCAATAAGACCGAGTTTTGGCGCCGATTGATAACTGTAGACGAAACTTGGATTCATCATTATACGCCCGAAACAAAAAACCAATCTAAACAGTGGATTGAAAAGGGGGAACCAGCCCCCAAAAAACCTAAAGCTGTGTATTCGGCTGGGAAAGTGATGGCGAGTGTTTTTTGGGACAGCCATGGAATTATTTTTATCGACTATCTTGAAAAAGGAAAAACTATAACAGGAGCATACTACGCATCATTATTGGACAAGCTAAAGGAAGAAATTTCGAAAAATCGCGCACATTTGTAAAAAAAGAAAGTCTTATTCCACCAAGACAACGCACCATCTCACACCTCAACAGTCGCCATGGCGAAAATCCACGAATTGCGGTTCGAACTGCTTGACCATCCACCGGATTCACCGGATCTAGCACCAAGCGACTTTTTTTTGTTTTCTCAACTTAAAACTGCGCTAGGCGGCCAGAGATTTTCGTCAAATGAGGAGGCAATCTCTTTCGTGAACTCGTATTTTGCAGACGAAGACGCCAAGTACTATTTGGAAGGGTTGCAGAGATGGGAGCATCGCTGGGAGAAGTGTGTGGAGTTACAAGGAGACTATGTAGAAAAATAAAAAAAAAAATTTGAAAAAGTCGCGTGCATCAGGTTAGGTCGGTTATTTATCGGACAGCCCTCGTAGATCAGAATATTTGGAAAAAAAATCTTGAGTAATTTTGAGGATCGACTGACAATTGAAGCATCTTCTGGACCAAGCTGTAAAAAAATTAACTACAACACGGACATCGACGTAAATGTGATGGCAATTAATACTAACTTGCTAGAAATGAAAGATGAAAGTAAATTTGAAGATGTTGCTTTTGATTTAAGAGGCTCAATGAACAGTTTTTTATATAGCAAGCATTTTAACCGTTGTAAGCGACTTCACCCACTGACTTCGGCTGCGCTACAAATATTGCACTTTGAACAATATTTATTGACAACAGAACTTTCACCCGAGATGTTGGATGAACTTGTAGAAACAGTTATAAGTTCTATGTCTGGTCAAAATGTATCAGAAACCAACGAGAGGATTGAACTGCAACATGGGGTGTATGAATTAGCCCCCACTGAATTAACCCCCACCGGGCAAAATGACTTAAGCCCCACCAATTTTACAACAAAATTAAAAATGGCTGAAAGTGGAGCTACAGTCATTTTCGTGGGGATTAATTCTTTTTTTTTTTAGTGGGGATTCTGTCATGTAAGAACCCCCACGTTTGGTGGGGCTTAATTCATTTTGGTTGGTGGGGATAAAAGCATTTTCGTGGGGCTTAATTCATTTTAATTCCGTGATCTTTTATAAAAATAAATCAAACAGTTAGCAACGTAATACTTTTCACAGAAGAATTATGAACACCGGGGTTTTGGACCGACCAGGGATATTTTTTTTCGAGCGCTCGATTGATGTTGTTTAGTTAATCAATAACAGAAATTGGTTTTTATGTTATTTTTATAAAAATATGAAAAACTTCACAATCACTTCACTTTAACAAAAATGGCAAGGTTATGTTCGAAATTATGGCACAGCTGTTGTAAATTCGAATGGCCACTATTGATTCATGCACTGATCGTTTTCTCTGTGAAAAGTATTAAAATCACTAATAGTGCACATTTCGTAAAAGGAGAAACCATAATTTTGTAAATTATAAAATAATAGAAGGGAATTTTTCCTTTTACGAAAGGTTAAAATCACAGTGTACATTTCGTAAAAGGAGAAACCATAAGAGAGTGTGGCAAACAATTTTAATAAATTTAAATGCCCTTTTTGTCGTCAAGATGTTGACGAATATTTACATATTTTTATTTAATTATTTTCCTTTTCTAACATTTTCATATTTTCATTTAATTCTTTTTTTTAAATATTACATACGTATGTATAATTAAATTTTTGTTAAAATTTTGATTTAAAAACTTGACGTTTAAAGCAAGCAAAATAAATTAAAAATGAAGTAAAGTGGGGCTAAAGTCATTTTCGTGGGGATTAATTCCTTTTTTTTTCGTGGGGATTCTGTCATGTAAGAACACCCACGTTTGGTGGGGCTTAATTCATTTCGATTGGTGGGGATAAAATCATTTTCGTGGGGTTTAATTCATTTTTTTTTTCGTGGGGATTCCGTCATTTTTGGTGGGGAAAGATTCACTAAGAAATTGGTGGGGCTTAAGTCATTTTGCCCGGTGGGGGTTAATTCAGTGGGGGCTAATTCATACACCCTGCAACATGTATTGAGCCATATTGCAATCGGTTATAAAGAGTTCTGCAGAAATACTTTGGCAGCTGAACATGGAAAAACTACACAATATTACTTCCAATACTGTGAGTTTATCAATTTATTCTTGCGATTTTCGAGAAGCATTCGGACTATATAGTAACTTCGAACTTTACCTGGATTCCATTTTCAACATGGCTGATCTATTTTTTGCATTAAACCAACCTAATTATGCACGGTGGTCTGCGTTGTATTTAAGTAATTTAATCAGATTAAAACAAGAAGATTTACTTTTGGTTACTGAGTTTCGACGAGGTGCCTTTGGAGTAAGACGCACGAAGGCAAATTTCGCTTGATCGCCAGTTGATTTAACGCTGGAACAGACCATTAACGCTGATGCCAGTAATCAATTGTCGAATACTCGTAATCTTCCCGCAGAATCCATATCTGCACGGCTAAGATGGGGCCTTAATCAGAGCATAAGGACAAAAATATTGACTGCCGTTAAAGAAAATGTTGGTTTAACGCAGAAAGATGATACATCATATTCTTTACAAAAAAGTAGAATAAAGAAGGATCAAAAGAATCTGCACAGCATTATTACAGCGATAAAAAATCTCATCAATCCATTTGATAGTAATATTGATAAAGAAGTTCTATTCAACATTTGTACTGGTAAATCAGCTTCTCCGGATATTACAAATTTTCTGCTCAATGTTAAATCAGAAGGAAGTAAACAAAAATCAAATTTTATTTCTGAATGCCAGTCAACCATCGGAAGATTTGAAAAGTCGATATCACGGAACAAAATTCTTAACTTTGCTTCCCAGGGAGCAACAAAAATTTTGAAAAAAGCTGTATTGAAAATGGAACGTGATATATTCGGTCGGCTACTAGTTATTAGTCTGGGAAAAAAAAATATAGAATACTGTTTAATATTTCCACTAGTTCCAATTCCTGCACTTTTCTCTTGTACCGGTGAAATGTTCAAAACGGACAAATCTGCATTGGCTAAAATATTAAAATCTGAAGTCCAAATTGTTCAACCGACACAAATTGACGTTGAAGTTGTTGATGGTTTTTACTTCCTGCATCTTATTGGATCTTCGATGCCACAAACTTTTGACAAAGTTGCTGAGTCTGACCTCATAAAACTGTGTTCAAGTGCTGCTAAGGAGATACACATAATTTTTGATCAGTATTTAACTCCTTCGATCAAAGATTCAGAGCGGCAAAACCGAAAAGCGTTTGAAGTTTCATATACAATCACAGGACCTCAACAATCTAGGCCTACTGATTTTCTTGGAAGTCTTAAAAATTATCACTTCAAAAACGCTTTGGTAAAGTTTTTAGCAAATTATTGGGAAAATGATCATTTGGTAACGGTAATACAAACAAAAAAAAAATTTTTTAACTATTGAGACACAATGCTACTTGTACCAATCGATAGCAAATCGTGTTGTTAAAACTGAAGAAATTAATTATGAGTGTTATCACGAAGAAGCGGATACGCGAATTATGTATCATATCAGTGAAGTTTTACCAACGTCAAAAATCTTTCTGATACTGATGTATTGATAATTCTGCTGGGCAACATGCATAAAGTTCCAGAAGCAGAAATTTGGTTAGCGGGCTTAGCAAGTAAAACTAAAAACAATAAAGATATTAGCTGCGTAAATTGTACTGAATTAGCAACAAAGTTAGGAGTCTCATTATTCCAAAGTTTACCGGCGTTCCACGCTTTTACAGGCTGTGACTATACTGCAGCTTTTTACAATAAAGGAAAAGTCAGGCCTTATAAAATTTTTTCAAAAAATGAAACTTATCAGAAAGTGTTTGCCTCATTGAAAGATAGTGCCGATCTTTTTATAGATGAAAAAATTGACGTGGTCCAAGAATTTACTGTTGTTATGTAAAATTGCACAAATGTTAATGATGCAAGATATCGCATTTTTCAAAAAATTATTCAGCCAATAAAAGTAACGAACAATTTTTGAGAAAAAATTAGAAGCTTTAATTCCAACACAATTCCACCTTGCTGGAAATCGTTGAAACAAAAAATTCTACGAACAATATACATATGTACGTAAATGCCATGTGGCTTAATGCTACTGATCCGTACTGTGCTCAGCTGCAACCCGAAAATTGTAGATGGTACGTAGATGACAAATTATTAAAACCAATAGAATTCCTTGGAGATCCGACGCCCTTGCAAGTTGATGACATTTTGCAGGCTACAATTGAAGAAAATGACGACGATAACTCTGAATTAGATTTCAATATTGCAAGTTCTGATGAATCAGATAATGATTAATTTTTTTGTATTATAGTAATTAATCACAATTTATGGATAAAAAATACTTTTATAACGTTTTATAAAAAAATATTTTTTCAACAATTAACTACTTAAATTATTTGCGTTTTTATTTCTTTAATATTAAATCTAATAATATATTTTATTTTTTAGTATTTAATATTTCTATTTTTAATTATTTAGTTGGTTTAATAAGTATGATGTAAGAAAATTTAAAAAGTAATTTAATATAAAGTAAAACTTGTTAATACACGTTAAACAAATTATGTTCTTTAATTGCAATAAATTTTAAAACATATTACAATATATTACAACTTTTTAAAGCTTATAATGCTATAACGTGGTAAGGTTCCAAAATAATTTTAAGTGGGGGTATACATATTCTTTGTCTTATACACACACAACTGAACTCACGCCTTTCTCTTTCTGGCAAGAGTCTTATGCGCAGCTGTTATTGTACATCCTTCTCTGCCGTACATATTAAAAGATATAGCGCTTGCAGTCACACTTTATTTTTACATGAAATTGTTGAAACTTTAGATCGTGTCAATCATTAGCTTTGCCACGATTTCCAAAAGCCAATCATATATCGTTGGATTCGTAATAAAATTCTGAATATTTACATATTTAATTTTTAAAGAAAAAGAATGAGGGCAAACACTACATCCGCTTACCTGTTTACACCTAGTTGACACGTATTGTTGCCTAAAAACAGGTAGTCAAACATTGTATGGCATTTTCTATATACTTTTTTCTTTAATTGAGACTAAATTTATAAAGGAAAATACTGACGGTAACCAAGAAAAAAAATGAAATTAATTAATTTTTAATTAAAAACAGTCTTGCCAAGATATAGACTGTCAATCATTTCTCATTTGATTAATCAATAAGTTTTATTATTAAAAAAAAATTATTTTATCACAGAAAATAATGAGGGATCCTCTACTATTACAGTTTTCTCACATACTCAATCAGTGAATATGAAGAGAAATAATATATGTACGGCGTATGATGCCATAGCATGTATGCGCAATCTGGGAATATTGAAGGAAAATAAGTTCTTTGATGTTCTGAACACAGTAAACCCGACAGACTGCAAACGACATCTGTGAAATATTAAAATACACACGCTCTCATGGACACAGTTATTTTGACAGCTGCATGACTACACAACTGCAGGCAGACAGTGTTCGCTCACGCCAACTTCAATATATTTTTATATTTGCCAACGACAGTAGGACGACAGTAGAATTGACAGTAGAGAGATGAGGTAGAGTGGTGATGCCACTAATATGTAAAATGTAAAATTATTCAAAGCTCTAACAAACCTGACGTTACTTTACAAGTCAAATATCAGAAGCATTACAAGTAAAATTCGCGAAGCCCAAATGTAGTAAATTTTACAACAAAAACGATTTCTTTCATAAACGCAGTCGTAAATTCCATAAGCGACCTCGCTTCATTCTTAAAAACAGAAACATGTCCCCGAACATGCCTTTGCCAACAAACATCGCGACGATGCCAAAAGCTAAAAATCATGCATGTTTCTACATACATATTGGGGTCCCGTTATTTACCAAATTGATTATTTTAGACGAGACGCCCCTAAACTTTTAGTTTCCCATCTAAAAAAAAATATCACACCATAAAGAGCTCTATAATTTTGAAAATTAATATATTTTTTTTAGATGGAAAACTAAATGTTTAGGGGGCATCTCGTCAAAAATAATCAATGCTTTTTCTTCAAAGCATTTCTCTTTATTTATTCTGGCATGAATTCAGTCGTTTTACATATATAATATTTTTGCCACTGCACGTGCTCAATTCTGCTAAATAGCAGCGACAACGGCGAATTCCTTCCTTTGATTCTATCGGCTCTGTTAGCCGCCAAATTGAACATCGTACGGAATTCAATTTGCACTTTTCTCTATACTTTACATTCTATGGCCTGACGCGCTTTTCAGACTGCATTGCAAACAACGGCAACTGCGCTATGGCGGTTTTGTTTACTGTTTGAATTTTTTAATTCGTAATATCTTTTGAATGGAAAGACCAATTTAAATAATTTAAAAAATATTTTATAGGAAGTTAAATGGTCTTGACCACAAAATAATTTATTTGGATAAGGATTAATATAAACACATAAATAGCATGGTTGGAATTTCATTAATGTTTAAAATGAAAAAAGTTGTTGTAGTGACATAACTACAATAGTTGGACATATACTACCGCGGAGTTTTTTGTAGACATTATGATGTTCTTCAATATTGTTGTACATTATTTTGTTCTATCGCTAATAGTTTCGGCAGCGCATTTGACGAAAGACATTTTAAGACTCATTTTTCTACACCTTATGTCAAATTGGAAGAATGTCGCATTCTATTGGTGAAAGAATTTTTTAAATCGGCCCAGTACTTTTTGAGCCTATTCATTACAAACATACAAAAATAGGTACAAATCTTTCCTCTTTATAATATTAGTGTAGATTAATATTGCGCTTCCGCCACAGCCGCAATTGCTTGGATGAATTTTATGGTAAGTTTCATACATAGTTTTTAGTTTTACAACATAAAATGTGTCTCCGATATCATACATACGTCAACATTGTCCGAGTTCAATATAATTTCGATTTCATTCTTATGTTTTTATAGATGTAGACATCTTTGGTATTAAAAAGATATTCTTCAAACTTACATAACGATTTTGTAAGGAAGTGTTGAATTCGTCTTGTTTGTTGAGTCTCTTTAAGATCTGTGATAAAATGCTCTTATTGGATATATTATTATTTGCTTTTAAAACATGAGCAAAAGCAGATTTTTTGCTAGCTACCTCTTTTTCAGCCGTTGAGAATCAACTTTATTTTCCAAAAATTTCTTTATGTCGGTGAACTTAAGCCTTATATTTTCGGCTTTTAGAGTATTCACTTCCAATGAAAGTTTTGAACACATTTGTTCCATTTCCTCTAGCTATTTTGGTAGTTCTTCGATTTTTGCCATCGAACATAAGTTATTTATCTTCTCTTATTCTTTTCTGGCGTAGACACCGCTTACGCGATTATAGCCGAGTCGACAACAGCGCGCCAGTCGTTTCTTTTTTTCGCTACGTGGCGCCAATTGAATATTCCAAGCGAAGGTCCTTCTCCACTTGGTCCTTCCAACGGAGTGGAGGTCTTCCTCTTCCTCTGCTTCACCCAGCGGGTACTGCGTCGAATACTTTCAGAGCTGGAGTGTTTTCATCGATCCGGACAACATGACCTAGCCAGCGTAGCCGCCGTCTTTTAATTCGCTGAACTATGTCAATGTCGTCGTATATCTCGTACAGCTCATCGTTCCATTGAATGCGATATTCGCCGTGGCCAATGCGCAAAGGACCATAAATCTTTCGCAGAACCTTTCTCTCGAAAACTCGTAACGTCGACTCATCAGTTGTTGTCATCGTCCAAGCCTCTGCACCATATAGCAGGACGGGAATTATGAGTGACTTATAGAGTTTGGTTTTTGTTTGTCAAGAGAGGACTTTGCTTCTCAATTGCCTACTTAGTCCGAAGTAGCACCTGTTGGCAAAAGTAATCCTGCGTTGCATTTCTAGGCTGACATTGTTGGTGCTGTTACGCTGGTTCCAAGATAGACGAAATTATCTACAACTTCAAAGTTATGACTGTCAACAGTGACGTGGGAGTCAAGTCGCGAGTGCGACGACTGTTTGTTTGATGACAGGAGATATTTCGTCTTGCCCTCGTTCACTGCCAGACCCATTTGCTTTGGTTCCTTGTCCAGTCTGGAGAACGCAGAACTAACGGCGCGGGTGTTGAGGCCGATGATATCAATATTATCGGCATACGCCAGTAGTTGTACACTCTTATAGAAGATGGTACCTTCTCTATTTAGTTCTGCAGCTCGAACTACTTTCCCCAGAAGCAGGTTGACAAAGTCGCACGATAGGGAATCGCCTTGTCTGAAACCTCGTTTGGAGAGGTCCTTTCCGATTCTGACGGAGCTTTTGGTATTGCTCTACGTCAGCTTACACAGCCGTATTATTTTTGCGGGGATACTAAATTCAGACATCTCGGCATAGAGGCCGATTCTGACGGAGCTTTTGGTATTGCTCTACGTCAGTTTACACAGCCGTATTATTTTTGCGGGGATACCAAATTCAGACATCTCGGCATAGAGGCAGCTCCTTTTCGTGCTGTCGAAAGCAGCTTTGAAATCGACGAATAAATGGTGCGTGTCGATTGTCCTATCACGGGTGTTTAAATGAGGTAAGCATCCACCCCCTCTACCCGGTAAAACTGGCGCATCCTAATACCAAAGCGCAATTCACCACAGCTGATGACACTACTACACAGCTCACCACACCTGTACCCCTACCCAATAAACAAAAAGGATGGACAACGGGATAGGAGACACAATTGGTTCTTCACAATTCGCACGTTAACATATGTTTACACAGCGCCGCGTCGACACCGTTCAACACAATTCGTCAGCTGAAGTTCGCCCATCAACATCAACATTCGCACACGAACAATTGGTTCTAAGCAATTCGTTCGATACACTGCGCCGCGATAACAGCTCACGCTATTCTACAGAAAACCATTTCACCGATCTTGTGCGCGTTAACTCGAATCCTCAACCATCCAGAGCGCTACATCATATTCGTTCTAAACAATTCGAGCCACACAAGCCGCACATTAAAATTCGCTTCGTATAGACACTGCTCCGCTACTCTACCGCGGTTAGACATTTCGACCTCCATCCGCGAGAACTCGATCGCCAGCTCCAGCAAATCGGAACAGGATTCTCGCCGCCGTGTTTGCTACTTATTTTTATTGCAATTATTAAATTGTGAAACATTTATATTATATTTCCGTTGGTGAGATTGTGAAATTACAAACAAAATTCATTTTTAATAAACATAAATTTCGTGTACTTTTATTCATGGTCCTTCGAACCTTAAAGAAAGGCACTATAGATTTTAGTTAAAAACTGTGGAAACCCAATAGCACGGTGGAGTGACTAATAATTAATAATAAATGTACATAAATGTGTAACATATACAACAAATAGACAAAAAAAAAGTGCAGTGGAGAAAAAAAAAACAAGCAAATAGAAGTGTGGTGACAAAAACACAAACTTAATAATGTATATAAAGATTCACGGTGGGTAAAGTAACAAACACAAAACAAAAAAAAAAACAAATTACATCGAAAATCAGACAGTAAAACAATTTCAACAAAAAAAAAACAGAAAAAAGTGCAGTGAACCACCAAAAATCGAAAAAATACAGTGACAATACATACCTTAGCAACAATTTAAAAGGTTTAAACAAACAAAAACCCACACATCGGCCGCGAAAGCAAGAAAAAACAATAAAATACTCAAAACATAAATCGGGCGCGAAATGTAAAAGCGCCTAAACAACGAAGCATACAAAAAACGAATCAAGCGGGCGCGAACAATTAAAACAAATATACAAAAAACAGCACAGGAAGATAGCCAGCTGGAACACAGAACGGGGCACAAAACGCAGACGGCAGGCAACCTATGCATTAACAAATTACTTATACCATACAGAGTACCAAGTGAGCGTATTATGTCCTTTATTTATTTGATAAATGCCTACAGCGTATAAAATTTTACCAAACACGGTAAAAGCCGAATCATTGTTTAAAATAATACATATGTACATATATATCGGAATACGCAAATGTAAAAATATTGCTTACTTAAAACATACCAAATTTCCAAAAATAAAGGAAAAATCAAATATTTATGTACTTGTTATAAAGTTCCGGCAGTACCCTTAATGCTCAAAGAGTAATAAGCAGGACTGCAGTGCATATTTACTTGCGTACGAACATCCATACATAAGAGCGCAAAAGAAAATAACTTTTTTCAATTCCGTTTCGCGCACTTCTTCTATTTGAAAATATAAAAACGTACCTTAAGCTTACGGCATAGAGAATCTAAATTTCTTTATATACCCTACACTGGGTACCAAATTATTAAAAATATAAATTATAATTAAACTTCAAAAAAAAGGTAATCGTAACTTTCCGTAAACATCTAAACGGAACGGTTACAAATTATAAAAATCACAAATTACGTTTATGGGAAGGAATACAAAAAAAGTCATTTTCACTAAAAATACATAAGTTTGTGGACACAACGATACAAAAAGCTCGGGTATATAAAAAATTATTAACTTGAACACTTATATGTATGTATGTATATGTATATCAAAACATACACAACTTGTAAGAATTATATAAAATATATACTATATTAACACATAAACATTAGTACATATTCAAAGGCCACATTGGCAATTATTCGGCAATACTTCTTGTTCTTTGGCAAACAAGAACAAGCAGGATTGTGTACAAAAAGCGAATTGATCTCTCTAACGAGCTCTCAATTGCTTAAGAACATAACTCAGAAATATATACTAACAAGTCGTGCATACTTAGGCACAAAGCGAATTGATCTCTTCAACGAGCTCTCAATTGCACAAAAACAAGTACATAAAAGCCAATTATTAGGGTGTGCCTATATACCTACATATATAGAAAATACTTAAAATTAGAATTGCGGCTTGAAAACAAAGCATATAAAATTAAAATAAAAAATAAAAATAAATTTAAATAGCAAGTGGCGGTGTTAATTGAAAAAAAAAATAATAATAATAACCCGTCTTTTACGAAAAAAAAAACGTTTATATACTTAAAAAAGTATTCATTTCAGAAACCTTTACTTCATTTTAAAAAATATTTCTATATACAACCAAAATAATGAACAATAACACAAATCAAAGTAAAACCTGGAGCTACACGCTCTAAATAGGTTGCTAGATTTATTTCAGAAAGTGACAGTTTAACAAGATACTGCACTAGATTTGCCTCCTCACCGATTCACGAAAACTCGGAATCGCTACTAGAAATCAAAAGTCAAAATCTTAAAAGTTTTTGGACTCGCCTCCAAGCGGTACATGACGCCATTGTAGAATCTGAAGATTCAGATCTACCACAAAATTATAAATTATCTGCTTACGCCATATACGAAAACTGCTTAGACCAGTTCGAAGAAACAAAAGCTATGATCTCCGATCAACTAAAGCTCATTAAAGCAATTGCATCTACTCCCCACTGTAGAGTAGAACTGCCACAAGAAGACAGTCAGAAGGCAAGTTCAGGCATCCAACTCGAATTGGCCGCTTGTGACACAGAAACCTTTTACGAAGGTTATGAAGAATGGCCGTCCTTCCGGGACATGTTCACGGCCGTGTACATAAACCATCCTCAATTATCACAAGCGCAAAAATTGTATCACCTCAGATACAAAACTAAAGGTCAAGCAGGCATAATAGTAAAACAGTTCACTCTTAATGACGATAATTTCAATTTGGCTTGGGAAGCTCTAAAAGCTAGATACGAAAATGAAAGAATGCTGGTCGATAAACAAGTAACGACACTACTAAACTTGCCTAAAATCAAGAAAGGAACTAGTGAAGAATTTGTAACACTACAATCCACTGTTTCTAATTGTTTGTCGATTCTGTCGACACAAAATATTCCCACAGACAGCTGGGACCCAATTCTGGTAAACATTTGCACCGCCGCATTACCAGAAAAGTCGTTACTTCTATGGGAGCAATCGCTCTCATCCCGAAAAAAGTGCCCAACGTGGTAACAAATGAAAGACTTCCTCACCACCCAATATGAAATTGCGGAAAGGTTAGAAGAAAATATAATCAAAACTAAGAACATGAAACACGACCAAAACCGAAGCTTCAATAGACCCCAAGTTAGTAGAAAAAACAATTTAAACAAACGCAATCACATAATGCAATCGTTCATATCTGAACAGAAAAAGCAAACGTCATGCGAACTATGTGAAAGAGGGCATAAACTTAAAACTTGTGAGAAGTTTAAAAAATTAAACATTAACGAAAGGAACAACTTTGTCTGGTCAAAAAGACTCTGTACAAACTGCTTGTCCCACTCACACAATCTTAATAATTGCAAAAGCAAATTTAATTGCTTACAGTGTCACAAAAGACACAATTCAATGCTTCATTACAGCAGATATCCCCTCTCATACCAAAAAAGCGCTCTTACAAAAAAACCACGGGTTTAATTGCAAAAGCAAATCTCGAAAGCCAAAATACGAAAAATTGCCAAGAGACACCATGTTGCTCAAAGGCACAAAAAGTTCAAACGCTGCACAGCGAAGCACAAAGTGGACTAGTTTCAGAACCAGTTTCCACCAGACCAACTCAGGTTGAGAACAAAAATTTTAATTCACAATTAAGTAAATCAAAAAAGTTAAAGAAACTTCCATTAGCAAACAATAGTACGACTATCACTAGAGCCACAATTTCCCTATACCTACTCCACAAATTGGTATAAAAACCAAAGTCAGAGTTACCTCTGACAGTCCAAACTAATTAAAGCACAAACAACTTTTTAGCCCCGCAAGATGGCTTTCGCCAATAATGAAAAAAAAAATCTGCACAAGTCCTAGAGCGGTGGCGGGCTACTAAACGCCAAATTAGTGCATACGTACTACACCATAAAATCCACAGTTGTATCAAAAAGTCGAAAAATCGACATTTTTATTACTTTTCAAAAATAAATAAAATCTCAAAAGGAAGTTAAGGGATCACCATAATCCCAATGCGATAAAGTGACGCACCTACACTTACAAAAAGCAGCGGTCGCCCTTGTCAAATCTATGCAAGCGCTCCTCATATGGGTGAGTTAGGGAAATCAGCTATACAAAGCATTAAACACTTATGAAGAATTCTGTACTGTACGAATTGAAGCCGTTCGCAATTCACGGCCATTCTCCCGCAAGATCCCTTACATATAACAGTTCTAACCACAATTTATGTTTTCAAAGGCGCACCCATTCAGGCCAAACCTGAGCCAGGCATGGAGTTGCGGTCCTTAATAAGCCAATCAAGAAAAAAAAATTATTGCAACAATCGCCAAAACTATAGAAAAGGCAAATAATAAATAAACCGCACAATAAAATGATAAAAGAAAAAATCGCATATATAATAAGTCGTCAGTAAAATTAAACAAACAAGCAAATTAAAGGTGTTTATCTCATGCAACTAGACGCATATTAGAATTCATATGAAACGAAAGACTGTTTTCTACATAAAGGTGCAAATAAGGAGCAATTCTCCAGCACTAAATATCCGATGATCGCCATCTAACTCCACCAACAGTAAGCCGAATTACATGTCTCAGATTATATATATAAAATTAGGCAAAATATTCGCCTAGGGGGCCCAAGATGTTTAAATGAGGTAAGCATCCACCCCCTCTACCCGGTAAAACTGGCGCATCCTAATACCAAAGCGCAATTCACCACAGCTGATGACACTACTACACAGCTCACCACACCTGTACCCCTACCCAATAAACAAAAAGGATGGACAACGGGATAGGAGACACAATTGGTTCTTCACAATTCGCACGTTAACATATGTTTACACAGCGCCGCGTCGACACCGTTCAACACAATTCGTCAGCTGAAGTTCGCCCATCAACATCAACATTCGCACACGAACAATTGGTTCTAAGCAATTCGTTTGATACACTGCGCCGTGATAACAACTCACGCTATTCTACAGGAAACAATTTCACCGATCTTGTGCGCGTTAACTCGAATCCTCAACCATCCAGAGCGCTACATCATATTCGTTCTAAACAATTCGAGCCACACAAGCCGCACATTAAAATTCGCTTCGTATAGACACTGCTCCGCTACTCTACCGCGATTAGACCTTTCGACCTCCATCCGCGAAAACTCGATCGCCAGCTCCAGCAAATCGGAACAGGATTCTCGCCGCCGTGTTTGCTACTTATTTTTATTGCAATTATTAAATTGTGAAACATTTATATTATATTTCCGTTGGTGAGATTGTGAAAATACAAACAAAATTCATTTTTAATAAACATAAATTTCGTATACTTTTATTCAACGGGTCTTTTCTAAAATTTGGCGCATGGTGAATATCTGGTCGGTTGTTGATTTTACAGGTCTAAAGCCACACTGTTAAGGTCCAATCAGTTTGTTGACGGTGGCCTTTCACACAATATGCTCGACAGAACCTTGTACGCGATGTTGAGGAGGCTTATCTCACGGTAGTTGGCGCAGACTGTGGGGTCTCCTTTTTTATGGATTGGGCATATCACACTTATATTCCAATCGTTGGGCATGCTTTCGTCCGACCATATTTTGCAAAGAAGCTGATGCATGCTCCTTATCAATTCTTCGCCGCCGTGTTTGAATAGCTCGGCCGGCAATCCAAGGGCCCCCGCCGCTTTGTTGTTCTTCAGGCGGGTAATTGTATTCGAACTTCTTCATGGTCGGGCAATGGAACGTCTGCTCTACCGCCATCGATTGGGGAATCGGATTCGCCTTCTCCTGGCGTTGTACGTTCACTGCCATTTAGCAGGCTGGAGAAGTGTTCCCTCCATAATTTAAGTATGCTTTGAGCATCGGTGACTAGATCACGTTTGGGGGTTCTACAGGAGTATGCTCCGGTCTTGAAACCTTCTGTAAGTCGCCGGATCTTTTCGAGCATTACCCCTGGCCAGCTTATCAAGCTCTTCGTACTCTCGCATTTAGGCCTCTTTCTTTTTGGAACGAAGTTCCTTACGGCCGGCTTGGAGAAGATAGGGATTTTGCTGCGGGACCTAACTGAAAAAAAGTGATAGTAAAACCGTAAGAAATAACCCGTAAGAAGTAACCCATTAGAAAAAGACTGTAAGATCGCTAGTTATAACCTACCTTTAGGTTTTGCAAAATTGTGTATGCAAATTAGTTTTGGGTGAGAATTGTGCTTGTGTGCGCACTAAGTACGTTTATGGGGAGTTGAATTGTTGAAAAAGTTTACGTTGCGCTTTTGTGAATAAGCTTTAGAGCTTTGAAAGTGTCATTGTGTGGCCATATTCTTTCAATTCGTTTTACTTAAAAAGTATAATTAATTGAAAACAATACATATTGGAACGAAGTTCCTTACGGCAGGCTTGGAAGAGATAGGGATTTTGCCGCGGGATCTAACTGAAAAAAGTGATAGTAAAACCGTAAGAAAGAGACTGTAAGCTCTTCGAGCTCAAAAAGCTATTTATAAGTATCTTTGTTTGAGGCCCAGGATCTTAGGCCCCTGTCACAAAGACTCCAGAAAGCGTTTTGTTTCCGGTATAGAAAAAATTAATGAAATGATGACGCTTCCCTCTTTATCTCATCTTTATCGACTTCCAAGAGGCGTTCAATACACTTCATAATCTGGAATGCATTCGGTAATAGAGTGGTCCCCTTAAAAATAATTGATTTAATAAGACGGTCTACTCTGATGTGGGTTATTCGGACAACAACCATGCCTACTTCCCATACAGCACAATTTTAAATTCCCCTTGATTCGTTCAGTTTCCATTACAAAAATCAAGTAGCTATGAATATAACTGGATACAACTTTGCACAATTAATATCTTTAGTGTATGCCACCTTATGACCAAGAATTGTTTAAATCCAATCAAAACTGTTCAAGCCCCCAGGAAACCGCATATTTAGACCCCGGTACCTATTTTCAGATTTTGTTATGTATTCTTGTAATGTTAAAATAATAAAAAAATTATATTAAAAATATTAATTTACATTTTTTACTTAAAATTTCTGAATCTAGACTTAAATATTCCCTTAACATCGTATTGGACGGAACGGGAGAAATAAGCTAGGGTCAAAGTAGAAGTTTCGAAGACCTAGACTATATGGAGACATTATATGTTTAATAACACACATCTTTGCAAAAAGAAACCCATCAATGGGGCAAGAAACTGCAGCGAAAGTAAGCCTCGGCTAAATCAAAGAAATGCGTATAAACACCACCTATACCCAAAACTTCCAAGTCGATTGTAGAGAACTCGGAAATGTGAAATTCTTTTAGTTTGAAATGTCGTCCCACAGTTCCCTTATACCGAGTTGTTGACGAGTGCTCTCAGAGAGCAGGAGTGCAAGCCGAGTAGAAAATCGTTCGGTTGTCTGTTGTGATTGCAGCTTCTCAACGTCGAACCTTCCTTGTGTTTGTTGGCGTGCGTTTTTTGCTGCACAGAGGCGGCTGCAACAATATAGTGGTCCGAGTCGATGTTAGGACCTCGGAGTGCATGCACATCTAAAACACTGGGGACGTGTCTTCCGTTTATCACTATATGATCGATCTAGTTGGTTGTTTTTCGATCCGGAGACTGCCAGCTAGCTTGATGAATCTTCTTATGCTGGAATCTAGTACTACAGATAACTATATTTCGGGCACCGGCGAAGTCGATCAGCCTTAACCCATTTGGGGATGTTTCCTCGTGGAGGCTGAATTTACCGACCGTAGGCCCAAATATACCTTCTTTGCCCACCCTGGCGTTGAAGTCGCCAAGCACGATTTTGCCATCGTGGTGGGGGTAGCTCTCATAAGTGCGCTCCAAGCACTCATAAAAAGCATTTTTGGTCACAACGTTCTTCTCTTCGGTCGGGTCGTGGGCGCAAATCAGTGATATGTTGAAGAACCTTGCTTTGATGCGAATTGTGGCTAGACATTCATTCACCGGGATGAATGATAGTACTCGGCGACGGAGTCTCTCTCCCAGCACTAATCTCGTCAGGTGATGTCAGCCTTTATTTTCATCAGGACCTCAACCAGCTGGGCAGCGGCACCTTGAAAATTAAGGTACCGAACATTCCAGGTGCATGCCCTCAAATCATAGTCCTTATTTCGTTTGCTATGGTCGTCATCAAAAGGGGGGTCTCTCATCCGAGGCTATCGTTTAGTTTTCATTGGTACTGTGTTTTACGTGGCGGGTCCCAAACCCAGCGCACAACCCTATGCCTATCGCCTTCTCACTTTAGCTCGCCTTCAAGCGGATGTTCTTGGGCTATCCAGAGTGTACTTGGTCAAAGACCGGAAGTCGTGAGCTGCTTGAGTCGTATGTAAAAGAATCGTTTCTGGCCAGTCCCAAGTGAATGGCGATCAGAGAACTTTCCTCACTTGCGTGAACTTCTACATATGACTCCATCCCTCTAAAATTAAAAATGTAAAACAATGAAATATAAATGAATTAGTTAAGTTCAAATGTATTTGATGAAACGTTTTGTAATGTCGAGCATGATGGTATTATTTTCAATGGAAAATTATTAAAAATAATGGAAAATGTTTTAAAAAATGCTAATTTTGAAGCGCTCTCACATTGGAATCGGACATCCCTTAATCCCTGCCCTGCTCGCTGCTTCTGCACTCCAATACACCTGAATACTGCGTTTTGGATTCTCCGTTTGATGAGCAGATTTTGTTAATTTGCTGTCTTTTTCCACCAAAATTATATAATTTTTTTAGCACGCACAATTAAACACTCTTTTAACAAGCAGAGTTGCCAAATAATTTGTACCAATCAAAAACATTTGCTCGCGAAAAAAAAAAATTACAACTAAGCCATTTTCTACATTATGAACGTTTCGGTACCAGACATTTGATTTCGCACACACAATTTAATGGAACTTCTTTGTTGAATAATTTTACTCATCACAAAAGGCGTCAAATGCACTTTATTTACCCTAGAAAGACAAGAGGATGGATGGAGTCATGTGTAGAAGTTCACGCAAGTGAGGAAAGTTCTCTGATCGCCATTCACTTGGGAGTGGCCAGAAACGATTCTTTTACATATGACTCAAGCAGCTCACGACTTCCGGTCTTTGACCAAGTATCCTCTGGGTAGCCTAAGAACATCCGTTTGAAGGCGAGCTAAAGTGAGAAGGCGAAGTATCCCCTACTTAGGGTTGTGCGCTGGGTTTGGGACCCGCCACGTATAAAAAACACCCCCAATGAAAAAGTGTAAACAGCCTCGGATGAGAGACCCCCCTTTTGATGACGACCATGGCAAACGAAATAAGGACTATGATTTGAGGGCATGCACCTGGAATGTCCGGTCCCTTAATTGGGAAGGTGCCGCTGCCCAGCTGGTAGATGTCCTCGTAAAGATAAAGGCTGACATCACCGCCGTCTAAGAAATGCGATGGACGGGACAAGGACAGAGACGAGTAGGTCCTTGTGACATTTACTACAGTGGCCATATAAAGGAGCGCAAGTTTGTTGTTGGATTCGTGATGGGAGAGAGACTCCGTCGCCGAGTACTATCATTCACTCCGAAGAATGAACGTCTAGCCGCAATCCGCATCAAAGCGAGGTTCTTCAACATATCGCTGATTTGCGCCCACGCCCCGACGGAAGAGAAGGACGATGTGACCAAAGATGCTTTTTATGAGTGCTTGGAGCGCACTTATGAGAGATGCCCCCGCCACGATGTCAAAATCGTGCTTGGCGACTTCAACGCCAGGGTGGGCAAAGAAGGTATCTTTGGCACTACGGTCGGTAAATTCAGCCTTCACGAGGAAACATCCCCAAATGGGTTGAGGCTGATCGACTTCGCCGGGGCCCGAAATATGGTTATCTGTAGTACTAGATTCCAGCATAAGAAGATACATCAAGCTACCTGGCTGTCTCCGGATCGAAAAACCACCAACCAGATCGATCATGTTGTGATAGACGGAAGACACGTCTCCAGTGTTTTAGATGTGCGTGCGCTCCGAGGTCCTAACATCGACTCGGACCACTATCTTGTTGCAGCCAAGATTCGCACCCGCCTCTGTGCAGCGAAAAACGCACGAAAACAAACACAAGGAAAGTTCGACGTCGAAAAGCTGCAATCACAACAGACAGCCGAACGATTTTCTACTCGGCTTGCACTCCTGCTCTCTGAGAGCACTCGTCAACAACTCGGTATAAGGGAACTGTGGGACGGTATTTCAAACTCCTTACGTACAGCTGCAACCGAAACCATTGGTTTTCGGAAAGTGCAAAAGAACAGCTGGTACGACGAGGAGTGCCGTGTCGCAGCGGAGAGAAAACAGGCTGCCTACCTCGCAACGTTACGATCGACCACAACACGTGCGGGATGGGATAGATACCGAGAGTTGAAGAGGGAAGCGAGACGCATTTGCAGACAGAAGAAGAAAGAGGCCGAAATGCGTGAGTACGAACAGCTTGATAAGCTGGCCGACAGGGGTAATGCTCGAAAATTCTACGAAAAAATGCGGCGACTTACAGAAGGTTTCAAGACCGGAGCATACTCCTGTAGAACCCCCAAAGGTGATCTAGCCACCGATGCCCAGAGCATACTTAGATTATGGAGGGAACACTTCTCCAGCCTGCTGAATGGCAGTGAACACATAGCACCAGGAGAAGGCGAACCCGATTCCCCAATCGATGACGATGGAGCAGACGTTCCATTGCCCGGCCATGACGAAGTTCGAATAGCAGTTGCCCGCCTGAAGAACAACAAAGCGGCAGGGGCCGACGGATTGCCGGCCGAGCTATTCAAACACGGCGGCGAAGAACTGATAAGGAGCATGCATCAGCTTCTTTGCAAAATATGGTCGGATGAGAGCATGCCCAACGATTGGAATTTAAGTGTGCCATGCCCAATCCATAAAAAAGGAGACCCCACAATCTGCGCCAACTACCGTGGGATTAGCCTCCTCAACATCGCGTACAAGGTTCTATCGAGCGTATTGTGTGAAAGATTAAAGCCCACCGTCAACAAACTGATTGGACCTTATCAGTGTGGCTTCAGACCTGGTAAATCAACAACCGACCAGATATTCACCATGCGCCAAATCTTGGAAAAGACCCGTGAAAGGAGGATCGACACTCACCACCTATTCGTCGATTTCAAAGCTGCTTTCGACAGCACGAAAAGGAGCTGCCTTTATGCCGCGATGTCTGAATTTGGTATCCCCGCAAAACTAATACGGCTGTGTAAACTGACGTTGAGCAACACGAAAAGCTCCGTCAGGATCGGGAAGGACCTCTCCGAGCCGTTCGATACCAAACGAGGTTTCAGACAAGGCGACTCCATATCGTGCGACTTTTTCAATCTGCTGCTGGAGAAAATTATTAGAGCTGCAGAACTGAATCGAGCAGGTACAATCTTTTATAAGAGTGTACAGCTGCTGGCGTATGCCGATGATATTGATATCATCGGTCTCAACACCCGCGCCGTTAGTTCTGCTCTCTCCAGACTGAACAAGGAAGCAACGCAAATGGGTCTGGTAGTGAACGAGGGCAAGACGAAATATCTCCTGTCATCAAACAAACAGTCGTCGCACTCGCGACTTGGCACTCACGTCACTGTTGACAGTCATAACTTTGAAGTTGTAGATAATTTCGTCTATTTAGGAACCAGCATTAACACCACCAACAATGTCAGCCTAGAAATCCAACGCAGGATTACTCTTGCCAACAGGTGCTACTTCGGACTGAGTAGGCAATTGAAAAGCAAAGTCCTCTCTCGACGAACAAAAACCAAACTCTATAAGTCGCTCATAATTCCCGTCCTGCTATATGGTGCAGAGGCTTGGACGATGACAACAACCGATGAGTCGACGTTGCGAGTTTTCGAGAGAAAAGTTCTGCGGAAGATTTATGGTCCTTTGCGCGTTGGCCACGGCGAATACCGCATCCGATGGAACGATGAGCTGTACGAGATATACGACGACATTGACATAGTTCAGCGAATTAAAAGACAGCGGCTACGCTGGCTAGGTCATGTTGTCCGGATGGATGAAAACATCGACGCAGTACCCGCCGCGGGAAGCAGAGGAAGAGGAAGACCTCCACTCCGGTGGAAGGACCAAGTGGAGAAGGACCTGGCCTCGCTTGGAATATCCAATTGGCGCCACGTAGCGAAGAGAAGAAACGATTGGCGCGCTGTTGTTGACTCGGCTATAATGGCGTAAGCGGTGTCTACGCCAGTGAAGAAGAAGAAGAAAGAAGAAGAAGAAAGACAAGAGTGTACTAAACGCTAATGATTATTTTGATCTAATATTTAGCACAGTCAGTCATACCGACCTAAAAAAAATTATTTCGAGCTTACTTATTTAGATATACCCACTATTATACTTTATGTTCATAAAATCTGTACCTTACATAATGCTCTATATAAGTTCTTATATTGAGTATATGAGTACTATTATCCAGTTCTGCTGTTATCTTAAAAAATTAGAGAAAACTAATACACATTTCTTAAAGACTGTAGATTGTGAAGCATATTTTTCTCGCAAGCATATACACTAGTCAGAAAAAGTTTGCGTACAAAATTTCCAGCATATTTGAATGGCTCATTATGAATTTTAACACAAACAAACTTTAATTTTTATGGTTGCATTATAAAATTACAATATCATAGAAGATATTTTAGAAATTTGAAACCATCATAAAATGTGCCAAGCTTTTTTTTTTTAACAATTATTAAAAAGTTGGCAACATCGTCGCAGAAAAAGTTTGCGTACAAAATAAAACAAGGGGAATCCCAATAGTTTTTTCTGGGAAAGTCGCACTAAAACTAGTTACATCAGATTTGTTCAAATCAAATAAACTATTTTACTGAAATTTTAAACAATAAAAGAAAATTTTGTGAAATGGGCAGAAAAAGAAAACCAACCAGCCGCGGTGAAAGAGAAATAATTGTAAAATTATGGAAAGAAGGTAAAACTCTTCGCGAAATCGGTCAGACGGTGGGCAGAGCACACTCCTCGATTCAAAGAGTGATCGAAATGTACAAATCGATGGGTTCTACCGCCACAAAGCTTCGTTCAGGGCGTCCCCCTAAACTAAGCCACCGTGAAAAGCGCTACGTTCTTAAGGAATTACAAAAAAATCCAAAGGTGAAGGCTTCAGATATTGCCAGAGATGTTAAAATAAGGTTCCAGAAAACAATTTGCAGTGACACCGTATGCAAAATTTTCAAAAAAGCCGGTTATCGGAGCCGAGTCGCACGAAAGAAGCCATTCATATCATTGACCAACAGGCTAAAACGAGTTGCATTTGCTAACGACCACATTAATAAGCCGCCTGAGTTCTGGAAACGCGTTATTTTCTCAGATGAAAGCAAGTTTTGTATATTTGGAATAAAAGGACGAAAGCTTGTTTGGAGAAAACCCGGAACTGCACTCAATAAAGAAAATCTCGCGGCGACCGTGAAACACGGTGGTGGTGGCGTGATGGTGTGGGGGTGTATGTCCAGTGAAGGAGTGGGTAATATCCAGTTTATTGAGTCAACAATGGATAAAAGAGTTTATTTGGACATTCTTAAGGCGAATTTAAAGCAAAGCGCAGTTAAATTGGGATTGGAAGACAGGTATTTGTTTCAACAAGACAATGACCCCAAGCACACTGCAGAAATTGTTAAGCTCTGGCTCCTCTACAATGTGCCCAAACAACTACATACGCCCCCTCAATCACCAGATCTCAACCCCATTGAGCACATATGGGATTTATTAGAGCGTCGAATCCGCCAACACCACATTTCTTCGAAGGAGATGCTAAAAAATGTTATCCTTGAGGAATGGAGCAAAATCACATCGGAGGAGACATCAAATCTCGTAAATTCAATGCCAAAACGACTAAGAGAGGTCCTACAACGCAAAGGGTACCCAACTAGTTACTAGAAACTGTCATTTTCATATAAAATACATTTTTGTAATTTTTTTATTTTCTTGTACGCAAACTTTTTCTGAAGTGAATTTTGTCTATATTTGATTTCATTCTTGTTTTTACCCTAATTTATATCCAACAGTATTAAAATGTTATGTATACTAAAACTGAATTCCAACAAGTAAATAAAAAAGAAAATTTGTTCGAATTTTTTGTTATTTCTGGAAGTTTTTTAATAATTAGGAAGCATATGAGTCTTGTACGCAAACTTTTTCTGACTAGTGTACATATATTCACTTAAGGCTCAATGTGTGTGTGACCACAAACTAGTAATTCGTCATATGATATTGGGGTATCCCGGTAGTGTTCACGACGCTAGAATATACAACAATTGCGAGCTGTCCACACACGCCACTGAAATGCTAACAGTATCAGAGTGGTTGCTGCAGACAGTAAATATAAATTAACTTCGAGCCTTATTACTCCTTTTAGAATAAACGCAACGGAAGGCACCTTGAATCAACGAATTCTGTTCAACAGAACGTTCAGCCAGTACCGAATAAGAATTGAGCATTGCTTTGGTTTATTGAAAGAACGTTTTAATAGCTTGAAAGAACTCAAAATTCAAATAAAGAGTGATAATTCGGTAAAGTTTGCATGCCGGTGGATATTAGTTTGTGCGGTATTGCACAATATTATATTAAAAGAAAACAACGGTAGTTTTGATGTTGACGAAGAAAGCATTAGTGAAAACAGTGAAACCGACGAGCCTGGGGATCAAAACTTACCAACAGTTGAAGGTGCATCTAAGCGCCTTTCATTGTTATCACTAATGGAAACTTAAAAATAAAGTAATTAAAATCCATTAATATATGCTTTGCCTATTAACATTTAGTTACATTCAAATATATGTATTTTGCTACGAGATCTTTTAAAATTGCGAAAAAAGTACCATGTGAAATCTCTTAAAGTTTCACATTTATTTTGATTTTAACTTTAACTCTATTTCAAACATTTTAATGCGTTCTTCACTAGCAAGTTTCAGTTTTTCAATTTCCAGTTTGGTTTGATTTTCTGATTCAGTTTCAATTCCTTTCATTTCTAATTGATTATTCAGTTCAATTCTTTTCAACTCGACCTCATTCTTTTCTTTTTCTTTTTCTAATTTTATTTTCTTAATTTCTAACTCCAACCTTTTCTCCTGAATAAAAATCAATTTATTTAACGGGGATTCACCCTTTCTTTTTGGTTTTTTTGTTGAACTTCTAAAGTCCAACGAACTTTGTGGGGTAGAAGTTCCCGCGGCGGCGGCACTGCAGTCGCTACTTTTAGGTAATATTGGGTCAACTAAATCCTCACAATCGGGCGCACACAAGTCGTAGGAATCGATGGTATGATTTAACGAACTATCAGCACAAGGGGAATCAGTCAGTACTTCAATGCTGTCAGTGCTTTCAAAAATTACTCCGGGATTTACATTTTTGCGTTTCCCGAAGATAACTTCCAGTAAGTCAAAGTTGGGACAAGTTTTGTTGACATGCGCTGATACGCTTGACTCGTCACCAATAGCGACTAGTCCCAGACCCGCGGCAACGTACGAAGCTTTGAGATACATCATTTTGGTTTTCATAGCTACGCAAAGGACAGATTGAAGTGCCGGTGTATTTTGCTGCAATTTTTCGTAAAACCTTTGGGAGGTCGGTTTCTGGAAGATATGCGTAAATTCGTGTTAAAACAAACATATGTATGTACCTAAACATTTTCACTTTTCTAAAACCCTTACTTCAAAAGATTCTGGACTATCTTTAATTGCGTCGGATACTGCTTGCAACAGCTGCAGGGACTGCGACTCTGTCCAGCAATGGGACGGTTTCAGCCGTAGGCCCTTTTGCTTTAACTTTTTATCCTGAAATATAAAACGACTAGCTGACCCGGCAAATAGATTTTTTTTTTCATTTCAAAAATTACACCGGTATTGGTTTTAATAGAATATGAACGATTTTTCCTAATTTCATTGTGTATACTTTAACAAAATTTTTACAAATCTTTCTTTTGTAAACATTGAACGGGCAGGTTTTCGATATGATCCAAACATTCAATATATCGCATCTGTTCAAATCGGTCAGATGTCAGTAGTTTGTTAATATTGCAATGCAGTCAAATTTAAAAATGAACTGCCAAGGTTAAGTTGCGCCGGGGGAAAGACGATGCATTCCATGTATAATACCGAGGCATCTCCGAGTAAAGCAATGTTCTCGCGAACGGATCACTGGCGCAAGTTGCAAAGAAACTTGTTAAAGTGGTTGCTGGTGGTATTTCCGTTCGCTGTACTATGTTCTCTGCGTTGAAATAAACTCGCTGGCCATTCTCCAAATGAGCTGACAGATGCACAACAGTAGGATGGCGTTCATGAAATGCAAATGAAAATTTTCTCCAGATTGCTTCATTGCAGTTCACATATCTGCCCATTTGAAATTTGCTAATTTCATCTCGTTCAACGCCAATAACCGCCATATTGCTTCCTTTGGTGACATATTTGCAAACATACTTAATTGATTTTATTGAACTGCAATACTCAACATTTATATGTGTTTTGAATGCCTTAGACAAAATTGGCGAATATGGAACGATCCATGTGTTATCAACCACGAAATTCTTTCCTTTCAATTGAGTGATGAAAGTTCTGCCATTGTCAGCGGGTGAGCGACGCCGATAGAGAGGGTATCCGTCATTTCCAGTTTGAGTTTCCGAAATAAAAGCACGGGGACAGCGTTTTTTGCATTTACTGTCCGACATACAAACCGAAGATGGATCGTGTTCTCCGCATGACCCATGAACCATATTGGCCATCACCACTTCGTGCAACTCTGGATCTATTTCAACATCAGGAATTTCGGCGGAAATGATGTCATCAATTTGGTCAGGTGTAATTTTCTCCACCATCCAAAGAAGAATGTGTGCGTGGGGCAAACCGCTCTTCTGCCACTCCAATGAGTACATTCAGCATCGAACAGTGCCATATATACGTTGTTTCGTAATAAAGTCCATCAAACATCTGAGTTTTTGTTTAAACACGCGTGCTGTAACATCGTGGCGATCGCTTGGTGATTGACCGGGATGCAATAGATTCGTAATGTCTGGCCATTTTGGATTGCAAGTTAATGTAACAAACAAATCCGGCCGTCCACTACGTGCGCAATGTAAGTCATCGCATCCTGGGAGTACTCATGCATGTGTCTAGGACTGCCAATGTATGTCGATGGCAAAATATAGAGTCGACCAATATCTGTAATATCCGCATCACCATTCATTGCATCTCTTAAGTGAATATACTCTTCAGATCGCAACTTCGACTGATTGTATTGCATGTAATTAAGTCGTTCTGTCTCAACTTTAACATACATGTCAACTGCATACTGTTGAAATAACCGTCCATATCTCAGTAAATGGTTGTCATAGTTTTGGCGAATCATCACTCGATATGCGTAAAACTTCATTCAACTGACTTTTTTATTTGTCTCGACACCTAAAAGCTTAAATTACCTATATGAAGTAGCAAACAAAAATTTTTTTTTACTAACCATTCACCGGATTTATCATCTTATATCTTAAGTGATATCTGTCTTCTCTACGGCAGAACATGAGCGGATATTGCATTGCGTCGTAAGACCGATGTGTCTCACTTATCCGTTTTAGTGCGTTTTGATTTCTACGTTTGATAACAATATCACGCGACTGCAAATTTTCTCCAACAACAACAACTGATATTTCGCTAACTGTAGGTGCATTATATTGTCTTTCATGTGACCCTGTTGGCCTTTTGTCCGCTTGTATGATTATAATATGATCATCTGTTGGCATACGTTCCAACGAAATCGTAAACAGTTTAATGAGGCCATTGTGTTCGTGTAACATTTGCTGCAATTGTTCGATTATTTCTCTTTTCGTTGTATTGAAGATAGCACAACGCCGATTTACTTCATCATGTGAATCTCCCAGAAAGTAAATTTGGAGATATTTGTGTTCTTGATCTGGATGCGGCAACCGCGATCCAGCGAGATGAAACATTTGCCCATGAACGTGTATAATTGGAGGAAAGCTCTGTAGTTTCTGTCGAATATTGTTTGGCAAAAATACCTTAAACGTTGGATTGTTGTTTTGTTCATTTACAATTTGCTTTAAGAAATGGCTCGAGTGAGGAGATTCACCGTAAAGCAGCTGGAACAATGGCTGTGGTGGTGGAAGCAATTCTGGCAACGGTTCATTTTTAAATTTGACTGCATTGCAATCTTGACAAACTACTGACATCTGACCGATTTGAACAAATGCGCTATATTGAATGTTTGGATCATATCGAAAACCTGCCCGTTCAAAGTTCACAAAAGAAAGATGTTGCCGCTGTTGTCGTCGAATAATCGCATGTTGTGATCTTACTTCATCACTTTGGCGAGCACGAACTTCCTTTCTTCTCGATCGTTGTTGCTGATTGTGAACTTCCCTTCTTCTCAATCGTTCTTGCTGATTGTATGTTTGGTTGACATCTTCTAACTGGTGCGTGCTACTCTCCAGCAGTCTATTTCGTGGTGATACCCTCTCAATAACACTTTCCCTTTGACGTGCTCTGCTATTTCGTGTCCTCCTTGCGGCCTGGGAACTCCGAGAAGTGTTACCATACGTACTGATTCTTGACATCGTAACAAATATCTAATTGGAAATGATCATTCATTTGCATAAAGTTCATATAAGGTTTTACGGACCAATAACTTACCTTTGAAAACTCCAAAACTGAATGAATTAAACTAAGGAAGCAGATCAATTGAATGATAAATTCCAATGTACATAAATCGGTATTCGCCAACGCTCTAAATCACTTTCACTAAATAACTCACTTTTTAAAACATAATATATCAATATATCAGTAAAGCAAGGCGCATTTTTATTGCCCTCTAAGTTTTGCGTGTTTGATTGCAAAGCAAAATTGACGTTTAATTTAATTTGTGTTTGTTTCATAAAACTGCCATTTCCATAAACCAAAAATTGCACGTAACACAACCAAAATTACCATATAACCGCTGCAGCAAGAACAACCAAAATGTCGTGCTAGGTGGATAATGAGATAAATATATGGTGGATTAACAACCAAAATAATTAAAGATTGTAAGGGAGGGACCACGTCCCCTTTTTCGATAACGCCAAGCTTTATGGGTGAGAATGGTGTTGTTTCCTATAGCTCTATACCAATTTTCATGTTCCTACCTTAAACACTTTTGAAGATATTCACCTTGAAAAGTTCAGTTTGTATGGGAGGTGCCACGCCCCCTTTTCCGATTACTCCTTCTTTTATGTGTAAGAAGGCTTTTGATACCATATAGGTCTATACCAATTTTCAGGTCCCTACCTTGAACCCTTTCAGATATTTTGCTTAAAAAATTTTGTTTGTATGGGAGGTACCACGCCCCCTTATTCGATAGCCCCCGGTTTTATAAGTGAGAGTGGTGTTGTTATCCTGTAGCTCTGTACCAATTTTCATGTTCCTACCTTAAACACTTTTGAAGATATTCGACTTGAAAAATTCAATTTGTATGGGAGGTACCACGCCCCCTTAATATTTTATTCTGATTTTAAGACATGACCTGCGCCTGGTAATAACAAACAAATCCCCCAAAGGAAGTATTTCATTTGGTTCAGCCGTTTTCGAGTTTTAGCGTTACAACTATACACCATTTCATTTTTATATATATAGATTTCATTTTTATATATATAGATTGCAGCAATTCAATAAAATTTATGTTCCGAGTTTCATTCTTACCTTTTCCATTTTAATTTTCACAATAATATTCATCAGCTGGTCGTTTGGAAGGGTTGCTTTTGCAATATCGGATTCGGCATTTCTAATAGTGCGGAAAAGTTGCCTTAGTACTTCCTGATTCCAATGCAACTTTTTTGTTTTGAGATCGGATTACATCTTCAACCCCAACTCCGCTCTTGAAATTTCGGGAATTCGCCTAAAATCGTGAAATTGTCTACCTAGCGCCTGAAATACGCATCTCATAGCAAAATGTATAAAGCAAAAGTTATTTGTCACGCCATTTGCTACCGAAATGGTATAAGTGATCATGGCCGTAGGACGAACCGTTCCCGAGGTACGAGCGAAAAGGCGGCGCGCCACAGCGCAAGGTGAAAACCCACCGCGTGGAGGTGGCTGCTCTTCGGGTTCCTCCCAAGCCCAACCCAACAACAACAACTGATATTTCGCTAACTGTAGGTGCATTATATTGTCTTTCATGTGACCCTGTTGGCCTTTTGTCCGCTTGTATGATTATAATATGATCATCTGTTGGCATACGTTCCAACGAAATCGTAAACAGTTTAATGAGGCCATTGTGTTCGTGTAACATTTGCTGCAATTGTTCGATTATTTCTCTTTTCGTTGTATTGAAGATAGCACAACGCCGATTTACTTCATCATGTGAATCTCCCAGAAAGTAAATTTGGAGATATTTGTGTTCTTGATCTGGATGCGGCAACCGCGATCCAGCGAGATGAAACATTTGCCCATGAACGTGTATAATTGGAGGAAAGCTCTGTAGTTTCTGTCGAATATTGTTTGGCAAAAATACCTTAAACGTTGGATTATTGTTTTGTTCATTTACAATTTGCTTTAAGAAATGGCTTGAGTGAGGAGATTCACCGTAAAGCAGCTGGAACAATGGCTGTGGTGGTGGAAGCAATTCTGGCAACGGTTCATTTTTAAATTTGACTGCATTGCAATCTTGACAAACTACTGACATCTGACCGATTTGAACAGATGCGCTATATTGAATGTTTGGATCATATCGAAAACCTGCCCGTTCAAAGTTCACAAAAGAAAAATGTTGCCGCTGTTGTCGTCGAATAATCGCATGTTGTGATCTTACTTCATCACTTTGGCGAGCACGAACTTCCTTTCTTCTCGATCGTTGTTGCTGATTGTGAACTTCCCTTCTTCTCAATCGTTCTTGCTGATTGTATGTTTTGGACATCTTCTAACTGGTGCGTGCTACTCTCCAGCAGTCTATTTCGTGGTGATACCCTCTCAATAACACTTTCCCTTTGACGTGCTCTGCTATTTCGTGTCCTCCTTGCGGCCTGGGAACTCCGAGAAGTGTTACCATACGTACTGATTCTTGACATCGTAACAAATATCTAATTGGAAATGATCATTCATTTGCATAAAGTTCATATAAGGTTTTACGGACCAATAACTTACCTTTGAAAACTCCAAAACTGAATGAATTAAACTAAGGAAGCAGATCAATTGAATGATAAATTCCAATGTACATAAATCGGTATTCGCCAACGCTCTAAATCACTTTCACTAAATAACTCACTTTTTAAAACAAAATATATCAATATATCAGTAAAGCAAGGCGCATTTTTATTGCCCTCTAAGTTTTGCGTGTTTGATTGCAAAGCAAAATTGACGTTTAATTTAATTTGTGTTTGTTTCATAAAACTGCCATTTCCATAAACCAAAAATAGCACGTAACACAACCAAAATTACCATATAACCGCTGCAGCAAGAACAACCAAAATGTCGTGCTAGGTGGATAATGAGATAAATATATGGTGGATTAACAACCAAAATAATTAAAGATTGTAAGGGAGGTACCACGTCCCCTTTTTTGATAACGCCAAGCTTTATGGGTGAGAATGGTGTTGTTTCCTATAGCTCTATACCAATTTTCATGTTCCTACCTTAAACACTTTTGAAGATATTCACCTTGAAAAGTTCAGTTTGTATGGGAGGTGCCACGCCCCCCTTTCCGATTACTCCTTCTTTTATGTGTAAGAAGGCTTTTGATACCATATAGGTCTATACCAATTTTCAGGTCCCTACCTTGAACCCTTTCAGATATTTTGCTTAAAAAATTTTGTTTGTATGGGAGGTACCACGCCCCCTTATTCGATAGCCCCCGGTTTTATAGGTGAGAGTGGTGTTGTTATCCTGTAGCTCTGTACCAATTTTCATGTTCCTACCTTAAACACTTTTGAAGATATTCGACTTGAAAAATTCAATTTGTATGGGAGGTACCACGCCCCCTTAATATTTTATTCTGATTTTAAGACATGACCTGCGCCTGGTAATAACAAACAAATCCCCCAAAGGAAGTATTTCATTTGGTTCAGCCGTTTTCGAGTTTTAGCGTTACAACTATACACCATTTCATTTTTATATATATAGATTTCATTTTTATATATATAGATTGCAGCAATTCAATAAAATTTATGTTCCGAGTTTCATTCTTACCTTTTCCATTTTAATTTTCACAATAATATTCATCAGCTGGTCGTTTGGAAGGGTTGCTTTTGCAATATCGGATTCGGCATTTCTAATAGTGCGGAAAAGTTGCCTTAGTACTTCCTGATTCCAATGCAACTTTTTTGTTTTGAGATCGGATTACATCTTCAACCCCAACTCCGCTCTTGAAATTTCGGGAATTCGCCTAAAATCGTGAAATTGTCTACCTAGCGCCTGAAATACGCATCTCATAGCAAAATGTATAAAGCAAAAGTTATTTGTCACGTCATTTGCGTCATGGCCGTAGGACGAACCGTTCCCGAGGTACGACCGAAAAGGCGGCGCGCCACAGCGCAAGGTGAAAACCCACCGCGTGGAGGTGGCTGCTCTTCGGGTTCCTCCCAAGCCCAACCCAACCAACCAACCATATGTCTGGCTTTTTTTAGTCTGAATCTGTGTCAAATTTATTGATAAAATCAGATTTTGGCACTTATTGCCTAGATTTCAGTGTAGAGCATATAAAACGATCACGAGATTGGGGGCCAATAACTTCAGAAGATGCCTCTTTCACCAGTTTGAATGGATGAATCGACAATCTTGCGCAGTTTAGCAGGTAAGTATCTCGACCTTTGAATTGCAGCATAGAGATGGCGAGAGCCATCTTTGATTGAACTGTTGAATCTTATTGAGAACCACAAAGGTGAGTAAACTGTAAGTATGTACTTGACCAAAATATTTATTTCCTTTGCTGGTTTGTCAGTAGAAATGTATAATCTCAGAATTCTATTTGCACAGGTGAGCCAGCGAGATTTGCACATGTTACCTGGATGCATCGACGCTAAATCTGAGGAACATTGACCGGAAATAACAGCTTCTGATATTTTATAGAGATAAGCTTGGTCTGTGCTAAGTTGGGTCGGATTAATAACCTCAGAAAGTAATTGGCAGGATGGAAAACTTTCAAATTTGACAACAGGCAACTTCTCACAATCAGGGAGCAGTTTACCTATGTCGCCAGAGAATGTATTTGGACTCTTTGAGACACCATCTTTGTGTTCGAAAAGAGCACGAAATGGAAGTTCGTTGAAATATAGAAGACAAACAATCCACTGTAATGGCCTACCTATTCTTTCTTCTAGTTTCCGAGTGATTCCACCTTTCCAACCTGTGTTCGTGCTGGTGCCATCAGCACCGACAACTTCTAGATGTTCCACATCAACTGAATTGTCTTGTAAATGTTGCCACATAGCTTGCGTCTCATGCTCACCTGACCCGGAAGGAGAGGTGACGTGGCCAAAGTAATGACAACCAGGTTCCGCTAAAAGAGAAATATGTTCCTCTTTGACAGTGTCGCGGTAGTACTTTTCACCTTCGCTGACTTGTGTAAGTGTATTGTCTTTGCGGCCGTCAAAATACAGCCCATATACATAGTCAATACTTTCGGTGTTTTGGAGCTTAACTCCAACACTTTTTTTGCCCGACTAATCTTGCATTTGTCAGTGACAAAGCTAGCCTGGTCCTCTGTTATCAAACCTGCTTTTTTGGCATCCAGAAACGCAGATGAAACAATCAAGGCCGCTGCTCTATCACTTACTCCAAATCTTTGGGCAGCTAAAGCAGTGTGTTCTAATACTAGTGTGTTTTGTTTGGTTTTAGAGGATGGAAGAGAAAATTTATCATCAGCATCGTTTTTGGAAGAATCCATGTGCGACGCACCTACATTGTTGTCGTCTATATGAGAGTCTGGCTGATCTGAATGGTCACGTGTTCTAGCTGATACTTTTCTGGTAAGTGTTGATGTTGAATGACGTTTTGAAAGCTTTTCTTTACGTTCATTTTTCTTTGTAATCTTTTTTGTTTCAGGTAGATCAACACTTCCAATGCGACCAATTCTTCTGGTTCTCTGGTCCAAGAGAAATGGTTGTTCATTGATAGGAACTTTCCTTTCCTTTTGACAGGTGCAAGAAGAAAAATAAATGCATTTACAAGCAGCGATGTCAAATAATTTTCCGACAGAAGAGACAAAGTCGTCTCTTTTAGAGCTCAAACCTATTGGGTTCCTTAAAAACATTTGTTTAATAGTCAGACATTTCTTATGGTATGTGGTGAGCATTTGTACAACTCTGGTGTGTGAAACTATCGGAATAGATGACTTTTTGAAAGTATGTATTTTCAACCTTTTTTGCAACTATTTCTGTAACCTCTTTACTCCTAGGTTCAGAGTTGTCGCCTCGGAGTCGCCCTATACGAAATCTTTCAAACTGATAACACAAAAGAACATCTTGGTAAGTAGGTAACTGGGACTCAGAGAGATTGTACGGATATATGCCAAACACAGGACATTTCTGTCTAAATTTAAATTTAGATACAGACATTTGGAGTTCTGTGTTCTGTTGAGAGAATATATGTGATAGCACTCGGCGAAATCAACGGGAAGAGTGAAGGAACTCGACGAAAAAATATTTATGTGGAGACCAGTCCGAACGTGTCGTATGGCGTAGGTGAATAAATGTGAGTGATAGCACTCGGCGAAATCACCGACAAGAGTGAAGGATCTCGATGAAAAAATATTTTTGTGGAGACCTATCCGAACGTGTCCTTTGGCGTAGGTGAATGAATGTGAGTGATAGCACTCGGCGAAATCAACGTCAAGAAGTGCGGCCGCAAGCCGATTTTCACCTTGCGCTGTGGCGCGGCGCATTTTCGCTCGTATCTTGGGAACGGTTCGTCCTACGGCCATGATCACTTATACCATTTCGGTAGCAAATGACGTGACAAATAACTTTTGTTTGATACATTTTGCCATGAGATGCGTATTTCAGGCGCTAGGTAGACAATTTCACGATTTTAGGCGAATTTCCGAAATTTCAAGGCCGGAGTTGGGGTTGAAGATGCAATCCGATCTCAAAACAAAAAGTTGCATTGGAATCAGGAAGTACTACGGCAACTTTTCCGCACTATTAGAACCACCCTAGTGCGTAATGTGTTTAAATGAATTTCCATATAAGTTGCTGCCAGATTTTTACGCATTCGTAAATATAAGTACACGGTTTAAGAGGTTTACGGGGCTTTTACACGTTTAAACGAATACCCCTTATATATTTATTTATTATATTTTTTACACCGTAAAGATAATGTCGTAACGTTTTCAAAGCCCATACAATAGCAAGGAGCTCTCGTTCATGGCGTAATTTTTCGTTTTGTTTGCCTATACATATCTGTGCACTTTAACTGGACAAATTCTTATACCCGTTTGTGAAACCAAATAACCCAAAAACTCAACTTCGGTTTCGTAATACTCTCATTCCCACTTTTCCCAACTTGTCTAAGATTCCATCGATGCTAGTTAAATGTGAGTTTTCGTCGGGTGTATAAATATCGTAATTATGTCATCAGCGTAAAAGGTACAACACGTTCTGATGTCTTCACGCAGGACGTCGTCTATCGCTCTCTGAAATATACTTGGCGCATTTTTGAAACCAAAGGGCAGCCTAGAAAACTCATACTTTACATTGTTAAGGCTAAACGCAGTTTTTTTCTATCTTCTTTGCACATAACAATCTGATGGAAACCAGATTTTAAATCTAAGGTGCCAAAATATTTTTAATCCTCCAAATTGACTAAAATTATAGTTGTGTCCGGTATTGTATACCGATCAGGAAATGCTTGTCCGTTAATTTTCCTATAATCGATTACCCTAATCTAAGCCATTTTTGGATACAACATAGACGGAGGAATTATATGGAGAGCATGATTCTCTAATTATACCGTCTCTGAGAAACATTTTAATTTCGTTATTAATGAACAGCGCAACCGAAACCCGATACGATAACTTTGTCTATAAATTGAATCATGTGTGTGAATACGAATCCTAGTCTTAACATTGGTGTTAAATTGGAGTGCTATATTTGGGTAAGAAATTGCATTTATTTGTGTGGAAAACATGCGGAAATTTAGTTTTAATGTGAAATGGAACAGGGTCTTATTTGCTTTGGTTGTATGGGAGATGCTTTAGTTTCTCTTTAACGCTACGGTAAAATAAGTATCCATTTTCGGTATCAACATTTGTCTCAATTTCTCTAAGAAAATAGTATCAAATGATACCATCAAATGTACTTAAGTTAGGAAGTAAATAAAATGTTAAGGTATGATCGAGAATAAAATTTGTCCCATTGATAGACTTTAACTTGAAGAGTTTACTTACATATGCTTTTGATGCCATGCTGAAACGAAAAGATTTTAACATAGTTCTTAGAAGTTCCCGTGTCGATAAAAAGGCGTAGTCGACCGCTTTTGGAAGTTTCAGTTATAAACGGCAGGAGCGACTTTAGTTTAAAAAAATAATTTTTTCAACTTGTTTCGTATCGCTATCAACGTGTAGTTATTAGTATCATCATTAAGGCAACTTTCAGCATAATCTCTGAATTTATCGCATGAAAATACTCTTCATTATTTCCTTCACAATTTACTTGATCGAAGATTTCTTTTTCAGGTAGAAAGTTAACTTTTTGCATTTTATTTAATACTAAATTGCCTAGTAATTTTGACTGCTTTTGAATTTCAATTAGAAAAATAGAAATTTAAATGACATACTCGTACATAGCTTCCTATATTTTTTTTTTTTTCTACAACATGTATGTAAATGGATTAGTTAATCATTGTTGTTGCCCTTCTCTTCTAATATGTGTGATATATTGCCGAAAAGCAGCCATTTTGACTGCTTAGAAAAATCAGTTCGACTCTGAATTGGAATCACATGATAACATGTTCAATAACAAAAATTATTGTTATTGTTATTCGTACTTGTTATTCGAATCTTTATGCCAAGCCTGGTCTCGTGCTTTGTTCCCTTCAGGTCTGCTTTTCGCACTTCCAGTCGTTCTAACAGGTTGTTCAGTTGACAAAATAACAGAAGAGAACTTTTGGAAAAGATAAGAAAAATAGGTGAAGAGTGTTACGATATAGAATCAAAAGCAATGAGGTGGGAACTATCATCCGAAGATAATTCGGATCATATTCAAAGTGAGACATCTGATGCTGAAGAGAGCAATGAAGAGGTGACCACTAATGATGAAAATAAAGGCTGGAAGGCTACCATCTACGTGTATTATCAAGGGTGTGCCAGGACCAATAGGCTACGCCAAACGAATGGTCATAATATGGTAAATAATCTTGTCAGTGCTTTCTCGTTGATAATAAATGATTATATAATATTATGAAACATATAAAAAAGTGCACAGAAGAATCCTGCCGAATTTGGGATTACGATTGGACAACTACATTGCCGGAAATACTTTCTTTTATTAGCATTTTATATGCTCGTGCAGCATATGAAGCAAAAAAATTTAAAACTAAGTTATTTATGGTCAGTCAAGTAGGGGCCAGAATTTTTCAGAAAAACTATGTCCCGAGATATGTTCAAGCAAATTCTACGATTTATTCGTTTCGACAAACGGACTGAAATAAGTACACACATCCGAACAATGAATTGAATTGGTTTCGGAAATGTGGGACAAATTTATTGAAAACAGTCAAACTTGCTATGAGCCAGGGCAAAACATAATAGTTGACGAACAATTATTTCCAACAAAAGCTAAATGCAAGCTTATACAATATATGCCTAATGAACCGAATAAATTTGGCATCAAATCCTGGCTTGCATCAGACATTATTAGCAAGTACGTTTTGCTTACTTGGGGAAAGGTGAACAACGACCATCGTCAATGCTTCTAAGCGAATACGTTGTTATGAAACTCGTCGATTCATATACAGGATGTGGAAGAAGTTTTACGAACGAAAACTTTTTTACGAGCATGTCACTAGCGACGAAATTATTGGTCAAAAAAAAACTGCATTAGCTGAAACTATTATAGGATATAAAAGAGAATTACCCAAAGCAGCTAAGCAATGGAAGATAACATGCCTCGTTTTTCCACTGTCTTTTTTAGATCAGAAAATTGTGTCCATTCTAAAATTTTTCTTTGTATAAATTGATAAGAGTAGTAGAAAAATTCTGCAATAAATGCTTGGATGCTTTATAAAGAAGTGACTGGAATACAAATAAAACGAAAGCAGTTCCTATTTGAATTAACACAACATCTAATAGCCGTTTACAGAACTGAAAGAGGGAAACAATCATCACATCAGTATACCAAGCTCCCGTCTTTCTAGTGTTAGGGTTGTCTGATTTGAGGAGGATTGCTCGCAAGCTGTGGGTCATTATTTGTTTGTTAATTATGAGAGTTAATTGTTTGTCAACTTTGTCACATTATTCGGCAATTTACATCCATTGTCTTAACACGCTAAGTTCGTTCTCTATAACATACAATGGTCTTTTTGTCGGAGTACGATTGATCCAACCTTGCATTGATTGCTTGAAAATTAAGCACTGTATTGAACGACGAAAGAGTAGAATTAGCAGATTCAGTAATCTTGTTTCGAAATATTCCCGTTGCAATGCAGAATTTATCAGAACCCTCTTTATAATAATTCATTGCAAACTGCGTAGCGGTCACCATGCGGGATATGATACGAATCGCCTTTAAATTCAGGCAGCGACTTAATTACATAGGTGCAAGATAGCATTATTATAAGCAACTCAACTCAGGTCAATAGATACCGGATCATAAGTTCGAACGGTGAAGGACGTTAATCGATTCAATTGTAAAGTTAATTGATCAAACCGATCGGCAGTCCGCTCAGTAGCAGTGCTAACTATTTCATGTTGAAAAACTCTTAAATTTTCTTTTTTATAAGCTTCAAATTGTAGTTTGTTGCTAATATCAGGAATTATAAATGTTTTAAGAATCAAATTTACTTTTAAAAGTGGAGAAAAAGTAAATTAGTCAATGGGATATGCGAACAATGAAAGATACCATTTTAGTAAGCCAAATCGAGGATTATAACTCTCTATGCAAAGTATAGGCCCAGGTTATTGATTTTAGTTAATTTAATTACTTTTATTCGGATATAAAACTCTGAGCATGTAGAATGAAATGTTTTCGAAGAATTGTATTATACGGATATTTAACATTTTCCTTTTTTATGATTTTTTAGAGAAGCGAAAACTTTTTTGTTTAAATTAAATCATTTTTATTATTTTTCGCACTTTTTACGATTTTTTCACAATTTTTTTAACTATAAAATATTTTTTTTTAAAACACAAACCTAGTACTTTAGTGATATTGATTTATTACTTACAAGTTTTCCTGAGAATTTTAATATAATTATTAATCCTGTTCTTTCCGCAGAATAAGTGGTCTTCTTTAATAACATTGAATAAGATTAGACATTTTTAAGAAGCCCCACGTTGGGTCCCAATTACTAAAAATGGATTTATACTTTCACAATGATGTTACTCGCTTTATAACTTATTGCTTAATGATTTCTAACATTCGTCGTCGACCTGACCTGACTAACTTTTTTTTGTTTCACGGGGAAAATCGATCGATGTTGGCCAGTCAGCGAACGCCATGCACAAACCGCACATATTGAGAATTCAGTGCAAGAACAGACTTAGCGCAGATGATAGCATTAACCTTTGTGTCATATTTTATTAATCCTCCTTTAACTTCCATATAATTCAATAGTTAAGAAAATAATAGGCTTAAAACTTCGACACATACATAAGTTCGTCGATACAGCACGTTCACCAATTGGTGTGTGTGTGTATTAGGGTGGGTCGATTCCGGACTTTTTCGATTCGGGATTTCTAATAGTGCGGAAAAGTTGCCTTAGTATTTCCTGATTCCAATGCAACTTTTTGTTTTGAGATCGGATTACATCTTCAACCCCAACTCCGCTCTTGAAATTTCGGGAATTCGCCTAAAATCGTGAAATTGTCTACCTAGCGCCTGAAATACGCATCTCATGGCAAAATGTATAAAGCAAAAGTTATTTGTCACGTCATTTGCTACCGAAATAGTATATGTGATCATGGCCATAGGACGAACCGTTCCCGAGGTACGAGCGAAAAGGCGGCGCGCCACAGCGCAAGGTGAAAATTGTTGCAGCTCTCAGCTCTCAGAACCCACCGCGTGGAGGTGGCTGCTCTTCGGGTTCCTCCCAAGCCCAACCCAACCAACCAACCATATGTCTGGCTTTTTTTAGTCTGAATCTGTGTCAAATTTATTGATAAAATCAGATTTTGGCACTTGTTGCCTAGATTTCAGTGTAGAGCGTATAAAACGATCACGAGATTGGGGGCCAATAACTTCAGAAGATGCCTCTTTCAACAGTTTGAATGGATGAATCGACAATCTTGCGCAGTTTAGCAGGTAAGTATCTCGACCTTTGAATTGCAGCATAGAGATGGCGAGAGCCATCTTTGATTGAACTGTTGAATCTTATTGAGAACCACAAAGGTGAGTAAACTGTAAGTATGTACTTGACCAAAATATTTATTTCCTTTGCTGGTTTGTCAGTAGAAATGTATAATCTCAGAATTCTATTTGCACAGGTGAGCCAGCGAGATTTGCACATGTTACCTGGATGCATCGACGCTAAATCTGAGGAACATTGACCGGAAATAACAGCTTCTGATATTTTATAGAGATAAGCTTGGTCTGTGCTAAGTTGGGTCGGATTAATAACCTCAGAAAGTAATTGGCAGGATGGAAAACTTTCAAATTTGACAACAGGCAACTTCTCACAATCAGGGAGCAGTTTACCTATGTCGCCAGAGAATGTATTTGGACTCTTTGAGACACCATCTATGTGTTCGAAAAGAGCACGAAATGGAAGTTCGTTGAAATATAGAAGACAAACAACCCACTGTAATGGCCTACCTATTCTTTCTTCTAGTTTCCGAGTGATTCCACCTTTCCAACCTGTGTTCGTGCTGGTGCCATCAGCACCGACAACTTCTAGATGTTCCACATCAACTGAATTGTCTTGTAAATGTTGCCACATAGCTTGCGTCTCATGCTCAGCTGACCCGGAAGGAGAGGTGGCGTGGCCAAAGTAATGACAACCAGGTTCCGCTATAAGAGAAATATGTTCCTCTTTGACAGTGTCGCGGTAGTACTTTTCACCTTCGCTGACTTGTGTAAGTGTATTGTCTTTGCGGCCGTCAAAATACAGCCCATATACAGAGTCAATACTTTCGGTGTTTTGGAGCTTAACTCCAACACTTTTTTTGCCCGACTAATCTTGCATTTGTCAGTGACAAAGCTAGCCTGGTCCTCTGTTATCAAACCTGCTTTTTTGGCATCCAGCAACGCAGATGAAACAATCAAGGCCGCTGCTCTATCACATACTCCAAATCTTTGGGCAGCTTAAGCAGTGTGTTCTAATACGAGGACTGTCCGATAAATAACCGACCTAACCATGATGCACGCGACTTTTTCAAAATTTCTTTTTTATTTTTCTACATAGTCTCCTTGTAACTCCACACACTTCTCCCAGCGATGCTCCCATCTCTGCAACCCTTCCAAATAGTACTTGGCGTCTTTGTCTGCAAAATACGAGTTCACGAAAGAGATTGCCTCCTCATTTGACGAAAATCTCTGGCCACCGAGCGCAGTTTTAAGTTGAGGAAACAAAAAAAAGTCGCTTGGTGCTAGATCCGGTGAATAAGGTGGATGGTCAAGCAGTTCGAACCGCAATTCGTGGATTTTCGCCATGGCGACTGTTGAGGTGTGAAATGGTGCGTTGTCTTTGTGGAACAAGACTTTCTTTTTTTGCAAATGTGCGCGATTTTTCGAAATTTCTTCCTTTAGCTTGTCCAATAATGATGCGTAGTATGCTCCTGTTATAGTTTTTCCTTTTACAAGATAGTCGATAAAAATAATTCCATGGCTGTCCCAAAGAACACTCGCCATCACTTTCCCAGCCGAATACACAGCGTTAGGTTTTTTGGGGGCTGGTTCCCCGTTTTCAATCCACTGTTTAGATTGGATTTTTGTTTCGGGCGTATAATGATGAATCCAAGTTTCGTCTACAGTTATCAATCGGCGCCAAAACTCGGTCTTATTGCCTCTAAACTGAGCCAACAGAGCGCTGGAAATGTTCATGCGCGCACGTTTGTGGTCTAGCGTAAGCAAACGCGGCACCCAACGCGCGGACAGCTTTCTCATGCCCAAATCTTGGTTTAATATGTGACAAACAGTTTCTTTTGACATCTTCATAATCTCAGCTATTTCCTTAACTTTAATCCGGCGGTCGTCTAGTACCAATTGATGAACTTTAGCGATGTTATCGTTAGTGGTTACAATTTTTGGACGCCCAGGACGTTCATCATCTTCCAAGCTCCTGCGACCACGTTTAAATTCAGTTGCCCAAAATTTTACGGTGGTAAACGATGGTGCAGAGTCACCATACACAGAGTCCAACTCATCTTTGATTTGTCAAGGCGTATTGCCTTTCAAAAATAAAAATTTAATTACAACTCGATATTCAATTTTTTCCATTTTGGGGAAATCACAGAAATAGACTCACAAAAACGACTGTCAACAGATAATTGCGCAAGATAAATTTCTGAAATTTTGGCGAGTAGCTATTATAATATGCACAATTTGAAGTAGAAACTTTTTTTTCAGATGTGCCGCTAGCTTCACGTTGAGGTCGGTAATTTATCGGACAGCCCTCGTACTAGTGTGTTTTGTTTGGTTTTAGAGGATGGAAGAGAAAATTCATCAACAGCATCGTTTTTGGAAGAAGCCATGTGCGACGTACCTACATTGTTGTCGTCTGTATGAGAGTCTGGCTGATCTGAATGGTCACGTGTTCTAGCTGATACTTTTCTGGTAAGTGTTGATGTTGAATGACGTTTTGAAAGCTTTTCTTTAGCGATGTCAAATAATTTTCCGGCAGAAGAGACAAAGTCGTCTCTTTTAGAGCTTAAACCTATTGGGTTCCTTAAAAACATTTGTTTAAGAGTCAGAAATTTCTTATGGTATGTGGTGAGCATTTGTACAACTCTGGTGTATGAAACTATCGGAATAGATGACTTTTTGAAAGTATTTTCAACCTTTTTTGCAACTATTTCAGTAACCTCTTTACTCCCAGGTTCATAGTTGTCGCCTCGGGGTCGCCCTATACGAAATCTTTCAAACTGATAACACAAAACAACATCCTGGTAAGTAGGTAACTGGGAATCAGAGAGATTGTACGGATATATGCTAAAGACAGGACATTTCTGTCTAAATTTAAATTTAGGTACAAACATTTTGAGTTCTGTGTTCTGTTGAGAGAATATAAGTGAAGGAAATCGATGAAAAAATATTTATGTGGAGACCATTCCGAATGTGTCGTATGGCGCAGGGAAATGAATGTAAGTGATAGAACTCGGCGAAATCACCGACAAGAGTGAAGGAACTCGATGAAAAAATATTTGTGTGGAAACCTATCCGAACGTGTTTTTGGCGTAGGTGAATGAATGTGAGTGATAGCACTCGGCGAAATCAACGTCAAGAAGTATGGCCGCAAGCCGATTTTCACCTTGCGCTGTGGCGCGGCGCATTTTCGCTCGTATCTCGGGAACGGTTCGTCCTACGGCCATGATCACATATACCATTTCGGTAGCAAATAACGTGACAAATAACTTTTTTTTATATACATTTTGTCATGAGATGCGTATTTCAGGCGCTAGGTAGACAATTTCACGATTTTAGGCGAATTTCCGAAATTTCAGGGCCGGAGTTGGGGTTGAAGACGCAATCCGATATCAAAACAAAAAGGTGCATTGGAATCAGGAAGTACTAAGGCAACTTTTCCGCACTATTAGAAATCCCGAATCGAAAAATGTCCGGAATTCACCCACCCTAGTGTGTATACTACTGCTACCAGGTGTATTTTAATGACCTATACCAACAATTATGCCTGATCCACTGTACAAGGTTTTTACCGCGCATACTGTCTTCCCCTGCGGAACTATCTGTAGGCTTTCCTTCGCTGAGCAGGTATTATATTTATACATACGAGTATATGTCTTGTCTATGATCTGCCGTTTCGATAAATTTTTCGCAGTGCATGCAGAAAGGAGATTCAATATGCTTGAATTTTTACAGACAGCTTCTGAAGCAGCCGTGGCTAGATAAAAACTGTGCAAGGTAAAAGTTCACATCAGCATAATCCCGCGAAAGCAGATCACTAATATTGGGCATCAGAAGGTGGGTCCACCTTCCCTTCTTTGAGGTAATCCATCTTTCCTGCCATTGCCAGAGATTCTTTTTATAAATTTTTGCCATTGTTTTTTATTTGCTAGGTGTCTTGTTAGCCGTCATGTCTCGGACTGATGAGCAACCCTTTTTTGCTATATCTGTGGAGAGTCTTCCCGGTATAACACTGATTGCATCATCCGATAGTGTTTTGGCACGGTCTTAATGATGCCAGTCTGTGGTACCGAAGCAATTCCTCTCATATACGACTACGTATAACTACTGACACTTGGCAGCAGCTTTATTACTAGTTGACTGGGGATGTTATTGAGCATTATTCTAGCAATTGCCGGCACAGACCTCTCCACTTTGGTGTGTGCAGCAATTAGGTGCCGCTTGAATTAAAGTCTGTGATCCCGGATCACTCCAAAACATTTGAAATGTGGGTTCGGTTTTATGGTATGCCCTTCTATACAAATCTCAATTGCTTCAACTCTCTTACGACTACTCATTAATGCCACTTTCGTTTTGTTACCTCGTCAAAGGTTTCCGCGACAACTACGACCGCAATGTCTTACGTATATCCAATTACCTTTTGCGTATCCAACTTCGCTACTGTCAAAATACCATTGCACATTACCTCCAGAGTACAGGGCTGAGAACTGATCCTTGAGAAACACCGTCTGCAACTTTGTATCTTTCAGACTCCAATTCTGTGTCGTAAATTGCTTGCCACAATTCGAATAAGATAAGCAGGAACTTTTAACTCTGTTGGAGTTCTAATAATTACAGTGCAGGGAAATGACTACCCAATATTGCTTGTCACCCCAACCAACGTGCTTCGTTCTTTCCGAAAACTGAATTGCATTGGATGCAACCTGGAATCACCTTCCGTATATTTTTTTAGCCGCTTACAAATAATTGTTTCAAATACCTTTCCAACCGTATCAAGCATATATAAGATCCGATATGGCGAGGGCTCTTCCGGGCACCTTTGGGGAGAAGAACGAGGTGTTATCGCTTCCAACATTTGGGAAGGATTCTTTCCTTCAGGCACCCGGTGAATGCGTTTTAAATCAAAACTGGCTTTCATTGAATAATTAACTTAATAACTAAGTAGGATATTCCATCCAGGCCGGGTGCTTCCTTCTTCATTAATGTTGCAGTAACGTAAGGAGCCTGAAATGCCGTTCCACAGCTCTCTTATACCGAGTTGTCGACGAGTGCTCTCAGAGAACAGGAGTGCAAGTGGGGGTGTTTGTTGACTAGCGTTTTTTGCTACACAGGGGCGGGTGCGTATCTTGGCTGTAACAGAATAGTGGACCTCATAGCGTAGTCTCGTCTAAAATACTGTAGACGTGTCTTCCGTCTATCACAACATGATTGATTTGGCCGGTGGCTTTTCGATCCTGACATTGGTTCGGGAAGGACCGCTCCGAGCCGCTCGATACCATACGAGGTTTAAGACAAGGCGACTCCTTATCGTGCGACTTCTTCAATCTGCTGCTGGAGAAAATAATTCGATCTGCGGAACTTAATCGAGCAGGTACAATCTTTTATAAGAGTGTACAGCTGCTGGCGTATACCGATGATATTGATATCATCGCCCTCAACACCCGCGCCTTTAGTTCTGTTTTCTCCAGACTGGACAAAGAAGCAAAGAAAATGGGCCTGGCAGTGAACGAGGGCAAGACGACCTGTCATCAAACAAACAGTCATCGTACTCGCGACTTGGCTCTCATGTCACTGTTGACAGTCATAACTTTCAAGTCGTATATAAGTTCGTCTATCTTGGAACCAGTATAAACACAACCAAAAAAGTCAGCCTGGAAATCCAATTCAGGATAAATCTTGCCAGCAGGTGCCTCTTCGGACTGAGTAGATAATTGTGAAGGAAAGTCCTCCCTTTATGAACAAAAACCAAACTCTAAAAGTCACTCATTATTCCCGTTCTGCGTTATATGGCGCAGAGGCTTGAGATGACAACATCTGACGAGTCGATGTTGGAAGTGTTCGAGAGAAAGGTTCTGCGAAAGATGTACGAGGGCTGCTATATATATTTCTGGCCTAATAATGAAAATAGGAATACTTATCAACGAAATGGTCTTGGAAGACCCACACGGTCGATTGCTGTTTTATTTCGGGCTCATACGCATAGATGCATGATTCGTCACCTGTGACGATCTTATAAACGTCTTTTGAAGCCCGCGATCGTATTTTTTCAGCATTTCCTTACACCAATCCACACGATCCTTTTTTTGAGCGACTGTCAAATTGTGCGGGATCCAACGAGAACAAACCTTTTTTACGGCCAGGTGTTCATGCAATATCGAATATATGCTGGTGGGAGAAATGCATAGGCATGCCTCTATCTGAAGGTATGTTACACGACGGTCTTGCATTATCAGTTCACGTACGGCATCGATGTTTTCTCGCAAAACGGCTGTTTTTGGACGACCTTCACGGAATTCGTCTTTGAGCGAGCGTCGGCCACGATTAAATTCGTTGTAACAGCTTTTCACAGTGCCATAGGATGGTGCTTCATAGCCATACAAAGAGTTTAGTTCATCAATGCACTCTTGACGTTATAATCCACGTCGAAAGTTGTGAAAAATGATCGCACGAAAATGTTCACGAGTTAATTCCATTTTTTGGCCGAGATGAATTTTTTAATTCCCTGTAAATAAAACAATTCACGATTAAATGACAAAACGTTCTGAGTGATGTTATGCTAAAAAATGTCAAACTTTTCAATGGAAATGTCAGATTGCACCTGGCAACACTTAGTGTTGCGTAGTCCAGAAATATATATAGCAGCCTATGTATGGTTCTTTGCGCGTTAGGCACGGCGAATATCGCATTCGATGGAACGATGAGCTGTATGAGATATACGACGACATTGACATAGTTCAGCGAATTAAAAGACAGCAGCTACACAGGTGGAGAAGGACCCGGCTTCGCTTGAAATCTCCAATTTGCGTCACATAGCGAAAGGAAGAAACGACTGGCGTGCTGTTGTTAACTCGGCTATAATCGCGTAAGCGGTGGCTACACTAGAAAAGAAAGAAATATTTATATATATGTATATATATGAATATAGACAGAAACAACTGAGGACGTGTTCGTTGATTGACGTAATCGGACCACTGCCACGCCTCAAATCGCCCTTAATCGAAAACTTATATAATGCTTTAAGTACCCTGTAGTATTGGAGGTGGCGATTGGCGATGCGGTAATTGATTACCCCGCTGTTTACTATATAGCTTACCATATTGACCCTACGCTAAGCTAACGCCGAACCTAATTGGATTCAACATTGGTGTCTACTTGAGTGATTGTAGGTAAACGAATTCCGTATTGGTGGAAAGGCTGTTTGCTAACGTGACTTCTTTGCACCATTTCTGATTTTACTATAACAATTATAAAACAACTGATGCAAGTTAAGTATTAAACATCATTATTTTTAGTTAATAAGTCCAGCTCCAAGTGTGGTGGTATTATCGAGCGCCTGGAGAAAAGGTTTTCGAACTCACCGAGTAACTATATTTCTCACAAGGTGAGTGTGTTATTTATTTAATAAATTCAAGAGAGAGATGATTATTGCCTTTTTTTTTTTTTTATTTTGTTTATATATTGCAACTAGTTCAAATAAAAGAAAGGACTAACAAGCAACTTGAATATGACTTAAACATATAATTACAAAATCACAAAACTACTATGAGAGTATTGGTTAATTTAAAAGATCGCTGGGTTTGAGGCGTTTGAGTCGTCTTGGTGGACCATCTCCAGAAGTTAACTTAGCTACTTCTTCGTTACAATGCTGTAGCAATCTTGCACTATGTGCTGTTGCAATTTTTAATATTTCTGCGTTAACCGAGTTTACGCCTAGATCACGCTCTATATCAGCACATCTACAATACCAAGGCGCTTGGACAATTAGTCTTAGTACTTTGTTTTGGAATTGTTGGATGACTTTCTTATTGTTTGCGTTAGTACATCCCCAGAGTTGTGCACCATAGCTCCATATCGGTCGGAGTATTTGTTTATAGATAAGTAACTTATTTTCGATGGATAACTCTGATTTGTTACCGATTAACCAATTGTAATTTTTGAGTCGCATGTCCAGCTCCTTACGTTTGTTTTTTACGTGAACTTTCCACCGTAGCTTAGTGTCAAGCGTCATTCCTAAGTATTTTGCGGAATTAAAGTACGGTATTCGAGCACCGTCTATGAAAATTGGTAAGTACGGTATCTTGTTGTATGTGAAAACAATGTGTACAGACTTAGCTTCATTTAGCTTTATCTGCCATTTCTTTGCCCATTGTACGACTTTATTTACAGCTTTTTGGAGATTTTTAGTGGACTCGTGTTCACTACTACCAACAGCAAGCAACGCGGTATCATCTGCAAATGTGGCTGTTGTATAATTGCAGTCTATTGGCAGGTCGTGCGTGAATATAATATAAAGAAGAGGACCCAACACACTACCTTGTGGAACTCCAGCTTTTATGCCCCTAAGATCAGAATATTTGTCTCCTTGTGTAACGCGAAAGTAGCGATCAGAAAACTACGATTTTATGATGTCATAATACTGTTTCGGTAAAATTAGTTTCAGTTTCGAAAGCAGTCCTTTGTGACAAACTTTATCGAACGCTTTTGCAACATCCAAAAATACGGCAGAACAGAATTTTTTTTCCTCAAAGACTTTCTCAATAATGTGTGTTATCCTGTGGATTTGATCAATCGTAGAATGGTTGGCTCGAAACCCAAATTGGTGCGCTGGAATTATGCTTTTCCGTTCAATGATTTTATTGATACGTTTTATGAGAATTTTCTCAAATAGCTTCGATATTATCGGTAGAAGTGATATGGGCCTGTAAGAAGATACATCATATCCTGGTTTTCCTGGCTTTGGAATCATGATAATTTCAGCAACTTTCCAATAAGTTGGCACGTATTTAAGATGAAAAGCTGCGTTAATAATGTTGGTAATTTTTACTATACTTATTTGAGGAAGCTGTTTTAGGACCTCGGCAGTAATCAAGTCGTAACCTGGGGATTTTTTGTTTTTAAGATTTTTGATTTCCTCACTTAGCTCACTACTTGTGCAACATGGGATTTTTTCGTTTTCTTGACTGGAAGCAGTAGGATAATCAACGTGTGTTTCATCTGGGGAGAATATTTTGGCTAAATAATCCGAAAATACTTCTGCTTTTTTTGAATCGTCTCTGGCCCAGCTATCAGCACTTATTTTAATGGGACATACTTGAGTTTCTGGTGCTTGTAGTCTTTTACAGCTTTTCCAAAGAGAGTAGTCAGAATTTTTTCTATTGCTTAGGGAACGAAGATATTTTGTGAAACTTTCATTTTTAAACCTCTTAATTTTCCGATTAAGATCTTTACAGACTTTATTTAAAATAGATTTATCAGCTGGGCAACGAGTTCGATGCCACTTACGTCGTAGCTTTCTCTTTAATTTAATTGTTTCCCTTATATCATTAGGATATTGAGAGTTTATTGCCATGTTCTTTAATTCCGGTGTACTTTTCCAAGCTGCGTGTTGTATACTTGTTGTAAAGTGAAAAATTTCAGATTCCAACTGGTCTATATTTAATATAGAGTCATATTTACTTTCGTAACATTCCATCATTGTTCTAAAATATTCCCAATCTGTACGTTTATTATACAAGGCCGCTGCTTTGTCTTTAAAGATGACCGTTTCACTATAGTTTAAATAGATTGGGGAATGATCCGAGTTAAGATCATAACCCTGATTGATCGACAAATAGTTCCGGGATATTTTGCCAACAATGAAAAAATCTATCAGGTCTGGAATCTTTTGATTGTCTGATGGCCAATATGATGGTAAGTTCGTCGAGAATGCGTAACTTCCGGTTGACTGCAGTGCTTTATAGAGTTCTCTCCCCTTTTTAGTCGTAAGCCTTGAGCCCCAGTGCGTGTTCTTTGCGTTGAAATCTCCACCCATTATGAATCTATACCTGTGTCTGTTTATTAAGTGTTGGTACTCTTCAAATTGGATTTGATGCCTTGGAGGACTGTACACAGAGGTAAGTGAGAGTGGACTTTTAACTCCGTAAATAGTCACGGTTGTAGCCTGAAACTTATCAGATGAAAGTTTTTCTTCCTCAAAATGTTTGATCGTACTTTTGATTAGTATTGCGCTTCCGCCACGGGCGCAATTGCTAGGATGAATTGTGTGGTAAGTTTCGTAGTTTTTAATTTTAAAATAGGTTTGTGACGTAAAATGTGTCTCCGATACCATACATACGTCAACATTTTCTGAGTTCAGTACAATTTCGATTTCATTCTTATGTTTGATTAATCCATTTGAGTTCCATAAAAGAATTTTTATAGACTTAGACATCTTTGGTATTAAAAAGATATTTTTCAAGCTTGCTTAAGCGATTTTGTAATGAAGTGTTGAATTCCTCTTGTTTATTAAGTTTCTGTAAGATCTGTGATAGAATGCTGCTATTGGATATCTTATCATTATTATTTGTTTTTAGAACATGAGCAAAAGTAAATTTGTTTGATGTTTCAGCTGTAGTTTTTGGATCTTCTTGCTGTTGATGTTCATTGTTTTTTGTTCTAAAGTCTACAGGACCTTCTACTTTTTGGGCTAGACCATCATCTTTTTTGTGGCCAATTGTGTTAGCTCGTATTTTCTGTAATTCTTTGGCAACAAGGCACCCTCGATAGTTGGCTGGATGTGCTTCCCCACAGTTACAGCATTTAGGCTGCTGGTTTTCTGGTTTCGAACACTCAGATGTTTTATGCTTACCGGCACACTTAACGCATCTTGGTTGTTTGCCACAATAGTTTTGTGTGTGGCCAAATGACTGGCAATGTTTGCATTGTGGTATCATCTTCGGGAGTTTTACCGGTTCAATAGAAACAATTGAATTTAGTATTGTTTTAGTTTCGTAAATCTTTTTTATGTTCTCCATGGGATCGAATGTTACCAAAAACATGTCCAGGGGAGTTTTAGTTTTCCATTGGAGACGATTGACAGCACTCAGTGCATTTAATCCTTGCTCTTTTAAGTCATCAATAATCGATTTTGGATCATAAGAATTGTGCAAATTTTTTACAATAACTCTAATTGGCCGCGTTTGCTTATTCTCAAAGCTATACCAAGATATATTTCTACACGAAAGTGCTTTCGATATGCATCTATAGTCCTCTACGGAGAAAGTATTTACTTTATATATTCCATTATTTAGAAGTTTAATAGTAAAATTGTTTTTTGCTTCTGATTTAGCAATAGCATATAGTTGCTGATAATTATTGCCGTTGGCATCTCCAGACACCATAATTGGTGGAGGCCGCGTACCATTTTTTGGGGCAAGCGGGTTTGATATGGCGTTATTCTCTTTTTCCTGAAGATCAGGAGAATACTCTGCTTTTCGTTTTTTAGCCGGTCTTTTTTTTAGAATCCATTCCGTTTCTCTAGCTAGTTCTTCCTCATCCGTTGAGAATTCGACTTTATTTTCCAAATTCTGGATTTTCTTCACATCAGCGGACTTAAGCTTTATATTTTCGGCTTTTAAAGTATTTACTTCGATTGAGAGTTTTTTACACATTTCTTCCATTTTTTCTAGCTTCTTTGTAAGTTCTTCTATTGTGACATCTTTTTTGGCAGTTTTACTTAATTTACCCCCTCCTGGAGGTGGTGTCTTGATAATTGGCATAATTGGTTATTTGCTTATAATTATATTCATATGTATAAACAATTAAAGATATAAATGTAAAATAAAAAATAAACAATACTTGGCAACCCTATAACTTCGTTGCCTTAGGTATAATTGTTGAACAAAATTTTTGGTATACTTTTAGGCTAAGGTAATATAAGAATTTTTTGTGGCGCCAAAAAAGTCTCCCAAACAGCTGATGGTTTTCTCCTCTGTGTCCAATGAAAAGTGATATCGACGAAATGACAAACCTTCAAATCCAGATTAGTCAGTGATTGTAGGTCGCTGGTTCTGCACTCCAATACACCTGAATGCCGCGTTTTGCACTCTCCGGATTGACGAGCAGATTTTGTTAATTTTCTATCTTTTTTCACCAAAAATAATTAATTTTTTTTAGCACTCACAATTATTCACTCTCTTAACAAGCAGAGTTGCCTTTTTTGATAGCCGTGGAATCGTCCACAAAGAATTCGTTCTACAGGGGAAAACTGTGAATCAAGTCTACTATTGCCAAGTACTCGAAATATTGCGAAAACAAGTCAACAGGGTGCGCCCAGACATCGCTCGTAACTGGATCCTTCATCACGACAATGCGCCGTGCCACACCGCCCTCAGCATGTCCCAGTATTTGGCCTCTAAAGGGATCGCCGTGTTACAACAGCCGCATGATTCGCCCGACATATCACCCTGTGACTTTTTTTGTTTCGTAAAACAAAATCGGTGGTCAAAGGAACCCATTTTGAGTCGATTACGGACATCCAGGCGGCCGTGACGAGGGTACTCGCGGACATCCCAGTGGAAGCGTTCCAGAAATGTTACGAAGCATGGAAAACGCGCTAGAATCGCTGTATAGCTGCCCAAGGTGACTACTTAGAAGGGGATGGCAGAGTTGTAGAATAATTTTCAAATAGACGGGTTTATGGAATCAGTCTCATTACTGAATTGTCATACCTCGTAGTATAAAACAAAATCGCTTTCTCTGTCCCTATATCCCTATTTATGCTTAAATCTTTAAAACTACGCAACGGATTTTGATGCGGTTTTTTTTAATAGATAGAGTGATCTATGAGGAAGGCTTATATGTATAATAATGTTCATTAAATAGTGGAAAAATATGTTATTTTTGAGGTTTCTAATATGATGTCATAAGTAATTTGCCACATACATTGTAAATGGAGGCTGAATGATGAGATTTATCAAAATAACGTACTAAGTTTGTACCAGTACACATAGAAAAGGTCTACAGAAAACTCCGCGATGGTTTATATCTATCTCTTATGGATACGTCACAATTTTTATTTTATTTATTTTTTTGTCATTTACGTTATGCGACAAATAATGGCTAATTTTTGAAGCGGTTTTAACCAATATAGCATTAATCATTGTTGATTAGATATAGGTATATATGTCCTTTTACAACATATGGTTTAAATTAATATTTTCGAAGATATTACAGATTTAAAAATTGCGGGATCGGCGGCAGCGTACCTATAAATAGTACCTCGTAGGGCGTGGTTCTCCCTATCAATCGGATGTGTATTATCGGAGCTCTGTAACAAGGAATATTTAAATGGAAACGATGAAATATATGCGTATAATTTCAAACTGATCCTTCCTCAAAAATTATACAATTGCCTAATATCATGGTTCATCATGTGCAGCCCCTGAGGATGACTGTCGATTGAACTCCAGGGTGAAATGATGGAGCCATGTTTCTATTGTCAAACACTCCTCACAATCAGCAATTCGTTGTTTTTGTTACATTATGAATTTGCGAGGCACCCACTTAGCACAGATCTTTCGCCTATTTAGGGCGTCATTGTCTTCGGTGCTCATCTCTCCTCTTTCCATCCTAGAAAATCTCGTTTCAACGGTTGATTTCCTTGGTGCGAAGCCCAAAATCAACAGTATATATCCCCCAAAAAGAAATGCTTTATAATCCATTTTTTGTAAACTAAGTCAAGTTGCTTTACAAAAATGATATATCTCATTAACTAATAGTTATAATCTAACTAATAGAAATCATATATGTACTATATATTGTAGTAGTAGTATTATCTACAAGGTCTGTCGCAAAAGAAACAGGACTGTTAAAAGAAACAACAAAAAATTAATATTTTTCAAAAGTTATATTTTTTTATTCAAAGTAGCTTCCTTGTGCTTCGATACAGCGCTTAGCCCGGTCAATTAGCACTTCAAATGAGTGTTTAAGGTCATTTATCGGAATGTTCTTGAGAATATCGGTCGTCGCCTTTTGGATAGCTGAAATGTCCTGAAACCAGTGTCCTTTCATGGGCAAATGAAGTTTTCCAAATAGTTAAAAATCACAGGGTGCCAGATCAGGTGAGTAGTGTGAGTGATTAATGGTTAATATGGAGTTTTTTGTCAAAAAAATCAGTGACAAGCGTCGACCGTTGACACGGCGCATTATCGTGCAACAGGCGCCACGGCAGGGTCGTACGGTATTGTGGTCGACCACGACGAATGCGTGACAAAAGACGCTTCATAACACCAAGATAAAACACAGCATTAATTGTTTGGCCAGGTTGGACGAACTCTCGGTGTACAATACCCTCGGAATCGTAAAAACAAATCAGCATTGTCTTAATTTTTGACTTCTGAAGACGACTTTTTTTGGCCCGACTTCTGATCGTCACAGAGGTCCTTGCGACTTTCTTGGAATCACTTAAACCTCTCATGCACATTACTACGGGATAGGCACTGATCACCATAAACTTTTTTCATCATTTGAAATGTTTCAGTAAACGTTTTCCAAGTTTAAAACAAAATTTAATATTTGCTCTTTGTTCAAAATGCATTTTACGATCGATGACCAAAAGCTGCTGTCACTTTTTGATCGATAGATAACATCGATTGTAGTTATCCAATTGTCTTAAAATTTTTACGAAATGTCAACAAGAGATCAAACTTTTTATTTCATACACCCACCAATAGGTGGCGCCACCAGAAACAGTTATATTTAAAAAGTTCTGTTTCTTTTGCGAAAGACCTTGTATGTGTCAGCCACATTGATAAATGTTTTATACATATAACTAATCGTTGCTTACCGGGATACATAGATACATAGAATCACTCAAAATTTTTCTTTTAAATAAAATTTTTTTTTATTTTGTTCCTAGATCGATACAGTAATACACGTTATCACTAACAGTAACACTTTAAAAAAATTATATATCGATGGCGTTCAGGAGAAAGCTGCCTTAGGATAGATGGCTGATCGAAGCAATTTGCAATCACAAAGGATATTGAAAAGAAGACCTAATACAATACAAATACAACTCTTCTTCCATACAGCTTTTGCATATGGCGTCTGGTAAGATTCCCAACTTTACAGCATGGACGCCAATAGAATAATAACCTGTTAAGAACCTTACAACTAGGGAGAGGTTAGCCTTACTGAGGGCAAAGAAATCATTAGATCTCCTGCGATCGATCTTGGGCCAAAAGTCTTTCGCTACAACACATGTACCGAACCGGGGTGTAGCATAGTTTCCGGGAAGCCCAGCTATCTAGTAGTAAAACACAAGAGGATACGCGAGAACTGACTTGCTCCCATTCTACCGATAGTCGCCAGAGTTCGGTTTGGCGACTCCACGATCCAAGTGATCCGGTATGAAGTAAAAGTAGGTGAGGATATTCGAATGTTCAGATACGCATTCTTTTAAGAACACAGATTTTCTGAGTTTGATAGCAACTTTCGCAAGTTTATGTGTGATGGCGTTAAGTGCCATGGTTGAAGTGGACCCTAAAGTATCACACATGCTAGTGAGCTCCTCCCGTTGAACGCTCTCGATATTCGGCTTCCATGAATGCTTCCTATTCAGAAGGAGTCCTAGATATTTCATTGTATCCATTCGATTGCCGGATGTCTCCAATTAGGTACAGCGGTCCCACCGGAATCTTATATCTTCTACTAAATAAAATCATCTCCGTTTTACTTGGGTTGATGGCGATACCACTTCCCGCCGCCCAATTTGTTACGACGTTGAAATACTCCTGCGTCAACTCGTATACGGTACTTAGAAACCTTCCTTTGACCATAAGTGCTACATTGTCTGCATAAGCATTCACCCGGCAGCCACGATCCTCAAGTCTTTTAGCAGGTCGTTAATTATCAGGATCCATAGAAGAGAGAGAATTCCATTTGTGGAGCGCGTGAGTTACGTCGACGTCGATGCCAACCACTATATGCATTACCAATATGAATGCAACTGCAGTCCGTAAGAACTGCAATAACTATATAATGCCGACGTCAACGTTACCGACCTACCCTACTTAAAGTCAATTGGTCAACTTAAAATATTTTCCTTTTTTAATGTCGCAACAACGTTGCGACCACACGAAATATGCATATCATATTTCAAAACAAAATACGGCACTTACACTAGGTCGCATTACATTTCCGTTGAACATTTCATAATTTTACATGTTCAAACGAATATTGCGACAACCAAAGAAAAAAGCAATTAACGTCACAATAAGTTACTCCGACAAGTCGTGTTTTCCTCTTAGCGATGCACTAAACCGAAGTTTAGTATTTATAAGAATATTTGAACTAAAGTTCCGTATCACCAGTCACGAGTTAAACTTAAGTTTAACAAAAATTTAGTATTGAACTCGGGTTTAATAACTACAACTCGTGCGTTGGATTCCGTTTCAATCACTTTTCATTTTGCGGATGTACGTAACTCTTACTCGTCTCCAGGCCCCGGGACCCAGTCTATTGCAGTTCGCATAGATGAGTACAACCAGCTGCATGACTCCTGCAACTGCGCTGGTATGTTGTCATCCCATCCCGGGGACTTGAAAGGTTTGAACTAATTGATCGCACTCCGAAAAGTATACCTTCAGAGGAAATATTGCTCTGGAAGAACATCTAAAGCGTATCGTCACTGCATAGGGTCCACTTCCTATTTTCGTCTTTAAGATAGCCCGGGGAAACAGTGTTCTTTGCCAGAATTCGCCTGAACCTAGAGGACACATGACAGTCCACCAACTTTCGAGGAAGCTTTTCCTTGAGGCACTCTTTGCATTTCTTAACTCGGACTTGTATATTAGGGTGTCCGTTATTTCCCAAACTTATTTTTGAGTCTGCAGTGCCCTCAAATTTTTAGCAAATGCCCTAAAAAAATTACGAAACCCATATGAGCTCTTAATATTGATAAAAACCCGTCAAAACCTGTTTTTCAAAAAAATCACTTCCGTCAAAGTTATTCAAGGTCAAAGTTGAGCTAAAAATTAATTTTTTTTTTAACAAAAAATTTTTTAATAAAAAATTATTATGAAGTTTTATGAAAAATTTCAGAGAAACTTTCTCAACACTTCAATTTCCTATTGTATCAATTGGTTTCGCAAAGAAAAAATTAATTGCAAAAATATTAATAAAAAAATATTATGATGTTTTATGAAAAATTTCAGAGAAACTTTCTCCTCACTTCAATTTCCTACAAAAATAATTCGGTGCCGCAGCAATGTATCAATTGATTTCGCAAAGAAAAAAATTAATTGCAAAAAGTACGAAAACCTCATGTTATTTAAATGGGAAATAAATCGTTGTTGCGACACGGGTTATTATCAATATTAAAGGCCTAACTATAATATGCATAAGCTGCCGTATGTTACTGTCAAAAAATGAACGAAAAGCCTGTCAAATGCATAACGAATGGAGAGTAGACTTTTGAATGACTATAATGTGCTTAAATGCATAAGAAGAAAGTGTCAAAAACAACTTGTGTTTTGGTTTTGTTTAGTTTGCATTTTGCAAAAATGAACAGAATATTAAAATATTTAAAAACAATTAAAATGCTTACTTCTGTTTTAGAAGGAATACGCATATTGACAGAAATTAGTGAAATTAAAAAATAGAGTTCGGTCATGTTCAGTGAGGGAAATAAACAGGAAGAGAAAGTAGGATAGTTTTTTTGTACGATTCCTAGAAATGAAGAGGACTGATCATATAGATTTTTTTATATACACCCGATTGAAAGAAAAGGCATATTGTTTGTCGTAAAAACATTTCCTTTTTCAATATTTTCCATTAAATTTTGTATAAAACATTCGTCGTTCTCCATCTTCAAATTCAAAACGATGTATCTGTTGACAAAAAGAGAAAACAGCTGATTCCGTACGGAACATGCGATCAGTTTCGCATTTTGCTTAAGCAAATGACGTTTGACAAAACTTAACGAAACTTGATGTTAAGCGCATTATAGTTGCAACATACAATTTGTGTGTATTCGGACAGTTGCTTACGCTGGCTTAAGCTAGCTTATTCACATTACAGTTAGGCCTTAAGAGCTCATATGGGTTTCATAATTTTTTTAGGGCATTTACTAAAAATTTTGAGGGCGCTGCAGACTCAAAAATAAATTTGGGAAATAACGGACACCCTATTGTATATTGCAAGTCCCGTTTTATACAGCGCCACGTCTGATTTCCGACAGGAACTCTCCTGTCAGTTTTACACCAATGAATCAATTGAATTTTCACTAAACTTTAGCTTAGTTGGATTAATTGAATTTTCACTAAACTTCGGTTTAAAAGAAATTTTAATTAGCTACCTTCTATTACAATCTTTTCTTTCTTTTTATTTTTTTATTTTGTTATTTCTTTGTCGGTTATAATATTGCTGTGTAAAATGCCTAAACCACTTGCTGCTATATTGTCTTGTATGTGTTCTACATTGGCCTGTAAAATTCAATCCATATTGTTGTCATGACTAAAAGTTTTGGGATCCATTGCCCGTGCAATTTTGTACTTCCGTTAAACGTCGTTTAAATTTATATCGTTTAGATTTTTTTATAAACTCCCAGTTGTTGCTTTTGCCTAACACTTTTATAATTTTTTCGTAACCTTATATTTCTTTCTTCCTCACATTGTTTTCTGCTTTCATCGCCCTTCTATATTCCATTAGACTTTTCGTTGAATATTCTTTCTTGTTGCACTTATCTTTTCCGATCAGTGGCAACTGTTATTATACCATTCTTTAGTCTTGCACATTTTATTCGTTATACTTGAATTTTTATTTTCTATACCCAATACTTTTATTTTTTCTCCTATTGTATTGCGTTCTAATTCAGAATAAGCGTTCTAATTCAGAATAGCCGGTGTGGTTATTCGGCTTAATAAAATGCTGTTCAATATTTTCGTTTATGAGGAAATCTTTAACATTAATGCTTTTAAATTCGTGATCAGCAATACGTTTTTAAATTGCCCTCTTTGTGATTTATATTGGTTTATTTTCTCGATTATTGTTTGGCTAGTCCTATCTTTGAGAAAAAAGAAATGTGGTGTCGTGGGACACCAGGTAGGAACGAAGTTCCTTCGGCTAATGTAGAATCTATACAATTTGCAAAAATATTTTGCTGATTAGTTTTTATTTAAGTACATAAGTATTAAGAAAATTTAGTATTTCAAGAAATACTCGTAATGAATTACGTAAAATAAAAAAAAAATTGTAATTCAAATTAATAACTAAAATAACAAAATAATAGTCAAGTTTGGTAAAACTAAATGTGCATGCCTATAACTTGCCCAAGTAACTAAAAGAATTTCACATTTCCGAGTTCTCTACAATCGACTTGGAAGTTTTGGGTATAGGTGGTGTTTATACGCATTTCTTTGATTTAGCCGAGGCTTACTTTCGCTGCAGTTTCTTGCCCCATTGATGGGTTTCTTTTTGCAAAGATGTGTGTTATTAAACATATAATGTCTCCATATAGTCTAGGTCTTCGAAACTTCTACTTTGACCCTAGCTTATTTCTCCCGTTCCGTCCAATGCGATGTTAAGGGAATATTTAAGTCTAGATTCAGAAATTTTAAGTAAAAAATGTAAATTAATATTTTTAATATAATTTTTTTATTATGCTAACATTACAAGAATACATAACAAAATCTGAAAATAGGTCTAAATATGCGGTTTCCTGGGGGCTTGAACAGTTTTGATTGGATTTAAACAATTCTTGGTCATAAGGTGGCATACACTAAAGATATTAATTGTGCAAAGTTGTATCCAGTTATATTCATAGCTACTTGATTTGTGTACTGGAAACTGAACGAATCAAGGGGAATTTAAAATTGTGCTGTATGGGAAGTAGGCATGGTTGTTGTCCGAATAACCCACATCATAGTAGACCGTCTTATTAAATCAATTATTTTGAGTGGACCACTCTATTACCGAATGCATTCCAGATTATGAAGTGTATTGAACGCCTCTTGGAAGTCGATAAAGATGAGATAAAGAGGGAAGCGTCATCATTTCATAAATTTTTTCTATACCGGAAACAAAACGCTTTCTGGAGTGTTTGTGATAGGGGCCTAAGATCCTGGGTCTCAAACAAAGATACTTATAAATAGCTTTTTAAGCTCGAAGAGCATACAGTCTCTTTCTTACGGTTTTACTATCACTTTTTCAGTTAGATCCCGCAGCAAAATCCCTATCTCCTCCAAGCCTGCCGTAAGGAACTTCGTTCCAATATGTATTGTTTTCAATTAATTATACTTTTTAAGTAAAACGAATTAAAAGAATATGGCCACACAATGACACATTCAAAGCACTAAAGCTTATTCACAAAAACGCAACGTAAACTTTTTCAATGGTGAATAAATGTGCAGGGGAGCGAACACTTAGAGCCCGCTTAAAAGTGTGCAACTAATACTTTTTTCTTACGGACTTTTTCTTACGGATTTACTCTCACTTTTTTCAGTTAGGTCCCGCAGCAAAATCCCTATCTCCTCCAAGTCTGCCGTAAGGAACTGCCAATAATTCTTCGCTAAAATAAAAGTTAAATACTACATTTTGAGCATTATAACAAAAACTCAAACCATTAACCAACCTGCGCCAAAAAATATGCAACAATTCAATAAACGTACTTAGTGCAAGCACAATTCTCACACAAAACTAATTTGCATACACCATAATGTTACAGATTTTCATGCCTAATTATTTTGCAAAACTGAAAGTTAGGCTATAACTAGCGATCTTACAGTCTTTTTCTTACAGGTTATTTCCTCAAACCAACCTGCGCCAAAAATATGCAACAATTCAACTCCCCATAAACGTACTTAGTGCAAGCACAATTCTCACCCAAAACTAATTTGCATACACAATTTTGCAAAACCTAAAGGTAGGCTATAAATAGCGATCGTACAGTCTTTTTCTTATGGGTTATTTCTTACGGTTTTACTATCACTTTTTTTTTCAGTTAGGTCCCGCAGCAAAATCCCTATCTTCTCCAAGCCTGCCGTAAGGAACTTCGTTCCAAAAATGCTGTGGCAAATTTAAAAAACCTGTCTATAGAAGGAAGAAAATTCGCTTTAGAGTAAGTGTAGCAATTCATGTGTAAATTAAGCTAGTTAGATGATAGTTTTGGATATGCCTGTAGGCTTTTTCTTCGCTATTTACATCTATAGCGTGGTATAAAGAAAATGTTTACGAATTTGTGTATCAATTTTTTTTCAAGTTTGGAAAGTAGATGTGTCTTTTAATTCCCTCGTATTTCTCGGATATACCTGTGTGTCTTGTTTCGAACTTGTGATAGTTTTGGATATGCCTGTAGGCTTTTTCTTCGCTATTTACTCGTACATCTACAGTGTGGTATAAATATTTAACAAATTTAATGTTGTCAAATCCATCAAATAACTCGATAATTTTTTGTTATAATTTGTTATATTCATGGTCTTTAACTTTGCTATATAGTATATGCCAATTTTGCCTGAAGTGATATGTCTTCTGAGGATATTAAAAATATTATTGTCGAAATCTGCTGGTGATACATATTTTTTTATTGTTGTGTTTTATAACAACCTCCAATAGTTTGTTATCTGTTGAAATTATCTGAGTTTTAAACCGATTGACTGTCCAAAATGGGTATATGATTGTTCAATTGCTCCTCTTGAGAGTGGATTGTGTTTGCACCGTTTTCGTCTAAATTATTTTCTAAAGATATATTGCTACCCGTTTCCATAAAATTTAGTGAAATATTTGTATCGATGTTGATTCTGCTGAGGATATGTGTGACCTTGATCTCTTTTCCTTTTATATAATCTACGTTCATATTGTATTCTCCTAATTTTAGTATCCTTATTGTAGTCTAGGATCTATATCAGTGAGCCTTAGTGTACAGCCATTTTAATAGTTGATGATCTGTTAACAACTCAAATTGGACGCCATATAAGTATGGCCGGAAATAGTTTGTGGCCCAAGCGATCGCTAACAACTCTTTTTCTGTTGTAACGGGTGATTTTTTTGAGGTTAGGATTTTCATGCATTAGTATTTGACAGATCACGTGGGATTTCAGACATGGTGTCAAAGAGAAAGATGCTCAGTATGCTTTGACATTTCATCATGAATAGACTTACTAACGAGCAACGCTTGCAAATCATTGAATTTTATTACCAAAATCAGTGTTCGGTTCGAAATGTGTTTCGCGCTTTAATTTTGTTCAGCGATGAGGCTCATTTCTGGTTGAATGGCTACGTAAATAAGCAAAATTGCCGCATTTGGGGTGAAGAGCAACCAGAAGCCGTTCAAGAACTGCCCATGCATCCCGAAAAATGCACTGTTTGGTGTGGTTTGTACGCTGGTGGAATCATTGGACCGTATTTTTTCAAAGATGCTGTTGGACGCAACGTTACGGTGAATGGCGATCGCTATCGTTCGATGCTAACAAACTTTTTGTTGCCAAAAATGGAAGAACTGAACTTGGTTGACATGTGGTTTCAACAAGATGGCGCTACATGCCACACAGCTCGCGATTCTATGGCCATTTTGAGGGAAAACTTCGGACAACAATTCATCTCAAGAAATGGACCCGTAAGTTGGCCACCAAGATCGTGCGATTTAACGCCTTTAGACTATTTTTTGTGGGGCTACGTCAAGTCTAAAGTCTACAGAAATAAGCCAGCAACTATTCCAGCTTTGGAAGACAACATTTCCGAAGAAATTCGGGCTATTCCGGCCGAAATGCTCGAAAAAGTTGCCCAAAATTGGACTTTCCGAATGGACCACCTAAGACGCAGCCGCGGTCAACATTTAAATGAAATTATCTTCAAAAAGTAAATGTCATGAACCAATCTAACGTTTCAAATAAAGAACCGATGAGATTTTGCAAATTTTATGCGTTTTTTTTTTTTAAAAGTTATCAAGCTCTTAAAAAATCACCCTTTAGAATATCTACGTTCGTGGTCGTTAAGAGTTATACTCGCATAACATACAGGATGTCAATATTGCACCAGCAGTTAATGTAAATTTCTTTTTGAAATCTGTCTAACTTAGTACTGGGGCTTCTGTCATTATTTGTTTTAATTTTTGAAATGAGTTTATGAATGTATGTATGTGGAGTCATTTATATTAATTTTAACACTATTCTTTAGAAAATGTGTGATAGGTTGGGCTACTTTTGAGTAGTACTTTATAAATTTTCGATAGCATCCTATAGCCACTAGAAAAGATTTTATTTGCCTGGTTGTTTTTGGTAATTTTAAATCTTGTATTTGGTTTAAAGTTCGGTTTAACTTCACTTTAACTTCAGGTGTTAAAACATGGCCTAGAAACTGTGTTTTTTTGACACAAAAATTGCACTTGTCAAATTGTATGCTTTTTTAGTGCAATGAAAATTTTTATAAGGCTTTGTATATCGTCACCTGAAATGCAAAATAACGTAACAACAATAGATTGTTAAGTGGTTTCTTTACGATTGTTATTGTTATGCCTTCTTGTGAGGGCGAGCGATATGGATTTTTGGATACAGAACGGAAAAAGCATATCGAATTCTTAAATAATCAAAAACGTTAATTATATTTCTAAGTTATGAGGCAGTGTAATTGCAGAGTGCAAAGTTTCAATTTTGTTTACAGTTATGGTAAGGTTTCTATGCGGAGGCTATCGTTAACTCCCCTCTTCCTAAAATGAATCGTCCCCGATTCACCGAATTTATATATTTGATCCAAAAGAGCATTATAAGTGATTTCTTGAAATTGCGCATTTTCAATTGGTTTGGGAATTGTGTGAGATTTTTTTAATTTTAGTATTAAGTAAGTTATGCAAATTATTCCCAAGATTAAAATTATATACCAAAAATATGAATGTACTATTATGTTCTTGTTCCGTTCTGCTAAAATATTTATATTATCTAATTTTAACAGTTTAATGGTTGTTTCAAAATATTCTAATATTTCAAAATTATTAATGTGGTTATTTTTAAAATAATTCCAAATTTTTACTTCATAGGATTGATTATTTATCTATATATATAAAAATGAAATGGTGTATAGTTGTAACGCTAAAACTCGAAAACGGCTGAACCAAATGAAATACTTCCTTTGGGGGATTTGTTTGTTATTACCACGCGCAGGTCATGTCTTAAAATCAGAATAAAATATTAAGGGGGCGTGGTACCTCCCATACAAATTGAATTTTTCAAGTCGAATATCTTCAAAAGTGTTTAAGGTAGGAACATGAAAATTGGTACAGAGCTACAGGATAACAACACCACTCTCACCTATAAAACCGGGGGCTATCGAATAAGGGGGCGTGGTACCTCCCATACAAACAAAATTTTTTAAGCAAAATATCTGAAAGGGTTCAAGGTAGGGACCTGAAAATTGGTATAGACCTATATGGTATCAAAAGCCTTCTTACACATAAAAGAAGGAGTAATCGGAAAAGGGGGCGTGGCACCTCCCATACAAACTGAACTTTTCAAGGTGAATATCTTCAAAAGTGTTTAAGGTAGGAACATGAAAATTGGTATAGAGCAATAGGAAACAACACCATTCTCACCCATAAAGCTTGGCGTTATCGAAAAAGGGGACGTGGTACCACCCTTACAATCTTTAATTATTTTGGTTGTTAATCCACCATATATTTATCTCATTATCCACCTAGCACGACATTTTGGTTGTTCTTGCTGCAGCGGTTATATGGTAATTTTGGTTGTGTTACGTGCTATTTTTGGTTTACGGAAATGGCAGTTTTATGAAACAAACACAAATTAAATTAAACGTCAATTTTGCTTTGCAATCGAACACGCAAAACTTAGAGGGCAATAAAGATGCGCCTTGCTTTACTGATATATTGATATATTTTGTTTTAAAAAGTGAGTTATTTAGTGAAAGTGATTGAGCGTGTTGGCGAATACCGATTTATGTACATTGGAATTTATCATTCAATTGATCTGCTTCCTTAGTTTAATTCATTCATTTTTGGAGTTTTCAAAGGTAAGTTATTGGTCCGTAAAACCTTATATGAACTTTATGCAAATGAATGATCATTTCCAATTAGATATTTGTTACGATGTCAAGAATCAGTACGTATGGTAACATTTCTCGGAGTTCCCAGGCCGCAAGGAGAACACGAAATAGCAGAGCACGTCAAAGGGAAAGTGTTATTGAGAGGGTATCACCACGAAATAGACTGCTGGAGAGTAGCACACACCAGTTAGAAGATGTCAACCAAACATACAATCAGCAAGAGCGATTGAGAAGAAGGGAAGTTCACAATCAGCAACAACGATAGAGAAGAAAGGAAGTTCGTGCTCGCCAAAGTGATGAAGTAAGATCACAACATGCGATTATTCGACGACAACAGCGGCAACATCTTTCTTTTGCGAACTTTGAACGTGCAGGTTTTCGATATGAACCAAACATTCAATATAGCGCATCTGTTCAAATCGGTCAGATGTCAGTAGTTTGTCAATATTGCGATGCAGTCAAATTTAAAAATGAACCGTCGCCAGAATTGCTTCCACCACCACAGCCATTGTTCCAGCTGCTTTACGGTGAATCTCCTCACTCGAGCCATTTCTTAAAGCAAATTGTAAATGAACAAAACTACAATCCAACGTTTAAGATATTTTTGCCAAACAATATTCGACAGAAACTACAGAGCTTTCCTCCAATTATACACCTTCATGGGCAAATGTTTCATCTCGCTGGATCGCGGTTGCCGCATCCAGATCAAGAACACAAATATCTCCAAATTTACTTTCTGGGAGATTCACATGATGAAGTAAATCGGCGTTGTGCTATCTTCAATACAACGAAAAGAGAAATAATCGAACAATTGCAGCAAATGTTACACGAACACAATGGCCTCATTAAACTGTTTACGATTTCGTTGGAACGTATGCCAACAGATGATCATATTATAATCATACAAGCGGACAAAAGGCCAACAGGGTCACATGAAAGACAATATAATGCACCTACAGTTAGCGAAATATCAGTTGTTGTTGTTGGAGAAAATTTGCAGTCGCGTGATATTGTTATCAAACGTAGAAATCAAAACGCACTAAAACGGATAAGTGAGACACATCGGTCTTACGACGCAATGCAATATCCGCTCATGTTCTGCCGTAGAGAAGACAGATATCACTTAAGATATAAGATGATAAATCCGGTGAATGGTTAGTAAAAAAAAATTTTTGTTTGCTACTTCATATAGGTAATTTAAGCTTTTAGGTGTCGAGACAAATAAAAAAGTCAGTTCAATGAAGTTTTACGCATATCGAATGATGATTCGCCAAAACTATGACAACCATTTACTGAGATATGGACGGTTATTTCAACAGTATGCAGTTGACATGTATGTTAAAGTTGAGACAGAACGACTTAATTACATGCAATACAATCAGTCGAAGTTGCGATCTGAAGAGTATAATCACTTAAGAGATGCAATGAATGGTAATGCGGATATTACAGATATTGGTCGACTCTATATTTTGCCATCGACATACATTGGCAGTCCTAGACACATGCATGAGTACTCCCAGGATGCGATGACTTACGTGCGCAATTATGGACGGCCGGATTTGTTTGTTACATTAACTTGCAATCCAAAATGGCCAGACATTACGAATCTATTGCATCCCGGTCAATCACCAAGCGATCTCCACGTTGTTACAGCACGCGTGTTTAAACAAAAACTCAGATGTTTGATGGACTTTATTACGAAACAACGTGTATATGGCACTGTTCGATGCTGAATGTACTCATTGGAGTGGCAGAAGAGCGGTTTGCCCCACGCACACATTCTTCTTTGGATGGTGGAGAAAATTACACCTGACCAAATTGATGACATCATTTCCGCCGAAATTCCTGATGTTGAAATAGATCCAGAGTTGCACGAAGTGGTGATTGCCAATATGGTTCATGGGTCATGCGGAGAACACGATCCATCTTCGGTTTGTATGTCGGACAGTAAATGCAAAAAACGCTGTCCCCGTGCTTTTATTTCGGAAACTCAAACTGGAAACGACGGATACCCTCTCTATCGGCGTCGCTCACCCGCTGACAATGGCAGAACATTCATTACTCAATTGAAAGGAAAGAATTTCGTGGTTGATAACACATGGATCGTTCCATATTCGCCAATTTTGTCTAAGGCATTCAAAACACATATAAATGTTGAGTATTGCAGTTCAATAAAATCAATTAAGTATGTTTGCAAATATGTCACCAAAGGAAGCGATATGGCGGTTATTGGCGTTGAACGAGATGAAATTAGCAAATTTCAAATGGGCAGATATGTGAACTGCAATGAAGCAATCTGGAGAATATTTTCATTTGTATTTCATGAACGCCATCCTACTGTTGTGCATCTGTCAGCTCATTTGGAGAATGGCCAGCGAGTTTATTTCAACGCAGAGAACATAGTACAGCGAACGGAAATACCACCAGCAACCACTTTAACAAGTTTCTTTGCAACTTGCGCCAGTGATCCGTTCGCGAGAACATTGCTTTACTCGGAGATGCCTCGGTATTATACATGGAATGCATCGTCTTTCCCCCGGCGCAACATAACCATTTTTAAATTTGACTGCATTGCAATATTGACAAACTACTGACATCTGACCGATTTGAACAGATGCGATATATTGAATGTTTGGATCATATCGAAAACCTGCCCGTTCAATGTTTACAAAAGAAAGATTTGTAAAAATTTTGTTAAAGTATACACAATGAAATTAGGAAAAATCGTTCATATTCTATTAAAACCAATACCGGTGTAATTTTTGAAATGAAAAAAAAAAATCTATTTTCCGGGTCAGCTAGTATTCTATTAAAACCAATGCCGGTGTAATTTTTGAAATGAAAAAAAAATCTATTTGCCCGGTCAGCTAGTTACAGTATAATTTTCAAATGTTATTAAATAAGTTCCATTTAATGTTTGATTATCTACAATATTTTTTCCTGAAACTAATATCGCTCCTGATTTCATTTCTTCAATTTGTAAGTTTTTTTTCTTTTAATTTGTTACATTTTCCTTGTTTTTTATTTAAAATTTCTGACAAACATGTGCTTTTCTTATTTAGTTTACAATAGGTTTTTGAAATTTCTGTCTTACAATTCTGAATATTAAAACAATTATTATTACAGTATATTATGTTCTGGTCAATAATAAGCTTACCATCTAATTGAGCTATGGCTATTTAATATAAATTATAATTATGTCTCCTTTTTGGGCTATTTTAAATTTAGAAATGTCCATTAAATCTGTTATGGTCATTATACCGTGTTGGTAATATGTTATGTTTTTTAGTTCATCAAAATGTAAAATTGTTGGATTTAAAATTCCAATTTTACCAAAAGTTATTGCATTTATTAAATTTTGCAGTTCATGTATAACATATTGATTTCGAATTCTTTTTATTTTGCTATTTGTGGTATCTGTGTCAGTTAATTCTGTCAAAATTAATATGATCATTTTGGAAACCTATAATAATTATGATTTTATATTATCTTTATGAATAATTCTATTTCTATTATTAATTATTATTTTATTCTATAAATTTTCTTTAACTTGTTGTTTTTTATATCTAGGTTTCAGCTTATTTCTTTATCCTATTTGTTTGATTTATGTTGTCAAACATTGACCTCAAAAAAGAACTTGTCATTCCTTACCACTGGTGCGGGGAAATGAAAAGACCTTCATCGAGTGAGAATATATTCATTCTGATTTTTATTAAGTATTTTCTATGCTTATATACAAATTTTAAAACTATCTTAAGTAACTAAATATATGTGTATGTGAGTTACATATATGTGGATCTCAATCTCTTTACATAGCTACTATTATGTTAAATTTATTTATCTAGATATAGAGATCCACAATGTTAATGTACTTAACATATAATACCCACTCTACTAAGAATCTTATTAATATCGTATGTTAAGCTAGGGTATAAATAATGATGTTAAGTTAAACTAAGCATTAATTAAGAAAGGAATTACTTTAGCGAGCGGTTTGACGCTTCGTGTTAAAATTAAATAAACATTATTAAATATTAATTAATATAAAAGTGTTTTGTACTTTGGCGGGTTTTACTGGCCTTAAGTTAAAATAAATATAACTCTGAACGTCGGGTTTCAACCGGGTTAGAGAAAAATATAACTGGCGACGAAGATGGGATGTGGATAAAAAAGTTCCACATCCAGTTATTACGGATTTTTCGCAAACGAATTTTTTTAATATTACCTACTAAATATAACGTTCGTACATATAAGTAAATAAGTGAAAAAAAAGTGAAAAGAACAAACAAAAAAATCAAAAATTTAAGACGTTAACTGTGCTATCCGACCGCAATTTTAATTTCTACGTTATAAATTATTTCTCATTAAAACTGTAAACTTTAACCAAAAAAAAAAAAAACAAAAAATTTACTGTGCTATACGAATGCATAAACTTTTAATTCCTACATTAAAGGTTATCATACCTTAAAACGCCGATCAAACAAATTTTTGGTAAAACGAACCGATACCCATTTCAGTAAAATTGATTAATAAATGTTAAAATAAATATACAAATAGAATAAAAACTATACTAGAAGTGCTAAACTAATTTTGTGTAAAATGAACATTCATACTTATATTAACTTCATTACAACAAATTGTGAAACGTTAAAATAAAACTGCTGTAAAATCAAAAAAAGGGGACTTTATTGTGCAAAGTGACTATATATTACACAAAACAGAACATTAACACCGCTGTTAATGATTAACATTGCAAAAATAACAAATGTACTAAACCAAAATTACATACAAAATAAAATCCCCAACTTCGCTAGTGAACATTAAGTGGACGAATCAAAAAATATTTTCTACAGTTCCAAAAAAAAAAAGAACAAAATACACATATTAACACTTAACGGCAAAGTTCAACAAAGTTCACGAAAATTAAAAGAAAAGAAAAGTAAAATAAAAATTTAACATCTGAGGTTACTGTTAAATCACGTCACCCAGATCATCGACCCGCCAAGCACGGCTTACTGCGCCAATCTAGAGAGTGAGAGAGCTGACATTTACTGTATTATCACGCCACCCACATCATCCACATCACAAAAACTCGCCAAGCACGGCTTACTGCGCTCATCAGATCAGAGAGTGAGAGAGCTAACATTTCAACATGGCATTAACATTAGCGGAGAGTCTGCGAGAAGCACGAAGCTTACCTGCATTTACTGGAGAAGACGAATATACGCTCAGCAACTACTTGCAAGATGTCTCCACCGTACTACAGCTGACTGCGACAGAACATCATGAAACTCTACAAACAGTGCTGGGTAACCGCCTTCAAGGCAAAGCATTAAAGGTAATACAAACTTTAGTTAGTCCTAGTTGGAAGAATATATTAAGAAAACTAAAAGAAGAATTTGGCGTTAAAAGAACATTTTTTTATTTAAGAAGCGATGCCTTAAATATAGATGCAAAAAATATTGAAGAATTGCATCATAAGTTAAGAAAAATTTTAAGTCTGATGAACACTAAATTTAGTTTAGAACCAGATATGTTATATACACCTAATAACAACGACCAAATGATTTTTGATATATATATAAATTTTTTACCTATTAATATCAAGTCTTTGTTATTACAAAATCATATTAACACTATTGATAAAGCATATACCTTTTATATTGAAAACAATTTAATAAAAGATATTAAATTAATAAACATGAATACAAAATTTGCGAATAATTTTCCTAATTTCCGAAATAATTTTCAAAGCAAAAATTCCCAAAATGTAAACAATGACACGAGTGGGACTTTGGCATTTGGCAACGTAAATTTTCGTAATACTAGTAATCGTAGAAGCCTACAAAACCATAAATTACCTACTCAAGGTTATAATGGGAACTTACCCATTCAAAGTCAAACTGGAAATTTTAGGCATAACGCAATGAATTATAGATATCCGAATAGAAATGTTAACCATTTCCCTACTTTTGTGGAAGTTGATGAACAACATGCAACACAAAATTTTCATTTACAGCCTCCAGAGCCGAGCTACCAATAATTGTACTAACAATAAATAACATTAAGACAAGGTGCTTAATCGATAGCGGAGCTGCCACCACATTGGGAAATTATCTTTTCTTTTCACATATTGGTATTAGGAGAAAGTTAGCTAAACCGATTCGGTTAAATACTTTAATAGGAAATAACATTATAAATGAAGAAGTAATAGTTAACGTACCAAACGAATTTAACGCAAAAAATGAAACCATGTCTGTTAAACTTACTAATTTTACAGAGACAGCATTTGACTGTATAATAGGTGTCAACATTTTAGGTCCCATTGGAGCTATAATTAATTTCCAAACAAATTCAATGATAGTTAATGGTAGCGAAATTAGGTTTCCTAATAATAATTTCGAAATTAACTACGAGGAAGTTCATTGTCTAGAAAAAGTTGAATTAACTTTTAAAAATTTAATGCCCTTAGAACTTAATACTGAAGAAAGTAAACGATTACAAAACTTTCTACATAAAAATAAAAATACATTTTACATTGAAGGTCAAAATTTAACTACTACTAATTGTATTAAACATAAAATTATAACAAAATCTGATAGACCGATTTATTGCAAAAATTATCGACACCCTCAAATCTTAGAAGATGAAATAGAAGCACAAATAAACGACATGCTTAAGCAAAATATAATTAGGCATAGCAAATCTCCATATAATTTTCCATTATGGATTGTAAAAAAGAAATCAGATAACTCAAATACTCAAAAATGGCGTCTAGTAATTGATTTTAGAAAACTGAATGAAATTACAATAGATGACAAATTTCCACTGCCGAATATTGAGGCACTTTTTGATAAATTGGGTAAAGCTCAATATTTTTCTTCATTAGACCTTGCAAAGGGTTTTCATCAGATACTAATGGATGAAAATGATATTGAAAAAACAGCATTCTCTACATCCAGAGGTCATTTTGAGTTCGTAAGAATGCCTTTCGGCCTGAAAAACGCACCATCAACATTTCAGCGAATGATGAATCATGTGTTGGCAGATTTTATAAACAACATTTGCATTTTATATATGGATGACATTTTAGTTTTCTCGACGTCTCTAACTGAACATATCGAAAGTTTACAAAAAATATTTAATAAGCTTAATAATTACAATTTAAAAATACAATTTGATAAGTGTAAATTCTTATCAAAGGAAACAAACTTTTTAGGTCATATTATAACTAATAAAGGCATAAAGCCTAACCCAGACAAAATAGCCACAATACAGAATATTAACCTTCCCAAAACTGTAAAAGCTATAAAATCCTTTCTTGGATTAACCGGGTATTACCGTAAATTCATAAAAAATTATTCCTTGGTGGCAAGTCCAATGATAAAATACCTGAAAAAAGACACAAAAATAAATCTCGATGATCAATCTTATGTTGATTCTTTTCACAAATTAAAAAGCATTTTGATAAATCCGCCTTTATTATGTTATCCAAATTTCAATAAAAAATTTATCCTGACTACAGATGCTAGCAACATAGCCATTGGAGCCGTTCTGAGCCAAGAAGGAAAACCAGTTTGTTTCGCTAGCAGAACACTCAATGGTCACGAGAAAAATTATTCAACAATAGAGAAGGAATTGCTAGCTATTGTTTGGGCAGTAAAATATTTTCGTCCATATCTTTATGGCAGAAAATTTACGGTACAAACTGATCATCGTCCGTTAAAATGGTTATATTCATTAAAAGACCCAAATTCGAAAATAATTAGGTGGAAAATAATGCTAGACGAGTTTCAATTCGATATAGAATACCTTAAAGGGAAAGAGAATAAAGTGGCTGACTATTTAAGTCGAATTCAACTGTATCAAAACTCATTAAATAGTATCCACAGCTCTTCAGAAGATGCAAACAATCATTTCTACACAACTGATAAAATTGTTAATAAGTATAAAACTCAAATACGTATACTAAAACATAAAGAAAAAGCAACTGAAAAACTTTTTAGAAAATACAAAATAATTTACATTTGCGAAAATGATATTGGTAACACTCATTACCTAAATGATATATTCAGAAGAGAATTAACAAAAGGCACAGTAGGAATATACTCCGAACTCCCGGACAATAAATATAACCAAATTCAAACAAAGCTAATAGAACTTTTCTCTAATAATATTCATCTGAAATTTATAAGATGCACAAAATTAGCAAGCGATGTAGAATCTGAAGAATCGCTACTGAACCTTATTAACGAAACTCATATAAATGGCAATCATAGAGGCATTCAGGAAAATTTCGAAGAGTTGAAAGATTTATATTTCAACCCAAAATTATTAAAATATATAAATAGATACTGCAACAGTTGCAGAGTTTGTATCGAAAATAAATACGATAGAAAGCCGATTAGAAAACGGTTCCTGTTCACGTATACGCCAGAAAAGCCAAACGAAATTGTGCATGTCGATATTTTTCAAATTCAAAAAACCTATTTTCTAACTACATTAGACAAATTTACAAAATTGGGAACCGCCCATAAATTGAATGATAAAAATATGATAACAGTTAAGGTTAAACTAGAAGAAAGATTTGCATTTTTAGGTAAACCTAATAAACTAGTAATGGATAATGAATTTAACAACGCATTAATAAAATTATATTGCCAAGAGAATAGTATTGAGGTGCATTTTACTACCCCCAATTCTCACACTGGTAACTCAGACATAGAGCGTCTGCATTCCACGCTTCTTGAACATATACGAATTCTCAAAAATTCTGGCAATCTTAACGATGCAGAAGAGCTCGTTCTAAAAGCTATCCACTTTTATAACAACTCAATACATAGCACAACTAAAGTAAAACCCGTAGACTTTTTAAATAACCTAAATATCGATTTTAATCATGTTAGAAAGAAAACTGAAACAAAGAAAAGAAAGACTATTACCAGGGAAAATCTTAAAAGAGAGAATATATCTTTAGAATTAACTAATCCCAACTTATATACAAAAAATCCAGCTGCTATTAGACATAAAACAGCTAAAAGATTCAACAAATACCATTATAGTAACCCCAATAAAATGGACGTTGCCCAATTTCGAAGACCTTTGAATTCAATACATTAAACATTGAATTAAACACATTAAACAATTCATAAAATAGCATCAATATGTATATGCTAAAAATATGGAAAACTATACGCAAACAAAAACAAAATTAATATTAACTAATTATAATTGTACAACTGTTGAAAAAATAAATTTATAAAACTATCTTATACATTAATATATGATTTAAAAGATTCGAAGGGACTCGAATCTTATAAGGGTAAGCGAGTTACATATATGTGGATCTCAATCTCTTTACATAGCTACTATTATGTTAAATTTATTTATCTATATATAGAGATCCACAATGTTAATGTACTTAACATATAATACCCACTCTACTAAGAATCTTATTAATATCGTATGTTAAGCTAGGGTATAAATAATGATGTTAAGTTAAACTAAGCATTAATTAAGAAAGGAATTACTTTAGCGAGCGGTTTGACGCTTCGTGTTAAAATTAAATAAACATTATTAAATATTAATTAATATAAAAGTGTTTTGTACTTTGGCGGGTTTTACTGGCCTTAAGTTAAAATAAATATAACTCTGAACGTCGGGTTTCAACCGGGTTAGAGAAAAATATAACTTGTGTGTATGTCAGTATGTATTGCAGCATATTGTTTATTGCTCCTTAACATGTTTTATGCTGCATGGGGTTGTTTTTAAGTGTACAATTTAATACATGTGTGTGTGTGTGTTATCTCTTCTGTAAATTTATGATTTGTGTCCCATGCATTTTTATTATTATTCGATGCACATTGCATTTAAATGCATATGGTTGTTTATGTACATACATATGTATGTATGTATATTAATATATAAATAGATATTTTTATTTAGTAGAATTTCGGCTTTGTTGATAAGTAAGCATGTTCATAAATATTTGAACACTATTATTTTTTCATAAATTATTTCTCCAGGGTGAAATGGGAGGCTAGTATCATTGCCTAAATATATTTGAGCAATTTTTTCTTTTACTTTTGTTTTAAGTTCAGTTAATTTTTCATCCTGATTTTAAGTATTTAACATTTCAAAATTCTTTTCCGAATAATAATCATTATCGGTATTAATTTCTGAGCCTCTTTCATCCAATATCGAATAGTTGTCATTTATGTTGCCGGCAAATTCAACGGCTGGCGTTGTAGAACCGTTCCACAATATTTTCTTCACAAGTATTTTTTTCATTATGCTGGTATAAATCGTCAGCTGGCGTTTTAAGATCTTTTTGTCCCAAAATAAATTTTTTTAATATAATATTGCTGGTAAAATCTTTGGCTGGCGGTGTAGAACTTGCTTGTTCAACAATTTTAATATTTCTTTCATTTTTAATATCACCGATACTTTTCTCGGCTAGTTTTTTGGAAGCTTTTTGTTCTTTAGTTTTGTTTTTAAAATAAATGTTCATACTTCTGTTTTCATTTTTCATGTTATTCTTTACCCTGTAATTAATTTTCCCATTGGACACTTCGATAAGTGTCTCAATCTTTTAAGGAAATTGTATCCCAAGAGGAGATCCGATTCTAATCCCTCAATTTCATAGAAAATTTCTTCGACTCCAAATAAGGTAATTAAGTGGTAAAATTTGATTATGGAATAGCCATTCACGGCTATAAAAATTGCTAGGGCTTTGTTGCCCTCTCATATTAAAATCTCTATTGTAAAGTCTGGATACGGATGGATCTATATCCATAGGAGTTGGTTTCGGAAAATTATGTGTATTGTTATTGGGACGGTTGTTCCTTTGAGGAAATCTTAAGTTATTGTTTGTGTACGTTGGCTTCACCCTGTTTCTGTCATACATAAAGTTTAGAGCAAATCCGGCTCTTTGATTATTTGATTCAAGTTCCTGAGCTTTTGCTAAAGCGTCAGGTAAATCTTGTGGGCTTAGAGAGAATATTATGTCTCGTAATGGGGTGTTTAGTCCAGTTATAAAGATTCTTAAGGCGTGTTCCCTGTTCTTTTTGTTTAATTCTTTTGTCAGGTCTGCGTTGTTTCCGTGTGTCATAATTGTTTTGTTTATTAATAGCGTCAACTTTTTGCTGACAAGGTTGTAGTATTCTACAACCGGCATTGCACCCTGCCTTAAGATGCTTAATTCTTGTTCGATTATATGTATTGGACGTTTGTCCACATATGCAAAGTCTAGACGAGATAGAATTGCATCGAGATTTAGTACTGTTCCGTGGTTTGTTAATGCATCATTTGCATCATGCGTTATTTTATTTCTAAGTATTGTGAGTGCGGCAAAGTAATTTCTACTGCCCCTCACGTATAGGCTCATAGCGTTAAGCGCTGCCTCTCTCCAACAAATATTTGAATTGATCTTACCAGTAAATTCAGGTACGGATTTAACTAAATCTAATGACTCTTGGCAGGCTATATTATCGTCTATCGTCTGTGTTAGAAAATCAGTTGCACTAGTGGTATTGACTGTTATTTGTGAGCGTAATTGCTCTACTTCCTCACGTAATGCTATGTTGCTGTCAGCAATAAGGCGAGTTATTAGGTCTACGGTCAAAGCGTCACAGTTAGCCATTTTTTGTCTAATTTTCAGTTTCTGATCTTTTTTTGTTAAATTTTTTATTTTATCCTTTCTAGGAAGAGGTGCTTTTTTATTCTGGAGGGTCTGGAGTTCTGAATCGCAGAATTAAGCTTTGTTATAAACCGGAGGGTACCCCTTGCGGTGGTGAATCGCGGTTTCAATATATTTTTATTATATCACTGATCGAGCCTTTAATTATTGTTTTATTAATTTATCAGTATAAGCTTTTTGAAACTTGGATCACAGTCACACTTTCTGCTTTTAAAGAATCCTTGTTATAATAATCCTTTAATATGGCTGTTTTATTTTTTCCTATGTAATTAAATACTGCGTTCATGCAATTTACTTTCTTCTCTTCGTCGTGGAAGAAATTCGGTACATATTTTTTTGAAATTTTCTTTTTATTAGAATTGCAAACCCTTTTAACTATTTTATCTATTTTGTCATAGTCCAAATTATTCGATAGTGCGTCCGAGTCTGGCATTTTATTTTAATTTAAAAAAAGTTTTGGTTGAATTCATTTTTTATAATTCTCTGGAGGGTCCCTTGGGTGGTGAATCACAGAGAATTTTAAATTGTTATAAGCTGGAGGGTCCCCCCGAGGGTGGTGAATCGCAGCTTTTAATTATGTAATTTATTGGTTGTACAAACCATTAGTTATAGTCTTTATTTCTTTATTTTTTTTAGTTTAGGGCATTTCTTAATATCGTGATCGCCCTTACAAAAGTCGCAGTATGACAGTTTTTTATATTTAATACTTGGGCTATTTTCCATTTCTAATATACAAGTATATTTTAACTATATTTAATTTTAATTTCAACTTACAAATATATTCTGTCGCTGTCTCGTTTAAAATTTCCGCTGATGATGCTGTTGTTGTTACTGCTGTTTCCTTTATGATTGCTGCTACCGCTGTTGACACGTCCGCTAATGTTGTTACCACTGTTGCTTGGCTGTTTTTGCACTTTTAAGTCACTCTTTACTTTTTTAAGTTTCGTATTTTGTTGATTAGTTTAATTAATTATTTTAATCATTAGTTTTTGAATCAATTTTAAAAATTTTAGAATTTCTTGTTTATGTTATCCTGCGATTGTCACTTCGTTGCTTGTTCTTACTCACACAGTTATTTTTTTAGTGAAAGTTTTTCACTTACAATTTTTTGGTCACTGTTATTTTTCTAATAAATTTTTTAAAAAAATTTCTTGTTTTTATTATATTGCGATTGTCACTTCGTTGCTTGTTCTTACTCACATAGTTATTTCTTTAGTGAAAGTTTTTCACTTACATTTTTTTGGTCGCTGTTACTTTTTCTCTATTTTAGTAGGCACTTTTTTACCCGTTCCAAGTTATTTTTAATGAGACGACTTTTTATAATTTTTACTTCACAATTTTTGATAACACAGCTTTTTATAATTTTAACTTCACAATTTTTGATAACACAACTTTTTATAAATTTTACTATACTAGGCACTTTTTGAGTCGTGCCCACGTTGGGCGACAATTAATTCCCGCAACGAGGGAATTTAAAAAAAAATATATACATACTAGCTGACCCGGCGAATTTCGCCCCGCCCAATTTTTATTTTTTTTTGGAAGTCATAGACTCGTATAACTTTACCACAAATAATATAAACTTCAAACAACGCATTTTCATTTAATGTTTTTAATGTTTGTAGCGCCATCTACTGTAACATACCGCACTCAATACCGCTCTTAGCGCCACCAACTGGTGGATAGCTCTTTGCTAATAATAAACAAATAATTTGCAATAAATAAATAATGCGACTATAAGGAGAGTTATAAACTATCCTATCTTTCAAGTTGGACCAAACTGCACACAGTGTTAAAAATTTCATTAAAATCGGTTCAGTAGTTTAAGAGTCCATCGCAAACAAACAATGTGACACGTGATTTTTATATATTAAGATGTATTTGTATCCGCCAATGCGCGGATGAAATGAGAACACGTGTGGTTCTTGTGGATTGTCAAATACAAATCAAATCTTTATTTCTAAAATACTAGTATATACATATGTATTTGTATCCGCCAATGCGCGGATGAAATGAGAACACGTGTGGTTCTTGTGGATTGTCAAATACAAATCAAATCTTTATTTCTAAAATACTAGTATTTATACAATTTGGTTTTATTTACTTAAAGTTAAAGCTGCAACAGAACGTTAAGTGGTTTCTTTACGATTGTTATTGTTATGCCTTCTTGTGAGGGCGAGCGATATGGATTTTTGGATACAGAACGGAAAAAGCATATCGAATTCTTAATTAATCAAAAACGTTAATTATATTTCTAATTTATGAGGCAGTGTAATTGCAGAGTGCAAAGATTCAGCTTTGTTTACAGTTATGGTAAGGACACAATGCATCAGCCTTTGGAAGGTTGATGGGGCATTTTTAAGACCGAATGGCATTCTAACGTATTCGTAATGACCAAAAGGGGTTGAAAACGCGGGTTTCTTTCGATCTTCTTCTTTTACTAAGATTTGGTAGAATCTTTTTGCGAGATTGAGGGTCGTAAAGTATACAGCTCATCCTAATTTATTTATAATACAATATTATCGATGTTTGGAATTGGGAATTTGTCGGCGATTGTAATGTCATTTAATTTTCTGTAACCTGTAACAGTCCGCCATTTCTTTGTTTGGGAGTTGTCTGATTTTTTGGTACTATCCATAAAGGGCTATTGTAAGGAGAATTATCGTTTCTTATGATTCCTTGTCTTAAAATTTCCTGAATTCGTTCTATTTTTCATGCACCTGTAGGCATCTGTAAACTTTTGAATATACTGGGGTGTCCATCGTGGTCACTATCTCGTCTTGGATAGTTGGTGTACTTGTCATCGCCTTCTTTATAAAATGAGCCTTTGTAATTTTTTATTAACTTACTTACTAACAATTTCTCTTCCTCATTTAAATTTGTTGTAAATTGTTCAATTTGTACATAAATACCCATTTTCTATACTCTCCAGTTGGTAAATTTCGTTAAAAATATATGGGCAAGAATTCATAAATTTTATCACTTCGTTATTAATTGTTAAGGTATTGTTTCTCATGTCAATAACTGCTTGTAATGGTTTTAATATGTTTTGTCCAATGATTGCGTCGAAGCCTTTATTATGTAGGTCAGTTAATTTCCGCTATTAAATGATCGGTTATTTAATTGTATTCCCTTATACTTAATTAATTTCTTATTATCAATAAGGAAGTAGTAGAACCTGACTCGATGAGAAATATAATCTTTTAATTTTTGATTGTTAATTCTACTAACGGAGGAAGTTCTGGTAAATTTACTTCTTGGCTTATGTGGTCTATTTCCATTGGAATTTCATTCCGATAGTTGGTACTCCTTGCACCATAATAAATGTTATGGTTCTGGTAATTCCGTCTAAATAAGCTTGCTATGTTATTACTATTACAGTTGTAATAATTACTTTGATTTTGATTATTTAAACGATTACCATTTAGTCGTGCTTGTTCTGTATTTCCTTGTCTTTGATTCGTTGTTGTGCCTATTGTTGAAGTTGTTGTAATTGTAATACCTATTATTTATTGGATTATGATAATATCCTATTTGACCATTTCTGTTTGTCAGTCCTGTACGTAATAGGCTTCTCTTAAGGAGTTATGCTTCTGCCTTAAATTATTGCCGATAAATGATATGGTGTATTGTTTAAAAATGTTTTTATTATTCATTGGTTCTTTGAGAAAATAATATGGGCTTATTTCGGTCAAAGTTATGCTTAGAGTTAAGCTTATCTAATATGTTTTTTAATTGGTAATAACAATTACTTACGTTGTGCTGTTTTGTCGTTATGGCCTGGTGGAAGAGTTGGTGGTAGCTCGCTATTACCACAAAATTTCTTACAAGTTCGGGTTAAACTTCTTCCCACGGTGAGTGGTAGTGTCCTTGTTATTTGGAGCACCTCTCACTGTATTTTCGTTTTAATGTGTCTTTCCCACACATAGTTTTTGGCCGCTTCATTCTCGTTAAACAAGGGAAGAATCAGCTCAGCCTCTCTGATGAATGAAGCAACGTCGTAGCTTCTGTCGCCCCTGATTTCTCTTATTTTAGCGGCTTCTTTCAAGAGATCTGATGCCGACTTAGATCATTGTTGGCGGTTGCCATTGTGGTTATTATATCTTTTATATATATATAATGATCTAACACGGTTTTGACACGCAAGCAATAGTATGTTTTTTATGAAAGTCGTCTATGACTTTTGGCAGTTAGATTTCACAATATTTCAGAAGTTCACTCCAAAAATTTTTTTTATGTAATTTTTATTATAAAAATTCCAAGTACCATTAATTTTTGTTTATAATTTTGCACATTATAAACATTATATTCATATTGAGTCTTGTGTTTTCAGTGGTGTTTCAATCATTTGCCGTTTTTCACTGTTTCATGGTTTACCTGTTGCGTTAGGTGCTTTGTTTTTTTTTTTTTGTCTAAGGACAAAGTTCCGTCGATTGCGCCAGTTATATCAATTGAATTTTCACTAAACTTAGTTGTATTAATTGATTTTTCACTAAACTTCGGTTTAGTTATATAATTCAATTTTTGAACCACGATAAGAAAAACAAGTCTTGTTGGGTTAACAGTCAAAATCGTCTGCCAGTTTATTTTGCAATTTTAATTAAGCTAAGTCTTACTTTCTATTTCAATCTTTTCAAGCTCAAGCAGCTCACCACTTCCGGTCTTTGACTAAGTATCCTCTGGGTAGCCTAAAAACATCCGTTTGAAGGCGAGCTAAAGTAAGAAGGCGAAACATCCCCTGCATAGGGTTGTGCGCTGGGTTTGGGGCCCGCCACGTAAAAAAACACCCCCAATGAAAAGTAGCAATCAGCCTCGGATGAGAGACGCCCCTTTTGATGACGACCATGGCAAACGAAATAAGGACTATGATTTGAGGGCATGCACCTGGAATGTCCGGTCCCTTAATTGGGAAGGTGCCTCTGCCCAGCTGTGAGATGTCCTCGTAAAGATAAAGGCTGACATCACCGTCCAAGAAATGCGATGGATGGGACAAAGACAGATACGAGTAGGACCTTGTGGCATTTATTACAGTGGCCATATAAAGGAGCGCAAGTTTGGTGTGGGATTCGTGGTCGAAGAGAGACTCCGTCGCCGAGTACTATCATTCACTCCGGTGCATGAACGTCTAGCCACAATTCGCATCAAAGCGAGGTTCTTCAACATATCGCTGATTTGCGCCCACGCCCCGACGGACGCGAAGGACGATGTGACCAAAGATGCCTTTTATGAGTGCTTGGAGAAGGTATCTTTGACACTACGGTCGGTAAATTCAGCCTCCACGAGGAAACATCCCCTAATGGGTTGAGGCTGATCGACTTCGCCGGGGCCCGGAATATGGTTATATGTAGTACTAGATTCCAGCATAAGAAGATACATCAAGCTACCTGGCAGGCTCCGGATCGAAAAACCTCCAACCAGATCGATCATGTTGTGATAGATGGAAGACACGTCTCCAGTGTTTTAGATGTGCGTGCGCTCCGAGGTCCTAACATCGACTCGGACCAATATCTTGTTGCAGCCAAGATTCGCACTCGCCTCTGTGCAGCAAAAAACGCACGCCAACAAACACAAGGAAGGCTCGACGTCGAGAAGCTGCAATCACAACAGACAGCCCAACGATTTTTTACTCGGCTTGCACTCCTGCTCTCTGAGAGCAGTCGTCAACAACTCGGTATAAGGGAACTGTGGAAAGGCATTTCAAACTCCTTACGACCAGCTGCAACCGAAACCATTGGTTTTCAGAAAGTGCAAAAGAATAGCTGGTACGACAAGGAATGCCGTGTCGCAGCGGAGAGAAAACAGGCTGCCTACCTCGCAACGTTACGATCGACCACAACACGTGCGGGATGGGATAGATACCGAGAATTGAAGAGGGAAGCGAGACGCATTTGCAGACAGAAAAAGAAAGAGGCCGAAATGCGTGAGTACGAAGACCTTGATAAGCTGGCTAGGGGTAATGCTCGAAAATTCTACGAAAAGATGCGGCGACTTACAGAAGGTTTCAAAACAGGAGCATACTCTTGTAGAACCCTCAAAGGTGATCTAGTCACCAATGCCCAGAGCATACTAAAATTATGGAGGGAACACTTCTCCGGCCTGCTGAAAGGCAGTGAGCGCACAACGCTAGGAGAAGACGAACCCGATTCCCCAATCGAAGATGATGGAGCAGACGTTCCATTACCCGACCATGAAGAAGTTCGAATAGCGATTGCCCGCCTGAAGCACAACAAAGAAGCAGGGGCTGACGGATTGCCGGCCGAGCTATTCAAAAACGGCGGCGAAGAACTGATAAGGAGCATGCATCAGCTTCTTTGCAAAATATGGTCGGACGAAAGCATGCCCAACGATTGGAATTTAAGTGTGCTATGCCCAATCTATAAAAAAAGAGACCCCACAATCTTCGCCAACTACCGTGGGATTAGCCTCCTTAATATCGCATATAAGGTTCTATTGAGCGTATTGTGTGAAAAATTAAAGCCCACCGTCAACAAACTGATTGGACCTTATCAGTGTGGCTTCAGACCTGGTAAATCAACAACCGACCAGATATTGACCATGCGCCAAATCTTGGAAAAGTCCCGTGAAAGGAGAATCGACACACACCACCTCTTCGTCGATTTCAAAGCTGCTTTCGACAGCACGAAAAAGAGCTGCCTTTATGCCGCGATGTCTGAATTTGGTATCTCCGCAAAACTAATACGGCTCTGTAAACTGGCGTTGAGCTCCAGACTGGACAAGGAAGCAACGCAAATGGTTCTGGCAGTCAACGAGGGCAAGACGAAATATCTCCTGTCATCAAACAAACAGTCAACGCACTCGCGACTTGGCTCCCACGTCACTGTTGACAGTCATAACTTTGAAGTTGTAGATAATTTCGTCTATTTAGGAACCAGTATTAGCACCACCAACAATGTCAGCCTGGAAATCCAACGCAGAATATCTCTTGCCAACAGGTGCTACTTCGGACTGAGTAGGCAATTGAAAAGTAAAGTCCTCTCTCGACGAACAAAAGCCAAACTCTATAAGTCGCTCATAATTCTCGTCCTGCTATATGGTGCAGAGGCTTGGACGATGTCACCAACGGATGAGTCGACGTTGCTAGTTTTCGAGAGAAAAGTTCTGCGAAAGATTTATGGTTCTTAGCGCGTTGGCCTCGGCGAACATCGTATTCGATGGAACGATGAGCTGTACGAGATATATGACGACATTGACATAGTTCAGCGAATTAAAAGACAGCGGCTACGCTGGCTAGGTCATGTTGTCCGGATGGACGAAAACACTCCAGCTCTGAAAGTATTCGACGCAGTACCCACCGGGAGAAGCAGAGGGAGAGGAAGACCTTGGAAAGACCAAGTGGAGAAGGATTTGGCTTCGCTTGGAATATCCAATTGGCGCCCCGTAGCGAAAAGAAGAAACGACTGGTGCGCTGTTGTTAACTCGGCTATAATCGCGTAAGCGGTGTCTACGCCAATTAAGAAGAAGAAGTCTTACTTTCTATTACAATCTTTTCTTTATTTGTTTTATTTATCTATATATATATAAGTGTCCCAGAATTCCAAACCACGACCATATCAGTTGAAGCTATTACCGCAATATATAGCCCACTTAGACACAATATTAAAATGGACCAAAGAACCAAAAACCACATCGAAAATTCATCATGGGTGGGGAATTTAACGCAAAACTCTTTCAATGGTTTTCAAGAGTTACGACACCGGAGGGGAGAGAGCTGTTTAAAACTGCTATGGCTACTGGATGCGACTTTATGGCCTACCGACACAACTTTTTCATCACTCGACAAATATATAAGACATTAATTACCATGGAAAATGGATTGGACTTAAATTCGAACCAGTCGCCAGTAAATCTAATCCAATACATATAAAAGAGATCGGCATACCATCTTATCTCTCTAATACTGCTTTTCTTATCTATCTTAGTTTATCTGAAACTAACAAAAACTTGGTCCTTTTGCGTTCCATGGTACTTTACCGAAGGTGGAAGAATCGCAATTCGTGGGTGAAATCCAACCAACAACAAATAAAGAAGTGGGAAATATCATTAAAAGTAAATCAAAAAAGGTTCCCGGCCTCGATTTGAAGACTGCTGATGTACTAAAAAATCGAATGCGAAAAGCAATAGCAAAGCTTACGAGGATGATAAACGCTTGCTTAAATCTCAGATACGTCCCACTGTCATGGAAGATATCTGAATTGGGACACACTTAAAATACCGAAATTCAAAATGCCGACACACCAAAATACCGACAAAATTTAAATGTGCAGCTAAATCAAAGTACCCACAAATCAAAACAGCGACAAATCAGAACCAGGGAAAAACAAAATACCAACAAAACAAAATGACGAAATGTGAAAAATATTTTATCTCGTCTGCCCTTATTTCTATCGAAGCACAGAAAGATAGTTCTGCTGACTAAGGGTTATGATCCTGGCCCCAGGGCCTCGGACGAACAACGCCACCTTTTCTTGATTTGTCGGTATCTCGATTTATCGATGTTTTGATTTGTCGGTGTTTTGATTTGTCGGTATTTTGACTGCGGGATTCTAAATTTCGAGATTTTGATTATCGGCATTACGTTATCTCACTGTTGCCCATCAAATTGTAGAATGGATACAGAAATGATAACTTCACTATATATTGAAAATGAAGTAATCCCGTACTTCAACTCGGTGAAATATCTTGGTTTGACGTTGGATGCAAAATTGAATTGGAAGGAGCATATAGAAAAAAAAGGTCCAGAACTAAAACTAAAAAACCACAAAATAAACTGGTTGATCGGCAAGAAATCACCTAACAACATCAAATAAAATCATAGTCTACAATCAAACTTTGAAACCTATTTGGACATACGGAATTCAACTATGGTGATGCACTGTACCGTTGTACATCGAAGCGGTGCAAAGATTCCAAAACAAAGTTTTGCGAAAATTGCAAATGCCCCGTGGTACATATGCAATTCGGATATACATCGTGACCTTCAATTAAAAATTATTCGCGAAACGGCATCGAAACATGCAAAAAGATAACTAGGAGAAACTAGAAAAAGTCTGCGGCTGACTGAAAGATTTCTTAAGAATCTAAGAAAATAACAAATATCATCATACTTAGTTAGGAATTAAGTTTAGTTTAAAAAAGAAAAAAGCTTGTCATTCCAGCTTTTATTGTTTTACCTCATAAATTGAGAAAAATATTGCTTATTAGTTTACATTTATCAATATTTGCAATTTCAATGAAATGTAAAACCATCACTTTCATATGTTACAATAAAAAAAGACTCCCGGTACCTATCCGATGCCGCGCGTGTTTTGGTCGATTGTAACGTTGCGAGGTTAGCACTCCTTATCGTACCAACTGTTCTTTTGCTTTTTCTGAAAACCAATGGTTTCGGTTGCAGGTGTACATACATAAGGAGCTTGAAATGCCGTTCCACAGTTCCCTTATACCGAGTTGCTGAAGAGTGCTCTCAGAAAGAAGGAATACAAGCCGAGCAGAAAATCGTTCGGCTGTCTGTTGTGATTGCAGCTTTTCGACATCGAACCTTCCTTGTGACTCTTGATGTGTCGTTTTTACTTCACAAAAACGGGTGCGTATCTTGGCAGCAACAAGATACTGGTCCGAGTCGATGTTAGGACTTCGGAGCGTACGCACGTCTAAAAGACTGGAGGCGTATCTTCCGTCCATCACGATCGACCTGGTTGGCGGCTTACCGATCCGAAAACAATTAATTTGAATTATATTTATCGTATTCCTTGGACGGCTACGATGTCAACCTTTTTAGCGTTTTTTACGTCGGGGGTCCCAAGCCCAGCGCACAACCCTGTGGATGGATGGATCGCTTTCTTTAGGGATGGTTCCTAACCACTCCCTAGTGAGTGGCAATCGGAAAACTTGCTTCACTTGCATGAACTTTTACACATGACTCCCTCCTACGCGTTCCTATATTTACTTCGTCTGGTTCATGGCATTTTTCCATCATTTAAAATAGAATAAATCAAACTAAAAGCAAGTTGCATCTGTTACAAAAGAATAAATCATCCGTATGCACAAAAAATGCTTTTACAAATACTATAGTATCTTTCTTCTTTACTGGCGTAGACACCGCTTACGCGATTATAGCCGAGTCAACAATAGCGCGCCAATCATTTCTTCTCTTCGCTACGTGGCGCCAATTGGATATTCCAAGCGAAGCCAGGTCTTTCTCCACTTGGTCCTTCCAACGGAGTGGAGGTCTTCCTCTTCCTCTGCTTCCCGCGGCGGGCACTGCGTCGAATACTTTCAGAGCCGGAGTGTTTTCATCCATCCGGACAACATGACCTAGCCAGCGTAGCCGCTGTCTTTTAATTCGCTGAACTATGTCAATGTCGTCGTATATCTCGTACAGCTCATCGTTCCATCGAATGCGATATTCGCCGTTGCCAACGCGCAAAAGCCTATAAATCTTTCGCAGAACTTTTCTCTCGAAAACTCGCAACGTCGACTCATCGGTTGTTGTCATCGTCCAATCCTCTGCACCATATAGCAGGACGGGAATTATGAGCGAGTTATAGAGTTTGGTTTTTGTTCGTCGAGAGAGGACTTTACTTTTCAATTACCTACTCAGTCCGAAGTAGCACCTGTTGGCAAGAGTAATCCTGCGTTGGATTTCCAGGCTGACATTGTTGGTGGTGTTAATACTGGTTCCTAAATAGACGAAATTATCTACAACTTCAAAGTTATGACTGTCAACAGTGAAGTGGGAGCCAAGTCGCGAGTGCGACGACTGTTTGTTTGATGACAGGAGATATTTCGTCTTGCCCTCGTTCACTGCCAGACCCATTTGCGTTGCTTCCTTGTTCAGTCTGGAGAAAGCAGAACTAACGGCGCGGGTGTTGAGACCGATGATATCAATATCATCGACATACGCCAGCAGCTGTACACTCTTATAAAAGATTGTACCTGCTGAATTAAGTTCTGCAGCTCGAATAATTTTCTCCAGCAGCAGATTGAAGAAGTCGCACGATAGGGAGTCGCCTTGTCTGAAACCTCGTTTGGTATCGAACGGCTCGGAGAGGTCCTTCCCGATCCTGACGGAGCTTTTCGTGTTGCTCAACGTCAGTTTACACAGCCGTATTAATTTTGCGGGGATACCAAATTCAGACATCGCGGCATAAAGGCAGCTCCTTTTCGTGCTGTCGAAAGCAGCTTTGAAATCGACGAATAGGTGGTGAGCGTCGATTCTCCTTTCACGGGTTTTTTCCAAGATTTGGCGCATGGTGAATATCTGGTCACTTGTTGATTTACCAGGTCTGAAGCCACACTGATAAGGTCCAATCAGCTTGTTAACGGTGGGCTTTAATCTTTCACACAATACGTTCGACAGAACCTTATATGCGATGTTGAGGAGGCTAATCCCACGGTAGTTGGCGCAGATTGTGGGGTCTCCTTTTTTATGGATTGGGCATAGCACACTTAAATTCCAATCGTTGGGCATACTTTCGTCCGACCATATTTTGCAAAGAAGCTGATGCATGCACCTTATCAGCTCTTCGCCGCCGTATTTGAATAGCTCGGCCGGCAATCCGTCGGCCCCTGCCGCTTTGTTGTTCTTCAGGCGGGCAACTGCTATTCGAACTTCGTCATGGCCGGGCAATGGAACGTCTGCTCCATCGTCATCGATTGGGGAATCGGGTTCGCCTTCTCCTGGTGCTATGTGTTCACTGCCATTCAGCAGGCTGGAGAAGTGTTCCCTCCATAATCTAAGTATGCTCTGGGCATCGGTGGCTAGATCACCTTTGGGGGTTCTACAGGAGTATGCTCCGGTCTTGAAACCTTCTGTAAGTCGCCGCATTTTTTCGTAGAATTTTCGAGCATTACCCCTGTCGGCCAGCTTATCAAGCTGTTCGTACTCACGCATTTCGGCCTCTTTCTTCTTCTGTCTGCAAATGCGTATCGCTTCCCTCTTCAACTCTCGGTATCTATCCCATCCCGTACGTGTTGTGGTCGATCGTGACGTTGCGAAGTAGGCAGCCTATTTTCTCTCCGCTGCGACACGGCACTCCTCGTCGTACCAGCTGTTCTTTTGCACTTTCCGAAAACCAATGGTTTCGGTTGCAGCTGTACGTAAGGAGTTTGAAATGCCGTTCCCCAGTTCCCTCATACTGAGTTGTTGACGAGTGCTCTCAGAGAGCAGGAGTGCAGGCCGAGTAGAAAATCGTTCGGCTGTCTGTTGTGATTGCAGCTTCTCGACGTCGAACCTTCCTTGTGTTTGTTGGCGTGCGTTTTTTGCTGCACAGAGGCGGGTGCGAATTTTGGCTGCAACAATATAGTGGTCCGAGTCGATGTTAGGACCTCGGAGCGCACGCACATCTAAAACACTGGAGACGTGTCTTCCGTCTATCACAACATGATCGATCTGGTTGGAGGTTTTTCGATCCGGAGAAAGCCAGGTAGCTTGATGTATCTTCTTATGCTGGAATCTAGTACTACAGATAACCATATTTCGGGCCCGGCGAAGTCGCTCAGCCTCAACCCATTTGGGGATGTTTCCTCGTGGAGGCTGAATTTACCGACCGTAGTGCCAAAGATACCTTCTTTGCCCACCCTGACGTTGAAGTCGCCAAGCACGATTTTGACATCGTGGCGGGGGCATCTCTCATAAGTGCGCTCCAAACACTCATAAAAGGAATTTTTGGTCACATCGTCCTTCTCTTCCGTCGGGGCGCGGGCGCAAATCAGCGATATGCTGAAGAACCTCGCTTTGATGCGGATTGTGGCTAGACGTTCATTCACCGGAGTGAATGATAGTACTCGGCGACGGAGTCTCTCTCCCACCACGAATCCGACACCAAACTTGCGCTCCTTTATATGGCCACTGTAGTAGATGTCACAAGGACCTACTAGTCTCTGTCCTTGTCCCGTCCATCGCATTTCTTGGACGACGGTGATGTCAGCCTTTATTTTCACGAGGACATCAACCAGCTGGGCAGCGGCACCTTCCCAATTAAGGGACCGGACATTCCAGGTGCATGCCCTTAGTTCGTAGTCCTTATTTCGTGTGCCATGGTCGTCATCAAAAGGGGGGTCTCTCATCCGAGGCTTATAGTTGATTTTCATTGGGGGTGTTTTTTTACGTGGCGGGTCCCAAACCCTGCGCAGAACCCCAAGTATGGGATATTTCACCTTCTCACTTTAGCTCGCCTTCAAACGGATGTTCTTAGGCTACCCAGAGGATACTTGGTCAAAGATCGGAAGTCGTGAGCTGCTTGAGTCATATGTAAAAGAATCGTTTCTGGCCACTCCCAAGTGAATGGCGATCAGAGAACTTTCCTCACTTGCGTGAACTTCTACACATGACATCCATCCTCTACACATTGCTCCATTATTACTATAGATATTATTAAATCTCCAAGCATCATCCCATCTGAAACAAGTTCCATATGATTGTTATTGCCCTAGTGTCGAGTCATACTTGTTTAAAAGATCGTGTAGCATATGTGACCTATATTTTTCTTCATATTAAGCCACCAATCAACACAAACAATCACATAAAAAACAAGAGCTGTTACCTATCGCGAAAATTCGTCCTCAAAGAATTGCGGCTGGACGTGCCCGAGAAATTCTCTGTTTAACGATGGATGGATAGCCGCTCTGTGCTTATAGCTTCCACGTCAACTGGATCGTTACCCCTACAAACCGCTCGACGATGGGATAAAGTAAACAGAAAGTACATTAACGTTGATTGTCCACATGCAATTTCAAGCTACAACAAATACATGGGAGGAGTAGACTTAGCGGATAGGTACGTCTCTTACTACAGGATTGCAATTCGCACCAAAAAATGGCCTTTGAAGGTGTTTTGGCATTGTTGCCGCGTGCAACTCCTGGGTTATGTATAAAAAAGACAAATATGCATGCGGTGAACACAAAAAAAATATTGTTACAAAAAGTAGTATTAAGTTTTATTTGTATTGCTATATGCATCCCTGATTATGAACAATAGCTGTAGGTATATGGAATAGCATTTGTCTTGTTGTAGACATCTGGCGCCACGGCTGTCTGCTTGTCGAAACAATAGACATCTGGCGCCGCACTGTCTGCTTGTCTAGGTAAACAATTGCTGAGTCTGGCGCCGCGACTGTCTGCTTGCGTCTGGCGCCGTATAGTCGTATGTTCTGGTAATTTCCAGACGCGATATTCTAGAAGGACACGTCGGCATCAGCGAGAAGTGCGTGGCTATATAAGCCGTGGCAGCGCCAACGTAATCGATCAGTGCTAAGAGTAAACTGCTATAGTGTAGAAGAGTTGTGAAATAAAGTGTTGTTGAATTAAATTAAACAGTGTTGATTTTATTTGTCAATCCAGAGATACGGACCTAACAAAGTAAACTAGCAAGAGTAAATTCGTAACAATTGGTGTCAGAAGTGGGATTGTCAAATAATCCAAATTCAAGATGGTTAAATTCGGAGAATTGAGAATTCAACAATTAAAAAAGGAACTGGAGGAGCGTAATTTGCCGATAAGCGGGCAAAAGGCGGATCTGCAGGCACGATTACGTGAAGCAATGGAAGCGGATGGAATTAATGTGGACGAGTTCGAATTTGTTGGGCCAGAAACTTCTACAAAGGTAGAAGAGAAAGTAGAAGAACAACGAACATCATCAAGTGCAGACACGAACATGCTGTTAGTGGCTATTAAGCAAATAATAGCTGAAAATACATCACAAATAGCAGAAAATGCAGTGCAAACAGAAAATCGTCTGGTACAGCAAATAGCAGAAAATGCAGTGCAAACAGAAAATCGTCTGGCACAGCAAATAGCTGAAAATATATCACGAATAACAGAAAATGTAGTGCAAACAGAAAATCGTCTGGCACAGCAAATGACGCAAATAGCTGAAAATACATCACAGTTAGAGTCTCGCCTTACACAACAGATTACAGAGAATAATACACAAGTGCAAGAGAAATTTTCAAAATTTGAAGACGAATTAAGCACTTTAAAAAATGACGAAGAAAATTTAAAAGCAGAAGTTCTTCAATTAAGTAATCGTGTGCGAGAACTGCAACTGCATGGCCCTGCACCATCAACAAATAATCAAAGATTGAAGGCACCCACATTCGATGGAAGTATTCCATTTCAAATTTTCAAACTTCAGTTTGAAAAGACAGCAATGGCCAATAACTGGAATGCAGCGGACAAAGTAGCGTCCTTGTTTGTATCATTGAAAGGACCTGCGGCAGAAATCCTTCAGACTATTCCAGACTGTGAACGGGACAACTATGAGGCATTGATGAGTGCGATAGAAAGACGATATGGTAGTGAGCACCGGAAACAAATATACCAGATCGAACTGCAAAATAGGGGTCAGAAGATTAACGAGTCATTGCAAGAGTTTGCAACTGAAATAGAACGACTGGCTCATTTGGCAAATGCAGATGCACCTGTGGATTACATTGAGAGGGTAAAAATTCAATGTTTCATAAATGGAATTCGTGATGTGGACACCAAACGCGCCACATATGCATTGCCAAAAAGAACGTTTGCTGAAACGGTTTCGCACGCCCTCACACAGGAAACAGCTTCCCTACTAAGTAAACCAGCACACAAAGTACAAAGGGTTGAAATGGAACAACCGGCGCTGATGGAAGAAATATTGAAGACTCTGAAGACAATTGCTGCACCGCGAGTAAATACAACAGGAAGATGTTTCAACTGTGGAAAAGCGGGTCACTTTGCCCGAAATTGCAATGTAAAAGTAAACCCATCAAACCGGAAACAACCAACAGATAACGAGGACGGAGCATCCACATCTCACAAGTCGTTAAACTAAAACGGAACAGTTCAAAGGGGCGTGAGCTGGTTCCCACAACTATTTGCCCCGCCATCTCGATATCACAAATAGGTCGCCATGACAACAATCTTACTATCAACGGCATCGTAAATGGACGACTGTCAACGCTTACTTTGGATACTGGTGCCACACATTCAATCATCCGACCGGATGTGGTGAGAGGAACGGTTGAACCATTAGTTGGTTGCAAGCTTCGAACGGCCACTGGAGAGGAAGCAGCTGTTGCGGGAAAAGTGTTCTGCGAAGTCATAATTGGTACCCTGGAAGTTAATCACACCTTCATCGTAGCAGAAATCGCGGATGAAATTATAATGGGAGTAGATTTCATGATTGATCACGGGGTTACTTTGGATTTAAACAAGCAAATGCTGTTTTGCCAGAACATGGAGATGCCTATAAACACCGGATATGTGACCAACGTTGAAAGTAAGAGGGTGATTGTTGATGATAATCAGAGTATTCCACCAAAATCTGAGGCGATTGTATGGGCTAAAGTGAATGGAGGAGGTGGGACTGAAGAGTTGTGGATTGTGGAACCAACAAAAATAGATACACCCATATTGGTAGGAAGAACGCTTGTGAAAACTAGAGAAGACGCCACCATTCCGGTCAGAGTAGTGAATGAATTCAACACGCCTATAAGTCTGAAGAAAGGAGCAGTAATTGGACAGTGCCAGAATATAAGTGCAATAGCACGATGCGAACGGTCACAACAGAAACCTACTATTGAGCCACAGCAGATAAGTCCTACACTCCTAAATAATTTGCTGAACGAACTGCATGGAAATGAAAAATTAAAAGCAGAAAAACTATTAGAAAAATACGCATCCATATTTGCAAACGAAGGAAACACAGGAAGAACCGGCATTGTCAAACATCGCATAAATACCGGAGACGCTAAACCAATCCGACAAGCTCCGCGTAGGGTTCCACTAGCAAAACGTGAGGATGCTAACAAAATTATTGAAGACATGCACAAAAACGGTGTAATCGAACCTTCAATAAGTCCATGGAGCTCACCTATCGTCTTAGTCAAGAAGAAAGATGGTAGCACCCGTTTCTGCGTAGATTATAGGAAGTTGAATGATGTCACAAAGAAAGACAGTTATCCTCTACCGAGAATCGACGATACATTAGACACCTTGTCTGGAGCGAAATGGTTTTCTACATTAGATCTACAAAGTGGATATTGGCAAGTCGAGATTGATGAACGTGACCGTGAAAAGACCGCTTTCAGTATGGGCGACGGGTTATGGGAATTCTCTGTGATGCCATTTGGGTTATGTAATGCGCCTGCAACGTTCGAGCGACTGATGGAACATGTGTTAAAAGGACTCAACTGGAAGACATGTTTGGTGTATCTTGATGACATTATCATCATGGGAAAAAGTTTTGATGATCATCTGAAAAATCTAGAGGAAGTCTTTCAGCGAATAGCATCAGCCGGATTACGCTTGAATCCCAAAAAGTGTTCATTATGGAAGAAGCAGGTCACATATCTCGGACATAAAGTGTCAACTGAGGGGATTCACACCGAGGAGGGAAAAATAAAAGCAGTTAAAGATTGGCCTCGACCCACCAACATACATGAACTCCGCAGCTTCCTTGGCTTATGCACGTATTACCGCCGTTTTGTACCTGGATTTGCGAACGTGGCTAGAAGTTTACATGTTTTAACAAAGAAGAATCGCCCGTTTGTATGGCAGTTGGAACAAGAAAAAGCGTTTGAGCAGCTTAAGGAACTACTTTGTACGGCGCCGATGTTGGCTTATCCAATACCTGGAAAGAAATTCATCCTGGATACAGATGCGAGCGCTTATGGAATTGGAGGTGTCCTGTCTCAGCTCATCGACGGACAAGAAAGAGTAATTGGGTATTACAGCAGAGTGCTCGGGAAACCAGAGAAAAACTACTGTGTGACGCGAAAAGAACTACTAGCTGTGGTGGAATGTGTAAAACATTTCCACAAGTATTTGTATGGACAACGATTCTTGCTGAGGACTGACCATGCAGCATTAAAATGGTTATTACAGTTTAAGAATCCGGAAGGCCAAATTGCACGATGGATCGAAAGATTACAGAATTACGACTTCGAAACGGAACATCGAAAGGGGATTCACCACAAAAATGCGGATGCATTATCACGTCGCCCTTGTCCACTGGAATGTAAACATTGCTCCAAATCAGAAGGAAAAGAAGGTATAATCGACGTGCGATTACTGAATATAGAACCTGAAGATGATTGGACTCCTCACCGCATCAGAATCAATCAGCTGGAGGACCCTGATCTTGCAAAGCTGGTAATGGCCAAAGAAAATGGGGTACGACCACCAAAGGAACAAATAAGTAGCGAGAGTCCAACTGCAAAAGCATATTGGGCCCAATGGAACAGCATAAACCTCGTTAATGGATACCTTCATCGTACCTGGGAAAGCGAAGATGGCAAACATTCTCGTCTGCTGATCATAGTACCGAAGTCCATGATCCCAAAAGTATTGAAAGAATATCACAATGGACCTAGTGGAGGGCACCTTGGAATAACAAAAACTATAGAGAAGATTAAACAACGGTTCTACTGGATCGGTTGTCGAGATTCCATAGCAGAATGGATAAGTAATTGCGTAGAGTGCATGGCAGCTAAAGGTCCTAAAGCCAAAAGTCGCGGTAGGCTACAACAGTACAACGTGGGATCACCATTTGAACGAGTCGCAATGGATATTGCAGGTCCGTTCCCAACCAGTACGGCCGGAAACAAATATCTACTGGTTGTCATGGACTATTTCAGTAAATGGCCAGAAGTATATGCCTTACCAAACCAGGAAGCGAAGACAGTAGCCGAAGCGTTTGTAGAAAATTGGATAACAAGATTCGGAGTGCCCGTCGAATTACACTCAGATCAAGGCAGGAATTTCGAATCTTCCATTTTTCAAGAAGTCTGTACATTATTGGGCATCCACAAGACACGGACAACAGCGTTACACCCACAATCAGATGGGATGGTAGAGAGATTCAACCGAACGCTCGAAGAACATCTGCGGAAAATCGTTGATAAAGACCAACGGAATTGGGACAAGTGCATCCAGATGTTCCTGCTGGCGTATCGTTCAGCGAAGCACGAGACAACTGGTTACACGCCAGCAAAGATTATTTTCGGATCTGATCTGCGACTCCCTGCTGATCTTAAGTTTGGTACGAATCCTACAGCTGTAAGAAATGATGGAGATTATTGTTCTGCCTTAAAGGAAGAAATGAATGAATTACATCTAATGGTAAGACAGCATACGCATCTGATGAGCAATAAGATGAAGGACCGGTTCGATCAAGCGGCAAATTCAAAAGGTTTTGAAGAAGGTGATCTGGTCCTGTTGTACAATCCACTTCGAAAGAAAGGCTTGTCCCCGAAATTGCAGACAGCCTGGGAAGGACCCTATATGGTGATGAAACGACTTAATGACGTGGTATACCGCATACAAAGAAATGGGAAAGCACGATGTAAAATGAAAGTAGTACATTTGGAGAGGCTCGCCCCATTTGGTTCAAGAGGATTTGTGCCTAATCGGGACGATTAGGCTTTAGTGGAGGGCAGTGTTACAAAAAGTAGTATTAAGTTTTATTTGTATTGCTATATGCATCCCTGATTATGAACAATAGCTGTAGGTATATGGAATAGCATTTGTCTTGTTGTAGACATCTGGCGCCACGGCTGTCTGCTTGTCGAAACAATAGACATCTGGCGCCGCACTGTCTGCTTGTCTAGGTAAACAATTGCTGAGTCTGGCGCCGCGACTGTCTGCTTGCGTCTGGCGCCGTATAGTCGTATGTTCTGGTAATTTCCAGACGCGATATTCTAGAAGGACACGTCGGCATCAGCGAGAAGTGCGTGGCTATATAAGCCGTGGCAGCGCCAACGTAATCGATCAGTGCTAAGAGTAAACTGCTATAGTGTAGAAGAGTTGTGAAATAAAGTGTTGTTGAATTAAATTAAACAGTGTTGATTTTATTTGTCAATCCAGAGATACGGACCTAACAAAGTAAACTAGCAAGAGTAAATTCGTAACAATATCATGGATTTACTCGATTTTAAATTCTATATCGCCGAATGTTTACAAATGTCCAGCCAGCTGCACCTGTCTTATCTTCGAATCCTTTCATCGCATATGTCCTTGAACAAAATTTTTGTTTTAATGTTAACGTGGCAAGCTTAAAAAAATATTTTTGTCGACTTCTAACTTTTTTTCCCCCCTTGGGACTGAGGAGGATATATTTCAAATATTTACATATACATACATCTATATATATAAAAATGAAATGGTGTATAGTTCTAACGCTAAAACTCGAAAACGGCTGAACCAAATGAAATACTTCCTTTGGGGGATTTGTTTGTTATTACCACGCGCAGGTCATGTCTTAAAATCAGAATATAATATTAAGGGGGCGTGGTACCTCCCATACAAATTGAATTTTTCAAGTCGAATATATTCAAAAGTGTTTAAGGTAGGAACATGAAAATTGGTACAGAGCTACAGGATAACAACACCACTCTCACCTATAAAACCGGGGGCTATCGAATAAGGGGCCGTGGTACCTCCTATACAAACAAAATTTTTTAAGCAAAATATCTGAAAGGGTTCAAGGTAGGGACCTGAAAATTGGTATAGACCTATATGGTATCAAAAGCCTTCTTACACATAAAAGAAGGGGTAATCGGAAAAGGGGGCGTGGCACCTCCCATACAAACTGAACTTTACAAGGTGAATATCTTCAAAAGTGTTTAAGGTAGGAACATGAAAATTGGTATAGAGCTATAGGAAACAACACCATTCTCACCCATAAAGCTTGGCGTTATCGAAAAAGGGGACGTGGTACCTCCCTTACAATCTTTAATTATTTTGGTTGTTAATCCACCATATATTTATCTCATTATCCACCTAGCACGACATTTTGGTTGTTCTTGCTGCAGCGGTTATATGGTAATTTTGGTTGTGTTACGTGCTATTTTTGGTTTATGGAAATGGCAGTTTTATGAAACAAACACAAATTAAATTAAACGTCAATTTTGCTTTGCAATCGTACACGCAAAACTTAGAGGGCAATAAAAATGCGCCTTGCTTTACTGATATATTGATATATTTTGTTTTAAAAAGTGAGTTATTTAGTGAAAGTGATTGAGCGTGTTGGCGAATACCGATTTATGTACATTGGAATTTATCATTCAATTGATCTGCTTCCTTAGTTTAATTCATTCATTTTTGGAGTTTTCAAAGGTAAGTTATTGGTCCGTAAAACCTTATATGAACTTTATGCAAATGAATGATCATTTCCAATCAGATATTTGTTACGATGTCAAGAATCAGTACGTATGGTAACACTTCTCGGAGTTCCCAGGCCGCAAGGAGAACACGAAATAGCAGAGCACGTCAAAGGGAAAGTGTTATTGAGAGGGTATCACCACGAAATAGACTGCTGGAGAGTAGCACGCACCAGTTAGAAGATGTCAACCAAACATACAATCAGCAAGAACGATTGAGAAGAAGGGAAGTTCACAATCAGCAACAACGATCGAGAAGAAAGGAAGTTCGTGCTCGCCATAGTGATGAAGTAAGATCACAACATGCGATTATTCGACGACAACAGCGGCAACATCTTTCTTTTGTGAACTTTGAACGGGCAGGTTTTCGATATGATCCAAACATTTAATATAGCGCATCTGTTCAAATCGGTCAGATGTCAGTAGTTTGTCAAAATTGCAATGCAGTCAAATTTAAAAATGAACCGTTGCCAGAATTGCTTCCACCACCACAGCCATTGTTCCAGCTGCTTTACGGTGAATCTCCTCACTCGAGCCATTTCTTAAAGCAAATTGTAAATGAACAAAACAACAATCCAACGTTTAAGGTATTTTTGCCAAACAATATTCGACAGAAATTACAGAGCTTTCCTCCAATTATACACGTTCATGGGCAAATGTTTCATCTCGCTGGATCGCGGTTGCCGCATCCAGATCAAGAACACAAATATCTCCAAATTTACTTTCTGGGAGATTCACATGATGAAGTAAATCGGCGTTGTGTTATCTTCAATACAACGAAAAGAGAAATAATCGAACAATTGCAGCAAATGTTACACGAACACAATGGCCTCATTAAACTGTTTACGATTTCGTTGGAACGTATGCCAACAGATGATCATATTATAATCATACAAGCGGACAAAAGGCCAACAGGGTCACATGAAAGACAATATAATGCACCTACAGTTAGCGAAATATCAGTTGTTGTTGTTGGAGAAAATTTGCAGTCGCGTGATATTGTTATCAAACGTAGAAATCAAAACGCACTAAAACGGATAAGTGAGACACATCGGTCTTACGACGCAATGCAATATCTGCTCATGTTCTGCCGTAGAGAAGACAGATATCACTTAAGATATAAGATGAGAAATCCGGTGAATGGTTAGTAAAAAAAAATTTTTGTTTGCTACTTCATACAGGTAATTTAAGCTTTTAGGTGTCGAGACAAATAAAAAAGTCAGTTCAATGAAGTTTTACGCATATCGAATGATGATTCGCCAAAACTATGACAACCATTTACTGAGATATGGACGGTTATTTCAACAGTATGCAGTTGACATGTATGTTAAAGTTGAGACAGAACGACTTAATTACATGCAATACAATCAGTCGAAGTTGCGATCTGAAGAGTATATTCACTTAAGATATGCAATGAATGGTGATGCGGATATTACAGATATTGGTCGACTTTATATTTTGCCATCGACATACATTGGCAGTCCTAGACACATGCATGAGTACTCCCAGGATGCGATGACTTACGTGCGCAATTATGGACGGCCGGATTTGTTTGTTACATTAACTTGCAATCCAAAATGGCCAGACATTACGAATCTATTGCATCCCGGTCAATCACCAAGCGATCTCCACGTTGTTACAGCACGCAAACAAAAACTCAGATGTTTGATGGACTTTATTACGAAACAACGTGTATATGGCACTGTTCGATGCTGAATGTACTCATTGGAGTGGCAGAAGAGCGGTTTGCCCCACGCACACATTCTTCTTTGGATGGTGGAGAAAATTACACCTGACCAAATTGATGACATCATTTCCGCCGAAATTCCTGATGTTGAAATAGATCCAGAGTTGCACGAAGTGGTGATGGCCAATATGGTTCATGGGTCATGCGGAGAACACGATCCATCTTCGGTTTGTATGTCGGACAGTAAATGCAAAAAACGCTGTCCCCGTGCTTTTATTTCGGAAACTCAAACTGGAAATGACGGATACCCTCTCTATCGGCGTCGCTCACCCGCTGACAATGGCAGAACATTCATTACTCAATTGAAAGGAAAGAATTTCGTGGTTGATAACACATGGATCGTTCCATATTCGCCAATTTTGTCTAAGGCATTCAAAACACATATAAATGTTGAGTATTGCAGTTCAATAAAATCAATTAAGTATGTTTGCAAATATGTCACCAAAGGAAGCGATATGGCGGTTATTGACGTTGAACGAGATGAAATTAGCAAATTTCAAATGGGCAGATATGTGAACTGCAATGAAGCAATCTGGAGAATATTTTCATTTGCAATTCATGAACGCCATCCTACTGTTGTGCATCTGTCAGCTCATTTGGAGAATGGCCAGCGAGTTTATTTCAACGCAGAGAACATAGTACAGCGAACGGAAATACCACCAGCAACCACTTTAACAAGTTTCTTTGCAACTTGCGCCAGTGATCCGTTCGCGAGAACATTGCTTTACTCGGAGATGCCTCGGTATTATACATGGAATGCATCGTCTTTCCCCCGGCGCAACATAACCTTGGCAGTTCATTTTTAAATTTGACTGCATTGCAATATTGACAAACTACTGACATCTGACCGATTTGAACAGATGCGATATATTGAATGTTTGGATCATATCGAAAACCTGCCCGTTCAATGTTTACAAAAGAAAGATTTGTAAAAATTTTGTTAAAGTATACACAATGAAATTAGGAAAAATCGTTCATATTCTATTAAAACCAATACCGGTGTAATTTTTGAAATGAAAAAAAAAATCTATTTGCCGGGTCAGCTAGTTTGTTATATTGGTGTAATCACTTGCTGCGACAATATTTGTCAAGTGGCCTACTTCTCACATTATATCAATCGCATTCCCTTAAATATTTACGATGCACTATTTATTGTGACGTAAATTGCTTTTTGTCTTTGGTTGTCGCAATATTCGTTTGAACATGTAAAATAATGAAATGTGCAATAGAAATGCAATGTGATCTAGCGTAAGTGTCCTAGGTTATTTCGAAATATTATATGCATATTTCGTGTGGTCGCAACGTTGTTGCGACATTAAAAAAGGAAAATATTTTAAGTCACCTAATTGACTTTAAGTAGTTTGTGGTAAGTCGGTAACGTTGACGTCGGCACTATTTCATTATTGCAGTTGCATTTATATCGGTAATGCATATGGTGGTTGGCATCCACGTCGACGTAACTCGCGTGAGAGACTTTGTCGGAGCCTCTTGTGGTACCCTTTCCATTTTGTATTCCTAGGATTTCTACAAGTAAATTGTCGGAATCCGCCTTCGCATGTTGGAGGTTAATCTGGAGGAACATCATCATTTAATCCTTCCTCAATAAGCGCTTGTTCAGCGTCCACGTCGTGCTCAAGCGCACCTCCTTGAACAGCTGGTCGAGGCTAAAGACGGAGTCGTCGATTGATTAACCACCCCCAGAACCTGCTACGTCTCAGAGACTCGGCTCGCTCTAAATGGTCGTTTTACTGTCTCTACCTGTCGTACCCATAGCATCTGCAGTATTAGGGCCATCAGCTGTGGCATCTGTTGGGAGTACCCCAGATACCACCCTTTCTAATATATAGCTAATGGCACCCTTGGTTTTGCTGAGAAGGTATTTCCTCGGTTCTTTCTTGTTTAGTTACCCTCCAGCCATGCCTGGGTAGTGAGGGTTTATAGTATCTGAAGATTTTCTCAATCTAACTCGCTGAAGAAGGTTCAGCTGGCAACCAGTCACGAGCTCTAGGACGTGACCACGAGAGACTGCTTCCTCTTATAGGAGAGCCGAGCGTTCATCGGCACATCTAATAAGATTATGAAGCCCATGGCGCCATCCAGGACCCTCACCTTTTGAGGGTGGCCCAGGGTTTTCTCTGACCAGCTTTAGGAAGACTAAGGAGATAGCCGTCGCCACTCTCTTCCATTCCTCGTGGGAGATGACACCATATTTCTTGCTTCGGCCGAACACGCCAAACTCTATTGAGCCAGCGTTTTTAGTGATTTCGCTAGTCCTTCGTGAGTCCTTTAGCGCTAACCTCTGCGTTAACGTACTTTGAGAGCTATTAGGGTTTTAATGAAACGGGGGCGGTTGCAACATTAGTGTCACCTCATCTTACTTATGCGCCGGAATATAGAGCTAATCCTACACAAAAACCAGCTCCAAAGCTAAAGTCATCCAGGAGTTGAAAGGCCGCAAGTCGTTTACCCCGGATGCACCAAGCAGTAAGCGACCTGTACTTCATCCCTTCAGACGATTAACGATGTTGTTAAAAACTAACGATTAATCAATGACTATGTCAGAGATAACTATAACATTTCAAATTCAGAATGGTACAAGGATTATCACGTCTACACGGACCCTATTTTTCGTCTGGATATTAAACACTTTCTGTTCGCGCCCATCACGCAGTTAAGCATTCATACAAAATTCGCAAATAATACGCAAATATACAAAATAAATATAGTTTTAAGGTATTCACATTCGTCGAATGTTCATTTTAATAAATTTAAATTAAAATTTAAATCCAAATTAACAGTGCTTTTTTTTAATAAAATAGGTCTAATTGGGATTTTGGAAAGTGGTCCGTGTTAAGGTTGCAAATTGGGTAAAGAATAATCCTTGAGCCTTAAAAAAGGCACTATTGATAAAAAATTGAAACCAAATAAAACAATAGTGCTAATATACTCGAAACATATTAACATATGTGTCTATACATACATATATTTGACGAACCTGAAGGAAAAGTGTTCAGTGAAACAAAACGAGTGCGATAAACAAATAACATACATATGTGTATCAATTCGCGATTCAGCCGTGTAAAATAAGAGAATTAATTCACCAAACTGAGAAAAATTGATGCAGCAAAGGAAATATTTTAAAACCACTTTTTGTATACTAGAGACTTAAATAATATGCCTGTCACTTTTTTTGATGATACGGCAATAGCATATGGCGAAAGCACGAAGAAATCTATATAATCTACATATATAAATAAAAATGAATTGTTGTTCGTTAGTCTGATTAAAACTCGAGAACGGCTGGGATTGAGCTGATTTTGGTTTTAAAATGTTTGCGGTAGTCCAGGGTAGGTCTAAACGGTGAGCAAATAACGAAAAATTGCGAGTAAGATAGAGTAAGACGACAGTTCCATTTTCCCATATAAAAGTTGACCAAACTGTATGTACGCTCATAACTTTCATACGACTGAACCAAATTTGATAATTCTTTTTTTAAAATGTTCGTTGAGGTTTAAGGATGGTTTTTACGGAGAGAAACATTCAAATAATTGCCGGAAAACCACTAAAATCAGCCCTTTTCTTTTTCTCATACAAACAAATGAATGTTTGTTCGTTAGTAACGCTAAGAGAACGGCTGAACAAATATTAATGAAATTTTCAGATGTTGTTCGTTGTGGATCAAGAACGGTTTAGAAATAAAAATATCTTATACTTTTCATGAAAAGTCGGAAAATTGTATAATTCCAAAAAGTTATTGAAAATTATTCAGCGAAAACGTTATGTGTGTTTCACACAAAGAGGTCAATTGCTGATTGAAATTTGTTACGAAGCCACGAAGAGGTCGCCCTAATATCGATCGGTTTTCTTTTTGCCATCAAAGTTTGGCAGCCCAAGGCAAGAAGTACTCCCAGGGTGTGGTGACATACGTGCCGAATTATGGATCGCGGTCAATCAGCAAGCGATCGTCACGATGCCACAGCACGACTTTTCAAACAACAATTACGATGTTTGATTGACTTTATCTTAAAGCAACGTACATGTGGTGCTGTTGGATGCTAAATGTACTCTGTTGAGTGGCAAAATAGAGGTTTTCCGCACGCACACATTCTTCTTTCGATGATGGTTACACCAGATCAAATTGATGAAATCATTTCTCCGGAAATTCCTGATGTAGAGAAAGATCCAGAATAATATGAGGGAAACCAATATGGTTCATGAACCTTGCGGACACTACAATTCTTGTTCGGTTTGTATGTCTGACAATAAATGCACGAAACACTATACACGTGCTTTTCTCTCGGAAACACAAACTGGAAATGATGGATATCAACTCTATCGGCATCGCTTACCAGATAACAGAACATTCAGCATTTAACTTAGAAGAGTGAATATCGAAGTTGGCAACACATGGATCGTACTATATTCACCACTATTGTCTAATTCATATTCAAAACTCATACCAATTTTTAGTATTGCAGTTTAGTGAAATCGATAAAATACGTTTGTAAGTACGTCACCAAAGGAAGCAACATGGCAATAAAGTGCTTTGTTGGATATTTGCTTTTGCAATTCATGAACGTTTTACGACTGTTGTGCGTCTCGCAGTTAATTTGGAGATTGGCCAAAGAGTGTATTTCACCCCAGAGAATACAGTATAGCCAGTGGAATCATTGCCAGCAACAAAATTAACATTGACAAGTTTTTTCTCAACTTTCATCAGTGATCCGTTTGTGAGAACATTGCTCTATTCGGAAATACCTTGATATTAGGCGTATTCAGACCGAAGCCTGTTAATTTGTTAATTCATTAGCTAATACTTCGTTAAAAGGCTTAACTGTGAACATACTTTTTGCTCTATCTTGGTAATATGGTAAATTTTATTCCGAAACAGCTGATTCAATTTTATTAAAGAGTAAAAATCAACAAAGTGCAAAATCAAAAATTGTCAGTCTTTTAATTGAAAATTATGTGGAGCAGATCAAATTTATTACTGGTAAGTACTTTAAATTGATGTACAGAGGAACAGGAGAACAGTTGATGTGATATTACCGAGTAACGAAACAATTATCAAGCTTGCCAGATGGATAATTTGTTACTTGGTAGAACGATAGTCTGTTAATTTTACAAAAACAAAATACATGCAAAAAACTACCGGACAACGACTGACGAATTAACAAGGCTGGTCTGAATATCCCTATTATACATGGAATGCATCGTCGAAGAAATAGTTACGCAGAAAGCAAGGCCAGCCAGTAGATTGGCATGCAGGTGTCTTATCAACAAATGCATTAGGACGGATTTACACAATCCACCCGAAAAACGACGATTGTTTCTACCTTTGGTTGCTATTGATTAATGTACGCGGTTCAACTTTATTTGAGTCATTGCTTACTGTTCGATGTGTGCAAGTTTCAAGAAGTAAGCCAGCAATTACAATTGCTGGAACACGTTAATCACTGGAATGAAAATGAAGTTCGCATACTTTTCGATATAAACATCGACATTGCCAAAGATATTTTACATCGTCTAAAAATTCGAAATGGTACAATTTCGGTTGATATTTCCGGTGGTTTGGTCAATTCCATCTTCCCTTTATCAATTCACGAAAGATAAACTCATCACAAATGTTCGGACATTGGCCAAATTATCGTAACTACGACTCCTTAGGGGCGATCCATAAATTATGTCACACCAATTTAAGGACTTTTTAACCCCCCTCCTTGTCACAAGTTATCACATTTTGAACTAGCCTCCCCTCCTTTCGTGACGTTACACATTTTCCAATTTTATGGATTTATCAAAAAAAGGTTATTCTATGTATTCTTATATTTATTGAATAATCTTTAATAAAATCAATATTTAGTTAAATATTAAAGTACAGTCACAACGAATGACTAGTCAAGAAATAATAGATATGTACTTAATTATGCTAATTAAAAATACAAAACTTAATCATCTTGTGTCCATGGACTTTTGACCCACTCCTTTATATCATTTTTTACTGGTATATCAGGCACTTCATTTTCGTTCTGAATTTGGATGTCAGGAACATTTTTCGTATCAACATCGTCTTCTTCCATCCATAAAACATCGTCATCATTCGTTAAACAGAGAATTTCTCGGGCACGTCCATCCGCAATTCTTTGAGGACGAATTTTCGCGATAGGTAACAGCTCTTGTTTTTTATGTGATTGTTTGTGTTGATTGGTGGCTTAATATGAAGAAAAATATAGGTCACATATGCTACACGATCTTTTAAACAAGTATGACTCGACACTAGGGCAATAACAATCATATGGAACTTGTTTCAGATGGGATGATGCTTGGAGATTTAATAATATCTATAGTAATAATGGAGCAATGTGTAGAGGATGGAGTCATGTGTAGAAGTTCACGCAAGTGAGGAAAGTTCTCTGATCGCCATTCACTTGGGAGTGGCCAGAAACGATTCTTTTGCATATGACTCAAGCAGCTCACGACTTCCGGTCTTTGACCAAGTATCCTCTGGGTAGCCTAAGAACATCCGTTTGAAGGCGAAACATCCCCTGCTTAGGGTTGTGTGCTGGGTTTGGGACCCGCCACGTAAAAAAACACTCCCAATGAAAAGGCATACTTACATTATAGAGGGAACACTTCTCCAGGCTGCTGAATGGCAGTGAAAGCACAACACCGGGAGAAGGCGAACCCGATTCCCCAATTGATGACGATGGAGCAGACGTTCCATTACCCGACCATGAAGAAGTTCGAATAGCAATTACCCGCCTGAAGAACAACAAAGCGGCAGGGGCCGATGGATTGTCGGCCGAGCTATTCAAACACGGCGGAGCATGCATCAGCTTCTTTGTAAAATATGGTCGGACGAAAGCATGCCCAACGACTGGAATTTAAGTGTGCTATGCCCAATCCATAAAAAAGGAGATCCCACAATCTGCGCCAACTACCGTGGGATTAGCCTCCTCAACATCGCATATAAGGTTCTATCGAGCGTATTGTGTGAAAGATTAAAGCCCACCGTCAACGAACTGATTGGACCTTATCAGTGTGGCTTTAGACCTGGCAAATCAACAACCGACCAGATATTCACCATACGCCAAATCTTGGAAAAGACTCGTGAAAGGAGAATCAACACACACCACCTCTTCGTCGATTTCAAAGCTGCTTTCGACAGCACGAGAAGGAGCTGCCTTTATGCCGCGATGTCTGAATTTGGCATCCCCGCAAAACTGATACGGCTGTGTAAACTGACGTTGAGCGGCACCAAAAGCTCCGTCAGGATCGGGAGAACCTCTCCGAGCCGTTCGATACCAAACGAGGTTTCAGACAAGGCGACACCCTATCGTGCAACTTTTTCAATCTGCTGCTGGAGAAAATAGTTCGAGCTGCAGAACTTAATCGAGCAGGTACAATCTTTTATAAGAGTGTACAGCTGCTGGCGTATGTCGATGATATAGATATCATCGGCCTCAACACCCGCGCCGTTAGTTCTGCTTTCTCCAGGCTGGACAAGGAAGCAAAACGAATGGGTCTGGCAGTGAACGAGGGCAAGACGAAATATCTCCTGTCATCAAACAAACAGTCGTCGCACTCGCGACTTGGCACTCACGTCACTGTTGACAGTCATAACTTTGAAGTTGTAGATAATTTCGTCTATCTTGGAACCAGCGTAAACACCACCAACAATGTCAGCCTAGAAATCCAACGCAGGATAACTCTTGCCAACAGGTGCTACTTCGGACTGAGTAGGCAATTGAGAAGCAAAGTCCTCTCTCGACAGACAAAACCCAAACTCTATAAGTCACTCATAATTCCCGTCCTGCTATATGGTGCAGAGGCTTGGACGATGTCAACAGCGGATGAGTCGACGTTGCGAGTTTTTGAGAGAAAAATTCTGCGAAAGATTTATGGTCCTTTGCGCGTTGACCACGCGAATATCGCATTCGATGGAACGATGAGCTGTACGAGATATACGACGACATTGACATAGTTCAGCGAATTAAAAGACAGCGGCTACGCTGGCTAGGTCATGTTGTCCGGATGGATGAAAACACTCCAGCTCTGAAAGTATTCGACGCAGTACCCGCCGGTGGAAGCAGAGGAAGAGGAAGACCTCCACTCCGTTGGAAGGACCAAGTGGAGAAGGACCTGGCTTCGCTTGGAATATCCAATTGGCGCCACGTAGCGAAGAAAAGAAACGACTGGCGCGCGGTTGTTAACTCGGCTATAATCGCGTAAGCGGTGTCTACGCCAATTAAGAAGAAGAATAATGGAGCAAACTTAGCGTCGTTGTCGTCATTCCCTGTGACTCCATAACCTTCTGATGTCTGTTTAATTAACACAGGTGGTGGTAAAAATCCTTATTTTAATAATTTCCAATGACTACAACGTCTTACACCGTAACATGTAATAGTTTCACACTTAACTATTTGTAAAAAATATTGTGACTCACGTACATGATTATCTTACCAAGTAGCATTATTTTTCAACATCATAGCCTGTTCTGTATCCATTCCAGGTACACTTGGTGCAACACATTCAGCAACGACTGGAAAATTATCAATGACTAACTTGCTCCAAATGTCAGCCAACACATTGCCCTGGACTGATGGACGTCGCCGAGCCTCTTTCTCTCTCGATCCGTGCGTATATACGCAACCAACCAACTTTAACATTTTTTTCCATCGTGATCGAACTCAATCGCATTTAAGGTGAGTGCCGGGAATTTATTATTTTAGCAGAATTTATGTGGTCCTTCGAGCCGTACCGGATGGCACTAGTGGTGACAAAATAATTACGGTCACGCGTCAATAAAATAATCACGGTTACAAAATTAAAAATAAACTAATTAAAACTAAACTAATTAGAAAAAAACGGGAATGAAAAACTTAGCAAAAGAACAAAACGATGGTGACAAAAACCAAAAAAAAAAACCGTTGGTGACAAAACTGGAAAAAACCGGTAGTGACAAAAGCGTTATAAAAACCAAAAAAAGCACCGGTAGTGGCAAAAATTTAGAATAAAAAAGAGAACTGTGAAAACTGTGAAAAAACCGATGGTGACAAAAGTTGGCAAAAACGAAAAAATTAAATATATAAAAAGATGCATGTACATATGCATAACATATAAAACAGTAAACAAACATGCAAAAAAAATCAATGTATATGTGTATGTAAAGTAAAAAATGATAATGGAGTGGCTGAAGTGACCAAAAACATAACAAAAAAATGCTTAAGTGTGAACAAGTGGGGTAAAAAAATTGTACTGTGAAAATAGAAGCACATAACATATTCAATAAAAGCATACTCAGTGCAGTGAAGTACTGTGAAAAATAACTCACAAACAGAAAACAAAGGCACAAGGAAACACAACAACAACCACCAGCACAAGAATTGGAGAAAGATGCATAGGCATATGTGCAAATTAAATTTTATATCATACATATTGTACATACATATATTTCACGTATATTTCTAAAACTTAGAAAGATCATAACTGGCTCATTTACTACTCAAATCATATTCAAATCAATATACATACATATATCCTCTTCGGTCCTCACGTGCAGTCTACTGGACATTCTTCAAGTATCCGTAGAAATACTTTGAAAATACTTTTTGAGTTTATGACCATTTGTGTAGCCAGCCAGACGTATTATTTGTAGTAAAAACCCAAAATTTGTTCTCTATGCTGGCAATACTGTTAAAAAGAGACAATGAGTGTAGTCAGCTGAGCGAAACACAGATTTTGTAAAGTGCTAATGATTATTAGTAAAAACTTTGAAAGCTGTGCAACCAAAAAATTCGAAAGTGTGATTAATTTGAATCTAACAATTACAATAAAGAAGGTAAGGTATAGATTTTGTCACTAACTTTGTTCTATTACCCATATTTTTGCCCATATATTTTATGACCAGCCCGCTGCACATTTGTAACATATTAACAAAAAAATGGCAGGTAAATTGTCGGAGCAACAGATTTTTGATATGCTCTTGGAAAGCGATATTGAGGATATATTACGAGGAAGATCGAAATGGCATAGATTTTGAGCAAGAAATAATTGCGGATTTATTAGAGGAAGAGGAATCTTCCCCACCCGAAGTTCTGGCACAAACTCAAGTCCGAAGACTTAAATGGTTTTCAAAAAGCTTTTCAAATTCTTCTGAATGTTCCGACGTAATTGAATGGGATGTTGATAATAGAGAGATGTGGACACCTTTCAATTATTTTTCAGAGTACTTCGACGATAACTTCTGGAGCTTAGTTTCAGAAAAAAGTAATATGTATGCAATTCAAAACAACAGCAATTTAAACTCCACTCCTTCTGAGTATAAAAAGCTAGTAGGCGCTCATATTGTTGCGGCGTGCATGAAACTTCCAAGGATACGTATGTATTATCGACCTCAAATAAAAGTCCCAGCCATCACACAAATTCCCAGAGACAGACTTTTTAATTTGCGAAATCATATACATACTGTTGTACAAAAACTTGCTACAGATCTCATTGAAGGTAGTGAAGTATTCATTGACCGATAACATTCTCGAGCATTTGTTGGATAAAGGAATATTTGCGACTGGTACTATTCTACTCAACAGGATACCTAAGGAACTTCGATCAAAGTTATCAAACGACAAAACTTTATTAAAAAAAGGAAGAGGTAGTCACGAAGAGTTCGCTAGGGAAGATGACAAATTGTGTGTTGTCAAGTGGATGGATAGCCGCTCTGTGCTTATAGCTTCCACGTCAACTGGATCGTTACCCCTACAAACCGCTCGACGATGGGATAAAGTAAACAGAAAGTACATTAACGTTGATTGTCCACATGCAATTTCAAGCTACAACAAATACATGGGAGGATTAGACTTAGCGGATAGGTACGTCTCTTACTACAGGATTGCAATTCGCACCAAAAAATGGCCTTTGAAGGTGTTTTGGCATTGTTGCCGCGTGCAACTCCTGGGTTATGTATAAAAAAGACAAATATGCATGCGGTGAACACAAAAAAAATATCATGGATTTACTCGATTTTAAATTCTATATCGCCGAATGTTTACAAATGTCCAGCCAGCTGCACCTGTCTTATCTTCGAATCCTTTCATCGCATATGTCCTTGAACAAAATTTTTGTTTTAATGTTAACGTGGCAAGCTTAAAAAAATATTTTTGTCGACTTCTAACTTTTTTTCCCCCCTTGGGACTGAGGAGGATATATTTCAAATATTTACATATACATACATCTATATATATAAAAATGAAATGGTGTATAGTTCTAACGCTAAAACTCGAAAACGGCTGAACCAAATGAAATACTTCCTTTGGGGGATTTGTTTGTTATTACCACGCGCAGGTCATGTCTTAAAATCAGAATAAAATATTAAGGGGGCGTGGTACCTCCCATACAAATTGAATTTTTCATTAAGGCTCCTGTAATCGACGACTAGCCTCCATTTTCTTTCGCCAGAATTGTCTATTTGCTTCGGTACTATCCAAAGGGGTGAGTTATATGGTGAATTACTTTCCTGTATTATTCCCTGTTCTAGCATATCTTTAATTTGTTTCTGTATTTCCTTCTCATGTATTTGTGGATAGCGATATATTTTTGCGTGAGATGGTAACATCTGTCCTTCAGTAAAGAATAATTTATTATTTTTTTTCACTAACTTTTTTAGTTTATTTACTTCCTCGTCATTCATATTTTCGTGATATAATTTGTTTACAATTTTTGCAATAGAGTTTTCCTCTGGGTAGCTTTCAATATTGTGAATTTCCTCGTAGTTGAAGGGGCATTTATTTATGAAATGTGTTTTCACTTTATTAATTTCTATAAAACTTTCTCCTAAGTTAATGATTGCTTCCATTGGTTTCAGGATATTTTGTCCTATTATGGCGTCAAAATTCCTATCATTAAAACTTGTTACTTTCCAAGCAATATAACTATTTTCGTTGAATTCTTTTGGTAGTGGTGTTATTAGTTCATGTGTTATAACGGTTTTTTCGGACAGGGTATTAAAGAAAAGTGGTTTATTTAATTTTCTACGTCATAATGAGGGAAATTGTTTTTGTCAATCAACGAGGTGGTGGATCCGGTATCTACTAGGCATTTTATTTTGTTGTAACCAATGGTTAGTTCGACTATCGGTAAATCTGATTGTGACCCTGCAATGGAAAATTTGATTCTTGGATATGATGAACTTCCATAGGTTGTACTTGATTGTTATTGTAGCGTCCCGGCTGGTGTTGTCGGTTTTGTTCTGAGTTTCTGTTTTGCCTAATGCTATTATTGGAGTTGAACCATTGCCTATCGTTTTGTCTTGTTACACCTGATTCAAAGCGATTAGCAAAATTTCCGCTCCTCGACGTATTGGTGAATCTATTATTATTGGGCATTCTATTGGTGTTAAGATTGTCTCTCCAGTCATTATTATTATTATTGTTATTATTATTCTTATTATAATTATTATTGTAAAAATAATTCCTTGTACTGTTGTTGTTATAGTTTATTAAGCCTGTTTCTTCTAGGGTGTAGTAAGCTAATCGAAGCGAATTTATATTTCTCGCATACACTATTGAAGATAAGTGTGGCGAAATGTTGCTCAAAAATGTTTTTAGGATAAGAGACTCATTAATGTTTGGGGAGAACTTTAATGGTTTCTCCGAATCCTCGTTATACTTAGCATTCATTTTATCTAGTATGTTTCTTAAATTATAATAGTACTGACTTACGTTATTGTTTTTCATTGATATTGCTCGATGAAGGAGTTGATTATACGTTTCTCGAACTCCAAAGTTCTTGATCAGTTCTAGTTTAATTTCATTCCACGTTGCCTCCTCGCTCAGGGTCTGGGTAACTCGGAGTGCATCCCCCTGTATTTTTGTCTTGACGTGCCAATCCAGGATGTATTTCTGAATTGCTGCGTTCTCGTTGAATAAGGGAAGTATCAGGTTGACCTCCCGTAGGAATGATGTGAAATCATTCTCCCCATTTCCGAAGTATGGGCGGATTCTCGCCGCTTCTTTGATTAGCTCCGTGACCGGGAGTTGTTGTTGTTCTTGGTTGTTCATTTCGAATATTTTAAACTGATTTGTTACTAAGCTTTTTATTTATTTTTGTTATTTATTTATTTATTTTTTCCACTTAATATCTTAAATTGATTGGTAAAAGAGTTTGTTTTTATTTATTTATTTTTTCCACTTAATATTCTTTAGAATATTTTTCGATAAGCGTTAGAACTATGGTTCCGTACAATTCTTTGGAGTTGTACGCCGTTCGACTGCGCCAGAAATGAGAAATGCCACCGTACACTTCTGTGCCCAAATTATTTCTGAATCCTTATTAAATAAAAATGAAATTTCTTATTCTAATTCTTTGTTTACAAAATTTGTTTAGTTGGCATTTCATAAAATTTGTTTAGCTGATATTTCATACAATTTGTTTAATTGGCATTTTATAATGTAGAGCGATTTTCGTAACATGACCACCGTAGGTAAGTATTGTGTTACTTGAGTAATGAAAAATGCTTTAGTTGCATTTATGCTTTAGTTGCATTTATGTAGACCAGACAATGTTGAAGTTGGGTGACGGCGACGTTGGCAGCGAACTGGCTTGCAACGACGGCGACGTAACTCGCGCGCTACTAAAAGCACCCTCAATGTCTGGGAAGGCGCAGATCGCAACCTCGCCATTATCCAGTGAATCCTGCAGCTCAGACGTGAGTTGGTACAGAGCAGTGTTAGTGGATCTACCCGCTCTGTACACGTGCTGTCTGGTATTCCCTTTAGCATGAAGGATGTGAGACTTAAAGGCCCTATCTTGGGGATGAAGATTACTTTTGCGATTCTCCATGGCTATGGAATATACGGCATCGTCAGGCTGTCTCTCATCAGCCCTAGAAGGTGTGGCAGGAGAATATCCATATTTTGCTGCAAAAGGGCTGGGAATACGCCATCCACTCCTGGTGATTTATAGTTCGAAAAGGAGGCCAGCGCCCACTTGACTGAATCTGCAGTGAACAAACTCTTTGCAGTCAGACAGTCGAAGCGTTCCGGCCTACATGTGACCGATGATGGGGTTAGGTCAGCCTAAACCGTTTCCGGAAAGTGCGCTTGTAGGAGTGTTTCTGCCCTCTTCTCCGCGCTAGTCGCATAGGTCCCGTCTTGTCTTTTGCTGCGGCCGTCTCTCCTGGAAAGTAGGCTGATGAGAGGACGAATTCCGAACCTTCCCAGTCCTTCACTTGTACCGCCACCAGATCTTGCGTTGGAAACTCTGAAATACAGAAGAAGTCTATATCGGCTCTAACGACTACACAAGAACGGAAGAGATTACCTTGCTTTTTCTCGAATTGAGGCCTCTTACCTCTCCTTTGTACACCCATGGATCTCGGATTAAGAGGATACCCAGGTTATCCGAGATGAACCTCTTCACGATGACAGCCGAGGCTGCCGATGCGTGATGCAGGTTCACCTGAGCAACTTCTATGCTGGCGCTGGAGCTTACAATATCGGCTCGATAAGATACAGGTCCTCGTCCCCGCCATCTTCATCAACCTGCATTTCCAGCCCTTCCAGAAGCTCTTGGATGGATGGCAGCATGCCTTTCTGCTCGTTGTAGAGCTCATTGCGCCTACTTTCATCAGCGGCGGTGGTTACAACCTGCCTAGCCGAGATGGTGTCGTTGGAGGACTCGTGTCGCTCTCCCGCAACCACAGCAGTAGTCGCATCATACACTGCTGAGCTTGGGCCTCCATGGCCTCATTACTACCTTACTGAAACGGAGATTCAGTTGCGGGGCACCACCGCTATCCGGATGCTTCTCACGGCCTCCGAGTATTTACGGCTTACGGTTCTCGCCGGCGGCGGATTAGGGTTGGAGCCTTTTCCACTAGCTTTCTGTGGTTTGTGTGCTCTGATTCTTTTCGACCTGGTTGACTCATCAGGAGTTATTTGGCCGCTTTTTCTCTTTCCTGATCGACAGGGTGCCCGGCGATACCTCCGATTTCTGCGTCTTGTTGCAGACGATGCGTTGGAACCTGCGCGTCGTGCACTGTTAGGGTTGCTACCGCTGCTCCTACTCAGAGCCCGCTTCTAAGCTGTCTCCGGTGTCATGTCGTCTTGTAGAAATCTTAGGTACCACTTGAGAGTGGCTCCACTCATGCGCGTTCTGCGTGGGTCATCGTGACCTCCTGGGCGTCCTTCTTCCGGGGTAAGTGGGAAGTTCCCTCGTTGTCTCCTTCTTTTTCGTTTGCCCCTCGATTCCACTTTTGTGAAACCACCCTCCTCTCCGCAGTCGATCCTGCTCGAGGAGGTTGTGGAGGTGGGGTTCGCGCGACTTACAGTGGTCGCGGCGGACAAACTGTGCTGAGTACCGCTGCAAGAGGGCACATCGTCGTCATCACGCGCGTGCTCCTCAAAGCGCGCACGTTCTTCCGGCGACAGAGTGTCCAGGAATCTGAACTTTCGCCTAGCCACTGGGCCGCTCTTGCTTGCGGTACTTGTGCTGCTGCAGCTATTTGCTGTGGTTGTTGATGTTTTGATTGTTGTTGTTGGGTGCTGTTGTTGCTCATCTGGTTCGAACGACCGTTTAGCCCATATTGTGGGGCTCCCGGTCTATTATTTAGAAGGGAAATCGCGAAGGTCCGTCGCGCCAGAGCCTCTTGACGTGGTAAGGCCACCGTTACTTCCCAAGGCGGCCCGGTGTTGGGAAGGCTAACTTCGAATACAGCCGAATTTACCTCCTGGCTGCAAATCATCCAATGGGCACGGGAATCGCATAACACCCTGGATATCGACGATGTCCCGCTAGCGTTAGTAGGTTGATATAATGTACATAACATAATGTGGCAAATTGTATTTTTTCGAGAATAAATATAAAATGGCTCTCATTGTATGTCAAGCTGGATATGGCCAGCCATCCATTCACACGAAGCAGACCTTTTGTGTCCAAAAATAGGCTTAGTATTGAGAGTGAGTATAATAGGGGTATTACCTTATTACCTTAAATTTAACTATGAGTCACTCTTTAGCATGAAGGATGGAGTCATGTGTAAAAGTTCACGCAAGTGAGGAAAGTTCTCTGATCGCCATTTACTTGGGAGTGGCCAGCAATGTTTCTTTTACATATGACTCAAGCAGCTCACGACTTCCGGTCTTTGACCAAGTAATCTCTGAGTAGCCTAAGAACATGCGTTTGAAGGCGAGCTAAAGTCAGAAAAGGAAACACGCCTTTCACAGGGTTGTGCGCTTGAGATCTCCCTTTTGACGACGACCATAACAAACGAAATAAGGACTACGATTTGAGGGCATGCACCTGGAACGTCCGGTCCGGTCCGGAAAATAAAGACTGACATAACCGCCGTTCAATAAATGCGATGGACAAGATAAGGATTGAGGCGAGTAGGTCTTAGTGGCATTTACTACAGTGACCATATAAAGGAGCGCAAATTTGGTGTGGGATTCGTGGTGGGAGAGAGACTCTCCAATGTTCTAGACGTGCGTACCCTCCGAGGCTCCAACATCGACTTGGACCACTATTTTGTTGCAGCCAAGACTCACACCCACCTCTGTGCAGCAAAAAAACGCACGTCAACTAACACAAGGAAGGTTCGACGTCGAGATGCTGCAAGCACAACAGATAGCCGAAAGATTTTATATTCGGCTTGCACTCCTGTTCTCTGAGAGCACAACTCGTTATGAGGGAACTGTGGGACGGCATTTCAACCACCTTACGTACAGCTGCAACCGATTGGTTTTCGGAAAATGCAAAAAAGCTGCTGGTACGACCAGGAGTGCCGTGTCGCAGGGGAGAGGAAACAGAGTGTCTACCTCACAACGTTACGATCGACCTCAACATTTGCGGGATGGGATAGGCATCATAGTTGAAGAGGGAAATAAGACGCATTTGCAGACAGAAAAAGAGAGAGGCCAAAATGCGTGAATATGAAGAGCTTGACAAGCTGGCCGACAGGGGTAATGCTCGAAAATTCTACGAAAAAATTCGGCGGCTTACTGAAGGTTTCAAGACCGGAGCATACTATTGTAGAACCCCCAAAGGTGATCTAGTCACCGATGCCCAGAGCATACTTAAATTATGAAGGGAACACTTCTCTAGCCTGCTGAATGGCAGAAAAGTACAACGCCAGGAGAAGGCGAATCGATTCCCCAGTCGATGACGATGGAGCAGACGTTCCGTTACCCGACCATGAAGAATAGCAATTATCCGCCCGAAGAACAACAAGGCGGCGGGCAGCGCTCTTTAGTAGATAGATATTCGTAAGAGCAATAAAAATTGTTATTTCTTCTGAGCCACTCTGGCAATTATGTTGCACATGGGCGATAGTGGTCAAGAATCTGTCAGCGATCGAGGGTGTACCTAGATCGGCAGAATTATCCCTACTGGCTACGTGTTGCCCAATGGCTGATGAAATATAAGGGTTTTCTAACCGGGCTAAAACTACATTGTCCAATTCGTGGTAGACTTTTTGTTTTTACAGAAGCCACCTTTTCTTCTATATCGATTTGTGTGCGCAGGTAGAATGTGACACAATTCGCCTTTTCAGATGCGGCACTGAAATCTAGTTTGACTTTGTGTTTTAAGGCATAATTTATTCATCGCGGTATTTGTATCTGTGAGATATCATTTAAAGGGTGATCAATTTCGAGATCCCCTACTCTTCTAAAGAAAAACGCAGTAACTTAAAATTTAATGAGGAATGTTTATTATTACTAATAACATTCTATGAAATTTATTTTTTGAAGATTACCCCTTTCAACAGTTGACCGCGTCTACATCTCAGAATGTCTATCCGTTAAGTATAATTTTCGATGACTTGTTCATTTCGACTGATAACTGGGGAACGACATGGGTGATGTTTTGTTCCAAGGTTTGAATCGAAGCGGGATGTGCGCATAAACTTTAGACTTTACATATCCTCACAGGACACGGTCTAACGAGGTGATATCATACGGTATTTGGGGACAATCAACCGACCCGAAACGTGAACTTATTTGCTCACCGAAATGTTCTCTCAATAAATCCATTTATTAATGCGATGTGTGGGAAGTGACGCCGTCTTGTTGAAACCAAATGTCGCCGATATCACGAGATTCAATTTCAGGCATCAAATAGTCGGTTATCATGGAGCGGTAACAGTCGCCATTGATGGTTCTGTTCTGACCGGCATCATTTTGGAATAAATATGGACCGATGATTCCACTAGCCCACAAACTCCACCAAAGCGTTATTTTTTCCTGGGCGAATGGCATCTCTACTTTTCGGACCAAATGCGACAAATTTACTTGTTTACATACCCATTGTTCAGAAATTGGGCTCATCGCCGAAAAAAATTTGGCTCGAAAATGTCGGATTTTCTTGAAACTTTACATGAGCCCATAAAGGGAAGCGATGTCGCTTTGGAAGGCTTCAGTTTTTCCACAAGCCATGGTTTGTACACGTTCAATTCAATATCTCGACGTATTATGCGCCAAGCCGTTCCACACGTCAGTCCGCGTTACTGCCAACAGCGGCGAATCGACTCTCATCTACGGTTGCTACATCTTTTTTACTAGGTGCTGGACATGGTCTCTTCGGTCGTGTTGTGAATAGTACGGTCAGTAGGCCGATTATGTTGACCATAAGTTGGATATCATCTATTCGGTTTTTTTACAGGGTTCAGAGTTCTGATTGATATTGAGGTAAGTTCTTCTTACTTCCAAAATTTACATATTTAATTATTGAGGTACTCGTTTGAGATTTTCACAATTTGAGTTGAGTAGAATCCAACCGAAAACAGAGTTTTGTGCCAGAAGGGTGGTTGGAACTTTATGTATTATTTGCTAGCTTTAAGTGTGAAACATTTTCTTAATCCATGTAGCTTCAGTTTGAATTCATTTCACTAGCGGTTTGAGCTATTCTTCCAATTGTGGCCATATGGCATCCTGCACGCTTTAAATTCTCGTTCGTTCTCTTCGGTACTTAATGTAGACGACTGCTGTTGGTAGTATTACCCTATTTTGAATTTCGCTATGTGGCGTTTGAGTTTTAATACCTATGAAGAGCATGGGGCTTCCAGGCAGTTTTCGGCAATTTCTGTTGCAATTAATTCCGCAGCTCTTTTAAAATATGAGGCGAACTGGAAATATATGAAATATGATTCGTAATCTCTAATGGTATGCGCATGTGACAAATAGTTTGTACAACGTCCTTTTGTCCTTACAAAATTTTTTCGATTGGTGATCATTTTTTTGGAAATTCTTGCAAGATTTATCGCATTATACAATGTGATTGGTAACACTAGAGATATGTGGCAACTCCGCCTGCAGCAAATTCCACCACAACACAATTACAGCTGTTGAGCTGAATTGCAGTTACAAGTCTTATGCCACTTAACAATTACAATTCTAGTAATTCTGACGCTACCACACGCTAAAACATTTTATATATATAAATAAAAAACGTTAATTTTTCAAAGTAAAAGTTTCAAAGTGTTATTGTATAAGAGTCATTGGAGTAATAAAGGCTTTTAATGTTAAATTGGTGACCCCGACGTGATTCCTGGGGATTGCGTCAAACTAATCCCAATAGTATTCACATGTTAAAAAAAGTAGAACAAAAATGACTTTTGATCGATCACCTGTTCGCCATAACCAAAATCAACAAGACCAAAGGGTAGCAGAGACGCAACAAGAGCGCCGAGACAACCTGCTGCTACAGAATTCCTTGTTATCCGGAGAAGTAGAGAACGTGCTTTTCAGAGACACAGCAACTGGCATTTTTGTCACAGACTACAGACCGTATGATGCAAGCATTAATTTCAATGCGGTACAAGGCAACTGTAAAAATCACTATCCGTCTCGCAATGTCCAAAAATTATGGCAGTCACACAACTCAGACTCCCTGAATTCTGGACCAACAATCCCAAGCTCTGGTTAATTCAGTTGGAGGCACAGCTGGGGTCGCGAAACATCAATAACGACAATACTATATACCAGGCAGTCGTCGGCGCTTTGATAAGTACATCTTTTTAAAAACCAATCACATAGAACGTTTCACCGATTCAGTTGATCGCGAATTATACAAACTGTTAGAGCTTTAACCCGAGAATCGGAAACCTAGCCAGCATCTCAGGTAGATGAGGACCCTGGCTGGCAACAGAGCATCAGAAAAGTTTTTTCGCAGTTAGTAGTTGGCGCTGCTGCCTGACATCGTGTGAAGAATCCTCAAAGTCGTCCAGAATAACAGAACACTTGACCAGCTCGCCGAAGCTGCAGACAGTGCCATGAAACACCACACCAGTTCTCAGGTAATGTCAACCAGCATCCAGGCTTTACCAGCTCATGTCCAGGCCGTCACAAACAGAGGTTTTCATTCCCAGCCACATCACAGTTACGACATTAGGTCTTCTGTCGAGCACAGGCTCCGAGATGACCAGCAAACGCAGCGAAAGCAGCGGGAGACGTCGTCGATCACGATCTCGAACTCTTAACATCAGGTCTTTATTTCTATCACAGCACATTCGGTGAGAGAGCCCACCGATGTTTTCAACCCTGCACATACAAGCCTTCTACTAACCAGGAAAACTAGCGAGGCTGTCGTCATAAGCCAAGGCGGTTGGCGCAGCAATCATCATGTTCCATCCGACAAGAAGTATCGCCTGCCTGTACATGACAGATCGTCACATCAGAGATTCCTCGTTGACTCTGGCTCAGTGATCACTGTCGTACCACTATAAAACTTTACACAGCAAACTCAACTAGTATCAATATATACGGTCATCAACCAGTCATCCTCAACATGGCTGCTCATCATCGCTGACGTTCAGTCTGCGATTGTTGGGGCTGACTTCATCATACATTATGGCCTACTGATAGACCTAAAAACACATCGACTGCTCGATCCGTTAAGATCACTCACTATGATAGGAGAACTTGCTGAAGCCACGGAATATGGTATTTCGACAGTGGACCAGCAAGCCCTTTTCAACACCCATACCGACAACAGGAAGTTCGACCTACTAAATCGTTTTATTGATATCACCCAGCGTCACATCAGCCTCTCATAGCATGACTGAGGTGGCTCACCACATTTTCACCACGGGCCCTCCGTTAGCTGAACGAGTCCGCCGACTGGCCGGTGACAAACTAAAAACAGAAAAAGATAACAAAAGAAAGTTTTCTTCAACAATCAATCTCACAAGTGCATATCATCAGATTCCTGTGGCTCCAGAAGACATCGAGAAGATAGCAGTCACAACACATTTCGGTTCTTTTGAGTTCCTGGGAAAGCCTATGAATTCCAGGAAGTGCAATTTCGCAAAAGAAGAGGTGACATACCTTGGTTATGCAATTAACAATGATGGATACAAACCTACAGGTGAACGCGTTGATGCAAACCTGTCATTCCCCAAGCTTGAGAGCACCACCGATCTCCGTAGATTCCTGGTGATGATCAATTACTTCCGCAAATGTATTTCCAATGCTTCACAACTACAGGCACCATTAAAAAGGCTGAAAGGTCCCTAGAAGACTATAAGAAGAGTGTTGCAGCAGCAACTAAAACAACATTCCTTTCATCTACCGCCTCTCTCTCTCACTCACAAAGCCATAGGTGCATCGTTAAAGCAGTTTGAGGATAGCATCTGGAAGCCAATTGGATTTTTCTCCAGAAACCTCAGCCCCACTGAGGTGAAGTACATCACGTACGACATAGAGCTGTTAGCAGTATTTGCAGTCATTAAATTTTTCCGACACATACTGGAGGGACGCCACTTTATCATTAAAACGGATCACAAGCCCTTAACCTACGCTTTCGCCCAGAGAGGTAGCAGAGCTTCACCACGATACCTAAACCAGCTCGATTATATCTCCCAGTTCACCACGGAGATCATTTACCTCAATGTTGAAGGAAATGTGGTGGTGGACGCCTCATCCAGGATCAGTACCATTTGCATGCCGACCATTATGACTGCCGAAAGAATTTAGCATGAGCAGCAAGTGGATGAAGAACTCCAGCAGCTTATTCGCAACAACAACACGACTTTGAAATTCCTACATCTATCAATTGACGAAAACACCTCAATTTATTGTGACATATTATTCGGTGTGGTAAGACCTTTCATTCCCAAAAATTTTCGCCGAGTGCCCTTCGACACAGTCCATAGACTCTCTCATTCCAGCGGTCGAGTTATAGCCCGCACACTCAAGCAAAAGTGCATTTGGCCGAACATCAAGAAGGACACACTGAACTGGTCCCGCAACTGCATACGATGCCAACACCTCAAGATTCAGCGTCACAATCGCCTCACATCTAAACACATTGACGTACCTGACGCTAGGTTCCAGCCGTCAATCATATCAGGTACTGTTTAACATCCTCTGAAGGACATGACGGCTGACGTCGTTTGCACTGCTTTCTACTCAAACTGAATTACTCAGTTCGGCACACCGCTGATCATCACCACAGATAAAGGACCCCAGCTTGAGTCTGCGCTCTTAATGGATTTGACACGGCTGATTGGTACCCATTGCATAAGAATAAATGGGCTGGTAGAGAGGTGGCACAAAACGCTCAAGGCAGCAGTAAAGTGAAACTCTGTTTCCTAAGCGCTTCACCTGCTGGCATTGCGTTTGGCACAGGTTTACGTGTGCCGGAGAATTTTTCGTTTCTGAGGACAATCCACTGGACCCTGAGATTTTCGTCAAGAAGTTTCGTGAGCATTTGGTATCAAGGCCCAAACCAACTGCTCATCTCACTAAATCTCGAATTTTCATCCTGAAAACCTCTACACTTGCTCTGACGTTTTTCGGCGTTTCGATGCCGTAAAGCGATCTCAAATCAGCAGTTTAGCTAAATTGAAGTTACGATTATCATGCCACTGAACAGTTACGAGTATTATTCTAGCAACTTCTGACGCTACCACATGCTAACATATTAGGGGGATTCTCTTGCTCTTGCAAGATTGCATAGGGCACGAGAGCACCCATTGCAGAATCTAGTTGCATATGCGGTCAATTTATTGTAAATGACTATTTTGCATGGCTATTGTGAATTGGCGCACCTTCTGCATACATTTTTAACAAAAAAAAACTGTAACAAATCTTTATAATTTAAATAGATATTATAAAATCTATGTAAAATTTACCTTCCTCAACAATTTAATGCCAAAATATGACTTTATGTAAAATGACAGCTAAAACAGGGTTGCAATTATTTTTGCGTCACATTGCATGCAAATAAGCAAAAAAAAGTTGTGTTGTGAAAAATCTACAATTCTTTCCCCGTACAAGGGTTTTGCAAGAGCAAGAGAATACCCCTATTATTTATTATATTTATAAGCAAAACGTTCATTTTCAAAGTGTTATTGTATTTCAAATAAGAGTCATTTGATATTATTGAGGTAATAAGGCTTAAGATATATAATTGCAGCGACATCTAGTGGCAAAATACGAAAATACTTTTTCGACTACCAAGATATTTTGTGTTTTTTATTTGTAGCATCTTGCTGTAGGCGTGTAGCTCCTGCAATTGCGCGTGGACTCTTTTCTTCAGAAATATTGTATTTGTTTTTGTATTTTTGGATACTGTATTTATTTTGATTCCTTAGAATCTACGGTCATTTAGATACAAAGAAAACAAAAATGTTTTCTCACAGTGGTTTTAAATTCTTTTCTTGCATTTTTTTTTTTCTAAACGACCAATATGTCAAAAAAACTTCAAATCGATTTTTCCGAAAACGTTAGTTTTAAAGTTCGTGAACATTAGAACTTAAAATTCTACTAAACCGATCCCTTTCAAAGTTTGAGCATTAATTGTTCACATAAATCAGCAGGTACTCGGATGGAGTTTTTTCTTCATTCTATTTTTTATTAACAAATTAACCACGATTTTTTTAACTAAAATCGCGCGTTTTACTTCCAAGTGCTGCAAACAAAAGAAAAAAAAATTTTTATTAAATCGAGAAATATATTACCTTTAAAAAGCATATCAATTTTTTTATTTCAGATGATCCGGTAACGAGTTAAAATGTTTACCGCTAAACCACTTTTTTCAAGGCTCTTCTGAAGATTCATCATCACAGGCTTATTTATTAATACTGTTCATTGAAATTTCTTTTTTAATATACTTCAAAAGTTGTAAAATAACATGCCTTTAAATTTAATAAAATTATATTACTCATGTCGCGCAAAAAAAATTAAATATATCCTTTTTTTGCCTTTAAAACCTTATCACATAATACGACTCGAATCGTTCGATACCAAACGAGCTTTCAGAAAGGCTAATGACTATCGTGCGACTTCTTCAATCTACTGCTGGAGAAAATACTTCGAGTTGTGTTCGAGTCGAACTGAATTGACAAGGTCCAATAATCTACAAGAGTGTACAGCTGCTGCTGTATTCCGATGATATTGATATCATTGGCCTCAACACCCGCGCCGTTTGTTTCGTTTTCTCCTGAATAAAGAAGCGAAGCAAATGGGTTTGGCAGTGAACGAGGGCAAGACGAAATATGTATCTCCTGTCATCAAACAAATAGTCGTCGTACTCACTATTTAGCTCCCATGTCACTGTTGACAGTCAGAACTTCGAAGTCGTAGATAATTTCGTTTATCTTGATCCCAGTATTAACACCAAACCTCGAAATCCAACGCAGAATAACTTTTTCCAACAGGTACTACTTTAGACCGAGCAGACAATTGAGAAGTAATTTAGGGTTCTTTGCCTACTGGCAACGGCGGATATCGAATTCGATTAACGATAAGCGGAATATGTTATTCGCCGACATTTAATAAAATACCAAACTTGACTGCAATCCATTCCAGATTTTGTCGATGAATGATGAATTCCTTCGCAACAGTTTTTATCACAAAGTTTGGGAAACACTTGTAGGAATTTTCTCAACATTGATATTTGCTAGAGTACTTTACGATCCTGCGATCAGCCCTGTCGACCACCTGACGTGACACAATACCTGTATTTCGTCAGTCGAGTTGAATCAAACGATAACACGTGAGTTACGTCGCCGTCGTTGCAAGCCAGTTCGCTGCCGACGTCGCCGTCACCCAACTTCAACATCGACTGGTCTACATAAATGCAACTAAAGCATTTCTCATTACTCAAGTAACACAATACTTACCTACGGTGGTCATGTTACGAAAATAGCTCTACATTATAAAATGCCAATTAAACAAATTGTATGAAATATCAGCTAAACAAATTTTATGAAATGCCAACGAAACAAATTTTGTAAACAAAGAATTAGAATAAGAAATTTCATTTTTATTTAATAAAGATTCAGAAATAATTTGGACACAGAAGTGTACGGTGGCATTTCTCATTTCTCGCGTGATCAATGGACTTGAGAGAAGGAACGTAACAACTCCGGTATGCAGATGGATAGATGCCCTACTGCGCACTAGGGTAGCGGAAACAACGGTGGGGGAAAGCAAGATCCGTCTTGGCACCACAAGGGGCTGCCCACAGGGTGGAATACTACGCTCTCTGCTATGGAGCTTGGTAGCAGATGAGCTCCTTGAGTTGGTCACCAGCAATAGAATCCGCTGTTACGGGTACGCGGACGACATTGTCATAATGGCGTGAGGTTGATTTGAGAACACTTTCGGCGACATTGTTCAAAGGGGCTTAAACCTGGCGAAGGGATGGTGCAACACGGTTGGGTTAAACATCAACCCAGCAAAAACTGCCGTGATCCTTTTACTAAGCGGAGATCTCTTCCGGGCTTGAGGTCCCTAACAATTGGAGGCATGGAGGTGGAGATGTCGAAGGAGGCCAAATTCCTTGGCCTCAATTTAGACTCATCCTTACGGAGAGTAGGCATTTGGACTTAACGCTGTCCACAGCAACTAAAGCACTTATGATATGCAGACGCCTGGCCGGCAAATCCTGGGGATGCAGGCCAAGTATTATTAGAAGACTGTATACCATGATAGTAGGGCCTATTGTCACCTATGGAGCGGTTTCCTAGGCTGCCAAGACAGCGCAGTCTTCGATGGTCCGGAGACTATCAAAGCTGCAAAGATTTGCCTGCGTCTGTGCTTCGGGGGCAATGCGCACATGCCTGACGGTGGCACTGGAAGTCATACTGGAGCTCACACCGCTACATCAGGTGATGAAACGAGCAGCAAAATATACCATGCTGCTAATGTCAGCTCACCGCCAGCCATCCTCCCAAAGAACGGCACCACGAAGAGGATAAACTTCAAAAAGAACTTCAGAGTTACTCTGGGCAGCAAGACGGAGTGGAGCGATTCCACGCTGGAAATGCTGCTGGAAGACAGTACCATCCAGTGGTACACTGACGGCTCAAAAACAGCGGTAGGTATTGGGGCAGGAATTGCGGGATCGCGTACTAAGCTGTCCGTACCAATCGGATGCTTCCCAAGTATCTTTCAAGCTGAAGTTTTTTCCATATGTCAGTGCGCAGAAGCTATTCTCAGCGATAGTCAAGCGGCACTAAAAGAGATCTCAGCATATGAGACCAAATCGCTTTTAGTAGAAGAATGCATAGGAAGGCTAAACCGCCTATCCTTGTGCTACCGTGTGCACCTAATCTGGGTGCCAGGGTATTATAAAGGAATAGAAGGAAATGAGAGGGCCGATGAACTGGCCCGCTCTGTGGCACCGTCCAAGACGATTCGACCAGAACCAAGCATAGCGGTAGGATCCCTCACTCTTAAGGAGCTGCTCCGTACGGAGGAGTAAGTGGAGTGAGAACGGCATTGGCAGCAGGCAGCAAGTATGCGCCACGCCAAACTGCTTCTAGAGGGGTACAACCTCTGCAGGTTCAAGGAACTAATTCACCTTTCTCGTGACAAATTCCGCCTCTTCGTCGCGATCTACACAGGACACTGCAAGCTCAGGAAGCACTTATCCAACATGGGCATAGTCTCCTGCGCTAACTGCCGGTTCCGCGACCTTGAACAGGAAACAGTAGTACACCTAATCCTGGATTGTACAGCAATCTGCGGAAGAGGCAGGGATCACATCACCTCAGTAGCGTCCGGCTAACTCCTGGAACTATTCAGACTGCTGGAACTTTGGGAAGCCATCTGATATAGGAGAGGGCACGATAGACCCTAGGTCGCGGTGCATTACCTCACTAATAATCTATCTATCTATCGGCGATATCTCGACATAAGACTAAAATTAAGAATTTTATTTACATGTGTAAAGTTTGCACTTTTAAGAGAAATAACGAAACGGAATTCGTTTAAAATTTCGAAGCAGATAATAAGAATCTTTGGATAACGTAACTACCAAATTTGAAATTGGGCATATAGTTTCTGGAATATCGTGTTTTGTCTTATTGTGGGTGGGTGCCCATTTTTACACCCGAACTAATAACACCCTTTGTGCCATCGTGTTTGTGAAATTTGATGCTTGTGGCGTATATGTTATGTGAGGAGTGTACGTATCTGATTATAGCTATTTCCACAGTGTGTAAAGAAATACTAAAAGGCTTGCCCGCAAGTTTGGTTTACTTCGCTTCAGCTGTTTCCCAGGAATATATGTAGAAGTTTCATCAATACATCTAATTTTTACTCAAGTTATGTTTTCACAGACAGACCGTCAGACAAACATACATACCGACGGATATACGGACTGGTAGTCACTCTAATTTCAAATCGTCTCATCTACCTGATTATTTTGGCTAAATGAGCTTCAGTCTCTTGCCCCACACAACACATAACCGACACAGAACACTCTACACTCACCGCATCAAAATATCCGTCGCTAACACACTTCATTCACCACACTCATCTCTACACCACCTACAATCCACATCACACATAACTATGTACATTACCACTGCGTTTTCACCGCCACCAAAAAAGGAACAAGAGGAGGGAGAAACAAGTTCGTTTTTTGCTACTTCCTTTTTGCGATCCGCTTGCGATAGCCGTGCGAATAACCCCGAGCTCTATTGTGCGAACCTCAGTTTATAATTCCATATATTGTTTTCTTATAATATATCAATATATTGTTTTTCTTATAAATTTCAATACATGCGGTGTATATAGTTTTGAATAAAATACGTTTGTAATTCTCTGGCGGAATTGTGTTGCATTTTCCCTTTTTTTTATATACAACTTCCCAACGGTGAGTGCTAGGCGATCAAACGAGAAAAACATGGTCCTTCGAGCCAACAGAATGGCACTATAGGAAAAAAAAAAAAAAACAAAAATCAAATTTAAAAGCTAAATAAAAAGAATAAAACTAAAGTAAAGTGAAGTGAAAAGTAAAACGGACGGACAAAATTATTCCAACGAGGCAGCTTCGAAAATCTTTTGTGATTATTTTACAAATGAAAATTTTGGCAAAGCAACTAATGTGAATAAGTGGGCTTTTATGTCCGAAAAAAGGTTTTAAACCTATTCGTCTTCTAAATAAGTGTGAAGTATTGAAATATTCCTAAAGGGAGTGCTGTGACAAAAAAAAGAAAGAAAGATAAAAGAAATATTAACATATACACATACAGAAACTAAGTGCAGTTTTAAAACAATAACATATACTCGCACATATATATATGAATATATAACAAAAATTAAGCTTTTAAACAAATTACATAAAAAGTAATAAACCAAAATCAAACGAGCGCGCCGCGTTATAAAAATCTAACAGAAAACATAATTCGGGCGCGATCGGTCAAAAAGTAAATAAATAAATAAACAAGCATCAATACAACATAATAACAACGGACAACAGAGGAAAACCGGAACATACAGGCGCGGTACAACAGGACGGGAAAACCGGAGCAGACAGGCATAGCTATAACGCTTTAAAAAAAAAAAAAAGAACCTTACTTTCCCCCAAAACCCCTTGAGGCGAGATAAAGTAAGTGTATCGTTTTCATTTATATTCATTATATGTATGTACATATGTATGATAACAAACGGATTTATATTTAAGATAATCCGTTTGAACGGCACAAACCGGGAAAAGTTTAATTATATATATCATCTATATATATAAAACAAAAAAAAAAATTACCAATCTTTTATTTGCCTATTTGCTTACCCCTATTTTACGAACATACGTAACAAGCTAATCCAACAACAATTCAATTTCAAGTATCCACTTGCATGATTTTCCGCAATACTCCTTCTGTTCCTCAAAACAGTAAGCAGTACATCAAAAATAAATAAGCAACAGGCACAATAAAAAGACAAGAAGAGAAAGAAAAGAAATAATCAATTCGAACATACGTACATACATATTAACTAAAAACAACTCCGTATTATATTATACGAAGTTAAAAATTTTAATAACAAACATATTTACAAAAGAGGTGAACACTTGCCCGTGGGGAACTCTCTTTTGATTCGTGTGGCGCAATTACAAAAGACCGCAAAAATAATACAAACAAGTAAATATACTTATACATATGTATACTTGAATATAAATGTATATTTGCATTGCGGAGTTTTAAATATAATAGAATCAAATTCGCTCATTTGCAATAATTATTCGACATTTATCGATATTTATTAATACGAGTACATAAACGGTCCGGTACAACAACAAATATATACATATATATACTTACATTGGCAAGCATTTAATTTGGTCTTCGCTTCATACCTTTATACGGATATTCTAGCGCATTACATATAGACCAGGCACATATGCAAAGGCTATTGACGCCTGTAACTTCGAAAGTGCATACGAGGGCATACAAATAAGTCCGCAAAAAAAAAAAAAAAAAAAAAAAAAAAAAAATACGTATATATATATACATAAATATATATATATACATATATTCATATATTATATACCATATATAAAATATATACGAGGGCATACGAAAAGGTCCGCAACCAAAACCAAAAAAAAAAAACAAAAAGGGTATATATATATACATATATACATATATATATATATATACTTATAGATTATACAATATATCAATTTTATTGTACGAGGGCATTCGAATAGTCCGCAAACAAAAAAAAAAAAAAAAAAAAGAAGTATATATATACATACATAGATATATACACACATAAAATATACAATAATTTATCATATTATTGCCTTAGCATTTCTATAAATCTGCGTAACACGACATACGCATATTTTAATACAAAAAATCGTAAATTAGGAAATAAAAACTCTTATTTACGTAAAAGAGTTTTCGGGTTTTCACATTCATCTGAATTTATACCAAAAAAAAATTCACTTTTATTAATCTATTGTTACTAAATGAGCACAGACTCTAAAGATTCTAAATCTACTCAATTTTTAAAAATTCCGAAAATGATTTCTGATGACAAAAGTCCAAGTACACCGGCAGAAGCTACACGCTCGAAGCAAGGTGCTACAAAGCAAAAAAGGGGAAAAGATATTTCTTACGCTAAATTCATTTCTGAGAGTGACAGTTTAATAAGATACTGCACTCGATTTTCATCTTCACCGATTCAAGATAACTCTGAATCGGTGCTAGAAATCAAAAATCAAAATATTGACAATTTCTGGACACGTCTCCAATCTGCATATGACGCGATAGTAGAAACTGACGACTCAGATCTACCCGAAAATTTCAAATCCTCGGCTTACGCCAAATATGAAAATTGCCTTGACCAATATGAAGAGACTAAAGCCATGATCTCCGATCAATTGAAATTAATTAAAGCAGTCGCACCTACTCCACAACCTAGAGTAGAGCTGCCGCAAATTCAAAGCCAAGAGGCGAGTTCAGGCATTCACCTTAAAGTGCCAGCATGCGATACAGAAACATTTCACGGAGGTTATGAACAATGGCCGTCCTTCCGGGACATGTTTACGGCCGTGTACATAAACCATCCTAAATTATCACAAGCGCAAAAACTGTATCACCTCAGATACAAAACCAAAGGTCAAGCAGGCGTAATAGTCAAACAGTTCGCATTAAATGACCACAATTTCAATTTGGCTTGGGAAGCTCTAAAAGAACGATACGAGAATGAAAGAATATTGGTAGACCAACAAGTCACCATATTAATGAACTTACCAAAAATCCAGAAAGAAACAAGTGAGGAGTTCATAAAACTTCAATCCACTGTTTCAAATTGTTTGTCGGTTCTATCGACACAGAATATTCCCACAGACAATTGGGACCCCATACTGGTAAACATATGCTCCGCGGCATTACCGGAAAAATCTTTGCTTCTGTGGGAGCAATCGCTCTCATCACGAAGAAAATGCCCAACGTGGCAACAGATGAAAGATTTCTTAACTACCCAATACGAAATTGCGGAAAGGGTAGATAAAAAGACGGTCAGAACAAAAAATGTTCAACACGACCTAAATCGAAGTTTCATTAGACCCCAAGCTAGTAACAACAACAGTTTAAACAGAAGCTTTTTTAAAAATCAATCGTTCACATCTGAACAAAATAAAATAACGTCATGCGAACTGTGTAAAGGAGGGCACAAGCTAAAATCTTGCGAAAAGTTTAAAAAACTTAATATCAATGAAAGGAACAACTTTGTCAGATCGAAAAGACTCTGTACAAACTGTTTGTCCCACTCACACAATCTCAATAATTGCGAAAGCAAATTCAACTGCGTATATTGCCACAAAAGGCATCATTCTATGTTGCACTTAAATAACTTTCCCAACACACCTCAAAGTAGCGCTTTCTCAAAAAGAGCCACGGGTTTAGTTGCAACCGCAACTCCCGAAACACAAAATCCCGAATTTTGTCAAGAGACACCATGCTGCTCAAAGGCATTAAAAACTCAAACGCTACACAGCGATAATCATAGTAGAGTACTACTACCCACAGCAGTTGTCTCCATCGAACATCGAGGAGAACTGTTCAAACTAAGAGCCTTAATAGACCAAGGGTCCCAACGATCCTTTATAGCGTCTAAGGCCCAAAATAAATTAAAATTGCCAACAAAACATGCCAACTATGAAATTACGGGAATGGGCGGAAGAGTAGTACAAAACTCTAACAAAATATGCCCCATTACCCTAATTTCCCCCCAAGCGGATAAGCGCATTCAAGCAAATGCTATTGTCTTACCGCAACTAACAAACATGCTTCCAAGCTATCAAATAAGTAGCAAGCATTGGGATAAGATTTCACATCTGACTCTAGCAGACCCCAACTGCAACACCCCCGCTCAAATAGACCTTCTATTAGGCAGCGATCTCATATCGCAAATTATACTAGAAGGTGTTGAAAAAATTTCTAAAACACTACTGGCGCAAAATACCATTTTCGGATGGGTCCTAAGTGGACTAGTTGCGGAACCAGTCACAACAATGACAACTCAAGTTGAGGAAATCTCAAACGAGTACCTCAATTCACAATTGAGAAAATTTTGGGAGCTAGAAGAACTCCCCCCCATTTCAATTACAACACCAGAAGATCAGTATTGTGAAGACTTTTACAAAGCCACAACTACTCGATCAGATAATGGTCGGTATGTCGTACGACTACCACTAAAACAACAATTTCCAGATACACTCGCCTTAGGTCACTCTCGCACCTCTGCAATACAGCAGTTTTTAAGCATGGAAAAAAACCTACTTAGAAAAGGTGAGCTCAAACAAGATTATGATGGGGTCTTAGAAGAATACCTCCATTTAGACCACATGGAGGAAGTAAGCCCATGTGAAAAAATCATAAGAGGCAAATATTACTCTTTCTACTTGCCACATCATGCAGTAGTAAAGCCTGACAAAAAAACAACAAAAGTCAGAGTTGTCTTCAATGCCTCCAGAACCACTAGCTCGGGGAATTCCCTAAATGACATTCTATTTACGGGACCCACGCTCCAACCAGATCTAATGCTCCTCATATTGAACTGGCGTATATACAAATACGTATTCAATGGGGATGTCGAAAAAATGTATCGACAAATAAATGTTCATAAAGATGATCAAGATTTCCAACGGATTGTTTTCCGAAAATCTGCCAATAGTCCACTACGCGACTTTAAATTGAAAACAGTTACCTTTGGCGTAAACTGTGCCCCATATCTAGCCATCCGTACACTCCACGAACTGGCAGAAGACACAAAGTCAGAATTTCCTCTGGCAACAAAAGTCTTAAAAACGCAAACGTATGTAGACGATATCCTGTCTGGGAGCCACAGCCTCTCACAAGCATACGAGTCCTTATCACAAGTGATAAAAGCCCTCAACACCGCAGGGTTTCCCCTAAAAAAGATCACAGCTAATCACCCAAATATCTTGAAGAACATACCAAACGACAATTTGTTGGATACTAATTTCCTTATATTCGAAAAGGAAAGTACAACAAAAACACTGGGCATCCAATGGAATGCGATATCGGACCAGTTTTCATACACGACTGAGTCCATATCCGCATTATCCGCCAATACAAAACGCCAAATTCTCTCCTCTGTGGCAAAACTTTTCGACCCCGCAGGATGGCTTTCGCCAATTATGATACAAGCGAAAATCCTGATTCAAGAATTATGGCTAGACGGAACTGACTGGGACGAACTAGTGAAACCTCTTCGCTTAGAAAGATGGTCCCAGTTCGCTAATAATCTGACCGACATTTCGCAGATACAAATTCCACGGTGGGTAAACTATTCCCCCGAATACAAAGTGGAACTACACGGCTTCTGCGACGCCTCTGAAAAGGCATATTGTGCCACTATATATGTGCGCACACAAAGCGATATTGCAACTACAAGCCACCTACTAGTGGCAAAAGCAAAAGTTGCGCCTCTAAAAACCATAAGTCTACCACGACTTGAACTTTGTGGCGCTCTGCTACTAGCAAAGCTAGTTTCCATGGTGCAGACCCACTTAAACATGGCACAACACAAATTATATCTATGGTCTGATTCCGAAATAGTGCTAGCCTGGTTAGAAAAACCACCACACGCGTGGAAGACATATATTTCTAATAGAACGGCGCAAATACTTGACCTAGTAGGATCAGCCACTTGGCGACACGTTGCCAGTGCTGACAATCCTGCTGATCTAGGTACAAGAGGGTCCAAACCCCTGCATCTCGCCACCACCACCCTATGGTGGAATGGCCCCCGGTGGTTAACAGAATCTCCCGATTCCTGGCCACAATCGCCAATGCGCAACATAATTGCCCCCGAAAGTCGAAAAATCGACACCTACCACACAATATTGGATGATAATGACATCCTTGAACGATTTTCATCGTTCCCCCGAGCACTCAGAGTAGTCGCCTATATTCTCAAATTCACAGAGCGACTCAAACTTAAGGTAAAGGGAGCAACTTGCCCCCAATGCGATACGTTGACGCACCAAGACTTACAAAAGGCAAAGGTCGCTCTTATCGCATCAACCCAAGCGCGCTACTTCAGCCGCGACCTGGGGTTGCTAAGAGAATCGAAGCCAATTGACAAAAAGAGCTCACTCTTAGTACTAAACCCATTTATCGACACGAAAGGTCTGCTTCGTGCAAACGGCCGGCTTGCTAATTCCAGCCTTACGTATAACGAACGCCACCCCATAATCATACCTGAGAAGTCTCCATTTGCCACCTTATTCCTGAAATACATCCACATATTAATGCTACACGCCGAACATCGCCTCATGCAACATATGGTACGACAAGAGTATTACATCCCACGTCTGAAGCCCCAAATCAAGAAATGCATTTTCATGTGCAAGATCTGCACTATGCATAAGCAAAAAATGCGAACGCAGATTATGGCAGCACTTCCACCTGAACGCTGCAATTTCGCTCTGCCTTTCACCACCACAGGTGTCGATTTTGCTGGGCCTTTTCAACTAAAGGCGTCCATGCTAAGATCTCCCACTCTCATGAAAGGCTATGTGGCTGTCTTTGTATGTTTCACGACAAAGGCAGTCCACCTTGAGCTGTGCACTAATCTGACGACAGAGGCTTTTCTCGCGGCATTTGCTCGCTTCGTCGCTCGACGTGGCTTCCCATCAAAAATCATGAGCGATAATGGCAAAACATTCATTGGAGCTCAACGAGCCACAGAGAAACAGTTCGTGGATTTCTTTAAACAAGTATCACCTGACATCGTACAAAAGTACGCCCCCCAAGGTATCAATTGGCAATTTATACCCCAAGCGCTCCTCATATGGGTGGTTTGTGGGAATCAGCTGTAAAGAGCTTCAAATCTCACTTCAAGAAGATAGCTGGCAGCTACAAATTTAATTATGAAGAATTCACTACATTATTAACTAAAGTCGAAGCCGTTCTCAACTCACGGCCCCTCACAGTCCTCTCGCAAGATCCCTCCGATTTAACAGCCCTAACTCCAGGGCATTTTCTAAAAGGAGCACCCATTCTGGCCACACCTGAGCCAGGCGTGGAGTCGCTATCCTTACTAAACAGATGGGAAAGAATTAAAATTCTCCATCATAATTTCAGTCGCCGATGGAAAGAGGACTATATCAAGGACCTCCACAAGAGGTACCGATGGAAAATTACCGAAAATGCGCCAAAGATTGGAGATTGTGTCCTGATACAGGACGAGTGTCTCCCCCCTACCGAATGGCGGCTTGGCCGCATAGAGAAGCTTTACCAAGGCTCCGACGGTCATATTCGCGTAGTCGATCTCCGTACGCAATCAGGAAAGTTAACAAGACCGCTCGTTAAGCTATGCTTTTTACCGACCGCCGATCGAAACGTAAACGAAAAAACCCTCGAATAAACCCGTTATAATAAATATTTTAAGATAACAAACAAAGCAATCGAATGATCAGTCAACTTGACGATCCATTTCTGCCACAACGTGGCAGCCATACCCATATCCACTTCATGTAACAAATTTACAATTAAAATCATACTCTTCCATACAGATAAACATGGATGCAGACATGCCACTCGCTCCGACGCCAACCATCCGCTCGACTGTCCACGTGCCACGCCAAGTGGCAGCTCCAGTTGCGGCAGCACCAGTTGCGGCTGGCCCAGTAGCAGCTCCCCGAACCACCACATCAACGGGTCCGCGTAGTGGAACGCGAGCACTGCCGCCAACGCCCATATCAGCAGCAGAGCCGCAGCGCATCAGGTGCCCAATATGTCGACGACCGCACCGGTTGATGCACTGCGCAATTTTTAAAGGTCTGCCACCACCGCAAAGGCTGCGCATCGTCCAGGCACACGGCCACTGCCTCAATTGTCTGGCACCTACCCACACTACCCAGCAATGTCCATCGGGCAACCTGTGCCAGATATGTATGTGGCCTCACCACACCATGCTGCACAAAACCACCAGACCCGACATCGGTCAACAATCTGGTAGCCACCACCGTGGTGCAGTACGACGACCGCCAACCAGCCGGGATGCACGATCGCGTCGACAGCCAACCATATCATCCTCCCGTATCCGGCGGCAACAGAATGGGACGTCAACACGACGCCAGCAACAAACGCCCCGTCCGCGCCGCACTTCAGGCCTGAGCAACGTTGTGGCCACGCTCCAGCAGTTGCAACGACTCCTAGGCTGAAATATTCGCCTAGGGGGGCCGGGATGGCTAAATGAGCTTCAGTCTCTTGCCCCACACAACACATAACCGACACAGAACACTCTACACTCACCGCATCAAAATATCCGTCGCTAACACACTTCATTCACCACACTCATCTCTACACCACCTACAATCCACATCACACATAACTATGTACATTACCACTGCGTTTTCACCGCCACCAAAAAAGGAACAAGAGGAGGGAGAAACAAGTTCGTTTTTTGCTACTTCCTTTTTGCGATCCGCTTGCGATAGCCGTGCGAATAACCCCGAGCTCTATTGTGCGAACCTCAGTTTATAATTCCATATATTGTTTTCTTATAATATATCAATATATTGTTTTTCTTATAAATTTCAATACATGCGGTGTATATAGTTTTGAATAAAATACGTTTGTAATTCTCTGGCGGAATTGTGTTGCATTTTCCCTTTTTTTTATATACAACTTCCCAACGGTGAGTGCTAGGCGATCAAACGAGAAAAACATATTTATATAGTTATACATGTTATATACATATTACATTTGTCTCAATTAGTTTTAGGTCATACAAACAACCGTTAGATGAACAAAACTACTTTAGTAAAAAGATGGTTCAAATATTTTTCCGAAACATTGTTCCATTAATTTCCCCAAAATTTTCACCATATGGTAAAAAATAAAGTTGTTTTCACGGATTAACTAGAGTGCTTAATTTTTTTTTACAATTTACATACTTGTTAGCTGAGAGTTTTTCTATGCTTTAAATTCTCATTCAATAAAAATGACGTAACATAATTATGGACAGTGCAGAAAGATAGAAGGAAGTATTGAATCTAATTTAATTCAGTTAAGAACAGTATATATATTTTAATTTATTAATATTTTAGTAACCGGCTATGACCGCGTAAGCAGTGTCTACGTCATTAAACAAAAAAATAATGTTTTAATAAATAGGAATAATCATAGGGTTAACTTCTCTTAATATTGCGACTAGAACATCTGTCATTCTAAAGCATATTACTAAAAAGTTGAAAAGTGAGGCTGGTCTTTCGCTATACATACATATATATATGTATACATACGTACAAATAAAGTGTACATTGAGGTTTTTGAATAGGATCACATAAGGGTTAACCAAATAGAGTGAAAAGTTAAAAAGTGTTTGCAGTGCAACTTTGACTTTATCACTGTTAAATTAAGATCCAAAAAAGTATTAAAGTGAAATAATATAGTATAATATAATGTTTAAAAAAAAGACAGAAGTTGTCGTTCACAAATGTATCGTACGCCTCTTTGAAGACTTCAATGCTGTTGAGTATGAGTTTTTGGTTAGTATTGTACATATTAAAGATTTTTCTCCTTATGTATTGATTATAATGTCTTGAAAAAGGCGGAGTTACAGAATAAATATATTTTTGGATAACAAAGAAATATAACAATTGTACAATTAGCAGCGAATATAAAAAGATAGCTACATATATATACATATATACATATGTTTCCCTCAGGTGACTAAATGTAATTTTTTGTATCAAATATTAAACGCTTTAGGAAATTCAATAATTTCATTTCAATGAACTTATTTTCATCGCCTTATTTAGTCGGTCAAATATATCCGCTTATTTGATGCCAACACATACACACATACTTTTAATTCTGTTTTTACAAGCTAGATTGGTTCCAAAAAAACTTGTAAAAAACTCATTGATCATTCTCCTAAATTTGTGTTATTTACAATTGCTCTGACCTATAAATTTTCTAGTATCCACAAACATATAATACCTCTAAATTTGCAATATGAACATATTTCGCAAAAATAAATCTGACAAATAAAATTTAAGCCCAAAAAAATTGCAATTGTTGTAAATGAAATAAAATTGTGCAAAAAAATTAAAATTTTATTATTTTCAAACCGTGTTAATTAAAGACCGTTTAAAAACGGAATTAGGTGTATTTGAATTTAAAACAAGTAACGAAGGGCTAAAACCAATATACATATTTACATTATTCGAAGAAACTGAATACAAAAATTTTAATTTGGTATCTTATTAATTGGCATACGCGTTAAGCGGCGCGTTTTTTTTACCGTTCAGCGTTAACGCCAACGTGACAACTTTACGTCGAATTCCCACTTAAATTCTAAAATGTTATGCAAGCGGAATTAATAAAGAACTTGTCGTGCTCTGTATCATTGTATTCAGTAATTTTTGCAATTTCATCACCGAAAGTTGTACGCTGGAATAACGTTTAGGAATTATTTAATTTTATTATCAAAATAATAATTATAAATAATTAAGAAAATCATTTTCTCTTATGAGGTTCACTTTCCTCTGAGAGGTGTGGTAAATAAACAAAAGTGTTTGGTGCGAAGAAAATCCAAAACTTATTCATGAACAAGCATTACATTCACCTAAATTTACAATTTGCTAAGGTTTTTTGGTCTGGTGCAATCATCGGTCCGTACTTTTTTGTCGATGTAAAGCGGATTAGACTGTTACTGTTAATGGAGGGCAGTATATGTAGATCAATGATAGCCAAACTTTTATGGCAGTAATTGAAAGAAATTGATTTTGACAATATCTGGCTCCAACAAGACGGGATTACTTACCGCACAGCACGTACAATAACCGAATTATTGCTAGAAAAGTTTGGAGATTCGATTATTTCAATAAATTGTGACATTTATTGGCCGCCAAAAAGTTATGATCTAACGCCATTAGAATACTTCTTGTGATGATATTTGAAGCCACTGGTTTTTAGCAACAAACTAGATTCTCTTCAAGCTTTGGAAGTCAATAATGAACGTGGTATTCATGACATGGAGGATGAAATCATATGTAGAAGTTCACGCAACTGAGGAAAGTTCTCCGATTGTCATTCACTTGGGAGTGGCCAGAAATGATTCTTTTACAGAAAATATCCGTTTGAAAGCGACAGTCGGTAACTTCAGGCTCCACGAGGAAACACCCCCAAATGCGTTGAGGCTGATCGACTTCGCCGGGTCCCGAGATATGGTTATCTAAAGTACTAGGTTCGAGCATAGAAAAATTCACCAAGCTACTTGGCTATCGAAAAACAACCAACCAGATCGAACATGTTGTGTTAGATGGAAGACACGTCTCCAGTGTTCTAGATGTGCGTACGCTCCAACCTAACATCGACTCGGGCCACTATCTTGTTGCAGACAAGATTCGCACCCGCCTCTGTGCACCACAAAATATCCGTCAACAAACACAAGGAAGTTCCGACGTCGAAAAGCTGCAATAAAACAGCCAGCTGAACGATTTTCTACTCAGCAGCTCTCTGAGAGCACTCATCAACAACTCGGTATAAGATAACTGTGCGACGGCATTTCATGCTCCTTACTCACAGTTGCAAACGAAACCATTGGTTTTCGGACAATCCAAACGAATAACTGGTACGATGAGGAGTGCCATGTCGCAGGGGAGAGAAAACAGACTGCCTACCTCGCAACGTTACGATCGTGCGCAACACGTGCGGGATGGGATAGATGCCAAGAGTTGAAGAGGGAAGCGAGACGCATTTACAGACAGAAAAAAAAAAACCCGAACTGCGTGTGTAGGAAAAGCTTGACAAGCTGGCCGACAGGGTTAACGTTCGAAAATTCTACGAAAAGATGCGGCGAATAACAGAAGGTTTCAAGACCGGAGCTTACTCTTGTAGAACCCCCAAAGGTGATTTAGTGACCGATGCCCAGAGCATCCTAAAATTATGAGGGAACACTTCTCTTGCCTGCTGAATATTAGTGAAAGTATAACGCCAGGAGACGGTTAAACCGATTCCCCAATCGGAGCGGCGGCCGAGCTATTCAAACACGGCGGCGAAGAACTGATAAGGAGTATGCATCAGCTTCATCCAATACACAAAAAGGGAGAGCCCACAATCTGGGAAACTTCCATAGGATAAATAAATATCGCATATAAGGTTCTATCGAGCATATTGTGTGAAAGATTACAGCCCACTGTCAACAATGATTGGACCTTATCAGTGTGACCATAGACCTGGAAAATCAACAACTAGCCAGATATGCACCATGCACCAAATCTTGGAAAAGACCCGTGATGAGAGAATCGACAATAACCACCTTTTCGTCGATTTCAAAGCTGCTTTTGACAGCACGAAAATGAGCTGCCTTTGTGCCGCAGAACTAATACGGCTGTATGAACTGATGTTGAGCAACATCGAAAGCTCCATCAGGAAACGGAAGAATCTTCGATACCAAACGAGATTTCAGCCAAAGCAACACTCATTCCTGTGACTACTTCAACCAACTTCTGGAGAAAATAATTCGAGCAGCAAAACTTAATCGTACAGGTACAATCTTCTATAAGAGTATACAGCTGATGGCGTATGCCGCTGAGAAGGGTCTGGCTTTGCTTGGAAACTCCAATTGGCGCTAAATTGCAAAAAGAAGAAACGACTGGTTTCTTTGTTGTTTATAATTGCGTAAGCGGTGTCTACGCCAATAAAGAAGAAAATTCATGACATACGACTTGATTTAGTGTAAAGGTACTAGAAAATTGAATTCATCGAATTCGCTCCTGCAAAGGAAGTCATGGAGACCATTTGAATAATGTTATCGTAGAAATTTAATTTTATCGATTGTACTTCACTACTTACATCTATTTATACAAGCAATAAAAATCACATGTCAAGAATTTTTTAATTTACAATTTCTTCGTTTTCTGCAGCCAACTTTAGTTTCTAACAAAATATATGGGCATGTGGAGTTTTTGACAGTAAGTTGCCGTTGCCGTTTAAATTTAAGGTCGGCAGTAAGTATAATCAGAGCGGCTATTTATATGCACAGTATGCAGTATGAAAATAAATTCCGAGAAAGGTTTTCACGTATGAATCTTTACCTATAAATTTATCCTTAATTTCTTTAAGGGAGTGTACATATGTCTTATTTATTCTGAGAATAACATTAAGGTTTTTAAAATATGCTTAAATTTTTACAGTAGATATCGAGGTTCGTACATCTTTGAAAAGGCGAACAGATTTTCTTGTATCTATACCTCGGTTTTCGAGTCTTACAAAAGCAATTGTAAGGCTAAACAAGTTCTATTTTATCTAAGCGTGGTCTGTAATTAAGCGGTCTGACTTAAACAACTCCTGTCATCGTCACTAATAAGTGAATCTACAGGTAAGTGATTGGACTCCCACCTTTTGGTTAACGGTTTGCATCTTAAATTATTTCCCTGGCTTAGTTTCTTGCAAGTTGTAAGAATATAAAATGTTGGGTTGCACCTGAACTTAACGCTTCCTTACTTATTATTTAGTATTTTTATACTCGTGCAACAAGTTACTACAGAGTATACTAGTTTTGTTCACCTAACGGTAGTAAGTATCAACTTAAACTAATCGAGATAGATGTACGGTTATATAATACATATATGTATATAAATGATCAGGATGACAAGACGCGTTGAAATTCGGATGACTCGCGGAATTATCATAAAAACATCTACCGAAATCTGGAGATAATCCCGCTTACTCTCCATATTACGGTACTGTAAGAACTACTAAATAAGTAACTAAATCCGCCAGATACATTAAATAAAAAGGCTTTATGGGAGTCGGTGTGAAAATTAGACGATGGGCGTGGCACCTCCCACTTTTGGCGCCTACTTCCTATATAACACAATTTTAAATTCCACTTGATTCTTTTACTTTCCAGTATACAAATCAGGAAGCAATTGATGTATCGGAATAAAACACTGCGCTATCAATTCATTTAAGACTAGCAGCCCGTCCCGGCATCGCAATTATTTATTTTTGGAAATCTAGTTTCTGTCAAATATTGTTTGGCAAAAATATCTTAAACGTTGGATTGTAGTTTTGTTCATTTACAATTTGCTTTAAGAAATGGCTCGAGTGAGGAGATTCACCGTAAAGCAGCTGGAACAATGGCTGTGGTGGTGGAAGCAATTCTGGCAACGGTTCATTTTTAAATTTGACTGCATTGCAATATTGACAAACTACTGACATCTGACCGATTTGAACAGATGCGATATATTGAATGTTTGGATCATATCGAAAACCTGCCCGTTCAATGTTTACAAAAGAAAGATTTGTAAAAATTTTGTTAAAGTATACACAATGAAATTAGGAAAAATCGTTCATCTATATATATAAAAATGAAATGGTGTATAGTTGTAACGCTAAAACTCGAAAACGGCTGAACCAAATGAAATACTTCCATTGGGGGATTTGTTTGTTATTACCACGCGCAGGTCATGTCTTAAAATCACAATAAAATATTAAGGGGGCGTGGTACCTCCCATACAAATTGAATTTTTCAAGTCGAATATCTTCAAAAGTGTTTAAGGTAGGAACATGATAATTGGTACAGAGCTACAGGATAACAACACCACTCTCACCTATAAAACCGGGGGCTATCGAATAAGGGGGCGTGGTACCTCCCATACAAACTAAATTTTTTAAGCAGAATATCTGTGAAGGGAAGAAGGGTTCAAGGTAGGGACCTGAAAATTGGTATAGACCTATATGGTATCAAAAGCCTTCTTACACATAAAAGAAGGGGTAATCGGAAAAGGGGGCGTGGCACCTCCCATACAAACTGAACTTTTCAAGGTGAATATCTTCAAAAGTGTTTAAGGTAGGAACATGAAAATTGGTATAGAGCTATAGGAAACAACACCATTCTCACCCATAAAGCTTGGCGTTATCAAAAAGGGGACGTATTACCTCCCTTACAATCTTTAATTATTTTGGTTGTTAATCCACCATATATTTATCTCATTATCCACCTAGCACGACATTTTGGTTGTTCTTGCTGCAGCGGTTATATGGTAATTTTGGTTGTGTTACGTGCTATTTTTGGTTTATGGAAATGGCAGTTTTATGAAACAAACACAAATTAAATTAAACGTCAATTTTGCTTTGCAATCGAACACGCAAAACTTAGAGGGCAATAAAAATGCGCCTTGCTTTACTGATATATTGATATATTTTGTTTTAAAAAGTGAGTTATTTAGTGAAAGTGATTTAGCGTGTTGGCGAATACCGATTTATGTACATTGGAATTTATCATTCAATTGATCTGCTTCCTTAGTTTAATTCATTAATTTTTGGAGTTTTCAAAGGTAAGTTATTGGTCCGTAAAACCTTATATGAACTTTATGCAAATGATCATTTCCAATTAGATATTTGTTACGATGTCAAGAATCAGTACGTATGGTAACACTTCTCGGAGTTCCCAGGCCGCAAGGAGAACACGAAATAGCAGAGCACGCCAAAGGGAAAGTATTATTGAGAGGGTATCACCACGAAATAGACTGCTGGAGAGTAGCACGCACCAGTTAGAAGATGTCAACCAAACATACAATCAGCAAGAACGATTGAGAAGAAGGGAAGTTCACAATCAGCAACAACGATCGAGAAGAAAGGAAGTGATGAAGTAAGATCACAACATGCGATTATTCGACGTCAACAGCGGCAACATCTTTCTTTTGTGAACTTTGAACGGGCAGGTTTTCGATATGATCCAAACATTCAATATAGCGCATCTGTTCAAATCGGTCAGATGTCAGTAGTTTGTCAATATTTCAATGCAGTCAAATTTAAAAATGAACCGTTGCCAGAATTGCTTCCACCACCACAGCCATTGTTCCAGCTGCTTTACGGTGAATCTCCTCACTCGAGCCATTTCTTAAAGCAAATTGTAAATGAACAAAACTACAATCCAACGTTTAAGATATTTTTGCCAAACAATATTTGACAGAAACTACAGAGCTTTTCTCCAATTATACACGTTCATGGGCAAATGTTTCATTTCGGTGGATCGTTGTTGCCGCATCCAGATCAAGAACACAAATATCTCCAAATTTACTTTCTGGGAGATTCACATGATGAAGTAAATCGGCGTTGTGCTATCTTCAATACAACGAAAAGAGAAATAATCGAACAATTGCAGCAAATGTTACACGAACACAATGACCTCATTAAACTGTTTACGATTTCGTTGGAACGTATGCCAACAGATGATCATATTATAATCATACAAGCGGACAAAAGACCAACAGGGTCCCATGAAAGACAATATAATGCACCTACAGTTAGCGAAATATCAATTGTTGTTGTTGGAGAAAATTTGCAGTCGCGTGATATTGTTATCAAACGAAGAAATCAAAACGCACTAAAACGGATAAGTGAGACACATCAGTCTTACGGCGCAATGCAATATTCGCTCATGTTCTGCCGTAGAGAAGACGGATATCACTTAGAATATAAGATGGTAAATCCGGTGAATGGTTAGTAAAAAAAAATTTTTGTTTGCTACTTCATATAGGTAATTTAAGCTTTTAGCTGTCGAGACAAATAAAAAAGTCAGTTCAATGAAGTTTTACGCATATCGAATGATAATTCGCCAAAACTATGACAACCATTTACTGAGATATGGACGGTTATTTCAAGAGTATGCAGTTGACATGTATGTTAAAGTTGAGACAGAACGACTTAATTACATGCAATACAATCAGTCGAAGTTGCGATCTGAAGAGTATATTCCCTTAAGAGATGCAATGAATGGTGATGCGGATATTACAGATATTGGTCGACTCTATATTTTGCCATCGACATACATTGGCAGTCCCAGACACATGCATGAGAACTCCCAGGATGCGATGACTTACGTGCGCTATTATGGACGGCCGGATTTGTTTGTTACATTAACTTGCAATCCAAAATGGCCAGACATTACGAATCTATTGCATCCCGGTCAATCACCAAGCGATTGCCACGATGTTACAGCACGCGTGTTTAAACAAAAACTCAGATGTTTGATGGACTTTATTACGAAACAACGTGTGTATGGCACTGTTTGATGCTGAATGTACTCATTGGAGTGGCAGAAGAGAGGTTTGCCCCACGCACACATTCTTCTTTGGATGGTGGAGAAAATTACACCTGACCAAATTGATGACATCATTTCCGCCGAAATTCCTGATGTCGAAATAGATCCAGAGTTGCACGAAGTGGTGATGGCCAATACGGTTCATGGGCCATGCGGAGAACACGATCCATCTTCGGTTTGTATGTCGGACAGTAAATGCAAAAAACGCTGTCCCCGTGCTTTTATTTCGGAAACTCAAACTGGAAACGACGGATACCTTTTCTATCGGCGTCGCTCACCCGCTGACAATGGCAGAACATTCATTACTCAATTGAAAGGAAAGAATTTCGTGGTTGATAACACATGGATCGTTCCATATTCGCCAATTTTGTCTAAGGCATTCAAAACACATATAAATGTTGAGTATTGCAGTTCAATAAAATCAATTAAGTATGTTTGCAAATATGTCACCAAAGGAAGCGATATGGCGGTTATTGGCGTTGAACGAGATGAAATTAGCAAATTTCATATGGGCAGATATGTGAACTGCAATGAAGCAATCTGGAGAATATTTTCATTTGCAATTCATGAACGCCATCCTACTGTTGTGCATCTGTCAGCTCATTTGGAGAATGGCCAGCGAGTTTATTTCAACGCAGAGAACATAGTACAGCGAACGGAAATACCACCAGCAACCACTTTAACAAGTTTCTTTGCAACTTGCGCCAGTGATCCGTTCGCGAGAACATTGCTTTACTCGGAGATGCCTCGGTATTATACATGGAATGCATCGTCTTTCCCCCGGCGCAACATAACCTTGGCGGTTCATTTTTAAATTTGACTGCATTGCAATATTGACAAACTACTGACATCTGACCGATTTGAACAGATGCGATATATTGAATGTTTGGATCATATCGAAAACCTGCCCGTTCAATGTTTACAAAAGAAAGATTTGTAAAAATTTTGTTAAAGTATACACAATGAAATTAGGAAAAATCGTTCATATTCTATTAAAACCAATACCGGTGTAATTTTTGAAATGAAAAAAAAATCTATTTTGGGCAGAACGAAGTTTGCCGGGTCAGCTAGTTTCGATATAAAACACTTTTTTTCACAAATATTTTTATTTGTATTAAAAAAAAGTTATATTTGTATGTAAGTCTATTTATGTTCAATTTCTTTGATGGTTTAAGTGGCGGGCACTTTTGAAAAATTAAAAAATAAAAATAATAATAATCAAAAAATTAAAATAACAGTAATTAATAATGAATTCAGTCGTTTTACATATATTTTTGCCACTGCGCGTGCTCAATTCTGCTAAATAGCAGCGACAACGTCGAATTCCTTACTTTGATTCTATCGGCTCTGTTAGCCGCTAAATCGAACATCATACAGAATTCAATTTGCACCTTCTCTTTACTTTACATTCTCTGGCCGGGCGCGCTTTTCAGAATGCATCGCAAACAACGGCAACTGCGCTATGGCGGTTTTGTTTACATTTTGAATTTTTTAATTCGTAATATCTTTTGAATGGAAAGTCCAATTTAAATAATTTAAAAACTATTTTATAGGTAGTTAAATGGTCTTGACCATAAAATAATTTATTTGGATAAGGATTAATATAAACACATAAATAGCATGGTTTGAATTTGGTTAGCATTTTCATTAATGTTTAAAATGAAAAAAGTTGTTGTAGTGACATAACTACAATCGTTGGACATATGCTACGGCGGATTTTTTTTGTAGGCATTATGATGTTCTTCAATATTGTTGTACATTATTTTGTTCTATCGCTAATTGTTTCGGCAACGCATTCGACAAAAGACATTTTAAGACTCATTTTTCTACTCCTTCAAATTTTACCAAGGATCCTTTATTTTTTCAAAGTGAAATGTAGCCTATGTCAAATTGGAAAATTGTAGCATCCTATTGGTGAAACAATTTTTTAAATCGGCCCAGTACTTTTTGAGCCTATTCATTACAAACATACAAACATACAAAAATAGGTACAAATCTTTCCTCTTTATAATATTAGTAGATATGTCACCATATGACTAAAAAATTCTTAAATCCAACCAAAACAGTTCATGTCCCTATGTACCGAATATTTGGACCTAAGTATCTTTAGTTGACTTTTGACTGAAAATATCGGTCAATGTGTGATATATGTATATAATTGAAATTCAGACAGAAACTTTTCCTGACAATACTATTTTAGTGTATCAAAACTGGATTGAATCAGGTTAATACTTCCCTGAGCCCCCATACAAATAATATAAAGATTTTTGAACTTCCGGGTGACTTTACGCTGCATGTATCGACCAATATTTGAGTACGTAACAATATATCTTCCTAAAATATATATCATTGGTTAAGTATTGAACCTAAAGGGCATATAACTAATATTATGAATTTTAAACATCCGGCTGACTTTACTTCATGTGATTAGTGATTGTATGTGAGGTGCCTTAATGAAACCCAGGGTAATGTTAATACATAGATAAAATCGAGTCGAGACTACCCGAACTCCTATATACTACATATAATGATTTTCGTTTTTTAACCAACTTTTTGCCTAATTTGTAAATCAGTGTATGACTTATGTATATAGAGTATGTGAATAAAAAAAAATTCTTGGATTCTGATCCTCTGGTCTGATTATGATATTTGAAAGTTGCTAAGGTTTAAAATGTTCGGTTGCACCCGAACTTAGCCCCTCCTTACTTGTTATTATTGTTTCACTACTCTGTAAATAGTTTTTGTAAAACACATATACATACATATTTATATTGAACAATACCATATAAATTTTCACAGTACGAATAGATAAAAAAAAGGTGCGTGGAGTCCCTACGCGCGGAAGAAGTTATACTTCTTAGCGGTGTTCAGAAATGCATAACATTTTCTATGAAAGAAAACTTAAATTCACATTTTATAATTTTATTATGCACATTTTATAAAGCAAAGTCTAAATGAAGGAATTTTAATTCGGAAAGAAGTTCTGTCTCTTCGTTGCGGAAGGGAATATGCAGCGTAACCATACATCTTTTGTAATCCATCAACACGCGTTGAAAGCCCAGCAGTTATCGGTGAATTGACGATCGTTGATTCATCAGTAGTTATAGATGCTCCCGCAGAGATTGATGAAACAGCAGACGTTGAATCTTTTTACGCGCTCTCTGATATTCCTCAGCTGTTTTCCTCTTCCTCGGTTGGCTGCCAGCTATCATTTCCAATTTCTCCTTTTCCCGCTCTGCTTTCTTTCGTGCTCGGTATTCACGATAATATTGTACTGTTTTCCCTCCTTTTAAAACACGGACTACAATCTCAACAGAATTTATTTTTAATTTTTTGCTTACTAATAGAAATTAAATTTATCACAGCAATATTATGTATTATGTATAATTAAATTTATTTTCTATTAGTAAGAAAAAAAAAATTTATTAGTATAGTATACGATGTTAAAAAGCAAAAATTTAAAAATAAATTCTGTTGAGATTCGAACCAGTGTTCACATCGTGACATTCTAGGCGCTTACCACCAACACCACCATTGACACTTCGGTTGCGCTGACTTAAGTATGATTTGGTTATGCATGCAAGAAACATACGATGGTTCTAATAATTTAGTTTAAGTATAGAATATACACATACATAATATGTACATTAGGGGTAGTCTATTTTTGTAACACCTACTTTACATGGCATAACACGATGAGGAATAGTAAAAAAATGATAACTGCGTTTTTAGTTTTTCGATTTATTTCAAAAACTTCACTTCTTCTTCTTAATTGGCGTAGACACCGCTTACGCGATTATAGCCGAGTTAACAACCGCGCGCCAGTGGTTTCTTCTTTTCGCTACGTGGCGCCAATTGGATATTCCAAGCGAAGCCAGGTCCTTCTCCACTTGGTCCTTCCAACGGAGTGGAGGTCTTCCTCTTCCTCTGCTTCCCCCAAAAAAAACTTCACGCAGAATTTAAATTGAAAAAATTCATATGTTATATGCGAAGAAGAAGAAGACAAATTTTAATTCAGAAGCAATAAGACTAATTTAAGTACAAAACAAATACATTTTTATAGTAAATATACGTTTTAGTTCATTATTTAATTCATTTTGATATTATTTGAGATAAACTTAAGATTTAAACTATATTCAGATTTACAAAAAGGGTAAATTTCCTGAATAACTTTGATGGCTCTTTCAGCGCAAATATTAGATCTTTTTAAATTCAGAATGGCAGAATCTTCCTTTACCTAGTGTTTAAGAAAACACTTATGCGCAGTTTCGAATTGCTTGACGGATTTTTCCAATATTTCAAAATCATTGTTATGAAAACGGTGATCCGAGAACCAAGCATCATACCATGCGCTGCATATGAATTGGCAAATTGGCAAAAGTTGTATTCTGTGTTCCGGTATTAGTATGAACGTTAAAATCGCTAATATAGCTCTAGAATTCCATCGAGCGTTGCTGAGCGCTGGTAAAACTCTAAATTTTATGTATGGGAACTTGTTGTTTACTTCATAATATTTAAAATATTGCCCTAGTTCATATAAAAATTGCATGTCATCACGCCATTTAATAGATCTTAAGATTAACTTTTCTTCGTTTTGTTTGTAGTTTTGTTTTAGATTTTCGTAGTTCATAATCAATTCGGTAAATATGTCATAACTGATGTTTGGCGATGTCGACTTTCCACCTAGTACTTCATTCATCACATGCTTCAAAATTAAATCTAATACATGATGTTGGCATCCAATATACTGCGGTGGGGACAAATGTTTTTCCTGAAAACAATTCTGCAGTAAACGAACAACTCCACTTTTAACCCCTGTATTAACGTTTGTTGTGTCACTAACAATCATTTTAATGGAATTCCAAAGGTTAAAATTATCCAATACATTCCTTATTCCTTAAAAAAGTTATAGAAAGTTAATTAATGCTCTAAAAATATATTATTAAATAGAAACCTTCAAAAATTGACAAACTTTTCCCGTTTTCAAGAACCATTGCCGTTATTCTTACTTCCTTAGCTTCATTTGTTAACACCACGGCCTGCATTTCTTTCTTCCCAAATTTCTTGCCGTCGAAATGAATGCACCAAATGTCATCTCTTAAGGAATTCTTATAATTTTTTTCCAAGTTCAGCGCTGCTTTAATCATCGCTTTGTGAATACCTGCTTGTGTTGGTGTTGCTATATTTATTCCTTCTTTGGACAATTCATTGCATATTTTAGCGGCATTTTTGGTGCTTACATGGGCTGTTGTTACCATTGTGACTGCTGCTTTTGTTGAACACTTCGCATTTCTTTTTCTTTGAAGAGGAGCTTTATATTCATCAACAGGTGGAGAATGTGATTGCTCGACAGATTCAGCTGATGATGTTGAAGTGTTGAGCGCCACTTTATTTAAACACGAGGTGCTGTGAACCTTTTTTCTTAAAAGCGCAGCTTTGGAGCGATGCACGCAAACTGCTTTAGCTGTCGTGTACCCAACTTCTCCATTTGTAGTTGTTTGGAGTTCATACAACTTTTTGTCCTCAGTTCCTAGCCAGACACATTTTAAATCAGTTATATCACATAATTTGTTGAACGCCATTGTAACATTTCTGCCATCCGGGAATTTTAAAAATGTTGAATAATCCTTTTGTTATCTTCCGTTGTGCAGCTATACGTGTTATGCTCGGAAAGTTTAGTTTCGACCACAAGGCAATCATTTCGTTTGAAATAATCTGGCATCTTTTCTTTTTCAATTTCTCCGTTTTTGCTAATTCATTATACCTTCCTATAATCACGGTCTGTTTTGGAATCTTACACAATTCACTCAAGGGGTTTTCAATGTTATTGATTTCTCTTCTCTTATTCTTAGATTTTTCAAATGTTATTAAATTGTTTTCCCATTGTTTTGAATTTTTTAAAACTTCAGCACCACTTTTCTTAAAAGACATTGTTAATTAAAAAAGACACTTTCACTCCAGCCGCCACGCACTGAATGAGAGACCGACAGCTAAATAAAGGCAACTGGCGCGACGCTTATACGAAGTTTCAATCATTCATAAAGCATTTACTCAAATTTACCGTTATCTATTTTTGTCATATGCAAAAATACGACGAATAACGGTAGAAGAGCAAAACAAAACAGACACAAAGAAAAGAACATAATCTCATACGGTGTTTTTTCTTGTCATATGTATGAAATTTTCATACGAAATTTCAATTTAAATTCTGCGTGAAGTTTTTGAAATAAATCGAAAAACTAAAAACGCAGTTATCATTTTTTTACTATTCCTCATCGTGTTATGCCATGTAAATTTTTTTTTTTTCAAAAAATGCAAAAAGTTATACCCCTAATGTACATATATACATAATATTGCTGTGATAAATTTAATTTCTATTAGTAAAAAAAATATTTATTAGTATAGTATACGATGTTAAAAAGCAAAAAATTAAAAAAAAAATTAAAAATAAATCCTGTTGAGATTCGAACTAGTGTTCACATCGTGACATTCTAGGCGCTTACCACCAACACCACCATTGACACTTCGGTTGCGCTGACTTAAGTATGATTTGGTTATGCATGCAAGAAACATACGATGGTTCTAATAATTTTGTTTAAGTATAGAATATACCTACTTTGTAGAACATTTGCTTTCGCAATAAATTTATCACAGCAATATACATATACATAATATGTATATACATATACATAACATTGCTGTGATCCCTTAGAAGTATAGTCTTAACTTCTTAACGGCCAACGCAGAGTATTTTCAACCAAAAGAAATTTATTCATTACTATCACCACTCAGAAGTCGTTTTATCCCTTGTAAGCGAGCGATTTTCTTAAATCTCACGCTCCCAGATAAAACGGTATACCTCGTCCTCGTGGGTCGATTTCAAAAACCACAGAAATAATTCTGTGTGATTCTGAAAGGCCAGCGCAGAGTATTTCAATTAAAAGTCACATAAAATAGTTGAGAATTCGCAGAACAAACGAAAAGAAAAAGAAGTATAACTTCAATAATGCACAAGCAAACAAACATATTTATGCGCACACATGTGAATATGTCACGAACCAAAAATTGAAACATTGTTCTACGAAAACAAAAACAACAACAGCATAAGCATGACAACGTTGTGTTGTTGGTAGAAAAGCCGAGCTGTGCCGAAAGAAACGAACAAACGATCGCCCATTGTCACCGCTTCGCTTGCTGCTCGCACATCTTCGCAGACAAGGTTGCGTTACATTCATATGGATGGAGCGAGGTTGCGCAACCTTGCGTTACTTTTATATGGAAGGTTGCGCAACTAGAATCTATCGCAACCTTTTCCGGCGTCGTATAAGAAGTATAACTTCAAAAATGAGTTGTTGGGTGCGTTCGGAACCCTACTATGAATGAGTAAAGTTCGCTTAACAGGAACTGAATGTAAACTATCAAAGTTAGGTTAGGCTTACGCGTATACGGACTGAATATATGAAACGCGGCAAAACGCCCAACGTCAAGAACGAAAAGACATTCAACTTTATTTATCATTCTGACATCATTAGTGCACGGAAATATATGCGCTGAATATACAATAAACTGTATATGCATGAAATGGGACAGAGGGATCACACAGGAAGCACCGGGAAATGAAATTGATAGATTCCTCAGACATTATACTCCAGTGAACATTGAACATGGAGTATTACCTTAGGATACATAAATATACTAATATACATAAATATACTAAATATATAAAAATGTCAACAATTTTTCCGCATTTTTAAACTTTAAAATATCACTGCTTTCTTGGGCATTTTAAAAATAAGTTATGTGTTATATTTACATACGTGCTCTGTTTACCATTAGACCTGTGCTCTACATATGCAATATTAAAAACATGTACTCTTGTATATAACATAAACATATACAAGATCTGTCGCAAAAGAAATAGAACTTTTTAAATATAACTGTTTCTGGTGGCGCCACCTATTAGTGGGTATATGAAATAAAAAGTTTGATCTCTTGTTGACATTTCGTAAAAATTTTAAGATAATTGGATAACTACAATCAATGTTATCGATCAAAAAGTGACAGCAGCTTTTGGTCATCGGTCGTAAAATATATTTTGAAAAAAAGAGCGAATATTAAGTTTTGTTTTAAACTTGGGAAAACGTTTACTGAAACATTTCAAATGATGAAAAAAGTTTATGGTGATCAGTGCCTATCCCGTAGTAATGTGCATGAGTGATTTAAGCGATTCCAAGAAGGTCGTAAGGACCTCTGTGACGATCAGAAGTCATCGAAAAAAAGTCGTCTTCAGAAGTCAAAAATAAAGATAATGATGATTTGTTTTTACGATTCCGAGGGTATTGTACACCGAGAGTTCGTCCCACCTGGCCAAACGATTAATGCTGTGCGCATTCGTCGTGCTCGACCACAATACCGTGTGGCAGGGTCCTGGCACCTGTTGCACCTTAATCACTGATTTTTTGACAAAAAACTCCATATCAACCATTAATCCTGTGATTTTTACCTATTTGGAAAACTTCGTTTGCCAATGAAAGGACACTGGTTTCAGGACATTTCAGCTATCCAAAAGGCGACGACCGATATTCTCAAGAACATTCCGAAAAATTACCTTGAACACTCATTTGAAATGTTAATTGACCGGGCGCTGTATCGAAGCACAAAGAAACTACTTTAAATAAAAAAATATAACTTTTGAAAAATATAAATTTTTTGTTGTTTTTTTCAACAGTCCTGTTTCTTTTGCGACAGACCATGTATATTACGTATTGCATTTTTTGTTTGGGAAAAACCCCCTAAATTCCTAAACCTGGCAGCCAAAAATGTTTGAAATCATAATTTTCAGACACATCAACCCTTACTAGGTCATCGTATGTCTTTAAAAACATTCAATACTGTTGTTGCTGAAAATGAACGTAAAAAAATTTTTAATCGGATTTCTAAATTATATATGTATATATATTAGGTTGCTTTTTTTAGAACTATTAATTTTTTCCAATCCTGTCACGAAATTTCTTTGGAAATACTCTAAAAAAAAATTTCTGAAAATTTTAGTCCTTAATATTAACATTAAGAACTGAACCAAGGTATGTAAAAATTTTCCATAGAAAATACACTACAATCGTGATTTTTTATCTTTAAATTCTTACAGATCAGAGGTATTTTATGACATCGCTTTGACTTTAGACGCATATTTCTCAGGATTGTTCACTCTACAAAAGTGCCTAGTGCAACAAAGTCGTAACTCACCCCGGCGAGGTAGTACGGGGCTCTAAACCTGTTTTTCCATGAAATTCGCATTTTTTTTGTGTTTATCTCGTAAAAAACAAAAGGTATAGAAAAATGTTCATGACAAACTTGTAGGATATTTTATTTGCAACAACAAAGGTCGAAATCGCTATCATTAATACTTCTCGAAATATTCAGCTTTTTAAGTAAGGCTGTATGGAATTTTCATAGCTTTTTTATTACACACCCTTTAGGGTATTTCCAAGGAAATTTCGTGACGGGATTGAAAAAAAGTAATAGGAAATATTCTTAAAGAAACACTTTTGAATGAAAACTATAAAGTGGAAATGATCCTGAAGCCAATGAAACCATCTTAATATACGACTCTATTCAGAATGGTAGAGTTTCCCAATCGTTTAGCTATCGCCATATCTATAAATACAAATGTAAGTCTCAAAGCCAACCAATGTACATTTTCTGTTTGTTTTTGGAAAATTCATGTTTTTTTCAAATATATAATGTAATCTCAAGTGCAAGAAAATCATCGAATTAATCAAAATTATAAATTCATCTGTTAACAAATACTCGTAAGGAAGGCCTAAGTTCGGGTGTAACATTTTGTACACTAAAAAAAACCAAAAAAAAACATATAATAACAAATACCACATATTGTATAATTTATTTTTTTAATTAGAATATTTATATATTATTATATTTTATTTTATTATAATTTCCTTAAAAACTGCTGTCAAAATTACTGTGCCATTTTGGGCCATTATGTTTGAAAAAGAAAAAAAATTGTACTAAGTCTGAAAATTCTAGTAACTAAATAAAAAATAACTTATAATATTACGTTCAAATGGGCCCTATTTTTTCGCCCATAAAATTTTGGCATTTTAATTAAAACGTCAACATTTACTCTGATTGAAAATTATTATATATTGGTAATTTAATATGTGGTGAAAATATTTGTATCCTTTTTTTATAAATTTATGGTATTTTAAAACCACTGACTTTTGTTCTTTCAATACTTATTAAGACATTTAGCTTGTTAGTTCTCAATTAATAAATCTTTTTAATCATTTTCCATTGAAAATTAATACAATGACGCGCTATATCACAAAAAGTATATCCAAATACATTTAAATCTCGCATTATCTTTAATTTTCATTTTTTTGCATATTTTATTAGTGATCTTAAATGGCGGCAACCAATCACTCCGTTTACATACTTTTATGCTCTTGCAACCTGTTGCTACAGAGTACATATACTCGTAATAGTTTCGTTCACCAAATGGATATATGTATGTATGTATCACCAAAAACTAAGCGAGATAGATAGGGTTATATATGTATATGTATAGAAATGATCAGAATGACAAAAAACTGAAATCCGGGTGACTGTCAGTCTATCCGTTCATTCAACCCGTAACTTGAGTAAAAATTGAGATATCTTGATGAAATTTGACATCCGGATTTCTTCGTATAAAGATGTTCGTAGAAGGATATAATAGACTACTGCCGCGCCCACAAATCGCCATTAATCGAAAAAGCATAAAGTGCCATAACTAAGCAGTAAACTAAGAAATAAAACTGTAATTTGGCACAGGTAAAAAGTTTTGCCAAAGTGAATACACCCATCTCTAGTAAGTTTAATGTACATATCTCCTAAACAAATAAAGTTACAATTATCAATTTCCGCACATATGTTACAAGAACTCCAATCGATAGTGTGAAAAGGCATGAAATCGGAAGATAACCCCTCTCACTCCCCATAAAACGGTCTGGTTCAAACTATTAAAAGAGCAATAAATTAATAACTAATTTCGACAATGACATTAAATTTTATCTCCGTGATAAGAGGGCTTCACATATTCGGGACTCGACCAAACAATTTCGATTAAGTTAAATGTTCTTGTACACATTCACAGTCTGAAATTGGGTGAGATCGGAATACAGCTACAAGTTACATCCCATATAGCATAATTTTAAATTCCATTTGATTTTTTCAGTTTTCAATATATAAATCAAGAAGTAATTAATATAACGGGATAAAGTTCAGACAGAATATTTTCCTGACAATTGTATTTCTATGTATCAAATATGCGTTGAATCAATACCACTTCCGTAAGCCTATGTAATACCAAAGATTTTGGAGCAACCAGGTGACTTTACACTGGTGGTTCACGGGCACTGCGCTTATCTGGCAGCGTTGACCACCGGGAAAATTCATTTATCTGGCGGAGGGGACCATGGTCGATACTACCCAACTCCCATATACTATGTATACTTATTTTCGTTTTTCTAACAAACCATAAGTCGAAACTGCGGGTCAGTGTATAAGTTTATACAGTATAAGTATAGATAAAATTACTCGGATTCCGATTCTCTGGTATTATCTTAAGGTATTTTCCTGGCTTTGATTTTGATATATTAATATCAATTTAATCCAGCATACAATTAGACCCGCTCCAGATGTAAAGAGATGCCCAACTCATGTGTCTTTGGAAATGATAAAGCAGTTACTAAACGTCAAAACCTCCTGAACTTTGAAAGTTGACTGCTATCAAACTAATAGAAATGAACAAATAGATTTTAGCTATTGCCAAAATACTCTTGTGACACTGTGCATTATCCTGATAAAAAAGGATACTTTCTTCTGCAAACCGGGTATTTTTTCATGAATTTTTTCCTTCAACTGGTCCAAAAGGTTGCAATAATATTCAGAATTAATTGTTTTACCCGTTCGCAAATAATCAACAAACAAAATTCCTCTCGTATCCCAAAAACCTGATGCCATAACCTTCTTGGCCGATTTCTGGACACGAACTCTTTTTAAAAAGCTCCAAATGTTGCTGAGAAACTCGCATTCGAATGTGTCACACTTCAAAAACCATATCCTGTATTTTGGCTATGATTTTTGGTGTTGATGCGCTTTTTGGATCACGTGGATCGTCTTCAAGACATGTATGACCACGTTTAAATTCAGCAACCCATCTTTTCTAATGTTATAATTATAGGTAAACAATTAATATTACTTCGTGAATTTTTTTTAGTACTACACCTTTCAAAAATAATAATTTTATCAGTGCACGATATTCGATTTTTTCAATTGTAAAAAATACTGTGACGCGGCGACACTAAATGAAACTTCACATGCGTTCATATGAAAAGTGTACCAACAAAACCAAAAAAATCGGCTAGTAGCAACGCCCTCTCTTATTGAACGACAATACTTATTGAACACCCTGATATTTCTGCAATTTCACAGAATTTCAACAAAGGGGAACCAAATAAGGTGCTAGTATAATCCCGCATGACCAACTGGTGAGAATTTCTTCAAATTACTAAACTATATAATCGGTATGCCACCCAAGGGGTTGTTTATTTTAAGTATTTGTTTTAATGTGTCATAAGCAGAACCAAACATTCGAGTTACCATCGATAATTCATCAAATAAGATTAGTTTGTTTATTCATATTTTCAATCAAACCGTTCATCAATCAATAAAGCATTGAGAACTCCACCCGTTGGTAAATAAATTTTTTGATATTTTGCTAAATTCATTATTTAATATTTTGGTCGTATATCTGTGGCAATTCCGCCTGCAACAAATTCCACCATAGCGTAATTACAGCTGTTAAGCTGAATTGCCGCTAAGAATCTTATGCCAATGAACAATTACAGATGTTTAGCTGAATTGAAGTTACGATTCTCATGCCACTGAACAGTTATGATTCTAGCAACTTCTGACGCTACCAGAACAACATTCTAGAAATTCTGACGCTACCACATACTAACACATTTTATATACACAAACAAAATACGTTAATTTTTCAAAGTAAAATTTTCAAAGTGTTATTGTATAAGAGTCATTGAATACCATTGGAGTAATAAAGGCTTTTAACGCTGAAATTGATAACTCCGACGTGATTACTGAGGATAGCGTCAAACTAAACCCCAAGTTTTCACATGTTACTATATGTAACACAAAAATTACTCTCGATCACTCATCTGTTCGCCATGAGCAAAATCAACAAGATCAAAGGGTAGCAGAGACGCAACAACAGCGGCGAGACGACCTGCTGCTACAGAGTTCCTTGTTATCCGGAGAAGCTCAGAACGTGCTTTTCAGTGACACAGCAACTGGCATTCCTGTCACAGACAACAGACCATCTGGTACAAACATTATTTTCAATGCGGTACAAGGCAACTGCAACAATCACTATCCGTATCGCAACGTTCAGTCTTTTAACGATGCACAAGTTACGGCAGTCACACAACTCAGACTCCCTGAATTCTGAATCAAGGCTCCGAACTCTGGTTCATTCAGGTGGGGGCCCACCTAGGGTCGCGAAACATCAGCAACGACAATACTACGTCCCAGGCAGTCGTCGGCGCTTTGAAGCCAGCAATACTCAAGAAGGTGTCGGACATCATCAGGGAACCACCAGCACCGACGTACAGTCTGCGATTATTGGGGCTGACTTCATCGTATATTATGGCCTCCTGAAAGACCTAAAAAACATCGACTGATCGACACGTTAACATCACTCACTATGACGGGAGAAGTTGCTTAAACCACGGAAGATGGTATTTCGACAGTGGACCACCAAGCCCTTTTCAACACTCATACCAATAATACGTATACCAACCTACTAAATCGTTTTATTGATATCATCATACCCAGGGTCACATCGGCCTCTCATAGCATGGCTGACGTGGCTGACCACGGGCCTTCCGTTAATTGAACGAGTCCACCGACTGGTCGGTGACAAACTAAAAGCAGCAAAAGATGACATCAACCTGCTCCTAGATCTTGGGATAATTCGACTTTCTAGCAGCAACGTATTGCATTTTTTGTTTGGGAAAAACCCCCTAAATACCTAAACCTGGCAGCCAAAAATGTTTGAAATCATAATTTTCAGACACATCAACCCTTACTAGGTCATCGTATGTCTTTAAAAACATTCAATACTGTTGTTGCTGAAAATGAACGTAAAAAAATTTTTAATCGGATTTCTAAATTATATATGTATATATATTAGGTTGCTTTTTTTAGAACTATTAATTTTTTCCAATCCTGTCACGAAATTTCTTTGGAAATACTCTAAAAAAAAATTTCTGAAAATTTTAGTCCTTAATATTAACATTAAGAACTGAACCAAGGTATGTAAAAATTTTCCATAGAAAATACACTACAATCGTGATTTTTTATCTTTAAATTCTTACAGATCAGAGGTATTTTACCCCATCGCTTTGACTTTAGACGCACATTTCTCAGGATTGTTCACTCTACAAAAGTGCCCAGTGCAACAAAGTCGTAACTCACGCCGGCGAGGTAGTACGGGGCTCTAAACCTGTTTTTTCCATGAAATTCGCATTTTTTTTGTGTTTATCTCGTAAAAAACAAAAGGTATAGAAAAATGTTCATGACAAACTTGTAGGATATTTTATTTGCAACAACAAAGGTCGAAATCGCTATCATTAATACTTCTCGAAATATTCAGCTTTTTAAGTAAGGCTGTATGGAATTTTCATAGCTTTTTTATTACACACCCTTTAGGGTATTTCCAAGGAAATTTCGTGACGGGATTGAAAAAAAGTAATAGGAAATATTCTTAAAGAAACACTTTTGAATGAAAACTATAAAGTGGAAATGATCCTGAAGCCAATGAAACCATCTTAATATACGACTCTATTCAGAATGGTAGAGTTTCCCAATCGTTTAGCTATCGCCATATCTATAAATACAAATGTAAGTCTCAAAGCCAACCAATGTACATTTTCTGTTTGTTTTTGGAAAATTCATGTTTTTTTCAAATATATAATGTAATCTCAAGTGCAAGAAAATCATCGAATTAATCAAAATTATAAATTCATCTGTTAACAAATACTCGTAAGGAAGGCCTAAGTTCGGGTGTAACATTTTGTACACTAAAAAAAACCAAAAAAAAACATATAATAACAAATACCACATATTGTATAATTTATTTTTTTTAATTAGAATATTTATATATTATTATATTTTATTTTATTATAATTTCCTTAAAAACTGCTGTCAAAATTACTGTGCCATTTTGGGCCATTATGTTTGAAAAAGAAAAAAAATTGTACTAAGTCTGAAAATTCTAGTAACTAAATAAAAAATAACTTATAATATTACGTTCAAATGGGCCCTATTTTTTCGCCCATAAAATTTTGGCATTTTAATTAAAACGTCAACATTTACTCTGATTGAAAATTATTATATATTGGTAATTTAATATGTGGTGAAAATATTTGTATCCTTTTTTTATAAATTTATGGTATTTTAAAACCACTGACTTTTGTTCTTTCAATACTTATTAAGACATTTAGCTTGTTAGTTCTCAATTAATAAATCTTTTTAATCATTTTCCATTGAAAATTAATACAATGACGCGCTATATCACAAAAAGTATATCCAAATACATTTAAATCTCGCATTATCTTTAATTTTCATTTTTTTGCATATTTTATTAGTGATCTTAAATGGCGGCAACCAATCACTCCGTTTACATACTTTTATGCTCTTGCAACCTGTTGCTACAGAGTACATATACTCGTAATAGTTTCGTTCACCAAATGGATATATGTATGTATGTATCACCAAAAACTAAGCGAGATAGATAGGGTTATATATGTATATGTATAGAAATGATCAGAATGACAAAAAACTGAAATCCGGGTGACTGTCAGTCTATCCGTTCATTCAACCCGTAACTTGAGTAAAAATTGAGATATCTTGATGAAATTTGACATCCGGATTTCTTCGTATAAAGATGTTCGTAGAAGGATATAATAGACTACTGCCGCGCCCACAAATCGCCATTAATCGAAAAAGCATAAAGTGCCATAACTAAGCAGTAAACTAAGAAATAAAACTGTAATTTGGCACAGGTAAAAAGTTTTGCCAAAGTGAATACACCCATCTCTAGTAAGTTTAATGTACATATCTCCTAAACAAATAAAGTTACAATTATCAATTTCCGCACATATGTTACAAGAACTCCAATCGATAGTGTGAAAAGGCATGAAATCGGAAGATAACCCCTCTCACTCCCCATAAAACGGTCTGGTTCAAACTATTAAAAGAGCAATAAATTAATAACTAATTTCGACAATGACATTAAATTTTATCTCCGTGATAAGAGGGCTTCACATATTCGGGACTCGACCAAACAATTTCGATTAAGTTAAATGTTCTTGTACACATTCACAGTCTGAAATTGGGTGAGATCGGAATACAGCTACAAGTTACATCCCATATAGCATAATTTTAAATTCCATTTGATTTTTTCAGTTTTCAATATATAAATCAAGAAGTAATTAATATAACGGGATAAAGTTCAGACAGAATATTTTCCTGACAATTGTATTTCTATGTATCAAATATGCGTTGAATCAATACCACTTCCGTAAGCCTATGTAATACCAAAGATTTTGGAGCAACCAGGTGACTTTACACTGGTGGTTCACGGGCACTGCGCTTATCTGGCAGCGTTGACCACCGGGAAAATTCATTTATCTGGCGGAGGGGACCATGGTCGATACTACCCAACTCCCATATACTATGTATACTTATTTTCGTTTTTCTAACAAACCATAAGTCGAAACTGCGGGTCAGTGTATAAGTTTATACAGTATAAGTATAGATAAAATTACTCGGATTCCGATTCTCTGGTATTATCTTAAGGTATTTTCCTGGCTTTGATTTTGATATATTAATATCAATTTAATCCAGCATACAATTAGACCCGCTCCAGATGTAAAGAGATGCCCAACTCATGTGTCTTTGGAAATGATAAAGCAGTTACTAAACGTCAAAACCTCCTGAACTTTGAAAGTTGACTGCTATCAAACTAATAGAAATGAACAAATAGATTTTAGCTATTGCCAAAATACTCTTGTGACACTGTGCATTATCCTGATAAAAAAGGATACTTTCTTCTGCAAACCGGGTATTTTTTCATGAATTTTTTCCTTCAACTGGTCCAAAAGGTTGCAATAATATTCAGAATTAATTGTTTTACCCGTTCGCAAATAATCAACAAACAAAATTCCTCTCGTATCCCAAAAACCTGATGCCATAACCTTCTTGGCCGATTTCTGGACACGAACTCTTTTTAAAAAGCTCCAAATGTTGCTGAGAAACTCGCATTCGAATGTGTCACACTTCAAAAACCATATCCTGTATTTTGGCTATGATTTTTGGTGTTGATGCGCTTTTTGGATCACGTGGATCGTCTTCAAGACATGTATGACCACGTTTAAATTCAGCAACCCATCTTTTCTAATGTTATAATTATAGGTAAACAATTAATATTACTTCGTGAATTTTTTTTAGTACTACACCTTTCAAAAATAATAATTTTATCAGTGCACGATATTCGATTTTTTCAATTGTAAAAAATACTGTGACGCGGCGACACTAAATGAAACTTCACATGCGTTCATATGAAAAGTGTACCAACAAAACCAAAAAAATCGGCTAGTAGCAACGCCCTCTCTTATTGAACGACAATACTTATTGAACACCCTGATATTTCTGCAATTTCACAGAATTTCAACAAAGGGGAACCAAATAAGGTGCTAGTATAATCCCGCATGACCAACTGGTGAGAATTTCTTCAAATTACTAAACTATATAATCGGTATGCCACCCAAGGGGTTGTTTATTTTAAGTATTTGTTTTAATGTGTCATAAGCAGAACCAAACATTCGAGTTACCATCGATAATTCATCAAATAAGATTAGTTTGTTTATTCATATTTTCAATCAAACCGTTCATCAATCAATAAAGCATTGAGAACTCCACCCGTTGGTAAATAAATTTTTTGATATTTTGCTAAATTCATTATTTAATATTTTGGTCGTATATCTGTGGCAATTCCGCCTGCAACAAATTCCACCATAGCGTAATTACAGCTGTTAAGCTGAATTGCCGCTAAGAATCTTATGCCAATGAACAATTACAGATGTTTAGCTGAATTGAAGTTACGATTCTCATGCCACTGAACAGTTATGATTCTAGCAACTTCTGACGCTACCAGAACAACATTCTAGAAATTCTGACGCTACCACATACTAACACATTTTATATACACAAACAAAATACGTTAATTTTTCAAAGTAAAATTTTCAAAGTGTTATTGTATAAGAGTCATTGAATACCATTGGAGTAATAAAGGCTTTTAACGCTGAAATTGATAACTCCGACGTGATTACTGAGGATAGCGTCAAACTAAACCCCAAGTTTTCACATGTTACTATATGTAACACAAAAATTACTCTCGATCACTCATCTGTTCGCCATGAGCAAAATCAACAAGATCAAAGGGTAGCAGAGACGCAACAACAGCGGCGAGACGACCTGCTGCTACAGAGTTCCTTGTTATCCGGAGAAGCTCAGAACGTGCTTTTCAGTGACACAGCAACTGGCATTCCTGTCACAGACAACAGACCATCTGGTACAAACATTATTTTCAATGCGGTACAAGGCAACTGCAACAATCACTATCCGTATCGCAACGTTCAGTCTTTTAACGATGCACAAGTTACGGCAGTCACACAACTCAGACTCCCTGAATTCTGAATCAAGGCTCCGAACTCTGGTTCATTCAGGTGGGGGCCCACCTAGGGTCGCGAAACATCAGCAACGACAATACTACGTCCCAGGCAGTCGTCGGCGCTTTGAAGCCAGCAATACTCAAGAAGGTGTCGGACATCATCAGGGAACCACCAGCACCGACGTACAGTCTGCGATTATTGGGGCTGACTTCATCGTATATTATGGCCTCCTGAAAGACCTAAAAAACATCGACTGATCGACACGTTAACATCACTCACTATGACGGGAGAAGTTGCTTAAACCACGGAAGATGGTATTTCGACAGTGGACCACCAAGCCCTTTTCAACACTCATACCAATAATACGTATGCCAACCTACTAAATCGTTTTATTGATATCATCATACCCAGGGTCACATCGGCCTCTCATAGCATGGCTGACGTGGCTGACCACGGGCCTTCCGTTAATTGAACGAGTCCACCGACTGGTCGGTGACAAACTAAAAGCAGCAAAAGATGACATCAACCTGCTCCTAGATCTTGGGATAATTCGACTTTCTAGCAGCAACGTATTGCATTTTTTGTTTGGGAAAAACCCCCTAAATTCCTAAACCTGGCAGCCAAAAATGTTTGAAATCATAATTTTCAGACACATCAACCCTTACTAGGTCATCGTATGTCTTTAAAAACATTCAATACTGTTGTTGCTGAAAATGAACGTAAAAAAATTTTTAATCGGATTTCTAAATTATATATGTATATATATTAGGTTGCTTTTTTTAGAACTATTAATTTTTTCCAATCCTGTCACGAAATTTCTTTGGAAATACTCTAAAAAAAAATTTCTGAAAATTTTAGTCCTTAATATTAACATTAAGAACTGAACCAAGGTATGTAAAAATTTTCCATAGAAAATACACTACAATCGTGATTTTTTATCTTTAAATTCTTACAGATCAGAGGTATTTTATGACATCGCTTTGACTTTAGACGCATATTTCTCAGGATTGTTCACTCTACAAAAGTGCCTAGTGCAACAAAGTCGTAACTCACCCCGGCGAGGTAGTACGGGGCTCTAAACCTGTTTTTCCATGAAATTCGCATTTTTTTTGTGTTTATCTCGTAAAAAACAAAAGGTATAGAAAAATGTTCATGACAAACTTGTAGGATATTTTATTTGCAACAACAAAGGTCGAAATCGCTATCATTAATACTTCTCGAAATATTCAGCTTTTTAAGTAAGGCTGTATGGAATTTTCATAGCTTTTTTATTACACACCCTTTAGGGTATTTCCAAGGAAATTTCGTGACGGGATTGAAAAAAAGTAATAGGAAATATTCTTAAAGAAACACTTTTGAATGAAAACTATAAAGTGGAAATGATCCTGAAGCCAATGAAACCATCTTAATATACGACTCTATTCAGAATGGTAGAGTTTCCCAATCGTTTAGCTATCGCCATATCTATAAATACAAATGTAAGTCTCAAAGCCAACCAATGTACATTTTCTGTTTGTTTTTGGAAAATTCATGTTTTTTTCAAATATATAATGTAATCTCAAGTGCAAGAAAATCATCGAATTAATCAAAATTATAAATTCATCTGTTAACAAATACTCGTAAGGAAGGCCTAAGTTCGGGTGTAACATTTTGTACACTAAAAAAAACCAAAAAAAAACATATAATAACAAATACCACATATTGTATAATTTATTTTTTTTAATTAGAATATTTATATATTATTATATTTTATTTTATTATAATTTCCTTAAAAACTGCTGTCAAAATTACTGTGCCATTTTGGGCCATTATGTTTGAAAAAGAAAAAAAATTGTACTAAGTCTGAAAATTCTAGTAACTAAATAAAAAATAACTTATAATATTACGTTCAAATGGGCCCTATTTTTTCGCCCATAAAATTTTGGCATTTTAATTAAAACGTCAACATTTACTCTGATTGAAAATTATTATATATTGGTAATTTAATATGTGGTGAAAATATTTGTATCCTTTTTTTATAAATTTATGGTATTTTAAAACCACTGACTTTTGTTCTTTCAATACTTATTAAGACATTTAGCTTGTTAGTTCTCAATTAATAAATCTTTTTAATCATTTTCCATTGAAAATTAATACAATGACGCGCTATATCACAAAAAGTATATCCAAATACATTTAAATCTCGCATTATCTTTAATTTTCATTTTTTTGCATATTTTATTAGTGATCTTAAATGGCGGCAACCAATCACTCCGTTTACATACTTTTATGCTCTTGCAACCTGTTGCTACAGAGTACATATACTCGTAATAGTTTCGTTCACCAAATGGATATATGTATGTATGTATCACCAAAAACTAAGCGAGATAGATAGGGTTATATATGTATATGTATAGAAATGATCAGAATGACAAAAAACTGAAATCCGGGTGACTGTCAGTCTATCCGTTCATTCAACCCGTAACTTGAGTAAAAATTGAGATATCTTGATGAAATTTGACATCCGGATTTCTTCGTATAAAGATGTTCGTAGAAGGATATAATAGACTACTGCCGCGCCCACAAATCGCCATTAATCGAAAAAGCATAAAGTGCCATAACTAAGCAGTAAACTAAGAAATAAAACTGTAATTTGGCACAGGTAAAAAGTTTTGCCAAAGTGAATACACCCATCTCTAGTAAGTTTAATGTACATATCTCCTAAACAAATAAAGTTACAATTATCAATTTCCGCACATATGTTACAAGAACTCCAATCGATAGTGTGAAAAGGCATGAAATCGGAAGATAACCCCTCTCACTCCCCATAAAACGGTCTGGTTCAAACTATTAAAAGAGCAATAAATTAATAACTAATTTCGACAATGACATTAAATTTTATCTCCGTGATAAGAGGGCTTCACATATTCGGGACTCGACCAAACAATTTCGATTAAGTTAAATGTTCTTGTACACATTCACAGTCTGAAATTGGGTGAGATCGGAATACAGCTACAAGTTACATCCCATATAGCATAATTTTAAATTCCATTTGATTTTTTCAGTTTTCAATATATAAATCAAGAAGTAATTAATATAACGGGATAAAGTTCAGACAGAATATTTTCCTGACAATTGTATTTCTATGTATCAAATATGCGTTGAATCAATACCACTTCCGTAAGCCTATGTAATACCAAAGATTTTGGAGCAACCAGGTGACTTTACACTGGTGGTTCACGGGCACTGCGCTTATCTGGCAGCGTTGACCACCGGGAAAATTCATTTATCTGGCGGAGGGGACCATGGTCGATACTACCCAACTCCCATATACTATGTATACTTATTTTCGTTTTTCTAACAAACCATAAGTCGAAACTGCGGGTCAGTGTATAAGTTTATACAGTATAAGTATAGATAAAATTACTCGGATTCCGATTCTCTGGTATTATCTTAAGGTATTTTCCTGGCTTTGATTTTGATATATTAATATCAATTTAATCCAGCATACAATTAGACCCGCTCCAGATGTAAAGAGATGCCCAACTCATGTGTCTTTGGAAATGATAAAGCAGTTACTAAACGTCAAAACCTCCTGAACTTTGAAAGTTGACTGCTATCAAACTAATAGAAATGAACAAATAGATTTTAGCTATTGCCAAAATACTCTTGTGACACTGTGCATTATCCTGATAAAAAAGGATACTTTCTTCTGCAAACCGGGTATTTTTTCATGAATTTTTTCCTTCAACTGGTCCAAAAGGTTGCAATAATATTCAGAATTAATTGTTTTACCCGTTCGCAAATAATCAACAAACAAAATTCCTCTCGTATCCCAAAAACCTGATGCCATAACCTTCTTGGCCGATTTCTGGACACGAACTCTTTTTAAAAAGCTCCAAATGTTGCTGAGAAACTCGCATTCGAATGTGTCACACTTCAAAAACCATATCCTGTATTTTGGCTATGATTTTTGGTGTTGATGCGCTTTTTGGATCACGTGGATCGTCTTCAAGACATGTATGACCACGTTTAAATTCAGCAACCCATCTTTTCTAATGTTATAATTATAGGTAAACAATTAATATTACTTCGTGAATTTTTTTTAGTACTACACCTTTCAAAAATAATAATTTTATCAGTGCACGATATTCGATTTTTTCAATTGTAAAAAATACTGTGACGCGGCGACACTAAATGAAACTTCACATGCGTTCATATGAAAAGTGTACCAACAAAACCAAAAAAATCGGCTAGTAGCAACGCCCTCTCTTATTGAACGACAATACTTATTGAACACCCTGATATTTCTGCAATTTCACAGAATTTCAACAAAGGGGAACCAAATAAGGTGCTAGTATAATCCCGCATGACCAACTGGTGAGAATTTCTTCAAATTACTAAACTATATAATCGGTATGCCACCCAAGGGGTTGTTTATTTTAAGTATTTGTTTTAATGTGTCATAAGCAGAACCAAACATTCGAGTTACCATCGATAATTCATCAAATAAGATTAGTTTGTTTATTCATATTTTCAATCAAACCGTTCATCAATCAATAAAGCATTGAGAACTCCACCCGTTGGTAAATAAATTTTTTGATATTTTGCTAAATTCATTATTTAATATTTTGGTCGTATATCTGTGGCAATTCCGCCTGCAACAAATTCCACCATAGCGTAATTACAGCTGTTAAGCTGAATTGCCGCTAAGAATCTTATGCCAATGAACAATTACAGATGTTTAGCTGAATTGAAGTTACGATTCTCATGCCACTGAACAGTTATGATTCTAGCAACTTCTGACGCTACCAGAACAACATTCTAGAAATTCTGACGCTACCACATACTAACACATTTTATATACACAAACAAAATACGTTAATTTTTCAAAGTAAAATTTTCAAAGTGTTATTGTATAAGAGTCATTGAATACCATTGGAGTAATAAAGGCTTTTAACGCTGAAATTGATAACTCCGACGTGATTACTGAGGATAGCGTCAAACTAAACCCCAAGTTTTCACATGTTACTATATGTAACACAAAAATTACTCTCGATCACTCATCTGTTCGCCATGAGCAAAATCAACAAGATCAAAGGGTAGCAGAGACGCAACAACAGCGGCGAGACGACCTGCTGCTACAGAGTTCCTTGTTATCCGGAGAAGCTCAGAACGTGCTTTTCAGTGACACAGCAACTGGCATTCCTGTCACAGACAACAGACCATCTGGTACAAACATTATTTTCAATGCGGTACAAGGCAACTGCAACAATCACTATCCGTATCGCAACGTTCAGTCTTTTAACGATGCACAAGTTACGGCAGTCACACAACTCAGACTCCCTGAATTCTGAATCAAGGCTCCGAACTCTGGTTCATTCAGGTGGGGGCCCACCTATGGTCGCGAAACATCAGCAACGACAATACTACGTCCCAGGCAGTCGTCGGCGCTTTGAAGCCAGCAATACTCAAGAAGGTGTCGGACATCATCAGGGAACCACCAGCACCGACGTACAGTCTGCGATTATTGGGGCTGACTTCATCGTATATTATGGCCTCCTGAAAGACCTAAAAAACATCGACTGATCGACACGTTAACATCACTCACTATGACGGGAGAAGTTGCTTAAACCACGGAAGATGGTATTTCGACAGTGGACCACCAAGCCCTTTTCAACACTCATACCAATAATACGTATGCCAACCTACTAAATCGTTTTATTGATATCATCATACCCAGGGTCACATCGGCCTCTCATAGCATGGCTGACGTGGCTGACCACGGGCCTTCCGTTAATTGAACGAGTCCACCGACTGGTCGGTGACAAACTAAAAGCAGCAAAAGATGACATCAACCTGCTCCTAGATCTTGGGATAATTCGACTTTCTAGCAGCAACCAGTCCTATCCACAGCCAGTCCATATATGCAGCCAGTCCTATCCACATGGTAGCCAAGAAACTGGGGGGATGGCGAACTACTGGAGACTTCAGGTGACTGAAGCGAAAACAGACCCTGACTGCTACCCATTACCTGTCGCTGAAGACTTATTTGAGCGCCTCCGCGGAAAGGAAATTTTTTCAACAATCGATCTCGCTAGTGCATATTCAATCCTGTCATTCCCCAAGCCTGAGAGCATCATCGATCTCCGTAGATTCCTGGTGATGATCAATTACTTCCGCAAATGTATTTCCAATGCTTCACAACTACAGGCACCATTAAAAAGGCTCAAAAGTCCCTAGAAGACTATAAGAAGAGTGTTGCAGCAGCAACTAAAGCAACATTCCTTTCATCTACCGCCTCTCTCTCTCACTCACAACTGACTCCGAATCAGCCGTAGGTGCATCGTTAGAGCAGTTTGAGGATAGCATCTGGAAGCCAATGTATTTTTCTCCAGAAAGCTCAGCCCCACTGAGGTGAAGTACAGCACGTACGACATAGAGCTATTAGCAGTATTTGCGGCCATTAAATTTTTCCGACATACAATACTGGAGGGACGCCACTTTAACCTGCGCTTTTGCCCAGAGAGTTAGCAGAGCTTCACCACGACAGCTAAACCAACTCGATTATATCTCCCAGTTCACCACGGAGATCATTTACCTCAATGTTGAAGAAAATGTGGTGGTGGACGACTCATTCACGATCAGTACCATTAGAATGCTGACCATTATGATTGCCGAAAGAATTTAGCATGAGCAGCAAGTGGATGAAGAACTCCAGCAGCTTATTCGCAACAACAACACGACTTTGAAATTCCTACATCTATCAATTGACGAAAACACCTCAATTTATTGTGACATATTATTCGGTGTGGTAAGACCTTTCATTCCCAAAAATTTTCACCGAGTGCCCTTCGACACAGTCCATAGACTCTCTCATTCCAGCGGTCGAGTTATAGCCCGCACACTCAAGCAAAAGTGCATTTGGCCGAACATCAAGAAGGACACACTGAACTGGTCCCGCAACTGCATACGATGCCAACGCCCTAAGATTCAGCGTCACAATCGCCTCACACCTAAACACATTGACGTACCTGACGCTAAATTCAACCATGTAAACTTCGACCTCATTGAACTTCCAGCCCCCAGTCATATCAGGTACTGTTTAACAATCGGAAATAGATTTTCCAGATGGCCCGTTGCTGTTCCTCTGAAGGACATGACAGCTGACGTCGTTTGCACTGCTTTCTACTCGAACTGAATTACTCAGTTCGGCACACCGCTGATCATCACCACAGATAAAGGAACCCAGCTTGAGTCTGCGGTCTTAATGGATTTGACACGGCTGATTGGTACCCATCGCATAAGAACAAATGGGCTGGTAGAGAGGTGGCACAGAACGCTCAAGGCAGCTCTAATATGAAACTCTGTTTCTCTTTGGCCGGAAGTTCTTCCAACGGTGCTCCTAGAACTTTACACGTGCTGTAAAGAAGACCTAAACGCTTCACCTGCTGCCCTTGCGTTTGGCACAGTTTACTTGTGCCCGGAGAATTTTTCGTTTCTGAGAACATGCCACTGGACCTTGAGATCTTCGTCGAGAAATTTCGTGTGCATATTAGAGGATTAAGACTCACACTAAATCTCGAATTTTCATCCTGAAAAACTGCCACACTTCCTCTCACGACTTCTTTTTCTGGACTGGATGTTGCTAGCGGCAGCGATGTTGACTCCATCGCTGCTGCCAACGACATCTCTGCTGCGTCAACACCTACTTCCTTCATGGGAATGAGCTGCCGTTGCCTCCTCTGCACCAGGCAATTGAACGCAGGCAAAATGCCTACGCATTCACAACAGGTAACGCGTGCGAATCATTTAAAGTGGTGCAAACAAAGAAAATAAATACTAATAATTAACATTTAAATGCTTAAATACAAAATAAATATATAATATTTGGACACGTATATACATACGTACACATATATTGACGTGAAAGAAAAAGGGAAAGAGGGTTTCGTGATAGCGTCTATGATCGCATCACTTAAACATTAAGGTGCAATTTTTGTAAAAATTGGTTATATATAAAAATAAAAAAGGGGATCAAACGATTTGCGGTAGCGTTTAGAGTATATCTTATATAAATATTAAACATTAAGGTGAATTTTTTTAATAATTTGCAAAAGCAAAAAAAAAATACAATTCGGTCAGTGTGTTTTCACACAGTTTTCAGACTCTCGTTTGCAAAAAACACTGTGCTCATTACGAATATTATCGGTTAGACTTTCGTATAATTGGAAATCGATATTTTTATTCCGTTTTCGTAATCGATTCCTATTATATCTGTTATCGTTCTTTTTCGAAATTTTAATTTTAACAAACAAAAATGAGCAAGCCAAAGCCAACTATCGCCAACCTCTCTCCAAGTAAGGAGTTGATCGACTTAAAATCATTAAAGCGTCAAAGGGCGCTGGCGAAAAGGAGCATTTTGCATATAAAGACGGGCCTTTTTGAAAAAACCATGTCGTTAGATCCAATTGAGTTGGAATGTCGTCTCGACATATTAAACTCACACAGTGAAAAGTTGATGAAGTGTCAATCTAAAATTGAAGAGATTAATGAAGACGACATGGCCCGAGGGGAGTTAGAGGACATAATTGTAGAAACAAAATCTATAATTAAAACAATTTTAGCAAAAAGTAGAACGTCTATTGCGGGCACATCTTTCATAACATCTCACAGCTCAAGGCTCCGAATTTAAAAATTTTATGAGTTTGTTTGAGAGTCTGGTTCACAATAATCCAAATATCCCAGATATTGAAAAATTTAACCATCTGGTTAATCTGGGTAGGGTAAAAGCCTTTCAAATGTCGGATGAAAATTATTCGAAGGCGTTAGCAACAACAAATGTTTGATATTCTTCAATATAATTTCGAAACTTTTTGAGTTGCCAACTATCCAAAAGCCATCGGCACCCTCATTGTGAGCGATGGTCGATGAAATGTCGGGGGTGTATGACTCATTGCTATCGCTGGGCAATGAGAAACAAAGTACAAATGCGATTATAATACACATGGTCATGACAAAAGTAGACTCTGCCACCCGATCAAAGTGGGAAGCACAGCTGGATTACGACAAGCTACCACTACGGAAGGACTGTGAAGCCACCCTGAATAGAAGATTTCAGCAATTATCAGCAGAAGGAGCGTCATGTTCGAGAACGAAGCCCGGAGCTGCAATCAGCACGAGTCACATGACAGGAACCAAATCGGACAGGACCAAATCGTCGTTAGTAGCTGCAAATACAAAGCAGCCTCTTTGCCAACAGTGTAAATCAAAGGACCACTACATATCTGCTTGCCCCACTTTTAAAACTCTCTCTGTGCAACAGAGATTTGAGTATGTCAAATCGGTGCCCTTATGCATAAATTGTTTTCGTAAGGGACATACGGTTTCCAAGTGCAGAGCGGGTCGGGTTCGTGTGGGCAATCGATCCCATCATATGCTATTTCATCAGTACCCCGTTTCCTTTGCTGTTGAATCTCATCCGCAACCAACAACAACTACACATGCATTGCATACATCGAGTATGCCGGATCGGGTAATGTTGGCAACAGCAATTATTCTGGTGAGGACCAGCTGTGGGGAGTACCTACCTGCAAGAGCCTTACTGGACTCCGGATCACAAGTCAATTTTATGACAGAGCATTTGGCCCAAAAACTGCGGATTCGTCGACAAAACCAGAATCTTAAATATTATAGGAATTGGAAATTCCAGTACGAAAGTCGGGGCCAAATTAAGCGCGTTTATTACAAAAGTCGCGGGTTAATAACTATGAATTTTCGGCGGAATTCTGGATTATGCGATGCATTTCGGCTAATCATCCAGACCATACCATTAACGTTAATGGTTGGAAAATTCCGCACAATTTTAATTTGGCGGGTCCAGAATTTCACATATCCCAAAAGATTGGCATCTTATTGGGTGCAGAAACCTTTTTCGATCGTTAACGGTTGGCCAAATTAAAATTGGCCTTAATCAACCGACGCTACAGAAAACTTTTTTGGGATGGATTGTGTCTGGCAAATATGTTAGCAGTCTTAGTCCTCCTCCCGAGACAACTAGCACACTATGCCAAACTGAAGACGACTTAACGTCCATAGATTCAGTAGTCCAAAAATTCTGGGTTCTGGTGGAACTTCCTTCAGAAACAAATGGCAACAAGTTAACACCAGAACAAAAAGAGTGCGAACAATTTTGGTTAACACAACTGAAGTATTGCCTTCAGGAAGGCTTCAAGTCAGAATGGCCCAACAAACAATAAGATCACGAGTGAGCCACACTATTTCATTCCGCATCAATGCGTTTTAAGACCCGAAAGCACAACAACCAAATTACGTGTTGTTTTTGACGCTTCGAGTCATTAAGCTTCAATGACAAAAATTCTACTAAAACGTTGAGAATCCATTAGTTGCCGAAAGAGGATTTGTTTCGATTTGTCCTAGATGACAATTTTAATGATTTGCGAGCCACTAAAAGAAACATATTATCAGTTTCTGCTCGCCTTTTCGATCCTCTTGGATTATTAGCCCCACTAGTTACCAAAGCAAAAATCTTATTACAAGAGCTCTGGATTCAAAAACTAGATTGGGATGAATCGATTCCATTGCGCCTCGACACTAGCTGGCAGAATTTCAAAGCCAACCTAATGCAACTTTCAACAATTAGCATTCCTCGATACGTGAATCTAGAGTCGAGTGCTATCTACCAAATACATGGCTTCTCCGACGCTTCAATAAGAGCGTACGGATGCTGCATATACATACGAAGACAATCTGCTAGTGGTGTCAAATGTACACTGCTTGCTGCAAAGTCTAGAATGGCTCCGCTGAAGACCAAATCTTTTCCGCGTCTTCAGCTCTCGGCAGCACATTTTCCTTCAAAATTATGGTCAAGAGTTGCGCCTATGTTGAATCGCCATTTCGAAAAAATTACATTTTGGACAGATTCTGAAATTGTTTTACGTTGGATAAAAACACATCCCTCCTCATTACATACCTTCGTCGCAAATAGAGTGTCCCAAAACCAAGAGTTGACTGACAAAGTGCATTGGCGGCATATACCAACAAAACAAAATCCTGCGGATCTAGTGTCTCGGGGTTGTAACGTGGACGAATTAAATAATTCGAGCGCTACGACCCTTCCTTATATGTAGCGTAGATTTTTGTGGTCCAATATATACAACATTAAAAATACGTGGTCGACCACCCGTGAAAACTTATATTGCAGTTTTTGCGTGCTTTACTTCTAAAGGAGTACACTTAGAATTAGTTTCTGACTTATCGACTAATACATTTATTTTTGCCCTAAAAAGCTTCATTGGTCGCCGAGGGATTCCGCAGAAAAAATACAGCGACAACGCAACCAATTTCGTCGGCGCCGACCGCAAGCTGTGCGAGCTGAAAGAGTCATTTCTAGCTCAGTCAACGGAAGTGAAGGGATTCGCCGCAGAAGAAGGATTCAGCTTCACCTTTATACCACCCAGGGCGCCGGCAACGCTCTTCTCACCGCAGAAGAGCTGTAAACAGTACTAGCCGAAGCGGAAGCCATTCTCAACTCGCGTCCACTAGCACCGTTGAGCCAGGACCCCTACGATGGAGAAGTACTAACTCCAACACATTTGCTGATCGGTTGCCCAGCGCAGTACCAGCGGACATAATTCGTTGTTGCGAGACATGGCAACTTGTTTGCAGTCTCAAGCAACAATTTTGGCAGCAGTGATCCAAAACGTACTGCACGAGCCTTCAGCAGCGCAACAAATGGCTACATCCGGAGCAGAATCTGCAGGCCGGCGACCTCGTCCTCGTACACGAAGACAACACACCACCGCAACAGTGAGTACTAGGACGGGTCGCCGCAACGGTACGGCAAGACGGCAAGGTGCGAGTGGCAGACGTGACAACGAAAGCAGGCACAATCAAGCGGCCAATTCATAAGCTCGCCCTGCTACCAATCAACGTTGAAGGATCATGATCCTGTCAAGGCGGCCGGTCTTGTGTCAAGCGACACCCTTTAAACATAAATACTATTTCCAAACATAATACTAAACTAATGTATATGAATTAATTTTATATTAAATATTTGAATTAAAATGTTAAAGTATATTTTATACTAGCTTCTTACCCGCGGCTTCGCCCCCAGTGGAGCCATTAAATAAGTATGAGAGATAAAGGGTAAAGGTATAATAATAGAAATGAGTCTAAAGGACAACTAAATTTTATTGGTTGGCTGAGATCAACAATTTTTAAAAGTTACTACAGACAATGAAGTTTCAACACCTTAAAATATGCGTATTGAAATGCAACAAAAAATGTTAAAATATATTTCACCGTAACAAAAATAAATAATTCTGAATTCTAACAATTTAAAAAAAACAAAACACAAAGTGTTAATCTAGTATATTTTTGTAGACCATGTTATAAGTTTTCCCGTCGGGTGCAAATATGTGCAAATTCTGGGCATTAGATACACGTGATCAGGCTACATAAAGTTGACCATGAGAGAAGCATGGGTTTTCTAAATGCACTCCTGCTACCTGTAACGCTTGTCCTTGTGCCTTCTTTATAGTAACATCAAAGCTAAGCTTGACGGGAAACTGAACCCTTTTAAATTTGAATGGAAAGTCAGTGGGAACAATTGGTATCCGAGGTATTATAACACTATTTCTCTTACCGACACCTGTTAAAATAGTAGCACCAAGTATATTCTGTCCCAATTTTGTTATCCGAAGTTTTGTTCCATTACATAGCAGAGGAGCATAAGCATTACTGGTACATTTAGTTTCAATTGAAGTTTATGTGACAGTACACCCGATAGTTCAAGTGAATTTAAAAACTCCACAGGATATGAAGTACTTAGTTCCGTATCTTTAATTGTATCCATTGACAAATATTCCTTAACTTTTCCCTGAACCTCGTTTAATATTGTTCTTGCACACAACCACTGATCACTACACAAATTTTGTCGCAATTCCGGAAAAACATTAGCAATGAAATCCACATCACTTTCTACTAAATTACAAAATTCTCTTGACAGTAATATGTAGCCTTCAACGTCAACATCTAAACAACCATCACCAATTTTCAACAACATTTCTGCGTAAAGTCCTGAATCCACGTCATTATGAAGATGCACTCTCATATTCGTTTTCAGGCGGTGTTTTTCAACTGTCGACCATAAGCGTGATGATTTAATTCACGCTTAAATTTCATCTGCTGGTGTCCCCCTCTGAATCACTGGGAGGGTTTGACGGAAATCACCAGTCAATAAAACTACCATGCCATTTTGGATATACCAGATTTTCGCTCCCGAGGCATAAGAAAAGCAGAGTAAGAATTAACATCAGCGAGTAAGATCTAAAATAATAAAATGACTGCTAACTACAAAAATTACGGATTACCTCAAAAATTTGAATAGTTTTATAGCATGTAACGACAGAAGAAAATAACAATAAATATAGAAAAATTAATATTATTATGTTAATACAACTCTAACAAATAATTTCGACCAAATTAGTTATCACAAAAACTGTACTCACGGACTTTTTTTTAGATCATTAAAAGAAAAATAATTCTTTCATACATAACTTTTGTGTATCTTGAAGCGCTTTCGCAGCGCAAGGAACGGAAGCCCTCAAAGATAAATAATTTCCCCCGTTTTTTACACATTTACCACTGTTTCTTCACTCCTATTGGTCGCAGCGTGATGCTATATAGCCTATAACCTTCCTCGATAAATGGACTATCCAGCACAAAAAGAATTACTCAACCAGTAGTTTCGGAGATTAGCGCGTTCAAACAAACAAACTCTTCAGCTTTATAATATTAGTATAGAAAAAGTACTCACCCTAATAATACTGCTGTATATACTCACCATAAGTTTCTACCATAATGTAATGAAATGAGTTCTACTTTCCCTTTTTTGTAAATACATACTTACGCGTCCCGTTAGTTTAAGCCGTTAGGTTAAGGTTTAGGCTAAGTCATAAAATTCCTGAAATAAAGAATTCAATTGCGTAAGAAGAGCAATCGCGATCGGTTTTACTTTTAACGTTATTCCAGGCACAGACAAATTATTTAGTTCACGCATTCCCAAGTGTTAATTACTCATTTCAAAAAAGCTTGCTTTCAGCATGCTCACACGAGGTTTAAAAATTAAGTAATAAGACTGATTTTATTGCCGGTGCACAGTGTTGCGAAACCGGAATTTTTTGGAAATCATATTGCCTAAACTGTAATTTTAATTGTATCGATGAGAAACTTCTACAGATTGGTCAGAATGAAATGCCAAACAGAATGAGTGAAAAAAAAATTTACACCGAAAAAAATTGTTGGGTCAAATTTTCAACAAAGGTCAAAAAAAAAAAAAGTTGTTCGAAAAATTTACAAAAAAAATTTATTTTAATTCTTCTTTTATTTCTGATAAATACTCTATGATTAGTTTTTTAAATAAAGTATAGGGTAGTCCGAACAAGAATTATAAATGTAAAATTTTTATGATTTTTTGATATTTGTTGAAAAACTCTGAAATTTTATATAAAACCAAAATCTATTTCATTTCTTATTTGAAAGGTGGCAATAAAAGCTTTAATTTGATACCGGTTTGAAGTCAATAGCTTCAGTTTTAAGAGAGTTATGCTCATTTTTGTGGAGTGCTAGAATAGATGTAGAATAAAAAAAAAATTGAAGATACTATTTTATAACACAGGCACATTTTATTGCATTCTACAGAAAAATTACAAATTATCAGTCATCTACCAATAAGTTCATTGCTTCCTCTGATAATTTCAGGTGTTTCTTCTCCTTCAGTATTCTCCTACTTGTGATTGCGGGATCAGAATTGGCGAGCAGATAATGTAATATGTTTTCACAATTGTCTTTTCTTGATGTTTTCCTCGCATGGTAAAGCCTTGTGTTTCTGAAGTCCTTGTTTCCTGCTTCCAATGCTTCTTCTGATAGTTGCCCAATGGGGACCAAAAATTAACGATTTGTTTCAGCTCCATGAATAAGAATCTTGTGGACAGTTGGTGGCATATAATGCCACGAATATTTCTTTACATAGAGACCAGCAGTTTCTTTTCCGTACTTAGAGAACTTATCGCAGTCTATCTTATACCCAGAAGTTTTATAAAAACAAAGGGGGAGAAAGAGAGAGCGAAAGAGAAAGAATAAAATAGTAAAACAACAGAGAGAGAGAAAGGTACCACCACAAACTAAAAGAAAACACTATATAAAGATGGACACGCATGCGGACTAATTAGTGACAAAAAAGAAAAGATGGCGATTAGCCGAAACCGGTCTGAAAATAATAAAAATTTGACGTGGGATGACGGAAAGTCACCCAAAAACCAATATGATTAAATTATTCAATAAGTTATTCCAAGAATTTCCGTTCTATTTCTATGAAATAAATACTGAGAGTGATATACTAAAATCGCTATAACTCCCAGGAGGGCAAGTATGGGCAGCTGATTTTTTCACAGTTCGTTGAAAACAAATTATGTAACATTTCTGTAGTAGTTTGGAACTGGGACTCTCTGGGACTTTTTAGATATTGCTTATCTAACCCAAATTTAAAGGAAAAATGGATCTTTAGACGGGTTTTCGCTCTAAAAAAGGTGCATATGAAAATGTCTCAAACAACATTCCTTTATTTTACAGAAGATACTTGTCCGAAGGCAGATTTTTTTTCCGAATCAAAATATCTGTCACCAAAATCAAATGAGATCATTTTGAATACAGCCCTGAAATCCCCTCTTTTCGTGAAAATTTTGTATATTTGATTTCTAAAATCAATTAAAAATCAACGGGCCAACATAAAAATAAGCTTTATGTGTTTTTTGTTTACTTGGAATGTCTGTGACAAAATTGCATCATTAAAAACACTGAAAAAAATAATCGGAGAAAAGTTACTTTTCCACTAGCCGCAACACAGTGCGGTGGTAAAACTGTGACCTTGAGTATCCCTTTCTCTTTTTCCGGCATCCCTCCACTCTCCATTGATATGTGTACCATCGCTCTAGCTTGTTTAGTTCACCTGCTGTGTCAAGTTGAGTAGACGTGTGTTTGTAGTGTTCGTCACGAAAATGGAAAAACGAAATCAAGAGCAACGCGTCGCGATAAAATTTTGCGCCAGTTTGGGCGAAACAGCTTCGGAAACGTACGCTAAAATTGATAGTGCTCTTAGTCGTGCCCAGGTGTTTCGATGGCACAAAGAGTTTAAGGAAGGGCGTGAATGTGTGGAAGACGAGGCGCGGAGTGGGAGATCAGTCGAGATGATTATTGCCTTTTTTGATAGCCGTGGAATAATCCACAAAAAATTCGTTCCACCGGAGACAGCGTCACGATAACGCGCCGTGGCACACGTGTCCCAGTATTTGGCCTCTAAAGTGATCGCCGTGTTGCAACAGTCGCATTCACAACACAGTTTCGAGTCTTTGGTCACAAAATATTATCTCAAATTTGTGACCTCATAGTTAGCAGGTCACAAAACTAAAAAGAGCTCTTGTTTGCAATTTTGAATATACTGAATAGACATCATCATATTTATATTTCATAAATATTCTGAAACAAAGTCAACATACATATATTTTTATTTTTTTTTTGGTAATTATGCTTTTTGGCTGTGATATAGAAAATTTAATATCTGTTATCAACATATTTATTTTGATAATTAAATGTAATAGATTTTTGTGACTGTCACTTACAGAATTGTAAAATCGTCTCAAATATTAGAAATTGCCTCTAATTTAAATCTCAATTTTAGAGACTTGTGATTTGAAGCCCTTAAGAGATTGAAATTGGGTTACAACTGTTTACGTATGTGTCATTCTATTCGACAGTGTTCATCTGGCAATTGCCGAAATTGTGGTCGTAAGTACTAGCCGCAGTGGCTAGGCTCCTCGCTGCCAATCCAAAGCCGACAACCCCTTAAGCAACAGCGGGTCCATATGCCTTGGGAAATCTTAAATACGAACAAATCGGTTGTATTCGCATCACATCCGTTATATAATCGTCGTTCCAACGGGCACGCTATTTTGTTACTTGAACGATTCAGTAGTATTACTCGATTGTTGCGAACATTGGCCTTTATACCGCAATGGTTAAGAAAGCGTCGACACTTTCATCAACTGGTGATCGTTCCTCAGGAACTGAACGACGCACATAGGAGCATTTACCCTCAAAAACTGGACAAAATTGAAAATTAAAAACTTCAGCGATGGTACTCAAAATTGATTTTTTTGGTACCTAAATAACCGTTCTACAATGAACCGATTAAATGAATGACCTTCAGGCCGCTATATTGCCACACAAGTAGTCGGAACCTAAACTTCGATCAGAACGTACGTGCTTATTTGCGAAACTCTCCATTGTTCTCGAAATTGCAAGTGTTTTTTTTATTGCGTGAACGGAATTCTTGAAAATATTTTTTATGGATTCAAGACAACATATGTACATGCCAGTATTTATTATGTGTGTATTTATTTTTTTATTAAGTACTGAAATCCTGCTTAATTATTCTGACCGATTTCGAATTCAAAATTTGGAACGTAACATTATTTTCATTTTCCTGTGTCACTTCTTCACTTCAAAGGGCGAAATCGGACTACAACCACGCCTACTTCCAATTATAACACAATTTAAAATTCCATTTGATTCTTTCACTTTCCAGTACAAAAATAAAGAATTAATTAATATAACGGAATAAAATTTTGCGGTAATAATTTCCTTAAATAAGCCACCTTTTGACCAAAAATTGTCTAAGTCCAACCAAAACTCTTCAAGCCCCTAGGTACCGAATATGGGAACTCGATACCAATAGTTGTCTTTTGACCGAAAATATCGTTCAATGTGTGAGATATGAGATTGAAATTCACACAGAATCCTTTTCTGACAATAGTAATTGTGTCAAAAATGGGTTGAATCGGGTCAATATTTTCCTGAGCCCCCATATATCTAATAGAAAGATTTTAGAACTTCTAGGTCCCTTTATGTTGGATATATCCGCCAATATTTGAGTCAAGTCTCAATGAAAAATGCAGAACATATTTTATTCATAACAGTGTATCTTTGCGCCTAAAATAGATACAATTGCGGAAAAACTTGACCCTTCCAACACAATCCCCCTGCCTATATAACTAATACCAAGATTTTCTGACATCCACATGACCTTGCTTCATATGATTGCTGATTGTATGTAAGATACCTAAATGAAACCGAGGGAACATTTTTTTGAGTATGTGACATATTAATAGTATGTGAGATAAGCAAAAATAGATAAATTCTGGTTTCGCACTACCCCCTTCTCAAATATATTCAATATAAAATTTTCGGTTGCACCCGAACTTAGTCGTTCCTTACTCATTTTATTTTAATATATTGCATTATTATATTTAATCACGCAATTTTATTATTTTCATTCATAAAATCATTTTAAATAATTTTGTCCGGTTTTCGAGACCAAATGCTCTTATGTGCGACGTACACTATAATCCGTTTGGTGCAAGAGGAACGTTTTGCAGATGAAATCCGACAATTGAAGTCTAGTTCAGGTTTGGCATCTTCCAGTCGAATTATACCTTTAAACCCATTTATAAACAAGAACCGAAACATACGTGTTGGAGGATGCATTGAAAACACCAAACTAGGACATGATCAACGATTCCCGTTGGTCAAGCTTTTACTACATTAGGCACATGAGGCAACACTGCATGCAGGAGCGCTACTCATTACACATTCATCGTCGCCGTGTCTGGATTCTGGATGACAGGTTCGCAGTCAGGAGTTTTAACCATAACTGTTTTGTATGTCGTCGTCACAAAAGATAACAGACAGAGGATTAGAGCCGTTAGGCCGTTCATCACATTCGGTGTCGATGATATCACACTACGAATCGGAACAAAACGCTCTTGAACGCTCATCAGGACAAACGAGCAGAACACTAACAATGTATTTTACCGGAGTAGAAGGATTTCGAGTCGACCGACTCAAACGGCAGGATGTTTGGGATTACTTACGTTAGTTTTAAGACTATTTCCCTATAGTATTAAGTCTGATCTGGCAATACTGTTTTGGCATTCACTTCTATTTGTTCATATTTCAAAAGTTAAGGTATTTTAAATTCCGTTTTACTGCTATAAATATCGCATGAGTGCTGATTGTACTTATCTCTTGTTTTGTGTCAAGCAAACAGTTTTCAATAATACTAACGCAATAAAGTATTGAGAATTTAACCCGCTGCTAAATTAATTATTTAACCGTGTTCATTTCTGAATGTGCCAACATCTTGAAATCATTCACTGCAATAAGGGGTTAATTTTCTGTACCTTCTTTTAGGTATATTTCATTATAATACATTTCTAGGACATTTTTAAGTCCACTTTGCTCAAAAACATCATCTCCTCTTTGATTTTCTTCAACAAATATACGATATGTTATTCAAGTCTGTTCGTTATCGTTTCAAAATATAGGATTTACTTAGAACTAACTAGATGTTGTTGTTGCTACTGTGGCTGTTTAGCTTTTGCCTTTGCTGCCACTGCTGTACGCTTGGCACACTGTTTGTTTTGTTTTTTTTTAGGAACTCTGCGTTCTGAATATTTTTGAAACTGAATTTATCTTTGTTTCTTTTTTGTATTATATTTTTTTAGTCAAACTATATATTTACTTTGATTGAGCAGCTTAATCGCGTTGTCTGCACTTTTAGTTTTTTCTTACGAGGAAACATCCCCAAATGGGTTGAGGCTGATCGACTTCGCTGGGGCCCGAAATATGGTTATCTATAGTACTAGATTACAACATAAGAAAATTCATCAAGCTACCTGGCTGTCTCCGGATCTAAAAACTACCAACCAGATCGATCATGTTGTGATAGACGGAAGACACGTCTCCAGTGTTTTAGATGTGCGTGCGCTCCGAGGTCCCAACATCGACTCGGACCACTATCTTGTTGCAGCTAAGATTCGCACCCGCCTCTGTGCAGCAAAAAACGCACACCAACAAACACAAGGAAGGTTCGACGTCGAGAAACTGCAATCACAACAGACAACCGAACGATTTTCTACTCGGCTTGCACTCCTGCTCTCTGAGAGCACTCGTCAACAACTCGGTATAAGGGAACTGTGGGACGGCATTTGAAACTCCTTACATACAGCTGAAACCGAAACCATTGGTTTTCGAAAAATGCAAAAGAACACCTGGTACGACGAGGAGTGCCGTGTCGCAGCGGAAAGAAAACAGGCTGCCTACCTCGCAACGTTACGATCGACCACAACACGTGCGGGATGGGAGAGATACCGAGAGTTGAAGAGGGAAGCGAGACGCATTTGTAGACAGAAAAAGAAAGAGGCCGAAATGCGTGAGTGCGAAGAGCTTGATAAGCTGACCGACAGGGGCAATGCTCGAAAATTCTACGATAAAATGCGGCTGCCGGAGCATTATCTTATAGAACCCCCAAAGGTGATCTGGTCACCGATGCCCAGAGCATACTTAAATTATGGAGGGAACTCTTTTCGAGCCTGCTGAATGGCAGTGAACGCAAAACGCCAGGAGAAGGCCAACCCGATTCCCCAATCGATGACGATGGAGCAGACGTTCCATTACCCGACCACGAAGAAGTTCGAATAGCAATTGCCCTCCTGAAGAACAACAAAGGAGCAGGGGCTGATGGATTGCCGGCCAAGCTACTCAAACACGGCGGCGAAGAACTGATAAGGGGCATGCATAAGCTCCTTTGTAAAATATGATCGGACGAAAGTATGCCCAACGATTGGCATTTAAGTGTGCTATGCCCAATTCATAAAGAAGGAGACCCCACAATCTGCGCCAACTACCGTGGGATTAGCCTCCTCAACGTCGCATATAAGGTTCTGTCGAGCGTATTGTGTGAAAGATTAAAGCCCACCGTCAACAAACTGATTGGACCTTATCAGTGTGGCTTTAGACCTGGTAAATCAACAACCGACCAGATATTCACCATGCGCCAAATCTTGGAAAAGACCCGTGAAAGGAGAATCGACTCGCACCACCTCTTTGTCGATTTCAAAGCTGCTTTGGACAGCACGAAAAGGAGCTGCCTTTATGCCGCGATGTCTGAATTTGGTATCCACGAAAAACTAATACGGCTGTGTAAACTGACGTTGAGCAGCACCAAAAGTTCCGTCAAGATCGGGAAGGACCTCTCCGATCCATTCGATACCAAACGAGATTTCAGACAAGACAATGATATTGATATCATCGGCCTCAACACCCGCGCCGTTAGTTCTGCTTTCTCCAGACTGAACAAGGAAGCAACGCAAATGGGTCTGGCAGTGAACGAGGGCAAGACGAAATATCTCCTGTCATCAAACAAACAGTCGTCGCACTCGCGGCTTGGCTCTCACGTCACTGTTGAAAAGAAGGAACGACTGGCGCGCGATTGTTAACTCGGCTATAATCGCGAAAGCGGTGTCTACGCCAATTAAGAAGAAGAAGATAGTCTTTATTTATTATTATATTTCTATTTAGTATTTTTACTTTATTTCCTTTCCCTTTTCCCTTTATTTTAAGTCTTCTGCGACTATTTGTATTTTTATTTTATTTCTTTCTCCTATTGCATACATGCTTGTATTATTGTCTGAATATATTTAAACAGTTTTTTCTTTAAATGTGTTTGAAGCTCAGTTAATTCTTCATCTTGATTTTCACTGTTTGACTTTTCGGGATGTTTTACCGAATAAAAATCATTATCAACATTCACATCCTCTTTCAGCCAATATCGAATAGTTATCATTCATGTTGCCGGTAAATTTATCGGCTGCCGTTGTATATATAGTACAACATTTTGGTTCCACAATATTTGTTTTTATTTATTATTTTTATTCTGCTGGTATAAAACTTCAGCTGGCTTTTTTTTGTTGGAATTTTTTTTTTAATATAATACTGCCTTCGGCAGACGTTGTAGAACTTGTCTGTTCTTCAATTTTAAAGTTTTTTTATTTTTAATATTGCCGGTACTTTCTTCGGTTGGCGCCTTAGGACTTTCTTGTCCCAAAGTTCTTAATAAAAATTAAATCATTGAGAAAATGTATTATCTCTATTTTTTTATTTTCATAAATTATTTTCCGATACATATGTAGGCTGCTATATATATTGCTGGACTAGGCAACACTAAGTGTTGCCAGGTGCAATCTGACATTTCCATTGGAAAGTTTGACATTTTTTAGCATAACATCACTCAGAACGTTTTGTCATTTAATCGTGAATTGTTTTATTTACAGGGAATTAAAAAAATAATCTCGGCCAAAAAATGGAATTAACTCGTGAACATTTTCGTGCGATCATTTTTTACAACTTTCGACGTGGATTATCACGACAAGAGTGCATCGATGAACTAAACTCTTTGTATGGCTATGAAGCACCATCCTATAGCTCTGTGAAAAACTGTTACAACGAATTCAGATAGAGGCATGCCTATGCATTTCTCCCACCAGCATACATTCGATATTGCATGAACACCTGGCCATAAAAAAGGTTTGTTCTCGTTGGATCCCGCACAATTTGACAATCGCTCAAAAAAAGGCTCGTGTGGATTGGTGTAAAGAAATGCTGAAAAAATACGATCCCGGTGCTTCAAAAGACGTTTATAAGATCGTCACAGGTGACGAATCATGGATCTATGCGTATGAGCCCGAAACAAAACAACAATCGACCGTGTGGGCCTTCCAGGACGAGAAAAACAGAAAAAAAAACATTTTCGTTGATAAATATTCCTATTTGCATTATTAGGCCAGAAATACATATATATAGCAGCCGTCGTATCAACTGTGGCTCCGATTTTATTTAAAAAAATTAATTCCAATTAAGAGATCGCTCTCTAAGTTATCAATTTCATAAAAACACAAGAAGGCTCAATAGATTAATATTATGAAAATATTTTATAATGGTGAACTATTAATGGTTCTTACCCTCTTTTAATTAGTAATATGTTTTTGTTATTATAAATTCCAGTTCGTATACCCCGTATCTTTTAAACTTCTAATTACTTGCTCGGTTTTCATATCTGTTTTTATAATATGATTTTCACCAATGTTATTAATTCTTTGAATTTTTGGTTGAGGCTATGTGCTTGCTTGTGCACTTTCATTTTGGCTCTTTAGTATATTTGTTTGTTGATAATTGGTTTGCCAAAACTATCTGTTACTCCTAGCCTATGCTTGATTTGTTTGTAAAGGCCCGAGGTTATTTATTATTTGAACTGATTGTCCACGTCCACTGATTCTGCACGATTAGGATATTTATACTCTAAATAGGGTATATTAAGTTTGCCACGAAATTTGTAACACCCAGAAGGAAGCGTCGGAGACCCTATAAAGTATATACTATATATTGTATAAATGATCAGTATATTGAGCTGAGTAGATTTAGCCATGTTCGTCTGTTTGAATATATACGAAGTAGCCTTCTGTTTTTAAGATATCGTTTTGAAATTTTGCAAACGTCATTTTCTCTTCAAGAAGCTGCTCATTTGTCGGAACTGCCGATATCGGCCATACAAACTGAACGATCGGAATCAAGTTATTGTATGGAAAACTGTCACATTTGACAATGTATCTTCACAAAAGTTGGTACCGGTTATTTTCTAAGATAATAATGTAATATACGATGAAATTGATCGGCTTACTATTGCATATAGCTGCCATATAAACTGAACTATCGGAATTTAGTGATGGTATGGAAAACTTTTGCATTTGGCAAGATATATTCACGAAATTTGGTATAGATTATTTTCTAAGACAGTAATGTAATCTCCGAAGTAATTGTTTAGACCAATGCCTCCGCCCCATGTACATAGCAGGACGAGAATGGTGAGGGACTAGTAGCGTTTAAACGAGAGAGGACTTTACTTTTCAATTGCCTACTCTGTCCAAAGTAGCAACTGTTGGAGAGGGTCGTTTTGCGTCCGATTTCAAGGCTGATATTATTTTTGGTGTGATCAATCAGTTTGTTAACGGCGAGCTTCAGTTTTTCACTCAATATACTTAATAAGACTTTATATTCGATATTATGGAGGCTTATCCTAAGGTCATTGGGGCAGATTGTGGGGTCCACCTTTATGTGGATTGGGCAGAGTACATTTAGGTTCCAATCATCGGACATGCTTTCATTCGACCTTATCTTGCAAAGAAGCTGATGCATGCACCTTTTCCGAAGGCTGCCGAATTTGAATAGCTCTGCCGATAACCCATCGGCTTCTGCCGCTTTGTTGTTCTTCAGCCGGGTAATTGCTATTTGAACCTCGTCAAAGTCGGACAATAGAATATCTATTCCACCATCAAAATTTGGGAAATAAGGCTCGCCATTTCCAGATGTTACATTTTCTTCGCCGTTCAGCAATCATAAGAAGTGTTCCCTCCATAACTTTGGTATGCTCTGAACATCAACCTTCTTCTTCTTCTTCTTAATTGGCCTAGACACCGCTTATGCGATTATAGCCGAGTCAACAACAGCGCGCCAGTCGTTTCTTCTTTTCGCTACGTGGCGCCAATTGGATATTCCAAGCGAGGCCAGGTCCTTCTCCACTTGGTCCTTCCAACGGAGTGGAGGTCTTCCTCTTCCTCTACTTCCCGCGGCGGGTACTGCGTCGAATACTTTCAGAGCTGGAGTGTTTTCTATGTCAATGTCGTCGTATATCTCGTACAGCTCATCGTTCCATCGAATGCGATATTCGCCGTGGCCAACGCGCAAAGGATCATAAATCTTTCGCAGAACTTTTCTCTCGAAAACTCGCAACGTCGACTCATCTGTTGTTGACATCGCCCAGGCCTCTGCACCATATAGCAGGACGGGAATTATGAGTGACTTATAGAGTTTGGTTTTTGTTTGTCGAGAGAGGACTTTGCTTCTCAATTGCCTACTTAGTCCGAAGTAGCACCTGTTGGCAAGAGTTATCCTGCGTTGGTTTTCTAGGCTGACATTGTTGGTGGTGTTTACGCTGGTTCCAAGATAGACGAAATTATCTACAATTTCAAAGTTATGACTGTCAACAGTGACGTGAGTGCCAAGTCGTGAGTGCGACGACTGTTTGTTTGATGACAGGAGATATTTCGTCTTGCCCTCGTTCACTGCCAGACCCATTTGCGTTGCTTCCTTGTCCAGTCTGGAGAAAGCAGAACTAACGGCGCGGGTGTTGAGGCCGATGATATCAATATCATCGGCATACGGCAGCAGTTGACCACTAGACCACAACTTTGGGCCCTACAAAAGTATGCTTCGGACTTAAAACTTTCCTTTAGTCGCCGCTTCTTTTCGTTGAATTTTCAAGCAATACTCCTGTTGGTCAGCTTGTCAAACTCTTCACATTCACGCATTTGGCTTGCAAACGTGTCTCACTTCCTTCTTCAACTAGGTTGTCAGCTTTCTCTCCACGGCGACATGACCAGCAGTTCTTTTGATGTTAAAACCAATGATTCCGCTGTACGTAAGTAGTTTGAAATGGCGTTCTACAGTTTCCTTATATCGAGTTGCCTATTTGAAATTATTACGTTTGCTATGATCGTCATCAAAAGTAGGGTATTTCATCCGAGGCTATTTTTTCTTTTTCATAAAATGAATTTCCGTGAGGGTCCCATACCGAGCACATAACCTCGCTAGGCGAGTACATAAAGTTTTCTACACATTTATACAGCAAGATGTAAGAGCATTAGACTTCAGCAAACTCTTAAACCGAAAATGTCGGAGTGGTTCCGCTGAAGCTTCCTCTGTTTTAGTTGTAACCTCAGGCTCCACACGGGTTGGCTAACGCCCCGGTTGGGTACACGGCGAGGAAGCAAGTTAAGGAATTGGGTCATACGACTGTAACTGCAGAAGCATGACTATACCCCATTGCACCCCTGAATTTTTACTATATGCGACCTGGTCTACGAAAAGGGAGCTAACGTGCGAAAACTAGTTTTTTTGGGAAACAGCTGTTAAAAATAAACGTCGTTTCGTCAGTTTCTCGTTATCTCATTAATTGTTTTGACACCTAAGCCCCCTTTCCGTAGACCAGGTCACATATACTAATTTAGACTGTTCTCATTGACGTTGGAGATTAATAAAAAGCCGATATTAGCATTTTTTCTCGCCACAACTGCGTTATGTAGGATACGACAGCCTCACTCCACATATTTTTTTTTTATTTTATATATATTTAATTTTACTTAAAATTGCTTTAAATTTTCATTTCTTATTTGTTTAATATTTGCATTTTTAGGGTTAGAGATATCTAAATCAGCTGTGATAATGTGATATATTTCCTATCTGACAAACAGACTGAGTAATCCGTCTGTCAGCCCTTTAGGAAATTTCACAAAGGGAGATCTTGAGTAGATGAATGCAAATTATCTCAATGACGTGCTAAACAAGTCTCATTTTTGTATGACGAATTTTTGCTACATAACGGTTTCCTAATCGGCTTGGTTTTCGGAAAATGCAAAAGAACAGCTACTACGATGACGAAGGCCATGTCTCAGTGGAGAGGTCCTGAGAGCTGAAGAAGGAAGCAAGACACATTTGCAGACAAACAAAGAGAGAGGCCGAAATGTGTGAGTATGATGAGCTTGACAAGCTGGCCGACAAGGGCAATGCTCGAAAATTCCACGAAAAGATGCTACAACTAACAAAAGGCGGCTTTAGGCCTGTTAAATCAGCAACTAACCAGATATTCACCATGCGCCAAATCTTGGAAAGGACCAGGGAAAAGAGAATCGACAATCACCATTCGTCGATTTCAATGCTGCCTTTGACAGCACGAAAAGTAGCTGCTTTTATGCCACGTTGAGCAACACCAAAAGCTTCGTCAGGACCTCTCCGATATCAAACAAGGTTTCAGACAAAGCGACTCTCTTTGGTGTGACTACTTCGGTAGAAAATAATTCTAGCTGCAGAACTAAACCGAGAACTAAAGAATGTACAGCTGTTGGAGTTTGTTGACGATATTGATATCATTGGCCTTAACAGCCGCGCCGTTAGTTCTGCTTTCTCCAGAATGGATAAGGCAGCGAAGCAAATGGGTCTGGTGGAGAAAGAAGGCAAGACGAAATATTTCCTGTCATCAAACTGTCGCACTCTCAACTTGGCACTCAAGTTATGGTTTAGGAAAATAAAAAAAAGCTTCGGCCTTTTTTTTCACACGACCGTCTTTATTAAAGTGAATCATAGGACTAAATAACTTTCCATTTCTTATTAGTTTTCTTACTACTTATCCTAATGCTAACTGGACTAACATTCCTCTCTTCTAATATTAGGATTAACTGTTTTGTCGTTCCATATTAGCTTGTTTATATATACTTATGTATACGAGTATATATATTATATATATATATGTATCTTCTTCTTTACTGGCGTAGACACCGCTTGCGCGATTATAGCCGAGTCAACAACAGCACGCCAGTCGTTTCTTCTCTTCGCTACGTGGCGCCAATTGGATATTCCAAGCGAAGCCAGGTCTTTTTCCACTTGGTCCTTCCAACGGAGTGGAGGTCTTCCTCTTCCTCTGCTTCCAGCAGCGGGTATTGCGTCGAGTACTTTCAGAGCTGGAGTGTTTTCACCCATCCGGACAACATGACCTAGCCAGCGTAGCCGCTGTCTTTGAATTCGCTGAGCTATGTCAATGTCGTCGTATATCTCGTACAGCTCATCGTTCCATCGAGTGCGATTTTCGCCGTGGCCAACGCGCAAATGACCATAAATCTTTCGCAGAACTTTTCTCTCGAAAACTCGCAACGTCGACTCATCGGTTGTTGTCATCGTCCAAGCCTCTGCACCATACAGCAGGACGGGAATTATGAGCGACTTATAGAGTTTGGCTCATGTTCGTCGAGAGAGGACTTTACTTTTCAATTGCCTACTCAGTCCGAAGTAGCACCTGTTGGCAAGAGTAATCCTGCGTTGGATTTCCAGGCTGACATTGTTGGTGGTGTTAATGCTGGTTCCTAAATAGACGAAATTATCTACAACTTCAAAGTTATGACTGTCAACAGTGACGTGAGAGCCAAGTCGCGCGTACGTCGACTGTTTGTTTGTTGACAGGAGATGTTTCGTCTTGCCCTCGTTCACTGCCAGACCCATTTGCATTGCTTTCTTGTTCAGTCTGGAGAAAGCAGAACTAACGGCGCGGGTGTTGTGGCCGATGATATCAATATCATCGGCATACGCCAGCAGCTGTACACTCTTATAAAAGATTGTACCTGCTCGATTAAGTTCTGCAGCTCGAATAATTTTCTCCAGCAGCAGATTGAAGAAGCCACACGACAGGGAGTTGCCTTGTCTGAAACTTCGTTTGGTATCGAACGGCTCGGAGAGGTCCTTCCCTATCTTATTAGTTTTGCGGGGATACCAAATTCAGACATCGCGGCATAAAGGCAGCTCCTTTCCGTGCTGTCGAAAGCAGCTTTGGAATCGACGAAGAGGTGGTGTGTGTCGATTCTCCTTTCACGGGTCTTTTCGAAGATTTGACGCATGGTGAATATCTGGTCGGTTGTTGATTTACCAGGTCTAAAACTACAATGATAAGGTCCAATCAGTTTGTTGACGGTGGGCTTTAATCTTTCACACGATACGCTCAACAGAACCTTATATGCGATGTTGAGGAGGCTAATCCCACGGTAGTTGGTGCAGATTGTGGGGCCTCCTTTTTTATGGATTGGGCATAGCACACTTAAATACCAATCGTTGGGCATACTTTCGTCCGACCATATTTTGCAAAGAAGCTGATGCATGCTCCTTATCAGCTCTTCGCCGCCGTGTTTGAATAGCTCGGCCGGCTATCTATCGCCCCCTACCGCTTTGTGGTTTTTCAGGCGGGCAATTGCTCGAACTTCTTCATGGTCGGGCAATGGAACGTCTGCTCCATCGTCATCGATTGGGGTATCGGGTTCGTCTTCTATATATATTTCTGTTTTTAGTTGATGCATGCTCCTTATCAGCTCTTCGCCGCCGTGTTTGAATAGCTCGGCCGGCTATCTATCGCCCCCTGCCGCTTTGTGGTTTTTCAGGCGGGCAATTGCTCGAACTTCTTCATGGTCGGGCAATGGAACGTCTGCTCCATCGTCATCGATTGGGGTATCGGGTTCCTCTTCTATATATATTTCTGTTTTTAGTTGAGTTGGCGTTAGCATACTTGAAATACGCTCACTCTCTTATTCCACAACTAAGCCTAATGTGGAACCCAATTCTATGTTAGTACGACATTAAGCATAATTCAGTAGTTTTTTTTATAAATGTGTAATTTGAAACATTTTTAATTTGGAGTTGTTTTAAATATGATTTTAATAGCTTAGCGTATCTACATATGTATAGTGCTTAAACAAAAGAAACGTTGCTTTGTATTAATATTAATACAAATTATGATAGGTAATTATTGTTTTATATTTTTACAATTTTTTTTTGCAGCAATGGTAAGTATATATTTATTAAAATTGAGACGATCGAAGGGAATATAGGTTATATACATATATTCGGAATTAAAAAAAAAGGTATATTTTTTTTTCTTTTTAAAGACATACAAGTATATTGTGCATTACACTGAAGGGGATAGATTTGTGTTTAAAATGGGTTAATTGTCGTTATAGTTTCTATTATCATTGTTGTCATTTGCAAATTTAAAAGGACGTTTAATATTTGAGGTATGTACGTTTTCTAGATTTCTTTTAATAAATTTTGGTTCTTCTTTGTGTCTAACGCTTTTGTAATTTCGAATAAAACCTTCTCTCCTTTTTTCTAAGTATTTTTCCTTTCTTGTGTTATGTTTAAAAATGATCTTCAATTTTGCTTCTTCTAACCGGTTTTTAATTATGTTGTGGTTAACTTTGTTGTTTTGAACATCTAAAGGAGTAGCTTTTATTGTGGTATGAAATGAATTGTTGTAAAGTTTTACGGCTTTACACATTTGAATGGTAATTGGAACTTTTTCGTCTAAATTTAGTGTTCTGATACGTTCGGTAAGAGTATTATTTATTCTTTTTACATCTGAATTTCCCGTATGGCTATGTGGTTTAGTGGCATAAATTCTATATTTTCTCTATTTAAAAATTCCCGGATTGGTTTTGAATTAAATTCATTATCGAAAACAAACTTTTTTATATGGCCTTTAATTGAAAAAAATTCATTAATTTTATTTATGATCGTTTGACTATTTCTATCGGGTAAATGCAAAGAAATGATATGTTTTGAAAATTTATCGATAGATAAATATTATAAATGACTGTTTACTAGGGTGTGTCATCCTGAGGCAACCTTTTTTTTTCAACTGAAAAACAGGCTCAAAACTTTCGAAAATGTGTAAAAAAAAGTCACTCAAAAGATGAGCTCTTAATATTAATATTAAGAGGTGCCTATTTCAAATTTTCTGTTTTCCATATAAATTACATGGAAAAAAAAAACATTTTTTATAAAAAAAAATCGAGTTTTCTCGTAAAATAATCGATTTTTCGGAATCGAACTCCAGTAGTCGAAGTCGATTAAGAATCGGTTCTTGACATTCGAAAAATCGATTATTTTACGAGAAAACTCGATTCTCGAGTAGAAACGGGAATCGATTTTATGGAAAAAGGATATTTGTCTCTTTAGTTCGTATTTATCTTCGATGTCTTTGGCAAAGTTTGTACAATTTACAAAAGAGATATTTTAATTGTTTGCGAAAGAATTTAAAAGTATTTGTTCCACTTCATTATGTTTTTTTCATTAAGTTCAAAATATATAGCGATCTTATCTTTCTCAAAATGTTTATTTACAATATTAATTGAGAGTTAATATCTCTTATATCGATAAAAATGCGTTTGTTTTTGAAAATATTTTCTGCTTCTTTTTCTTTTGTTTCTACCAAAATTAATTGCTGTTTAAAACGATTTACGACTGTATTGAGAATGTTAAAGTGATTATAAAGATTTTCTTCATGAGAATAGCTAGTTTGGACTTCTATTGAAAGCATTGTTTGGTCTTGTTGTTCAACAGCGTTTAAATCTTTTATTTGCAACATTTTGTTAACGCTCATTCCCAAATTTTCGGAATTCACCATGTTTATTTCATCATTGTTAATTTGACTTAGAAAATCTGCTATTTTATTTTCTTTACCGGTTATATAATCGATTTTTGAATCGTACTCTCCTAATTGTACTAGCCAACGTTGAAGTCTTGGACTTATATCCTTACCAGAATTTTTCTTCTGTAGCTATTTAAGTGGTTGATGATCTGTTTTTAGATCGAATTGTCTTCCATATAAATAGGTTATGTAGTGTTTTACTGACCACACTATTGCTAATAGTTCCTTTTCAATGGTTGAGTAGTTTTTCTCGTGAGTATTTAATGTGCGTGAAGCATATGAAATTGGGTGATCGTCTTGTGTGAGAACTGCACCAATAGCAAAGTTGCTGGCGTCTGTAGTTAATTTAAATCTTTTTGTAAAAATTGGATGCCTTAAAATGGGGGGATTTGTAATAATATTTTTTAAATTTTCGAAAGCGGTTATATAACTTGGGTTATTAACGTTAATTTTGGCATATTTTTTCAGATATGCGACCATAGGATAAGCTATTTTAGAATAGTCTTTTATAAATTTTCTATAGAAACCGGTAATGCCTAAGAAAGGTTTTATTTGCTTTTGAGAAATTGGTAACTTTAGTTTTTGGATAACTTCAACTTTATTTGGATTTGGTTTTATTCCTTCAGGAGTTAGTATATGGCCTAGAAAGTCTGTTTCTTTCTTTAAAAAGCTGCACTTTTCTAAACGTATTTTCAATTTTGCTTGTTTCAGTTTTGGAAAAATTTTCCGCATATTATTTATATGTTCTAACAAAGAAGTACTAAAAATCAAAATGTCGTCTAAGTACTATATACAACGCATATCTTGTTTATAAAATCTCGAAGTACTGAGTTCATAAGACGTTGGAATGTCGATGGAGCATTTTTAAGGCTGAATGGCATTCTTAAGAATTCATAATGTCCTAACGGAGTAGAAAACGCTGTTTTCTTTCTATTGTTTTCATCTACCAGTAATTGGTAAAATCCTTTCGCGAGATCGATAGAGGAAAAGTATTGTGCTCTTCCTAGTTTATCCATAATACCATAAATATTAGGTATCGGGAATTTATCGATAATAGTAATTTCGTTTAATCTCCTGTAATCGACGACGATACGCCATTTTTTATTTCCGTCTGCACCACCTTTTTGGGGACTATCTACAAAGGGCTGTTGTAAGCGGAGTTGCTTTCTCTAATTATATTATGTTCTAACATTTCTTTTATTTGTTTTTGTATTTCTAATTCATGAACTTGGGGATACCTATAAATTTTCGAATAAATGGGTCTATCGTTTGTTGTAATAATTTGATGTTTGATTTCATGCGAAAAAGAAAGTTTATCTCCTTCTTTGAAAAATAATTTGTAATAGATCTTTTGTCGAATGGCTTTCATCGATATATAAATGATTCAAGTTTAAGTTTTTCATATCAATTCGTTAATCAAAATCAATTATGTTTCCTAATATATTAATAAATGTGTTTTCTACATCAATTTTAGCTTTAAAAGGAATAAGAAAATTTTGTCCTATAATAGCTTCGTATTTGTTGCTGTTAAAATCAATTACTTTCCATGATAAAGTACCTAAGACGTTAAATTCTTTCGGAAAAGGTGTTACAATTTTATATTTTAATTCATTAATTCCGTTGATAGTTCATTATCATAACGGTTTGGAAAATTTTTCCTTCTGAAATTTTTCGTATAGAGCGTTTGGTTTTATAATGCTAGTTGTTGCTCCTGTGTATATTAGGCATTTAAGTCTGTGATTTCCTATTGTTACTGTTATTATGGGGACTTGAGGGTTTGAGGCGGTGTTAAATTCTTTTTCTTCACCATTGCCAATTTCCATGAAATTTGAATTATTGGACAAACGACTTGTACTTGGATTTTAGTTTGTCTCGGTAAATTTGGTTGTATTTTATTTGTAGAATTGTTATACCCGTAATCGCAATTATTCCGATTGTTGTAATTGTTACGATTGAAATTTCTATTACGAATATAATTGTTATTGTTCCCGCTTTGTTGTCTAATGTCGTTTGTTGGTTTGGTTCGTCTATGGTCTGAAATTTTATTATGTTCATAAGATCTATAATTTTTCTTGAAACCTTCGTAATTTACTTTGTTTTTATCGACATATTTTCGATGGCTATAATCTATAGCTCTTTTGTCCTGAAGCAATTTTAACTTTGAATATTTAACGATAATATCATCTAATGTTTCCGTTTCGGTTATATGTGCCCTTATAGGCCCATTGATTTTCTCTAACATTATATCAACAAGGTCCCTATCTACATTTTCAGGTTTGTAAATGCCCGGTTTTAAAGGGTCAAATATGTATATTTCATTTATGTCTGCCTTACATTTTTCGAAAATTATAAATAATTCATTAGGATTACATATTTTGACCGTCCTACAAAAATTGAATACCTCTGCGTATATCTTCCTTGGACGAGATCCTTGAAGAATTTTGGCCTTAATCGCGTCCCACGATGAGTTGTCCTCCAGCTCTCTTGTTCTTTTTCCAGCTGTGCCCAGTATTTTTTCGTTTGCTATAATGTTGATACAATGTTGGATGAGTTCCTGGTCTGTGCCGCAGAGAGAAATCTTGGTTTCGACCGCTTTGATAAACGCATTTGGATTGTGATGGTTGTCTAGTGGCTTCATTCTCCGGAATTGGTCCATGATGTCCCTTGGTGACATTTGAAATCTGTAGAATTGTGGTTGTTGGTTGAGCATGTTGTTGCATTTCTCGTTGTTGGGTTTGTAGCAAATTCTTCGTGCCTTGCGATAACCCTCTCCAGGTCCCTCTCGATGGTTTGGTTTAGATTCTCCATTGTTGTAGTAGTTGTAAATAAATCGTTTTAGTTGTGGTTTGAAGATGTGGTCCGCGAAGTATTTCTTTTTGGACCAGTTTTGAGAAAGTAAAGACGTATTCTCTCTTTATTTATAAAACTTTTAAACGGTATAGAAACTTTTTTATTTGTATTTTGTTCTTTTTTCTGTGTGCACATTAACTTAGTTAATTGTATGCCGCTGTCCTTATTATTTTCCGCGTAACTGTATGTAGTCTTGCTTTTAGAAATTTTTCTTTACATTCTTTTCTTTTTTATTAATATATTAATATTTTTATTATTAATATATATATTTAATTTTTTTTTGTTTTCAATATTTTTGCTATAACCAGTATAACTTGGCGTGTTTTGCTTTATTTTGATGATTGTATTCCATTGTCTGTATATATTTTTATGTTCTAGAAATGTTTTTTTTTTCTTTTTTTTTGTAATGGTTAAGTTGTTTAATTTTCACAAAAATATTTTAAATTTTTTCTTAATAGTCTTTTCGTTTTCGTTTTATTTCATTTGTTTTATTTATTTTCCCAATATATATATATATATTTTCCGAGGCTGTTGGTGGTTTTTCATTGGGAGTGTTTTTTACGTGGCGGGTCCCAAACCCAGCGCACAAACCTATGCAGGGGATGTTTCGCCTTCTCACTTTAGCTCGCCTTCAAACGGATGTTCTTAGGCTACACAGAGGATACTTGGTCAAAGACCGGAAGTCGTGAGCTGCTTGTGTCATATGTAAAAGAATCGTTTCTGGCCACTCCCAAGTGAATGGCGATCAGAGAAATTTCCTCACTTGCGTGAACTTCTACACATGACTCCATCCTCCAATATTATTTTATAAGGGAACTGTGGGACGGCATTTCAAACTCCTTACGTACAGCTGCAACCGAAACCATTGGTTTTCGGAAAGTGAAAGAGAACAGCTGGTACGACGAGGAGTGCTGTGTCGCAGCGGTGAGAAAACAGGCTGCCTACCTCGCAACGTTACGATCGACCACAACACGTGCGGGATGGGATAGATACCGAGAGTTGAAGAGGGAAGCGAGACGCATTTGTAGACAGAAAAAGAAAGAGGCCGAAATGCGTGAGTACGAAGAGCTTGATAAGCTGGCCGACAGGGGTAATGCTCGAAAATTCTACGAAAAGATGCGGCGGCTTACAGAAGGTTTCCAGACCGGAGCATACTCTTGTAGAACCCCCCAAGGTGATCTAGCCACCGATGCCCAGAGCATACTTAAATTATGGAGGGAACACTTCTACAGCTTGCTGAATGGCAGTGAACGCAGTCGCGGTTAATGCTGGGCCAAACGTATCGTTGCGTTAACAAATTGGCGGAAGCTCGTGCTCCGGGATGACTAATACAGTGAAGAGCGTCGAATATTTTCTTCCTTAGTGCAATGGGAACATATGGACGAATAATATCGGTCGAAACGTCGCAGTATATTGGTTTATTGCAGTCTGAAATGTTGACAGGTCGCAAGTTTAGTGAATCGTGTTGTTCCCTTTGTATTCTTTACTGAAGTTCCTCGTCCTCAGCTTGTGCTTGTGCAAGTTCGTTTGAAGATACTGCCATTGAAATTTTTTCGATGAGAGAAAGATCATCTGCGACGATGTTGTCTTTTCCGACTATATGTTGGATATCGGTTGTAAATTGGCTGATGAAATCTAGGCGGTGGAATTGCCAGGGTGTCGCTCGATCGGGGTCCTGAGAAAAAGCATTTAGCAAAGGTTTGTGATCCGTGAATATCGTGAAATATAACGAAACTTTCGTAAAGCTGCGTAGATAGCGTGAAGTTCACGGTCGTACGGACAGTGTTTTCTAAGAGCAGGTTGAAGCTTTTGGCTGAAGAAGGCAAATGGTTCCCAGTGTTGTCCTCGCCGTTGTTGGAGGACGGCGCCGATAGCATATTCTGAGGCATCAATAAATATTGCCCAAAGGAGCGTTGTAACAGGGTATGCTAATATTGTTGCTTTACGAAGCTCTTCTTTGCATTGAATGAACGCTGCATCTCCTTCTGGTGTCCAGGGAACCGGATGAGAACCTTTTATTGAAGTTCCTTGAATGTACTCGTGCAGGGGCGTCTGTAACTTAGCAGAGTTTTTAAGAAATTGACGATAAAAATTGATCATCCCAAGAAACTCACGCAATTTTCGGATCGTTTTTGGTCGTGGAAAGTTAACTATCGCGTCTACTTTACCAGAAAGAGGTAGGATTCCTTTGGCTGAAATGCGGTGTCCCAAAAAGTCCACTTCGTACTGACTAAAACGGCACTTAGCGGTGTTAATTACGACACCATACTTAGTGAGTGGTTCGATTAGTAAGCGAAGATGACTGCGGTGTCGCGTAACATCCTTGGAAGCGATTAGGATGTCATGAACGGAAATTCAAAAAGACCAAAGGCTGTTATAATAGCAGTTTTGTCGACATCTTCTTTGGAAACAGGTATTTGATTAAAAGCGCATACTAAATCAATTGTTGAAAATACTGTTTTGCCGGTTAGATTGGCAGTAAAGTCTTCGAGAACACGAACAGGATATCGGTCTGGCAATGTACGGGCGTTAAGTCGTCGATAATCTCCACAAGGTCGCCATTCGCCAAACTTCTTTGGAACCAGGTGGAGCGGAGATGACCAGGAGCTCTTCGAACGTTGAGCGATTCCTAGTTGTAACATTTTCTCGAACTCTATCTTGGCAATTTTAAGTTTGTCGGGCAGTACTTTAATTTCCGAAATGATTTTTGATGAAGATAGCTTACATGCGGCTTTTAGTCCAGTTATCGAGTCGATAAGGCAGCTATTCTTGAGGTCGGGTAAGATGCCGAAATAAGCTAAAAAATCTGCGCCAATAATAGGTTTCGTTATGTCCGCCACCACGAAGCGCCATGTAAAATTTCGTCTGAGGCCAAGGTTTAGTGTGAGAGTTACACAACCGTAGGTATTAATCGTAGGCCTATTTGTTCGAACGGCCACGATGCGAGAGATCTAGGAAAAGTGCAGAGAGGCGCCAGTATCCACCAGGAATTGGATTTTGGTTGCGCGATCTGTTATGAAAAGGCGGTTTGATTTGCGTGAGGAGCCGTTAACCACTAACGGTCCGACGGTAGGTTTCCCTGAAATGAGCACGCCGATCGGCAACGTTTTGCTTTATTGTCGAAATTTTGGTGGTACCAGCATGTGTTGTTGTTTAATGCTGGTGAAGATGTGCGCGAACGAAAGCGCTGACGAGAACGGGTACGAGATATGCTCTGCCGCTTAAAACTGAAAGCTAGCTCGTTAATCGAAGCTTCGAGACGGGAAATGCGTGATTCGACTGCTGATGTTGTTGTTGATTCTTGGAGCGAATTAATTTCTGCTGGTAGTGCGATGTCGTGTACTTTGTCTGCCAGAGACGCGAGCTTATCAAGATTCATGTCCGCTTGGGATGCAAGTATAGATTGCGTTGACATCGGAAGTCTGCTTAGCCACTTAGTTCGAAGAATGTTGTCCGGAACGGTGTTGTCGAGGCATCTGAGATGGCGTAGAAATTGCGACGGTTTTCTATCACCCAAGGTCTCTCGATCGAGAAGCTGTTGTAGCCGTACTTCTCGAGAGAGCGTAAGGCGTTCGATCAGTGTCCCTTTTAGGCGAGTGTAGGGCGTTTCTGTGGGAACGTTCAAAAGAAGGTCTTCCACTTCTGCGGCGGCCTTGGCGTCAAGGTGTGAGAAGGCGAAGTGCTATTGCGTAATTTCATCGAAAATTCCGGCCAGATGAAATCGTCCCTCGAGTTGAGCGAACCACAAGGCTGGTCTTTCGGAATTGAAGAGCGGACATCGTATAGAAGCACGTTGAAGTGGCGTTATACTGTCTGCCACTTGCACGTTTATGCTATCTGGCATAGCGATTTAGCGAAAAAAATTATGAGTTGAAAAGTTGTATGTGCTGCTCTCGAGGTTGTACTGATCAGCACTGCGGGAAAACTTCAGTTGCCTTCCAATCGGTATGCGTGGGCAGCCACGTGCACAGATGAGTATAAAAACCAATACACAAAGTGCAGTGTAGTCGAAAAAAAATGTTGGCGTACTCTTAATTAATAAACGTGGTACACTGCCGAAATAGTTAACTAATTTTAAAATTATATTAATGAATCGCGGTATAACTGTCGATCACGTCGGGGTCACCAGCTGTGGTGGTTATTGTGGTGATGCGCACGCGGTGGCTGTCAGCAGGAGAAGAGAACTGCTCGTATGATGCGTAGTCCTATATAGTAATAACCGCGGGCGTCCTCAAGCCTAACGGTTAACTATGTATTCCTTGTTTCGTTTTGTGCCGTATTCTTTTCAGCGTTGCTTGTAAGCCAGGCGCAGCTGACTTGCTGAGATGATGTTGCCATGTTGTAAGCGCCAACTAACGAAAATACCGCAAGACTTTTTTGACCACCCAATATATATATTTTTAGACAACGTGAAAAGAACTTTTTTTTTCGATAAAAAAAAATGATGAAGAATAGGATAGGTAGCACGCTTTACTACTTTATGTTGAAAGTTGGCTTTAGTTTTGTTACCATGTGAAATTTTTTTTTTGTTTAAACTGAGAATTGGTTTTGTTGGTTAGTACAAAACGGTTTTAAGAATGTAGTTGCTTTTTTCGAAACTGTGCTTTATATTATTTATATAGTAGTTTGTATATTTGTCGATACTGTACCTTTTAGATAATTTTGTTTTATATTAAACAGTATTATTTTACTGTTTTTTTCGAAACTGTGCTTTATATATACATATACAACACATATGTATATATGTATTTACCGCAATTTCCGTTGTTACTGTTGCAAGCTGTAAATGTTACCTTTGTCGATACTGTACTTTTTTGTGATACGTGACACTAGCACTTTTTAGCGCGACTGGCATTTTTTTGTAAAAGATCAAAGAAATCGAACAATCGCATTGCCGAAAATATATTTAAAAAGATTCATTGAAAAAAATAATCGAAAGTTTTATGCCGAAAAAAAGGAATCAAGATTAATGTTACAAATAATTAAACGATACATTAATCAGTGAAATTAGTGAGAAATATAGAACAAATAAAAGTGCAAAAAGTTTAAAATGAGTACTAAAATACACATTAAAAAAAAAGGAAAAGAAAAGTGAGGAAATAGTAAAAAATTCAATAAAAATAGAAACAAAAGTGCAAAAAGTTTAAAATAAATACTTAAATATTTTACAAAAAAAAAGAAAGTGCGAAAATAGTACAAACTTTTATAAGAAATGAAAAAAATGTAAAAAGTTTAAAATAAATACTTAAATATACATTTTACAAAAAAGGAAAAGTGCGAAAATAGTACAAAATTCTATAGAAAACGAAAAAATAGTGCAAAAAGTTTAAAATAAATACTGAAATATACAATTTACAAACAAAAAAAGAAAGCGCGAAAAGCGAAAGCTATAGTGAAATATCAATTTTTTTTTTTGGTGAAAATCGAACTCATATTTCCAAAAAAAGCTACAGTGAAAAAAAATTTCAGAAATCAAAAAACTTTTTGGTGAAAATCAAACCCAAAATTATGAAAAATGTTAAGTGAAAATAAAGCGTTAAACAAAAAGAATTAAAATCTTGAAGAAAAAGGGAAGCGAAATAAGTGCTAAAAATTTACAAAAAAATGCCAGTCGCGCTAAAAAGTGCTAGTGTCACGTATCACAAAAAAGTACAGTATCGACAAAGGTAACATTTACAGCTTGCAACAGTAACAACGGAAATTGCGGTAAATACATATATACATATGTGTTGTATATGTATATATAAAGCACAGTTTCGAAAAAAACAGTAAAATAATACTGTTTAATATAAAACAAAATTATCTAAAAGGTACAGTATCGACAAATATACAAACTACTATATAAATAATATAAAGCACAGTTTCGAAAAAAGCAACTACATTCTTAAAACCGTTTTGTACTAACCAACAAAACCAATTCTCAGTTTAAACAAAAAAAAAATTTCACATGGTAACAAAACTAAAGCCAACTTTCAACATAAAGTAGTAAAGCGTGCTACCTATCCTATTCTTCATCATTTTTTTTTATCGAAAAAAAAAGTTCTTTTCACGTTGTCTAAAAATATATATATTGGGTGGTCAAAAAAGTCTTGCGGTATTTTCGTTAGTTGGCGCTTACAACATGGCAACATCATCTCAGCAAGTCAGCTGCGCCTGGCTTACAAGCAACGCTGAAAAGAATACGGCACAAAACGAAACAAGGAATACATAGTTAACCGTTAGGCTTGAGGACGCCCGCGGTTATTACTATATAGGACTACGCATCATACGAGCAGTTCTCTTCTCCTGCTGACAGCCACCGCGTGCGCATCACCACAATAACCACCACAGCTGGTGACCCCGACGTGATCGACAGTTATACCGCGATTCATTAATATAATTTTAAAATTAGTTAACTATTTCGGCAGTGTACCACGTTTATTAATTAAGAGTACGCCAACATTTTTTTTCGACTACACTGCACTTTGTGTATTGGTTTTTATACTCATCTGTGCACGTGGCTGCCCACGCATACCGATTGGAAGGCAACTGAAGTTTTCCCGCAGTGCTGATCAGTACAACCTCGAGAGCAGCACATACAACTTTTCAACTCATAATTTTTTTCGCTAAATCGCTATGCCAGATAGCATAAACGTGCAAGTGGCAGACAGTATAACGCCACTTCAACGTGCTTCTATACGATGTCCGCTCTTCAATTCCGAAAGACCAGCCTTGTGGTTCGCTCAACTCGAGGGACGATTTCATCTGGCCGGAATTTTCGATGAAATTACGCAATAGCACTTCGCCTTCTCACACCTTGACGCCAAGGCCGCCGCAGAAGTGGAAGACCTTCTTTTGAACGTTCCCACAGAAACGCCCTACACTCGCCTAAAAGGGACACTGATCGAACGCCTTACGCTCTCTCGAGAAGTACGGCTACAACAGCTTCTCGATCGAGAGACCTTGGGTGATAGAAAACCGTCGCAATTTCTACGCCATCTCAGAAGCCTCGACAACACCGTTCCGGACAACATTCTTCGAACTAAGTGGCTAAGCAGACTTCCGATGTCAACGCAATCTATACTTGCATCCCAAGCGGACATGAATCTTGATAAGCTCGCGTCTCTGGCAGACAAAGTACACGACATCGCACTACCAGCAGAAATTAATTCGCTCCAAGAATCAACAACAACATCAGCAGTCGAATCACGCATTTCCCGTCTCGAAGCTTCGATTAACGAGCTAGCTTTCAGTTTTAAGCGGCAGAGCATATCTCGTACCCGTTCTCGTCAGCGCTTTCGTTCGCGCACATCTTCACCAGCATTAAACAACAACACATGCTGGTACCACCAAAATTTCGACAATAAAGCAAAACGTTGCCGATCGGCGTGCTCATTTCAGGGAAACCTACCGTCGGACCGTTAGTGGTTAACGGCTCCTCACGCAAATCAAACCGCCTTTTCATAACAGATCGCGCAACCAAAATCCAATTCCTGGTGGATACTGGCGCCTCTCTGCACTTTTCCTAGATCTCTCGCATCGTGGCCGTTCGAACAAATAGGCCTACGATTAATACCTACGGTTGTGTAACTCTCACACTAAACCTTGGCCTCAGACGAAATTTTACATGGCGCTTCGTGGTGGCGGACATAACGAAACCTATTATTGGCGCAGATTTTTTAGCTTATTTCGGCATCTTACCCGACCTCAAGAATAGCTGCCTTATCGACTCGATAACTGGACTAAAACCGCATAACATTCTTTATTAGTTCTCTTCTAATATTAGGATTAACTGTTTTGTCATTCCATATTAGCTTGTTTATATATATTTATGTATATGTATTATATATATATATATTAGGTTGATTCAAAAAAAAAATTTTGTTTTTTTTTTATTGGTACTCGGAAAAATGGGTTCTTAGACACCTCTAAGAAATCCTCTCCAAATATGAGTTTTTAATTGTAACGGGAAGGTCCTCCGCCTAACGGTTTTCTATTTTTTCTTATTATCAGATAGAAAAATTTATATCTCGCTTCCAACTACTTGAAAAAATATCTTGTTAATTAGGTTTTGTAGGAAATTGAATGCTCTAAAATATGGTCTCTTATAATTTTTTCGTAAACCCAACCGTTTAAAAGATATTAACGGTTGAAATTTGACTATTTTTGGAAAATTCTTTATTTCTTATTAATTTTATAACTCAATGAAAAAAAATTATTATGATGAAACACATAGTTTTATAGGAAATTTACTGCTCTATAGAAATGGTCTACCATGATTTTTCGATTAAGTTAAGCGTTTACGAGATATTCATCGTCAAACATCAATGCATATTAGGGTGGATCAAAAAAAAATTGTTTTTTTTCGTTTGGTTCTGTGAAAAATAGGTTCCTAGAACCTATTCATAATAATTTTTTTTCATTGAGTTATAAAATTAATAAGAAATAAAAAAATTTTCCAAAAATAGTCAAATTTCAACCGTTAATATCTTTTAAACGGTTGGGTTTACGAAAAAATCATAAGAGACCATATTTTAGAGCATTCAATTTCCTACAAAACATAATTAACAAGATATTTTTTCAAGTAGTTGGAAGCGAGATATAAATTTTTCTATCTGATAATAAGAAAAAATAGAAAACCGTTAGGCGGAGGACCTTCCCGTTACAATTAAAAACTCATATTTGGAGAGGATTTCTTAGAGGTGTCTAGGAACCCATTTTTCCGAGTACCAATAAAAAAAAAACAAAAAAAAATTTTTTTTGGATCACCCTAATATATATGTACACATATACATATATTTATGTTTTTAGTTGAGTTGGCGTTAGCATACCCGAAATACGCTCACTCTCTTATTCCACAACTAAGCCTAATGAGGAACCCAATTCTATGTTAGTACGACGTTAAGAATTTACTATATACATACATATACATATATTATTACGGGATGTTTAGATAATAGGAATGTAACTCGCACGACACTGTTGACAGACATAACTTCCAAGTTGTAGATAATTTCGTTTATCTTCGAACCGGCATCAACATCAAAAACAACGTCAACCCCGAAATCCAGCGCAGAATAACTCTTGTCAACAAGTGATACCTCGGACTAAGTAGGCAATTGAGAAGTAAAATTCTCTCTCGAGGAACAAAAACCAAACTCTATAAGTCACTCATTATTGCCGTCCTGCTATATGGGGTAGAGGCATGGACGATGACAACATCTGATGAGTCGACATGCGGGTTTTCGAGAGAAAGATTCTGAGAAAGATATATGGTCCGTTGCGCGTTGGCAAAGGCGAATATCGCGTTCGATGGAACGATTAGCTGTATGAGATATACAACGACATTGGCATAGTTCAGCGAAGTAAAAGGAAGCGTGGACGAAAACACTCCAGCTCTGAAAGTATTCGAGGCAGCACGTGCCGGGGGAACAAGAGAAAGAAGAAAACCACCACTCCGTCTGAAGGACTAGATGAGGAAGGACTTGGCTTCGTTTGGAATCTCCAATTGGTACCATCTTGCAAAAAGAAGAAACGACTGGCGCGCTGTTGATAATAAGCTATAACCGCATAAGCGGTTTCGGTTTGAAACTTTTTTAAGTTGAGGATTATGCTGTCAAGTGTTACGTTGTTATGTCATTCATCCTGTCATTTCATTTCGGACGTGTTTTGATTAGAAGCAAATAGTCAGCGATAATAATTGCCTTGTGTTTATATTTTTAAACATATTGTTGAGTGCATTCATACAAACGAATTATTGAAATCTATACTATAGTATTGGAGGATGGATGTCATGTGTAGAAGTTCACGCAAGTGAGGAAAGTTCTCTGATCGCCATTCACTTGGGAGTGGCCAGAAACGATTCTTTTACATATGACTCAAGCAGCTCACGACTTCCGATCTTTGACCAAGTATCCTCTGGGTAGCCTAAGAACATCCGTTTGAAGGCGAGCTAAAGTGAGAAGGCGAAATATCCCATACTTGGGGTTCTGCGCAGGGTTTGGGACCCGCCACGTAAAAAAACACCCCCAATGAAAATCAACTATAAGCCTCGGATGAGAGACCCCCCTTTTGATGACGACCATGGCACACGAAATAAGGACTACGAACTAAGGGCATGCACCTGGAATGTCCGGTCCCTTAATTGGGAAGGTGCCGCTGCCCAGCTGGTTGATGTCCTCGTGAAAATAAAGGCTGACATCACCGTCGTCCAAGAAATGCGATGGACGGGACAAGGACAGAGACTAGTAGGTCCTTGTGACATCTACTACAGTGGCCATATAAAGGAGCGCAAGTTTGGTGTCGGATTCGTGGTGGGAGAGAGACTCCGTCGCCGAGTACTATCATTCACTCCGGTGAATGAACGTCTAGCCACAATCCGCATCAAAGCGAGGTTCTTCAACATATCGCTGATTTGCGCCCGCGCCCCGACGGAAGAGAAGGACGATGTGACCAAAAATGCCTTTTATGAGTGTTTGGAGCGCACTTATGAGAGATGCCCCCGCCACGATGTCAAAATCGTGCTTGGCGACTTCAACGTCAGGGTGGGCAAAGAAGGTATCTTTGGCACTACGGTCGGTAAATTCAGCCTCCACGAGGAAACATCCCCAAATGGGTTGAGGCTGAGCGACTTCGCCGGGCCCGAAATATGGTTATCTGTAGTACTAGATTCCAGCATAAGAAGATACATCAAGCTACCTGGCTTTCTCCGGATCGAAAAACCTCCAACCAGATCGATCATGTTGTGATAGACGGAAGACACGTCTCCAGTGTTTTAGATGTGCGTGCGCTCCGAGGTCCTAACATCGACTCGGACCACTATATTGTTGCAGCCAAAATTCGCACCCGCCTCTGTGCAGCAAAAAACGCACGCCAACAAACACAAGGAAGGTTCGACGTCGAGAAGCTGCAATCACAACAGACAGCCGAACGATTTTCTACTCGGCCTGCACTCCTGCTCTCTGAGAGCACTCGTCAACAACTCAGTATAAGGGAACTGGGGAACGGCATTTCAAACTCCTTACGTACAGCTGCAACCGAAACCATTGGTTTTCGGAAAGTGCAAAAAAACAGCTGGTACGACGAGGAGTGCCGTGTCGCAGCGGAGAGAAAACAGGCTGCCTACCTCGCAATGTCACAATCGACCACAACACGTACGGGATGGGATAGACACCGTGATTTAAAGAGGGAAGCGAAAGGCATTTGCAGACAAAAAAAGAGAGAGACCGAAATGGGAGTACAAAGAGCTTGACAAGCTGGCCGACAAGGTTAATGCTCGAAAATTCTACGAAAAGATGCGGCGACTTACAGAAGGTTTCAAGACCGGAGCATACTCTTGTAGAACCCACCGATGCCCAGAGCATACCTAAATTATGGAGGGAACACTTCTCCAGCCTGCTGAATGGCAGTGTACGCACAACACCAGGAGAAGGCGAACCCGATTCCCCAATCGATGACGATGGAGCAGGCGTTCCATTGCCCGACCATGAAGAAGTTCGAATAGCAATTGCCCGACTGAAAAACAACAAAGCGACAGGGGCCGATGGATTGCCGGCCCAGCTATTCAAATACGGCGGCGAAGAGCTGATAAGGTGCATGCATCAGCTTCTTTGCAAAATATGGTCGGACGAAAGTATGCCCAACGATTGGAATTTAAGTGTGCTATGCCCAATCCATAAAAAAGGAGACCCCACAATCTGCGCCAACTACCGTGGGATTAGCCTCCTCAACATCGCATATAAGGTTCTGTCGAACGTATTGTGTGAAAGATTAAAGCCCACCGTTAACAAGCTGATTGGACCTTATCAGTGTGGCTTCAGACCTGGTAAATCAACAAGTGACCAGATATTCACCATGCGCCAAATCTTGGAAAAAACCCGTGAAAGGAGAATCGACGCTCACCACCTATTCGTCGATTTCAAAGCTGCTTTCGACAGCACGAAAAGGAGCTGCCTTTATGCCGCGATGTCTGAATTTGGTATCCCCGCAAAATTAATACGGCTGTGTAAACTGACGTTGAGCAACACGAAAAGCTCCGTCAGGATCGGGAAGGACCTCTCCGAGCCGTTCGATACCAAACGAGGTTTCAGACAATCTTCAATCTGCTGCTGGAGAAAATTATTCGAGCTGCAGAACTTAATTCAGCAGGTACAATCTTTTATAAGAGTGTACAGCTGCTGGCGTATGCCGATGATATTGATATCATCGGTCTCAACACCCGCGCCGTTAGTTCTGCTTTCTCCAGACTGAACAAGGAAGCAACGCAAATGGGTCTGGCAGTGAACGAGGGCAAGACGAAATATCTCCTGTCATCAAACAAACAGTCGTCGCACTCGCGACTTGGCTCCCACTTCACTGTTGACAGTCATAACTTTGAAGTTGTAGATAATTTCGTCTATTTAGGAACCAGTATTAACACCACCAACAATGTCAGCCTGGAAATCCAACGCAGGATTACTCTTGCCAACAGGTGCTACTTCGGACTGAGTAGGTAATTGAAAAGTAAAGTCCTCTCTCGACGAACAAAAACCAAACTCTATAACTCGCTCATAATTCCCGTCCTGCTATATGGTGCAGAGGATTGGACGATGACAACAACCGATGAGTCGACGTTGCGAGTTTTCGAGAGAAAAGTTCTGCGAAAGATTTATAGGCTTTTGCGCGTTGGCAACGGCGAATATCGCATTCGATGGAACGATGAGCTGTACGAGATATACGACGACATTGACATAGTTCAGCGAATTAAAAGACAGCGGCTACGCTGGCTAGGTCATGTTGTCCGGATGGATGAAAACACTCCGGCTCTGAAAGTATTCGACGCAGTGCCCGCCGCGGGAAGCAGAGGAAGAGGAAGACCTCCACTCCGTTGGAAGGACCAAGTGGAGAAAGACCTGGCTTCGCTTGGAATATCCAATTGGCGCCACGTAGCGAAGAGAAGAAATGATTGGCGCGCTATTGTTGACTCGGCTATAATCGCGTAAGCGGTGTCTACGCCAGTAAAGAAGAAAGATACTATAGTATTTGTAAAAGCATTTTTTGTGCATACGGATGATTTATTCTTTTGTAACAGATGCAACTTGCTTTTAGTTTGATTTATTCTATTTTAAATGATGGAAAAATGCCAGGAGGGAGTCATGTGTAAAAGTTCATGCAAGTGAAGCAAGTTTTCCGATTGCCACTCACTAGGGAGTGGTTAGGAACCATCCCTAAAGAAAGCGATCCATCCATCCACAGGGTTGTGCGCTGGGCTTGGGACCCCCGACGTAAAAAACGCTAAAAAGGTTGACATCGTAGCCGTCCAAGGAATACGATAAATATAATTCAAATTAATTGTTTTCGGATCGGTAAGCCGCCAACCAGGTCGATCGTGATGGACGGAAGATACGCCTCCAGTCTTTTAGACGTGCGTACGCTCCGAAGTCCTAACATCGACTCGGACCAGTATCTTGTTGCTGCCAAGATACGCACCCGCTTTTGTGAAGTAAAAACGACACATCAAGAGTCACAAGGAAGGTTCGATGTCGAAAAGCTGCAATCACAACAGACAGCCGAACGATTTTCTGCTCGGCTTGTATTCCTTCTTTCTGAGAGCACTCTTCAGCAACTCGGTATAAGGGAACTGTGGAACGGCATTTCAAGCTCCTTATGTATGTACACCTGCAACCGAAACCATTGGTTTTCAGAAAAAGCAAAAGAACAGTTGGTACGATAAGGAGTGCTAACCTCGCAACGTTACAATCGACCAAAACACGTGCGGCATCGGATAGGTACCGGGAGTCTTTTTTTATTGTAACATATGAAAGTGATGGTTTTACATTTCATTGAAATTGCAAATATTGATAAATGTAAACTAATAAGCAATATTTTTCTCAATTTATGAGGTAAAACAATAAAAGCTGGAATGACAAGCTTTTTTCTTTTTTAAACTAAACTTAATTCCTAACTAAGTATGATGATATTTGTTATTTTCTTAGATTCTTAAGAAATCTTTCAGTCAGCCGCAGACTTTTTCTAGTTTCTCCTAGTTATCTTTTTGCATGTTTCGATGCCGTTTCGCGAATAATTTTTAATTGAAGGTCACGATGTATATCCGAATTGCATATGTACCACGGGGCATTTGCAATTTTCGCAAAACTTTGTTTTGGAATCTTTGCACCGCTTCGATGTACAACGGTACAGTGCATCACCATAGTTGAATTCCGTATGTCCAAATAGGTTTCAAAGTTTGATTGTAGACTATGATTTTATTTGATGTTGTTAGGTGATTTCTTGCCGATCAACCAGTTTATTTTGTGGTTTTTTAGTTTTAGTTCTGGACCTTTTTTTTCTATATGCTCCTTCCAATTCAATTTTGCATCCAACGTCAAACCAAGATATTTCACCGAGTTGAAGTACGGGATTACTTCATTTTCAATATATAGTGAAGTTATCATTTCTGTATCCATTCTACAATTTGATGGGCAACAGTGAGATAACGTAATGCCGATAATCAAAATCTCGAAATTTAGAATCCCGCAGTCAAAATACCGACAAATCAAAACACCGACAAATCAAAACATCGATAAATCGAGATACCGACAAATCAAGAAAAGGTGGCGTTGTTCGTCCGAGGCCCTGGGGCCAGGATCATAACCCTTAGTCAGCAGAACTATCTTTCTGTGCTTCGATAGAAATAAGGGCAGACGAGATAAAATATTTTTCACATTTCGTCATTTTGTTTTGTTGGTATTTTGTTTTTCCCTGGTTCTGATTTGTCGCTGTTTTGATTTGTGGGTACTTTGATTTAGCTGCACATTTAAATTTTGTCGGTATTTTGGTGTGTCGGCATTTTGAATTTCGGTATTTTAAGTGTGTCCCAATTCAGATATCTTCCATGACAGTGGGACGTATCTGAGATTTAAGCAAGCGTTTATCATCCTCGTAAGCTTTGCTATTGCTTTTCGCATTCGATTTTTTAGTACATCAGCAGTCTTCAAATCGAGGCCGGGAACCTTTTTTGATTTACTTTTAATGATATTTCCCACTTCTTTATTTGTTGTTGGTTGGATTTCACCCACGAATTGCGATTCTTCCACCTTCGGTAAAGTACCATGGAACGCAAAAGGACCAAGTTTTTGTTAGTTTCAGATAAACTAAGATAGATAAGAAAAGCAGTATTAGAGAGATAAGATGGTATGCCGATCTCTTTTATATGTATTGGATTAGATTTACTGGCGACTGGTTCGAATTTAAGTCCAATCCATTTTCCATGGTAATTAATGTCTTATATATTTGTCGAGTGATGAAAAAGTTGTGTCGGTAGGCCATAAAGTCGCATCCAGTAGCCATAGCAGTTTTAAACAGCTCTCTCCCCTCCGGTGTCGTAACTCTTGAAAACCATTGAAAGAGTTTTGCGTTAAATTCCCCACCCATGATGAATTTTCGATGTGGTTTTTGGTTCTTTGGTCCATTTTAATATTGTGTCTAAGTGGGCTATATATTGCGGTAATAGCTTCAACTGATATGGTCGTGGTTTGGAATTCTGGGACACTTATAACGGGTGATTTTTTTGAGGTTAGGATTTTCATGCATTAGTATTTGACAGATCACGTGGGATTTCAGACATGGTGTCAAAGAGAAAGATGCTCAGTATGCTTTGACAGTTCATCATGAATAGACTTACTAACGAGCAACGCTTGCAAATCATTGAATTTTATTACCAAAATCAGTGTTCGGTTCGAAATGTGTTTATCGACAAATTTTGTTCAGCGATGAGGCTCATTTCTGGTTGAATGGCTACGTAAATAAGCAAAATTGCCGCATTTGGGGTGAAGAGCAACCAGAAGCCGTTCAAGAACTGCCCATGCATCCCGAAAAATGCACTGTTTGGTGTGGTTTGTACGCTGGTGGAATCATTGGACCGTATTTTTTCAAAGATGCTGTTGGACGCAACGTTACGGTGAATGGCGATCGCTATCGTTCGATGCTAACAAACTTTTTGTTGCCAAAAATGGAAGAACTGAACTTGGTTGACATGTGGTTTCAACAAGATGGCGCTACATGCCACACAGCTCGCGATTCTATGGCCATTTTGAGGGAAAACTTCGGACAACAATTCATCTCAAGAAATGGACCCGTAAGTTGGCCACCAAGATCATGCGATTTAACGCCTTTAGACTATTTTTTGTGGGGCTACGTCAAGTCTAAAGTCTACAGAAATAAGCCAGCAACTATTCCAGCTTTGGAAGACAACATTTCCGAAGAAATTCGGGCTATTCCGGCCGAAATGCTCGAAAAAGTTGCCCAAAATTGGACTTTCCGAATGGACCACCTAAGACGCAGCCGCGGTCAACATTTAAATGAAATTATCTTCAAAAAGTAAATGTCATGAACCAATCTAACGTTTCAAATAAAGAACCGATGAGATTTTTATGCGTTTTTTTTTTAAAAAAAGTTATCAAGCTCTTAAAAAATCAAAAATATAGTATATTAATTTCTTCTTAATAGGGAATATTATATCTAATAATTATGGCACTCCCCGAACTTGCATTGTTATTAGGGTGGTTCGAGCAACACGTCTTGTAGTTTTTGAATTTGTGCAAGCCATTTATATTCCAGGTCATAACTTTTATCGGTTTCATTTTTGCAACTTACTTTCGCTAAGTCATTCGTGGGTAAGTTTATTCTGATTTTCTAGCTTATTAAGCTTGTCGAGAATTAACGAGAAATTATTTGTAATATCACGAATTGGTTTAGTTTGCAGACATATGTGGTTGAGCTTGAGGGTTTTCCAGATTGATGACTTACATTAGTAACTTACTTCTGAGGAGCAGCAGAAGCGGTTGAACTTAAGCGTGTTGGGTGTTGGTTATGCGCTTTATTTTTCTCGGTCTCGTTTTTAATTTTTCACATCTCCTATTGTTCGCAGGATGACTCTGATTACAGTTACAGTATTTTCGCGATAGTTCGGTAGATTAGAGTCAGCTTAGAGTTGTGTCCCACGTCACGTTAGATAATTTCGTCTATCTTGAAACCAGCATCAACACCGATAACAACGTCAGCCTCGAAATCTAATGCAGAATAACTCAGTAGGTGATACTTCGGACTGAGTAGGCAATTGAAAAGTAAAGCTCTCTCTCGTCGCGTTAAATTCCTTTTTAATAATCATCTTGCTATTGTATTTTTAATAGTATGTTCAAATATTAGTATGGTAACACTAATTATTTGACATTCTGCGACACTTTCGTTATTGTTAAGTAAAGAGATTTAAACATTAAGTTAAATATTGAATTAAAAAAGTCAGCCGAAAACTCGACAAGTTTCCTATTAGGCATATAAGGAATAAAAGAATTATTGATCTTACTAAAAAAAAAAAATTCTCTACGAGTTTCTATAATATTTCTCACAGATTGGCGGAATTTTTAATGAAAAGTTCGCAATATTCATATATACATATATTTTTTTGCAATATTTCTTTATTTATTGCAACAGGTTTTTGTTTTAAAAGCCAAAAATTAGTTATAAAATCTTAAATCTATTTTAAACTAGACGAGCTCAAGCAAGTAATAGAGCTGTTATATACGCTGCTCTTTAATATGCAGGCACATTTCGTCTATTAAGGCGTGTTTGATCGGAGAAATGTACTAAAGCATCAGCAAATGGGTTTGGGTGATCTCTGAGTTTAGATCTATATTTCAAAATGCTGTTATCTACTTCTTTTTTTACGAAAGGAATACCAAGACCTTTATGTATATTTTCATTATGCATGTACCATTGCGAACAAGTGATTGTTCGATTGGAGTCTGTGTATTATAGTTGCACAGGTTGTAGCCCACTGGTGAAAGCCATACGTAAGTATATCCAAATCGCTTTTATGACCGCATTGTATAAAAGCACCTTGTTGTCTATGCTAAGTTTAGAGTGTTTATTTAAAAGCCAATTTAAATTCGCAGCTCTTATTTCATACAAGTTAGGTAGGTAGGTAGGCCCTGTTGTCTATCGGGCTCAATTAGCACTTGAAGTGACATTTTAATACACTATTCGTAGAACCTCCTGTATCTGCTATTACGTTTCACCTTCTCTTTCAAACAATTTTGATGTTTCGATGAAACTCCATTCAAGGTCTGGTGTGTGATGGATTCCAAGTGTTTTGTGTCGGATCTGTGCAAGAGCTGGGCATTCAAGGTGGAAAATTGTTTCGTTGTTCCCTGCTACTCCACAGCCTCGGCAGATGTCGTAGTAGCGCATACCCATTTTGGACGCATGTCGCCAAATGGCCAGTGCCGCTGTTGGTGTAGCTGTTACTCTGTAGATACTTGACCTATTTAATAAGTCGTTGGTTCTTTTCCTGTCATATGTTGGCCATAATTTTTTATTTATGATGCATTTTGTAATGTTTTTATTCCTGTTATTTACAACTAGTTGAAATTGTCTATTGATCTCTCTTTTTATCGATCCTAGCGGGCTTAGTATTAGCTCCGCCTCGTGTTCGTTGAGGAAAGCTCCTGCCTTTGCCAACTCGTCTGCTTTTTCGTTACCGAAAATGTTCCTGTGCCAGGAACCCAGATCAAGTCTAGTCGGAGCTTCTCTTATTGAGCTTAGTGCTTTCTTACAGTTGTGAACTATATTGGAATTTGTTATGGGTGAAGACAAGGTCTAGATGGTATCCTCACCTGGAAGTGTCTATTGAAATCCAGCTATGGGAGAATGTAGTCTGATTTATTAATGGTGAGCTTGTTTAGGATTACACTATGTCCGTAGTTCTGCTGATTCCAACCACCCAATTCTTTTACTCTTATCGCCGCAAAAGCTGCTGTGTTGTGAATAAAAATGTCCATGGGTAGTTGATGCACATTGAGCGCATCAGTCGGACATGACCTGATTGCACCAGTAACACCATCGAATGCTGCTCTTTGTATTCCATTTAAATTATTTTCTAGTGTTGTATTGTTGGTTTAGCGCTGGCCACTATACCAGAGCTCCATATGTAAGTATAAGTCTTATGACAGCCGTATACATCCACATAATTATACTAGGTTTGAGGCCCCAATTCTTGTTGACGATTCTCTTACAAGTATAGTAGGGCATGTATTCTTTATTTATTCTTTTTTCTATATTTATTTTCGAGGACAGTTTGGTGTCAATCTCCACCCCCAAGTATTTAGCTGTGTGGGATAGAGTGAGTGTTGCATCGTTTAGTACCGGAAGTTGAAACCGAGGGATTTTGACTCTGTTTGTGAATAGCTTCAATTCTGTTTTGTTCTGGTTAACTCCTAGTCCATTGTTCTTAGCCCATAGGTTTAACCTTCGAAGTGCCTTTCCATAATCAATTACACTTGTCACCTCGTGAAGGGCAGTTTCAGTTGATCGGCCCTTTTATACGCATGTTGGGACTTCGATAACTTATCCGCCATTATTGTTCTTACATGTAAGTCTGTTAGGATTTCTAGTACCTTCTGCATGAAAGAGGTAAAGCTTATAGGTCTAAAATTCTTGGCATTCTCGTGTGTTCTTCTACCTGGTTTTGGAAGGAACACAACTTTAATTCTTTTTCAACTTCTTGGGATGTAAGAAAGTTGAATGCTAGGTTTGCATATATTTTCAAGCCTTTGAACCATTGATTCTACCAGTTTTTGCCGCATTATGGACATAATGCCGTCGGAACCTGTCGCTTTAAATGGTGCAAAACTATTTATGGCGTATTTGATTTTGCTTTTGTCTACTATTTGGCTTTGATAATCAGCTGCATTCAACGGTGGTTCTAGTTGAACCCTCGTTAAAGATGCTTGCTGACTCCCGGAGAAGTGCGTTGTAATTAGTACCTGCAGAGACTCTTTTGTCGAGGAGGCCCAATCACTTCCCTCCGTCCTAATGTTGGCAGTATTAATATGATCTTTGGATAGCATTTTGCTCAGCCTTGCGGTTTCTCTGCAACTTTCTATCGATGTGCAGAAAGATCGCCATGAGTCGTTTTTTGCTTTCCTGACTGCTTTTTTTTATCTTTTCATAATATCTTTATATAGCTGCCAGATTTTAGTTACAAAACTCTCATTGAAGGATTCCCATAGCTGTGTTCTCAAATTCTTGAATTCACTGTTCTACCAAGGAAGAGACTTTCTCTTTTTCAGAACTGTTAGCGGTGTGGATTTATTGAAAGTTGTGGTTAAGATATTTTCCAACTTCTTTACTTCTGAATTTAGTTCCTGAGGATTACTAATACTCTTACTGTAATTCTCGCGGATTCTGAAGAGTATCCAGGAGTGATCCGACATGTAAGGCTCATCGGATATCCTCCAGTTATCAACAACGAGACTGTCTGTGTCTGTTGATAGCGTGAGGTCCAGCACTTCCTGCCGCCCCGGAAACCTATCAGAGCTTGGGAAAATAAAGGTTGGCTTATCGCCCTTGTTGCATACACTTAGATTACTAGTGGGAATATACTGCAAAAGTGACTAATCTCTGGTGTTTATACTGGCGCTACCCCATACAGTATGCCTTGCGTTTGCATCACACCCTATTAGGACATCTTTCTTCCTGTTGTCCTCTACTAGTCTGGTGAGCGGGGCCGGTGGTATGTCTTCGTCATGGGCCAAGTAGGCCCAAGTAAGAATGCATGCCCTTTTTTTATTTCCGCTAAACCTAACCTACTCCAAGCTCAAGACTCTACCACGGATCCACTGGCTAAGTATTACTTCGTGGGAGGGACAAGAAATTTAAGTCTCCTCTATTGCGCGGACTGACAGACGCCTAGTCTGTTGAAAAAAATTGCAGTTTGGTCATTATGAATGCTGACGCTTCGCTGACAGCTTTCCATTTATCAGTCGACTGACACATGAGTGTCGTTAAGTTATCGAGCGTAAAACTACCACCGAGTGTAGTTTTTAGCTTTTCCCTTGCATTCGAAAATCGAGGGCAATAAAATAATACATGTTCAGAGTCTTCTATATACTCTGTACATCCATGTCCACTAAGGGAGCGTTCAAGTATTACGTAACGCAATTTTTGAAGATTTTTGACCCCCCCTCTTCCCTCGTAATGGACCGTAACGTTTTTCTGTACCCTCCTCCCCCCCTTTAAACGTTACGTGACAATCAATTTTTATAATTTGCCCTAAAGTCGCAAAATTGTATAGTTTTTATTTCTGGTTTTAATTTAATTTCCTTTGCGGTCTATTAAAAACAGTTCGATTGCTCCTCTGTCCACGGGCTTGCTAGCCACTCAGATTCTTTCATCACATCATCTAGAGTGCAGACAAGGACGGTTCTAGAATTGTTAAGCCAATTGCATCAACTTCGTCTTCATCGAGTCAGTCAGCATCTTCAGACGATGTTTCATAACCACGCACAATGCAGATAAGCTCATTTGAACTTCTGGCAGCAAGGCGCTGCGGCCGTACTCTAGTTTCACAATTGTCTTCGACAGTCTTGCCATGCACGTAACGAAAGTGCATTTGAACACTATTGTGAGATGTGAAATAGATCTCACAGGTTGGACATACATACTTTTTTCTTTATGTCGGATTGTACAGATGGACAAAAGAAGTCGAAAGACATCTGCTTAAACCCTTCTAGAGGAGGTGACACATCAAAGGACAACTTCACAAGAAGTGGTGAAAACTTGGATGTTCCGTTGTCTAGCAAACTGGGTACTACGAGCTTGCTTGGGGTTTGAAGTATTAGGCAAGTTGCCGGCATGAAAGTATCCGCAAACACAGATTTTAATGCACTTCTCGGTGGCGAACAGCAGGATTCATCCGCGCATTTTATGACCTGTAAGAAATATTGCGATTCACGAAGGTAAACGCTATACCACGCCAATTTTCACTTCTCTCCACACTTCTGCAAGTGTTCTCCAGCGTGCAGAAAATTGCGTTCTTCCAAATCAACATCCGTAGTAACTCCTTTGTTGTCGAGATGAGAACCAAAATGTTCATGAGGCAGAATGACGCCTGCCAGTCGTTTGCTGAGGGGAGCCATGCGCCCAAGTTGTATTTTTTAAAGTGTTCAATCGCAAAGTTTTTGACTTTGCGATAACGCGGGTTTTCGTCCGGTCCAGCATCTACAAAGATGATGATCACTGCCTTCACGGTGTTCGATTCTGTCATCATTAAGGGTTTGAATGAAGGTTTTGATAAAAGTGATTCGCAATCATAAGCATGGGTGTTCGCTGTGGAGGATGCATGTTTCCCGCTTCTTATGGATATGTATGTCGGCCCGCTGTACCCAACAGCTTCTTCCTTACCGAAATTGTTAGGTTCCATGTTGACGCCAGCATATACAGAAGGAATAAGTTTGTGCCGCTCTGCTACGACCCAATCATGATCAGGTAAAAGTATTCTGTATTCCATATGCATTAAAAGAGGGCTCTGACTTTTCACTGCCGGTAAACCTATTGGTACACGTCCCTTATCGCCTTGTGAGAGAACGAGTACTTGCTGCGGCCCCAGAAGCGACGCGAGAGATTCCAATGACCTGATTGTAGCAGTCCAAATTCCCCGTCCTCTTGCTTTTTGTGCATCTCGGTCTGTAGTCTTGCTAACTTTACGGGTACGGTACGTACGTGCCAACTAAAGGGTGCTGTCCAGAGCCAGTTCAAGGTTGTGCTGCAGGAGGATTGTTGCTCTGACGTTCAGTTTTCTCCAGTTTTTCTTTGGCTCGAAATTCTTTTGCACGCTTAACAGAGACTCTTTTTTTTCTTTAAAAATTTTTCTTCTTCTTTCAACTCTTTGCATAGCTTTCTTATTTCGTCGTGGACATCATATTTGGCTATTCCAGTGTCCGTTGCTTCAGTAAGAACATTTATTCTCTGTTGCAGTAGACTAATTTTTTTCATTAGAGTATCTTGAGCCGGCTTGCTTGTAACATTTTTAGTGAAGCCCGAATCAATTAAATTCGAGTGTGGTTCCATAGACGGTGTCTGCACAATTTCCTCATCAGTATTCTGACTTTGTTCATCGTGGGTATCGCTCATCTTTCATTTAACGGCAGTGCTTTTATGTCCAGTGACTGCCGCAATCGATTCCATATGAGATGAACAAATGGATGAAGCTTCAACATCCGAATTTTATAGAAATCAAGAGTTTGCTTGATGCTTTCATAGGTAGCTAAAAATAAATAATACTTATGAACTTATGACCAGTTTTTGAAAAATAAAGATTTGTATTACATATTATAAGACTTGTCATAATTACGTTTTAGAAGTAAACTTGCCTGTGTAAAATAACTAAGCATTCTTGCTTTCTTCTTCGTGGCCTTCACCTTCAACTGTCGTATAACATCATTTATATGTTCTATAAACTTTTCTTTATTTTTTAGTTTTTCTTTAGCCATTTTCCAAATATCGTTGGCATTTTTTTGACACAGTTGCGCTGGAAAGTTAGCATGAGAGCCTTTATAAGCCAAGAACAGCTGATGATACAAAACTCCCTCTTTTGAAGACATTACAGTATTCGAACATTATGAATTCACTTTAATAACACCGACTACAGCAATGAGCTTCTGCATAAACACTAACGAATACTGACAACAAAAACCACATTAAATGGCGTACAATACAATCTAGGGATTCCCCTTGAAAGATAAACGAAAAGGTTTGCGAACTTGCGAGAACAAAAATGACGACCAGACTAATATAATCGGGGGATTCCACGTGAAACATAAACGAAAAGGGTTGCCATCTTGTCAGTTTTAATTCGCTCTTTTATTATTTAACAAAAGAAACAATGTTACGTAACGTGTTGTAAGAAAGACCCCCTCCCGGCCCTGTAACGCATCGTAACGTCTTACGAGACCCCCTCCCCCCAAATTGCGTTACGTAATACTTGAACGCTCCCTAAGTATTTGGGTCAGATGGAAATCTAGGTCTGTCTATCCACGAGTCGATGTCCGGTATAAGTCGATGTGTCCAGCGCTCTTTGGATGAGGAATTCCACCGCTCCTGCCACATTTTAGTGCTCTTGTTTCCCTCTTCTGTCCTTGCCGATACTGATTTAGGCGTTGATAACTGATATAAACGCTCGAGTTCATCTCCCTGGGTGTCAATGGGCGCCATGCTTGCTAATACTTCAGCAGCGTTAGTTGATATAGTCCGGAAAGCACTTATTACTCGAATTGCAGAAAGCCTATGCACTGCTATTATTTGTTTAGCATACGCTTTTATATCCATTGTCTGTATCCATACTAGTGCCGCACTTTAAATTTTAATTTGGGATCCTATATTACTCCCGGATACTTTAGTTGCGGCTGTGAAGTAATCTTGCACTCCTCTATGGCTATAGCTCTATTTGTTCTTCTATCTTCCTAGTGCTTATCAGTTTCAGACTCACAGAAAAGAACCATTGGCGTAGACCATTTAAGAACTCATTACATTTACTTCTCAGGTCGGCTAATTGTTTAGCCTCTGCTACCACCATGAGATCATCCGCATAAGCTACTAGTTTCACGTCTGCTGGTTGCGGTCTTCTTAGTACCCCGTCGTACATAAGGTTCCATAATGTTGGGCCTAACACCGAGGATTGGGTACTCCACTCGAGATAGAGTAGCTCTTGGTGCCTTCGTCCGTGTCAAAAATCAGCCTTCTGTTTTTAAAATAACTCGTTATTATGTTTATGAGGTACTCAGGGGCTCTTATTTCATCCAGGACTTTGATTATGTCTGCCCATTTTGCGGAGTTGAACGCATTCTTCACATCCAGGGTAATCAGCGCGCAGTACTTTTTTGTGCCACCTTTCCATCTTTTGCCACTTATTGCACATTTCGCAGTATCAACGACTTCTCGTAGTGCGTCAGTAGTGGATCTCAGTTTTATAAAGCCGTATTGTGTTTCTGATAATCCGTCGGCTTACTGGATTGCTAAGTCCAAGCGGTTTCTTATTATATTCTTTACCCATTGTGTCGAGCATACACAGAGGTCGGTACGATAAAGGTTCTTCAGGTGGTTTCTTTGGGAGCAGAGCCAAACGCTGAGGAGTCGGGGAATACCTCTTTCTTTATACAAGCGTTATACATTTAAGCGAATACTCGAGGTTTTGAGCGTATGGCTTCCTTCAGAGCTCTGTTTGGTATGCCATCCAATCCAGGCGCTTTGGTGTTTTTGATTTTCTTTGCTATTGCCAATAGTTCGTCTACCGTGACTAACGACGGTGACTCTGCAGCTTCGTTTCGTCGTTTGGCATAGGAAATCCGGTTGTGCTTCGGGAATAATGTTTCGACGACTTTTCCCAGAAAAGAGGCATCTTTAGGTTGCTGCTGCTTGTCGACATACAGATTTTGTAAATAGTATCCCAAGGGTCAATGTTTGCTTCCTCACAGATATGATTTTTTGATTCGGGTAATTGCCGATTTCGGGAGCTTCTTGTGGCTTTTAAATTCTTCCTTAAGGCGACTTAGTATGGCGACCTCAATGTTCTCTTCTATGCTTGTCTGATCTAGTAATCTTGTACTGCTGCGCAATGGTTTAGATTCAACTGCAGTATCCTCATTTACTTAGAGACTTCCGAGACTCGAGGTACTTTGGGCAAGTCGTGCTCAACACAGAGTGCTCCCCTTTGCAGAGCGTGCAGCTCGGTGCGCTTGTACACGACTTTGCTAAATGTCCTGCGGTTCCACAACGTGTGCAGAGGGAAGATCTGTCTGTCAAACTGCAGCATCTACGAGCCATATGGCCAGATGGAAACACTTATAACACCTGGGAATAGGCGAGTATTCTCGAAGGCGACAGATCAACCACCCAATCTTTATTTTTCCCAGTTTGAGGGCGGCCTTAGCATCCTGAGCGCGCATGCATACAAGTGCTATTTGTGTGCCACTACGCGTTTTCCGCAGACTTTTGACACTTGTTATCTCCATATTTTGGATTCCACACTCCCTTGTGCTGCGCAGATTTCTTCGGGAGTTGTTATTTCGTCCAGACCTTTGCATACAATCGTAACGTTGGAGGTTTTAGGCTATATTATAGCCATTTCTCCAACCCCTTCCACTCCCTCCAAGGCGCTTTGGAAAGATTCGGCTTTCGTGTCTGCTCCACTTTTCAGTTCTAAAAGCAGGTCTACTTTGACTGTTTCGAACATAGGTTACGTTCGAACCCAGCTTCTCGAGCCCGCTGTCACTTTTTATTTTTCGCAGAATGTCTGCATACGACGCCTCTTCCTTCTTCGTAATAATGATGGCATCTGGTTTTGTTCTAATTTTCTTTACCATCTGTTTCCTCTTTTTAACCACGTCTACTCTTCCGCCATTTCCGTTTTGGAGAGTCATGGTATCCTTTTGGGTTGCTTTTGCTGCTGCACTATACAATAGATGCGCATTTTCAGTTATTTTTTTTGGCTTTTTTGTGGGTGGTAAAATGCCTGATGGCTCTCTCATTCTTTTTGGGGTATTATCATCTCTACCAATAGGGACTTGAGATGATTTTCGGATTATCACTCTTGTCGATGGGTTGTCCACTCTTTCAGCTCTGGCGTATAATGTCACAATGTTGCTCAAAAGTTCGCGCATAGCCTGGTTAATATGCCTTTGGCCGGCCATCATGCCCTCCAATTCCTTACTTTTGTTCCCTAGTCTGCTAAAAATGCTAGCCGTTTCTCTGTTTTGCGATTCCTCGGGCTTATCGCTTTTGCTTACATGATCGGCAGTATCACATTCTTTGTTTGGTCCAGCAGCGGCGGATTCCTGATTTTTTCCATTAGGCGGCATTCCCATTATTTTTGAAATCCTTCGGAAAAGATTATCCGGTGTTCCCCCAATACTATTTTCAAAGGCCATACCTTCGAAAAAAAGATAGTCTGGGAACACCCGTCGCTGTGTATGTTCAGTCACTAGTTTTAATGTTAGTGCAAAAACGGTTGGCAATGCCAGAACTGAAAGAAAAAGAAAAAGAGAACACTCTGATACTTGTGTTTTCTATGGTTGGCAATGCACAAACCAAAAGGAAAACGAAAACACGAGGAGGGGAATAGCTGATCGATCAAAATGACAACGGCAAAAAGAAGGAAAAATACAATTAACTGCACGTTTGTTATAAGGGGGAAAAATCAAACAATTTTGCAAATTGGAAAAGGTATGTGCGATTGATTATATATACTTACGTATAAATCAAAGTGTACTTATATAATCCCGTAGGTCTGGTGTCCACTTAGGAGGTCAATCCTCCCGGAACGTCCCACACAAAAACTCATATGCCCGTATGCTTGCACATTTGCCCTAGATTTACCTTTGTTACGTGTGTAAAAACTGCTATAGTTGTTGCTGTTTAGCCCTTTAATGGTGTTTTTATTCGCCCAGGGCTCCTGTATTAGTCTGATGTCGATGCCCCCTACGTTTATGAGGGTTGTCAGATTCGTTGTAGCCCTCTTCGAGTGCTGCAGGTTTATCTGTACGCATCTTAAGTTATTGGGCATCCCGGGTTTCTTTGATGCCCACATTCCTTAGCAACTGGCTGGCGCTGTCGTCTTCGTCAGGCGCTTTGTCGCCTAGGAAGATTTTTAACCTGGCCTTGCGAGTTCGGAAGCTTCTAGTCAGGCTTCTTGAAAGCCTCAATGAACTCATCGCAAATGTCATACTAGTTACTTTACTACAAGTATGTTTTCTTCACCTAATCCTTCTATCTAGGTGAATACCAAGATTAGTTATTTCGTTCGCTTCGGGTACTAAAATATTCTTCGTTTTTACAGCCGAGCACAATTTTGGTCTTACCGAAAATGTAACATGTTTATATTTTTGTTTATTTACATTTATTCGCCTGTTGGCTAATCATTATTCGACAGAATTTAAGTAATATTTTTGATTCTATAATGTTGTATTTGTTACGCCTCACTAAAGCTGTGCCATCCGCAAAAGTTGATATGAAGACGTTATTAGCAGTTGGCAGATCTGTTGTATTTTTTCGGGCGGTGGGCGCGCGGAGACATCATTGTGAGGCCAACATTCGAACTGTTAAACGCCGATCTTCACGAATTAATGTGGAAACACGCTGCGCATTCGCGTCAGTCCGCACCTCGACTGGTCTCCCACTCCACGCCTCGTCTTCCACACTTTCACGCGCCTCCTTAAACTCTTTGTGCCATCGAAACACCTGGGCATGACTAAGAGCACTATCACCATACACTCTTACAATTTTAGCGTTAGTTTCCGAAGCTGTTTCGCCCAATCTGGCGAAAAATTTTATCGCGATCTTGATTTCGTTTTTCAATATTCGTGACGAGCACTACAAACACACTTAACTTGACGGAGCAGGCGAACTAAACAAGCTAGAGCGATGGTACATATATTACTGAAGAAGGGTGGGATGCCGGAGAAAGAGAAAGGGAATTTCAATGTCACAGGTTTATCACAAGCTCGGCAATAAAATCAGTCTCATTTCTTAATTGTCAAACCTCGTATTATGTATAGAGTTGGCCCTAAAACAATGCCCTGTGGTAAACCAGCCTTTAACGGTCGTTCATCAGATTTCAAATCTCCTACTTTAACCATAAATTGTCTTCTTTCTATTATTCTGTGTTAAGTCTTCCCAAGGTATATCTATCAAGGTAATCTGCGACTTTTTCCCAAGAAATTGGATCAATTAGCCTTTTTTGAGTAATATTATCATGTCCTGGCGATTTAAGTTTTAAAAGACTCGAGTGACTCGTTAGCTGTGTAGGGTAAGGTATATCTATCAAGGTAATCTGCAACTTTTTCCAAGAAATTGGATCAATTAGCCTTTTTGGAGTAATATTATCATGTCCTGGCGATTTAAGTTTTAAAAGACTCGAGTGACTCGTTAGCTGTGTAGGGTAAGCTGGACAGCTTAAAGTTGTTCTTTAGGCAATTAGGTTGAAATACCTTTTCCAGGTGATTTGCAAAACAATTAGTCTTTTCCTCGCAACTTCGAGCCTAATTTCCACCCAAGTCTTGTATAGGTATATTGGAGTCAATTGGTAGCTTCATGGAATTTGGGCTTTCCAAAGGGAATTTTGCTTGCTCGAATTTGGACACACCTTCTTATATACTTACCTCGCGTTTAAGCGCAGATTTCAATTGAAGCCGTGTGGAAGGGGAGCGATATACAGTGGCGAGCAAAATTGAGTGCATGTTCACGACGCAGACTTTCGCCACCCATAAAATTCTAATCACACAGGCAAATCCAAAAATCTTTTTTGTATTACTTTTATTGTTTAATTCTTAATGAATTCTAAGCAAAAACAATGATGTTAGAGATGAATTCGAAGAGACTTAAAGTAAAAACGAAAAACAACCGCATAAACTCTACTATTCTCGTCTTGTACGCCTTTTTTCATTCACAAGCTTATCTGTTTCTCTATAAATGGCTCTGAAACCAATCTATGCCGAGTTTACCATCCTTACTGGCAGCCATCGGGGCACATATAAAACCTCCGCACAATAACCACCACAAAAAAAAATGATTTTTTTCCATGTAATTTATATGGAAAACAGAAAATTTGAAATAGGCACCTCTTAATATTAATATTAGAAGCTCATCTTTTGAGTGACTTTTTTTTACACATATTCTAAAGTTTTGAGCCTGTTTTTCAGTTGAAAAAAAAGGTTGCCTCAGAATGGCACACCCTAATGAACAACCCATATTCGTAGATCCCAAAGTGGGTCTATCATACATATTATAAAACGAAGTGGCTAAAATATAAAAAATATGTGAGTATCAGCACTTGTGCTATGTGTGATTTATCTATATTTTTGATTAAAGAAAAATTAATTAAATCTGGTATTTTGTTATAATTATTAGACTTACCAGAAGTGAATAAATTGGTTGCCCAATTTAGTGGGAAACATCCGGCACTTAATTTTGAGTTTAATAAGCTTCCATTAATTATGCAAAAAAAACACATTAATTGATGATTAAATAGTAAACATTTTAAGGGTTAACTTTATTAAATTTTAATGAAACTAAAAGAAATGATTGCACAAAGTAATGACGACCATATCGCACAGGACCGCCGAGAATTTAATTGTATTTCCGAAGCGCACAGGATCGGTATCAACGCGGCGCAGTGTGTATCTTAACATGCGAATTGTGTAGAACGAATGTGAGGTATCTGCTCAGGGGACCATCCTTTATGCAGAATGGGTTGATCCAGTGTGGTGAGTTGTGTTGTGTACGAATGTGGTGTCCTCGTCTATGGAAGTTTCCAAATGCGGTGTATAGATGATCATGTGGTGTACACAGTGGTTTTATTAGGGTGCCCCATTTTATACCGAGTAGAGTGGGGAGGCTTAACTCATTTGAACATACTGGGCCCCCTCGGCAAATATTTTGCCTAGTATTACACGTATATACCATATATGCGATTGCATGTATTTCGGAGTACTTTTGGTAGAGTTCACGAGGGCGCAGAATACGTGTAAATGCAAAAACGGCTTTGGTTTTAAATAAATTAAATCGGTTTGTTAAACTAGCTGTTTATTATTCGCTCTTTCTGTGTTATTGGCTTATAAACGATAGTAACTCCACGCCTGGCTCAGATGTGGCCAGAATGGATACTCCTTAGCCATTCTGCGGGGTCGAAAAGTAATATATGTTTGAGTTTTTAAATTTGTTAGACCAAATTCTGATTTTGTTTTTCTACCAATTTGGGAGGTATTGGAAAATTCTGGCTCTAGTGGTAGTCGTACGACGTACCGGCCATTATTTGATCGAGTAGTTGCGACTTTAGAAAAGTCCTTATAATACTGACCTCCTTTTGTTTTGTTTAATATTCGAGGAAGTTTCCTTATCTCATGAAATTTCCTTAATTGTGAATTAAGGCATTGATTCGATTTTTTCTCAACTTGAGTTGGTGTGGTGGTAACTATTCTGTAACTAGTCCACTTTGCGTTTGGCTGTGCAGCGTTTGAGCTTTTTGTGCCTTTGAGCAAGATGGTGTCTTTTGGCAATTTTTTTAATTTTGGGTTTCAGGATTTGCTTTTGCAATTAAACCCGTGGTTCTTTATGTATAAGCGCTCCTTTGGGGTGAGTTAGGATATCTGCTGTAATGAAGCATTGAATGGTGTCTTTTGTGACAATGTAAGTTTGTAAATGTAAGTTTGCTTTTGAAATTTTTATATCTATGTGCATGTGACAAACAATTTGAGCAAAGTTTTTTAGACCTGACAAAATTATTTCGTTCGTTAACTTTTAAGTGTCCTCTCGCAAGATGTAAGTTATGCCCTATTTTACTTAGTTCGCATGACGTATGTTTTTTTTTTTTGTTCAGATGTGAACGATTGCGTTTTGTGAAAGTTTTTGTTTGAATTGGTTTTGTTACTAACTTGAGGTCTATTTAAGCTTCCATTTTGGTCGTGTTTAATGTTCTTAGTTTTGAATTTTTTTTCTTCTGCCTTTTCCGCAATTTTGTATTGGGTGGTGAGAAAATCTTTCACTTGTTGCCACGTTGGGCACTTTTTTCGTGATGAGAGCGATTGCTCCCACAAAAGTAACGATTTTTCTGGTAATGCGGCGGTGCAAATGTTTACCAGAATTGGGTCCCAGCTGTCTGTAGGGATATTTAGTGTCGATAGAACCGACAAACAATTTCAAACAGTGGATTCTAGTTTGATGAATTCTACACTTGTTTCTTTCTCAATTTTTGGCAAGTTCATTAATGTCGTTACTTGCTTGTTAATTAATATTCTCTCATTTTCATATCTTGATCTTAGAGCTTCCCAAGCTTAATTGAAATTATCGTCATTGAATGCGAACTGCTTTACTATTACGCCTGCTTGACCTTTAGTTAGTGGTGTTGTAACAAGTTTTGTGTTTTTGAGAGTTGTGGATGGGCGGGCACCTCGAGGTGGATACCAGAACTTTCCTTTTAACTGTCTATTTGTGGCAGCTCTACTCTACTGTGGGGAGTAGGTGCAATTGCTTTAATGAACTTTAGTTGATCAGAGATCATAGCTTTGGTTTCTTCGTACTGGTCTTAGCAGTTTTCGTATATGGCGTAAGCAGATAATTTAAAATTTTGTGGTAGATCTGAATCGTCAGATTCTACAATGGCGTCATGAGCCGCTTGGAGGCGAGTCCGAAAATTTTTAAGATTTTGACCTTTTATTTCTAATAGCGATTCCGAGTTTTCGTGAACCGGTGAAGATGCAAATCTAGTGCAGAATCTTAAAAAACTGTTACTTTCTGAAATAAATTTAGAACCTGTTTGGAGCGTGTAGCTCCTGCGGGTGTATTTTGATTTTTTTCGTTATTAACGATTTTGGTTTTATTTAATTTTTTATCTGTAAACAATTAAATTTTTTTCAGTGTAACTGATTTAAATAATTCACCGAATGAAAACCGAATACTCTTTTAGGTAAATAGAGTTTTGAAATTTGATTAATATGTCGCACACAGGTGGCGTTATGTGGCGTAAAAGACACCAATTGCGGTGACGAAAAATGTTGCATACCACAAAGGTGGTAGTGTCTGGATGCAGGATGACTCATGAGCAAAATATTTTCTGTAAAATGTCGCACACAGGTGGTGCTGTGTATCGCGAAGGAATAAATGCTGCGTAAAAATCTTAGCAAATTCACCTGAAGTACTAGGCGCCTATAACCACACAGTAGGGGTGTTGCCCAACTAAAAACTCAAATAACTCCGCCATTTATGAACCGATTTAGAAGAATGAGGTGTCGTTGGAAAGCTTATGGCTTAAAGATTTTTATTTTTTTTATTTATTTAATAATAGAAAAATTTGTTTTCTTATCGGTCACCACGCTCAAAAAGTGTAACTTGAATTAATATCAAAGAAAAAGAAATACTGCATGAATAAAATAAATAAATAATTATAAGTGCATAATCTGATACAAAATACTATGCAATAGCTTTACCGCGGCTGTCCCCGAGTGCCGCACGTCTTTTTTTTATTATTTCACTTTATTTAATAATAAAATCAAAATAATCAAATATTTACTTAAACTAATAATTTGTCTATTAATATAACATTCGGCAGAAAAATAACACAAATTAAGTTTATTTCAGTATAGAAATTATAATTCTAAAAATTCATATTTGTAAAAGTAAAATTAGAAACTTCAACTTATAACTAATACATACAACTTAGAACTAATATTTACATTCTAAAACTAATATGTATATATAAGTAATAATAAGAAAACTTATATTAATTTTGCCTTAAGTTTATGCTTTTTTGCTTAAAACGATTGTGGTTTAAGGCCACAAATCTCCGAAGCTCCCCACAGATTGTGTTTTTATCCTTGTCAGGAAATATATCTAAAATGAATTGTTATACATAAGTAAAGGCATTCAAATGTATATACAGTAAGCCGCAAAACTGAAGACACATCAATTATTTTTAAGTTTTTTATAAGAAAATTTTATTTGCCACAGAAAACTAACAAAAAAACCATTCGAGATCGTAAAAATATAATTTAGTAATTCAATCTAACTAAAAACTAAGGAACTTTGTTTCATTATTTGGGAAATATATAAAAAATATTAGTGTAACTCCATATATTTGCACCGCAAAAGTAAGGGCACACTTATAAAAATAATAGACATTTATTAACAAAAAATCAAAATTATTTAAAAATTTAACAACCTTAATATTTGGTAGGGTATCCTTTATTGTTTAAGACAGCTTTTAACCGATTAGCCATTGAATCTACCAATGTTTTTGTGGTTTCGGCGCTTATTTTGTTCCACTTCTCCATAAGAACCTGCTTCAGTTGTGGCTTGCTTCGAATTTCGTGTTTTCGCACATTTCTTTCTAAAATTTCCCATACATATGTGCTCTATGGGATTGAGGTCTGGGCGTTGTGGAGGGGTTTTCAGCATATGTGGGGTGTTATAGAGAAGCCACATTTTCACATTGTGGGCTGTGTACTTCGGATCATTATCTTGTTGGAAGTAGTAGTCGTCAGCTAAACCCAATTTTGAAACACTTTCCTGTAGATTGTGTTTTAATATACCCAAATAAACGTACTGGTTCATTGTTTTTTCAATAAATACGAGATCACCCACTCCAGACGACGTCATACAGGCCCACACCATGACACTCCCACCTCCATGTTTAACGGTCTTCACTGTAATTTTTGGATTCCAAGCTTCTCCTTCTCTACGCCACACTTTTAAACAACCATCGGATCCAAATATGTTATATTTGGATTCGTCAGAGAATATAACCTTGTTCCAGAACTCTTGTGGCTTATTTATATAGGTTTTTGCAAACTCTATGTGCTTTGCTCTGTTTACCTTGTTTATAAGCGGTTTCTTTCTTGGGACACAAGACTTCAGTCCCTGTTCAGCTAAGCATCTTCTAACAGTATCGGACGAAACTTTAACGTTTTGATATTTCTCTAGCTCTGTTGCATATTTTGGGGCGCTGGTAAATGGATTTTTCCAACTAAACTTTGTTTCTTTGGTGTGTTCGTTGACCCGTTATTCAAAGAAAACAACAAGTGTGCCCTTAGTTTTGTGTTGCCTATAATTGGTTATTTTGAGTAGACATAAATATTTTTAGGAATTTATTTAAAAGCCCACATTTTTTTAAATAGGTATTAAGAACAACATTGAAATGAATAGTAAACATTAATATTGTGATTACATTTTTGAGAAAAGTACTATGTATAAAATTAGTAAAATATAAAAATACCCCTAGTGTGTTCTTAGATTTGCGGCTTACTGTATATCAGTAAAAAAACCTACCAAAACCTAACCCTACGTACTTCAGCTTTAGTAAGGATTCCTTCTCCTTGCGCCCCTCTAAATTGTAGTGGTACATTAGATAGTCAGAAAAAATACCACGCAGTATGCCGTCCACACTAGGATGGGTCGATTCCGGAATTTTTTCGATTCGGTATTTCTAATAGTGCGGAAAAGATGCCTTAGTACTTCCTGATTCCAATGCAACTTTTTGTTTTGAGATCGGATTGCATCTTCAACCCGAACCTCGGCCTTGAAATTTCGGAAATTCGCCTAAAATCGTGAAATTGTCTACCTAGCACCTGAAATACGCATCTCATGGCAAAATGTATAAAACAAAAGTTATTTGTCACGTCATTTGCTACCGAAATGGTTTATGTGATCATGGCCGTAGGACGAACCGTTCCCGAGATACGAGCGAAAAGGCGGCGCGCCACAGCGCAAGGTGAAAATCGGCTTGCGGCCACACTTCTTGACGTTGATTTCGCCGAGTGCTATCACTCACATTCATTCACCTACGCCAAAGGACACGTTCGGATAGGTCTCCACACAAATATTTTTTCATCGAGTTCCTTCACTCTTGTCGGTGATTTCGCCAGGTGCTATCACTTATATTCTCTCAACAAAACACAGAACTCAAAATGTCTGTATCTAAATTTAAATTTAGACAGAAATGTCCTGCGTTTGGCATATATCCGTACAATCTCTCTGAGTCCCAGTTACCTACTTACCAGGATGTTCTTTTGTGTTATCAGTTTGAAAGATTTGGTATAGGGCGACTCCGAGGCGACAACTATGAACCTAGGAGTAAAGAGGTTACAGAAATAGTTGCAAAAAAGGTTGAAAATACTTTCAAAAAGTCATCTATTCCAATAGTTTCACACACCAGAGTTGTACAAATGCTCACCACATACCATAAGAAATTTCTGACTCTTAAAAAAATGTTTTTAAGGAACCCAATAGGTTTGAGCTCTAAAAGAGACGACTTTGTCTCTTCTGCCGGAAAATTATTTGACATTGCTGCTTGTAAATGCATTTATTTTTCTTCTTGCACTTGTCCAAAGAAAAGGAAAGTTCCTATCAATGAACAACCATTTCTCTTGGACCAGAGAACCAGAAGAATTGGTCGCATTGGAAGTGTTGATCTACCTGAAACAAAAAAGATTACAAAGAAAAATTAACGTAAAGAAAAGCTTTCAAAACGTCATTCAACATCAACACTTACCAGAAAAGTATCAGCTAGAACATGTCCATTCAGATCAGCCAGACTCTCATACAGACGACAACAATGTAGGTGCGTCGCACATGGATTTTTCCAAAAACGATGCTGATGATGAATTTTCTCTTCCATCCTCTAAAACCAAACAAAACACACTAGTATTAGAACACACTGCTTTAGCTGCCCAACGATTTGAAGTAAGTGATAGAGCAGTGGTCTTGATTGTTTCATCTGCTTTTCTGGATGCCAAAAAAGCAGGTTTGATAACAGAGGATCAGGCTAGCTTTGTCACTGACAAATTCAAGATTAGTTGGACAAAAAAAAAGTGTTGGAGTTAAGCTCCAAAACACCGAAAGTATTGACTCTGTACATGGGCTGTATTTTGACGGCCGCAAAGACAATACACTTACACAAGTCAGCGAAGGTGAAAAGTACTACCGCGACACTGTCAAAGAGGAACATATTTCTCTTATAGTGGAACCTGGTTGTCATTACTTTGGCCACGTCACCTCTCCTTCCGGGTCAACTGAGGATGAGACGCAAGCTATATGGCAACATTTACAAGACAATTCAGTTGAGGTGGAACATCTAGAAGTTGTCGGTGCTGATGGCACCAACACGAACACAGGTTGGAAAGGTGGAATCATTCGGAAACTAGAAGAAAGAATAGGTAGGCCATTACAGTGGGTTGTTTGTCTTCCACATTTCAACGAACTTCCATTTCGTGCTCTTTTCGAACACATAGATGGTGTCTCAAAGAGTCCAAATACATTCTCTGGCGACATAGGTAAACTGCTCCCTGATTGTGAGAAGTTGCCTGTTGTCAAATTTGAAAGTTTTCCATCCTGCCAATTACCTTCTGAGGTTATTAATCCGACCCAACTTAGCATAGACCAAGCTTATCTCTATAAAATATCAGAAGCTGTTATTTCCGGTCAATGTTCCTCAGATTTAGCGTCGATGCATCCAGGTTACATGTGCAAATCTCGCTGACTCACCTGTGCAAATAGAATTCTGAGATTATACATTTCTACTGACAAACCAACAAAGGAAATAAAGATTTTGGTCAAGTACATACTTACAGTTTACTCACCTTTGTGGTTCTCAATAAGATTCAACAGTTCAATCAAAGATGGCTCGTGCCATCTCTATGCTGCAATTCAAAGGTCGAGATACTTACCCGCTAAACTGCGCAAGGTTGTCGATTCATCCATTCAACAGAATGCTTTCTTTGCTCTTCCAGAAAACATTCTCCTTAGTATGATGACTGACGAACGGATAGAAGTCAGAAAGTTGGCCCTTGACGGTCTTCTGGCAGCCAGAGAAGCAGAGTCTGACACCATAAATGGAAGAGTTAGATGTAATAAAGTGCTAAAGCTGAATTTCAAAGCTAATACTTATTACGATATGATTAACTGGAAGACTATTACCTTGACTGTTCCACCAGTTCTTTGTTCAGTTTCTAACGAAGAACTCATAAAAAGGCTGTCGGGAGACACTGCAGAGGTAAATTTAGTGAATTCCCCTCTCACACCGTGGCAGTCGAGAGAATCGGCAAACTGGTGACAGAGGAATCTTCTAAAGTTATTGGCCCCCAATCTCGTGATCTTTTTATACGCTCTACACTGAAATCTAGTCAACAAGTGCCAAAGTTTGGTACAAAATCTGATTTTATCAATAAATTTGACACATATTCAGACTAAAACAAGCCTGACATATGGTTGGTTGGGTTGGGCTTGGGAGGAACCCGAAGAGCAGCTACCTCCACGCGGTGGGTTCTGGGTGACCAATACAGGTTAGCTGAGAGCTGCAACAATTTTGACCTTGCGCTGTGGCGCGCCGCCTTTTCGCTCGTATCTCGGGAACGGTTCGTCCTACGGCCATGATCACACATACCATTTCGGTAGCAAATGACGTGACAAATAACTTTTGTTTGATACATTTTGCCATGAGATGCGTATTTCAGGTGCTAGGTAGACAATTTCACGATTTTAGGCAAATTTCCGAAATTTTAAGGCCGGTGTTGGGGTTGAAGATGCAATCCGATCTCAAAACAAAAAGTTGTATTGGAATCAGGAAGTACTAAGGCAAATTTCCGCACTATTAGAAATACCGAATCGAAAAAAGTCCGGAATCGACCCACCCTAGCCCACACTGCCTTTTTCACCCTTTGACTACAATATTAGCCGTATATATAAAAAAAATTACAGTAAATTATATTAAAATCGCATAATATTTCAAAACAAAATATTTACCATAGCATCCGTGTTTTCCTTTTGTGAAAGTTTGTCTTCCACGAAGCGCACGTGCTCTTCCGTTGACATGGGCAATTTTGAAGCGAGCTCCACGTAATGCTCGTCCTCCAAGTCACCGGTGATGCGGCTAATTGAATGGTGCGTCTTTGTCGCTATGATGCGGCATTCGCGCAATAATTTACTTTATGCCTGCACATCGGCATTTTCTGGCTTCTAGAAAATTAAAATATGAAAATTAGTTTCTGTTTCAATTTGGTAATGTAATACTGCGTTACTTACTTTGTCTATTAGGGACTTTTCAATGGCAGTGAGACGGGTGTCAATGGCATTCACCTTCTGGATTATATCTGAAAAACATAAATGTATTTTTATAAAGCAAATATTAATATATTTATGTATGTATTAATACATTATACCTGCATGGCCGCCAGACGATGTTGACGGTACCACAATTTGTGATGGTTCTACTGGAGGAGCGCAAACGAGATTGATATTTTTTTTTTAAGTTTATCTGTAAAAAAATCTTTTAAAATATGAAAAATATTTATGTTCAATACAACCTCTACGGGGGCTCAACGGTTTTGAGCATTGCACTTCGGAATCCATTTCTTCCACGAGGTCATCGAAATTCATTGTATGAAAAATCATCAAAAAGGTGATGAATGAGTGGAACTAAAAGAATTGTATCATCTATAGGTATGGAAAAATACTTATATTTAACATCTAACCTACTTAAAACTACCTCATTTTCTGAAACTTTAAAGTAAAGAAGTTGTGTATTTCAGCATTAAATAGTTTAAAAAAATTAAAATGCAAATATTCTTTTTTGAAAAAACACTTCCCATTTGCTTGAAGCAAGCTGGAAAAGTTTAATTTTAAAATCATGCTTCGGAGCAGAAATGCGTATATGTATATTCGAACTATATTCACTTTTAATCATTATGAAACACTAATGTTGTTTTTATTGTAAACAATTCTAGATATTCTGCATACGAACCGATATCTTGGACGAACAAATGAACATTTTAGTTATAGAGGAGGTTGTCCAGTTCAAAAATATATATAGTTATACTCGCGGGAATATTCGAGATATTTGCGTTTAAAGCTGAAAATTACCACTATTTGTAGAACGTATTTTTCGATTTAAAATCAATTTTACACTTATATTTCACATTTTTATTTCCACTAGCACTTCACTAATTCGTGTGAATTTTTATTGATATTGATCTGAAGAACCTCTTCTATCCGACCATACCCATTTTATTCCCGAAATCCTGGGACGATATTCTAAAGTCGACACAATTATAATTGTAACCGCACAATTCGTTTCAATTTAGATTTTAAAGTTTTTACATTTACACATATATGTACGTATATATGTATATATGTAGATATAACGCACAAATTACATATTTCACAAAAATGCACAATCTATAACAACTATTTGAATTAAATATGCACTATTTAACTTTAATAATTTAAGACTTACTCTCTTATTTGTTTGTTATACGCAATATACATATGTATTTGAATTCTCCAAATGGCCCAAATGATTTCTGCAATATTAAGCATTTTAATTATACGCACGACATTCAATTCACAATGCAATTTTTCTTCTTGTTAAGCTTTTTCGTTTTCTCTATATAAAAGAAATTAATAATATATATATATACACATATGATAGAAATTAATTATAAAATATCGAATTATCAAGTAATGAACTTTTTTTAAATCCAAAATAAACTGCACTTTTCGTTTTCTTCTTCTTGAAAAATTGGGTATTCGTCTCTTATTCTAGCAAGTTAACATTACAATATGTTTAGAATGTGGATAGTTTTTCTCTATCTTACTTACGTATTCTTCCATTCAGTTGAAAATTCCAGAAAATGTAACAGTGTTAGTGAACAACTGAAAATGTTTCAATGTGTTTGTGCAATCTGTTACCTCCGTCTTGCAAGGAGGGGTATTGCCGAAAAGTTGGCAATGTGGACTTTGAATATGTGTATGTGCGCCCACAGTTTTTATATGCTTTTTTGATTTCACTTTGTTTAGAGTTTTTTCTCTTTTTATCAAGCCGTTGAAGCGGCGTTTTCGCAATACATAGTATGTATTTGCATATAATAAATAAAAAAGAACATAATACTCTCACTTTGTACACGTCTGCCCAGCCAGCATTTACATATAAAAATAAGCGTTTTGTAAGCGTTCAAATGTAAGCAAAACACTTATAAAACGCTGCTGTGACCTTTACAAAAGACATCAAAGTAAGGGGTTTATAATCGAAACGGACCCATCATTATAAGCGTTTAAAAGACAATTGCAAAACATGTTTTTTAAGTAACGTAATTACACGTTTTCTAAATGCTTATAAAACACGTTTAGAAAATGCTTAAAAAACACGTATTTTTAATGAAATAAGTAAGCGTTTTAAACATTTACATTGTTTTGGATATGTTTTTTTATTGAATTTGGTTTCTTCATAGAATAATATTACATTAAAATATAAAAATAGGAACTTCATTGTTTTTTCATTTAAAAAATCATTACTACGTAGTATTTTAGTTTACTTTTTTTGTTGTTTTAATTTTAATACGATTTTTTGCGTACTGGAAATATGACTTAGAGGCAAACACAAAGTCCTCTTCCTTGCCTGCATTTTCAGCGAAAGTTTCTGCAATAGAATTTAAATATGAATATAGAAATGTAACTAGAAACCTTTTAAACGTATTTCACTTACGATGAATAACAGTGGCGACAGTGAAGGCCCTAATGCACTTCTTATCTGCAGTTCCTCGCCAGGAAAAGCTCTCGGCAACGTTGTCAGTCATAATCTTCTGCCACGCTTTCGTAACAAATTTTCTCGAATTGGATGTTGACCATCATTTTAGATCTGCCTTCTAAAAATATAAATAAAATCGACATCAGTATACAGTCACCGGATATTTCAAATTTAAATTCTTACCAGCAAGGAAAATTTATCTATATCTTCCAGAATAGTTTTCTCAAAATTGATGAAGTCTTCAATATTAGCATACGGCTTGCTTGGTATAATAGTCGCGTTATTATGTGATACCGCTTTTTTAAGATCAATGATTTCTTTGCGCATCCCCTCAACGTTTTCTGTTATTTTTTTCCTCCACCTTTTCAACAGCCTTTTGACATGCGTCGATGATTACTGTTTGAATTGCTGCGGAAAAAAATATAAAACAAATATGAGAAAAGTGTTGCGGTGTTATGTTAAAAGTATCCTTTAAAAATAAATATCTTACCCGACGACGTTGCACTATCCAAAGAAGTTGTTGTTGTGCTTGGACTTGGTTGCATCACATAAATAGTTTGTGAGGATGCGATGTCATCATTAATGGGGTCGACGATGTAATTGAGATTGTTCTGCGACATGATCTGCTATGAGTAAATAAATGTTCAAAAATTTCGAAGCTGCTGCGCACAACAATTTTCTTCTTTTTTGCTGCAGACATTAAATAAGTAGATTATTACCTTTTTTAATAGCAAATGATAATTAAAAGTATCAAACGCACTTAATTTAACAACTTTAAAAACAATTTTACATAATTTATTAACACAACTTTTTAGCACAATCTTTTGCGGCGAGAACTACACGTTTTGCTTAAATTTATGAAACACTTGCATTTCCAAGCAAATTGTAAACGACGTTCGCAAAACACTTGCATTTCCAAGCAAATTGTCAACGACGTTCGCAATACACTTGCATTTCCAAGCAAATTGTCAACGACGTTCGCAAAACACTTGCATTTGCAAACAAATTGTCAACGACATTCGCAAAACTCTTATTTTTGCAAGCTTGCTGCAATCTTAATTTACAAAACGCTTGCCAATATGTTTGCTGGGTGGTAAGCTTTGCAGGGCGTATGTATGTGTATATGTTACCGCCTTCTGATTTTTGTTCCCCTCTGTGTGCTCCAGCTGGCTACCTTCTTCTGCTGTTGTTTGTTCATTTGTTATCTGTACTGCACTGTTTTTTCCACAGCACTCATTTGGTTTTTAATTGCTATGCAGACATGTGTATGTGTGTATTTCTGTGTTGTAATTTGTATTTGCTTAGAAGTTCTTTGTAATTTCTTTTGGTTTTTGTAACTTCACCTTTTTTGTTATTTTTTTATTACTAAGTATAAGTACATTTCAATTTACTTTCATTTTTCTTTGTTCTATGCGAGTCACTGCACTTTGTGTTTTGGTTTTCTCCACGCCACTTTATCTATGTATGTATACCTTTCACTTTCATTATCGCATTTAAACTTTAGCACCAAAATTATTTTTGATTTTAAAACCAAAGGTACCTTTCGTTAAGGCTCGAAGGACCATGAATAAATTGGATGCCCAATTTAGTGGGAGACATCCAGCACTTAATTTTTAGTTTAATAAGCTTCCATTAATTATGCAAAAGAAAACACAATATTTGATGATTAAATAGTAAACATTTTAAGGGTTAACTTTATTAAATTTTAATGAAACTAAAAGAATTGATTGCACAAAGTAATGACGACCATATCGCACAGGACCGCTGGGAATTTAATTGTATTCCCGAAGCGCACAGGATCGGTGTCGATAGAAGTTGAGTAACGTAGGTGTCGACGCGGCGCAGTGTGTATCTTAACGTGCGAATATCTGCTCAGGGGACCATCTTTATGCTAAGTGGGTTGATGCAGTGTGGTGAGTTGTGTTGTGTACGAGTGTGGTGTCATCGACTATGGTAGTTTCCAATTTGTTCCCAGATGCGGTATATTAGTGATCATGTGGTGAACACAGTGGTTTTTTTAGGGTGCACCATTTTATCAAGGGTAGAGTGGGGAGGCTTAACTCATTTAAACAAGAATGTTATTGTGCCTATTGATTATAGTGTGATAGAGCTGTCGTCATTTCGTATTACATGTGTTTTGCATTGTAATCTCCACCTACTGGAAATAGATGACCTAGTGTTCCAAAAAACACTTTGCTGTTCCACCATGTGCTTTTCCATCCGAATAGTTTGTAACATACAATCTAAATCCCGGTATAAAGTAATTGTGTGCTTGAATTCCGGGCAACCCCTATAGTTTTCATTGTGATTTCCTCCACAATTACTTCATTTTTATTTAAATCCTCTTTTTAAAGAGTACATTTTCAACCGAAACCATTGGATTCAAGACTGGGGCGCACTCTTGTAGAACCCGCAAAGGTGATTTAGTGATCGATGCCGAAAGCATTCTAAAATTATGGAGGGAACACTTTTACAGCCTGCTGTATGGCAGTGAAAGTATAACGCAAGGCGAACCCGATTCCCCAATCGATGACGCTGGAGCAGACGTTCTATTTCCCGACCATGAAGAAGTTCGAATATCAGTTACCTGCCAGAAGAACAAAAAGCGGCGAGCTGATGGATTGCCGGCCAAGCTATTCAAACACGGCGGCGAAGAACTAATAAGGAGCATGCAACTGCTTCTTTGTAAAATATGGTTGGACGAAAGCTTGCCCAACGATTGGAATTTAAGTGTGCTCTACCCAATCCACAAAAAGGGAAACCCCACAATCTGAGCCAACTAACGTGGGACAAGCCTCCTCAACATCGCGTATAAGATTCTATCGAGCGTATTGTGTGAAAGATTAAAGCCCACCGTCAAAAAATTGATTGGACCTTATCAGTGTGGCTTAAGACCTGGAAAATCAACAACCGAGCAGATATTCACCATGCGTTTGGAAAAGACCCGGGAAAGGAGAATCGACGCACACAACCCCTCCGTCAATTTCAAAACTGCTTTCGACAGCAGGAAAAGGAGCTGCGTTTATGCCACGATGTCTGAATTTAGTATCCCCAAAAAACTTATACGGCTGTTTAAACTGACGTTGAGCAACACCAAAAGCTCCGTCAGGATCGGGAAGGACCTCTCCGAGCCGTTCGATACCAAACGAGGTTTCAGACAAGGCGATTCTCTATCTTGCGACTTCTTCAGTCTGCTGCTGGAGAAAATAGTTCGAGCTACAGAATTTAATCGAACAGGTACAATCTTTTATAAGTATAAACACCACCAACAGTGTCAGCCTGGAAATCCAACGCAGAATAACTCTTGCCAACAGGTGCTACTTCGGACTGAGTAGGTTATTGAGAAGTAAAGTCCTCTCTCGAGGAACAAAAACCAAACTCTACAAGTCACCCATCATTCCCGTTCTGCTGTATGGTGAAGAAGCTTGGCCGATGACAACGAGTTGACGGTGCGAGTTTTCGAGAGAAAAGTTCTGCAAAGATTTATGGTCCTTTGAGTGTTGGCCACGGCGAATAAAATAGAAGAAGTTTTGTAAATATGAAGCATAAAATACGAAGCTTTTAAAATAATTATCATAATTTCATTTATATAATATTAGCGATTGCAAATTTTGATGATGAAACATAGATACATATATCCAAATGCAATTAAATAAGGGAATTTAGGAAAATTGCAAACAGTAACAAGCATTAACAATGATACATTTTGTTGAGTTTCTTATTAATAAATATGCAATATTAAACCATTTTCTTTGCTATTGAAAAAATCAATGAAAATGATACAAGACAGTATCACTTTATTCGATATATTTGACCCTTAAGATAAAATCTGTAAAGCGACAAAACTAAACCTACATTAAGTTATAGTTAGAACTGTAATTTGGCATTGGGGATCACTGTAGCAAGGGGCACCTTTAAACTGAAATTTTTGAGAAAGAGGGCCTGGCCCCGGCCTCTTATATGTATATATCTCAAAGCGTTCAAGCCAAAATAACCAAATTCGCTCAAGATGAATCTTATAAGAATCTCTACCTACAGTGTGACAGTTAGTCAAATCTGATCATAACCTCGCTCACTCCTCATATAACGGTGCAGTTAAAAACTTCTAAAAGTACGAAAAATCAATATCTAAATACGCCAGAGACATAAAATATTACGCACGAGATGGTATAAAAGGACGTTTTAGGTGAAATCACATATCTCGGGATCTGCGTCAATTTAGACTAAATTCGGTGCATTACATTATTTTAATATTCTAAGCCACTCAAACTGGACGAAATCGCACTACAAATACGCCTACTTCTCACAATATGACCAAAATTTTTTAAATCGAACGTTAACTGTTCAATGTATGCGATGTTCAATGAAATGGAAATGGATAGTTGACTTTTGACAGAATATATGAATCAATGTGTGAGATATATGTAATATATATAATAATACAGACAATTTTTTCCTGTTAAATGTGTCAGTGTACCAAAAATAGGTTGAGTCGGATCAATACTTCCATTAATCCTCATATACAAAATTTTACAAAACACAAACATTTTCGAGCTTCGTAGTGACTAAATATCGGCTAATTTGTTAGTTATCTTAATACTTGTATAATTGTATAGGGCAAAAAGTTGACCCCCATTTAACTATTATCAGGATTTTCGAACAACCGGCTAACAATAATCCATATAATGTGGCTGTTTGTGAAATTTTTCTATTTAATACACGAACTGACTACAATATTTTACATTGCAGTAAAATATATAACTGCCAATTTAGTAGAATTTGATATTAGAAAGTCAATTAAACATTTTTCCACCATGATATTAAACTGTATGAAGACTACTATAGAGTTTTTTTTTAATTATTTAATTAGGAGAAATACTTATAAGCTAAATGTTAAGAAATAGATTTGTCGGAAGGCTTATTGCGCTTCAACCAGATTTCTCTACCAGCAGTTTCGATTAGTCAGGAGGCTTCCATACGTTCATTAACGTGCTGTCTAAGGCTTAGTTCGTGAAACTTTGCAATTTTGGAGCTTTCATTTACCACTGAATTCGTGCCTAGATCACGGTGTCATCCGCAATTGCCGCTGTCAAATAACTAGAGTCAGATGGGAGGTCATTGGTAAAAAGCAAATAAAGCATTGCCTCCAACACGCTTCCCTGGGGAACGCCCGCTTCTATCGGTTGCAAGTTTGAGTATGCATCCTCTTGTTTAAAGCGGAAGTATCTATCTTTTAAGTAAGAAGCAATTATTTCGCAAAATTATTCGAGTAGCATGTATTTCAATTTGAGCAGCAGACCCGAATGCCAAAGTTTGTCAAAAGTTGAGACAAGTCCAAGAAGGCCGCCGCACAAACGTTCTTTTATCAATTGCGTTTTCAACGAAATTAGCGATTCGCTGTACCTCGTCAATTGTTGAATGGTGGTCACGGAAGCCAAATTGATATGTTGGTATTAGGTGTTTTTGAGCGATTATTGGTTTGAGCCTACTTATGTGTACATTCTCAAAGATTTTAGATAAGGCTGGCAGCAGCGAAATTCATCTATATGATGTAACATCGTGTACTGGTTTACCCGGCTTAGGTATCATTATGACTACTATATTTAATATATTTATTTCCCTCCCAAAAACTAGTTCTGGATACGCCGCAGTATTAAAGATATCAAATATATCGTAATCTATTGATTGAGTATAAAATGTTTGGTTGAAGCTGAAATTTTTTCTTTCTTACTTGCTAATTTACTGATACATATGTATATATCTGACTATCTTAATTTTTCATCTAAAATAGCGGTTGAATATTTTCTTTTCGCTATAATGTCTCGTGCTGAAAGTTTAGTTGTTTTTTGCGTTCACTGAAAATTTCTACAAGGAAATAGTTATAAGGGATAAGCGCGACTATGAACAATTTATTGACCGTTTTATTAATAGCCAGATATTTTTAAGCAAAATAAACGCTTTTAAAGTATTCAAATGATGGGGCCATGTATAGAAATTCACGCAAGTGAGGAAAGTTCTCTGATCGCCAATCACTTGAGAGTGGCCATAATCGATTCTTTTACATAGGACTCAAGCAGCTCACGAGTTTCGGTCGTTGACCATGTATCCTCTGGGTAGCCTAAGAACATCCGTTTAAATGCGAGCTAAAGTGAAAAGGCGAAACATCCCCTTCATATCATACCAATGAAAAGGAACAATAAGCCTGGGATGAGTGACCCCCCTCTTGATTACGACCATGGCAAACGAAATAAGGACTATGATTTGAGGGCATGCACCTGGAATGTCCGGTCCCTTAATTGGTAAGGTGCCGCTGCCCAGCTTGGTGTGGGATTCGTGGTGGGAGAGAGACTCCGTCGCCAATTACTATCATTCACTCCGGTGAATGAACGTCTAGCCACAATCCGCATCAGAGCGAGGTACTTCAACATATCGCTGATTTGCGCCCACGCCCCGACGGAAGAGAAGGACGATGTGACCAAAGATGCCTTTTATGAGTGCTTGGAGCGCACTTATTAGAGCTGCCACCACCACGATGTCTAAATCGTGCCTGGCGACTTTAACGCCAGGGTGGGCAAGGAAGGTATCTTTGGCACTACGGTCGGTAAATTCAGCCTCCACGAGGAAACATCCCCAAATGGGTTGAGGCTGATCGACTTCGCCGGGGCCCGAAATATAGTTATCGGTAGTACTACATTCCAGCATAAGAAGATTCATCAAGCTACCTGGCTGTCTCCAGATCGAAAAACTACCAACCAGACCGATCATGTTGTGATAGACGGAAGACACGTCTGCAGTGTTTTAGACGTGCGTGCGCTCCGAGGTCCTAACATCGATTCGGACCACTATCTTGTTGCAGCCAAGATTCGTACCCGCCTCTGTGCAGCAAAAAACGCACGACAACAAGCGCAAGGAAGTTTCAACGTCGAGAAGCTGCAACCACAACAGACAGCCGAACGATTTTCTACTCGGCTTGCGCTCCTGTTCTCTGAGAGCATTCGTCAACAACTCGGTACAAGGGAACTGTGGGGCGGCATTTCAAACTCCTTACGTACAGCTGCAACCGAAACCATTGGTTTTCGGAAAGTGCAAGCAGCTGGTACGACTAGAAGTGCCGTGTCGCAGCGGAGAAAAAACAGGCTGCCTACCTCGCAACGTTACGATCGACCACAACACGTGCGAGATGGGATAGATACCGAGAGTTGAAGAGGGAAGCGAGACGCATTTGCAGAAAGAAAAAGAAAGAGGTCGAAATGCGTGAGTACGAAGAGCTTGATAAGCTGGCCGACAGGGGTAATGCTCGAAAATTCTACGAAAAAATGCGGCGGATTACAGAAGGTTTCAAGACCGGAGCATACTCTTATAGAACCCCCAAAGGTGATCTAGTCACCGATGCCCAGAGCATACTTAAATTATGGAGGGAACACTTCTCCAGCCTGCTGAATGGCAGTGAACGCACAACACCAGGACAAGGTGAACCAGATTCCCCAATCGATGACGATGGAGAGGACGATCCATTGCCCGACCATGAAGAAGTTCGAATAACAATTACCCGCCTGAAGAACAACAAAGCAGCGGGGGCCGATGGATTGCCGGCCCAGCTATTCAAACACGGCGGCGAAGAACTAATAAGGAGCATGCATCAGCTTCTTTGTAAAATATGGTCGGACGAAAGCAATCCCAACGATTGGAATTTAAGTGTGCTTTGCCCAAATCCATAAAAAAGGAGACCCCACAATCTGCGCCAACTACTGTGGGATCAGCCTCCTCATCATCGCATATAAGGTTCTATCGAGAGTAATGTGTGATAGATTAAAGCCCGCCGTCAACGAACTGATTGGAACTTATCAGTGTGGCCTTAGACCTAGCAAATTAACAACCGACCAGGTATTCAACATGCGCCAAATCTTGGAAAAGACCCGTGAAAGGAGAATCGACACACACCACCTCTTTGTCGATTTCAAAGCTGCTTTCGACAGCACGAAAAGGAGCTGCCTTTATGCGGCGTTGTCTGAATTTGGTATCCCCGCAAAACTATTACGGCTGTGTAAGTTGAAGTTGAGCAATACCAAAAGCTTCGTCAGAATCGGGAAGGACTTCTCCGACCCGTTCGATACCAAACGAGGTTTCAGACAAGGCGATTCCCTATCGTGCGACTTCTTCAACCTGCTTCTGGAGAAAATAGTTTGAGCTGCAAAACTAAATATAGAAGGTACCATCTTCTATAAGAGTGTACAGCTGCTGGCGTATGCCGATGATATTGATATCATCAGCCTCATCACCCGCGCCGTTAGTTTTGCTTTCTCCAGACTGAATAATGAAGCAAAACAAATGGGTTTGGCAGTGAACGAGGGCAAGACGAAATATGTATCTCCTGTCATCAAACAAATAGTCGTCGCACTAGCGAATTGGCTCTCACGTCACTGTTGACAGTCATAACTTTGAAGTCGTAGATAATTTCGTCTCTCCTGGAACCGGCGTAAACACCACCAACAATGTCAGCCTAACAATCCAACGCAGAATATCTCTTGCCAACAGGTGCTACTTCGGACTGAGTAGGCAATTGAGAAGCAAAGTCCTCTCTCGACGAACAAAAACCAAACTCCATAAGTCGCTCATAATTCCCGTCCTTCTATATGGTGCAGATGCTTGGACGATGTCAACAACTGAGCAGTCGACGTTGCGAGTTTTCGAGAGAATGTTGCCCGAATGGACGAAAACACTCCAGCTCTGAAAGTATTCGACGCTGTACCCGCCGCGGGAAGCAGAGGAAGACGAAAACCTCCACTCCGTTGGAAGGACCAAGTGGAGAAAGACCGGGCTTCGCTTGGAATATCCAATTGGCGCCACGTAGCGAAAAGAAGGAACGACTGGCGCGCTGTTGTTAACTCAGCTATAATCGCGTAAGCGGTGTCTACGCCAATTAAAAAGAATAAAGTATTCAAATGATAGCTAATAACTTGCTGAATAGTGAGTCTCAGTTCACAAAATAGCGCAAAAATTATAATGCAATAAAAATACATTAGAAAACTTTTAAAAGAGATACATATGTATAAGACGGTAAGCTGTCAATAAAAATATAAGCCCTAATCAAATACGAAGTGAACTTTCAGTTAATGTTGCGAAGAGAAGGATTCAGCAAATTTTGATTGAAGATTTAAATTTAAAATATTAAAAGCGACTGGCACAGACACGACAGATGGCAATACATACTTTTTAGCGATGAAAAAAAAACATTCATTTGGATAGATCCGATGGTTGTCACAAGTATTGGACACCCTATTGCGGTTCCAAAAAGCAATTCGGTAAGAATGGGCAAAAATCGATCTGAGTATCCTTAAGTCACTCATAAATTCGATGCCACGACGATTGATAATCTTCTTAGTGTCCTATTTAGCTATTTCGGTTAATGCAGTATGTTTTTTTTTTAACTTCTTTCAGGACACTCACAAAGGAAGTTATCTAATGGACCGACTGTGCCAACGGTTGGAGATAAAGGAAAAGGATTATTTTGGGCTGCGTTTTGTGGATAATACCAAACAAAGAGTATGCCGAAAAGATTAAGCTGACAAAATAATTAAAAAAAATTATTCACTTTGCAGCAATGGTTGGATTTAGGAAAACTTATAATAAAGCAATGTAAAGGTGAGATCTTTTTTAAAACACATATCTATGCTATCTTAATACATTATACCTATGCTAACTTTATACTTTTATTTCAGATATACATCACTTAATATTCTCATTTCGAGTAAAATTTTATCCAGCGGATCCGTTTCATTTGAGTTTAAATGTAAGGGTTTTGTTGTATAAACAATTGAAGCGTGATCTTAACCATGGACGTATTTATTGTTCTAGTAATGAGATAGTAACTTTGGGAGCTCTAATTGTACAAGGTACAATCATTCTATTAGTTCATTTACACATAGTTTATTTTGTACTTTTGCAGAACAATTTTCAGATTACGATGAAAATATACACACTGGTGACTACTTAGCAAACCTCCGGCTATCTGCTCGACAAACAGATGCAATTGAAAAAAAAATTATTAAGAAGCACAGAGAACGAACACCTGGACAAGATCCCATAATTGTAATAGATGAGTTCTTAAGAATAACTCGCAATTTGGAAACATATGGTACTGAACCTCATTATGTAAAAGATCATCAGGGTGTCCAAATGTATATTGGAATAAATTTTTCTGGAATAAGCGCATTTATTTCTGGAAAACGTACTCAACATTTCCTCTGGAATGAAATACGAAAATTAAATTTTGAAGGAAAAATGTTTATAGCACATATAGGCTATATGGACACAAGTAGAGAAGTTGTAAGTATATTGAAATTTTTTTGTAATATTATATAAATTAATAATTAGCAATAAAATTAATATTACTTTCGCATGAACAACTTGTGCTCCACAATCGTCATCCGAATATTTTTATATTCTTGCACCATGTAGCAGTTAATAGTTTGGTTCACCTAACAGTTGTTTGTATCACCTAAAATTAATGGAGAATGTAGATACATATAGAAATATACTATATGTATTAAGGTGGGCCAAAAATAGTTCTTATTTATTTTTTTCTTAGTTACCATGAAAATCTCCTCCGACATGACTAAAAATAAGTTCTGGTAAGACTTGAGCTCTTAATATTAATATTAAGAGGTTCCTCATCGACATTTTCGATTTCCCATATAAATAACACCGGTAATTTTGTTTTTTTTGTTTGGATTTTTAATGTACACAAACAAATAATTGGTAAGCGAGAATCAACACTTATTTTTATAGGAAATTCACCGATCTACAAAAAAGGTCTAGAACATTTTTTGGCTGAGTCAACTCATTCAAAGTTATTCATAGTTAAAGTCCAACAGAAAATTATAAAAAATTATTTTCACAATTTTTCATCTTATACTTCAAATTGATGGCTAATAAACATAACAAATCATATTTTTCGTAAAACTTAACTTCACTATACGAGCACAGCAAGTTCTGAACCTATCAAGATCACTTCTTGAACTGACTCTTCGATGACATTGCGCCTAATTATATACGTAACCCTTTATTGCTCTACAAGTACCTAACGGATCCTTAGTCTCTACACTCTGGATCCCAGAATACGATCAGACCTCACTCAGTAACAGTTTCTCTAGTTCTGTTACTATGCTTATTTGCGCATTTATATTCTATAGTACGGTAATATATGCCGCCAATGCGTCGCCTACTTCAAACGACGCTGTGGCACATACAGTTAGCTACAAAATGTTTGCACTCCAACATGCGCACTTACAGTGACATACTACATGCAAGTACTACCGCTCCGACACGGTCTTCCTGACAAATCACACGTCCTCGTGTGTTTACTTTAAATCATACTATTCTAACACATCAGTTGCTACTGCCTTTGCCACTTACAAACATTTCATTAATCTTTCTTTATATAAAGCTTTAGGCTTCTAGACAAAACCATGACAAAGAAGCAAATTGCTTTATTGATAACACTTCATAAATTCTTTTCAAAACATTTTCTTCTTTACCATGCTTTACAATTCATGCAAAGTTAATTATCTTTACCAACTGGTGTAATTATTTTTACACCCACTTATTGACCCTTGCCATAACAAGTCCTTCTGTTATGGTTCGATCATTCTATTCCTTCTTGGGATTCCAAAGCACCTACCGTGCCATTCACATCTTCCGACCCCCGCTATAACAAGTCCAGCTGTTATATTGCGGTCATTATATCCCCTCTTGGGATTTCAAGACACCAACCGTGCCATTCACATCTTCCGACCCCCGCTATAAAAAGTCCATCTGTGCGGTCATTATATCCCCTCTTGGGATTTCAAGACACCAACTGCGCCATTTTTTTTTTAATCTTTATTTCTCACTTGGAAATCAGGCGCATGTCCTCTTGAGTCATCCAAATCAACTGCTTTACTTATTTGTCTATTTGGTATTGCTTTCAAAAAAACATGCGCATACTTATATGTTCTTTTACTTATTAATGCATTTAAAATATACCTTACATATATGGCCTTTAAATTTTGGATCAAGTTTTGTTATATTTTATTTATATGTTTTTTATTATTTTGCCTTATTCTTATCAAACCTGAGCTTATCACAACGAGCATTATCTTCCATATTTTATTTTGCTTGTTCTCTTAAAGATTTCCTATCAATTATATTATCTTATTCTTCAGCTATTGGCAATAGACCAAAAGGTCTAGCTTCTCCAGCGATTAACATTTCTAATAGATTGTCTTTGGTGACTCGATTGGCCGTACAATTCATTGCCAACTGTACTTCGGTTAATGAATCTTGCCACGACTTCTGACTAGTTTCAACGGCGGTCAACATACTCTTAAGCGTACTCTTGATACGTTTGCTCTACTCGCCCCTGTAGCAATTAAGTGTAGCTTAATTTTTTGAGAAGAACAAAATTCACGGTAACCTACACTAGCATAATTACGGCCCTGATCCGCTATAATTCTAGTAGGTACACCAAACAAACAAATGACGGATTTAACAGCTTTGATAGAACTTTCGGTGTCAGTGTTTAATGTGTGATGAAAATAAACAAATTTTGTAAATGCGTCCACCAAAACAATTACATACTCCTTTAAGTCACTTTTTTCACTCATCTTTCCCGTTATGTCTATATATTTTTTTTTTCAAAATTATTTTAATTATTGCATCTGCTTTTTCTTAACCCTAGAACACACACCCGGGTACAAATGTATCCACTTTCAACTTTGAAGCGTTGTAACTTTTGAACCGCTATACCTCTATACCGCTAACTTTGGATCTAGGAAGGTTATTAGTTTTGAGTTCAAATTCAAAATTTGAACCAGATCGGAACATTGGTTCAGGCTCGTCACAAATTTCATCGAATAAAGATTGTATATATGATTCTCGCTGTTCCTCAGTTAGCCTGCATAATATAAAAAAATTAGTATATGTTTACATTGTTGCTTATTTTAAATTTTTTACCTTCTATATGCTGCACTTGATAAATATTCGTTTCTTCTTGAAGTCATTTCGTATCCAGTTATTTATAGTTTCAGTTATATTTATTATCACTTATATTTTTTTTGAGAACAAAAACAGGACAATTGGTTCAACGACATTTGGCTTCAAAAATAATGTGGCTATGTGCTCTTATGTTCCCAAAAAAAAAAAATAAAGCAGTAATTTTGCTTTCGACCATGCATAATGATGCTGAAATAGCTGACAGTGGGAAACCTGAAATAATTGAATATTATAATCGTACCAAAGGTGGTGTTGATCGAATGGACCAAATGTTTGCGAAATATCCAACACAAAGACAAACAAAACGATGGCCACTAGCGATGTTCTTCAACATGTTGGACATTACAGCTCTTGCAGCCTACATTGTCTACGATTTGAATAACCCTATGTTGCCTTGGAGAACAAACAACAAGCGTAAGCAGATCCTGCGCAGGTGGCTGAAGCATTGTGTATGCCCATTATTGAAGCCAGAGCCATAAATCGTCAAGTGATTTGAATTTCTTCTTCATCTTCTGAGTCAAAGTCTAGGGAGCGTCATCGTCACAAATTTCATCAAATAAAGATTGTATATATGATTCTCGCTGTTTCTCAGTTAGCCTGCATAATAAAAAAATTAGTATATCTTTACATTGTTGCTTATTTTACATTTTTTACCTTCTATATGCTGCACTTGATAAATATTCGTTTCTTCTTGAAGTCATTTCGTATCCAGTTATTTATAGTTTCAGTTATATTTATTTTCACTTATATTTTCACTTCTTACACTTTTGAGTACCAAAAGAATAATGAAAATATCAACAGGCAGCATTTATAACAACACCTCGTGTGAAAATAACCCTTGCAGCTGCATATGAAATACAAAAACCAGTTAGACCAGTGTACATATTTGCTACCTACGTACCCATACCTTGCGCGACCTTTTTGCACATATGTATCTTTTGAACAAGGTAGAATATTTCAATGAAATAGAAACCAAAATGTGTATTCATTGTTACTCTACAACTATATTAGTATAAATTATATTATTTTGTTTTGCATTTATCAGGACAACAACAAAAACAAAAATCCACTGTTGCTTGTCCTGACTTTATTTGCCCATATCCCTGGAACCAGTAGGAATATTCGAATGAAACAAAAGAAAAAATACTTGTTATATATTAAAATATACATTTAAAAAAAAATCATAGAAATCGGTTGAATAAGCATTAAAAAACCCGCAAAATAAGGTCCCGGGTACAAACGTATCCCGGATGTGTGTTTACATGGTATTTTCTGGGTGTGTGTTCTAGGGTTAAAGCCTAACAATACGTTATAAAATTTTAAATCTAGTGATTGAGCTGTTTTGTTGATACGTCGCTCTTTAATACGCAAGCATATCATTTCTTTTAAGTCATGTTTGATCGAAGGAATGTGTCAAAGCATTAGCCAAAGGGTTTGGGTGATTTCGGAGTTTAGTTATATATTTGATTCTGTTATCTTCTACTTCTTTCTTTACCAAAGGAATCCCAAGGTCTTTATGGATATTTTCGTTTCGCATGTACCATGGCGAACACGTGATGTTCACATGAGCTTTCTGCAGCATCCCACATCACATCACCACACATCACATCATATCACGTCACAACACCTCATCACACAACAGCTCACAGCATACCCCAATACACACACACGCATCAAACATCGATCATTACTACAACACTGCAACACAACAACCATACGATCATCAACGAGACGACTCGTAATGTTAGCCAATATTCACCACCCAAACCATCAAAAGGGATTGACCCGACCGGGATTGGCTCTTACCGTTCCATCCGCACAGCAAGAAAGTCGTCCGTGATAGTCAGTTGTCTTAATTTTTATTTAACCGCAACCATCACCGCAATTTCCTTTCTTTTCATCAAATCGCCAAGTGATGTGAAGCACCAACAGTGTCCAACAGTGGAATATACATAGTTAAATACACCGAGTTGTATACAAAGAACACAAGGTTCTACTGTGAAATAATAAAGTGAAGTAAATATTTTATAACCTGTGAAAACCAGTGCATTTATTTTCCAACTCATAGGTATACTATAGAAAGTAAGTATACCAGTGCCACACGTTACCACGTGATTATTCTAAGCATTTTTGATAGGAACCTTTGTAACATACTATATCAATATTAGTTGCACAGGTCGTACCCCACAGTTGAATGCCATACATCCAAATCGGCATTATGAGCGCATTATATAAGAACACTTTGTTGTCTAGGCTAAGTTTGGAGTTTGTATTTAAAAGCCAATTTACTTCATACATGTTATTTTACTAGAGATAGGTTTTCTCCACGTGATCCTTCTATCTAGGTGAATACCAAGAAATGTTACTTCGTTCGCTTGGGGTACTATAATATTGTTTATTTTTACTGCAGGGCACATTTTTGGTCTAAGCTTACCTTTCTGTTCATTCACATTTTTACGCCAGTTCGCTAGCCATTCTTCGACAGAACTTAAATGCTCCGCTAATATTCCTGATGCTAAAATGTGGCATTTGTTACGGCTCACTATAGTTGTATCGTCCGCAAAAGTTGAAATTATTACATTATTAGCTGTTGAAAGATCTGCTGTATATATGATGTAGAGTGTTGGGCCTAAACCACTGCTCTGGGATACACCAGCCCTTATCCGAATTGATGCATTCGTATTGTATTATTTTCGTGGAGGAAAGGAGACATCTTTGATAGTAATACTTTTTCAAATACTTTTGTCTATATGAAGACGGCTGTGTTAAGTCTTTCCCAGGTTTATCTATCAAGATAATCTGTGACTTCTTCCATGAAATTGGATAGTATCCGAAACTAAGAATTGCATTGAAAAGCAAAGAGAGCACTTCTACAGCAATAATTTGTAACTCAATTAGCATTTTTGGGGAAATATTATCATGTCCCGGTGACTTTTTTCGTTTAAGTTCTTTAATGATACCAATAATTTCAGAAGATGAAGCTTTAACAGACTCGAGCGACTCTTTAGCTGTGTTGGTTAAGATGGACAGCTTAAAGTTGTTCTTTGGAAAATTGGGTTGAAATACCTTTTCTAGGTGATTTGCAAAGCAATTAGCCTTTTCCTCGTCACTTCGAGCCTAATTTCCACCCAAGTCTCGTATAGGCATGTTGGAGTGAGTTGGTGGCTTCATGGACCTTTGGACTTTCCAAAAGGAAATTAGCTTGTTTGAATTCGGACACAGCTTCTTTATATTCGATATTTAGTGATACTGGTGTAGCTTGTGACTGTGGTGTAGCATGAGATTCAGAGCATAGTGATTTAAACGATTTCTAATCAACACTGCCGTCGCTTTTCCATCAGGTTGATTTGTAACATATAGTCTAAATCCCGGTATATTGAAATTATTTTTATTTGTTAGATGAGTTTCTGAAATAAGCATTACATCTGTTTTCTTTTCGGACAGAAATCTGATAATCTCTAATTTATGTTGGTTAACACCGTTAACGGACCACTATATTGTTGCAGCCAAAATTCGCACCCGCCTCTGTGCAGCAAAAAACGCACGCCAACAAACACAAGGAAGGTTCGACGTCGAGAAGCTTCAATCACAACAGACAGCCGAACGATTTTCTACTCGGCTTGCACTCCTGCTCTCTGAGAGCACTCGTCAACAACTCGGTATAAAGGAACTGTGGGACGGCATTTCAAACTCACGTACAGCTGCAACCGAAACCATTGGTTTTCGGAAAGTGCAAAAGAACAGCTGGTACGACGAGGAGTGCCGTGTCGCAGCGGAGAGAAAACAGGCTGCCTACCTCGCAACGTTACGATCGACCACAACACGTGCGGGATGGGATAGATACCAAGAGTTGAAGAGGGAAGCGAGACGCATTTGTAGACAGAAAAAGAAAGAGGCCGAAATGCGTGAGTACGAAGAGCTTGATAAGCTGGCCGACAGGGGTAATGCTCGAAAATTCTACGAAAAGATGCGGCGGCTTACAGATGGTTTCAAGACCGGAGCATGCTCTTGTAAAACCCCCAAAGGTGATCTAGCCACCGATGCCCAGGGCATACTTAAATTATGGAGGGAACACTTCTCCAGCCTGCTGAATGGCAGTGAACGCACAACACCAGGAGAAGGCGAACCCGATACCCCAATCGATGACGAGGGAGCAGACGTTCCATTCCCCGAAAATGAAGAAGTTCGAATAGCAATTACCCGCCTGAAAAACAACAAAGCGGCAGGGGCCGATGGATTGCCGGCCGAGCTATTCAAACACGGTGGCGAAGAACTGATAAGGAGCATGCATCAGCTTTTTTGTAAAATATGGTCGGACGAAAGTATGCCCAACGATTGGAATTTAAGTGTGCTATGCCCAATCCATAAAAAAGGAAACCTCACACCGCACTCGCGACTTGGCTCCCACGTCACTGTTGACAGTCATAACTTTGAAGTTGTAGATAATTTCGTCTATTTAGGCACCAGCATTAACACCACCAACAATGTCAGCCTGGAAATCCAACGCAGGATTACTCTTGCCAACAGGTGCTACTTCGGACTGAGTAGGCAATTGAAAAGTAAAGTACTCTCTGGACGAACAAAAGCCAAACTCTATAAGTCGCTCATAATTCCCGTCCTTCTATATGGTGCAGAGGCTTGGACGATGACAACAACCGATGAGTCGACGTTGCGAGTTTTCGAGAGAAAAGTTCTGCAAAAGATTTATGGTCCTTTGCGCGTTGGCCACGGCGAATATCGCATTCGATGGAAAGATGAGCTGTACGAGATATACGACGACATTGACATAGTTCAGCGAATTAAAAGACAGCGGCTACGCTGGCTAGGTCATGTTGTCCGGATGGATGAAAACACTCCAGCTCTGAAAGTATTCGACGCAATATCCGGCGCGGGAAGCAGAGGAAGAGGAAGACCTCCACTCCGTTGGAAGGACCAAGTGGAGAAGTCCTGGCTTCGCTTGGAATATCCAATTGGCGCCGCGTAGCGAAGAGAAGAAACGACCGGCGCGCTGTTGTTGACTCGGCTATAATCGCGTAAGCGGTGTCTACGCCAGTAAAGAAGAAGAAGAACACCGTTAGCATTCCAGATACAGATATTTAGTAAGCTCATTTTTTACTTAATAAATTTTGCAGAATTTGATCTTGTGATTTTATTAAATCTTGGATCATGTTTTGGATGGTAGACATAAACTGTGTCATACACTGTGTATGATTTATAAACATAGTTTCAATACCTCCATTTGGAGGATTTTGCGGCAGTTGCATTTGCACAGTGTTGCCTTTCACCATACTTGCATAGTTTCCTTGCATATTATTATTAGAAGTAATAGGATTTGATCTGTTTTCTGAGGTTGCTATAATTTCATTACGGGGTGTTTGTAACATTTGGTTACGACGCATTTTGTATTTAATACTTCTTTCTTAAGGGTGCATTTAGAAGTGGGATGTAAATCACCACATACCACACAAACACTGCGTATAGTGCAATATGATCTGGTATGCCCATATTCTTGGCAGTTAATACATTGTACCGGACCGTTTCTTTTATGTGGTTCTTCAACAGTTACTCTACGATGCAGAAAATATTTCAAATTATATATTGGATGTGTTTCATTTTTTTTAAGTGAATTTGAGTTCGGCAACAATTCAATTTCAAACATTGGCTGTGGTACTTTGTTTCTATTAAATATATTTACAACTGGTTTAATTCCAAAACCGCATTCTTCCAATCCTTCTTTGACTTCATTAGAATCTACGGCGGACTCTATACCCTTGATTACAACCACTAGGCCCTTAGAGCTCTTCAGTTGATACGAATAATAATTCTTGTTTTTATTTGACAAGAATTTGACTATACCCATACAACTTTTTTCAGTGTAGGACTGCATTTTTGTTTCATCTATATTGCCTTTTTTCAAAGGCACTATATGAAAGTTGTTAGTACCTACAATTTTGCTTAATTCAGCAACGAGAGCATTACTGCTACGCTCGCGCAAATATATTGGGGGTGGTTTGGCATTAACGACTGTGGTGGTACCCTTCGCATCGTCGTCTGAACCATGCTTAGTATGGCAAATCTGTTGCCATTTAGGATTTCAGACTTTTTACCGTTTGGCGTGCCTGGTTGAAATTTTTTAGTATTGACCGCTGATTTGACTGGACTTTGTTTCCTTTTTACATTAATATAGGGATCAATACCAGTCTGAACGGACGGCCCTTTTTTGCTTGGTACATTCTCACCTCTCGTCTCTGTTCTCTGCTGCTTCTGCTGACTGCGCTTGCTTACTTGCTCTTTCAGCTGATCGCTGCGATGATGAGTCATCGCCTTTAATTTTGTTTTTGTCAGGAGTAGCTGATGTTGACTCGACAAAGCTAAAGTAGGCATTTAAAGAATGCAATTTGTTTATTTTTTATTTAATCATTTTTTTTGTTTTTAATTTTTTGTTTGTTTGCGTTTTAATCACAGAATTCACGGAACGAATTAAAAATACGTCCGTACACCTTGGACACTGTATGGAACAAAAATGCACTGTGTGCCACGGAATGTCTACCTTTGGAATCGGATGTAATTCTGCCTGCATTTTTCCAACTGGTGGCTTAGCTAATTTACAAGTTATCTAATTTTCGACAAACCTACTAACATACATTGACATATTTTCAAGCCAATAAAACCCATAGACTTTCTCCAACGCTTTCTCCCAACCTAAATGCATAATAGCTTCATGGACGTGATTAATCACTGCCCATCTAAATGCCCTAGAGATTACAGGCAAAAATTAGGTTGTACCGTTTCTTTGAATTTTTCCATATAAAACTCCTTTTCTCAATTCATAGGTTTTATCAAAATTTTCTGGCAACTCATTATTTTTTTTTAGCTTAGCTAATAACTTGGTTACCTCAGAATCACGTTGTTGTTCAGAAATTAGCCAATTATCAGTTACCTCAGTCCACTCAACTCGCTTTTCAACTACTTTTATATACCTTAATCAAAGTATTCCTTGATAAAAAATCCACGTGTGCCATACATTTTCCTTTTGTATATTGGATATCAAAAACAAATGACTGAAGAAAAGCCCACCACCGATGCACCCTCGGTGATAAGTCGGATTTTATACGGCTAGCTCTTAGTGAATTGCAATTAGTAAATACTACAAATTTACGACCCTGTAAATAATGACAATAATGCTTAATGGCATTGACGACTGCCAAAGTCCCAAGTTCGTACGAGGGATATTTCGATTCAGCAGGTGACGTACATTTACTAAAGTATTCGACAACATGAGGCTTTCTATGTAACAATATTTCCCCATAGTCAATTGAGCCGGCATCTGTATGAAGTTCTATCGACTGTTGAGGGTCGAATATGGTTAGCACTGGCTCCTGAGTTAATACAGATATTATTTTCGCGTGAATTCTTTCATGCTCCAACAGCCAAACAAAATCAGAGTTTTTTTGAGGTAAGCGAATACAATGGCTTTAAAATCTTTGAAAATTTTGTCACAAAGCACGGTAATCCACACAAAGTCGATCACTACCATTTTTTTTTTAACAAGCATCATCGGACTAGCAAAAGGTGAACAGCTGGGACGAATAATATTAAATTTCAGGAGTTTATCAATTTTATAACCCACATGCTCTTTCTCCTCTTCACTAAGTCTATATGGTCGGCACTGCACTGTCTTTTGTAGATCTATTAACCTTATTTCCAAATGCCCTGTTGTTAAATACACGAGTCTGTGGTATTCCCCCCATAAACCAATCAGAATAGCGTTTTAGAATGTTTTTTAAGGCCCTCTTATCAGAGTTACTCAGGTCGCCATCGGAATCTACAAGCTTTTCATAATCTGTAAAAGTTACCACATTAACTTTTTTACTTTTGAAAATATTGAATTTTTCAGCGTCTACTGTTATACTAAGCCCCTGCCTTAATATTTCACGACCAATCAGAACGTCATATGTTAGGTATTTATCCATTACAACGTGCAATAAAACCTCAAGATAAGAAAGAATTTGTAAAGAACTACAGATAGAGTCGTTAGCTATACCATTTAGTTTTACAATATTGTTAAATTGTTTTCTTTTAAATTTGTCTGCAACGCTTTCCTTCACCAATGAACATTCGGCTCTAGAGTCAAAGCAAAATGGAACGCCTCACCTGATAAATTAATTATACCCTTTGATGGGGCTAAAGTACAATTGTCCACATTGTCTGTTCGTTGCCGCTGGTCCGGATTTTAGGACATGAAATAGGAAAATGTCCCATTTCTTTGCACTTGAAGCATCTTATGTTGGACCGATCTTTGACTACATTGCTACCCCCTTTGTAAGTGTTTCCTTTTGCGATCTTTCCCCTTTCCTATTGATTTGCGCAACGTGTGCCAACGCTACCGATACTGCGATTTCCTCCATGCCTTTTTTTTCCACTTGCACATGAGTGACGTAACAATTCGGCTACCATAATCCGCAAATCCTTCTACATATTTAGGACGACTATTCAAAACGTTCAATAAAATCGCTGTTGTTGTCTCGACTTTCACGAAGCGTTGAATGAGTAACTCTTTAAATTGTGTCCAAGTTATGCCTGCGCAGCCTTCTAGCGCCTTACTTAACGCTATCACAAGTGCGCCGCCTTCAAGGGTATTTTCATCAAAAATAAGGACCACCGTTGTACACCAACCAGAGGCATCCGCTCCGACTAATCGGATTGAATTTTGGCAAAGCAACGTGAACAGGGCTTGCGTCTGCTACCGGTCTTGGTATCTGCATCCATTAGATTCCAGTTCTGTACTTCTAACGCTGCGAGAATCTTGCACGATTCTTGACTTGCCGATTCCACTTCTGATGTAGAAGATTTGCTGGTAGATGATTCCACATTCTTGTATTACTTTACTCTTTTATCTTTTTAACACAATAACTTCACTTTTTATTTTTATTATACTAGCACAGCAAGTTCTATTTTTTTTGAACTGATTTTGCGAGGACATTGCTCTGCCTCTTTTCTCTGTGTTCACAGAATACGATCAAACCTCACTCAGTAACAGTCTCTCTATTCTTGTTAATATGCTTATTTGCGCATTTACAATCCAAAGTACGGTATTATATGCCGCCAATGCGTCGCCTACTTCAAATAACATTCTGGCACATACAGTTGCCTACAAAATATTAGCACTCCAACATACGCACGTACGTATGTATCAAATACATATATGAAATAACTAAAAAAGTAGCCATTATTTTCACACTAACTACAATCCAATGTAAACAGGACTTAAAAAAAAAAAAAAAAACAAAATAAACCTCTAGGTCTGCATAACGCTTGCCTTTCATGGGCAAACGCATTTTTCCGAAAAGGAAGAAATCGCACGGTGCCATATCAGGTGAATACGGGGAGTGGTTAATGGTTAAAGTGTAATTTTTAGTCAAAAAATCGGTCACAATTTTTGGTCGTCAGTCAATTTGTGCGGAAAAGTGATGTTTAATTTCATTCCATGAATTTAATGATGATTTCGGCTGATTTTTGGTGAACCCAAGCACTGTTTCGATGGAATTTCCGGTGATCATGGATACTGATTGGCCCACATGTTGATCGTCATTTAAGTATATCCTCACGAGCAGTTTGAAAACGTTGAAACCACTCGTGCACTCTGTTACGGGATAAACAATCGTCGCCATAAACTTGTTTCATCAATTGAAACTTTTCGGTAAAAGTTTTACCAATTTTAAAACAAAATTTAATGTTGGCTCTTTTTTTGGAACTTATTTTCACACCGATAACACAAACATACTGACACTCAAAACCCAATAACTTCACCTCCAATCAATGAAATGTCATGAAGTTCTCACTGGACAATCGGTAAAGATAGCAGATTCTAACGCACCAGTCGACATATAGATGGGGGCGCTAGATTCAAAAAGTCCTCTTTACTTTGGAAAGCACCTTATATAAACGTAAAATAGCAATATATGTATGGTTCAGACAATAATTTTTATTCCATGCTCAGCCAGAGAATGTAAAAATATAGAGAAGGTACAGGTTCAATACCGAACATTTGTTAGAATTGAAATACGGAATTCGCCTCACAACCACAGAATTCGCGCTGTGAAATGTTAACATTGTTTACAGTTCTCTCACATACTCAACCAGTGAATATGAAGAGAAATAATATAAGTATGTATGTACGGCATGTATGCGCAACCAGGGAATATTAAAGAAAAATAAGTTCTTTGATACTCAAGAATATGAAGAGACATACATATGTATGTAAATATACTTACTGTATGTATGCATGCTCCTTATGATACTCCCAACAACAGCATTGTGATATTTGCATGCTTCATATTAGCTTTCAACCAGGGAATTCCTTTCATACACAATGTACGAATGTAAGGAATTTCGTTTTGCCGTCGGCATTTCTATACTCATGCTTTCAACCAGGGAATCGCTTACATGTGCAATGTATGTACATATCAGAGACCTGCATTGAGTATGATCGATTCGGTTTGATCAGCCACGCTGACCGTTTTGAGTCAAACTCAGCACAGCGGTTCGCTACAAAATTTTTCGATCGAGTTTCGTGCTCAAAACGAAGGAGTTCGATCAGTTGATTTGATTGCTCTGCTTACTGATTGGTTGGTTCCGGTATGATGATTAGAATGATTGACCAGAAAAAGACGATCTAGTCCAACGATGCACGAAAACTCAGACATCGATCAACCAGAGCACATAAAACATGGAGAAGGTGCAAATCGAATTTTGTATGATGGTTCGATTGCGCGGCTAACAGAGCTTATAGGATTGTGACACGGAGTTTCACCATTATCGCTGCTATTTAGCAGAAATGAGCATATCTCTGGCAGAAATATATGTAAAACGACTGAAAATGTATAAAGAGAATTGCTTTGTAGAAAAATATACAAAGTCACACAGAGAATGTAAAAAAGCATTCTTTGAGTCACTTATGCATGATGATCTTGTATCATATGAACCATTTTTTTCAGAAAAGTTATAAAAATTTTAATTTTTTACAAAATTGTGATAAATTAGGTAAAAAATAATTTAATTATATTTTTTAATTTTTAAATTATTTCAAAAAAGTTATATTTAATTGGACTATTAAAAAGTGAAGATGTATCAAAAAAACTTCATTTCTTCAAAGAAAATTGATGACCTTCATGAAATATGCATATTCGCATTATTTCGTTATCATTTCCATATTTGCACCAGTAGAAGTTCTATGGCATATATGTACATACATATATTATTTCTTTGGCACATTTGTCCGTATGTTTACGAAAGCAAATGCGAGCCACATACATATATACATACATACATTCATAATAACAAGTGTCGCACGCATCTTTCGCATCTCCCTTGTCATGGACAATCAATGGCCGAAACTCAAAGAGTCACGCCCGGAACATAGAGCGGGGCAGACTGCAAGCGAAATCTGTCAAATATTAAAATACACACGTTTTTATGGACACAGTTATGTAGTTGTGCAGCTGTCTAAATAACTGTGTCCTTAAAAATGTGTGTATTTCAATATCAGATTCAGATGGCGCTTGCAGTTTTTTTTTTTTTTTTTTTTTTTATGGATACGCCAAAGGTGGGTGTAAATCTTCAAAAGATATTGTTGGCCCGTACCAACAATTATGCATACAGCGCATACGTGCTAAAGCACCCCCTTGCCCCCAGACCTGTGTTTCCCTGCGGAACTACCTATAGGCTTTCCTTCGCAGGACAGGTATTGTTTATGTATACAACATCTCTTTTATATATAACTTCTTATTTTGTCATACGTTTGCAGCTTCTCGGGACTGCACTCTCGGTCTTATCGTGATTTCCTCTTCACGCAGCTTTTGCATAATATATGCTATTATCCCACATACCATATCCCATGCTAGGTGGGAAGTTAGCATAAATTTTACCACATCCCTTGAGCGTATGGGTAAGGACTTTCCTACTTTGTCTGAAAGTATTTTCCTTTCCTTTTGGAAACGGACACATTCCACCAGTATGTGATCTGCCGTTTCAATATCATTTTCACAGTGCATGCAGAGTGGAGATTCCACATGCTTATATTTGTACAGATAGCTTCTGAAGCAGCCGTGACCAGATAGAAATTGTGTGAGGTAGTAGTTCACCTCCCCATGATCCCGCGTAACCCATTCTCTAATATTGGGTCTGTCGCGTTCTATGTGTTCAGCACATCAATCTTTCGAAGCACTGACGCGACGAGACGCGAAAGAAACTAACAAACGATCGCCGATTGTTACCGCTTCCCTTGCCGCTGTAACAGCTTCGCCTACAAACGTGCGTAAATATGTATGCATATGTATGAACTTGCTTACATATCGACGCTGATTTTTGCGAGCTATGGAAAAATATTTTAGAATTGAATATTATAAATCGACAACTCCGTTGTTGCCACTTTTCTGACTTCTTTCTGTGAAGAAGCATCAGAAAGTTGTTCAATTTATGATTTTTAGCTTTTGCCATCGTCGCGAAAATACGCTTGTGGGCAAAGGCATGCTCGGGAAGATGTTACGGCGTCTGTTTATATGAATGAAGCGAGGTCGCTTGTGGCATATGCGCCTGCGTTTATGAATGAAATCGTTTTTGTTGTAGAATTTACTACATATGGGCTTCGCCAATTCGGCTGCCATATTGACTTGTGATGCTTCTGCTATTTAGACAATTGTTGTATTTGTAGAACAATGCTTTTGTGGTGACACATTCACATGTGTACGCATATGTATGCTAGTATCCTTGTGCATTATTTGTTCGGAAGGGTATATGTATATGTACACATGTATAAGTATATAAATATGAATGTATGAACATGCAGATCAATGCGCGCACATGTAATATATTGATAAGTGATAAAATCATGACTTGATTTTCTGAACGCGCACATGCGCATAAATGCAATCATATGAGCAGATAATAAGATTATGATATGAGCATGTGCAGAGACATAAGATAATATGATGTATGTACATATGTATATGTATGTTGTTGTGATAAATTTAATTTCTATTAGTAGGAAATATAATACAAAAATATTTATTAGTATAGTATATTATGTAAAAATCAAAGAAAATTATTAAATATGAAAGTCCAAATTGACTATAAATATTACTATGCATGCATTCATACAAAATTATACTCATATCATAATTATGTTTACATGTCAATATTATATTGCCGACGGCAAACGCAAAAGCATACATACATATTTGCATACATTGCGATTCCCAAGTTGAAAAATTGTAGCATGAAAATATCACAATGCTGTTGTTGGGAGATCATAAGGAGCATGCATGCATGTGTTTATGTCTTCATATTCATATTTACATATGCATACATATGTATATTTATGTCTCTTCATATTCTTGGGTATGTGAGACAGAGAACATAATATTTTTTGTACACATTTTTCGCTGTCAAAAATGAAACAAAATATAAACAAGCAAAACGAAATTCTTCATTGGGAGTTTCTTCATATTCTCTGCTTGGGCATACATGCTATGGCATCACATGCCGAAAATACATATATTTATTTCTCTTCATCTTCTCTGTTGAGTATGTGAGAGAACTGTTAAAAATGTTAACATTTCACAGCGTGAATTCGTAGCTGTGTGGTGAAATTCCGTTTCGCATTCTTACAAAATGTTCGCTGTCGAACCTGCACCTTGTTTTATGTTCTCTGGATCAACTGTGCGTTTGAATTGATTGTGATTGAACCAATCAGATCGAGAATTGCCCTGCGAATATGTATGTATGTATGTGCATAATTTGTATGTACATATTTGTGTGTTTTAACGGAAACAAGTTGCGATGCATAAAATTAACCAAAACATTACTGCATATATTTCTTCATTTTTAACGCCTAAAACTAAAATTTAATTAATGCTTAAAATTAATAAACAATGGTAATGCTTAGGAAACACAAATTTCTAATTTTAATCACTTCTTCATTGAGATCCCCAAAACTTAAAATTAAAAACGGTTTATTTTCTGGTTTCACTCTTAATCGCTAAAACTTTTATAAAATGAATTAAAAAAAATAAGCTTTCAACTGAACATGGTCCGAGCCTATTTCTTTTTTCAGTTAGAATATTTCCAGCTAAAGAAAAAGAACGCTCAGCGACTGCGCTGCTGGCAGGAACCGCCCGGTATGACCAAACGGTATGATTGTGATCGATCGGAATGCAAGCAACATTCTCGAACATTCTTTGCTGCTCACACAAGGCTTTCGATCGAGAAAAATCATGACGAAACAAGTAACAGTGATTGGAACTGAATGTTCGCTTTGAGCACGCTCGCTTACGATCATTCATTTTTGTTGAAGCAAAGTTTTCCGTCACAAAAAATCTGAGTCAATGATCGGGTATGATTGAAAAAATTGTGATCGTTGCAGCTCTCTGTACTACATATGTATGTATACTTTTATGTTTTGCTCTAACCAATTCCATATTGACATGTAAACTAATTATGATATGAGTATAATTTTGTAAGAATGCATGCATAATAATATTTATAGTCAATATTTATAGTTAATTTTATTTGATTTTTACATAATATGTAATAAATACAATTTTAAATATTTTTTTACTATATTTCTTACTAACATAAAGTCTCTCCAAGCATGAGTTCTTAATTGTAACGGGAAGGTCCTCCTTACCGTTTCTATTTTTTCTTATTATCTGATAGAAAAATTTATATCTCGCTTCCAACTACTTGAAAAAATATCATAATGATTTTTTTCATTGAGTTATAAAATTCATAAGAAATAAAATATTTTCCCAAATATCTTTTAAATGGTTGGGTTTACGAAAAACCTTTTTGTAGAGCACTCAATTTCCTACAAAATCTAAGGAACTAGAGGCTTTCTCACAGGTGCCTAGGAACCTATTTTTCCGAGTACCAAACAAAAAAAGATTTTATTTTTAATCACCCTAATATACATATGTACGGACATCTTTTATCATATTAATCTTATGTCTCTGTTCATGCTTATATCATAATCTTATTATCTGCTCATATAAATGTATGTATACGCATGTGCGCATTCAGAAATTCAAATCATGATTTTAGCATTTATCAGTATATTACATGTGCGCGCATTGATCTGCATGTTCATATATGTACATTCATTTATACTTATATATATGTATGTACATATATTATATTTGTATATGTAGAAGATTTGCTCGTAGATGTCTCCATATCAGATGAAGTGCAAAAGTGTGAAGTTAACACTTTTGCACTTCACACATTCACACTTTACTCAGTAACTTCACTTCACTATACGAGCACAGCAAGTTCTGATCCTATCATGAACACTTCTTGAACTGACTCTGCGAGGACATTGCGCCTAATTATACGAGTATACGCACCCCTTTATTGCTCTACAAGTACCTAACGGTTCCTGAGTCTCTTCACTCTGTTCGCAGATTACGATCAGACCTCACTCAGTAACAGTTTCTCTCCTGTTACTATGCTTATTTGCATATTTACGTTCTATAGTACCGTAATATACGCCGCCAATGCGTCCCCTACTTCAAACGATGCCGTGGCACATACAGTTAGCTACAAAATATTTGCATTCCAACATACGCACTTACAGTGACATACTAAATACAAGCACTACCGCTCCGACATATACATTGCCGAACAAATAATGCGCAAGCATACAAACATACATATGCGTACTCATGTGAATATGTCACCAACAAATAATTGAAACGTTGTTCTACAGAAGCAACAATCGACTTTAAACGCTTTAGGTTGGACACAATGTGTGATATTTTATTGAAATAAGTTGGCAAATTTTCATATACATGGCCAAAAATAATTAGCTTAAACTAAAAATACTCTATTTTTTCGCTTCAAAAAAAAAGTAAACAGTGGCAACAACCGTTGTGTGTTTTTAATATTTATTTCGGGGAAGCGCCAAATATTCTTTGGAAACCGTTACTATTCAAGAGAGTGGGTGTAGTAAAACATATTTTTTTATATCATTATTGTATTTTTTGAGGTTAAGTCGCTAAAATATCAAAATTTGTAATGGGTAAGTGAACAATCAATGAAACGGTTAAAAAATCAGATTAGATTTCAATAAAAAAGGTAAATCTTTGCGCCAAATCAGAGAAATAGTTGGAAGACACTTTTGCACAATAAAAAATAAATTATTGATAAACATGTAAACATCAGACTGCCGAAAATTTGTAACCACCGGGCCGACCAAAGCGCCTTATTAACACTTAAGCGCCATCAATAGTACGGGAAGTAAAAACAAATCCAGCTTCAAAAGCTGTTCAAATAACAAAAGATATAGCGGAGACATCTGGTAAACCTTTAAGTGCTAGAACAATCAGGTGAACGTTGCACAAAAGCGGTTTGCATGGCCGAGTACTACGCTAAATGCCCTATGCATCAAAGGCGAATCAATAGATGAACTTTTGCAAAAGGTGTACAAATTAGGCTGAAAACTTCTGGGAAAACATTTTTTATACGGCCGAAAGCAAATTCGAAATATTTGAATCGAAACAACCTCGTAAAATTTGGCGATGCAAGAATAAAGCCTTTAATGATAAGTGTGTTACCAACACCGTAAAAGAGGACATAAATTATTAAGTGAGGTCCAGAAGTCCAGGGGAAAGTAAACAAAATACTAGAATGAATATTAATTTAGTTTATATACATACTTACATAGATTGTAACTTTACAGTACTCTGTTTACCTTTTTTTGACACGAAAAAACGAGAGTATTTTTCACGTATGGATGTATGAACAGGCAGATCAATGCGCGCACATGTAGCATATTGATAAGTGATAAAATCATGATTTGAATTTCTGTACGCGCATGTGCAGATACATGATTATATACTCAAATAATATTAATAATAATATGATAGACGATGTATGTATGTATGTATATAATGTAAGAAATATAATACAAATATATTTATTAGTAAAGTATATTATGTACAAATAAAATAAAATTATTAAATATGCATTCACAAAAACTATACTCGTATCATAATTATTATTACATGCCAATATGGAATTGCTGAGTGCAAAACGCAAAAGCATATGTACATACATATTTGCATACATTGCACATATGTACATACAAGCGATTCCCCTGTTGCAAAAATTGAAGCATGAGTATAGAATTCATAAAAATCATCGAGGGCATGCATACATACATAATATTATATATATTTATGTCTCTTCATTTTCTTGGGTATATGAGAGAGTTGTATTTGTATAAATTTTTCGCTGATAGAAAAGAGCTAATTTTTGTTCAATATTTTCTGATTGGGCATACTTACATGCTATCATCATATGGGGTAAATATGTACATATATGTATGTCGGGGATTTACACTTTACACTTTATTATAACTCAATAACTTCACTTTTATTTTTACTTCACGAGCACAGCAAGTTCTGCTCCTATCAAGATCACTTCTTGAACTGATTCTGCGAGGACATAAATTATATACGCACCCCTTCATTGCTCTAAAAGTAGCTAACGGTTTCTTCCTCTATCCACTCTGTTCGCAGAATACGATCAGACCTCACTCAGTAACAGTTTCTCAAGTCCTGTTACTATGCTTATTTGCGTATTTACATTCTATAGTACCGTAATATATTCCGCCAATGCGTCGCCTACTTCAAACGACGCTGTGCCACATACAATTACCTACAATATTATTACTCCGACATACGCATGTACACTGACATTCAAAATACTAGTACTACCGCTCCGACCGGCCTTCCTGACAAATCACGCGTCCTCGTGTGTTCACTTCAAACCACAATGTTTTAACACATCAGTTGTTAATGGTTTTGATACTTACAAACATTTCCTCAACTTTTCCTCACACAAAGTTTGAGGCTTCTAGAAAAAATGAAGCAATAGACAAAATCAACGACGAATAAGCAAATTCGTTTCTTGATAACATTTCATAAATTTTTTTAATTACATTTATCTTCTTAGCCATACTTAACAATCCATGCAATATTTCTTTACCAACTGGCTTATTTCCTTTTACACCCACTTATTGACCCCCGCCATAACAAGTCCTTCTGTTATGGTGTGATCATTTTATCCCTTCTTGGGATTCCAAAGCACCTACCGTGCCATCCATATCTTCCGATCCCCGCTATAACAAGTCCATCTGTTATAGTGCGGTCATTATATCTCCTCTTGAGATTTCAGAACATCTTCTGTGCCATTTTTATACTCTCGCAACAAAGTTGCTAAAGAGAGTATTATATGTAGTTTTGTTCACATAACGGCTGTTTGTAAGTCCTAAAACTAAAAGAGTCAGATATAGGGTTATATATACCAAAGTGATCAGGGTGACGAGTAGAGTTGAAATCCGGATGTCTGTCTGTCCGTCCGTCCGTCCGTCCGTGCAAGCTGTAACTTGAGTAAAAATTAAGATATCATGATGAAACTTGGTACACGTATTTCTTGGCTCCATAAGAAGGTTAAGTTCGAAGATGGGCAAAATCGGTCCACTGCCACGCCCACAAAATGGCGGAAACCAAAAACCTATAAAGTGTCATAACTAAGCCATAAATAAAGATATTAAAGTGAAATTTGGCACAAAGGATCACATTAGGGAGGAGCATATTTGGAAGTAATTTTTTTCGAAAAGTGGGCGTGGCCCCGCCCCTTACTAAGTTTTTTGTACATATCTCGGAAACTACTATAGCTATGTCAACCAAACTCTATAGAGTCGTTTCCTTCCGGCATTTCCATATACAGTTCAAAATTGGAAGAAATCGGATAATAACCACGCCCACCTCCCATACAAAGGTTGTGTTGAAAATCACTAAAAGTGCGTTAACCGACTAACACAAAACGTCAGAAGCACTAAATTTTACGGAAGGAATGGCAGAAGGAAGCTGTACCCAGTCTTTTTTTAAAAATTGAAAATGGGCGTGGCGTCGCCCACTTATGGACCAAAAACCATATCTCAGGAACTACTCGACCGATTTCAGTGAAATTCGGTTTATAATATTTTTTAACACCCTGATGACATGTACGAAATATGGGCGAAATCGGTTCACAACCACGCCTTCTTCCAATATAACGCTATTTTGAAATCCGTCTGATGCCTTCTATGTATAATACGAGTATGTATATACATTAGGAACCAAAATAAAAAAAATATGTAAATGACGGATAATGAAATCTCGATTATCACCTTATCATGCGAGAGTATAAAATGTTTGGTGACACCCGAACTTAGCCCTTCCTTACTTGTTTTATCTCTATTTCTCACTTGAAAATCAGATGCATCTCCTCTTGAGTTTTTCAAATCAGCTTCTTTACTTATCTGTCTATTTGGCATTGCTTTCAAAAATTCATGCTCACACTTATGTGTTCTTATTTCTTCTCGTTAATGATTTTAAAACAAAACTCTGTCTGAACTTTCAAGCTTTGTTTGGTGACCCTCTTTTTCCTTCTTTAACAAGACTTGGTCTCCTACATTACATTAGACTCGTACTATTTTTGCCTAAAAAAGGCACCACGTTTGTCATAACGAGCATTAACTTCAATATTTTCCTTTGATTGTTTTCGTAAAAATTCCCTATCAAATAAACGATCCACTTTTTCACCTATTGGTAATAGGCCAAAAGGTCTAACTTCTTTACCTATTAGTATTTCTAAAGATCTTGGTGACTTGATTGATCGTACAATTCATTACCAACTGTACTTCGGTTAAGCCAGGGATGGGCACATTTTTAGCCCGCAAAGTTAGCAAAGTGCGCACGGGGGCTAGATGAGGGGAATATCAGTTTACGGAGAGAAGGGCATAACAAGTTGTGAAAAGTTGCGAAAAAAATCAATTACATTCCTCCGTAACTTGATGTTCATCGCAGAGTGGTTGCGGAAATACTGACATTGTACACAAATTTAAGAGTGGAAGTTTACTTCATATCGGAATTGTACAGTTGTGTGAACAAAAAGAGGTAAACATAATTTGCACGTTTTAGAGATTCGCATTAATATCTGTTTTAATTTACCTTTGGATGCTGGAAATTCTAATCACTGTTAGGAAAAAATATATATATGTTATACTTGTATCTAAAAACAATTTTATTTAATAAGAAAACAGCATATTTTAAAACTTCACAACACCTTATGGTTGTTCCTATTTTGTTCACACCACTGTACATGTGATAGATCAGTCAATGGTGGTGATGCCAGTTGTAAAAATTCATTTTAGTTACAATTGGGAAAACTTTTATCAAGTTGTGGGCTTTTATACGTACATATGCATATCTGCATTAATGTTTAAAAAAGGATACTTATGACCATTATATATGTATATTGTGTTTAAACATATTGCAGTTCCATTTAATGAAAATGCTTGTATAAATATATGATTTGTGATATTTTCAGTTTGGTTGTTTTATCAAAATATTCAAAGAATTGAGGTTTTTTTCTATAATTGTTTTGTTAAATTTTAAAAATCTAAGTTGCCTCTGGAAATGTATTAAAATAATAATATGCGCTATAGAAAGGGAACACATATTTTCAAAAATATAAGAAATCATCAAATAAAAATATATTTGCGCGGTATGGCATTATTAATTGAGAGTGGCTAAGCACACAAATAGAAAACAAACGCTAATGGCATAAACATCTTCTCATTTCGCTACGAGCGGCAAGCGTTTTGTTCTCGTTTTCATTCGAACAATGTTGCCATTATTAATACGCATATGTAGTTTTGTACACATCTAAGTTTTCAATTATAATTTTTGATAATATATAATATCAAAACTGAAATCAAACTATTAAAATTAGTTTATATATTTGTAAATAATAGCATTCGATTCTGAATTTGAGTTATTTTAAGAAAATTTCAAATATATTGAAGACAATTTTCATAATTACTACAGTATATCGAGCCTGGCAACCGTGCGGAAAACCTAACGTCGTTGGAAATTCTACGATTGGCAGGTGGTAGAAGGGTTGTTGGGTAATTATTTACATTGCGCTCTTATAAGATTCATTTGGTCATATGTGTTTGAAGAAACAGTGGTTCATAAATTGAAGTTATTACTGAAATTACTTTTTATAAAGAAGTTTAAAGAAATAACCTGGTTTGAAACTTTTTGCTTCGAAAATTATATCTAAAATAAGAAGTAGGTTATCTGATTTAAATTTTGGTACAATAATGCGTGTAGCTATAGCAAATGAGATTAAACCAAACATATAATTTATTATTTCATAAACAAAATTAAATGCTGATATAAAGGCATATTAAAAAAAAATGATTACTAAAATCAAATATTTATTATACTTTTTGTTATTTGTCTTACATTTTATAAATTTATAGTAGTTATAAAGAAATTTAAAATTGTTAGGCAATTTTATAATTATTACCCACAGTGCAACTTCCCATATAAGCGTGCGCTCTCATTTGTAAACATGGTGTGAGAAAATACGTTGCTCTCATTTGTAAATATGTAGTGGTAAAATACGTTGCGCTCACTTCCCTCTTCGTGTTTGCCGCGATGATCCCCTCACATAGCCCTCAAAATGTGCACTCGTGCCCGCACGGCCAAAATGCCACTGAGGGCTAATATGCCCATCCCTGGGTTAAACCATTTTGCCACAATCTCTGACTGATTTCATCGGCAGTCAGCATACTCTTTAGCATGCTAATTATACATTCTACCCTGCAGTGCTCACACCTGTAGCAATTAAATGAAGCTCTCACTCCCTCTATTTTTTTGTTTAAGAACAAAACTCACTGAATCCTGAACTAGCAGAGTTTCGGCCCTGATCCGCTATAATTCGAGTAGGCATACCAAACAAACCGCTTTAACGACTATAATAGAACTCTCAGTGTCAATGTTTAAGGTGTGATAAAAACAAACAAACCACTTACTCCTTTAAGGTAGTAGTCTGGTAAGTTATGCCTATTTTCATTACTTCTTTGGAGGTTTTGTTTTTTATAAGAAAATAAAAATTAATTATCTTGAATATTTAGAGTGTGTTTATTTACATATTGAAACTAGCTGACCCGGCAAATAGATTTTTTTTTTCATTTCAAAAATTACACCGGTATTGGTTTTAATAGAATATGAACGATTTTTCCTAATTTCATTGTGTATACTTTAACAAAATTTTTACAAATCTTTCTTTTGTAAACATTGAACGGGCAGGTTTTCGATATGATCCAAACATTCAATATATCGCATCTGTTCAAATCGGTCAGATGTCAGTAGTTTGTCAATATTGCAATGCAGTCAAATTTAAAAATGAACTGCCAAGGTTATGTTGCGCCGGGGGAAAGACGATGCATTCCATGTATAATACCGAGGCATCTCCGAGTAAAGCAATGTTCTCGCGAACGGATCACTGGCGCAAGTTGCAAAGAAACTTGTTAAAGTGGTTGCTGGTGGTATTTCCGTTCGCTGTACTATGTTCTCTGCGTTGAAATAAACTCGCTGGCCATTCTCCAAATGAGCTGACAGATGCACAACAGTAGGATGGCGTTCATGAATTGCAAATGAAAATATTCTCCAGATTGCTTCATTGCAGTTCACATATCTGCCCATTTGAAATTTGCTAATTTCATCTCGTTCAACGCCAATAACCGCCATATCGCTTCCTTTGGTGACATATTTGCAAACATACTTAATTGATTTTATTGAACTGCAATACTCAACATTTATATGTGTTTTGAATGCCTTAGACAAAATTGGCGAATATGGAACGATCCATGTGTTATCAACCACGAAATTCTTTCCTTTCAATTGAGTGATGAAAGTATCCGTCGTTTCCAGTTTGAGTTTCCGAAATAAAAGCACGGGGACAGCGTTTTTTGCATTTACTGTCCGACATACAAACCGAAGATGGATCGTGTTCTCCGCATGACCCATGAACCATATTGGCCATCACCACTTCGTGCAACTCTGGATCTATTTCAACATCAGGAATTTCGGCGGAAATGATGTCATCAATTTGGTCAGGTGTAATTTTCTCCACCATCCAAAGAAGAATGTGTGCGTGGGGCAAACCGCTCATCTGCCACTCCAATGAGTACATTCAGCATCGAATAGTGCCATATACACGTTGTTTCGTAATAAAGTCCATCAAACATCTGAGTTTTTGTTTAAACACGCGTGCTGTAACATCGTGGCGATCGCTTGGTGATTGACCGGGATGCAATAGATTCGTAATGTCTGGCCATTTTGGATTGCAAGTTAATGTAACAAACAAATCCGGCCGTCCATAATAGCGCACGTAAGTCATCGCATCCTGGGAGTTCTCATGCATGTGTCTGGGACTGCCAATGTATGTCGATGGCAAAATATACAGTCGACCAATATCTGTAATATCCGCATCACCATTCATTGCATCTCTTAAGTGAATATACTCTTCAGATCGCAACTTCGACTGATTGTATTGCATGTAATTAAGTCGTTCTGTCTCAACTTTAACATACATGTCAACTGCATACTGTTGAAATAACCGTCCATATCTCAGTAAATGGTTGTCATAGTTTTGGCGAATCATCATTCGATATGCGTAAAACTTCATTGAACTGACTTTTTTATTTGTCTCGACACCTAAAAGCTTAAATTACCTATATGAAGTAGCAAACAAAAATTTTTTTTTACTAACCATTCACCGGATTTATCATCTTATATCTTAAGTGATATCTGTCTTCTCTACGGCAGAACATGAGCGGATATTGCATTGCGTCGTAAGACCGATGTGTCTCACTTATCCGTTTTAGTGCGTTTTGATTTCTACGTTTGATAACAATATCACGCGACTGCAAATTTTCTCCAACAACAACAACTGATATTTCGCTAACTGTAGGTGCATTATATTGTCTTTCATGTGACCCTGTTGGCCTTTTGTCCGCTTGTATGATTATAATATGATCATCTGTTGGCATACGTTCCAACGAAATCGTAAACAGTTTAATGAGGCCATTGTGTTCGTGTAACATTTGCTGCAATTGTTCGATTATTTCTCTTTTCGTTGTATTGAAGATAGCACAACGCCGATTTACTTCATCATGTGAATCTCCCAGAAAGTAAATTTGGAGATATTTGTGTTATTGATCTGGATGCGGCAACCGCGATCCAGCGAGATGAAACATTTGCCCATGAACGTGTATAATTGGAGGAAAGCTCTGTAGTTTCTGTCGAATATTGTTTGGCAAAAATATCTTAAACGTTGGATTGTAGTTTTGTTCATTTACAATTTGCTTTAAGAAATGGTTCGAGTGAGGAGATTCACCGTAAAGCAGCTGGAACAATGGCTGTGGTGGTGGAAGCAATTCTGGCGACGGTTCATTTTTAAATTTGACTGCATCGCAATATTGACAAACTACTGACATCTGACCGATTTGAACAGATGCGCTATATTGAATGTTTGGTTCATATCGAAAACCTGCACGTTCAAAGTTCGCAAAAGAAAGATGTTGCCGCTGTTGTCGTCGAATAATCGCATGTTTTGATCTTACTTCATCACTTTGGCGAGCACGAACTTCCTTTCTTCTCGATCGTTGTTGCTGATTGTGAACTTCCCTTCTTCTCAATCGTTCTTGCTGATTGTATGTTTGGTTGACATCTTCTAACTGGTGCGTGCTACTCTCCAGCAGTCTATTTCGTGGTGATACCCTCTCAATAACACTTTCCCTTTGACGTGCTCTGCTATTTCGTGTTCTCCTTGCGGCCTGGGAACTCCGAGAAGTGTTACCATACGTACTGATTCTTGACCTCGTAACAAATATCTAATTGGAAATGATCATTCATTTGCATAAAGTTCATATAAGGTTTTACGGACCAATAACTTACCTTTGAAAACTCCAAAAATGAATGAATTAAACTAAGGAAGCAGATCAATTGAATGATAAATTCCAATGTACATAAATCGGTATTCGCCAACACGCTCAATCACTTTCACTAAATAACTCACTTTTTAAAACAAAATATATCAATATATCAGTAAAGCAAGGCGCATTTTTATTTCCCTCTAAGTTTTGCGTGTTCGATTGCAAAGCAAAATTGACGTTTAATTTAATTTGTGTTTTTTTCATAAAACTGCCATTTCCATAAACCAAAAATAGCACGTAACACAACCAAAATTACCATATAACCGCTGCAGCAAGAACAACCAAAATGTCGTGCTAGGTGGATAATGAGATAAATATATGGTGGATTAACAACCAAAATAATTAAAGATTGTAAGGGTGGTACCACGTCCCCTTTTTCAATAACGCCAAGCTTTATGGGTGAGAATGGTGTTGTTTCCTATAGCTCTATACCAATTTTCATGTTCCTACCTTAAACACTTTTGAAGATATTCACCTTGAAAAGTTCAGTTTGTATGGGAGGTGCCACGCCCCCTTTTCCGATTACCCCTTCTTTTATGTGTAAGAAGGCTTTTGATACCATATAGGTCTATACCAATTTTCAGGTCCCTACCTTGAACCCTTTCAGATATTTTGCTTAAAAAATTTTGTTTGTATGGGAGGTACCACGCCCCCTTATTCGATAGCCCCCGGTTTTATAGGTGAGAGTGGTGTTGTTATCCTGTAGCTCTGTACCAATTTTCATGTTCCTACCTTAAACACTTTTGAAGATATTCGACTTGAAAAATTCAATTTGTATGGGAGGTACCACGCCCCCTTAATATTTTATTGTGATTTTAAGACATGACCTGCGCGTGGTAATAACAAACAAATCCCCCAAAGGAAGTATTTCATTTGGTTCAGCCGTTTTCGAGTTTTAGCGTTACAACTATACACCATTTCATTTTTATATATATAGAATATAAAAAAAAAAATGTATTTGAAAAAATGTTATACTTTATTACTTTTATTATTGTCACTCGAAGTTGGAAATTCAAAAAAAAATGCTCGTGGGTCGGGCGGGTGATTTTGGCTCTTGATGTTATCTCAAATCAAATATTATTGTTTACTCTTACCCTATAGACATGTCATTCTGGTCGGAACTACTGAAGTTAAATTTCAAGGGTAAATAAAACAATGGCGGACTTTGAAAAAAAAGTCCTTTTATTTTAGCAAATAAAAGGTTGTAAAATAAAAAGTTAGAGGTGGAAAAAAATTCTCGTTAGTTTCAACGAAAACTATAAGTGTGTACAACAATCTGTTAAAATTTGAATGCAATCGGTTGAGAAGAAAAAAGACCAGACCAGAAAACTATGTTTTGAGAAAAACGCGTTTAAAGTTCAACAACTCCGGTAGAGAGAGCACTCCGAGGCACTCTAGGAAACTCGTTAGAACTTCCGAAATATTTCGAATTTCTGTCTGAAATTCTCACAATATTTTCTAAAGACATTGTACTTTCAAATTAAGCAAAAAAAAAGAATTTTCAATTTTTTGAACCCAAGTTACCTTAAGTAATTTTTTTCAATCATCTTCACCTTATGTCTATTGCACTACGGAATGTCTTTCTCTGAAATCGGATTTAATTCAGCCTACAATTTTTCTATTGATAGCTTAATTTGCAGCTGATACGATTTTTGACAAACCGACGAACATACCTTGACATATTTTCGAACAAATAAAATCCATCGACTTTATCCAAGGGTTTTTTCCCCAACCCAATTGCATAAGAGCTTCGTTGACGAGATTAATCATTACCCATCTAAATGCCCTATTACGGAATTACGGACAAACATTTAGTTTTACCTTTTCTTTGTATCCTTCTATGTAAAAATTCTTATGTTTTCTCTAAATTTTCTGCCAATTCTTTATTTTTTTTAGCTTAGTTGATAACTTGGCTACCTCGGAGTCACGTTTTCAGATACTAGCCAATTATCATTTACCTAAGTGATCGACCCGTCCTAAGTGATTCGATCCGTCTTTTAACTATTTATTTCTATACTCCTATATTCTTTAATCATAGGATTCCTTGATAAAATATTTACGTGTGTCATTTACAACTCAACCACTTCTAACTCCCGTCCTGCTATATGGTGCAGAGGCTTGGACGATGTGAACAACAGATGAGTCGACGTTGCGAGTTTTCGAGAGAAAAGTTCTGCGAAAGATTTATGGTCTTTTGCGCTTTGGCCACGGCGAATAACGCATTCGATGGAACAATGAGCTGTACGAGATATACGACGACATAGTTCAGCGAATTCAAAGACAGCGGCTACGCTGGCTAGGTTATATTGTCCGGATGGACGAAAACACTCCAGCTCTGAAAGTACTCGACGAAGTACCCGCCGGGGGAAGCAGAGGAAGAGGAAGACCACTACTCCGTTGGAAGGACTAAGAGGAGAAGAACCTGGCTTGGAATATCCAATTGACGCCATGTAGCGAAAAGAAGAAAGGACTGGCGCGCGGTTATTAACTCGGCAATAATCGCGTAAGCGGTGTCTACGTCAATTAAGAAGAAGATTTACAACTTTTGGTTATGCTTTTATCTACTGCTAGGTATCACAATCCATGCGAAAGCAAGCTAATAAATAAACGCATACTATCACACATACACAGGCACTCTGTATAAAAGTCTGACACACATTTTGGAATAGGAAGGGCCCATGTTACACTATTATTACTGTTCCACTTCCCTTCACTATCTATTTGCGTCCTACGCCCACTTTTTCTTTAGATTATCGAATAATTTTGGTTCCTTCTCATTTTCCATGCACTTAATTTTGATTCATAACAACCTCGTTTCTACTTTGTATTTCGCCTTACATTTTTAACTCTATACTGGATTAGGATTAACGTTCAAATTCAGGTAAATCAATTTCGACATTACCTACCAACCACAAATTTTGCTAACAATATAACTATATTGACAAACACTAACAATCGCTTTCCTTCAATGAAAATTCAGCTCCAGAGTTAAATCAAAATGGAACGGACTCACCTGATAATTTTACCACCACCTTTGGCGAAACTAATGTGCAAATATTTACACGCATCTTCTATGTTTTCTCTCTCCCACTGATCCGGACTTCAGGTGATGAAGTAGCGTAATGTCCCATCGTTGCACTTGAAACATCGCATACTGTACCGATCTATCAGTCCATAATTGATGCTCCTATTTTGATGTTTCCTTTTACGTTGTTTTGCCTTTCCAGTCGATTGGAACTTGAATTTCTTCCGTCTGGGCCGGTTACACATGCATCCTCTTCCGTATAACGCCTCTTAAAATCGTAGGCCTCCAGTTTTTGTAGCTCATTGCGACTTGTTACATTGGAGGTACATGCCAATTGTAACAAGCTATTGTTGGTTTACGCCATGTGTGCCAATGTTACCGACTCTGCGATTTCCTCCAAGTCTTCTTTCCACTTGGTTATGCCTTCGAAACATATTTGCAGTAACCATTGTAATGCGCTTTCGTCAAGCGCCTTGCTCAACACTATTCCAAGTACGCCGCCTTCGAGGGTATTCTCATCAAAAATCAGGTCCACCGTTGTACACCTTGTACAGGCATCCGCTCCAGCACAATCGGAATTTTACTTTAGCAAAGCAACGTGGACAGGCTTTGCGTCTGCTACCGGCCTTGGTATCAGCATGAACTTCATATTGTCCATTAGATTCCGGTGCTATGCTTCTAGCGCTACGAGGATCTGGCACGAATCTCGGCTTGTAGGATTAGCCGATCCCACTTCTGTTGTCGGGGATTTCGTTCGTAGACGATTCTGTAAAGGATTTGTTTTTTGGTGACTCCATATCACTTTACACTTTACACTTCACATTTTTACATTTTACACTATATTATAACTCAATAACTTCACTTTTATTTTCACTACACGAGCACAGCTCCTATCTAGTTCACTTCTTGAACTGATTCTGCGAGGACAGAATTAATTATAGAACTAATTATACCCACCCCTTCATTGCTCTAACAGTAGCTAACGGTTCCTTCCTCTTTTCACTCTGTTCGCAGAATACGATCAGACCTCACTCAGTAACAGTTTCTTCAGTCCTGTTACTATGCTTATTTGCGTATTTACATTCTATAGTACCGTAATATATTCCGTCAACGCGTCGTCTGCTTCAAACGACGCCGTGGCACATACAGTTAGCTACAAAATATTTGCATTCCAACATACGCACTTACAGTAACATACTAAATACAAGTACTACCGCTCCGACATATAGTTTGTCAAGTAATTCTTTGCAAAATGGAAAACGTCATCGAAATAAATTTTCAAGTTTATTGTTCGTAAGAAAAAATGGATTTATTTCAGTTTTTTCTTTTAAATTATAATAAGAGTGATTATTAGCACAATTATAATTACAAAAAAACATATTTCAGGATAAAACATAACAAGAAAACAACAAAAACAAAAAGCGTGCAAATAATAGGTTGTCAATTAATTCTTTGCAAAATGTAAACATTGGTTAAACTTGTAACGAAAACTTATAAACTATAATACAGGGTAGGCCATTTAAAGTTGACCCATCTGGCAACGCTGTAACTTTCAACAGCGCTGACAAATCGGCTAATGTCATACCGCGTTAGAAGCGTCATTCGAAGACAATTTATACCATGGAACAGTACACTCCAAAAGAACGCGCTGAAATTGTTCAGCTTTATATTCAAAATAACTTTTCAATTGTGACGAACGAACTTGACTTTTGGCGAAAACTCATCATGTCAGACGAGGCACATTTCTCGTTGAATGGAGGCGTAAACAAGCAAAATTGCCGATTTTATGCCACCGAAAATCCTCAATTAATTGAAGAACAGCCTCTTTACGACCAAAAAGTAACAGTTTGGTGCGGTGTTTGCGCGAATATGATAATCGGACCGTATTTTTTCGAAGACGATGATGCAGCCACGACAACAGTCAATGGTGAGCGTATTTACGGTTCTAGTATTGGTGCGGCGTCCCTTGACATCAAAGACTGAATTCAGGCGACGAGGCATGGAAGGTATAAGACCATTTATGTCGTAATACTCCGGTATTTTTTTCCATCCCTCTTTAATTGCTTTTATTAAGGCATTTTTATTTGTTGGTCCCCGTTTAACCACCTTCTTCTTTAATAAAGACCACAAATTTTCGATAGGGTTTAGGTCAGGACTCTGGGCAGGAGTGTCGATCACTTTGCTGCAGTTATACAGCAGCCAGGTCCTGCAAAGGAGCGATTTGTGTTTGGTGTCGTTGTCCTGATAAAGTTTATATTGCTGTTTATTTGAATTCTAAGGGCTAACGAACCCAAAATCCAGGACGCTTCTTGCTAATTCATTTTTTAAAATGTCCACATAAAATTCTTTGGTCATTACTTCATTAAATATACGAAGCTCCCCAACGCCTTTGGATGAAATACATCCCCAAACCATTACAGAAAGTCTGCCAGACTTTACTGTTGGTACGATATTTTTTTGTTTAAAGGTTGTTTTGGGATTTCTCCAGATTTTGCTGGGTCCGTCATGATAGTACAACATTAATTTAGTTTCATTACAAAAAATAAGGTCGTTCCAGTACTCCGCCGGCTTGTTAACATTGGCAATAGAAAAGTTTAGCCGCTTATCGATGTTGATCGCAGAAAGCATAGGTTTCTTTCTGGCAACGTGTGATGAATACTTGTGAGTGTTGAGAACTTTTCTTATGGTCTCGTGGCTAACTATTGTATTGCAGACATTTTGGAAAGAATAATATTTTCAATTAATGTCACTAAAATATCACTTTATAAGTTATGTTTCGGCCAGCGTACAATCGAAACACTTTACTTTATTGAATAATTTCCTTTTTATAAAAAATTTTGCTTATTTACTGTAAACTTACATAAGTACATACATATGTACGAATTCTTACTTACTAGTACTTATTTCTATATACTCAATTATGATAACGTGAGCAATAACCATTGCAAACCTCAGTTTTCCGACGAAATGTGTTGTTGTTGTAATTTTTGGAAATGAACTTTATTGGGCAACAATGATATTGTTTATTTGCAGAATATCGTTGAATTGAATTTCTGATATATATCTTTGTTGTTGATATAGTATTCTGTTAGTTACGCTAACTGTGATAACTTATACATATATTATATGTATGTATGTGTATAGAGGTATGAAATCAATTCAGCCCGAAATCGCGGTGAGCGTTACCAAGCAAAATTATTGTATTTTAGAAATTCGGAATTTCGTCATTCATAGCGAGTACTCCTTCGTACGAAGGGAGCGAAATTTCACTCGTTAGTTAATTACACTGGTAGACACATAATTTATGACATGAAAATATAATATTTTCATACGATCAGGGATTTTTCTGGTTTAGACCGGTTCTACCTGCTTGTTTAAAATAAACAGTGTATTGTATTTTATAATTGTTTTATTTTATAAAATTTATCAGTAGACTAAAGGTGGCCGTGCGTAAGTAGTGCCAACAAGTTTTGTTATGTGTGCGGAGAACTAACTTTTAAATCGCAAAAACGTAATTTTACTCCGCTTGTGCTAACATCTTACGAACTGTATTTTGGTGTCAAAGTTAGAGACCAAGACAAAGCATGGGCCCCAGGATGTTGAACAGTGCCGCATCTAATTTCACAGGATAAACTTAATGACTTAGTTCCAGACTGAAAGGTTAGTATTACTACCACCTTTGCATATTAAACTGGGTTTAATGAAGAATTTTGTTAGGGCGAAGTTTTGTTTACCAGTGTATTTGGAGCTAAATTTACATATTTTTTCTATTGATTCCAATTAATATATTTTTATTATAACTAAAGATTTAAGGACAAATATGAACATAATAATATGCGGCAAAAATTGTTGAAGGTGATGTTGAGGGCTTTTTCGGTAATCCTATATTGGCAACACTGCTCGCTTTGCATTGTTGATTTATGCATGGAATGGCGACAAGCGATAGGCAAAAAAAAATAAAAAAAAGAGTGAGCTGTCAGTTGACATCGAAATTATTTTATACAAGTAATAGATTAAAAAGTACAGATAATGACAGGAACTAAATATGGTACACAATGAAAGAATACAATATTGTGAAATTTTTCCAAAATGATGACAGATAGTTTATTCAATAAACATTTATTTTCTTTATATACAAAATTTTATTCAGTGACTTCCATAATAGTTATGTACATTCGAAGTTGCCTCTGACGGTATTACTGTGACATTTGGGCGATGATAACTGAAGTATGTTACAAAAGTATTAGACATAACATTATTAAGATATCTAATAAATACAGCATATATTGTTGTTCCATATCTTGTAGTACATTCTCTCGGATTGTTGTTTATTTCCAACTGAAATTCTTCTTGGAAGAATGATATTAATGGCATTGATTAATTTTTTGTAAAATCAACATTGAAATCCTCAGCCAAAATCAATAATAGTTTATCTTTATCTGTTTTAAAAATGCGACTGTACGGAAATAACCCCTCATGCAAAAATTAAATAATATCATTTATTTTTTTATTAGGTGAAATGTACACAACAATCATAATTAATTCACTTCCTTCTTCTAGTTTAACATGTGAAGTACACATATCGCAATGGGCATTTGAGAGACATGAATTTCTATAGGATTTTGGATTGTATCCACATCTTGTCCATTAGTTAATATGTTAATTATATCTCCAGACGTAGATGGTTTGTTTAAATTTGTTTTAAACCATAGCCGATCGCAAACCGACCAAGCATGTCCAAATTCATTATTTTTGAAGTTCTTCTCAAAATATTCATGAGCTGATTTGTGGTATCTAAATTGACTATAGTTATTTGGAATCTCTGTTACGTTGGCGCTTGCTTGACCTCTTTCATTTTGCTGAGATACTTCAACAACTACATGTTGCATTTCTATATTTTGAGAATCCGTACTTATTTCATATCTTGTTAATAACTGTCCAATAATAACAAGATTGGTCCATTGGTAATTATTTCTGCAAATCCTAAATTCAGAGAAGTTGATAACTCTGTGATCAGTTCTGCCACTTTTAGACGTCTTCTTCTTTCTGCTTCACGCTCCTTCTGTTTTTCTCTATTTCGCTACCTATATCTTTGCTGATATTCTCTTTTTTTGAAGAACAGCTATTATATTTATTTCTACATTATTCACTTTCAATATACATATTTGCGTCTGAAGAAGTAGATGGTCCGACAATACTTTGAGAACATTGTATACGTTTCCTTCTCTCCGCTTCACGCTGTTTCAAATTTTCTATTTTTCGCTCTCTATACCGTTTTTGAGGTTCGTTATTATTATTATTTACTCTAAAAAAATATAATGTTAATAAAAGTTAAAATGAAAATTTTACTCTGGTACTATTATATTAATAAAATCTTACATAACATCTGTTGCGTCAAGCAACACTATTTTTAAACATAATACTAAACTAATGTATATGAATTAATTTTATATTAAACATTTAGATTAAAAGTACTCACCCTAATAATACTGTTTTATATCTTCTTCTTCTTAATTGGCGTAGACACTGCTTACGCGATTATAGCTGAGTTAACAACCGCGCGCCAGTCCTTTCTTCTTTTCGCTACGGGGCGCCAATTGGATATTCCAAGCGAAGCCAGGTCCTTCTCCACTTGGTCCTTCCAACGGATTGGAGGTCTTCCTCTTCCTCTGCTTCTCCCGGCGGGTACTGCGTCGAATACTTTCAGAGCTGGAGTGTTTACGTCCATCCGGACAATATGACCTAGCCAGCGTAGCTGCTGTCTTTTAATTCACTGAACTATGTCAATGTTGCCCTACTGAGTCCGAAGTAGCACCTGTTGGCAACAGTTATCCTGCGATGGATTTCCAGGCTGACGTTGTTGGATGTGTTTATACTGGTTTCAAAATAGACGAAATTATCTACAACTTCAAAGTTATGACTGTCAACAGTGACGTGAGTGCCAAGTCGCGAGTGCGACGACTGTTTGTTTGATGACAGGAGATATTTCGTCTTGCCCTCGTTCACTGCCAGACCCATTTCTTTTGCTATTTTTTCCAGAAGTAGGTTAAAGAAGTCGCACGATAGGGAATCGCCTTGTCTGAAACCTCGTTTGGTATCCAACGGGTCGGAGAGGTCCTTCCCGCTTCTGACGGAGCTTTGGGTGTTGCTCAACGTCAGCTTACACAGCCGTTTTAGTTTTGAGGGGATACCAAATTCAGACAACGCCGCATAAAGGCAGCTCCTTTTCGTGCTGTCGAAAGCAGCTACGAAATCGACGAATAGGTGGTGAGTGTCGATTCTCCTTTCACGGGTCTTTTCCAAGATTTGACGCATGGTGAATATCTGTCCGGTTGTTGATATGCCAGGTCTAAAGCCACACTGATAAGGTCCAATCAGTTCGTTGACGGTGGGCTTTAATCCATCACACAATACGCTCGATAGAACCTTATATGCGATGTTGAGGAGGATAATTCCACGGTAGTTGGCGCAGATTGTGGGGTCTCCTTTTTTATGGATTGGGCAAAGCACACTTAAATTCCATTCGTTGGGCATGCTTTCGTTCGGCCATACTTTACAAAGAAGCTGATGCATGCTCCTTATCAGCTCTTCGCCGCCTTGTTTGAATACCTCGACCGGCAATCCATCGGCCCCGCCGCTTTTTTGTTCTTAAGGCGGGGAATTGTTATTCGAACTTCTTCATGGTCGGGTAATGGAACGTCTGGTCCATCGTCATCGATTGGGGAATCGGGTTCGCCTTCTCATGGCGTTGTACGTTCACTGCCATTCAGCAGGCTGGAGAAGTGTTCCCTCCATAATTTAAGTATGCTCTGGGCATCGGTGACTAGATCACCTTGGGGGTTCTACAAGAGTATGCTCCGGTCTTGAAACTTTCTGTAATCCGCCGCATTTTTTTGTATAATTACCCCTGTCGGCCAGCTTATCAAGCTCTTCGTACTCACGCATTTCGACCTCTTTCTTTTTCTTTCTGCAAATGCGTCTCGCTTCCCTATTCAACTCTCGGTATCTATCCCATCCCGCACGTGTTGTGGTCGATCGTAACGTTGCGAGGTAGGCAGTCTGTTTTCTCTCCGCTGCGACACGGAACTCCTCGTCGCACCAGCTGTTCTTTTGCACTTTCCGAAAACCAATGGTTTCGGTTGCAGCTGTACGTAAAGAGTTTGAAATGTTGTCCCGCAGTTCCCTTATTCCGAGTTGTTGACGAGTGTTCTCAGAGAGCAGGAGTGCAAGCCGAGTAAAAAATCGTTCGGCTCTCTGTTATGATTGCAGCTTCTCTACGTCGAACCTTCCTTGTGTTTGTTGGTGTGCGTTTTTTGCTGCACAGAGGCGGGTGCGAATCTTGGCTGCAACAATATAGTCCGATTTGATGTTAGATCCTCGGAGCGCACGCAGATCTGAAACACTGGAGACGTGTCTTCCGTCTATCACATCATGATCGATCTGATTGGTGGTTTTTTGATCCGGAGACTGCCAGGTAGCTTTATGAATCTTCTTATGCTGGAATCTAGTACTACAGATAACCATATTTCGGGCCCCTGCGAAGTCGATCAGCCTCAACCCATTTGAGGATGTTACATGCCCTCAAATCATAGTCCTTAATTCGTTTGCCATGGTCGTTATCAAAAGGGGGTCACTCATCCGACGCTTGTTGTTCCTTTTCATTGGTTGTTTTTTTACGTGCGGAAGGGATATTTCGCCTTCTCACTTTAGCTCGCCTTCAAACGGATGTTCTTAGGCTACCCAGAGGATACTTGGTCAAAGACCTGAAGTCGTGAGCTGCTTGATTCATATGTTAAAGAATCGTTTCTAGCCAGTCCCAAGTGAGTGGCGATCCGAGAACTTTCCTCACTTGTGTGAACTTCTACACATGACTCCATCCTCCACTGTTTTATATACTCACCATAATTTTCTACCACAATGTAACGAAATAAATTCTATTTACCCCTTTTTTGTAAATACATACTTACGCGTCCCGTTAGTTTAAGCCGTTAGGTTAAGGTTTAGGCTAAGCCATAAAATTCCTGGAATAAAGAAGTCAATTGTGTAAGAAGAACATTCGCGAGCGGTCGCTATTTCGTGGTGTACAGGAAAATTTATATTTCACGTTTTCCCAATTAACTTTTCTCAAAAAAGCTTGAGATTTTTCATGGCACCCGAGCAGGGACAATAGTGCGTGATAAAACTTTAGCAAAAAAGTTTAAAGTTTCATAAATAACAATATAAAACAATTTTCGTAAATATCGTATTTTTACAAATAAAATTTTCGGGTTTAATTGCTTGCATTTAATTGCCTGTGTGCGTTTCGTTTCGCGATTGTCGGTTGTAGTCGGCTAAGTAAAGTGAAAATCATTAAAAACAAAATATACAAACGTACCTTCCAAAAAAAGTGTACAAAACGTGGTTAAGTTTATATAAAATTTTTATTACAAATTATAGCTGTGAAAGTGAAAAGATTCACAGAGTGTATAGAAGACAAGAAAGGTGCATATATGAATGTGCATGTACATAAGCAGTGATAGTGGAATAAAAAGAATATACAACACATGAACGTTCAAAATTTAAAAAATTAAAAAGAAAGAAATATGTGAAGTGGAGTCGTACATACATACAAATATCAATACTTACCGGTACATAAAAGCAAATATATGCACATATAAGTGTGTACTTAAGTGCGAAAAAATTTTCGAAATAAGTACGTGCGGTAAAGAAATCACGTATGTATGTACAAATATACATACATATTAGGGTGATTCAAACAAAAGTGTTTTTTCGATTGGTACTCGGAAAGGGAAGGATTTAGTATACCATCCCAGGATATCAAGGATAAAAAGGATATGGTCGGATAGAGGAGATTATCCTGATCAAGGATATATATGGTTATAGCCGCAGGAAGCTTATAATTTCCGAGTTATTCGCGTTTAAAGTTTAAAATTTGCAATATTTTATTTATGTACATATTTTCAATATATAAAATTAATTCTGCACTTATATTTTTCAATTTTATATACACTAACACATCACTTATTCATTTGCACACATTTATTTTATGTACTATAGTGCAAAAATTGCTTCTAATATACATATGTATATTTCAATTATTGTTGAATAATTATTGTATTAGAATAACAAATGAATTACAAACTGTCAAATAATCAGTGTTACCTTATCGACATCATTTGTAAAAATAAATTTGTAAATTTGTCAAATAATAAGTGTTAAAATACTAACCTAACCTAACTAACATACCCTCTATGACATTGCTACTTCTTTGCGTAGAACTCCTTTTTGCGTGGGCGGCCTTCGGCCGCGCTTCAAAAAAATATAACCCTAGTCGGTCTAACACCGGGGTGTATCTAATTCTTTTCGCGTAGAACTCCTTTTTGCGTGGGTGGCCTTCGGCCGCGCTTCAAAAAAAATAACCCTAGTCGGTCCAACACCGGGTTGTACCAAATTTTTTTTCGCGTAGAACTTCTTTTTGCGTGGGCGGCCTTCGGCATTTCGGCAATTTTTAATATATTCTTTATTGTTTATCAACGATTATGTTTCCTGTATTTAGGGTATAATATTTCCTTATATTTTTTTTTTGTTTTAGTTTGTAAAATATTTTAGTGTGGTAACACTGATTATTTGACAAATTTACAAATTTATTTTTACAAATGATGTCGATAAGGTAACACTGATTAGTTGACAGTTTGTAATTCATTTGTTATTCCAAAATAATAATAATTCAACAACGATTGAAATGTATCTTAAAAGCAATTTTTGCACTATACGAGGGCTGTCCAATAAATAACCGACCTCAACGTGAAGCTAGCGGCACATCTGACAAAAAAGTTTCTACTTCAAATTGTGCATATTGTAATAGCTACTCGCCAAAATTTCAGAAATTTATCTTGCGCAATTATCTGTTGACAGTCGTTTTTGTGAGTCTATTTCGGTGATTTCCCCAAAATGGAAAAAATTGAATATCGAACTGTAATTAAATTTTTATTTTTGAAAGGCAATACGCCTTCACAAATCAAAGATGAGTTGGACTCTGTATATGGTGACTCTGCACCATCGTTTACCACCGTAAAATTTTGGGCAGCTGAATTTAAACGTGGTCGCAGGAGCTTGGAAGATGATGAACGTCCTGGGCGTCCAAAAACTGTAACCACTAACGATAACATCGCTAAAGTTCATCAATTGGTACTAGATGACCGCCGGATTAAAGTTAGGGAAATAGCTGAGATTATGAAGATGTCAAAAGAAACTGTTTGTCACATATTAAACCAAGATTTGGGCATGAGAAAGCTGTCCGCGCGTTGGGTGCCGCGTTTGCTTACGCTAGACCACAAACGTGCGCGCATGAACATTTCAGCGCTCTGTTGGCTCAGTTTAGAGGCAATAAGACCGAGTTTTGGCGCCGTTTGATAACTGTAGACGAAACTTGGATTCATCATTATACGCCCGAAACAAAAATCCAATCTAAACAGGGGATTGAAAAGCGGGAACCAGCCCCAAAAAAACCTAAAGCTGTGTATTCGGCTGGGAAAGTGATGGCGAGTGTTTTTTGGGACAGCCATGGAATTATTTTTATCGACTATCTTGAAAAAGGAAAAACTATAACAGGAGCATACTACGCATCATTATTGGACAAGCTAAAGGAAGAAATTTCGAAAAATCGGCCACATTTGCAAAAAAAGAAAGTCTTGTTCCACCAAGACAACGCACCATCTCACACCTCAACACGAAAATCCACGGATTGCGGTTCGAACTGCTTGACCATCCACCTTATTCACCGGATCTAGCACCAAGCGACTTTTTTTGTTTCCTCAACTTAAAACTGCGCTCGGCGGCCAGAGATTTTCGTCAAATGAGGAGGCAATCTCTTTTACAGACAAAGACGCCAAGTACTATTTGGAAGGGTTACAGAGATGGGAGCATCGCTGGGAGAAGTGTGTGGAGTTACAAGGAGACTATGTAGAGAAGTAGATGGTCCGACAATACTTTGAGAACATTGTATACGTTTCCTTCTCTCCGCTTCACGCTGTTTCAAATTTTCTATTTTTCGCTCTCTATACCGTTTTTGAGGTTCGTTATTATTATTATTTACTCTAAAAAAATATAATGTTAATAAAAGTTAAAATGAAAATTTTACTCTGGTACTATTATATTAATAAAATCTTACATAACATCTGTTGCGTCAAGCAACACTATTTTTAAACATAATACTAAACTAATGTATATGAATTAATTTTATATTAAACATTTAGATTAAAAGAACTCACCCTAATAATACTGTTTTATATCTTCTTCTTCTTAATTGGCGTAGACACTGCTTACGCGATTATAGCTGAGTTAACAACCGCGCGCCAGTCCTTTCTTCTTTTCGCTACGGGGCGCCAATTGGATATTCCAAGCGAAGCCAGGTCCTTCTCCACTTGGTCCTTCCAACGGATTGGAGGTCTTCCTCTTCCTCTGCTTCTCCCGGCGGGTACTGCGTCGAATACTTTCAGAGCTGGAGTGTTTTCGTCCATCCGGACAATATGACCTAGCCAGCGTAGCTGCTGTCTTTTAATTCACTGAACTATGTCAATGTTGCCCTACTGAGTCCGAAGTAGCACCTGTTGGCAACAGTTATCCTGCGATGGATTTCCAGGCTGACGTTGTTGGATGTGTTTATACTGGTTTCAAAATAGACGAAATTATCTACAACTTCAAAGTTATGACTGTCAACAGTGACGTGAGTGCCAAGTCGCGAGTGCGACGACTGTTTGTTTGATGACAGGAGATATTTCGTCTTGCCCTCGTTCACTGCCAGACCCATTTCTTTTGCTATTTTCTCCAGAAGTAGGTTAAAGAAGTCGCACGATAGGGAATCGCCTTGTCTGAAACCTCGTTTGGTATCCAACGGGTCGGAGAGGTCCTTCCCGCTTCTGACGGAGCTTTGGGTGTTGCTCAACGTCAGCTTACACAGCCGTTTTAGTTTTGAGGGGATACCAAATTCAGACAACGCCGCATAAAGGCAGCTCCTTTTCGTGCTGTCGAAAGCAGCTACGAAATCGACGAATAGGTGGTGAGTGTCGATTCTCCTTTCACGGGTCTTTTCCAAGATTTGACGCATGGTGAATATCTGTCCGGTTGTTGATATGCCAGGTCTAAAGCCACACTGATAAGGTCCAATCAGTTCGTTGACGGTGGGCTTTAATCCATCACACAATACGCTCGATAGAACCTTATATGCGATGTTGAGGAGGATAATTCCACGGTAGTTGGCGCAGATTGTGGGGTCTCCTTTTTTATGGATTGGGCAAAGCACACTTAAATTCCATTCGTTGGGCATGCTTTCGTTCGGCCATACTTTACAAAGAAGCTGATGCATGCTCCTTATCAGCTCTTCGCCGCCTTGTTTGAATACCTCGACCGGCAATCCATCGGCCCCGCCGCTTTTTTGTTCTTAAGGCGGGGAATTGTTATTCGAACTTCTTCATGGTCGGGTAATGGAACGTCTGGTCCATCGTCATCGATTGGGGAATCGGGTTCGCCTTCTCATGGCGTTGTACGTTCACTGCCATTCAGCAGGCTGGAGAAGTGTTCCCTCCATAATTTAAGTATGCTCTGGGCATCGGTGACTAGATCACCTTGGGGGTTCTACAAGAGTATGCTCCGGTCTTGAAACTTTCTGTAATCCGCCGCATTTTTTTGTATAATTACCCCTGTCGGCCAGCTTATCAAGCTCTTCGTACTCACGCATTTCGACCTCTTTCTTTTTCTTTCTGCAAATGCGTCTCGCTTCCCTATTCAACTCTCGGTATCTATCCCATCCCGCACGTGTTGTGGTCGATCGTAACGTTGCGAGGTAGGCAGTCTGTTTTCTCTCCGCTGCGACACGGAACTCCTCGTCGTACCAGCTGTTCTTTTGCACTTTCCGAAAACCAATGGTTTCGGTTGCAGCTGTACGTAAAGAGTTTGAAATGTTGTCCCGCAGTTCCCTTATTCCGAGTTGTTGACGAGTGTTCTCAGAGAGCAGGAGTGCAAGCCGAGTAAAAAATCGTTCGGCTCTCTGTTGTGATTGCAGCTTCTCTACGTCGAACCTTCCTTGTGTTTGTTGGTGTGCGTTTTTTGCTGCACAGAGGCGGGTGCGAATCTTGGCTGCAACAATATAGTCCGATTTGATGTTAGATCCTCGGAGCGCACGCAGATCTGAAACACTGGAGACGTGTCTTCCGTCTATCACATCATGATCGATCTGATTGGTGGTTTTTTGATCCGGAGACTGCCAGGTAGCTTTATGAATCTTCTTATGCTGGAATCTAGTACTACAGATAACCATATTTCGGGCCCCTGCGAAGTCGATCAGCCTCAACCCATTTGAGGATGTTACATGCCCTCAAATCATAGTCCTTAATTCGTTTGCCATGGTCGTTATCAAAAGGGGGGTCACTCATCCGACGCTTGTTGTTCCTTTTCATTGGTTGTTTTTTTACGTGCGGAAGGGATATTTCGCCTTCTCACTTTAGCTCGCCTTCAAACGGATGTTCTTAGGCTACCCAGAGGATACTTGGTCAAAGACCTGAAGTCATGAGCTGCTTGATTCATATGTTAAAGAATCGTTTCTAGCCAGTCCCAAGTGAGTGGCGATCCGAGAACTTTCCTCACTTGTGTGAACTTCTACACATGACTCCATCCTCCACTGTTTTATATACTCACCATAATTTTCTACCACAATGTAACGAAATAAATTCTATTTACCCCTTTTTTGTAAATACATACTTACGCGTCCCGTTAGTTTAAGCCGTTAGGTTAAGGTTTAGGCTAAGCCATAAAATTCCTGGAATAAAGAAGTCAATTGTGTAAGAAGAACATTCGCGAGCGGTCGCTATTTCGTGGTGTACAGGAAAATTTATATTTCACGTTTTCCCAATTAACTTTTCTCAAAAAAGCTTGAGATTTTTCATGGCACCCGAGCAGGGACAATAGTGCGTGATAAAACTTTAGCAAAAAAGTTTAAAGTTTCATAAATAACAATATAAAACAATTTTCGTAAATATCGTATTTTTACAAATAAAATTTTCGGGTTTAATTGCTTGCATTTAATTGCCTGTGTGCGTTTCGTTTCGCGATTGTCGGTTGTAGTCGGCTAAGTAAAGTGAAAATCATTAAAAACAAAATATACAAACGTACCTTCCAAAAAAAGTGTACAAAACGTGGTTAAGTTTATATAAAATTTTTATTACAAATTATAGCTGTGAAAGTGAAAAGATTCACAGAGTGTATAGAAGACAAGAAAGGTGCATATATGAATGTGCATGTACATAAGCAGTGATAGTGGAATAAAAAGAATATACAACACATGAACGTTCAAAATTTAAAAAATTAAAAAGAAAGAAATATGTGAAGTGGAGTCGTACATACATACAAATATCAATACTTACCGGTACATAAAAGCAAATATATGCACATATAAGTGTGTACTTAAGTGCGAAAAAATTTTCGAAATAAGTACGTGCGGTAAAGAAATCACGTATGTATGTACAAATATACATACATATTAGGGTGATTCAAACAAAAGTGTTTTTTCGATTGGTACTCGGAAAGGGAAGGATTTAGTATACCATCCCAGGATATCAAGGATAAAAAGGATATGGTCGGATAGAGGAGATTATCCTGATCAAGGATATATATGGTTATAGCCGCAGGAAGCTTATAATGTCCGAGTTATTCGCGTTTAAAGTTTAAAATTTGCAATATTTTATTTATGTACATATTTTCAATATATAAAATTAATCCTGCACTTATATTTTTCAATTTTATATACACTAACACATCACTTATTCATTTGCACACATTTATTTTATGTACTATAGTGCAAAAATTGCTTTTAATATACATATGTATATTTCAATTATTGTTGAATAATTATTGTATTAGAATAACAAATGAATTACAAACTGTCAAATAATCAGTGTTACCTTATCGACATCATTTGTAAAAATAAATTTGTAAATTTGTCAAATAATAAGTGTTAAAATACTAACCTAACCTAACTAACATACCCTCTATGACATTGCTACTTCTTTGCGTAGAACTCCTTTTTGCGTGGGCGGCCTTCGGCCGCGCTTCAAAAAAATATAACCCTAGTCGGTCTAACACCGGGGTGTATCTAATTCTTTTCGCGTAGAACTCCTTTTTGCGTGGGTGGCCTTCGGCCGCGCTTCAAAAAAAATAACCCTAGTCGGTCCAACACCGGGTTGTACCAAATTTTTTTTCGCGTAGAACTTCTTTTTGCGTGGGCGGCCTTCGGCATTTCGGCAATTTTTAATATATTCTTTATTGTTTATCAACGATTATGTTTCCTGTATTTAGGGTATAATATTTCCTTATATTTTTTTTTTGTTTTAGTTTGTAAAATATTTTAGTGTGGTAACACTGATTATTTGACAAATTTACAAATTTATTTTTACAAATGATGTCGATAAGGTAACACTGATTAGTTGACAGTTTGTAATTCATTTGTTATTCCAAAATAATAATAATTCAACAACGATTGAAATGTATCTTAAAAGCAATTTTTGCACTATACGAGGGCTGTCCAATAAATAACCGACCTCAACGTGAAGCTAGCGGCACATCTGAAAAAAAAGTTTCTACTTCAAATTGTGCATATTGTAATAGCTACTCGCCAAAATTTCAGAAATTTATCTTGCGCAATTATCTGTTGACAGTCGCTTTTGTTAGTCTATTTCGGTGATTTCCCCAAAATGGAAAAAATTGAATATCGAACTGTAATTAAATTTTTATTTTTGAAAGGCAATACGCCTTCACAAATCAAAGATGAGTTGGACTCTGTATATGGTGACTCTGCACCATCGTTTACCACCGTAAAATTTTGGGCAGCTGAATTTAAACGTGGTCGCAGGAGCTTGGAAGATGATGAACGTCCTGGGCGTCCAAAAACTGTAACCACTAACGATAACATCGCTAAAGTTCATCAATTGGTACTAGATGACCGCCGGATTAAAGTTAGGGAAATAGCTGAGATTATGAAGATGTCAAAAGAAACTGTTTGTCACATATTAAACCAAGATTTGGGCATGAGAAAGCTGTCCGCGCGTTGGGTGCCGCGTTTGCTTACGCTAGACCACAAACGTGCGCGCATGAACATTTCAGCGCTCTGTTGGCTCAGTTTAGAGGCAATAAGACCGAGTTTTGGCGCCGTTTGATAACTGTAGACGAAACTTGGATTCATCATTATACGCCCGAAACAAAAATCCAATCTAAACAGGGGATTGAAAAGCGGGAACCAGCCCCAAAAAAACCTAAAGCTGTGTATTCGGCTGGGAAAGTGATGGCGAGTGTTTTTTGGGACAGCCATGGAATTATTTTTATCGACTATCTTGAAAAAGGAAAAACTATAACAGGAGCATACTACGCATCATTATTGGACAAGCTAAAGGAAGAAATTTCGAAAAATCGGCCACATTTGCAAAAAAAGAAAGTCTTGTTCCACCAAGACAACGCACCATCTCACACCTCAACACGAAAATCCACGGATTGCGGTTCGAACTGCTTGACCATCCACCTTATTCACCGGATCTAGCACCAAGCGACTTTTTTTGTTTCCTCAACTTAAAACTGCGCTCGGCGGCCAGAGATTTTCGTCAAATGAGGAGGCAATCTCTTTTACAGACAAAGACGCCAAGTACTATTTGGAAGGGTTACAGAGATGGGAGCATCGCTGGGAGAAGTGTGTGGAGTTACAAGGAGACTATGTAGAAAAAAAAATAAAAATTTTGAAAAAGTCGCGTGCATCATGGTTAGGTCGGTTGTTTATCGGACAGCCCTCGTAGTATATAAAATAAATGTGTGCAAATGAATAAGTGGTGTGTTAGTGTATATAAAATTGAAAAATATAAGTGCAAAATTAATTTTATATATCGAAAATATGTAAATAAAATATTGCCAATTTTAAATTTTAAACGCGAATAACTCGGAAACTATAAGCTTCCTGCGGCTATGACCATATATATTCGTGATCAGGAGAATCTTCTCTATCCGACCATACCCTTTTTATTCCCGAAATCTTGGGACGGTATACTAAAGCCGACCCGTCGGAAAAATAAGTTCCTAGACACCTCTAAGAAAGCCTCTTCAAATATGAGTTTTTAATTGTAACGGGAAAGTCCTCCTACATACAGTTTTCTATTTTTTCTTATTATCAGATAGAAAAATTTATATCTCGCTTCCAACTACTGGAAAAAATATCTTGTTCCTTAGATTTTGTAGGAAATTGAATGCTCTAAAAAAAGGTCTCGTATGATTTTTTCGTAAACCCAACCGTTTAAAAGATATGAACAGTTTAATTTTGATTATTTTTGGGAAAACTTTTTATTTCTTATTAATTTTATAACTCAATGAAAAAGAATCATTAAGAATGATGAGACATAAGTTTTTAGAGAGGCTTTCTTAGAGGTTTCTAGGAAACTATTTTTCAGTGAATTAAACGAAAAAAAAAACAATTTTTTTTAATCCACCCTAATATGCATTGATGTTTGACGATGAATATCTCGTAAACGCTTAACTTAATCGAAAAATCATGTGATACCATTTTAATAGAGCGGTAAATTTTTTACAAAACTATGAGTTTTTACAATTCGGTCAGTGTGTTTTCACACAGTTTTCAGACTCTCGTTTGCAAAAAACATTGTGCTTATTACGAATATTATCGGTTAGGCTTTCGTATAATTGGAAATCGATATTTTTATTCCGTTTTCGTAATCGATTCCTATTATATCTGTTGCCAACTTTCATCGTTCTTTTTCGAAATTTTAATATTAATAAACAAAAATGAGCAAGCCAAAGCCAAATATCGCCAACCTCTCTGCAAGTAAGGAGTTGATCGACTTAAAATCATTAAAGCGTCAAAGGATGGTGGCGAAAAGTAGCATTTTGCGTATAAAGACGGGCCTTCTTGAAAAAACCATGTCGTTAGATCCAATTGAGTTGGAATGTCGTCTCGACATATTAAACTCACACAGTGAAAAGTTGATGAAGTGTCAATCTAAAATTGAAGAGATTGATGAAGACGACATGGCCCGAGGGGAGTTAGAGGACATAATTGTAGAAACAAAATCTATAATTAAAACAATTTTAGCAAAAAGTAGAACGTCTATTGCGGACATATCTTTCGTAACATCTCACAGCTCAAGGCTCCGAATTTAAAAATTTTATGAGTTTGTTTGAGAGTCTGGTTCACAATGATCCAAATATCCCAGATATTGAAAAATTTAACCATCTGGTCAATTGTCTATCTGGAGTGGTTCTGGGTACGGCAAAAGCGTTTAAAATGTTGGATGAAAAATATCCGAAGGCATTGGCAAGCCTCAAAAAAGTTTACGACAACAAATGTTTGATATTCTTCAATACAATTTCGAAACTTTTTCAGTTGCCAACTATCCAAAAGCCATCGGCACCCTCATTGTGAGCGATGATCGATGAAGTGTCGGCGGTGTAAAACTCATTGCTATCGCTGGGCGATGAGAAATAAATTACAAATGTAGCATCACATGGTCATGACAAAAGTAGACCCTGCCACCCGATCAAAGTGGAAAGAACAGCTGGATTACGACAAGCTACCATTATGGAAGGACTGTGAAGATTAATAGAAGATTTCAACAATTATCAGCAGAAGGAGCGTCATGTTCGAGAACGAAGCCCGGAGCTGCAATCAGCACGAGTCACATGACAGGAACCAAATCGGACAGGACCAAATCGTCGTTAGTAGCTGCAAATGCAAAGCAGCCTCTTTGCCAACAGTGTAAATCAAAGGACCACTACATATCTGCTTGCCCCACTTTTAAAACTCTCTCTGTGCAACAGAGATTTGAGTATGTCAAATCGGTGCCCTTATGCATTAATTTGTTTTCGTAAGGGACATACGGTTTCCAAGTGCAGAGCGGGTCGGGTTCGTGTGGGCAATCGATCCCATCATATGCTATTTCATCAGTACCCCGTTTCCTTTGCTGTTGAATCTCATCCGCAACCAACAACAACTACACATGCATTGCATACATCGAGTATGCCGGATCGGGTAATGTTGGCAACAGCAATTATTCTGGTGAGGACCAGCTGTGGGGAGTACCTATCTGCAAGAGCTTTACTGGACTCAGGATCACAAGTCAATTTTATGACAGAGCATTTGGCCCAAAAACTGCGGATTCGTTGTCAAAAAAGGACCTTAATTATTATATGAATTGGAAATTCCAGTGCGAAAGTCGGGGCCAAATTAAGCGCGTTTATTACATAAGTCGCGGGTTAATTATTATGAATTTTCGGCGGAATTCTGGATTATGCGATGCATTTCGACTAATCATCCAGACCATACCATTAACGTTAATGGTTGGAAAGTTCCGCATAATATTGAATTGGCGGATCCAGACATCCACACATCCCAGAAGATTGACATCTTATTGGGTGCAGAAACCTTTTTCGATCTGTTAGCGGTTGGCCAAATTAAAATTGGCCCTAATTAACCAACGCTACCGAACACTCTTTTGGGATGGATTGTGTCTGGCAAATATGTCAGCTATCTTAGTCCTCCTCCCAAAGCAACTAGCACATTATGACAAACTGAAGACGACTTAACGTCCATAGATTCAGTAGTCCAAAAATTCTGGGCTCTGGGGGAATTTCCTTCAGAATCAAATGGCAACAAATTTACTCCAGAACAAAACAAATTTGAACAATTTTTCGTTAACACAACTGAAGTATTACCTTCAGGAAGGCTTCAAGTCAGAATGCCATTTAAATCTGACATTGAAAAGTCCAGAACCTAGTAGAATGTATCTGGACTTTATGAATGAAAATAAAGCACTGGGTCATATGAGCCCAACAAACAATAAGATCCCGAGTGAGCCACATTACTTTATTCCGCAGCAATGCTTCGAGTCTATCTTCAACTCAAATAGCATTGAATAAACTTTTGATGGTACGTCCAACCATCCAAGAAGAGTTATACTCAACGCTCCCTCGTTTTCGCTTACATAAGTATGCACTAACAGCGGACAATACTAAAATGTATTGCCAAATAATTATGCAAGAAGAAGACAGATATTGTCAACTTATTGTGTATAGAGAGCATCCTTCAGAGGAAATACAAATTTTTCGACTTAACACCGTCACTTACGCGCCTACTCCATTTCTCGCAACACGGTGCACATTGGGGTAAAATGTGTCGATTTTGGAGATTAATTCAAAAATCAAAATTCAAGGTACAAGTAAATTTTTGGTATCAAACAAAAGTAGATAAAATTCTACATCACTAACTGAACAAATATTTGGCAAAAAATTTACAGTTTTCTTGTAATATTCTCTGAAAATTGCAAGTTTATTTCTTTTTGTATGCGCACAGTGATACACGTGATTTTTTTCATTTTTCGAAGTATTTTATTTTCTTTAACTGGACAAATCTTGAGAAAATTGTAATGGAGCCTTCTTGTTCAGGTAGTTTACTAAATACAAAAAGATTTCATTTGTGTTTTTACGTGTCTCTAAGTATTTTAATTTTTTTTTGGGCGAAAACCTGAAAATATTGGGATTTCGACCTTATATGCAGACATATAGTTGTGAGTTAAGTGGGGTAAAGCAAATCTTGTTTCATTCCTGTAATCTATGGCTGTTGTAGTTTCTTTTTGTAAAAAAAAAAGTTGCGCCAATACTGCGCACTTTCTCAGTATATGCATTTCTTTATGCGAACTGCCTGGTCAAATATACACGAATTTTTCCAGGCAGAAGAAGAACAAATACAGCAATTGCAAAAAAAAGTTTGTTATTGTTTTTCTTGTTCAGTGCATGCCTGTTTGCTTTGTTCACACCCTACGTTACGATAAGCGGCAGTTTAAATGCATAAGAACATATTCCGGAATAGTCTAAAATTCGCGTTTTACATACATATGTATAATAATAAACATCATCACATACATTTTTGAAATAAAATTTTGATTTCTTACATTTTGTAATAATTAATTAATATGGCATAAGGTTCTTATCTAAGGTTTAGGGTATATGTAAAATCATGATAACCGACATTGTTTTTTCCCGCGCAATTTTTATTACTAATGTTTGTATGTCATGTGCAGTCGAGAGAAATAACAATAGTGATGCATATTTAACTAACATGGTAAAAGCGATATCGACATTGACTACATTTTATCTATGGTTGATGGAAAAGTATGCAACGCATTAACAGAAACAACATCTACACAAAAATGTTATTTGTGTGGAGCTAGCTCGAAAGATTTTAATAAAATTGGTGAAATGGTGAAGAAAGTTGTAAAAACAGCAAATTTTCAATTTCGGCTTTCAATACTTCATGGGTGGATTAGGTTCTTTGAATGTCTTCTCCACTTATCATAAAAATTGTCTATAAAAAAGTGGCAAGCTCGAACAGAAAGCGAGAAACTATTAGTTTCGGAAAATAAAGCACGGATTCAAAAAGGATTTAAAGATAAAATTGGTCTGATTGTTGACCAACCGAAACCTGGCCTTGGGAATTCTAACGATGGCAATACAGCTAGGCGTTTCTTTCAAAATCCCAAGATGTCAACAGCAATTACTAAAGTTGACATAAATTTGATTAAAAAGATGCATACAATACTCGTAGTTGTTTCTAGTGGGCACGATATTGAGGTACAGAAGTTTCGTGACTACGCTTTAAATACAGCAAAATATTTCGTTGAATGTTATCCAACTCTTCACAAATATTTTATCCATGGACCAGAGATAATATCGCACGCTATGTTGCCAATCGGACAATTATCAAAAGAAGCTCAGGAAGCTCGAAACAAAGATTTTAAGAATTTTAGAGAACATTTTTCTCGCAAATGCAGCAGAAAAAGCAAATGAAGACATATTTAACAGACTTTTAATAAGTTCTGACGCCGTTATATCAACCACAAGAAAATTACAAAAAAAAGTACAGGATTTACCCGAAGAAGCATTAGAGCTGATCGTGATAGAGAGTGGCAATAACAATGAAGTTGATGATGACGATGATGATGAAGGCGATGATGATGAAGGCGATGATAAAAATTCAAGCGAAGACGACAATGATCATGAATATGATTATAGTGATGAAGAAACAGTTTATATATTTTAAATAAAATTTGAAGCTTAAAAAATTAAAAATTTAGAAAACCGATGTTCAGCATATTTTTGTGTTTTAAGATATAAAAAAACACAATCAAAAAACTCGAATTGCATTATTTTCTTACTTCTTTATGATTAATTAACTAAAAAAAATAACTAGAAGACTTGTGGGAATTAATCTCCATTTTGAGCACCATTTACCCCACTGTGCGGTTTTTGCAAATGCTCAGCGATGCCAAAACAATTAAATATCCACTCGGTTCATTGACCATTAAAAGAGACTTTTATGTTGATGATTTATTAACAGGATCCGAAAATTTCGAGTCTCTAGATCTTATAAGAAGTGAAGTAATTAAAATATTATACTCGGCCGGATTCACCTTAACGAAGTTATTTTCGAACCACCCTAAATTTTTCGACAGTAATTGTACTGAAAAGTCATTAAGCTTCAATGACAAAAACGCAACTAAAACACTAGGAATCCATTGGTTGCCGAAAGAGTATTTGTTTCGATTTGTTTTGGATGCCAATTTTCATGATCTGCGAGCTACTAAACGATACATACTATAAGTCTCTGCTCGCCTTTTCGATCTTCTTGGATTATTAGCCCCACTAGTTACCAAAGCAAAAAACTTATTGCAAGAGCTCTGGATCCAAAAACTTGATTGGGATGAGTCGATTCCATTGCGCCTTGATACTAGCTGGCGGAATTTCAAAGCCAACCTACTGCAGCTATCATCAATTAGCATTCCTCGATACGTGAATCTAGAGTCGAGTGCTATCTGCCAAATACATGGCTTCTCCGACGCTTCAATAATAGCGTACGGATGCGAAGCCAAACTACTAGTGGTATTAAATGTATGCTGCTTACTGCAAAGTCTAGAGTGGCTCCGCTGAAGACCAAATCTCTTCCGCGTCTTGAGATTTCGGCAGCACATCCTCTTTCAAAATTATGGTCAAGAGTTGCGCCTGTGTTGAATCGACATTTCGAAAAAATTACATTTTGGGCAGACTCTGAAATTGTCTTGGATTGAATAAAAACACATCCTTTCTCATTACAAACCTTCGTCGCAAATAGTGTGTCCGAAATCCAAGAGTTGTCTGAGAAAGTGTATTGGCGGCATGTGCCAACAAAACAAAGTCCTGTGGATCAAATCCTGTTCCTCCTAGAACACCCTGCATTATTTCTAATTAATACCCACTTCCAGCTCTCACCAGAAGACAGAGCATTAGAGAAGAAGAAAAATACATTTACATTAATTTCGACCACTGAGAAAAATCCAATATTCGACATCATTGAAAAATTCTCTACTCATAAAAAATTGCTTCGTGTGGTCGCATATTTACTACGATGGATCCGACGACCAAAAATGCCTACGGAGGGTAGGGATCTGACATATAACGAATTACACTTGAGTTTTTTGAAAATTATTCAAGTGATTTAACATTCGGAATTTGCGAATGAAATCCAAATCTGACTAAGGGCACCACCCTTCCGGCAAACTTGCAAAAACTAAATCCGTTCCTGCATGAGTACTTGGATATGTCGCTTTCAATCAAATTAATCCGAGTAGGAGGTCACCTTTTAAATGCACCTCTCCCATACGATGACAAATTTCCACTATTAATATATAAAAATTCGCACAGACACATATGAAAGAGGCATTTCTAGCTCAGTCAACAGAAGTGAAGGGATTCACCTTTATACCACCCAGGGCGCCACACTTCGGCGGATTATGGGAGGCCGCGGTGAAATCTGCCAAACACCTGGTAGTTCGCGCACTCGGCAACACTCTTCTCACCGCAGAAGAGCTGTCAACAGTACTAGCCGAAGTGGAAGCCATTCTCAACTCGCGTCCACTAGCACCGTTGAGCCAGGACCCCAACGATGGAGAAGCACAAACTCCAGCACATCTGCTGATCGGTTGCCCTCTACGAGCACTGCCACCAGCACTAGTGTCAGCGGACATAATTCGTTGTTGCGAGAGGTGGCAACTTGTTTGCTGTCTCAAGCAACAATTTTGGCAGCAGTGGTCCAAAACGTATATCACGAGCCTTCAGGAGCGCAACAAATAGCTACATCTCGTACACGAAGACAACACACCACCGCAGCAGTGGGTACTAGGACGAGTCGCCGCAACCGTAGAAGGGCAAGACGGCAAGGTGCGAGTGGCAGACGTATGGTCTTTTGGATGTTCAGATTAAAAACAATAATCATATATAATTGTTAATAACAAAGCAGTTTATAGAGAATGAATATCACTAATATTCATATGTTATTATGAATAATATTAAGAATATATGTATGTAAAGGGTGATTTTTTAAGAGCTTGATAACTTTTTTTAAAAAAAAAACGCATAAAATTTGCAAAATCTCATCGGTTCTTTATTTGAAACGTTAGATTGGTTCATGACATTTACTTTTTGAAGATAATTTCATTTAAATGTTGACCGCGGCTGCGTCTTAGGTGGTCCATTCGGAAAGTCCAATTTTGGGCAACTTTTTCGAGCATTTCGGCCGGAATAGCCCGAATTTCTTCGGAAATGTTGTCTTCCAAAGCTGGAATAGTTGCTGGCTTATTTCTGTAGACTTTAGACTTGACGTAGCCTCACAAAAAATAGTCTAAAGGCGTTAAATCGCATGATCTTGGTGGCCAACTTACGGGTCCATTTCTTGAGATGAATTGTTGTCCGAAGTTTTCCCTCAAAATGGCCATAGAATCGCGAGCTGTGTGGCATGTAGCGCCATCTTGTTGAAACCACATGTCAACCAAGTTCAGTTCTTCCATTTTTGGCAACAAAAAGTTTGTTAGCATCGAACGATAGCGATCGCCATTCACCGTAACGTTGCGTCCAACAGCATCTTTGAAAAAATACGGTCCAATGATTCCACCAGCGTACAAACCACACCAAACAGTGCATTTTTCGGGATGCATGGGCAGTTCTTGAACGGCTTCTGGTTGCTCTTCACCCCAAATGCGGCAATTTTGCTTATTTACGTAGCCATTCAACCAGAAATGAGCCTCATCGCTGAACAAAATTTGTCGGACGTAAAGCGCGAGCGGAGGATGGAGTCATATGTAGAAGTTCACGCAAGTGAGGAAAGTTCTCTGATCGCCATTCACTTGGGAGTGGCCAGAAACGATTCTTTTACATATGACTCAAGCAGCTCACGACTTCCGGTCTTTGACCAAGTATCCTCTGGGTAGCCTAAGAACATCCGTTTGAAGGCGAGCTAACGTGAGAAGGCGAAATATCCCCTACATAGGGTTGTGCGCTGGGTTTGGGACCCGCCACGTAAAAAAACAACCCCAGCGAATAGCAACAACCAGCCTCGGATGAGAGACCCCCCTTTTGATGACGACCATGGAAAACGAAATAAGGACTACGAATTGAGGGCATGCACCTGGAATGTCCGGTCCCTTAATTGGGAAGGTGCCGCTGCCCAGCTGGTTGATGTCCTCGTGAAAATAAAGGCTGACATCACCGCCGTCCAAGAAATGCGATGGACGGGACAAGGACAAAGACGAGTAGGTCCTTGTGGCATTTACTACAGTGGCCATATAAAGGAGCGCAAGTTTGGTGTTGGATTTGTGGTGGGAGAGAGACTCCGTCGCCGAGTACTATCATTCACTCCGGTGAATGAACGTCTAGCCACAATCCGCATCAAAGCGAGGTTCTTCAACATATCGCTGATTTGCGCCCACGCCCCGACGGAAGAGAAGGACGATGTGACCAAAGATGACTTTTATGAGCGCTTGGAGCTCGCTTATGAGAGCTGCCCCCGCCACGATGTCAAAATCGTGCTTGGCGACTTCAACGCCAGGGTGGGCAAAGAAGGTATCTTTGGCACTACGGTCGGTAAATTCAGCCTCCACGAGGAAACATCCCCAAATGGGTTGAGGCTGATCGACTTCGCCGGGGCCCGAAATATGGTTATCTGTAGTACTAGATTCCAGCATAAGAAGATTCATCAAGCTACCTGGCTGTCTCCGGATCGAAAAACCACCAACCAGATCGATCATGTTGTGATAGACGGAAGACACGTCTCCAGTGTTTTAGATGTGCGTGCGCTCCGAGGTCCTAACATCGACTCGGACCACTATCTTGTTGCAGCTAAGATTCGCACCCGCCTCTGTGCAGCAAAAAACGCACGCCAACAAACACAAGGAAGGTTCGACGTCGAGAAGCTGCAATCACAACAGACAGCCGAGCGATTTTCTACTCGGCTTGCACTCCTGCTCTCTGAGAGCACTCGTCAACAACTCGGTATAAGGGAACTGTGGGACGGCATTTCAAACTCCTTACGTACAGCTGCAACCGAAACCATTGGTTTTCGGAAGGTGCAAAAGAACAGCTGGTACGACGAGGAGTGCCGTGTCGCAGCGGAGAGAAAACAGGCTGCCTACCTCGCAACGTTACGATCGACCACAACACGTGCGGGATGGGATAGATACCGAGAGTTGAAGAGGGAAGCGAGACGCATTTGTAGACAGAAAAAGAAAGAGGCCGAAATGCGTGAGTACGAAGAGCTTGATAAGCTGGCCGACAGGGGTAATGCTCGAAAATTCTACCAAAAGATGCGGCGGCTTACAGAAGGTTTCAAGACCGGAGCATACTCATGTAGAACCCCCCAAGGTGATCTAGTCACCGATGCCCAGAGCATACTTAAATTATGGAGGGAACACTTCTCCAGCCTGCTGAATGGCAGTGAACAAAAAACGCCAGGAGAAGACGAACCCGATTCCCCAATCGATGACGATGGAAAAGACGTTCCATTGCCCGACCAAGAAGAAGTTCGAATAGCAATTACCCGCCTGAAGAACAACAAAGCGGCGGGGGCGGATGGATTGCCAGCCGAGCTATTCAAACACGGCGGCGAAGAACTGATAAGGAGCATGCATCAGCTTCTTTGTAAAATATGGTCGGACGAAAGCATGCCCAACGATTGGAATTTAAGTGTGCTATGCCCAATCCATAAAAAAGGAGACCCCACAATCTGCGCCAACTACCGTGGGATTAGCCTCCTTAATATCGCGTATAAGGTTCTATCGAGCGTATTGTGTGAAAGATTAAAGCCCACCGTCAACAAACTGATTGGACCTTATCAGTGTGGCTTCAGACCTGGTAAATCAACAACCGACCAGATATTCACCATGCGCCAAATCTTGGAAAAGACCCGTGAAAGGAGAATCGACACACATCACCTCTTCGTCGATTTTAAAGCTGCTTTCGACAGTACGAAAAGGAGCTGCCTTTATGCCGCAATGTCTGAATTTGGTATCCCCGCAAAACTAATACGGCTGTGTAAACTGACATTGAGCGGGACCAAAAGCTCCGTCAGGATCGGGAAGGACCTCTCCGAGCCGTTCGATACCAAACGAGGTTTCAGACAAGGCGACTCCCTATCGTGCGATTTCTTCAATCTGCTGCTGGAGAAAATAGTTCGAGCTGCAGAACTTAATCGAGCAGGTACAATCTTTTATAAGAGTGTACAGCTGCTGGCGTATGCCGATGATATTGATATCATCGGTCTCAACACCCGCGCCGTTAGTTCTGCTTTCTCCAGACTGAACAAGGAAGCAACGCAAATGGGTCTGGCAGTGAACGAGGGCAAGACGAAATATCTCCTGTCATCAAACAAACAGTCGTCGCACTCGCGACTTGGCACTCACGTCACTGTTGACAGTCATAACTTTGAAGTTGTAGATAATTTCGTCTATCTTGGAACCAGCGTAAACACCACCAACAATGTCAGCTTTGAAATCCAACGCAGGATAACTCTTGCCAACAGGTGCTACTTCGGACTAAGTAGGCAATTGAGAAGCAAAGTCCTCTCTCGACGAACAAAAACCAAACTCTATAAGTCACTCATAATTCCCGTCCTGCTATATGGTGCAGAGGCTTGGACGATGACAACATCTGATGAGTCGACGTTGCGAGTTTTCGAGAGAAAAGTTCTGCGAAAGATTTATGGTCCTTTGCGCGTTGGCCACGGCGAATATCGCATTCGATGGAACGATGAGCTGTACGAGATATACGGCGACATTGACATAGTTCAGCGAATTAAAAGACAGCGGCTACGCTGGCTAGGTCATGTTGTCCGAATGGACGAAAACACTCCAGCTCTGAAAGTATTCGACGCTGTACCCGCCGGGGGAAGCAGAGGAAGAGGAAGACCTCCACTCCGTTGGAAGGACCAAGTGGAGAAGGACCTGGCTTCGCTTGGAATATCCAATTGGCGCCACGTAGCGAAGAGAAGAAACGACTGGCGCGCTGTTGTTGACTCGGCTATAATCGCGTAAGCGGTGTCTACGCCAGTAAAGAAGAAGAAAGCGCGAAACACATTTCGAACCGAACACTGATTTTGGTAATAAAATTCAATGATTTGCAAGCGTTGCTCGTTAGTAAGTCTATTCATGATGAAATGTCAAAGCATACTGAGCATCTTTCTCTTTGACACCATGTCTGAAATCCCACGTGATCTGTCAAATACTAATGCATGAAAATCCTAACCTCAAAAAAATCACCCGTTATATTATTTATCGAATATACATATGTAGATGCATATTATAATTATTATTATAAATAGATTGTTATATTAATCTATAATATATTATATACATATATAATTTATATGTATTTTATTTATAATTAATAATCTATATAAATCTATATAAATAAAAATGAATCGCCAAAATGTATGTACGCTCATAACTTTCATACGACTGAACCAAATTTGATAATTCTTTTTTTAAAATGTTCATTGAGGTTCAGAGATGGTTTCTGCGCAGAAAAAAATTCGAATAAGTGCCGGAAAACCCCTAAAAACAGCCTTTTTATTTTTCTCATACAAACGAATGAATGTTTGTTTTTAGTAACGCTAAGAGAACGGCTGAACCAATATTAATGAAATTTTCAAGAGAATGTTCTGTGTGAATCGGGGAAGGTTTAGAAATAAAAAACCTGTATGTCTTTCATGAGGAAAAGTCGGAAAATTGAAAAATTCCAAAAAGATAATTTTATCCATACAAATTTTTTCATTCAATTTTTTGTTTTGTTTTTCAATTATTTAGATCTTTCAAATTTGCCGTTTGCTTCAAAATTTTTTGAAAATTATTCAGTGAAAATGTTATGTGTGTTGCAAACAAAGTGATCAATTACAGATTGAAATTTGTTACGATGCCATGAAGAGGTCGCGCTAATATCGGTCGGCGTTCTTTTTGGCATCAACATACATTAGCAGCCCAAGGCACATGTACGAGTACTCCCAGAATGCGATGACATACGTGCGGTATTATGGATCGCTGTCAATCAGCAAGCGATCGTCACGATGTCAGAGCAAGACTTTTCAAGCAACGGCTTCGATGGACTTTATCTTGAAGCAACATATATATTGTGCAGTCAGTTGCTAGATGTATTCTGTTGAGTGGCAAAAGAGAGGTTTGCCGCACGCACACATTATTCTTTGGATGGTGATTACACCAGATCGATTGATGAAATTACGAGTATTTAATTATGCGGAAATTCCTAATGCAAAGAAAGAAGATCCAGTATTATACAAGTGATGAAAACCAATAAGGTTCATGGAACTTGCGGACACCACAATCCCACTTCAATTTGTGTGTAAATGCACGAAACAGTATCCACGTGCTTTTCTTTTGGAAATGATGGATATCCACTGTATCGGCGTCGCTCACCAGACGACAATAGCGTGAGTTAGAGGAGTGAATATCGAAGTTGACAACACATGGATCGTACTATATTCACCATCATTGTCTAATTCACATTCAAAACTCATATCAATGTTGAGTATTGCAGTTTGGTGTAATCGATAAAATACGTTTGTATGTATTTCACCAAAAGAAGCAACATGGCGGTTATTAGTCTTGAACGATACCGTCGATACGTGAACTGCACTAAAGCGCTTTGTATTTACTTTTGCAATTCATGAACGTTTTCCGACTGTTGTGCATCTAGCAGTTAATTTGGAGAATGGCCAAATAGTGTATTTCAACCCAGAGAATACAATACAGCTGGTGGAAACACCGCCAGAAACAAAATTAACATTGACGAGTTTTCCCTCAACTTTCGTCAGTGATCCGTTTGCGAGAACATTGCTCTATTCGGAAATACCTTGATATTATACATGGAATGCATCGTCGGAGAAATAGTTACACAGAAAGCAAGGCCAACCAGTAGATGAACATCCAGGTGTGTTATCAACTAATACTAATATTAGGACGAATTTACACAATCCACCCGAAAAATGACGATTGTTTCTACCTTCGGTTGCTATTGATTAATGTACGTGGTTCCACTTCATTTGAGTCATTGCGTACTCTGAATGATATGGTGTATGCAACTTTTTGAAAAGCAAGCCAGCAATTACAATTGCTGGAAAATGATAATCACTGGAATGCAAATGAAGTTCGCACACTTTTCGTGATAATCATTTCGACATATCAGCTTCAAATCCGCGTCTGTTATGGGATACGAACAAAAATGACATTGCCGAAGACATTTTACATCGTCTTCACTAAAAATGGGAAAGGGATCAATTTCGGTTGATACTTCCGATGATTTGATATCAATTCCATCTGCCGTTTATCGATTCACGAAAGATGAACTCATCACGAATCATACCGATGTTGTTGACTTAAACTGGAAAATTCAAAAGACGACGCCGTGAATTATCCAGTGAGATTTCTAAATTCTTTGGAGAGGATTGGTATGCCACCGCATTATTTGCGTCTCAAAGTTGGATCTGTCGTTATTATGTTTCGCAATCTTCATGCGCCGAAACTGTGTAATGGAACCCGACTGATTGTGATGCACCTATCGAATACAAGGGGCATAATGCTTGATTCTACGAGTTCCTTTGAGTTCTATTGATTTGGCATTTTAGCTCAAACGGATTCAGTTTCCAGTAAAAATTGCATTTGAGATGACAATCATCATTACACAAGGATAGTCGCTAGAAATGTATAGCATAAATTTGGAACTGCTATGTTTTTTGCACGGCCAAAAATACGTGGCGTGCTCACGAGTTGGAAAACTATCTTCTCTGTACATTTACGCACCGGAACAGAAACCAAAAAATGTTGTTTATCAAGCTGCGTTACATTGAAAAAAAAAGAAATGATAAATTTAACTTTCTCTTCATTTCAAAACACATATGTAATTTCACGCAGGACAACGGCTGCGGGGTCAGCTAGTATATAATATATATATCCAATTTTTTTAGTTAAATTTTTTTTTTAAAGATGTACACGTGCTTAACGTGTAGACCATGTTATAAGTTTTCCCGTCGGGTGCAAATATGTGCAAATTCTGGGCATTAGATACACGTGAACAGGCTACATAAAGTTGACCATGAGAGAAGCATGGGTTTTCTAAATGCACTCCTGCTACCTGTAATGCTTGTCCTTGTGCCTTCTTTATAGTAACAGCAAAGCTAAGCTTGACGGGAAACTGAACCCTTTTAAATTTGAATGGAAAGTCAGTGGGAACAATTGGTATCCGAGGTATTATAACACTATTTCTCTTACCGACACCTGTTAAAATAGTAGCACCAAGTATATTCTGTCCCAATTTTGTTATCCGAAGTTTTGTTCCATTACATAGCAGAGGAGCATAAGCATTACTGGTACATTTAGTTTCAATTGAAGTTTATGTGACAGTACACCCGATAGTTCAAGTGAATTTAAAAACTCCACAGGATATGAAGTACTTAGTTCCGTATCTTTAATTGTATCCATTGACAAATATTCCTTAATTTTTCCCTGAACCTCGTTTAATATTGCTCTTGCACACAACCACTGATCACTACACAAATTTTGTCGCAATTCCGGAGAAACATTAGTAATGAAATCCACATCACTTTCTACTAAATTACAAAATTCTCTTGACAGTAATATGTAGTCTTCGACGTCAACATCTAAACAACCATCACCAATTTTCAACAACATTTCTGCGTAAAGTCCTGAATCCACGTTGAATATATCTCGTACGGTCGACGAATCAATTGCGGACGATGCGTCTATCGTTGAGAATATGAAAAAACGGGAAAACAGAATTAGTGAATAAAACCACAAAGTTTGTGTTTCATATAGCACATTAAAATGTTTTAAATTTTATTTTATTAATTTTTGATTACCAAAAAATACTTACATTTATGGTTGTGGTGATGCTTGGTGTGGTGGCCGGTGGAAAAAAACGTCTTGGTTCGCTTCGCTCTCTAAACAGAAGTATTTTAGCCTCACTAGCAGAATCGCTTGCTAAGTGGGAGTTTTTAACGAAACCATTGCCAGTTGAGTGAAAGCTGTTAACAGTTGAGTGAAAACTATCAACAGCTAACTGGCAATGGTTTGTTATGCACTCACTAGGGGGTAGTAAAAAGAAATTAGGCGCTGGCCTAAACAAACCGGCCCCCTTGCGGTGAGCAACAAAAAAAAAAATAAATAAATGTCTATCGACCACCATAACGATATACAAATGTATAATCTTAGTAGCTATGTATAAATATAGAAAATATGTTGTAAATTCATTTATTTCTTATAATTATTTTAAAAATACGAAAAAATGACAGCCATGACTTAACTTAGTAACGGGTCGTACCCGAAAGCACCCAACCGAATATGGAGCCCTGAGCGAGGAGCTGCCCAAACGTCAGTGGCATGACCTGTTGTGTCATAATGCGTGAGTAGACATCCGCGCCGAGCACCAGGCGTATCGGCGATGACTTGTGGAAGTTCGGATCCGCCAGTTTGATGTGAGCGTATGGAGCTGCTATGGCCGAGTCCAACGTAGTGGTCGGGCTGATGCGCATATAATCATTCATTACCCTCACATGTGTCGATATTCGGGTATTTGTCCCATGTCTGCCTCGCAGTACTACGAGGCAGCCGCGTTGACCACCGATATGGGCCTGCACAAGTTGGAGTTCCCTTGCAAGGTCGTGTGCAATCAGCGACGTAGGGGCGCATGCATCTATCAGAGCCCTGACCAAGTGTAGACGTCCCCTTGCCTCAATCTTTACCACAGCCGTCGGTAGAACGGCTGTCGTTGGCAGCAAAGAAGGAGTCGCTATGCTGGCTCGATCCGCTAGCCCGGCTCTAAAGGAGCTAGCCCGGTGAAGCTGGAGAGACCTGGTCTCCAGTCTTGCCGGGTTGTGCGCTTGGCGACGGTGCAGACGGCGTTGGTGGGAGCGACGTTCATGTCGCAGAAGGGGGCGGAAAGTCCGGGTTTCCGTTTCCCCTCGCTGTGATGGGCGGAAAGGCCGTGTTTCCGCTCCAGTTTCCAATAATTCTCCCTCCGGTGCTGGTTGGAGAGGCCTAGTCTCCGTTCCAGCGTCCGACGCATAGATGGATAGAGCATCGTCGGAGCTCATTTGTTCGCTCCACGACGGGTTTTGAGGCACTGTGGGGCGACGACGGGGATTATCTCCGATGTGGAGCATCGTGTGGTGCTTTTCGTTGCAGCGCCGGCACCGTGCGCCGCTGGGGCAATTTGCTGACCTGTGGTTTATCGCAAGGCAATTAACACAATATTTGCCTATGAGAGCTTCCCGTAGGCGCTCCTCCGGTGTCTTGGCCCGGAAGGACGAGCAGAGCCGCAATGGATGTTTTCCCTTGCACAGCGTGCAAGAAAGCGGGTAACGGTTCGGGTGTAGCACCGCGGTTTTCTTCAGGCTACTGTAGCGAGTCATCTTCCTGAAATTAATCTGTTGACGATTTTGTGTTGTTTGGTTTTGAATAACTGATTGGGTGGCGAGAAAAAGTGCATAAATTATATTATATATATTGCATAGTGTGGAGGCGGCCTTATGTGGTGTGAACTGCCTTACATTACCATAGTGTGTAGGCGGCCTTATGTGGTGCGAACTGCCTTACCTTACCATAGTGTTGCAAATAATAATTAAATAAAAAACATTTTTGCCTTTAGCATCAAATTTATGTTATCGTTATTGTTTTATTTGTCGTAGGTTTTCGACAAAGTGGCCTGCCACCAAAGAAAATGTTAAATACAATTTGGTTTAATAATTATTTTCAATTCTTTCTTGTCAATAAAGTACCTCTTGCTCAGTAAGTTCAAGGGCAATGCATACATGTACTGCGGTAGAAGGAGACTTTCGGTTTGCAATTGCGTTATTTGCTAGCAAAACATATTTTTCAAATATGGTATTTGCAATAAAAAGTGACTTTAAAATTCATAAGCATGAGTTATGCCTCATGGTTTGGAAAAAAAAAGTTTTAGATTCATTCTTGTAAAATTTTTAAGGCGAATTAAAAAACTAACGGCATGGCATCACCTTATGTCATGAATGAAATTTTTAAGGCGAATTAAAAACTGACGGCATGGCATCACCTTATGTCATGAATGACATTTTTATTGGTTAAGTGCGCACACGTGCGCAAAGAGATTTGACAGCCGGCTAAAAAGGTAAGTAGGAGACTATAATGAAATTTGCAGATTTATTTAAATATTTTCTTTTCCTTACAGATTTACGGAATAAAACCACTTCCCGCCGAAGGAATATTGTTGTAGTGGTACTGGATGAAGCCGATCGTAAACCGGGTATGGGCTTCGAACTACAAATCCGTAAAATAATAGAACAAATTCGTCCTGATCGACAAGTAGTAATGTGGTCTGCAAATTGGCTTAAAGAAGTGCAGGCACTTGCCGGAAATTTCCTAAAAGATCACACTTCTATCAATATTGGTTCAATGAACCTCTCGGCTAATCACAACACTCGTCAAATGGCTGAAATATGTCAAGAAATGGAGAAACCTCAGCGCATTGTCAAATTACTTCAAGAAATTGCACCATCAACAAACAATGCTGCAAATAATAATAACAAAATAATTATTTTTCTCGAAACTAAAATCAAGGTCGAGGAAATCTTGCAGATTATTCGCAACGAAGGTTATACTGCCACCTCCATACATGGCGACAAGTCGCAACCTGAACGCGATTCAGTGCTAAAAGATTTCCGCAATGGCAAGTCGAATATTTTGATTGCCACTGATGTCGCTTCTCGTGGTCTAGATGTGGAAGATTTGCAGTATGTTATCAATTATGATTACCCAAATTCGTCGGGAAATTATGTTCATCGCATTGGACGCACTGGACGCATCCACTAACACGCTATGGCTCAAGGGACGGAATGCTGCACGTAAGGAAGGCAACGCTGCGGGTAAGTTAATTTAATAACACAACCATAAAATGACGTTAACATTAGGCCAGATTAAGACAAATATTTCGATGTAAACGTGCAAAAATCAAATGTTGTGAGAAGCGTTTGCTGAAATCCTAAATCATACTTATTATTTTAATAATTGCCGATTGATTGAACTTCGTGCAGTTGTCATTTATATACACATATTCTTATATGCTTCGCTTAGACTATTGTTCAATAATGGAAATTAACTCGTAGTACTTCAAAAAAAAAAATACATGCTTTGAGTGTATAAAATATTTATTATATATTTATTTAATTTTTGAATGAATTGATTGTTGTGACTTGTGGATTATTATGCTTAAGAATTATCTGCTTATTGTTGATCTAACCTTTTTGTAATGGTTTCCATAGATACTTAATAAATTGAGCTACACTTGAGAGTGATAAAAAAAATCTGAAAAAAAAATCTGCCACTTTGAAAAGTGAACAAAATAACTATGAAAGTTATTGAATGATTTATCTGAAAAGTGAACAAAATAACTATGAAAGTTATTGAATGATTTATCTGTACTTATTTGTTCACTTTACTACTTATTGTAGTAAAAGTTGTGAGCAAAGGACCATATCTAGTTTTTGAATGAATTGATTTTTTTGTGAGATCGTAGTAAGTGTGTCGGAAAGCTAGGCTTCCGATGTGACTGGGGAACTGTTGTGTTGAGTAGGGTGTGCATCCAAGTTCTCCTCCTCGTAGGGTGGTAGTAAAACCAATTTGGCAAGCGGTCTTGTAACTTGGCCTTTTTCAGTGATAATGTCAACCACTCGCACTCGGGTATCAGCACCTGGGTGTATATTGACAATCCTACCCAATCTCCACTCGTTCGGTGACAAATTGTCTTCCTTGATGACGACAAGGTCACCTGTCTTTAAATTTGTTTTGGAATGTTTCCATTTAATGCGCTTCTGCATTTCATTCAGGTATTCGGTTTTCCACCTTTTGCAGAAGGATTGATGTAAGGCCTTAAGTTTTTGCCATCTATTTACGATAGAGGCACTGCTTTCATTTATATCCGGTTCTGGTGGGGCCATCAGATGTCCGCCGACCAAAAAATGTCCTGGAGTAAGTGGCTCCAAATCAGTAGGTTCGTTTGAGGCTGGGCTTAATGGTCGCGAATTAAGGCAAGATTCAATTCGGCATAAGAGTGTGTTAAACTCTTCAAGAGTGTATTTTTGCCCAGACGCAATCTTGCGGAAATGACTCTTAAAGCTTTTCACACCTGCTTCCCAAAGTCCGCCCATATGAGGAGCTGCAGCAGGTATGAAATGCCATGTAAGAGCTTGGTGGCTATACTTTGAGATAGCATTGTTGCGAGCATCGGCTATGAAGGCTTTAAGTTCGGACCTTAGGGATCTCGATGCTCCAACGAAGTTTGTACCATTGTCCGAATAAATATTCTTAGGGCAACCTCTTCTAGAAACGAATCTAGAGAGAGCTGCTAAAAATGACTGTGTTGATAAATCGGTAGTGGCCTCCAGGTGGATGGCCCTTGTTGTAAAACAGACAAACAGACAGACATACCCTTTGGATACACGGCATCCTCTTCCACGGTAGCTTTTTATTTCGAACGGACCCGCGAAATCTACCCCCGTATTCGTAAAAGCGCGTGAGAATGTGGATCGTTCGGACGGAAATGCACCCATAAGTTGCGTCTGAGCGCGTGTTTTGAAGATCGTGCACGTCTTGCAGTTATGGATGATGGATCGGATCAAGTTTTTTACCCTTGGAATCCAATACTGAGCCCGCGTTAGCCGTAACATCAGCTGATTTTCTCCATGCAAAGAGACTTGGTGAATAAACTGGATTATTAGACGAGACAATACGCAGTTGTATGGAAGGATAATTGGATGGCGCTCATTGTATGACAAGTCGAGAGACGCACCGAGACGGCCACCAGTTCTCATCACTTGATCTTTATCGAGGAATGGATTAAGAGAGAGGATTTCACTTTTTACATCGATGGGCTTACCGGATTTCAAACAACCATACTCTTGACCATATTTCTGCTTCTGCGTATTTATTATCAAACGTCTTGTCGTTGCTTTAATTTCTTCGGATGAAATTAAGCAAGACTTTTGTTGAAAAGAAGCCTTTGTGTTTGGATGAGTTCTTCGAGAGAATCTCATAACATATGATAACAAGAACGTCGTTAGAATTCCCCTGTATTGTTGTACAAGCATGTACACGTACCTGTTTTTCCTCTATTGTCGTCTCGTAGTCATTTTGTCGTAATGGCCATTTGGATTGATCTTCTTGCAGCCAAGAAGGTCCCTGCCACCACAAGGTGTTTTCCACCAAATCCTGTGCCATAAGTCCCCGACTGGCTAAGTCTGCAGGGTTAGATCCTGAATCGACATGATTCCAATTTGCGTTGCCAACCTTTTCTATAATCTTTGTCACTCGATGGGATACAAACGTTGACCATGAACATGGTGGCTTGCGAATCCATGCGAGAACGATGGTCGAATCCGTCCATAATTTAAGTTTAAGATGAGTCAGCTCCAGGTTGTTGACGACAGATTCAACTGTTTCGGCCAGTAATACGGCGCCGCACAGTTCCAGACGCGGTAAAGAGATAGTTTTGACAGGCGCTACTCTGGTTTTTGCCAATAGTAGGCTGACGAAAACTTCGTTGTTTGTCCTTACGCGCAGGTAGACCGTTGCTGCGTATGCTTTCTCCGATGCATCGCAGAAACCATGAATGGACACATCGTCCGTCGGCGAGAAGTGGACCCATCGTGGAATTTTAATGTTGTTTATGTACCTGTGGTTATCCATGAATGTGTGCCAACGATCCAATGTGGTAGGAGATACAACCTCGTCCCATTGTGTTCCTTCCAACCAAATATGTTGCATTATCATTTTGGCTGTGACGATTATCGGTGCTAGCCATCCTAATGGGTCAAACAGTTTGGCGATATCTGAGAGGATAGCTCTCTTTGTATATGATTCTGGGCTGAGTATAGGTTTTGTTTTAAAATAGAAGAAGTCAGTGTGCGCATTCCACCTTATCCCAAGAGCCTTGACATCACTTGTGTCTTCGAAGTCTAAAAACTCTTTGTTTAGCAGGTGGTCTTTTGGAAGGCCTTGTAAAATTCTTCCACAGTTGGCTGTCCATTTTCTTAATGGGAAACCTGCTGACTCCAATGCTGTTCTAATCTCATTCCTAGCTTTAATTGCAGCTTCTATAGAGTGTCCACCTGCTAAGACATCATCAACATATATGCATTTCCTGAGGATGTTTGAGGCTACTGGTAGTGAGCTTTCAACGTCGTCAGCTAATTGGAGTAACGTCCTTATTGCCAGATAAGGAGCGCAGTTGATTCCGAACGTCACCGTCTTCAATTCAAAAATATTGGTTTGTTCGGTCGGATGGTTGCGGAAAACGATTCGCTGGTACTTCGTTTGATCAGCTTTCAACAGGATTTGGCGATACATCTTCTCAATATCGCTATTGAAGACATATTTAAATAAACGCCATCGCAGAATTAAGATGGTCAGATCTGCTTGAAGAACTGGACCGGGGAGAAGGATGTCATTCAGCGAAGTGCCGTTTGAAGTCGCTTGCGATGCATTGAACACCACACGCACCTTTGTCGATGTGCTCTCTTCCTTCTTTACGGCGTGGTGAGGCAGGTAATAGTTGTTACTAGAGTCGGCCGTTTGATTGGTATGTATCCTTGCCATATGACCCAGCTCAACATATTCGTTTAATACCCTGTTGTATTCTTTTTTCAGGTTTTCGTCTCTTGACAACCGAGCTTCATTGCGATAAAACTGGGAGTACGCAATCTTTAAGGAACTACCTAGACTAATGTTGACCGGATAGTCTTTCCTGAATGGTAGCGATACAACGTACTTCCCGTCTTCATTTCGCTTCGTTGTCTTCTTATAGAGCTCTTCGCAATACCTGTCCTCCTCGCTTAACTTCCTCTCCTTGGACATCTCTTCCAACTCCCAGAACGAAGCTAACCGCTTTTCCAGCGATATTTCGTTGTAATACGAGACGCAAGTGTTGGTTGGCTTAATTGTATTAGCACGCCCTGTGACTATCCAACCGAACACGGTCTCTTGCGCAAGGAGTGATCCCAGCACGTTCTTGCGTATACCATCCAGCATAATCTGGGGATAGACGTCACCACCGAGTATGACGTCCACGGGTTCATTGACGAAGAACCTCTTATCCGCCAACGTGAGATCTGGGAAAGCCTGCCGAGTTAGTGCGCTAATATGGCAAGTCGGCAAGTTTCCCGTTAATTTCGGCAGAACCATCATGTTCGTTGTGATTGATACAAGTGGGTCAATTGGTGACCGCAACTCGACACAACATGCTTCCTTCACTTGCGCAGATACGGTGTTGTTGATGCCGGACACCTGGGCATTTATCTTCCTCACTGGCAAGTTGATTCTACGCTTCAGCCTTTCTGTGATGAAAGAGCACTCTGACCCGGAGTCGATGAGTGCTCTTGCGGCATAGGTAACGCCGCTGTAATTTATATTTATTTGTGCAGTTCCTAACAAGACACCTTTGTCGCTGTTAGCGAAGCACGACTGTACTTGAGTCGTTGGCTTGCCTTTCGACTTGTTGAAGTTGCGCTTCTGCTGCGCTTGCCTGGACGTAGACGGAATCTCGTCCGATGGCGTAGATGAGCCTCTTTGGCTGCTAGGCTGCACTGTCCTCAAATGTAGGAGTGTGTGATGCCTCGCGTGGCACGTGCTGCAGTTGAATGCACTGGTGCATTGCGACACTAAATGCCCAAAGCCGAGGCAATTGATGCAACGATTGTTGCGCTTAGCGAACTTGATCCTGTCCGCTGGTGCCATGTTAAGAAACATGGGGCAAGATCTTAATTTGTGATCTGCACTTTTGCACATCAGACATGTTGATTTCTCAACGCTTACTTGGAAGGCGCCGAGTCTGTTCTGATGGCTATTGTTGTTGTATTTATTCTGTGTGGGTGCACTGACAGGCTTTGCGGAATTGGACGATTTCTTGGCACGTTCTATTGCCTCCAAATCACGGTATCTATCCGTGAGGAAGTTGTCCAATTCCTCCCACTTCGATGTCTTGGTCTTGTTCTTTACAGACTGTTCCCATAGGGCCAATGTTGCCTGTGGCAGTCTCTTGGAACATATGCGGATTATGATTGGGTCCCAGTTCCCAATGTCCACTTTATTGGCTGTCAGGCAGGAGATGCAGCTGTTGATCTCCCGCTGTAGCCATTTTATTGAGCTCGAACACTCTTTATCGATTGAGGGCAAGTCGAGCAGTATGTCGACTTGGGTTTCGACGAGAATTCGCTCATTCTCGTACATATCAGTCAATCCCTTCCACGCCATTGCGAAGCCATCATTTGTTAGCGGGCATTTTGATACAATAACCTTCGCCTCCCCTTGTGTCTTTTTGTTGAGATGTTATAATTTCTCAACAGGTGACAGGCGCTTGCTTTTGATGTATACGGCCGTGAACATATCCCGGAATGTTGGCCAAGAAAGGTAGTCCCCTTTGAAAACATCAGTATCGCAAGGCGGAAGGGAGTGATTACTGTCTACCTCAACAGATTTTTCGGTGTCTTTGGGGGTTGAGAGGATCTCAGACATATCCTTCATTGCCCCCATGCAACGTATGTAGCATTGCCCACCTATCTTGAATTTTTTTTTAATAAGGGCATAGTCCTTTGAGGACATGTCCCCTTTGCTGTTGAGGTCGTCATGGGCAGCTTTCGCTTTGCACCACATCTCTCTCAGCTCGTCTTGTTGCATCGCAAGAGCGTTCTTTGAGATGTCCTTTGATGCAGCACTGAATTCAGACTCGTATTCGACAACGTAGTCTACTAAGCGCATGAAAGCTTCCATGGTTTCGATATAAGTGACAAGAAGAATTGAAAATTCAAATTTAAATTTAAAGGAATAGAGTAATACTCAAGACTGAGCAGACTTTGATCTAAAGAATATGGGAATCATTCTGGAAATAATTCCCCACTATTGTAAATTTTTATTTGCAGCACACCACTGCCAACCAAACAAGAAATAGAAAAAGGAAAAATTTTTTGACTGTTTTAGCCGATATCGCAATATATCTGGCTGGTCAATAATATTTAATTTATTGGATATATTTTAGCAAACAAAATTTTTAACTATAGTAGCCGATATCGCAGTATATCTGGCTTTGGTACTTTATTTAATATAAATGTGAGTTGCAGCACACCACTGCCAACCAAACAAGAAAATAGGAAAAGGAAATTTTTTGACTGTTTTAGCCGATATCGCAGTATATCTGGCTTTGGTACTTTATTTAATATATATATGAGTTGCAGCACACCACTGCCAACAAAAAAACGAGAATATATATGTGTAGTCGTACGTGCGTATGTATAAAGATGCCACTTTATATGGCTCGCCACCCAAGATACGCCGACGAAAATCAATTTGTTAAATAAAAGTGTTTAAAGGTGAAAAAAGTGCAGTGTCTCAGTGAAAAAAAGAAACAAAAAACAGAAATTTCTTCAACAAATAGAGAAAGAATCAAAAGAAAATCAGTGCCGTAAGTGATATGTGAAAATATGTGAAAAAGTATTGCCGCACAAAATCGAAAAAATGATAAAAATCAAAAAATGCGTGCCGTAAGTGATATGTGAAAATATGTGAAAAAGTATTACCGCACAAAATCGAAAAAATGATAAAATCAAAAAATTAGTGCTGCAAGTGATATGTATATGAGAGAAAAAAAAAACATATACGAGAAAAAATATTACCGCACAAAATCCGGTAAAAGTAACCGTGCACTTACGGATGATTTTGCTTTTGTAATTATCCCACTGAAACACTAAAAACACTAGTCACTTTGTCACTTTTATAAACGATTTGTCACCAATAAATACGATTAAAACCAACTATTTTTATTTTATTTTTTCTTTTAAAACGATTTGTAATCCAGTGATATTAAATCAATCACGTACCTGGTTTGCCTGCGTTGCTGTGAAGTGAAACAGGAATCGGTGTTAAGTCCGTTGGTGTGCAGCGCCTCGCTTGTGTTTGTGCAACAGAGATCGGTGCTTAGTGTCCGCTGGTGTACAGTGCCAAAAACTTGTTTGAAAAATATATTTGTTTTAATCCGGCTCGAAGGACCATGAATATATCTCGTACGGTCGACGAATCAATTGCGGACGATGCGTCGATCGTTGAGAATATGAAAAAACGGGAAAACAGAATTAGTGAATAAAACCACAAAGTTTGTGTTTCATATAGCATATTAAAATGTTTTAAATTTTATTTTATTAATTTTTGATTACCAAAAAATACTTACATTTATGGTTGTGGTGATGCTTGGTGTGGTGGCCGGTGGAAAAAAACGTCTTGGTTCGCTTCGCTCTCTAAACAGAAGTATTTTAGCCTCACTAGCAGAATCGCTTGCTAAGTGGGAGTTTTTAACGAAACCATTGCCAGTTGAGTGAAAGCTGTTAACAGTTGAGTGAAAACTATCAACAGCTAACTGGCAATGGTTTGTTATGCACTCACTAGGGGGTGGTAAAAAGAAATTAGGCGCTGGCCTAAACACACGTCGTTATGAAGATGCTCTCTCATATTCGTTTTCAGGCGGAGTTTTGCAACTGTCGACCATAAGCGTGATGATTTAATTCACGCTTGAATTTCATCTGCTGGTGTCCCCCTCTGAATCACTGGGAGGGTTTGACGGAAATCACCAGTCAATAAGCCAGCCATTTTGGATATACCAGATTTCCGCTTCCGCGGCATTTTCTAAGAAAAGCAGAGTAAGAATTAACATTCCGAATATTTGACTATTTGCATGATATTTTAATTTTTCTAATAATGTTTTTGAATGTAAAAAAATACTTTTTTAAAAAATAAGTTTGTTCAAATATTTGAACACATTATAAAATGTTTTACATCATGTAAAATATTTAAAATTTTTTTAGTATATAACCATAACCATCATCTACTACCTATGTATTAGAATAATCTTTTACCATGAACTTAAGATTGCTGAATTGAATTAGAACTCCATTCTTACCTCTAGTCTAAGCCGTTAGCTTAAGATTTGGGCTAACTAATGAACTATTGACATAAAGAATGCTATTGTATTAAAGACTATAACCGCGAACGGGCGTTTTTCTTTTTTAACCGAGATAGCACAGGCAATTTGCGTTTAGTTGCGCACCTTTGTGAGTCTAATTTCAACCTTAATCTTAAAAACGCTTAAGATTTTTTTCATGGCGCCCAAGCAGGGACTCAGTGCGTGGCTGTAAAAGTGCATTTAACTTTTTTAACTTTCGTACAAAGTAATACTTAGCGTATTAATTTAATTTTTAACGCGTGAATTTTCTATTTCTTCCGGTTTCAGTCAAGTGCAAGTGACTAAAGTGACAAATACTGAAAACAAATGTCTAGACAAAGACATTAAAAAAAATCAAAAAAAAATTTTACATTAAAAAATAGCAGTGGCTTGAAAAAAATAATAATAATAACACTTTGGATATCGATATCCATATACATATGTATATAAAATTAAGTGGAAAGAGCACATATGCGACATATGGACATACACTCAAGTGAATAAAAACGAAATGGTAAAATCAAACATAAAGAAAATAACATAAAAATTAACCTAAACTAAAAATTGAAAAAATTGGGAAAAACGTTTTGTGAAGTGTGTGGTGAAAATATAATACATACATATACATGACATACCCGCGGTAAAATTCACCAGTCTAATAATGCGCAAACACAAAGAAAAGAAACATAAATCAAAAGGTGGATGATTAGATTAAACAGGCATATTTTTGCAAATACAGTGGAGTGTCAAAATATAAGCAGTATTAAAATAAAGGCATTATATTTTTTCTGAGGCGCTAAATGTGGTTTCACAGTTAGTGCGGTAAAGCAAATTTAACTACCGCCAAAAACATAAAGTAAAAAAAGAGTGTCGCGAGTGCCGCTAAAAAGTGTCGGAAAAGAGGTACAAACCCGTTAATAAAAAAGCCGTAAACCAAAAACCGATAACTTCGGCCGTTAACAACGTTAAACAAATATTTTGGGGTAACATCACATCGGTACCCACGGGCCTGCGTCAACACCATCGTCCCACTGCTAAGGTCAACACCATCGCTGCTAACGTCGACACCAGATCCTCTGCTTCGTGGGAATGAGCTGCAATTGCATTCTCTGCAGAAGGGAAGTGGACGCAGGCACGAATCACTGAAAGTGGTACGAATAAAGAAATACGAAAAGTAAAAACAAAAGAGTGAGTGCATAGATCTAATCGAATTGGAATGTCGTCTTGACATACTAATCTCACATTTTGAGAAATTGATGAAATATCAATCTAGAATTGAAGAGATTGATGAAGACAACATGGCCCGAGGGGAGTTAGAGGACATAATTGTAGAAACAAAATCTATAATTAAAACAATTTTGGCCAAAAATAGAACATCTATTGCTGAAACATCATTGGTAACGTCTCACAGCTCAAGGCTCCCAAAAATGAATTTGCCGAAATTCAAGGGAGAATATTCAAAATTTGAAAATTGCATGAGTTTGTTTGAGAGTTTGGTTCACAATGATCCAAACATCCCAGACATTGAAAAATTTAACGATCTGGTTAATTGTCTATCTGGGGAGGCTCTGGGCACGGTAAAGGCGCTTCAAATGTCGAAATTATCCAAAGGCGTTGGCAAGTCTCAAAAAGGCTTACGACAATAAATGTTTGATTTTTTTAATACGATTTCAAATCTTGTTGAGCTGCCAACTATCTCTAAGCCATCAGCCCCTTCATTGCGCGCGATGATTGATGAAGTGTCGGCTGTATACGACTCATTACTATCGCTGGGCGATGAGAAACAAATCACAAATGCGATAATTATTCACATAGTCATGACTTAATTTGACTCTGCCACCTGATAAAAGAGGGAAGAACAACTGGATTACGACAAGTTACCATTGTGGAAGGATTGTGAAGCTACCTTAAATAGACGGTACCCGCACTAGGGTCGATTCAGGACTTTTTTCGATTCGGGATTTCTAATAGTGCGGAAATTTGACTTAGTACTTCCTGATTCCAATACAACTTTTTGTTTTGAGATCGGATTGCATCTTCAACCCCAACACCGGCCTTAAAATTTCGGAAATTTGCCTAAAATCGTAAAATTGTCTACGTAGCGCCTGAATACGCATCTTATGGCAAAATGTAAAAAAGTTATTTGTCACGTCATTTGCTACCGAAATGGTATATGTGATCATGGCCGTAGGACGAACCGTTCCCGAGATACGAGCGAAAATGCGGCGCGCCACAGCGCAAGGTGAAAATCGGCTTTCGGCCACATTTCTTGACGTTGATTTCGCCGAGTGCTATCACTCACATTCATTCACCTACGCCAAAGGACACGTTCGGATAGGTCTCCACAAAAATATTTTTTCATCGAGTTCCTTCACTCTTGTCGGTGAATTCGCCGAGTTCTATCACTTACATTCGTTTCCCTGCGCCATACGACACGTTCGGACTGGTCTCCACATAAATATTTTTTCATCGAGTTCCTTCACTTATATTCTCTCTACAGAACACAGAACTCAAAATGTCTGTGTCCAATTTTAAATTTAGACAGAAATGTCCTGTGTTTGGCATATATCCGTACAAACTCTCTGAGTCCCAGTTACCTATTTACCAGGATGTTCTTTTGTGTTATCAGTTTGAAAGATTTGGTATAGGGCGACTCCGAGGCGACAACTATGAACCTAGGAGTAAAGAGGTTACAGAAATAGTTACAAAAAAGGTTGAAAATACTTTCAAAAAGTCATCTATTCCGATAGTTTCACACACCAGAGTTGTACAAATGCTCACCACATACCATGAGAAATTTTTGGCTCTTAAACAAATGTTTTTAAGGAACCCAATAGGTTTGAGCTCTAACAGAGACGACTTTGTCTCTTCTGCCGGAAAATTATTTGACATTGCTGCTTGTAAATGCATTTATTTTTCTTCTTGCACTTGTCCAAAGGAAAGGAAAGTTCCTAGCAATGAACAACCATTTCTCTTGGACCAGAGAACCAGAAGAATTGGTCGCATTGGAAGTGTTGATCTACCTGAAACAAAAAAGATTACAAAGAAAAATTAACGCAAAGAAAAGCTTTCAAAACGTCACTCAACATCAACACTTACCAGAAAAGTATCAGCTAGAACACGTGATCATTCAGATCAGCCAGACTCTTATACAGACGACAACAATGTAGGTGCGTCGCACATGGATTCTTCCAAAAACGATGCTGATGATGAATTTTCTCTTCCATCCTCTAAAACCAAACAAAACACACTAGTATTAGAACACACTGCTTTAGCTGCCCAAAGATTTGGAGTAAGTGATAGAGCAGTGGTCTTGATTGTTTCATCTGCTTTTCTGGATGCCAAAAAAGCAGGTTTGATACAGAGGATCAGGCTAGCTTTGTCACTGACAAATGCAAGATTAGTTGGACAAAAAAAAAAAAACAAAACACCGAAAGTATTGACTCTGTACATGGGCTGTATTTTGACGGCCCCAAAGACAATACACTTACACAAGTCAGCGAAGGTGAAAAGTACTACCGCGACACTGTCAAAGAGGAACATATTTCTCTTATAGTGGAACCTGGTTGTCATTACTTTGGCCACGTCACCTCTCCTTCCGGGTCAACTGAGGATGAGACGCAAGCTATATGGCAACATTTACAAGACAATTCAGTTGAGGTGGAACATCTAGAAGTTGTCGATGCTGATGGCACCAACACGAACACAGGTTGGAAAGGTGGAATCATTCGGAAACTAGAAGAAAGAATAGGTAGGCCATTACAGTGGGTTGTTTGTCTTCCACATTTCAACGAACTTCCATTTCGTGCTCTTTTCGAACACAAAGATGGTGTCTCAAAGAGTCCAAATACATTCTCTGGCGACATAGGTAAACTGCTCCCTGATTGTGAGAAGTTGCCTGTTGTCAAATTTGAAAGTTTTCCATCCTGCCAATTACCTTCTGAGGTTATTAATCCGACCCAACTTAGCATAGACCAAGCTTATCTCTATAAAATATCAGAAGCTGTTATTTCCGGTCAATGTTCCTCAGATTTAGCGTCGATGCATCCAGGTTACATGTGCAAATCTCGCTGGCTCACCTGTGCAAATAGAATTCTGAGATTATACATTTCTACTGACAAACCAACAAAGGAAATAAAGATTTTGGTCAAGTACATTGAATACATGGGTGCCCAACTAATTGGGAAGCACCCACCTCTTTATTTAAGTTTTTATGAATTACTTAAACTTGCGATTAAAGTTACGAAATAAGACGCATTCTTTCAGCTGATCGGAAGTACGTTATAATTTATTTCTAAGACAAATTCCGTTTACAATAAATGCCAAACTTAATTAAATAGAAACAAGTGCGAGATCGATGCGAACGAAGTGATGTTGAAATAGGAAGGATCACGGCTGATGCAAAGTTATGTTTAGCGCAGGTATCGACTCGGTGCAGCGTTTATGCGAATGTGGTGATGATCGAAAGTTGACGTGCGATGATTGTGTGACGGATTGTGTGACGAATTGAGCTGTCGAATTGTTTAGGACGAATGGGGCCTGCCTTCCCGTTGTCCCTCCTTTTTGTTGACAGGGTTGGTGTACAAATGTTTTTAGTTGTGTTGTAATCATCAGCTGTGGTGAGTTGCACAGGCGCATTAGGATGCGACAGTTTTATCGGGTAGAGGGGTGGATGCTTATCTCATTTAAACATACATACTTACAGTTTACTCACCTTTGTGGTTCTCAATAAGATTCAACAGTTCAATCAAAGATGGCTCGCGCCATCTCTATGCTGCAATTCAAAGGTCGAGATACTTACCTGCTAAACTGCGCAAGGTTGTCGATTCATCCATTCAACAGAATGCTTTATTTGCTCTTCCAGAAAACATTCTCCTTAGTATGATGACTGACGAACGGATAGATATCAGAAAGTTGGCCCTTGACCGTCTTCTGGCAGCCAGAGAAGCAGAGTCTGACACTGTAAATGGAAGGGTTAGATGTAATAAAATGCCACAGCTGAATTTTAAAGCTAATAATTATTACGATATGATTAACTGGAAGACTATTACCTTGACTGTTCCACCAGTTCTTTGTTCAGTTTCTAACAGAGAACTCATAAAAAGGCTGTCGGGAGACACTGCAGAGGTATGGAAATTTAGTGCATTCCCCTCTCACACCGTGGCAGTCGAGAGAATCGTCAAACTGGTGACAGAGGCATCTTCTAAATTTATTGGCCCCCAATCTCGTGATCGTTTTATACGCTCTACTCTGAAATCTAGGCAACAAGTGCCAAAGTTTAGTACAAAATCTGATTTTATCAATAAATTTGACACAGATTCAGACTAAAACAAGCCTGACATATGGTTGGTTAGTTGGGTTGGGCTTGGGAGGAACCCGAAGAGCAGCCACCTCCACGCGGTGGGTTCTGGGTGACCAATACAGGTTAGCTGAGAGCTGCAACAATTTTGACCTTGCGCGGTGGCGCGCCGCCTTTTCGCTCGTATCTCGGGAACGGTTCGTCCTACGGCCATGATCACATATACCATTTCGGTAGGAAATGGCGTGACAAATATATTGTGGCATGAGATGCGTATTTCAGGCGCTAGGTAGACAATTTCACGATTTTAGGCGAATTTCCGAAATTTCAAGGCCGGAGTTGGAGTTGAAGGTGCAATCCGATCTCAAAACAAAAAGTTGCAATGGAATCAGGAAGTACTAAGGCAACTTTTCCGCACTATTAGAAATCCCGAATCGAAAAAAGTCCGGAATCGACCCACCCTAACCAGCACCTATCAGCTGAAGCCGCATCATCTTCGAGGACGAGACCCACAGCAGCAGCCAGCGCGAACCACGTGAAACAGCCTCACATGAATGGAACGAAGTCCGCTTTAGTTGCAGCGAATACAGAGCAGCCGACATGTCAGCAGTGTAAATCGAAGGACCACTATTTAACAGCTTGCCCCACTTTTAAAACTCTCTCTGTTCAACAGAGAGCCCTTTTGCATAAATTGTTTGCGTAAGGGACATACAGTATCTAAATGCAGAACGGATCGATGTCGCGTGTGTAATCGGTCCCACCACACATTACTGCACCAGTATCCTGTATCATTCTCTGCTGAATCTCATCCGCATCCAACAACTACTACACACGCAATGCATACAATAAGTGTGCCTGATCGGGTAATGTTGGCAACAGCAGTTATTCTGGTGAGATCAAGCTGTGGAGAGTACCTGCCCGCAAGAGTCTTGCTAGACTCAGGAAGTCAAGTCAACTTCATGACGGAGGATTTGGCCCAAAAACTGCGGATTCGACCCCAAAATAGGACATTAAATATTATAGGGATTGGAAATTCAAGTACAAAAGTCGGGGCCAAATTAAGCGCATTTGTTAAGTCGCGCGTAAACAATTATGAGTTTTCGGCGGAACTCTGGATTACGCGATGTATTTCGGCTAATCATTCAGACCATACCATTAATATTAATGGTTGAAAAATTCCGCACAATATTAAATTGGCGGCTCCAGAATTCCAAAAATCTCAAAAGATCGATATGTTATTAGGAGCAGAATCCTTTTTCGATTTGTTAGCGGTTGGCCCTAACGTTGGTTAAAAGTGGCCCTAATCAACCAACGCTACAGAAAACTCTTTTGCACAGCACATTATGCCATTATGCCAAACTGAAGGAGACTTAACGTCAATAGATTCACAAGTCCAAACATTCTGGGCTTTGGAGGAACTTCCTTCAGAAACAAGTGGCAACAAATTCACACCTGACCTAAATAAGTGTGAACAGTTTTTCGTCAATACAACCGAAGTATTACCTCCAGGAAGGCTTCAAGTCAGAATGCCCTGTAAGGCTGACCGTAAGTTACTCGATCACTCCGCAGTTCGGCGATTTCAGGCTCTGGAGAGGAAAACATTGAAAGATTCAGAACTTCGCAAAATGTATCTGGACTTCATGAATGAGTATAAAGCGCTGCGTCACATGAGCCAAACGAATAATAAGATCCCGAGTGGACCACACTATTTCATTCCGCATCAGTGTGTTTCGGGGCCCGAAAACACAACAACAAAATTACGAGTTGTCTTTGATGCGTCGAGTCGTACTTCTTCTCAAATTTCATTAAATGAACTTTTAATGGTAGGCCCAACCACCCAAGAAGAATTGCACTCAACTCTTCTTCGTTTTCGTTTACATAAGTACGCTTTAACGGCAGACATTACAAAAATGTACCGCCAAATAATCATACATGAAGAAGACAGAAACTGTCAGCTCATTGTGTATAGAGAGCATCCCTCACAGCAAATTCAGATTTTTCGACTTAACACCGTCACTTACGGCACTGCGCCTGCACCATTTCTTCCAACTTGGTGTTTACAAATGGTCAGCTATGCTAATACAACTAAATACCCACTCGGTTCATTGGCCATTAAAAGAGACTTTTAGGTTGATGACTTATTAACAGGATCTGGAAATTTTGAGTCTCTAGATCTTATAAGAAGTGAAGTAATTAAAATATTAAACTCGGCCGGATTCACCTTAACGAAGTGGTTTTCGAACCACCCTAAATTTTTCGACAGTAATTGTACTGAAAAGTCATGAAGTTTGAATGACAAAAACGCAACTAAAACACTAGGAATCAATTGGTTGCCGAAAGGGTATTTGTTTCGATTTGTTTTGGATGCCAATTTTCATGATCTGCGAGCTACTAAACGAAACATACTATCAGTCTCTGCTCGCCTTTTCGATCCTCTTGGATTATTAGCTCCACTAGTTACCAAAGCAAAAAACTTATTGCAAGAGCGTTGGATCCAAAAACTAGATTGGGATGAGTCGATTCCATTGCGCCTTGATACTAGCTGGCAGAATTTCGAAGCCAACCTACTGCAGCTATCATCAATTAGCATTCATCGATACGTGAATCTAGAGTCGAGTGCTATCTACCAAATACATGGCTTCTCCGACGCTTCAATAAGAGCGTACGGATGCTGCATATACATACGAAGCCAATCTGCTAGTGGTGTCAAATGTACACTGCTTGCTGCAAAGCCTAGAGTGGCTCCGCTGAAGACCAAGTCCCTTCCGCGTCTTGAGCTCTCGGCAGCACATCTTCTTGCCAAATTATGGTCACGAATTGCGCCAATGTTGATTCGACAATTTGAAAAATTTATATTTCGGACAGACTCTTAAATCGTATTGCATTGGGTAAAGACGAATCCATCTTCATTACAAACCTTTGTTGCAAATAGAGTGTCTGAAATCCAAGTATTGACTGACAATATAAATTGGCGACATGTGCCAACAAAACAAAATCCTGCGGATCAAGTGTCTCGAGGTTGCAACGTGTATGAATTGAATAATTCAATATGGTTTGGCGGTCCACAGTTCCTCCTAGAAGTGCCCGCTTTATGGCCAATTAACAGTCACTTCCAGCTCTCCCCAGACGATGAAGCATTAGAGAGGAAGAAAAATATTTTCACACTAGCCATAAATGTAAAGAGAATTCACTATTGAACCTTATCGACAAATTCTCTTCTCATCGAAAATTGCTTCGTGTGGTTGCCTATCTATTACGGTCGATTAGACGACCAAAAATGCCTACGGAGGGAAGGGACCTGACATTTTACGAATTCCACTTGAGTTTTTTGAATATTGTTCAGGTGATGCAACATTCGGAATTTGCGAATGAAATCCAAAAACTGACGAAAGGCACCACGCTACCCGCAAACTTGCAAAAACTCAATACGTTTTTGCATGAGTACTCGGATATGTCGCTTTCATTCAAATTAATCCGAGTATGAGGTCGCCTTTTAAATGCAGCTCTCCCATACGATGCCAAATTCCCATTATTACTAAATAAGAATTTGCACTTCAATTATCAGTTATTTACGGTTCCTGCATTTTCGAAATCACCACGCAGGGGCAAAAGCGTTGGTTGCGCTCCTTCGAGAACGCATATGGGTGATTAATGCAAGAGAGGCATGCAGTAGAACCGTAAGAAACTATACACACTGTTTTCATTATAAGCCGAAGTTGCAAACCCAAATCATGGGAAACTTGCCAGTTGAAAGACTTCGAGCGCTGCGACCCTTTCTTATATGTGGCGTAGATTTTTGTGGTCCAATTTATACTACATTAAAAATACGCGGTCGACCACTCGAAAAAACCTATATCGCAGTTTTCGTTTGTTTCACGTCTAAAGCAGTACACTTAGAATTAGTTTCTGACTTAGCAACTAATTCCTTTATTCTCGCCCCAAACACTTCGCCGTGCGCGCAATGGGCAACGTGCTGCTCACCGCCGAAGAGCTAGGAACACTGCTGGCCGAAGTGGAGGTCATCCTCAACTCGCGGCCCCTCGCACCGTTGAGCCAGGATCCCAACGACGGCGAAGCATTGACTCCAGCACACCTACTAATAGGGTGCTCCCTCCGAGCCTTACCACTGGCGCAAGTGTCAGCGGACCCAATGCGTGATTGCGAGAGATGGCAACTTGTTTGCTGTCTCAAGCAACAGTTTTGGCGACAGTGGTCCAAAACGTGCATTACCAGTCTTCAGGAGCGCAACTTCCCGAAACGCAACCTGCAGCCCGGCGATCTCGTCCTCGTCCACGAAGGCAACATGACACCGCAGCAGTGGGCACTAGGACGAATCGCCACAACCGTAGAAGGACGAGGCGGAAAGGTACGAGTGGCAGACGTGGCAACCAAGCAGGCACCATTAAGCGCCCTATTCACAAGCTCGCCCTGCTGGCTGTCGAAGTTGAAGGATCATGATCCTGTCAAGGTGGCCGGTGTTGCGTCATGCGACTTTATAAATCAAAAAATATTTTTTTAAGAAATAAATTTGTTGAAATATTTGAATACATTATAAAATGTTTTACATCATGTAAAATACTTACAATTTTTTAGTATATAACCATAACCATCATCTACTACCTATGTATTAGAATAATCTATTACCATGAACTTAAGATTGCTGAATTGAATTAAAACTACATACTTACCCCTTTTTTTATACATACTTACCTCTAGTCTAAGCCGTTAGATTAGGAATTTTTTAAAACCGAGTTAGCATAGGCAATTTGCTTTTAGTTGCGAACCTTAGTGAGTCTAATTTCAACCTTAATCTTAAAAACGCTTAAGATTTATTTCAGTTGCTTTACTTAGAGTCCCGGTCAACTCTGTCCAGGACTTCAGGGAATATCGGTTGTTATTTTTGAATAAAAATTTAATTCGTTATGTTTAATTGAATATTATGATATAGAAATTTTAAATAGATGAACGTTGTTCCATTAAAACACGTGAACAAACGGACTACTTAGAAATAAGTATTTTAATAGAGACGTTTCAAAATGTTGTTAATAAATGTCTAAATCAATTTGAATTAAACTATTGTTCTATTTTCTTTAATTTTGTTCTATTACTGCAATAGAATAATCTATTTAAGATTTTACTTCTTCGAATATTTCGAATTGCTCAAATTATTCGCATTATTCGACTAGTTCGAACTCCTACCTAACTGAGAACCTGCTTTCGCGTAGTCGTACAGCTGTCTAAATAACTATGTACATAAGAATGTGTGCATTTTAGTATTGGATAGTCGAACAAGTCTTTTTGTATTTTGTCAATAGATGTCGTTGCAGTCGTATATCTGTAGTGCTCTTTTCCACACTTCTGTATTTTTCTTTTTATCTCAATTTTTTAGAAAAACGCTCAACACAATATTTTGTTTCTTTTTTACTTCTTTTCTTTTATTTTCTCCTGTAAATTAGTTCAGTTGGACTTTTTACATAAAAAAAAGGTTGCCAGACTGCTCGAGAAACGTAACTAAAAATAGTATATTTAAATTAGGTTGCTACTCCCTTCCTAGTAATTTAATCACGATTTAGAATTATCTGCAAATGTTACATTTCTTTTTTTGTAGGTTCGCAGCGCTGTATTTGGTAACTCGTCACTTCTGGGAAAGAATGCTGGTTTTAATCTCTCCACAGATATGTTGTGTATTGCGTTGTTAATTGCATACAGTCAGTCTGAAATGCGTTCCACAACTTCGAACGGACCCGTGTAAGGAGGCTCTAGTGATTTTCTCACATGATCCGAGCGGATGAACACATGACTACAATTGTGTAGATTTTTATTGATGAAAAATCGTGTTGAATTGTGGTGTACCGGTGAACTTGGTTTTAGCTGCTGTATGTACTCACGAAACTTGGATATGAACTCCTGTGGATTATATGATCCATCCCCGCAATCAAAGAATTCGCCGAGTAAACGAAGATTGGTGCCATACAGCATTTCTGCTGGGGATGCTCCAATGACTTCTTTATGGGAACAGCGAAGTCCTAACATTACTGTTGGAAGGAGAAGTGGCCATGGAGCTTGTCGATTGCACATGAGTGAAGCTTTTAGCGTACGATGCCATCTCTCAATCATGCCGTTGGACGCCGGATGGTAAGCTGATGTACGTACGTGCGCCAACCATTTTTGTCAATGCTTGGAATATTGCGGACTCAAACTAGGAGCCCTGATCTGTTGTTATGGTCTTCGGGGAACCGAAACGTGAGATCCATTCTGAATAAAAGCTTGTCGTTATCGTGTTGGCCGAAATATCTTTTAACGGAACCAGTTCCGGCCAACGTGTGAATCTGTCTATCATGGTTAAACAATATCTGTATCCCTCATGCTCTGGAAGAATGATAATATCAAGGTGGACATGGTCGAAACGTTGATCAGTTTGTTTGAACGGCTTAGGCGCTAGATGATTGTGCTTTTGTATTTTTGATCGTTGGCAACTGATACAAGAACGAATCATTTCTATTACGTCCTTGTTCATTGTAGAGATGACAAATATTTGAGTACCTGTGACTTTGTCACTGCTACTTAAAAATCACTGGTCACAGCTGTGACAAGTTTCCTAAAGTAGCAGTGACAGGAATTAACGAACAAATTAGCAATCACAGTATCACATTAAAAATTGCGACTGTGACAAAATAGCATTCACCGTGGAATATAAAAAATGGCGACTGTGATGAGTTCATATTCATTAAAGCTATAAATTTTCTTCAATTTTAGATAAGTAGAATTGGTTAACATATAAAAAGTTAATTTACCTTTAAACGGGTAATATTTATGTATAAATTAAATTGATTACAGAAACCTCAATGCTGTAGTAAAGTCAGGCAAATTGTATGTGGTCGCCGGTCAAGATTAAGCGAAAGGAATATTGAAATATTCTTGTTTTTGATCACAAATGGAAAATATTTACAAACATAATATTTTGGCTTTCTTCCATTTAATGTAAATATTTTTAACACTATTTAATTTTATCTATTATGTATATAAGTATGTATTTACTTTGTATTTGGTGATTTTCTAAAAATGAATTTACTATGTTAATTTCTGTTTATTCTAATAAATATGAACATTGTACCTAAATGAAAAAAGGAAACAATTTTGTTCTACTTTATTGGCCTATGTCTGTTACAATTTTTATTCTAGTCACAGTCACAGTTTAAAACCACTGCTACTACAAAGTCACAGTCACAAGTAACAGTGTTCCTTAAAAGTCACAATATCGCCCATCACTAGTTCATTGACAACCAAATGTATTTGCTTCTAATTTGTTTTAAAGTTGATCTTGTAGCAGGGTGTTTTTTTTTTTTTTGTTTTCGGAGGGGGAATCTTTCATAGATACTGATACTTAGTTGTATGCAGTATGCACGATTCGTACTGCTCGCTAAAGGTGCATCTCATTCGGGACCACGCCTAATAAGTAATATCTTACTGTATTGGACTTGCGGAACAGTACGCCTACGTACTAAACCCTTAACTCCGTCATCTGTAGCTTTATGGAAAGGTCCTGCGGGACCGCCGCTAGGCATTACATCGCAGGACCAGCGAAGCCTACTGGCTCACGTCATTAGCTCGCTGTTTGCGGCTCTAGCTTCACTGCTTCTTTGGTGTTCGGCTATTCTCAGCTCTTGCAGTATCAGAGCTGTCGTCCTCTCCATGGCATGCCATACTCGTCTGTTTTGCAGCATATGCTTTACTATGTTATCAGGTGTTACTCGGCCTGCCACTTCTATCTCCAGGGCCTGGCGCTCTGACGTAAATCTCGGGCAGTAGAAAAATACATGCTCCGCATTTTCGCTACTGTTACCACAGAAAGAGCAAGTAACACCATTGTCATGACCATACCTATGCAGGTACTCTCTGAAGCATCCGTGTCCTGTCAGAAACTGCGTCATGTAAAAGTCTGTCTCGCCATGCTTTCGTTCCACCCATTCTTGTACTTTCCCGATTAATCGGTGCGTCCATATTCCCTTTGTTGCTGTGTTCCAGCGATTTTGCCATTCCTCCATGCTTTCTTGTCTTTCCGCTTTTCGCTCTGCCGTTGTCAGCTTTCTGCCTATACTTTTGCTTTTGTCATAGATCCGCTTCAGTTCTCGAGCCATTATATCTGGCGGCATTATCTCAGATATAATGCTAGCGGCTTCATGAGATACCGTGCGGAATGCGCTAATAGTTCTAATTGCTCTTAGCCGAAACACTGATTGTGCCATTCTGGCATAGGTTTTTTGCATAAGCGCAGGTCCCCATACAGGTGCGGCGTACATCACAATTGACTGGTTAACCTTGGCCAGAAGTGCTCTGCTACTTTGTCTTGGACCTCCTATGTTGGCCATAATTCTGGTTAGGGCCGCATTTACTCTGGCAGTTTTTTCGCAGGCTTTCTCAATGTGTGTTTTGTAGCTAAGTCTCGCGTCGATCATTACACCAAGGTACTTTAGTGCTGATCGTGTTGTAATGCTGTGTCCGTCAATGTTGAGAGTGGTATTCTCTAGTTTTTTTCTGCTCGAAATAAGCACTGCTTCCGTTTTTTGTTCCGCGAGTTGGAGTTTTGAACTGTTTAGCCAGAGTTTTATTTTTGCTACCGTCTCACTACATATCCTTTGAATATGATGGAGTTCTTTGGCCACTATGGTTACCGCTATATCATCGGCGTATCCGATAATATGTACTTCCTTAGGCAGCGGGAGGCGTAATATTCCATCATACAGGACATTCCATAAGAGTGGACCCAGTACGGAGCCTTGTAGCACACCACCAGTTACCGTATACTCTTTTGGATCTTCGTCTGAGTCGTAGAGCAGTAGCCTATCGGACAAATAGCTCTGTATGATGCTCAACAAGTAACTTAGTATTTTTTTCGCCTGTAACGCACGCAGTATGTGGGGCCAGTACGCCGAATTAAATGCGTTTTTCACATCGAGCGTTACGACCGCGCAGTATTGTTTATTGCCGTACATCCATCTTTTTCCTTCTATGGCCTTTTCCGCAATACCTGTGAGCTTCTTAATTGCGTCAACAGTTGAGCGTTTTTTGCGAAAGCCGTATTGGTTATTTGATAGGCTGCAGGCCTCCCCTTCCAGGTAACTTTCTAGTCGGACACAGATAGTCCACTCCAGCATTTTTCCCATTGTGTCGATCATGCAAAGTGGACGGTAGGAGCTCGGTTCCCTTGCTGGTTTATTTGCTTTCTGCAATAGCACTAGACGTTGCCTTTTCCATATTTTGGGGAATATTCCGTCACGTAGGCATCGCGTAAATAGCTCCACAAATGGTTTTGGTTTATATTTCACCGTGAGTTTTAGGACCTTGTTTGGGATTCCAGGCCTGGTACTTTGGAGTTGCCGAACCGTTCAGCCGCTTGTAGCACTTCGAGCACATTCACTGGTGCTGCATCTGTGGGCTCTGCTTTTTCGAGAGATAAGCTTCCACCTTCTTGGCTTTTCTTAGGAAATAGCGTCTCTACCACATTTCTTAGCAATGAGGGACAGGTCGGTGCTTGCCCCTTGCCTCCTCCTATCCTTCCCATCACTATCTTGTACGCTTCTCCCCATGGGTTTTCATCTACTTTTTCGCATAACATCTTGAAGCAAGAAGTTTTGCTTGCCTTTATCGCTTTCTTGAGGGCCCTGCGCTTTTCTTTGAAAATTTCTCTCATCCTCGTAACATTGTCGCTGCCTATGCAACGTTGAAATAGGCGCCTCGCTTTGTGGCACTCGCTTCTCAATAAAGCAATTTCACTGTTCCACCAGTATACCGGCTTTCTATGGGCTGTTTGCTTCCTTCTGGACATAGCGGCATCACAGGCTTTGGATATGTGTTCTACCAGCAATTTGGCTTGGAGTTCTACGTCAATATCTTCTTTCAGGGTATCGTCGAGCATAAATCGGAAAAGTTCCTCGTCAAGTGCTTCGATCCTCCATCCTTTGGACTGCACTCTTTGGCGACAAGTGGTTCTGCGTAGATCTTGTATGGGTTTGTTAATGCTTATTAATATAGCCTGATGATCACTCTGGGTATATGTGTCGCTTACCCGCCAGTCAGTTGAACGAATTAATGCTCTGCTAGCAAAGGATACGTCAATAATGGAGCCACGTCCATTCTTTTCGAAGGTGTTCTTTGTTCCTGTATTCAGCAGGACAGCGTCTAGCACCGCGAAGGCTTTAAGCAGTGCCCTTCCTCTCGGGTTAGTGGCTTTGCTTCCCCATTCTATCGCCCAGGCATTGAAGTCCCCCGCAATGATGTTTTGGGTAGTTGTCATTGCATCTTTCACGAGTTCGTCAAGTATTTTTTCATATTCGTCAAGTGGGATACTTGGCGGTATATAGCAGCTGTAGAAATTGATCCCATATATTTTCGCTCTTGCGTAGTAGGCCCTATCCGTTAATGGTTTGTGCTGGAACGTTTTGTCTCCACATGCCCATATTGCTACCTTTTTTGTGGTATCTGAGATCCACTTGTCAGTCGTTTTATTTTTGTATTGTTCACAAATTATTGCTACGTCAATACTGTATTCGTGTACCGTTTGCGTTAATAGCTCCTGAGCCGCCTTACAGTGGTTCAGGTTTATTTGCAGGATCTTCACCTTATGTTTTTACTGCACGCTGCTATGTAAATGGGACATTTTCGGCTCCCTATTTGGTGTTCGGTGTTCGCTTTTCCATTCTTTTTGCACGCAATGCAGAAAGGGTTATTAGTGCAGGATTTCGCAAAGTGACCCTCTTCTCCGCACTTGATACAGCACTTGCTCCTGTCTTCCATATGCACGCCTTCGCCATATGTCCATATTCGAGACACCTAAAGCACTTCTTCAGTTGAGCTTTCTCCCATATCCTGCAGACTGTCCAACCGATCTTAATCTTCTGGGCCTGTAGCAAATATTTTGCTTCTTGCGCAGGAAGACTTATCACTGCTATCTGGGTGCCTGCGTAGGCCGCTCTGATGCTTTTTATTGCTGATACATTGAAGAGGCCAAGTTCTTTAATTTCTGCTCGTATTGCTTCCGCTATGTCATCCTTTGTGGTAATATCGTCCAGGTCCCGCAACTCCACTGTGGTTTCTTGCTTCAATGTTTTGATTTGTGCCTGGTCGCCCAATATCCTGCTTATCTCTTCTTTGTATTCTTCAGTGCTTCCTGTTTGCTCCTTCTTTAGTTCAAGTAGAATCTCTCCTTTGGCTGTCTTTTTTACTCTCGTCACATTTTTTCCAAGTTCTTGCAGTGTCCCATTTGTTTTGACTGTTCGAAGTATGTCTGCGTATGTCATTTCACCAACTTTTGCAATCACGATAGCATCAGGTCGGAGACGTTGTGTCGTGTTTGCATTCTTTTTAATCTTTTTTTTCTGTGTTCTACTCTGGACCGTGACCCATTCTTCGTCTGTGGCCGGTTTCGTTTTAATATCTTTAGGATAGCTACCTTTGTCCTCACTTGTTAGATCGACTATCGTTCTCATCGATAGCACTTCATGGGCGGTTTTGGTTTTTTTTGGGGGCGTTCTTCTCCCCATTTGCTTGCCGTCACGTGGCCTTTTAGGTGTTATTTCAACAACCTTTGTATGGCTTGGCACCTTACGCTTTAATTCACCCAGTCGGGCGTGCTTCTCCTTGGCACATGCGTGGAGCTTCGCGATAGAACTAAGTAGCTCCCGCATGGGGTTGTTGATGGTGCGCTGTGGTGGGTGCATCATAACAGCTAACTTCTGTATCATTTCTCCTAATTCCGTCATGTGATCTCGTTCGCGTAGTCCTCCCATTAATGACGGCGTATTTTCCTGCAGCGCCGGAGGTGAAGATTTGGCTCGCGCAGGTCTATCCACCGATAGCACTTTTACAGGCGATCTGGCCAATCGCGAAGCCTTCTTAAAGGGATCCATCTCTGGGTACTCCACATTTTTGTTGCTGCTATTGTTGTTGTCGTTGTTAATTTTTTCCTTTGTTTTCTCCATAAATCAGTTTTACCAGCGCATCGTGTGCAGGGGGGCGGGCCGAAATAGACAGGAACGGGAGTACCCTCGGGGACGATGCCCCTACCCCAGTTCCCTGAGGCCTGTCCTTCGCTTTACCGGTCCCGGAATACGCGGACGAACCGGCGCTCGCCCGGAGCAACGCAGACTACTACTTCTGCGCCCAATGGACACTTCCTGACCAAGGCCCGAAGGGGCTGGTTACTGATACACATCGTGGCTAACACTTCGGAAGAGCAAGCTCACATCACCCTTTTCACACCATCAGTGGGAAACAGCTGATGGTGCTTCGTGGGACTCCCAGTGCGCCCCGGTATGGACCGGTCATATTCGCAGCCGCACCTAACATGGTGTACAGACGCTGACCAGGAAGCCGCTCACTGTGAGTCCGTCGCGCCTGGGTTTCGATCGGTCACATATATTAGAGAGGCGGTAACTATTCGCCTCTGTCACAGGAGTTTCATCGGCTTGGCTGGCTTTTATACCGCATCCTCCACTCCTGCCGCTCATCGTCGGGGATTGCTTATTCGTTGTAACTTATTTCGCAACTAACCTGCTACTACAGGCCGTCCGGCTATCCGCGACCTGCCGACCCCCCCGGTAGCTTAGAGCTCAGCTGGGATGTCTGATCCCGTAGGATCCAAGACCTACCAACGGGTAGGGTACTTGTAGCAGGGTGTGAGAAATTGTGAATGTGTTGAAATATTTTGTTACGAAGCCTAACTGGAACGTACGGCCGAACCATTTCATTTTATGTATCGCAGTATATTGTATTGCCAGATGGAAGTTTAAGCTTCTGTAAATCTAAGCTAGTGTTATTTTTTATGACTATTTGTTCTAACTTTGAATCTTTCTGCTGTTCTTCTTCTATTTCATCCATTGTGACTACTATGGGCACATCAATTTGGCATATTCTAAAGAGTGCGTCTGCTACCTCATTATTTTTACCAGACAGAAAGACGATTTCCGTTGAAAATTGTGCAATATAATTAAAATGCCTTACCTGCCGTGGTGACCTTTGTCTGCTTTTTGACGGAATGCATACGTTAAAGGCTTATGATCGGTGCGAATGACGAATTTGCGACCATCAAGTGTTGGACGAAAATGTTTAATGGCTAAGTATATTGCCAAAAGCTCACGGTCATTCGCAGAGTAATTCTTTTGCGCATTTTTTAGCTTGGTTGAGAAGAATGCCTCATTCACTTCTTGTTCCAGGTGTGCTCCAGCTGCAGTCTCCGACGCATCTGTTGTTAATGCAAACGGCGCATTTGGTACCGGAAAATTTCACAATGTTTGTGTAGCCAAACTGGTTCTGCAGTCGCTGAATGCTTTTTTAAGCTCTGCATCCCAATCGATTTTTCGTTTGTCATTTTTTTCGAGTCTTTGAAAAGGTTATGTAGAGGTGCTTGAATTTGTGCGGCGTTAGGAATATGTTTCCTGTAGAAATTTACCATTCCTAGAAACCGGCGGAGTTCAACAATTGTATTCGGTTTTGGATATTGACACATTGCTTCTACTCTTTCTTTCGGTGGCTGTATACCTTCCGCTGAGATGTGGTATCCTAGGAAGTTTAGTTCGCTGGCGCAAAACTCACACTTGGATAAGTTGGCACATAGTTTTGCCTCTTTAAGTTTCTGCAGCACCAACTGGACATGCTTGTGCTGTTCTTTTTCATTTTCTGAAAATATGAGAATGTCATCTAGGTAACAGAAAACAAAGTCGATATTTCTGAATGTGATGTCTATGTATCTTTGGAACGTTTGGTGGCATTTTTATGCCCAAATGGCATAACGACAAACTCAAAAAGTCCAATTGGCGTTCGCACTGCTGCTTTCGCTATGTTTTTTTCGCACATGCGTATATTGTAATAAGCTTTTTTTATATCTGTTTGGAAAAAACTGCTTTACAATGTAAGCAGTCGACTCTATGCTATCGAGGTGCGGTATCGGATAGCTATCTGAGTTCGTGTGGGCGTTTAGGGAGCGATAGTCGCCGCCGGCTCGCCATCCACCAGTTTTTTTTCACTAGGTGAACTGGGCTTGCCCAAGGACTGCTTGATGTACGAATTATACCTAGTTGCAACAGTTCATTGAATTCGCTTTTGAAGACATTTCGTTTTTCTCCGGAGTAACGGCGAAGTGGCTCTGCAATAGGTCGGCAATCTGTTACAATTTGGTGATTGACGTCCATTGATGTTGGTAAGGTGTAAATATTAGACGTTGTCAACTCAACATGCTGCTTAATGAGGTCTTGAAATTTAGATGAGGGGCTTATTGTTGATATGCTGTGCATTTCAGCCTGCCGAACTGTTCCTTTTGTGGTAAGGGTTGTTTGTGAATCAACCAGACACTTTGCTCTGAGGTCTATCAGAAGGCCAAAGTGTACCAGAAAGTCTGCTCCTATGATAGGTGATTTTACGTTCGCTACTACAAAGTTCCATGTGAAACTCCTCCGTAAGCGCAAACTTAGTGATAGATTTCTCGTACCAAAAGTTTGAATGGTTGAGACATTTGCTGCAAAAAGCTGAAGGCTATCAGGAGTAAGTGTTCAGCGTTTATGAATTATGTTCAGTGGTACAATTGAGATGACAGAACCGGTTTTCGCTATCAAAAATGTGCAGTCTTCATTCTTTGATGCTGATGTCTTGTTCTACGCTGCCATCAGTTGCATCGATAGACGGCAGCGGGATTAGTTTCCCTGCGTGCCGTCCGTAGGTTTGTTGAATTCGCATGGAGCTTGACATTTCCTCGATGCTGCACCAAATCGAATATGGTAGTAACATACTTTTGCGTTTTCACGTAGACGACTTCTGCTTCGTTCGCCGACGCGTTCGGCGCTTGAACCACGACGTTGGTTCATTGTTGCAGCCATGTTAACTGATATTTCGTATAGTTTTTGAATAATTTGGTTGAAGGAGGTCTTCAACGCCAATAGACGTGCTTCAAAGGTGTTTTGCGCACCTTCTGCATTCATTCTTAACAAAAAAACTGTAACAAATCTTTATAATTTAAATATACTTAATTTATAAAATCTATTTAAGATTTACCTTCCTCAACAATTTAGCGTCAAAATATGTATTTAAGTAAAATGACAGCTAGCACAGGGTTGCAATTATTTTTTTTACGTGGGTTTTGGTCTAACATATTTTACAGCCTTTGCAAATAATTTTCTGCGTGTGTTTGTTGTTGTTCCGGTGCACCAAGAAAAAGTGAAGTGGAAAAGAGAAATTTTAAGCTTCATTTAACCAATAAAGTTAAATTCGGAGAAGTTGAAAAAAAGTTACAACTGTTAAAAATTAGTGAAAATAATGAAGAAATTCACTGTATTTTGAATTTTTTGCATAAAACAGGAAAGAATGCTACTCAAGGCACCAAAGAAATTTGTGAAGTTTACGGAAACGATGCTGTTCAGCTCGTGTAGCATAACAATGGATCTCGCTTTCGTTCTGGAAAATCGATTTCACTGATGGAATAATGTCTCTAACAAAAAATTGGCAGAAATAAATAGTACATATTTATTTATTTATTATTATAAATATAAAGAAAAGTAAGTTAAAAGACTTTTCCGTCTACGCAATATGCCGTCTACGTAGATGTCGCTTGAAGTCTGTCGCCTCCTTTGTGTTTACAGTATTATAGATTCAGGTAATAGATTATAACTATTAAGGCTTGAGTTTTAATAACAAATATGTTGCACAGTTTTTTAGATTTCTTTATGCTATTATTATAACGGGTGATTTTTTTGAGGTTAGGATTTTCATGCATTAGTATTTGACAGATCACGTGGGATTTCAGACATGGTGTCAAAGAGAAAGATGCTCAGTATGCTTTGACATTTTATCATGAATAGACTTACTAACGAGCAACGCTTGCAAATCATTGAATTTTATTACCAAAATCAGTGTTCGGTTCGAAATGTGTTTCGCGCGCGTGTTTTGTTCAGCGATGAGGCTCATTTCTGGTTGAATGGCTACGTAAATAAGCAAAATTGCCGCATTTGGGGTGAAGAGCAACCAGAAGCCGTTCAAGAACTGCCCATGCATCCCGAAAAATGCACTGTTTGGTGTGGTTTGTACGCTGGTGGAATCATTGGACCGTATTTTTTCAAAGATGCTGTTGGACGCAACGTTACGGTGAATGGCGATCGCTATCGTTCGATGCTAACAAACTTTTTGTTGCCAAAAATGGAAGAACTGAACTTGGTTGACATGTGGTTTCAACAAGATGGCGCTACATGCCACACAGCTCGCGATTCTATGGCCATTTTGAGGGAAAACTTCGGACAACAATTCATCTCAAGAAATGGACCCGTAAGTTGGCCACCAAGATCATGCGATTTAACGCCTTTAGACTATTTTTTGTGGGGCTACGTCAAGTCTAAAGTCCACAGAAATAAGCCAGCAACTATTCCAGCTTTGGAAGACAACATTTCCGAAGAAATTCGGGCTATTCCGGCCGAAATGCTCGAAAAAGTTGCCCAAAATTGGACTTTCCGAATGGACCACCTAAGACGCAGCCGCGGTCAACATTTAAATGAAATTATCTTCAAAAAGTAAATGTCATGAACCAATCTAACGTTTCAAATAAAGAACCGATGAGATTTTGCAAATTTTATGCGTTTTTTTTTTTAAAAAAAGTTATCAAGCTCTTAAAAAATCACCCTTTAGCTACACTGGCATAAAACTCATTCCTATTAATACTCTAACAGAAGAGTAAAATAGCAAACATGATCGATTTCCTGTAAAAGTACAAAAAGGTAATGAATCGCGTAATAAAAGAAAATTGATTAATTAAAATAAAACGGATTATTCCAATATCTTTCCACTGTATCCTATAAAATAAAAATTAAAAAAGTAAGTAAGAAAGGGCCAAGTTTAGGCGCATCCGAATATTTGATGAATACTTTCACAACTTGAAATTGAACTTCACAGCATCGCTGTGATTTCCTGCATTTTTTTTTTTTTTTTGAATTATTATTATAAAGTGAATGGGAAGTTCAAACATATTCATGCAAGATATATAGGGGCTAAGAAAAGAGGTGATCTACACGATGATTTGTATGCAGTAATTTAAAAGTTTGGTAAAGTAGGAGTAGAATCGTGGTTGTCAGCCGATTTCGCAATTTTCGTACCGTAAAATAGTAATATTTACATAAGCTCACACACTAAAAGAAAATAGCTCCTGAGATATAGGATTTCACTTAAGATGTCCCAATTTTTACACCGGCGCCCATAAGCCGTTTCCTGTCATTCTGGTGGTGAAATTTAATGCTCGTACAGTTATTTAGTAAGTTATCGCACTATTAGTAATTTTATTTTACTTAGAAATATTGGTTTTAATGCAATTTTTTGCTTTTCAAATGCTGCGTGTTTTGCGCGTTTTACAGTGATGATTTTTATAGCTCTCAATATTGAAAGTTTTTTCGAACTGTCTTTGTCATGCATTGTACGCTACATCATCAAATATTTCGCCTAATGTGGGCAAAACAAAGTCGCTGCAAAAAATTATGAGATACATTAAGGGTAAAACTGAACCCTGCATGCATACCAATGAAAGATGCTAAGTCGTGGGAATAGGTAAGCTCACTACTAGTAAATTTAATAGTAATCCTATAAATAATAATTAAATATGCAAATTGGTATTTGCTGATCAAAAGCATAACATTAAGAAAAAATATCATTTAACAAAGATTCAAGGAAAAGAGCCATACGAGCAAATTTATAAACTCCTCTTTCATAGTTTTCATTTACAATCTACAATTTGGATCCAACAAATTAAATTGTATACAGATATTATGCAACGATGCACACACTTACATTACGGAATTTCGCCATTTTTAATGGGCGTCATTTGTTTATTGACAACCTCACTGAAAAACTTTGACACTTCTTTTATATACAGATCAATGCCAAATAAGGGCGTTTCCAAACATATTATTGACTACAGTAGTATTCGGCATTTCATAGCACAAATTGTGTAAAGCTAACTTAAAACTTAAGCTTCCGTCAGAGACTTTTAATAAATAGAGAAAACGCAAAAGCTAACTCAAAACTTTTTGAGTACTAATTTTAGTTTTCCTCGAGAGAAAACCGAAAAATATAACTGTACAAATGAGCATCCTCCCCCGACCTCAACACACACACCACATTACCACACCACATCGTTTCAAAACTAACATCACTAACACGCAACCTTCACCACATCACACCACATCGACTCAAACTTACATCACTAACACGCAACTTTCACCACAGTACGCTTACAACCCACATCCTACACTACTCGTGAGAGCATTTACACACCGACGTCTACACACATCAGCACACATGTACACCAACACCCATCACATCATCCGATTCAGCACCAACGGGATCCAGGAAGGACCGATAAACGGATCGACTAGTTCAGTTCGTTTGCGACCTTAATAACGATCGGTGCGACATCACTTCTACGCGTCCCGCTTCTAATCCGCTAATACAATTTATTAATACAATTATCCGATATTAATCTTCACTATTTTCCATACGTATAACCAGTGTAAATCGTTTGGTTTTTTTGATTGAAAATAAACGGCTGTTTTGATATCTACTCCCATTAACGGATAAACTAGGTAGTATTTCCTTCCGCGACTTTATTTTGTGATTTCAAAACCCCAAAAGGTGAGTGCACAAGAGTTACATTGGTCCTTCGAGCCTACAGAAAGGCACATTGGTTCAAACAGTGCAGTGCAAAAGATTAAAGCGAACTCGTCAACAAAGCAAAGGTAAAATGTGCAAATGTTCTATAAAAAACAAAAAAAAAGAAATTATAAGTGACTTAAAAATCAGTGAATAATAAGCGCAAATCTAATAATATACAACACAAACATAATCGCATAGGGCGAAAAGGAAAAAAAAAAAAAAAACATTTTGCATACCTTTGAATCGAAGTGACAAAAAAAAAAAAAAAAAAAAAAAAAAAATTGCATACCTTTAAAGCGAAGTGACAAAAAAAAAAAAAAAAATTAAAAGTGCGGTGAGCCTAAAGCGCAGTGAAGTGCACACAAGTACAAAAGTACAAAACAAAAGAAAAAAGTACAAAAGAAAAGGAAAAAGTGAAATTTAATACAAAAAATCAATAACTCCAAAAACACAACAACAATTTAAAAAAAAAAAAAAAAAAAAAAAAGGGCGCGAAATTAAAAAAAAAAAAAAAAAAGTTCGGGCGCGAAACACAAACCAAAAACCAAAATATATCTAAAATCGTTTCAATTTTTCAATTAATAATCAAAAAGAACCAATTAATAACCAAAACCACCAACATTGGAGCAGAGGAGAAGAAGCAACTCAACAAGAGGAGGACAGCAGAAGCGCACACGAACCCCATTTACATACAAACAGAACTCCCCAAAATCCCCTGAGGGACCATAAAGTGAGTGTATCCATTCCACTTTTAATTTATCATTATATGTATATATGTATGTATGTATCGTTGCTACCAACGGTCAGCAGAAAAAAAAACTGATAGCCACTAAATCCGTTTAATAAAAACGGTTAGTGAAAGCTCGGCGGTAAATTCAAGTACCGATATAAACGCAATACAATACGGTTAATAATATATATATATGTATCCCCAATATACATATATATATATAACCAATTAAATTATTGTTCTTTGCCCTCAAAATTTCCTTCGTGTATACAATACACACAATCCACAAAACAATAAAAAAAAATATAAACTATATTTATTCAAGTATTTACTTGCTATTTATTCTGGCAATACCGCTTCGGCTTAGTAACTGTGAGAGGGATACTTGCAAATGCAATACCGCTGCAGATTATTCAGCCGTGAGAGGGATAATTGCAAATTATACGGACAATACCGCTTCAGCTTATTAAGCTGTGAGAGGGATTGCTTCCAAAGAAGTAAGCAAAGGCAGAAATAAGAAGAAAACATAAAAAGAACAAATACAAACATACATACATACATATCAGCAAACGAAATATACATATATATCCAAATTTTGATAAATACATACATATACATATATATATAAATATATACAGTAGCGCTTTTAGCGCATATTTCTTACCGCAAATATATATAGGGTGATTTTTTAAGAGCTTGATAACTTTTTTTAGAAAAAAAAACGCATAAAATTTGCAAAATCTCATCGGTTCTTTATTTGAAACGTTAGATTGGTTCATGACATTTACTTTTTGAAGATAATTTCATTTAAATGTTGACCGCGGCTGCGTCTTAGGTGGTCCATTCGGAAAGTCCAATTTTGGGCAACTTTTTCGAGCATTTCGGCCGGAATAGCCCGAATTTCTTCGGAAATGTTGTCTTCCAAAGCTGGAATAGTTGCTGGCTTATTTCTGTAGACTTTAGACTTGACGTAGCCCCACAAAAAATAGCCTAAAGGCGTTAAATCGCATGATCTTGGTGGCCAACTTACGGGTCCATTTCTTGAGATGAATTGTTGTCCGAAGTTTTCCCTCAAAATGGCCATAGAATCGCGAGCTGTGTGGCATGTAGCGCCATCTTGTTGAAACCACATGTCAACCAAGTTCAGTTCTTCCATTTTTGGCAACAAAAAGTTTGTTAGCATCGAACGATAGCGATCGCCATTCACCGTAACGTTGCGTCCAACAGCATCTTTGAAAAAATACGGTCCAATGATTCCACCAGCGTACAAACCACACCAAACAGTGCATTTTTCGGGATGCATGGGCAGTTCTTGAACGGCTTCTGGTTGCTCTTCACCCCAAATGCGGCAATTTTGCTTATTTACGTAGCCATTCAATCAGAAATGAGCCTCATCGCTGAACAAAACACGCGCGCGAAACACATTTCGAACCGAACACTGATTTTGGTAATAAAATTCAATGATTTGCAAGCGTTGCTCGTTAGTAAGTCTATTCATGATGAAATGTCAAAGCATACTGAGCATCTTTCTCTTTGACACCATGTCTGAAATCCCACGTGATCTGTCAAATACTAATGCATGAAAATCCTAACCTCAAAAAAATCACCCGTTATAAGCGCGAAATATTATACAAGCTTATTGCCCAAAACTTTCGAATGTTGTATACCTATAAACATAGGATACGAGAAATTAAATAAACTGTGCAAAAAATCAACATTGGTTGAAAAAATTTAAAGTTGCAAACTAATTACCTTTGTACATACATTCAAATATTAAAGGTCCAATTTGGCGATTTCCGAGCATTTTCTTGTTCCTTGTCAAACAAGAACAAGCATAAGTGCACATATTTCATTTAACGCATATTATATGCACATAACATCCACACGTGTGTACAAAGGGTATTAACCTTGTGTTCAGTGCGCGCTGATACAAGGGCATACGGATAAAACCATAAAAAATATTTTTTCCGGTATAAAAAAAAAAAAACAAAATAAAAGAAAGTAAATACGCGAGCAATAAAAGCGATAACGCATGCTTAAATTCTTTTTCGGAAATAACAGCTCTTATTTATTGAAAAGAGTTTTCGGTTATACATATTTTAATAAGCCAATTTTCGGAAACAAAAGCTCTTATTTACTAAAAAGAGTTTTCGGGAACAAATTTATTCTATTATAATAAAATATACTTATATTTTATTAACTCAAATATTTCTGAATGAACACAGATTCAAAAGAATCTGAAGCAGAATTCTTAAGAATTCCGAAAATGATTAATGACGATAAAAGCCCATGTACACCTGCTGAAGCTACACGCTCTAAGCTAGGTGCTACAAAGCAAAAAAGGGGGAGGGACATTTCTTATATTAAATTCATTTCGGAGAGTGACAGCTTGATTAAATACTGCACTCGATTTGCATCTTCACCGATTCAGGACAACTCTGAATCGGTACTAGAACTAAAAAATAAATCTATTGACAATTTTTGGACACGCCTCCAAGCTGCATACGACGCAATAGTAGAAACTGATGATTCAGATCTACCTGAAAATTTTAAATCCTCGGCTTACGCCAAATACGAAAACTGCTTAGACCGCTATGAAGATACAAAAGCAATGATATCAGATCAATTAAAGCTTATAAAGTCAATTTCACCTACTCCCCACAGTAGAGTAGAGTTACCACAATTGCAAGCCCAAGAGGCAAGTTCAGGCATTCATCTCAAAGTGCCAGCGTGTGATACGGAAATATTTCATGGAGGTTATGAACAATGGCCGTCCTTCCGGGACATGTTTACAGCCGTGTACATAAACCATCCAAAATTATCACAGGCGCAAAAACTGTATCACCTCCGATACAAAACTAAAGGTCAAGCAGGCGTAATAGTCAAGCAGTTCGCATTGAATGACGATAATTTTAATTTAGCTTGGGAAGCTTTAAGACAAAGATACGAAAATGAGAGAATATTAGTTGACAAGCAAGTAACGATACTTATGTACTTGCCTAAAATTCAAAGAGAAACCAGTGAAGAATTCATGAAACTAGAATCCACTGTTTCAAACTGTTTGTCGGTTCTATCGACACAAAATATTCCCACTCACAATTGGGATCCTATTCTGGTAAACATATGTACCGCCGCATTACCAGAAAAATCATTACTTTTGTGGGAGCAATCGCTCTCACCAAGAAGAAAATGCCCAACGTGGCAGCAGATGAAAGATTTCTTAACTACCCAATACGAAATTGCGGAAAGGGTGGACAAAAAAGTAGTCAGAACTAAAAACGTTCAACAAGACTTAAATCGAAGCTTCAATAGACCCCAAGCCGGAAGCAACAACAATTTAAACAGAAGCTTTTTCAAAACACAATCGTTCACATCTGAACAAAATAAATTCACGTCATGCGAACTATGTTCTGGAGGGCATAAGTTAAAAGCTTGCGAGAAATTTAAAAAAATGAATGTCACTGAAAGGAACAACTTTGTCAGGTCAAAAAGACTCTGTACAAACTGCTTGTCCCACTCACACAATCTCAATACTTGCGAAAGCAAATTTAATTGCGTATATTGCCACAAAAGGCATCACTCTATGTTACATCTCAATAACTTTCCCAACACATCTCATAGCAGCGCTTTTTCAAAAAAAGCCACGGGTTTAGTTGCCACAGCAACTCCCGAAACAAAAGAAAATTGCCAAGAAACACCATGTTGTTCAAAGGCATTAAAAACTCAAACGCTACACAGCGAAAATCATAGTAGAGTACTACTACCCACAGCAGTTGTCTCCATCGAACATCGAGGAGAACTGTTCAAACTAAGAGCCCTTATAGACAAAGGATCGCAACAATCATTCATAGCGTCTAGGGCACAAAATAGGCTAAAACTGCCAACAAAACATGCCAACTATGAAATTATGGGAATGGGCGGACGAGTAGTACAAAACTCAAGTAAAATCTGTCCCATTACCCTAATTTCCACCAAAGCGGATAAGCGCATTCAAGCAAATGCTATTGTCTTACCGCAACTAACAAACATGCTTCCAAGCTATCAAATAAATAGCAAGCATTGGGATAAAATTTCACACCTGACACTGGCAGATCCCAACTGCAACACACCAGCTCAGATAGACATCCTAATAGGCAGCGACCTTATACCGCAAATCATATTAGAAGGTGTTGAAAAAATTTCGAAAACACTACTGGCGCAAAATACCATTTTCGGATGGGTCCTAAGTGGACTAGTTGCGGAACCAGTCACAACAATGACAACTCAAGTTGAGGAAATCTCAAACGAGTACCTCAATTCACAATTGAGAAAGTTTTGGGAGTTAGAAGAACTCCCCCCCATTTCAATTACAACACCAGAAGATCAGTATTGTGAAGACTTTTACAAAGCCACAACTACTCGATCAGCTAATGGTCGGTATGTCGTACGACTACCAATAAAACAACAATTTCCAGACACACTCGCCTTGGGTCACTCTCGCACCTCTGCAATACAGCAGTTTCTAAGTATGGAGAAAAACCTACTTAGAAAAGGTGAGCTTAAACAAGTTTATGATGGTGTCGTGGAAGAATACCTTCATTTAGATCACATGGAGGAAGTAAGCCCATGTGAAAAAATCATAAGAGGCAAATATTACTCTTTCTACTTGCCACATCATGCAGTAGTAAAGCCTGAGAAGAAAACAACAAAAGTTCGAGTTGTATTCAATGCATCACGATCCACGAGCTCAGGTAATTCCCTAAATGATATTCTATTTACGGGACCCACACTCCAACCAGATTTAATGCTCCTCATATTGAACTGGCGTATATACAAATACGTATTCAATGGGGATGTCGAAAAAATGTATCGACAAATACTGGTTCATAAAGATGATCAAGATTTTCAGCGGATTATTTTCCGAAAATCTGCCGATAGTCCACTACGCGATTTTAAATTGAAAACAGTTACTTTTGGCGTAAACTGTGCCCCATATCTAGCCATTCGTACACTACACGAACTGGCAGAAGACACAAAGCCAGAATTTCCACTGGCAACACAAGTCTTAAAAACGCAAACGTATGTAGACGATATCCTGTCTGGAAGCCACAGTCTTCCACAAGCATACGAGACCTTATCACAGGTAATAAATGCCCTCAATACCGCAGGGTTTCCTTTAAAAAAAATTACTGCCAATCACCCAAATATTTTAAAAAATATTCCTAAAGACCATTTGTTGGATACTAATTTCCTTATATTTGAAAAGGATAGTACAACAAAAACACTAGGCATCCAATGGAATGCGATATCGGACCAGTTTTCATACACGACTGAGTCCATATCCGCATTATCCGCCATTACAAAACGCCAAATTCTCTCCTCGGTGGCAAAACTTTTTGACCCCGCAGGATGGCTTTCGCCAATTATGATACAAGCGAAAATCTTGATCCAAGAATTATGGCTAGACGGAACCGACTGGGACGAACAAGTAAACCTCTTCGCTTAGAAAAATGGTCCCAGTTCGCTAATAATTTGAACGACATCTCGAAGATACAAATTCCACGGTGGGTAAACTATTCCCCCGAAAACAAAGTGGAACTACACGGTTTCTGCGACGCCTCTGAAAAGGCATATTGTGCCACTATTTATGTGCGCACACAAAGCGATATGGCAACCACAAGCCACTTATTAGCGGCAAAAGCAAAAGTTGCGCCTCTAAAAACGATAAGTCTACCACGACTTGAACTCTGTGGCGCTCTGCTACTAGCAAAGCTAGCTTCAATGGTGCAGACCCACTTAAATATGGCGAAATACAGATTATATTTATGGTCCGATTCCGAGATAGTTCTAGCCTGGTTAGAAAAACCACCACATGCGTGGAAAACTTATATTTCTAACCGAACATCTGAAATACTTGACCTAGTAGGATCCGCCACTTGGCGTCACGTAGCCAGTGCTGACAATCCGGCTGATCTAGGTACAAGAGGATGCAAGCCTCTGCATCTTGCCACCTCCACCCTCTGGTGGAATGGCCCCCGATGGTTAACAGAATCTCCCGATTCTTGGCCACAATCGCCCATGCGCAACATACTTGCCCCAGAAAGTCGTAAAATCGACACTTATCATGCAACACTGGATGACACTGACATCCTTGAACGATTTTCATCGTTTCCCCGAGCCCTCCGGGTAGTTGCCTATATTCTCAAGTTTTTAGAGCGGCTCAAACTTAAAGTTAAAGGAGCAACTTATCTCCATTGCGATAAATTGACGCACCAAGACTTACAAAAAGCAAAGGTCGCTCTTATCGCTGCAACCCAAACGCGCTACTTCAGCCGCGATGTAGAATTACTAAGAGAATCGAAGCCTATCGATAAAAAGAGCTCACTCTTAGTCCTAAACCCATTTCTAGATTCGAAGGGTTTACTTCGTGCGAATGGTCGGCTTGCTAATTCAAGCCTAACGTACAATGAACGCCACCCTATAATCATACCAGAGAGGTGTCCGTTTGCCACGTTATTTATTAGATATATCCACACACTAATGCTCCATGCCGAACATCGCCTCATGCAACATATGGTCCGCCAAGAGCTGTACATACCCCGACTGAAGCCCCAAATAAAAAAGTGCATTTTCATGTGCAAAATCTGCACTATGCATAAGCAGAAAATGCGATCGCAGATTATGGCAGCACTTCCACCTGAACGCTGCAATTTTGCTCTGCCGCTCACCACTACAGGTGTAGATTTTGCTGGGCCTTTTATGATAAAGGCATCCATGTTAAGGTCTCCTACCCTCATGAAAGGCTACGTGGCTGTTTTTGTCTGTTTCACGACAAAAGCAGTACACCTTGAGCTATGTACCAGTCTGACAACGGAGGCTTTTCTCGCGGCATTTGCTCGCTTCGTCGGAAGACGTGGTTTTCCATCCAAAATCATGAGCGATAATGGCAAAACATTCATTGGAGCTCAACGAGCCACAGAGAAACAGTTTGTCGATTTCTCTAAACAAGTATCACCTGACATCGTACAAAAGTACGCACCCCCAGGTATCAATTGGCAGTTTATCCCCCCAAGCGCTCCACATATGGGTGGCTTATGGGAGTCTGCCGTAAAAAGCTTCAAATCTCATTTTAAAAAGATAGCTGGCAACCACAAATTTAATTACGAAGAATTCACGACCCTCTTAATTAGAATTGAAGCCGTTCTTAATTCACGGCCTCTCGCTGCACTCTCGCAAGATCCCTCAGACTTTACTGCCCTCACGCCAGGGCATTTTCTTAAAGGAGCGCCCATTCTGGCCACACCTGAGCCAGGCGTGGAGTCGCTTTCCTTATTAAACCGTTGGGAAAGAATTAAAATTCTCCATCATGACTTCAGTCGTCGATGGAAAGATGATTATTTAAAGGACCTCCACAGAAGGTACCGATGGAAAACAACAGAAAATGCGCCTAAGCTTGGAGATTGTGTCTTGATCAATGACGATTGTCTCCCCCCCACCGAATGGCGGCTTGGCCGCATAGAGAAGCTCTACTACGGCTCCGATGGTCATATTCGCGTAGTCGATCTCCGTACACAAACGGGAACGCTAACCAGGCCGGTCGTTAAGCTATGCTTTTTGCCAACCGCGGATAAAATCAAAAAGTAAACCGAAAATAACGTACCGTAACTAATAAACAAAGAAACGAAAAATAAATAATGATAAAATGCTCCAATATCAATAACTAGCAACAAAAACCAAGAAAAGAGAGTCGATCCACATGACGACTCACTCGTGCCACATTTCGTGGCACCAATGCCTATATGAATATATATGTATGTATATGTTAACTAAAATAAAATCTTTTAACAGATAATAATGGATGCCGAGATGCCAACTGCGCCCACGCCCACAATACGTTCGGCAGTTACTGTTCCGCGCTCGAAGACTGCACCAGTCGCAGCGCCGCGAACCACCATCGCCCCCGCAGCTCCCCGAGCAGTTTCAACGGCTCCACAAAACGACACGCGATCAACGGCTCCGGAACCACCTCAACTCGAATGCGCCCTATGTCGCCGTCGTCATCGGTTGCCTCGCTGTGGCATCTTTAAGGGGATGACCCCTCAGCAGCGCCAGCAGATCGCTCAGGCACATGGGCATTGCCTGAACTGTCTGGCGCCCACCACGGGCTACCAGTGCCAAGTGTGCAGGGGTCACCACCATACGCTGCTACACCGCACCGGCGTACTCGATGGCGGACGTCGTAATGCTCCTCGCAGCCGTAATGCCATCAGAGGACCCCAGCGATCGCAACCACGCAGGCCGGCCTACCCTACGGAGAACTCCCGTTCCTGGCGTCACCGCTCTCCTACACCGAACCGGAGGCGCCAGCCAAGGCCGCAATCGCGTCGTTCCACCGGCCTCAGCAACGTGGTAGCCACGTTACAACGGCTTCAGAGGCTACTAGGCTAGACACTCGCCTAGGGGGGCCAGGATGTACAAATGAGCATCCTCCCCCGACCTCAACACACACACCACATTACCACACCACATCGTTTCAAAACTTACATCACTAACACGCAACCTTCACCACATCACACCACATCGACTCAAACTTACATCACTAACACGCAACTTTCACCACAGTACGCTTACAACCCACATCCTACACTACTCGTGAGAGCATTTACACACCGACGTCTACACACATCAGCACACATGTACACCAACACCCATCACATCATCCGATTCAGCACCAACGGGATCCAGGAAGGACCGATAAACGGATCGACTAGTTCAGTTCGTTTGCGACCTTAATAACGATCGGTGCGACATCACTTCTACGCGTCCCGCTTCTAATCCGCTAATACAATTTATTAATACAATTATCCGATATTAATCTTCACTATTTTCCATACGTATAACCAGTGTAAATCGTTTGGTTTTTTTGATTGAAAATAAACGGCTGTTTTGATATCTACTCCCATTAACGGATAAACTAGGTAGTATTTCCTTCCGCGACTTTATTTTGTGATTTCAAAACCCCAAAAGGTGAGTGCACAAGAGTTACAATAACTTCGAAAAATACACCGCGCAAAAAGCAAAACGGGGAAAAGTCTATAAATTAACAGAACAAATGTTTCTAAATGAATTACCGATATGCATGACAGCTTAGATTTGTGTTTTCAATTTCTACGAAATGTAATTTACTTTTTCAAATAATCTCTTAAATTAAGGATGGATTATTGGTCGAAAGCTCGGAATAAAATAAGCATTTAATGTATTCCTTCTTCAACACATTTATGTGACTCAATGCGAAACAAGAATTTATGTTGGAATACTAAAAATCATAAATCTTAAACTTTATTACTTGTTTTTTTTTTTTTTGCTTTATTAATTTATTATGAGGTGAAATGTTTTGATCCATTCGGACAACATGACCAGCGTAACCGTTGTATCTTAATTCGCTGAAGTATGTCAATGTCATCGTGCATCTCATACAGCTCATCATTCCATTGAATGCTATATTCGCCGTTGCCAATACACAAAGGACCACAAACCTTCAGCAGAACCTTCCTGTTAAAAACTCGTAACGTCAACTCATCAGATGTTTTCATCTGATGCCTCTGCACCATATAGCAGGACTGGAATTATGAGGGACTTATATAGTTTGGTCTTTGAGAGAGGACTTTACTTCTCAATTGCCTACCTAGTCCGAAGTGGCACCTGTTGGCAAGAGTTATTTTCCGTTGACTGACATTCGCATCGAGGCTGACATTATTGTTGATGTTGATGCTGGTTCAAAGGAAGACGAAATTATCTAAAACTCTCTTGTAGCATATTGTACCCATTGAATTAAGCTCTGCAGCTCGAATAATTTTCTCAAGCAGTAGATTTAAGAAATCGGATTATAGGGAGTCGCTTTTTCTGAAACCTCATTTGGTATCAAACGGGTCGGAGAGGTCCTTCCCGATCCCGACGGAGCTTCAACGTCAGCTTACCAATCCAAACCAATTTGTTTTGCGGGGAAGCAGTTTTGAAATCGACGAAGAGATGGAGTGTGTCGATCCTCTTTTCACGGGTATTTTTTCGCAGCCGCATTTGAATAACTGAGCCGATAATCCATCGGGCCCTGCCGCTTTGTAACTTTTGACTGGTAATTTTTATTCGAATTTCTTCACGGTCGGGCAATAGAATATCCGCTCCATCGTCATCGGTGGGGGAATCGAGTTTGCCATCTCCAGATGTTAGCAGGCTGAAGAATTAATTTCATTATACTCTAAACATCATCTACTCGATCACAACTTTGGGTCTTACAACATTACACCAGTCGGCTAGCTTCATACTCACGCTTTTCGTCCTCTTCCTTTTTTGTTTGGATTTGCGTCGCGCGAGTTAATATTCTTTTCAAATAATAAAAATATATTTTTTTAAGTCCAAGTAAAGGGACTGTTTCTTTGTTAATATCTATTAATATAGAAGACACATTCTCGTGGCATAATAAACTTATTGCTTAGCCAGTTTAACAATTAAGGTCGTTGTCTGCTTGATTACAATTTTTTATATTGTTATGTATCCAGATATTCCCCTCATCCTACACAACATATTCCGTACGCTTCCCAACACTTAATCTCTATTTCTCCTTGTCTCCCATCTCCTATTGCAATAATTATCATCTCGTCCACTCCACCCGCTATTCGCTTTAAGTAGGCTATGTGCATTTCAATGTAACTAGAATAAGTCAGTTCGATTTTTGAATTGCTGAAATAAAGAACTCGCTTAACATACTTAACTGGCGCAGTCGGAAGCGAACCACGCGTAGTTTTTTCTGGAAAAAAATTTAAGAGCGTGTGCAAAGAAAACCCTAAAAGAAAATTTCGGGATTTAAAAGAAAAATAAAACCATTGTTAATAAAAGGCGCGAGAGTAAATTTCGACGCGCATAAGTCAAACGTGCATTACGTTCAAATTTAATATAAGTGTAATATTGAAGCTATTTATTGGACAAAACAGTTAGACCAGTGAAGAAAATAAAAGTAGAAAAACGTACAATTGTGGGTACAGTTGCGTAAAGTCTAAAGCGAAAAGAACAAAGAAAAATGACATACAAAACCAATAATAACTGAAATTTAAAGTAAGAAAAAAAAACTTAACCGTTAGACCAGTGAAGAAAAAACAAGTAGAAAAACGTACAATTGTGGGTACAGTTGCGTAAAGTCTAAAGCAAAAAGAACAAAAATTACATGCAAAACCAATAATAACTGAAATTTAAAGTAAGAGGAAAAAAAAACTTAACGGTTAGACCAGTGAAGAAAAAAGTAGAAAAACGTACAATTGTGGGTACAATTGCATAAAACCAACATACTTAAAAGAGAATAAAAAAATCACATACACGAGCAACAACAGCGGCAACAGTGACAGCTATAAAAACAACAACAGCTTCAGCAGGCAGCAAACACTTGCAAACGTCGAATTGGAAGCTTAACAGAACCAATTGCAGCATCAACAACAAGAACATAATTTTCTTCAATTTAAATTATTATTCAATTCTACAAAATTAAATGTATGTATAATAGGAGTTAATATTACGAATCGTATCGATAGCTTAAGAATTAATTTTTTGTAACGCAGAAGCGAATTAGAGGTATTGTTGTTTAAGTTCAAAGATATTTGAAAATAAATTGAAAATTGCCTAAATTGCGTAATAAGTTATAAACATGGATGAGTTGGACATAAGTAGCAGATTTAAGCTCATTTCGAGTAATCTAAATGCGATTCCGCATTATGGTAGTAATAGAGACGCACTACTTAATTTTATCGAAAGAATTGACTTAATGGTGCCTATTTTGGAGCCTCTCCCATCCGAATATAAAGTTTTGTTAATGGGCAACATTAAAGACAAAATTACGGGTAGTGCAAGAAGGTCCCTGCTAATGAATGGAAACTTAGATACTTGGCCATCAATTAAACAGGTTTTGATCGATTGTCATGGCGAGAAAAATTCAGTTGAAGAATTAATCGACAAGATTAGAGCATGTCGATGTGACTCTTCAATTGAGAACTTCTATAATAAATTAGCAACACTTTTATGTCGGTTAAACAATGCGCTTTATTTCAGTGAAAACAGATTCCCTGAAGTTAACAGCGAAAGCAATGCCAGAATTGCCCTAAATTCTTTTAAATACGGGTTACCGGAACCCGTCAAAAGCATAATCGTAAGTCGAGACCCAACAAGTCTAAAGTACGCTATCGAAATCATAAAATCAAACGGCTATTTAAATTATAAAGCCTCGAATTCCAATAATTTCAATAGTAGACTACAACAAAATTACAATAGAAATGGAGGAAATGTCGAACAGACATTAAATTACAGAAATGCGGGAAGATACAACAATAATAACGAAAGATTCCAAAATCAACATAGACAACAACACAGTTATAACACTCGACAGCCAAATTTTTCTACACAATCGAAATAAACGCACAACATTAGCCACCAGTCACACAGAACACAAAATCACAACCAACAAGCAAACCATAGTACACAATACAGTACAATCATTTAACTGGACGTAACCAACATCTTCATACCAACCAATATCACAATCCTTCTCATAACGAACCTGCACTTGAGCCAATGGATATAGGCATGAATGAAAACAATCAGAATTTTCAATTTGGCGCTCAAGGAAATTACCCTATATAGTCATAAATACGAAGGTGAAAAAACTAAAATTTATTATTGATACTGGCGCCGAATTTAGCATAATAAACCCAAAGCTTTGCAATTCGAAATGGAGAACAATGTCGCCCACCTTCAATATTAAACTCCTAAATGGAAATGTCTCAACAAACATGCGGTATAGCGTACCACTTTTTAAAGAATTTTGGAAAGAATATCAGTTTGTCGATTTTATTGAACTACCATTTCACCATTACTTCGACGGTATATTGGGAATCAATATATTGCTTAGCCTAAACTCAATTCTAAAACTCGGAAGCTTGTTACAGAAAATGCGACACTACCGATTTAATTTTGTGAAGATGAGGAGTACGAAGTAGAAAAAACAAAGTACGCGACAGAGCACTTAATAGCACATTTGCAAAACATTTAAATTCAAGGGACGAATCGACATTAAAAAGTTGCTGAACAATTACCGAGGCATATTTTACGAGGAAGGAAGCAATCTACCGTTTACTAGTGTTATACAACATAGGATTAGAACTAAGACAGATTCGCCAATTTATACCAAACTTTATAGGTACCCGGTTGTGCATCGTGCCGAAGTAGACAGACAAATAAACGAGATGTTAGTGCAGAAAATAATTGTTCCGAACAACAGTCTTTATAATTCGCCTCTATGGGTCGTACAAAAGAAAATCGACAACAGTGGCGAACAAAAGTGGCGAATTGTAATAGACTACAGGAAGCTAAACGAACAGACGATGGACGACAAGTTTCCAATTCCGAATATGCAAGACATATTCGACAAATTGGAAAAGTGTAACTATTTTAGCACAATCGACCTTGCTAAAGGCTTCCACCAGATCGAAGTACATCCAGACGATGGATCCAAGACGGCATTTTCGACAGCAAGTGGCCACTACGAGTTTAATCGTATGCCTTTTGGGCTAAGAACAGCTCCCGCGACTTTCCAAAGTCTAATAAATCATGTTTTACGAGATTATGTCAATAAAATTTGCGTCGTTTACTTGGACGATATTCTAATTTTTTCTACTAGCCTTACAGAACATATTGACTATATAACGAAAATTTTTAAGAAACTAAAAGAATCAATTTGAGAATTCAAGACGAAAAGTGTCACTTTGCAGCATTTACAACGAAATTTTTAGGTCATGTTGTTTCAGTTGACGGCATCAGACCGGATACATCAAAAATTATAGCAATCGCAGCGATGCCACCACCATCCAATGCGAAAGAAATTAAACAATTTTTGGGTATCACAGGGTATTATCGGAAATTTATACGTGATTATGCAAAGGTTGCCTATCTGATGGTTCGATATTTAAAAAAGGTTTGCGTTGTTGACACTAAAGACAGTGAATTTTTAAACTCTTTCGAAACATTGAAGAAGTTAGTTACAAGTGAACCAGTTTTACAACCACCGGATTTTAATAAAAAATTTACATTAACAACCGATGCATCTCAGTTTGCCATCGGGTCTGTGCTTAGCCAAAGCGGCCATCCAATTTCCTTTGCATCCCGTACTTTATCAGACCATGAGATACGCTATTCGACTATAGAAAAAGAAATGCTTGCTGTTGTGTGGTCTGTAAAACGTTTCGGCCGCAAGTTTACAATTCAAACCGACCACAAACCTTTGACGTGGTTAAACAATCTCAAAGAGCTTAACATGAAGTTACAAAGATGGAAAATTCTTCTTAACGAGTACGATTTTGACAGAACCTATATAAAAGGTAAAGACAACACGGTAGCGGATAGCTTAAGCAGATACGTAAAGAATGAGGATTGCAAAACAGCAATAGTATTTAATAACGAAACTATTCAAAACAATAATAGTGAAGAACAATTAGAGACATGGTCCACGGACGGAACGGTTCACAGTGCGCAGGAAGATAATTTAAAATACATTTTTTTTTTACAGAGAAATCCATTAATTATTTCAAAAATCAAATCTCTCTTCGATAGGTCGAAAACGAAAAGTTTTTTATAAAAAATGTGCACAATAAGTGTTAATCACATATTGTTGTAAAAGAAAAGTCAAATTTAAAAGAAATAATGCGAAAAGTATTGTTGGAGAATGAGTTAATGTGCATTTTTTGTGAGAACGACGAACTTTTTCTTAAATTTCAAAACATTTATACTCAGAGTTTTCAAATTCAAAATCAAACATTGTATAGATCAAAGACAAAACTATTGGAAATTGCGGACAAAAATGAAATACTAACTATAATAGAAAACGAACACCTTCGTAACAATCACAGAGGCATACAAGAAATATTTCTTGAATTGAAGAATAAAGTTTTTTACCCTAATTTATTTAAAATAATAACCAAAGTCATTAATAATTGTTCAATTTGTAAAATAGCAAAACACGACAGAAATCCAGTTAAACATCCTTATCAAATAACAGAAACTCCAAAGTATTTCAACGACCTAGTCCACATAGACATTTGGTTTCCATACAGAAATGTAATGTATCTCACAACAATAGATAAATTTTCAAAATACGCAACGTTCCATAAACTTAACGACAGGAATTGGATTGCGATCTTGGCAGCTTTGAAGCAACGTATACAATTTTTAGGCAAAATGCGGAAACTAGTATTTGTTAACGAATGCTGTATATTGCACAGCGCAGTTAGATTGTTTTTGAAAGAGGAAAACATTGCGACACATGTAACCACCTCATGGCACAAAACAGGTAACTCTGACATCAACCGTTTACACGGTACTCTAAATGAACATTTGAGAATAATAGAAGAAGATAAAAGCAATAAGACAGTAGAGTTAAGTGACAAACTTTTCAAAATATTTAACTCGTACAATAACACAATACATTCAACAACAAAATAGAGGCCAATCGATCTTATAATTAAAAATTTTGACAAAGAATCGATTCAGAACTTATCTAGAAAATACGAAGAAGAAAAAATTGAAAGAAGCAATCAGCTTAACAAAAAGAGGCACCATGAGTCAACTCAGTTGGATAACGTAGTAGTTAACAGACAAATTGCAAAGAATACACCTAAATACAAAAAATTGGATAAATATGAGCGTCATGGTAATTATGCAAAATATAAATTCCAAAATGAATGAAGAGAAAATTTATGACAAATGAAAAAAAAATGTTTAAAACTAAATGTATGAATTATAAATCAATTTAAGAAATTTATGTAATATGAATAATTTGCAGAGACGCAAATTTCCTAAGGGTGGAGGTGTTATGTATCCAGATATTCCCCTCACCCTACACAACATATTCCGTACGCTTCCCAACACTTAATTTCTATTTCTCCTTGTCTTCCATCTCCTATTGCAATAATTATCATCTCGTCCACTCCACCCGCTATTCGCTTTAAATAGGCTATGTGCATTTCAATGTAACTAGAATGAGTCAGTTCGATTTTTGAATTGCTGAAATAAAGAACTCGCTTAACATACTTAACTATATAGTATTACTTTAATTATAAGACTCTGGAATGTTTCGGTTTCCGCTGTGATTCACTTAGCAACTGCATGTGGTATTATCTGGTGCTGTGAGTAAAAGATAAGTTTCTGATATGTTGCGGCGTCCGCTGTGATTCACTTAGCAACTGGGTGTGATACATTTCGTGTGTTGACTGTACTTAGGTTGACATGTATATTAACTTCCCGGGGTTTTGTAAACAAAGATCTCCTGATTAACGATTTACTTTCATGGTAGATGAGATGTTACCTTCCGGCATTTGTGAGAGCTATAATTTTTTATATATTACTTAACCTCATAATTATTACTGTTATTTTCATGGAATGGAATTATTAATTTGTTTAATTTCTGGATGATTTCAAATTGAAATTTTGATTGTGATTCTTAAATTTCTAATACATGAATTCTTTCGTATCCTTGGGATTCGATGAATTCTTTTACCTCTTGGTACTAATTATGATAATATTCGGATTAAATTTTTACAGATACATTGAATTGAACTAAGGTAATTCCTTTTATGGATCCGTTATTTATTTTATGCGTTACGGCGATTATAATGTTACCATGACTTAAATCTATTACAAGATAGTTCTTTTCATGAATTATGTTACAATGTGCTTCTTTGTTTAGTAATATGGATATAGTACAATTGTCTTCGTCTTACATATGTACTTGCTTAAATTGTTTTTACAGTTTCGTACAAGAGTAGAATTATTGTTACATATAGTGACTAAGTTTTCTAATTGTAATCTTCTTTATACATTAAACGTGTTAGTTTGAAAGCTTGTTATAATTTTTTTATGATTTAATATTGTTATATAACAGTAAAGGTGTCTTTTATTTTTAGTATGTGATTTCTTGCATATTATAAAACATTAATAACTGGAACATTTTGTTGTTTTCATTATCCTTTCAATTTCTCCTATCTCCATTCTTTGCAAAATTTATTGTAATAGTTAAGTCTAATAATTCTTTATGGATTTCTTGGAGGAGTGTTTGATATTTTATTATTTTGATGTTAAACTTCTGCATTAGGGTTTCAAAGTTTGAATTTATTTTTCGTTGTATATTATTATTATTTATTAAATCGTTAAGGGTGATCTTGATTTCTATAAGATCGTCATGATCTGAGTTTTAGTACTGACCTAGGACCTAGGATATAAATTGATCGTTTACGTCTGTCATTTGCTTACAGTTGGTTCCTGAGGATTCCTATACGGTTGACTAAGATTTCGTCAGTTACGTCTTGTTTATCTTCTGCTTCTATCATTCCTTGTATCTCGTAGTATGGTTTCAGGATTGCTGTCAGATTTGTCATATGGAATAGATATTCTTTCTCGAACACGTAGGCTGAATCTGCTTCCGTCGGTATGTAATTCTTGCCTGGTAGGCTCGTTATTTTCTGAACTGTCACGGTGGACATCTGGTTTAGAAATGTGATTATTTTAGTGTTCATTATTGCGAAGGTTATCCTTGCGTTCGTTGGTTGTTAGGGTCATGTCCTCACGATTTTCATTAACAGTTTGTTTAATGTATCGTCGAGTGAATTTCTCGAGACAGTTTCGTTTTTCATATACCTCATATCCTGGTGTACATATTTTATTATGTCTTTGTTTGTTGTGATATGTTAGCATAGACTCTTGTTTCTTTTTTATGTGTTCTTAAGTTTCTCTGAATCTGTTTCTTTCAAAGAATACATCCACTGATTTGTGATTTGTAACCGAATGTATAGTGCGATTATATTCTTTTACGACACTAAATATTTATTCGTCCAAGGTACTTTTATTTTTCGCGATTTAGGCACGAGTTATTTCTAAGAAGGTGGAATTCTACCCTTCAACTTGAGCGTTTGATGTCGAATGGCTGGGCGTAGTCTTAAATATAGACTTATTACCAGTCATGAGTTGTGTGCAGCATGCGTATATTTGAGTGAGAACTGCTTCCAGAATTTTATGGAATTCCCTTTTGTTGTCTAGTTTCCTAACAAACGCATATTTTGAATTTCTATCTATGCTTGTCAACCCTTTGGATTCGAAAAGCCGTTGAAGTAAATAAAACATATTTCGCATAATCAATCAAGATAACAGGCATAGTAAAACAGGCCATTAAAAAACGAGTTCAATGAATCAGGGGCGGAGGGAGGGGTTGGGACAAATACATATGTTCCGTCAGAACGACCGTCGGTGTGGAAACCGCTTACGCGATTATAGCCGAATTAACAACCGCGCGCCAGTCGTTTCTTCTTTTCGTTACGTGGCGCTAATTGGATATTCCAAGCGAAGCCAGGTCCTTCTCCACTTGGTCCTTCCAGCAGAGTGGAGGTCTTCCTCTTCCTCTGCTTCCCCCGGCGGGTACTGCGTCGAATACTTTCAGAGCCGGATTGTTTTCATCCATTCGGACAACATGACCTAGCCAGCGTAGCCGCTGTATTTTAATTCGCTGAACTATGTCAATGTCGTCTTATATCTCGTACAGCTCATCGTTCCATCGAATGCGATATTCGCCGTTGCCAACGCGCAAAGGCCCATAAATCTTTCGCAGAACTTTTCTCTCGAAAACTCGCAACGTCGACTCATCCGTTGTTGACATCGTCCAAGCCTCTGCACCATATAGCAGGACGGGAAGTATGAGCGACTTATAGAGTTTGGCTTTTGTTCGTCGAGAGAGAACTTTACTTTTCAATTGCCTACTCAGTCCGAAGTAGTACCTGTTGGCAAGGGTAATCCTGCGTTGGATTTCCTGGCTGACATTGTTGGTGGTGTTAATACTGGTTCCTAAATAGACGAAATTATCTACAACTTCAAAGTTATGACTGTCAACAGTGACGTGAGAGCCAAGTCGCGAGTGCGACGACTGTTTGTTTGATGACAGGAGATATTTCGTCTTGCCCTCGTTCACTGCCAGACCCATTTGCATTGCTTCCTTATTCAGTCTGCAGAAAGCAGAACTAACGGCGCGTGTCGTAATGGGGTTTCGTCCACAGCTGAGGTATGTTCAGCCGCTCCAGGGTCAGCCTTGGGACCCACGAACCCTTAGCAAAGAAAATGTTTACTGTTGTGAAAGATGTATCCACACCCCCTTATGTGGACAGCCAGACCAGCTTGTATTGATACGGCGAGTCAGGTGGAAGCGAGCGAAATTGGCGTGCCAGGCATTGGCTCTTGTTGAAGTTGGCACGGTAATTTCGCTGAGGTGGTGATGGTCCTTTTGGCTTCTGGCGAGGAGTAGTCACTCCCAGACGCGGTTGACTGTACGATACAGGGCAGTATTTTCCCGGCTCCCCACTGCCTATTGTTGCTGACTGCTGGGCGACCGTCCTCGCTGGCGAGCTGGAAGAAATGATCGCATTCGGTGTGAAGTGCTTGACAATATAGAGGCAGCGACAGGCAAGGAGCGGGTGTGGAAATATTTATTTAGCAGCAATTTCTTAACCTATGGTACAAGGTGTCTTATGTCCTATGATTATGAGTACTTACAATTAGTGACACCAATTTTAATTTAGTTGTACAAATGCACAAATGAGTACTTGCAACTAGTAAAATTAATTTTAATCTCTGGCCTTGTCGTACAAATGCACAAATGAGTACTTAAAACTAATAAAATTAATGTTAATCGCCGGCCTTATGGGTTTAGTCGTACAAATGTAGCACGCATCTTTCCCTGCCGTATCGCAACATTACGTCGGCCTCGGAAGAATAGCGTTCTCCTGGAGCGCTTAATGAAATGCTGTCGCGTCATGGTCAGCCCTTCCAGGAACCCTGGAATTTCGCTCGCTGGTGTTACTTATTCGGGCGACGTGATAGGTGGGGCTGGTCGTGCACTGGTCTCGGCCGCTGTGCTCCTGGGGCTGCTTGGATGCCCTCGGGCGAGTTCGAGCAGCTGACCCGGTGACGTCTACGCTTATTGCGTGCAACTGATGCACCTCGATTGCATTCGTGTGCACGCGAGGTCGTGCTTCCGGTGGTGGACGAAAAGGTTGTGGCTTTTGAGGATCATCTGGTGGCTGCGGTTGGCGCTTGGTATGGCGGCCCGATGCGTGTGGCATTCCGCTGATTACGTGTTTCATTTTGATTATCTCGAAAGAGATGAGTAAACGGACGCTTCGATTAGTGTTGGCAACGTCTATTGTTACGTTACATTAGTAATAAGTGGCTCGGAGCTAGAGTCCGTAAGCTCGGTAGAGAGCGCGCTAGCAGCTACTCAAGTTTAGTATTCGGTTGGCAACTGCTTTAGATCTTGCAGATGCACATGGATGGTACGCCCGCCTGGTGCGTTAGGATTCACGAGTTCGACTGTATTATTCGACTTGAATTTTCTGACGATATATGGCCCAGAATATTTCGGAGCAAGCTTCTGTGCAAAGCTGTCTACTACGGAAGAGAGCGGATAATTTCTTTTGATTACTTTCTCGCCGATAAGTGGCTTCAATGGTCGTCTGCGCAAATCGTAGTATTTCTTCTGGCATTTTGCTGCAGTAGACAAGTTGCGAGAAATTTCTTGCCAAAGCTCGGTGAGTGTCGGCACGGTGGTGGCTTCTTCGTCAGGCACATTCCCTTCTTTACGGATTTGTTTCGGTGTAGCCGGTGTGTACCCGAAGTTTATTTCAGCTGCTGATGTTTTCGTCGTGTCGTGTTGTGATGTATTTATTGCGAAAGCTATTTCGGCTAGTTGGTGGTCCCAGGTCCGATAATCGGCCGTTGCTCGTTGTGCGATCATAGTTTTCACGATTCTGTTTGTGCGCTCGGTTGGGTTCTCGTGTGGGGCGTAAATGGCGGTGAAACAATGTTTGATTCCGTGGCTCTCCAGGAAATGTGCAAGCGGCTTGCCGGTGAATTGCTTCCCGTTGTCGGTAAGGAATATGTCAGGGCAACCAAGCCGGTATATCACGCGCTCTCGTAGCGCCTTTATAACACTGGTGGTGGTTGCATTCCGGACTGGCATGAGCTCCACCCACTTGAAGAACTTATCCGTGAGCACTAGCAAGCATGTGTTGCCATTTGTTGAACGTGGTAGTGGACCTACAAAGTCCGCCGTTACAACTTCCCACGGTCTCGAGCATTGCATGGTGGCCATCATCCCGGCAGGTCGGCGCTAGTCTACCTTATATTCGGCACATTGTTGGCATCGACGAACATATCTGAGAGCATCCCTATGCATCCCAGGCCAATAATACCCTTCTTGTGTGCGTTTGAGTGTTTTGTGTACACCTACATATGTGACCGCCGGTGTACTTCTCAGGACTTCGAGTCGACGGTGCTCTGGTACGCATAGTTTCCAGCATGGTGACCTGGTTCAGCGGTGCTGATATTTTGGCAAAGTCTGCTACGAAACGTCGGTACCACGAGGCTGCTCCTAGAAAGCGGCGTAGTTCTCGGATGGTGGTAGGTGCAGCCATATCGCTAATGGCTGCGACTTTAGCCGGGACGGTGTGAATACCCTCGGTGCTGACTACACGGCCCAGGTAATGGAGGCGTTGCTGCACAAACTTACACTTTTCAAAGTTGATCTGCATATGGTTTTGCTGAAGGCGCGTGAACACCGTTTGCAAGTAATCTAAGTGCTCTTCAAAAGTGTTTCCCAATACAATGATGTCGTCCAGATAGGCAAAGACCTTCGGCTGTAGTTCTGATCCCAGAACGGTGCCTAAGGCTCGCTGGAATGTTGCCGGCGCCGAATGCAGCCTAAAAGGCATTACTCGTCACTGGAATAAACCTCTTCCCGGTACGGTAAATGCGGTGTACGGGCGTGAGCGGGGGTGTAGCGGAATTTGCCAGTAGCCGTTTTTCAGGTCGATGGTCGAAATAAACCGAGCTTCCGTGAGTTAGTCTAAGATTGCGTTTGTTTGGGGAAGTGGGTATGCCTCTGTTGCCGGTTCTCTATACACATTCGCCAACTTCCTTGTTTCTTTCGCACTAGGACAATGGACGAGCTATAGGCGCTGTTAGAGGCTTCGATGCGGCCGGTTGCAATCAATTCGTTCACCTCTTGATTGATTACTTCTTGCATCGATGGGTTGCGTGGATAATATCTCTGCTTTAATGGACGGTCGTGTTTAAGGCGAATTATGTGTTCGGTGGCTGTGCTGGGGCCGGTGATCGTCGAGAATACTGCCGCGTTTTCAGTGAGGAGAGTATTCAATTGATGATTCTGCTTTTCCGTAAGATGTTGCCTTTCGGTTAGCATCGCAAGGTGATCGGTAGGTGCCTGTGTGCTTAGGCGTGTAGCGGTTAGGGGTCGACCATCGATGGCGATAGTCAGGTCCCGCTTCCTTAAGAAATCGATGCGTAAGATGACATGTTCCGAAAGCGTCTGTAGAGCTGATACAAGCAGGTGCGTAGACTTGTTTACCCAGCTCTATAGTAACAGGATACATTTTCGTGCTAGGTATATATGTCCGGTTAGCTAGCTGAATGCGACGGGTCTGGCGTCTGGCTTTAATTTGGTGTTTATCTTGATGACGTTGAAGTTCTTTACCGATATATGTGAGCGTGGCTCCGGTGCCCACCAAAGCTTCTATCTGCATGCCTGCGACAGTAATGGGCAAATAATAACGGCCATCTTGTTTCCCTTCTGGGTACGGAATCGTTGCTTTGAGTGCTGTTCTACTGGGATTGGATGGAGTAGCTCGCACTGTCGCATGTGTAGGTCAATTGCAGTCTCGCGACATGATTCCGTCGAGCGAGAGCAAAATATTCGCTGCTGGGTGCGACATTGGTGTCTTCGGTGTCCCGGCTGCTTACATCGCCAACAAACTTTCTCGCGGCAATACTTAGTAGTTACCGCCGTCAAACAGTGATTGGTGTTTCTTGCTTGCCTGGTCTCCTCGCCTTTAAACAATTCGAATTCTTCGGTTAACTCGAGTAGTTCGTCTACGCTGTTGAAGTCGCTCCGACGAACGTATATGCGATATTCCACCCTTAGACCGTCATATATACGTTCGGTGTGATCTTCCTCACGAAGTTTCGGGTGCTGGCGAATAAGCGTTTGGATGGCCAACACATAATCATTACCTTTCTCCCTGGGTAATTGCTTGTGCTGATGGATGGTTTCTTTCAGATGTGCGAGGTGTCGTTTCGGACCCACGTGTTGATGACATTGCGTTTTATACGAAACCATTGCAGCGCTTTGTCTTGCAAAATTTCCGGCATAGTAGCAAGAAGCTGGCTATTTGCTATAGAGTAGCATTCGGCTAGTTCTTCGCATCGCTTCAGGAAGTCGTGTAAATTTTCGGGACCGCTGTAGCGTATGTTCCATCGCCGCACGGAATTTATAACCTACAAATCTGGCAATTTTGCAGCCGATGTAATGTCGTCACGTGTTGCTGTTGCTTTACTCGGGATTCTTACCGTGGTGGTTGGAACAAGTATGTTGGCATTATGTCCTCTTTCATTTCCCTTTCCAAAGCTTCCACTAAGTCCTACGTGGATTTATTGTGGCGCTTTGCACGGATGCAGGCACTCAGCTCGCTACGGAGATCTGCTACGGTGCACCCTCCGACAGCGATGTGGTGTCGTCTGCACTCGGTGACTAATCGTTCCTATTTTAGCCAATAAATCCAACTGGTCGTGTCCGTCTCAAGCGTTAGAGCCTTATTCGCTGAAGTACTGCGATGCTTATAATTGTGTAGGGGGTGTGCCGAACCTGATTCATGAGCATTGGTGACCGTTTCATGTTTTTTACTGTCATCCACAAAGTCAGGTCCCTGCTCGGGCGCCATTTGTAATAGGGTTTCGTCCATAGCTGATGTATGCTCAGCCGCTCCAAGGTCAGCTTTGGGACCCACGAACCCTTAGCAAAGAAAATGTTTACTGTTGTGAAAGATGTATCCACACCCCCTTATGTGGACAGCCAGACCAGCTTGTATTGATACGGCGAGTCAGGTGGAAGCGAGCGAAATTGGCGTGCCAGGCGTTGGCTCTTGTTGAAGTTGGCACGGTAATTTCGCTGAGGTGATGATGGTCCTTTTGGGTCTGGCAAGGAGTAGTCACTCCCAGACGCGGTTGACTGTACGATACAGGGCAGTATTTTCCCGGCTCCCCACTGCCTATTGTTGCTGACTGCTGGGCGACCGTCCTCGCTGGCGAGCTGGAAAAAATGATCGCATCCCCACACCGATTGCCAACCATATGGTTATGAACCTAGAATGTAATTTGGGGGAGAAGGAAGAAGATTCAGTTGTGAGCGGTAGTGGCCCTCAAAAGAATCTGACGCTAATAAGCGAAGCTCGAGTTTTTGGTTAGGTGGGAGCGGAAGGATTTGTTAGGATGCATGGCCTTCTGAAACGGTCGGTTTTCTTGCACCTGAGAGTAGCAAGACATTTGATGCTGGGGTTTGCGTGGGATGCTACTGACGCCCCGAGATTTGCAGCGTAGGAAATTGCTGCCGATTGAATGGAAGGAAGATTTGTTTCCTCTAGGATCTGTTTGTTTCTAACATACCACGGGAAGTTAAGAGCAGATCTTAGTAGACGCATGTATGTGGATTGAAGCCTGGACAGTTGTCTGGGTAGGGCAGAGCCCCAAATAGGGATGGCGTAGGAGCAGATGCTTCTAATGATGGCACTAAAAGCTCGCTTTTTGGTGCTTGGGGAAACCTTTTTATTGGTAAAAAAGGGTTTTAATGCGCTGAAGGCGCCATTGGCTTTACCTCGAACTGCTGTGATTTGTTTCGTCCAGGTTAGTCGCCTGTCGAAGACAACACCGAGGTATTTCGCGGAGGGGCTCCATTTGATGGGGAACCTGTTTACCAAGATTTTTGGTGGAGTTCGTTTCCTCCGTGAAAAGAAGATTGTCTCTGATTTGGTTGTATTGATATCGAATCTCCACATCCAGTACCAGTCGAGGACAGTGGGGATGAATTTATTGAGGGCGGATGTGCTGAAGTTAATTGTACGGGAGGCGTACAAGAAGGCGACATCATCCGCATATTGGGCTGTGAGAATTTCCTCCTCGGTTGGGATGTCGTAACAGTAAATGTTGAACAGCACTGTGGAGAGTTTAGAGCCCTGAGGGACTCCTGCCGTGATCGGGTGAGCTTCAGAGAGCTCACTATTCACCATGCCAGACCCGATCCAATGCTTGTTTGCAGTCAAGCAGGAGCATAGGAATGTGTCTTCCTTTGTTGAGGTTGTTAGCGACAAATTCGGAGACCCGCAGAAGTTGGTGTGCGGTGCTATGTTGCTTTCGAAACCCATGTTGGAAGTCGGGAAGAATTTTGTTTTCTGTAACAAATTTCTCCAGTCGGGAGAGAATTTTACTTTCTGCTACTTTGCTGAGGGTGCAGAGTAGGCTGAAAAAAGACGACTGTAGCGGCTCTCCAGGCCGGGGGAATATATTGGAAACGCATCATGGCATTTATGACATGTTTTAGGGCAACAAGGTGTTTGCGCGGTAGGATTTTTAAGATGCCGTTACCGATACTGTCGTGGCCTGGAGCTTTCCGGTTTTTGAGGAAGCGGATAGCATCGGAGACTTCTGAGGGGCAGGTGGACTGAAACTCAACCGTCTGGAAGGTTGTGCCCCGGACAGTTTCTGACACTTCTTCGTGTAAAGAAGAGAATTTTTGAGAGCTGGGGAAGGGGGAGCATTGATTTTAAGGGATTGAGCAAAGACGTTGGCTGTGGGTACGAGATCCCATCTTTAATTAGGGCTGGGAGGTGGGGTTTGCGGTTTCTTAAGAGTCTGATAACCTTCCAGCAAGTTTTAGGATGCTGTTCGGCTTCAGCAATAAAGGAATTGAAGTCTTCAGAACTTCTTTGGATCGCATTCGGTGTGAACTGCTTGCTTATATAGCATCATAGCGAAGCTTTCGTCAGCGTAGTGAGGTAAGTTGTGTGCGTAGCTTTGGTCAATGCGGTGAGGTGAAGTTTAGTACGTGTAGGATAGTTCTAGTATGGTGGAAAGCTCTATGTTGAGGTATGGTGAGGGTAAATGATGTACAGTGTTTAAGTAAATTATTGTAGGATGGTAAAAACCACGTTACAGTGTGTTGAGGCCAATGATATTAATATCATCGGCATACGCCAGCAGCTGTACACTCTTATAAAAGATTGTACCTGCTCGATTTAGTTCTGCAGCCCGAATAACTTTCTCCAGCAGCAGATTAAAGAAGTCACATGATATTGAGTCGCTTTGTCTGAAACCTCGTTTGGTATCGAACGGCTCGGAGAGGTCCTTCCCGATTCTGACGGAGCTTTTAGTGTTGTTCAACGTCAGTTTACACATCCGTATTTGTTTTGCGGGGATACCAAATTCAGACATCGCGGCATATTGGCAGCTCCTTTTCGTGCTGTCGAAAGCAGCTTTAAAATCGACTAAGAGGTGGTGTCTGTCGATTCACCTTTCACGGGTCTTTTCCAAACGCATGGTGAATATCTGGCCGGTTGTTGATTTGCCAGGTCTAAAGCCACACTGATAAGGTCCAATCAGTTTGTTAAAGGTGGGCTTTAATCTTTCACACAATACGTTCGATAGAACCTTATATGCGATGTTGAGGAGGCTAATCCCACTTGTGGGGTCTCCTTTTTTATGGATTGCACTCCAAGCACTCATAAAAGGCATCTTTGGTCACATCGTCCTTCTCTTTCGTCGGGGCGTGGTTGCAAATCAGCGATATGTTGAAGAACCTCGCTTTGATGCGGATTGTGGCTAGACGTTCATTCACCGGAGTGAATGATAGTATTCGGCGACGGAGTCTCTCCCCCACCACGAATCCCGCACCAAACTTACGCTCCTTTATATGGCCACTGTAGTAAATTCCACAAGGACCTACTCGTCTCTGTCCTTGTCCCTTGTCCCGTCCATCGCATTTCATGGACGGCGGTAATGTCAGCCTTTGTTTTTACGAGGACATCAACCAGCTGGGTAGCGGCACCTTTCCAATTAAGGGACCGGACATTCCAGGTGCATGCTCTCAATTCGTAGTCCTTATTTCGTTTGCCATCAAAAGGTGATCTCTCATCCGAGGCTGTTTACACTTTTTCATTGGTGGTGTTTTTTTACGTGGCAGGTCCCAAACCCAGCGCACAACCCTGCGGAAGGGATATTTCGCCTTCTCACTTTAGCTCGCCTTCAAACGGATGTTCTTATGCTACCCAGAGTATACTTGGTCAAAGACCGGAAGTCGTGAGCTGCTTGAGTCATATGTAAAAGAATCGCTTCTGGCCACTCCCAAGTGAATGGCGATCAGGGAACTTTCCTCACTTGCGTGAACTTCTACACATGACTCCATCCTCCATGTTAGACTATCACTTAAAATTAATCGTAAATGAATGAAAATATTTGAAAATTAGTATTTATTTATGATAAGGTGGAAAACAATCCTTGCAGAGAAGATTCTGACATTCTTCTTATATTGTTTTTGTACGCCTCTCCTTTTTTTGTTCTGCGCAACTAGCACAACGCCTCCGATTGCGAATTTGTACCCATAGGTGTCCAGCGACTATTTTTTTCTTCCAGATATATCACAGCGACGAACAGATGCCTTCTTATTTCCTTCTTCAGTCATGTTTTCAGCCAAAACTATCATAAAACCAATGGGTGGGTTTTGTATTCGTCCCAGTTGAGAACTAATTATCCAAGAATTTGCAACAGATATCATTAGTAGTCTATAAAAAACTGTGTTATGCACTTTCCATCCTTGAACTTAAAAATCGAGATCTCAGGCAATTCAACGCGTCTTTAAAATATCGTCACCGGAAATGCAAAATAACGTATTGCATTTCAGGTGACGATATAATAGCTTAGATGGTCCCTCTGGCTTTTCAGTAAGCTTTGTATATTTATGCACCGGTTTAGATTTGCGAAAAATTTCTATTCGTTCGTTGGTACATTGCGTAATACATGTCGTTTTAAAACGTTGTCCTGTATCTGGAATTCGAAGGCTGCTTACAGTTTTTCTTGGAACAAAAGTCACAGTGGGTGGGTGCAGACCAAATAGTTGAGGTATTCTGAAAACAGAGTTTACTTCTTGTAAGTTATCCCCTACCTCCTCGTCTTGATGATCAATATACTCAGCATCACAGCTTTCAGTAGTAGACTCCTCACGATCTATAACTATTCATCACTACTAACGCCCGAAAAGTCTTTATCCTCATCAGAAGACTCCAAGATTTAGCAATTCCATTGCTATTTTTTGACATTGTTAGTCTGTACAAAAGTTATAAAATTATTAATTGATTTAAAATGTTGCCAATAAATGTGTGCGTCGGATCCTGACTGGGACATTTTTAGCCCAACAAGAATACTTACATACAAATACAAGAATACAATAAAATATTAGTACTCACCAACTTCATAATATGTCAAGAACACTAGCACACCTATTTATTAAGGTTTCAGCCGATTTAGAAACAGTAAAGTTAAATTATCGCAAAATTCACTGCGAATTATGAAATACGCGTCTAACCATTCGCTCTATTATGACAAATGAATATGTGTTTACTATTTAAACTACCAAGAAAGCAAACAAATATTGTTAAAAATAGTATAAGCTACGAAATGGTACTAATTTAACCCTTTTTAACTACTTATTTTCTACGCTAGGTATATTTGAAGATACAGCGGGACACATACGTCCCGTTCGGATCGAAAGGGTTAAGTATATGGTATTGTTAATGTGAAATATGCCCATTTGTATGGATGTACCTATGCCTTATGGCAGGGATGGGCATATTAGCCCTCAGTGGCATTTTGCCCGTACGGGCACGAGTGCACATTTTGAGGGCTTGGTGAGGGGATCATCGCGGGCAAACATGAAGAGGGAAGTGAGCGCAACGTATTTTCTCACACCATGTTTACAAATGAGAGCGCACGTATATATGGCAGTGATGCCCAAACACACACTACCAAACTGTGTGCTTGTGTTGGAGTATGAGAGAGCTTGCTGCTACACCCAAAAAAAAATACAAAACTTTAGTATTAATTAATATAAAAAAAAATTGAAAGTGATTCGACAACTTTTTCAAAATTGTGAAATTAATGAAATTCCTTATTAATTTTTTATCAATTACAAAAATAAAGACAATTCACGTGCTAAAAAGAAATTAAAATTAAAAAAATTTTAAGTATTGAATTTATGTTGAAGTTTTCACCTAAACGGCTGTATCAAAAAACTAAAAATCAATATTTTCATGGTTTTGAACTAACTTATCTAAATCTAGTTCGGAGCCGCAAAACTTGCCAGTCACATGGCCATGCATAGATACAACCGAAAGCAAGTCCACTTTTGTATCTAAGTTTTCATCTACCGTTTTTACATAAATAATTAATTGGTTCACATCGCATATATCTGTACTCTCGTCAATACATATGGAAAAATACTTGCTTTCTTGCACCCTTCGCATAGTCATATTATAAATATGTCGGCCTATTACTTCAGTGCGTCGAGTTATAGTTGTCCGTGATAAAGGTATTGAACTGATAGCAGCGAAAACTTCCTGACCTATAGTACTGAAACATAGAAAAACCTTTTGACACATATCTTTAAAGAAAACTCCGTCCTGCTTTGCCAGCTCTAAAGCAACAGCAAAACTAGCCTTTCGTTGAGCATAACGAACGCTTGAGTTTTCCCCCAATGAATCGTTAATGAATTGCTCATAAAACGGTTTTTTTAGTTGACATATAAATAATTCTCTAGAACTGCCCGTTACCGATTCATAAATAGAATGGTTTCCGCTATAATGCCTTTTAACATAGTACTCCCTATTTCGTTTAGTTATGTGTTTACAAACTAAACACTCAGCATTACCGAAAAAGGTTTCGGAAAACAAAAACTTGTTTTCCCACTCAATATTAAACATAGTAAAATTGTTAATCAGCGCGCACATACAAATTACATGCGTAGCAGTCAACAGTCGTTGATCAAGTGATTTTCAAATGCACATTAATTTTCCACAATGTATAGAGAGCGCTTGACTAATACGGGTGAGCGAATCTGTGAGAGAGCAATAAAGTCGGCCGCCCGCGGGCTAGGTAAAGCGCTTCACTGATATATGGGAAGTTGCACTGTGGGTAATAATTATAAAATTGCCTAACAATTTCAAATTTCTTTGTAACTACTATAAATTTTTAAAATGTAAGACAAATAACAAAAAGTATAATAAATATTTGATTTTAGTAATCATTTTTTTTAATATGTCTTTATATCAGCATTTAATTTTGTTTATTTGAAATAATAAATTATACTTTTGGTTTAATCTCATTTGCTATAGCTACACGCATTATTGTATCAAAATTTAAATCAGATAACCTACTTCTTATTTTAGATATAATTTTCGAAGCAAAAAGTTTCAAACCAGGTTATTTCTTTAAACTTCCTTATAAAAAGTAATTTCAGTAATAACTTCAATTTATGAACCACTGTTTCTTCAAACACATATGACCAAATGAATCTTATGAGAGCGCAATGTAAATAATTACCCAACAACCCTTCTACCACCCGCCAATCGTAGAATTTCCAACGACATTAGGTTTTCCGCAGGATTGCCAGGCTCGATATACTGTAGTAATTATAAAAATTGTCTTCAATATATTTGAAATTTTCTTAAAATAACTCAAATTCCGAATCGAATGCTATTATTTACAAATATATAAACTAATTTTAATAGTTTGATTTCAGTTTTGATATTATATATTATGAAAAATTATAATTGAAAACTTAGATGTGTACAAAACTACATATGCATATTGAATAATGAATTGTTCGAATGAAAACGAGAACAAAACGCTTGCCGCTCGTAGCGAAATGAGAAGATGTTAAGCCATTAGCGTTTGTTTTCTATTTGTGTGCTTAGCCACTCTCAATTAATAATGCCATACCGCGCAAATATATTTTTATTTGATGATTTCTTATATTTTTGAAAATATGTGTTCCCTTTCCATAGCGCATATTATTATTTTAATACATTTTCAGAGGCAACTTAGATTTTTAAAATTTAACAAAACAATTATAGAAAAAAACCTCAATTCTTTGAATATTTTGATAAAACATCCAAACTGAAAATAACACAAATCATATATTTATATAAGCATTTTCATTAAATGGAACTGCAATATGTTTAAACACAATATATATAATGGTCATAAGTATCCTTTTTTAAACATATATGCAGATATGCATATGTACGTATAAAAGCCCACAACTTGATAAAAGTTTTCCCAATTGTAATTAAAATGAATTTTTACAACTGGCATCACCACCATTGACTGATAGGCTAGTTAGTGAACAACGCAGAATCGTGGGTCGTGTCAGCTGGCACGACCTATCTTATGGGCGCGCAATGTAACCGAACAGTGAAAAACGCTACTCCATTCTCTCTGACGTGACGATGACGTGAGAATCTGCGACATTTGGATTTTGCCGCCGCAAACGTCGCAGCTTTTTCTCGCTCATTGGCAACGCAGGCTTGCCAATATCGATATACTGCAGTAATTATCAACTTTTATAATTCAATCTGTTCAATATGTTTGACATTTTCTTAAAATAACTCAAAATCAGAGTCGAATGCTATTATTTATAAATATATAAACTATTTTTAATAGTTTGTTTTCAGTTTTGATATTTTATATTGTAAAAAATTGTAATTGAAAACAAAGATGTGCTCAAAACTATATATGCCTATTGGGCATTGGCAACATTGTTCAAATGAAAACAAAGCAAAGATGGCTGATTTCTGCGTTTTTACCACGTTCTTGACTGTGCACACATTTTGCCGATAAGGAAGGAAAAGGAAGGAAGGGAGTAGCGTTTTTCACTGGCTAGCCTTTGATCTATCACATGTACAGTGGTGTGAACAAAATAGGAACAACCATAAGGTGTTGTGAAGTTTTAAAATATGCTGCTTTCTTATTAAATAAAATTGTTTTTAGATACAAATATGACATATATATATTTTTTCCTAACAGTGATTAGAATTTCCAGCATCCAAAGGTAAATTAAAACAGATATTAATGCGAATCTCTAAAAGTGCAAATTATGTTTACCTCTTTTTGTTCACACAACTGTACAATTCCGATATGAAGTAAACTTCCACTCTTAAATTTGTGTACAATGTCAGTATTGCCGCAACCACTCTGCGATGAACATCAAGTTACGGAGGAATGTAATTGATTTTTTTCGCAACTTTTCTCAACTTGTTATGCCCTTCTCTCCGTAAACTGATATTCCCCTCATCTAGCCCCCGTGCGCACTTTGTTAACTTTGCGGGCTAAAAATGTGCCCATCCCTGCCTTATGGTATTGATTGGTTTTTTTTTTCATATACATACATATGTATGTATGTACTTGTTTTGTTGGGTGACGTTCATATTTATTTTCTTTGCATATCACAATAGCATGTATCTAATATTCCTTTGGTATTATTTTCTGCGCTTCTAATGTGCTGGTTTTTAAGTGTGTTTCATTATTTCATCTCATTCTTTCTCTACTATTGTCAGAGAACGTAAATTATAAAGAAGGTCCAACTGCGGACAAGCGTGTGAACTGTCAAAAGCTAACAAAATGCCTTGAGCGTGCATCACCACAGCTAGCTAAGAAGGAGAAATTTTAACAGTGGCGCGTGAACAGAGCTGAGCATTCAATGAAAATTATGCTCAGAAATACACATGGCTGTAACAGACTTGTGTTGGCCTTTCGCTTATGTTTATATACGTTTACATGCAATCATATATGTAATTTGATAGGATTATCATTTTGCGTATTTTTATGAATACATGAAAAACTTGTCTCATTCTGATTAAATTATGCTTTTTTCAAAACAATATTTGTAGTTAATGTGCGAATAAGAGTTATTTTACCCTGAACAGGGTATATTAAGTTTGTCACGAAGTTTGTAACACCCAGAAGGAATAGTCGGAGACCCTATAAAGTGTATATATAAATGATCAGTATGTGGAGCTGAGTCGATTTAGCCATGTCCGTCTGTCTGTATATATACGAACTCGTCCCTCAGTTTTTAAGATATCGTTTTGAAATTTTGCAAACGTAATTTTCTCTTCAAGAAGCTGCTCATTTGTCGGGACGGCCGATATCGGACCACTATAACATATAGCTGCCATACCAACTGAACTATCGGAATCAAGTTCTTGTATGGAAAACTTTCACATTTGACAAGATATATTCACGAAATTTGGTATATATTATTTTCTAAAGTAAGAATGTAATCTCCGAAGAAATTAATCGGTTAACTATAGCATATAGCTGCCATACAAACTGAACGATCGGAACCAAGTTTTTTTATGGACAACTTTCATATTTGACAAGATATATTCACGAAATTTGGTATATATTATTTTTTGAGGCAACAATGTAATCTCTAAAAAACTTGTTCAGAACGGGTTACTATAGCACATAGCTTCCATACAAACTGAACACATAGTTACTAACAGAAATGCACCTGTGAAGGTATTTAGCTTCGGTGCAACCGAAGTTAACGTTTTTACTTGTTTTTTAAATATTTCTTATGTTTGATAATATAGTATAAATTCATATGAGAATATGTTTGGATATATGCTATATATGTATAATAATATCATAAAAACTGAATATATTACAATAATATTGTATGCAAATTACATTTCATCATTTAAATTTTCATACGCATCTATCAGCACATAAGTACATATCTACACTAATATTATAAAGAGGAAAGATTTGTACCTATTTTTGTATGTTTGTATGTTTGTAATGAATAGGCTCAAAAAGTACTGGGCTGATTTAAAAAATTCTTTCACTGTTAGAATGCTACATTCTTCCAATTTGACATAGGTTACATTTCATTTTGAAAATAATTAGAGATCCTTGGTAAAATTTGAACAATGTAACCGAAGGTGTAGAAAAATGAGTCTTAAAATGTCTTTCGTCGAATGCGCTGCCGAAACTATTAGCGATAGAACAAAATAATGTACAACAATATTGAAGAACATCATAATGTCTACAAAAAACTCCGCGGTAGTATATGTCCAACTATTGTAGTTGTTTAAATGAGTTAAGCATCCTCCCCCTCTACTCGGTAAAACTGGCGCATCCTAATGTAACAGCACAACTCACCACACTTCTACATCCATCAACCTACTCAACAAAAAGGATGGGAAAAAGGATAGCGGGCTCAATTCGTCATACATAGTTCGAACAACACATTCGCTTGTGCACTGCGCCGCGTTAGCTTTCTACGCTAATTGATACCGATCGACAACAATTCGTGTACACATTTTCGCACATCACCATTCGCGCTGCAAGTTCAACAAAAAACGTCGTCTTCACACGGTTTCTGCTAGCTGCCATTGAACTTAATCAATCCTGCAATAAACTGAACCTATATTCTGCGCGGCGCACCAAATACTTTCTTCGGCGGTCCGGTTTGCGAGTTCCATCTGCCCCGTTCCGGAAATATGTGCTCGCATTTCAAATATACAATTGTAATTTTCTCGATAAATAAACGTTAACTTTGCACTCTGCACTTTACATTCTTACGTATTTTTATTTAAGAACAGTGAAAGTGGTTAGTGCTTTTATTTGCAAATTTGGCAACAAATTATTCATGGTCCTTCGAACTTGGAACGAAAAAACAAAAAAAAAAACAAAGCTGCGGTGACAAAGACAAAGACAGTAACTTACAAAACCAAAATATAAAACTTTACAAACACAAAAAACACATAAGCCAAGCGCAAGCCCCCAAATAGAAAACGATAAAAACCACACACAGAGAATCGCGCGCGAAATGTAAAAGTTCCTAGGTAATAAAAAACACACAAATCGGGGGCGAAACTCTCAAACAAAAAATACATAATTGCAATAACAATACGGGCGCGAATTTAAAAAACAAAACTACAAACAACAACACGCACGAGAAGCCAGGTAGCTGGAAGAGTACAAGAAGAGTAGAAAAAAGGAATTTACATCAAAGGCCTTAATACACGCAAACACACACGCACTTACATACATATGTATGTATATTATTCCCCCAAAAAACCATAACCATAATTAATATACCGAACTGTTTTAAGTGACGACTTTATTTTGCGAGTTTGCCAAAAATATTATTAGTAAATAAAGATTCACTGCCTTCTATACTTAGCTTTGTGTATTTAAACACATATGTACATATATTTAACAAACACAAAAATCAAAACAAATTCAATTATCAATTTATTTTCCGCCAATACCCCTTATGCTCAATAATGCAATAAGCAGGAGTAAGTCAAAACAAAAAAGCGAAAGCAAATCAAAAATATAGCAAGAAAAGAGAGCAAAATAAAGTAATCATACATAAATTTACATATGTAAATACGTACATATCTATATGCAAACATGCATAAGGTAAAGGTACATAGGTTTGTATAAGTTAGCACAGGTAACCAAACATCCGGCAGAAATATCACTTGCACCGAATTCGCTGACGGTGCGCCTGCAACTTTACAATAATACAATACCGCATTAAGTATGCATCCGGCCGTTATGCTGATCGAACATTTTTGGCCTTGCGCGTGACAACAACAGTTAAACAGTTGCTAGTGTCAGCAACTAAGAAGTCACGCGGCCAATAACGTGCAGCAGCTAAAGTTAGGGCAAAGTAGTGTAGGTATTTAGACGCTAACGTCGCTCGTATGTAATTAGTTATTTCAACTCTTCCGCTGAGACCGGCTGCCCTTGGTATTACCAAGGGAAATAAAACATTTAAAACAAATTCAAAAGAAATTGTTTACTGGCGCCCAACGTGGGGCCAAACAAAAAAATCCTTATAAAAGGACACGCGAGTTTGGCCGTGGGTTCGGACCCACCTCCTTACTAGTTTACATAAACCATCAGTGCCACCATAGAAGTGCCACCAAATATTATTTAAAAAAAACCATCAGTGCCACCATAGAAGTGCCAACAAATATTATGAACAAAAAATTTTTTTTAAAAACAAAACTATTAGTGCCACCATAGAAGTGCCACCAAATATTATAAACAAATTTTTTTTAAACTATATGTGCCACCATAGAAGTGCCACCAAATATTATTTAAAAAAAAAAACCATCAGTGCTATCATAGAAGTGCCACCAAATATTATAAACAAAAAATTTTAAATAAAACCATCAGTACCACCATAGAAGTGCCACCAAATATTATGAGCTAAAAATTTTAAGCCATCAGTGCCACCAAATATTATTTAAAAAAAAACTATCAGTGCCATCATAGAAGTGCCACCAAATATTACGAGCTAAAAATTTTAAATAAAACCATCAGTGCCACCAAAGAAGTGCCACAATAAAAAAAACTACCAAAAAATTTCGTTTGGCGAAACCTGTAGCACCACAATAAAATCATCAATAAATCATCAAGCCACGCAGAGGCGTTACTTTCGAGGGTCAATAATCAAGCATCAATCATCCACTGAAGACCGAAAGCAACTTAACATGGGAATATTTATGTAAGTAGAAAGTTCAGCAGCTACTATTCTGAAAATTCCATTTGAGAGTAATATAGTATTCGAATCAGATAATTTGATAAATTGTTAAAATAAATACAATTACAAATACAAAATCAGAGATTTTTTTTTTAAATTCTAAACGATGGACTCCCAAACCCTCCAGATCCTTCTTAATACCGCAATCCGTACGGCAACGGAACATTCAAGGCAGGAATTCCAGACTCGTATAGATGAGTTAACAAATAGGCTAGCTAGAATTGAAACTCCAACCCAGGTCGTCCAATATGAACCAGTCACAATCGAACCAAACGTAGTGTGTGACGAATCTTTGGATCTGGTAAAAACCATGCCAGAATTCAAGGGCGACCCTACCCGCTATGTATCTTGGAGGCAAGCCGCGCACACTGCCTATAAGGTTTTTGAAAATTTCCAGGGTAGCTCTAGGCACTACCAAGCCGTGGGCATCATCAGGAATAAGGTGGTAGGCGCAGCAGATGCTGTTCTGTCGTCCTTCAACACCATTTTAAATTTTCATGCAATTATTTCACGGCTAGACTTCGCCTACGCCGATAAGAGGCCTATCCATTTGATAGAGCAGGAACTCTCCACTTTGAGGCAGGGTAAACTTTCAGTGATAGGATTCTACGATGAGGTTGAAAGGAAACTGACCCTAATAATTAACAAAACCATTATGACCCATGGTGGAAATGCCACCCTAATAGAATCACTCAATAATAAGTATCGCGAAGACGCTCTTCGTGTTTTTATCTCAGGACTCAATCGTCCTTTGTGCGACATATTGTTTTCCTCCAGGCCTAGCGATCTCCCCTCTGCATTAGCTTTAGCACAGGAGCTTGAATCAAATCAAGCTAGGTCAATGTTTGCCCAGTCCTTTAACAGGCAAACAATTCAGGCTCCCAACCAATTTTCATATTTACCACAATACCGAACGATTCGGCCTGACCAACAGCGACAAACGCAGGCACAAAGGATCGTACCAATGGATGTAGATCCAACGCTCTCAAGGTTCAGACAAAATGGACCCCCACCAATAAACAGGAATGACGAGAGGGTCCATCCAGGAGCCTATCCAAAGGCTCCTCGTCCGGGTATTGGCAACCCCAGTGGCTTGTCCAACCGAAACACCACTCAAACCTTCGGAAAACAAGTACCAGATTTTTTGAATAGGGAAAGGCCAGAGAAAAGACCACACGGGAGTGACCAGCAGGTACTACCAAAGGTACAAAGGATAAACAACCTTATCCACGAACAGGATGAGTCTGAAGGAGAATGTTGGAATTATGACAACAATGATTATTACCACCAGAGCGATGTTTATGAAGAGTTTAAACCAGTCGAATACCAAAACGAAGCAAATGACGAGGTGAATTTTTTAGGGCAAAATCCCTCTTACCCTACATCGAGCGGACAATCGGGGGAAGAGGTATAAAATTCCTTATCGACACTGGTGCCGCGAAGAGTTACATAAGATATCTCAACGATCTAAAGGGAATCAAACCCGCAAACCGCACCTTTACAGCCAAATCCATCCACGGCACCACTGAAATTGACAAATATTGTACCATCAATATTTTTAATAAAAATACTAGATTTTTTATCCTACCCAACCTGGACACTTTCGACGGTATCATAGGTTTTGACCTATTAACTGAAGTAAACGGTAAAATAGATTGTAAAAATGGTCTTCTTAGTTATAATGGTGGGCAGGAAAGGCTCTTTTATCACTATTGCCCGGACGTGAATAAATTAATAGAAACAAACGTGAGCGAGTTGGAAATTCCTAAGTTACTGCAACAACATGCTAAAGTTTTCGCGGACCCCAATGAAGCTCTACCCTATAACACCAATATCATAGGAACAATAAGGACCACCGATGACCTTCCGGTTTACTCAAGAAGCTACCCATACCCCATAGCTTCAGCCGAGTTTGTCAATAAGGAGATTTCGAACCTCTTGCGTGATGGTATAATAAGACCATCCCGCTCTCCTTATAATAATCCGATTTGGGTTGTAAGTAAAAAGGGCGTCGATGAAGATGGCAATAGGAGGTCCAGACTCGTGATAGATTTTAGAAAGCTGAACAACAAAACGGTTAGTGACAAGTATCCAATCCCGGATACTTCTGTAATTCTGGCTAACATGGGAAATGCCAGGTTTTTTTCAACAATAGACCTCAAGTCCGGCTTCCACCAAATTAAGTTAGCTGAAAAGGATCGGGAAAAAACAGCATTCTCAGTCAATAACGGCAAGTACGAGTTCTGTAGGCTCCCTTTTGGCTTAAAAAATGCGCCCAGCATCTTCCAGAGAGCTATCGATGACGTATTGAGAGAAGAAATCGGTAAAATATGCCATGTCTACGTGGACGATGTGATAATTTTTTCAGAAAGTGCTGAGCAACATTCAAAGGACATAGACCAGGTACTACACAAACTTCATGCCGCTAACATGCGGGTGTCCGCTGAAAAATCCAAATTTTTTCAAGAAAGCGTCGAATTTCTGGGCTTTACAGTGTCCAAAGAAGGTATAAAGACATGCCCCGATAAAGTCAGGGACATTTTGGACTTCGCTGTTCCTAAATCCTTGAGAGCCTTACGTTCATTCTTGGGATTGGCCGGCTATTACAGACGATTCGTAAAGGACTACGCTGCGATTACAAAGCCTCTAACAAAATACTTGCGAGGGGAAAATGGAAATATCGGTGCTAACCAATCCCGGAAAATCGAGATAACATTAGATGAAGAAGCACTTAACGCCTTTGGTAGAATTAAAAAGATCCTTGCATCAGAGGATGTACTGCTCCTTTACCCAGACTACAAACAGCCCTTTGATCTGACAACGGACGCCTCTTCACATGCCATAGGCGCTGTTCTGTCGCAAAACGGCAGACCCATCACCATGATCTCAAGAACTCTGTCTCAGACAGAGGAAATCTATGCGACCAATGAGCGAGAGCTCTTGGCGATCGTATGGGCCCTGCAAAAATTGCGCAACTATTTGTACGGCTTAAAACACCTAAACATCTATACAGATCATCAACCACTCACCTTTGCTCTGTCCGATAAAAACCCAAATGCAAAGATGAAAAGGTGGCGCGCTTTTGTTGAGGAGTTTTCACCCAAGTTTCACTACAAACCCGGCAAAGAAAACTTCATCGCCGATGCACTTTCCCGGCAATACATAAATGCCTTGGATCATGAGGTAGACACAGAAAGTATGGCCACCAACAGCGAGTTATCACTCACTCAAGCAATACCTACAGTAAAGAACCCCATTAATTGTTTCCAAACTCAGATTATTCTGGAAGAGGGAGCCAAATTACCGGTTAGCACGTCAATCCTCTTTAGGACACGAGTGAGGCATCGAATATCGTTCAGTGACCCACAGGATTTACTGAAATCCATTAAACAATGTGTTAACCCGAACGTCGTTAACGGGTTGCTATGCGAACTCCCCACTCTGGCACTGATCCAAAGCGAACTTACCACATCTTTCCCGGGAATAAAGTTCCGTCACACTACAAAACAGGTTATCGACGTTTTCAATAAGGAAGATCAAAGAGAAATCCTCCAAACCGAACACAGTCGCGCACATAGATCCTGTCGCGAAAATGAGCAACAAGTCCTAGAGAATTACTACTTTCCTGACTTACGGAAAATGTTAAAAGAAATAGTTTCAAATTGCAAAATTTGTCACGAAGCCAAATACCGACGACATCCCCCAAACCCTGAAATAGGGTCAACCCCCATACCTTCCTACCCAGGAGAAATCCTTCACGTTGACATTTATTCAACAGACAAAACGCATTTTCTCACAACAATAGATAAATTCTCTAAATTTGCAATAGTTTTTCCAATAAAATCTAGAGCCATAGTAGATATTAAGGAACCAATCTATGAACTCCTCAACCTTTACAAAAACACTAAAGTTCTGGTTTGCGATAACGAGAGGTCATTGAATTCTGAGACTATTAGAGCAATCCTAAAAAACCACTTCGGAGTCACGATCTACACCACACCACCGGCTCATAGTGCGACTAACGGCCAAGTGGAAAGGTTCCACAGTACATTAACGGAAATCGCACGCTGCCAAAAGCTCGAGACCTGCATTTCCGACACTGCCGAATTAATCCTGCTAGCCACGGTTAAATACAACCGCACCATACACTCCGTAACAGGCAAGAAACCCATAGATGTCATACATGCAACGCCTGACGAACTTCTTAACGAAATAAAAAACAAACTTATATGCACCCAACAAAAGGACTTAAGAACACACAATATGAAAAAGCAAACAAGACAATATAAGTCAGGAGAAAAAGTTTTTGTAAAGACCAACAGGAGAATAGGAAACAAATTTACTAGACTTTACACCGAAAAAACAGTCCAAAACGATTTAGGTACCTATGTTTTGATAGACGGACGCAAAGTTCACAAATCCAACTTAAAAAACTAAAACTTCTCCCTCCTCCTTAGGATAACCCTACTCTTGACAATGAACCATTGGACTACCGCGAGGATATTCAACTATACCACCTCTCACTACATTCCATTAACAACAGGGAAAGTAATCCTCCATGAAAAATACGAGTTTTTACTACACAAGACAAACTTATCAGAATTCGAGACGATAGCCGAAGAGACGGACACAATATTAAAGCAATTTCCGCATTCCCACGCCAGGCAACTACTTCGAAATGACGCTAACGAAATACTAAAACTACTAGACGCGGTCAGAGTACATCACCGACATGCGCGAAGCATCAATATCCTAGGGACTGCATTAAAATACATAACCGGCACCCCGGACTTTGATGACTTTCAAACAATTGAGACCAGAGCCGAAGCCCTAATAGAAGCAAACGAACAGCAGGCAACAATTAATCTAGTTACACAGAAACAAATAAACGAATTGACGGTGACAGTTAATAAACTTTTAGCACAGGCAAAACAGACACAGATCGACACTGGAAATCTATTTTCTTTAGTCAGTGCTAGAAATAGAGCGGTGATAATGGAATTAGAAACCATTATAACGTCGGTAGCTCTAGGAAAAGTAAATGTTATTAACCCCATTCTACTTAATGGCATGGAAATAAATAATATATTAGCTGCTGAGCTCTCTACAAATACCAGTATAACTGACATACTTTCTGTTTCTAAATTTAAGATATTTCAAAATACACAATTTATTTATTTCATTATTAAATACCCAAAAATAGCTAGAGTTTGTAATAAAGTAAAGTTGCTGCCCGTAATCCAGGAAGGAAAGATTATTTCCTTAGAAACAAATCTTATTGCCGAATGCAACAGAGAATACATCCCACTTTATAATTGCAAGGAAGCCATAATAGCGAACTTCTGCCAACCCTTAAAAGAAAGTTCCTGTGTACGACAACTATTGAACCAGCACTTCGCAGAATGCAAATCCAAATCCGCCGATCACGTTCCCGCTCTTGAGGAGATCGATAACGGCGTAATTCTAATTAATGATCAACCCGCTGTAATAAAAAATGAAAATTTGACAAGATTAGCTAGAGGAACCTTTTTGATAACATTCAAAGGCGAAATTACGATAAACTCCACCGTTTATAGCAACTGGAATGAAGTAATACTTTCACATCCTGAAGCAGTACCCGCGCAGCACGTTAACTTTACAGAACATATCGAGTTGTTATCACTCCCACACCTACAAAGAATTAATATAAAAAACCTCAGGCACATAGCGCACCTACAGAATCTCATTGAAACCCGCTCCATACAATCGGGAACCGCCTTGCTCCTAATCCTAATTGCCACAGCTATGAGCATAACAATATTTCTGCGAAAACGACAAAAAAATAAGTTAGTACTGAAGAACATCATAAAGGAAACCGGGGACGCTTTCACTTCAAGAGGGGGAGTAGTTAGCACAGGTAACCAAACATCCGGCAGAAATATCACTTGCACCGAATTCGCTGACGGTGCGCCTGCAACTTTACAATAATACAATACCGCATTAAGTATGCATCCGGCCGTTATGCTGATCGAACATTTTTGGCCTTGCGCGTGACAACAACAGTTAAACAGTTGCTAGTGTCAGCAACTAAGAAGTCACGCGGCCAATAACGTGCAGCAGCTAAAGTTAGGGCAAAGTAGTGTAGGTATTTAGACGCTAACGTCGCTCGTATGTAATTAGTTATTTCAACTCTTCCGCTGAGACCGGCTGCCCTTGGTATTACCAAGGGAAATAAAACATTTAAAACAAATCCAAAAGAAATTGTTTACCTTTATACCTACATAAGTGCATAAGCATAGCTGCATAAAATAATTAAGCAAAGAAACAAAATATAAAAACAGATACAAAATAAATATAACACACAAAGCTATATACATATCAGAGACCTGCATTGGGTATGATCGATCCGGTTTGATCAGCCACGCTCAAAACGGTCACAACTCAGCACATCGGTTTCGCAACAAAATTGTTCGATCGAGTTTCGTGCTCAAAACGAAGGAGTTCGATCAGTTGATTGGATTGCTCTGCTTACTGATTGAAACTGATTGGTTGGTTCCGGTATGATGATTGGAAATGATTGTACAGAAAAAGACGATAAAGTCCAACGATGCACGAAAACTCAGACATCGATCAAGTTGCGTTTGAATTGATTGTGATTAGACCAATCAGATCGAGAATTGCCCTGCGAATATGTATATACATACATAGTTTGTATGTACATATTTGTGTGTTTTAACGGAAACAAGTTGCGATGCATAAAATTAACCAAAACATTACTGCATATATTTCTTCATTTTTAACGCTTAAAACTAAAATTCAATTAATGCTTAAAATTAATAAACAAAGGTAATGCTTAAAATATTAGGGAACACAAATTTCAAATTTTTATCACTTCTTCATTGAGATCAACAAAAACTTAAAATTAAAAGAAGGTAATAAACTTGGTTTCTTAATCGCTAAAGCTTTAAAAAAGCTGAACATGGTCCGAGCCTATTTCTTTTTTAAGTTATAATATTTCCAGCTAAAGAAAAAGAACGCCCAGCGACTGCGCTGCCGGCAGGAACCAACCGGTATGACCAAACGGTATGATTGTGATCGATCGGAATGCAAGCAGCATTCTCGAACATTCTTTGCTGCTCACACAAGGCTTTCGATCGAGAAAAATCATGACGAAACAAGCAATAGTGATTGAAACTGATTGTTCGCTTCGAGCACGCTCGCTTACGATCATTCATTTTTGTTGAAGCAAAGTTTTCCGTCACAAAAAATCTGAGTCAATGATCGGGTATGATTGAAAAAATTGTGATCGTTGCAGCTCTCTGATACATATGTATGTACATATATGTATATCTATAATGTATATTAGACGGCGGGTATAATAGAAGCTACTCAAAAATGCATTTTAAAAGCACAAAGAAAATTACCTTTTTCAACTCCTGTTTCAATCTATCATTACATACAAACATACGGCAAAATCTGCCTGTGACGCAAAACAAAAAATCTCAAAAAAAAAACCTAAAGTTCAAAGTCCACATTTGCAATTATCCAGCATACCTCTTGTACTTTGGCAAACAAAAACAAGCAGGATTGTGGACAAAAAGCGAATTGATCTCTCTAACGAGCTCTCAATTGCTTACGAACAAGGCGTAACAAATAATTCGTGTATACTTATGTACAAAGCATATTGATCTCTTCGATGAGCTCTCAATTGCACAAAACATAAGCAACTTCATACGCACATACAAACATACATACAAGTCCAAGTATTAGGGCGCACCTAAATAAAAAATCATTCGGACATCAAATATTTTAATAAATAAAAAACGCGGTTTTTAATAGTAATTAATTCAAATATATTTTCAAACTAAAATATAAATAAATAATAGGGGTATTCTCTTGCTCTTGCAAGATTGCAGATTGCAAAAATACTACACCGAAATATACAAGGGCACGAGAGCACCCATTGCAGAATCTAGTGATATATGAGCGACTGATTCAGTCAATTTATTGTAAATGACTATTGTGCATGGCTATTGTGAATTGGCGCACCTTCTGCATACATTTTAAAAAAAAAAACTGTAACAAAACTTTATAATTTAAATAGAAATTTTGAAATCTATTTAAAACTTACCTTTCTCAACAATTTAACGACGTAATATGTCTTTATGTAAAATGGCAACTACAACAGGGTTGCAATTTTATTTTTGCGTGACATTGCACGCTAATATACACGGGTTTTGGTCTGACATATTTCACAGCCCTTGCAAATATTTTTCTGCGTGTGTTTGTTGTTGTGCCGTTGTAAATTTGTAATGCTTGCACCGTGCACCGGGTTTTGCAAGAGCAAGAGAATACCCCTAATATTATTTTGCAAAAATGGTTCATAATGGCACAAATCAAAATACACCTGCAGGAGCTACACGCTGAAAACAGGTTGTTAAATTTATTTCTGAAAGTGACAGTTTAACAAAATACTGCACTAGATTTGCCGCTTCACCGATTCACGAAATCTCGGAATCGTTATTAGAAATAAAATGTCAAACTCGCCTCCAAACGGCTCATGACGCCATAGTAGATTCTGACAATTTTAAATCGTCGATTTACGATATTTACGAAAACTGCTTAGACCAGTACGAGGAAACGAGAGCTATGATCTCCGATCAATTAAAGCTCATTAAAGCAATTGCACCTACTCCCCACAGTAGAGTAGAGCTGCCACAAGTGGACAGTCAAGAGGCAAGTTCAGGCATCCACCTCGAGTTGCCTGCATGTGATACAGAAACCTTTTACGGAGGTTATGGAGAATGGCCGTCCTTCCGGGACATGTTCACAGCCGTTTACAACAACCATCCAAAATTATCACAAGCGCAAAAATTGTATCACCTCCGATACAAAACAAAAGGTCAAGCAGGCGAAATAGTTAAACAGTTTGCATTAAATTTGGCTTGGGAAGCTCTAAAAGCTAGATTTGAAAACGAAAGAACACTGGTCGATAAACAAGTAACGACACTATTAAACTTGCCTAAAATTAAGAAAGAAACAAGTGTAGAATTCTTTAAACTAGAATCCACTGTTTCTAATTGTTTGTCGGTTCTATCGACACTTAATATCCCCACAGACAGCTGGGATCCAATTCTGGTAAACATTTGCACCGCCGCATTACCAGAAAAGTCGTTACTTCTATGGGAGCAATCGCTCTCATCACGAAAAAAGTGCCCAACGTGGCAACAAATGAAAGATTTTCTCGCCACCCAATATGAAATTGCGGAAAGGTTAGAAGAAAAAATAATCAGAAATAAGAAAATTAAACACGACCAAAATAAAAGCTTAAATAGACCCCAAGCTAGAAGCAAAAACAAATCAAATAGAATTTTTAACAAAATACAAGCGTTCACATCCGAACAGAGAAAACATACGTCATGCGAACTATGCACAAGAGGGCATAAACTTAAAACTTGCGAGAAGTTTAAAAAATTAAACATTAACGAAAGGAACAACTTTGTCTCTGTACAAACTGCTTGTCCCATACACATAATTTTAAAAATTGCAAAAGCAAATTTAACTGCTTATATTGTCAGAAAAGACATCATACAATGCTTCATTACAGCAGATATCCGATCTCTCTCCAAAGAAGCACATTTACAAAATTAACCACGGGTTCAATTGCAAAAGTAAATCACGAAAGCCAAAATACTAAAAATTGCCAAGATACACCATGCTGCTCAAAGGCACAAAAAGTTCAAACGCTGCACAGCGAAACACAAAGTGGACTAGTTACCGAACTAGTTACAACCCTACCAACTCAAGTTGAGTACAATACAAATAAATACCTTAATTCACAATTAAGGAAATTTCAAACTCTAGAAGATCAGTATTGTAAAGACTTCTCTAAAGCTACAACTACTCGATCAAATAATGGCCGGTACGTCGTACGACTAAGTACCACAAGAGCCACAATTGTCCAATACCTCACATATTGGTAGAAAAAACATTGTAAGACTTCGGTCTAATAATTTTAAAAACTCAAATATATGTTACTTTTCGGCCCCGCTGGATGGCTTTCGCCAGTAATGAGAAAAAAAAATCTGCACAAATCCTAGAGCGGTGGCGGGCTACTACTTGGCAAATTAATGCATACGCACTTAAACACAATATGCAAAAAAAAAACAAAAATTGTCCCAAAGGAATAGAAAATCGACATTCTCATAAAATATTGTTTAAAATATAATTTCCTAAATTCTAAAAATAGAATAAATAAAAAAAAAACTAAAAGAAGCAGATATCTCTCTTATCGTCCCTACATAAGCGCTCCTCATAAGGGTAATTGGTGATAATCTATTGTAAAGCATGAACATCCCACTTAAAAAATTATAATTCTAATGAAGCCGTTCGCAATTCACGGCCACTCCCTCGCAAGATCCCTCTAATACCAAAGTCCTAACTCAGGGGCTAAAGAGTACCCATTCTGGCCATATCTGAGCCAGGCGTGGAGTTACTATCCATCATAAGCCAAGAATAAATTAAATGCAAACAATTGCCGATCATTCAGAAAATGCAAAAACCGGTATACCACACCGATGAAATAAGAAATTTTAAATAACCGCCAATGAATTGAATAAAAGCAAATAACGCATACACTTGTTTGCCATAATAATGAGTTGTCAAAAAAGCAAAATCAAAGAAACCCTCAAAATAAAGTTGCTTCTTTTAAATAGCTGTACGCAAATTAAAATGCATACAAAATACATGTGCTATATTTTAAATCAAAATCCGTTCTCTGCACACCAGGATAAATGTTAGTACATTACTGACTTCTGTCGTCAGAATGTTTTCTGCGCCTCGGCCACTCCACCAGCAGTACGCCAAAATACAGACAATAAACTATTCGCGGAATACTAGGCAAAATATTCGCCTAGGGGGCCCAGGATGTTTAAATGAGTTAAGCATCCTCCCCCTCTACTCGGTAAAACTGGCGCATCCTAATGTAACAGCACAACTCACCACACTTCTACATCCATCAACCTACTCAACAAAAAGGATGGGAAAAAGGATAGCGGGCCCAATTCGTCATACATAGTTCGAACAACACATTCGCTTGTGCACTGATCCGCGTTAGCTTTCTACGCTAATTGATACCGATCGACAACAATTCGTGTACACATTTTCGCACATCACCATTCGCGCTGCAAGTTCAACAAAAAACGTCGTCTTCACACGGTTTCTGCTAGCTGCCATTGGACTTAATCAATCCTGCAATAAACTGAACCTTATGTTCTGCGCGGCGCCCCAAATACTTTCTTCGGCGGTCCGGTTTGCGAGTTCCATCTGCCCCGTTCCGGACATATGTGCTCGCATTTCAAATATACAATTGTAATTTTCTCGATAAATAAACGTTAACTTTGCACTCTGCACTTTACATTCTTACGCATTTTTATTTAGGAACAGTGAAAGTGGTTAGTGCTTTTATTTGCAAATTTGGAAACAAATTATTCAGTAGTTATGTCACTATAACAACTTTTTTCATTTTAAACATTAATGAAAATGCTATCCAATATATTTATGCTATCCATGCTATTTATGTGTTTATAAAGGGTGATTTTTTAAGAGCTTGATAACTTTTTTTAAAAAAAAAACGCATAAAATTTGCAAAATCTCATCAGTTCTTTATTTGAAACGTTAGATTGGTTCATGACATTTACTTTTTGAAGATAATTTCATTTAAATGTTGACCGCGGCTGCGTCTTAGGTGGTCCATTCGGAAAGTCCAATTTTGGGCAACTTTTTCGAGCATTTCGGCCGGAATAGCCCGAATTTCTTCGGAAATGTTGTCTTCCAAAGCTGGAATAGTTGCTGGCTTATTTCTGTAGACTTTAGACTTGACGTAGCCCCACAAAAAATAGTCTAAAGGCGCTAAATCGCATGATCTTGGTGGCCAACTTACGGGTCCATTTCTTGAGATGAATTGTTGTCCGAAGTTTTCCCTCAAAATGGCCATAGAATCGCGAGCTGTGTGGCATGTAGCGCCATCTTGTTGAAACCACATGTCAACCAAGTTCAGTTCTTCCATTTTTGGCAACAAAAAGTTTGTTAGCATCGAACGATAGCGATCGCCATTCACCGTAACGTTGCGTCCAACAGCATCTTTGAAAAAATACGGTCCAATGATTCCACCAGCGTACAAACCACACCAAACAGTGCATTTTTCGGGATGCATGGGCAGTTCTTGAACGGCTTCTGGTTGCTCTTCACCCCAAATGCGGCAATTTTGCTTATTTACGGAGCCATTCAACCAGAAATGAGCCTCATCGCTGAACAAAACACGCGCGCGAAACACATTTCGAACCGAACACTGATTTTGGTAATAAAATTCAATGATTTGCAAGCGTTGCTCGTTAGTAAGTCTATTCATGATGAAATGTCAAAGCATACTGAGCATCTTTCTCTTTGACACCATGTCTGAAATCCCACGTGATCTGTCAAATACTAATGCATGAAAATCCTAACCTCAAAAAAATCACCCGTTATATATACTTAGATTACGCATAGACTACGTATAGCCCATATATTCCATAATAATAATAATATAGCGTGGTGATCGTAACCATGACCTGCATCGCCACTGCGACAATCATATCTAGATATGTATGTATGTGTATGGGTATATGCCATTAATATCGTTCCTTCAAGAAGAATTTCAGTTGGAAACAAACAACACTCCGAGAGAATATCTACAAGATATGGAACAACAATAGATGCTGTATTTATTAAATATCTTGATAATGTGATGTCTAATACTTTTGTAACATACTTCAGTTATCATCGACCAATTGTCACAGTAATACCGTCAGAGGCAACTTCGAATGTAACAATTGCGGAAGTCACTGTGGAAAATAATTGAGTTGATGTGATTTTAACAAGTATTTGGATAAAATTTTGTATATAAAGAAAATAAATGTTTGTTGAATAAACTATCTGTCATCATTTTCTGGAAAAAATTCGTAATATTGTATTCTTTCATTGTGTACCATATTTAGTTCTTGTCATAATCTGTATCTGTGTATAAAATAATTTGAAAGTTTCACATCTGCCAGTTGTCAACTGACAGCTCACTTTTTTTGCTTGCTCTACAAATTTCTCACTTGTATGAATTATGTATTTTAAGTTTTAATGCTCATACAATTTGTATGCATATCTGAAATTTAATAGTTTTCAAAATTTTGTACACGTTTTTTCTATGTAAATATAGTTCCTTATTTCATCTTACACGGTTTTCATATGACACGGAACGTATCCCTCATTTGACTGTGCGAAACACCGTCGTTTTATACACGGTTGGGTGTACATACAAGTGTGTGATATTGTATACGAGTATAATGTATATGTCTTAATTTTGTCATAATTAGAGCTGACACTTCGCTGACAGCTTTCCATTTACCAGAGAATTGACACATGAGTGCTCTCAAATTTTCTACCGAAAAACTACCGCAAAGTGAAATTTTCAACTTTTCTGTTTGAAAAAGTACGTGCTCAGAGTCTTCTATACACTCTGTATACGTCGGACAGTACGGACTAAGGTCGTGATTGAATCGGAACAGATAACTTCTAAAGTATCCATATCCACTCAGTATTCTCCCTATGTTGGCTATCTATCCACGAATGGATGCCCGTCATTAGTTTGCGGGGCCACCGTCCATTGGTAGAGTTTTTTCAGCAGCGTCACTTGATATCGTACGGAAATCACTTGTTACTGGTATAGCAGTGAGCCAGAGAATGTAAAGCATAAAGAAAGTGCAGGTTTGATATCGAACATTTGTTAGATTTATGGTAAGAAATTCACCTCACAACCACAGGGTGCCTATTCTGTAACTCGATTCGAAGAAAATTTACTCGAATTCGGATTTTGTATATTCTGTAACTCGATTTTCGGATTTTCAAGCCAATTTTCGGATTAAATATTCGAAAGCTTTTGAGTTGTAGAAAGCAAGAACGAAAATTGTACGTATTTATTCTGGCACAGGGTGGTACAACTTTCGCATAATTATAAATTAGATCCGAATTTCGAATAGAATAAATTTTCGAATAGAGTTACAGAATAGGGCTCTAGAAGTCACGCTGTGAAATGTTAACATTTTTAACAGTTCTCCACATACTCAAACAGAGTATATAAAGAGAAATAAATATATGTATTTACGGCGTATGATGACATGGTATGTAAGTTAGCACATATACAAAATATACAGACAATTTTGTAAGTAAAATCTAATTCAGCAATATTTTGCATTGCTCAAGTAAAATTAAATCAAATAAAATTAATTTCCAAAAATTGCAATAACAAAAACACATTTCGTCGGCACTATAACAAGCGGAAACCGTGCCGCCGCAATGTGAGCCGCTTCACAACCAAACTGAGGTTCGCACTGGTTTTAGCTTACGTTATGATTATTTGATGTATAGAAATAAGTTCTAGCTAGTAAGAACTCGTACATATGTAAGTTTTTAGTAAGTAAGCAAAATTTGATTATAAAAACTAAGTAAATTTGTTGAATAAAGAGAGTTCAATTTTTGCCAGCAGCAAAGGTGCGTGTTGATATTATTGGTGGGCAGCATTAACTGGCGCCCGAGACTTCAAATTTAAATTGTCTATATCGGTTGAAAAAAGCAGCGTTAGAAAACTCTAAATCGCGCATTGATAAAATTGTTGTTGCCCGCGAGCAGAAAAAAAAACAGCGTTAGGAAACTGCTGTTATCTAAACATTAAACACTTTGTTTAGTAGCTCTAATCGCACATTAATAAAACTTCTGTTATCCGCGTGTAAGTAACTAAGCAGCTTAACAAAACTACTGTTATCTAAAAACGTGCTCAAAGAGACTCAAAACTGTGCATTAATAAAAACTATTGTTGCTCCTAAACAAGAAGGAATCAACGTAGAAAAGCTGCCATAACACCAAGTGCTCAAAGTGACTCTAATACGACAATAATAACTGTGCAACTGAGAAAATTATTCTCGCAGCATATTCAACTGTGTAGACAAAAGTGCAAAACCACCAAGACAACAATCAAAGCCTGAACTGTGACGTCGTCCACTCCCAAGTAGCGGAGTAAAACACCTCAAAAAGGAACAAGTGGACCGCCCGAAATCAGGATGCAGAAGCTGATACTCCCGATACTGTTGTAAGAATTAAAATTAAGTTATTCAACTTTTTGTAATCAAATTTATGTATTAAGCAATTTAAAATAAATTGTAATAAGAGCAAGATTATAACAATTAGCAATAGAAAAAATTTTAAAAACTGGTGAGCCTCAGTATGGAGCAAGTACAAGAAGCCATCACACACTTGACAGGCGCTATAAACGCTTAAATCGAGCAAGCTAAGATATTAAGCAATAGAATAAATCAACACACAGCGAAAGCGCTAACCCAAATAACCTTATTCACTTAACAGAGGCAGACCTAGCCGAAATTAGCAGATTGCCTGATAGTGTAAAGAACCTACCGACATTCGAAGGAGACCCGATCCAATTTATCTCCTGGATCCACAATGTAGAACCTATTTTACAGGACTATGAGGTGGTAAGGACGAAGCCACTCTATAGAGCCGTCTTACGGCACATTAGGCAAAAAGTGAAAGGTCCTGCGGATACGGCCTTAATATCATATAATATATTTGATGACGACTGGGGGACAATGAAGAGTTGTTTGTCACTGCACTACGCAGACAAACGCGACCTAAGAACCCTAGAACACGAACTAGGATCCTTATCTCAAAAGCACTTTAGAGCAGTTCTATGCTCGAATTAATCACCAATTATCTTTGATAATCAATAAAATAAAGGGACAGGACTATTCCAGAGAAACAAGTAGCGTGCTACTAGAAACTTATAGGAACCGAGCCCTTGACGTATTCATCAGAGGCCTAAACGGTGAACTATCCAGGATGCTAGTCATCCAACGACCCAAGAACTTACCCGAAGCATACGCTTCCTGTCTTGAAATACAAAACATTAACTTAAGAAACTATTCAATCTACCCAAGGAATATAGGTAGCTTAAGCCAAACGCAAAGAAACCAAATGAACCAAAAACAGGTATTTGTACCAAGGGAATTAAACTCGTTCGAAAAAAATCAAATCTATAATAAAAATATTCAAACTCAAGCGCTACCTCCACTTAGGCCAACCCAACCCAAGCCTGCGATCCCGATGGAGGTAGATCCTTCAATACATTCACAAAAAATAAATTATATGAACCGACCGGTAAATATACCTTTAGTAAGGCCATCCAACAGTTCTTCAAATATTCCTAGGAAACACCCAAATTTATTTAATATTCAAACAGAGGACCAAGAATTTACTGAAGGTGGAGAGTGCGAAGAAATAAATTTTATGACAGACAGTTTACCCCATCTAGAACTCACCTTAAAAAATGGGGGTACCTTAAAGTTCCTTATAGATACAGGAGCTAATAAAAATTTTGTGTGTGAAAAACTTTCAAGGAATTCCAGTTAATTAGATGTCCTTTTGAAGTCCAATCAGCCGCGGGTCCAGTAAAAATAACCCATAAACTCTGTGGAACATTTTTTAAAAGTATAGGTTTAACAAATAAGGTTGATTTCTTTATATTACCTAATTTAAAGTCCTTTGATGGCATCATAGGTGATGATACCCTCAAAGAATTGGGAGCGATTATAAACAGAAAAAATTACACGCTAACCCTCGGGGATGTGGTACTGCCACTAAAACAAAAAGTATCAAAACAAATAAATAATATTCAAGAAACGACCCATGAACAGGAGGTTAGGGAAATAATAAATAAGTACTCGGAACTTTTCGGACCAGTGTCTGACAGTGGGACAATCAATACAACCGTGTTAGCAGAAATAAGAACAACAAGTGAAGAGCCGATCTATAAAAAATCATACCCTTACCCAACCAACCTCCGGAGTGAGGTAGAAAGACAGATAGCAGAACTTCTGGACAATGGTGTAATAAGGCCTTCAAAGAGCCCATATAACTCACCATTGTGGATTGTACCAAAAAAATCAGGACCGACAGGGGAAAAGAAGTGCAGAGTTGTCGTCGATTTTAAACGACTAAATGCAGTAACGATACCTGACTCCTACCCAATACCTGATATAAACAAAGCAAAGCTTAGGCGAGTGCAGTTATTTTACCACACTCGACCTTACATCCGGATTCCACCAAATCAGGATGAAGGAAAAGGACATAGAAAAGACAGCCTTTTCAACAGCCAATGGTAAATACGAATTTACTAGGTTGCCGTTCGGCTTAAAAATTGCCCCTTCCATTTTTCAGAGAATGATCAATGACGTTCTCAAACCTCTTATAGGGAAGTCCTGCTACGTCTATATTGATGATATTATAATAACAGGGAAAACTAAAGAAGAACATCTAAACAATATTAAAGATGTATTCGCGCTCTTGTGTAAAGCAAATCTAAAGGTCAATCTAGAAAAATCCAAATTTTTCAAGACGAAAGTGGAATTTTTAGGGCATATCGTTACAGGAGAAGGTATTTTGGCAGATCCTGAAAAGATATCCGCTATTAAAAAGATTCCTGCACCTGCTAACCTTAAGGAATTAAAAGGTTTCCTAGGTTTAGCGTCATATTACAGGAGATTTATAAAAGACTTTGCGAAAATTGTCAAGCCACTTTAAATTTAACTAGAGGCGAAAATGCGCAAGTGAAAGCAAGTCAATCTAAAAGAATACAAATTTCGCTATCAGAGGAATGCTTAAAATCATTTCATGATATAAAATATCTGCTTATGTATTCCGAAATCCTGGTATTCCCAGACTTCAATAAACCATTTATTTTGACGACAGATGCTTCCAATACAGCAATTGGGGCAGTCCTTTCACAAGGGGAAATCGGTAAAGATAGACCCATAACGTACATATCTAGATCACTCAATAAAACCGAAGAGAATTACTCCACAATTGAAGAAGAAATGCTCGCCATAGTATGGTCCCTCGACAAGTTAAGGACCTACTTATATGGAGCTAAGGAAATAAAAATCCTTACCGACCACCAGCCGCTGACGTTTGCACTAAGTAACAGTAACAACAACGCCAAGCTCAAAAGGTGGAAAGCAAGGATAGAAGAGTATAATTATAAACTCATTTATAAACCGGGAAAAACTAACGTAGTCGCTGATGCGTTATCACGGTTACCAATAGAAATAAATACGCTCACATCCACAGATGAAAATTCACAACATAGCGCAGAAGAGGATAGCTCAAAACTCATTCCTCACTGTGAAGCGCCATTAAATGTTTTCAAAAATCAAATTGTATTCTTAGAAGGAAAGGAGGAGATAATTCACGAAGAACCTCATCCAAGGTACCACAGACACCGCATTACATGTGAAGCTTACAATAAGGAAAAACTAATTGAAATCTTAAAAAGCGTTCTCAACCCAAATATAATCAATGGTATTAAAATCCACGAAAAATATATTTCATTATTACAGCAGGTATATCAAGAATATTTCTCACAATTTCGTATCAGGATAACACAGAAAGTGGTTACTGATATCCCTGATGAGGAAGTTAAATTTAAAATAATAGAACAGGAACACAAAAGAGCTCATCAAAACGGTAAGGAAAATAAAGACCAGATATTGGAAAGATATTACTTCCCGCAGATGACTAAACTTATTAAAAAATATACTAAGTCATGTGAAGTTTGTGGATGTAATAAATACGACCGACATCCACAAAAACCCAAGTTACAAGCAACTCGTATACCTTCATACCCAACAGAAATACTGCATATAGACATTATAGAAATATCCGGTGAAAAGTTTATAACGTGCGTTGACAAATTCTCTAAATTTGCGAAATTTTTTAGAATCAAGAATAAATCAGTATTGCATATCAGGGATAAGCTGATAAAGCTTCTTCACTATTTTACTGTACCAAAGACATTAGTCATGGATAACGAGGGCAGCTTTATAAGCCCAATAACATTGAATTATTTAGAAGGATTAGGAATAGAGATCTATTTAGCACCACCCCAAAAGAGTGAGGTTAATGGTGCAATAGAACGTGTGCATTCCACTATTGTTGAAATAACCAGATGCCTCCAAGTGGAATACTCTGAATGCTCTATTAAAGTTGCAGTTGACAGATACAATAACACTATACACTCAGTTATGAAGAAAAAGCCAGCCGACATTTTCTTTGGAAGAACGCAGAGAATTAATTTCCAAGATCTAACAAACTTTAAAGAAATAGTTAATTCTGACCTCCGAAATGAAATAGCCAGAAACCAAAAAAATATGCTAAGTTATCATAACAAAAAGAGATCAAAAATAAAGAATTACGAACCAGGTGATACTGTATTTAAAAATAACAAACAGATTAAGGGTAAAACTAAACCTATTTTTATAAAAGAAACTGTCGCTAAAGACAATACCGTAACAATAACTACTAAAAATAATAGAAAGATTCATAAATCGCATTTAAGAAACTAACAGGCATTTATCTTTTAGACTCTTACCGTACTGGACGACTGCGACGGTAGACACTTACGAATATAACAGCCCGCTCGTAACGATCAAACAAGGACAAGGAAAAGTCAGTAAAGGAACATATAAAATTATTCATACTATCGACTTGAACGAATACGAAAAAATTGCCCATGAGATCAGACTTACTATAAACCACGAAATTAGTAAAACAAGTATTTTACTTCCACAACTAAAACATCAACTTTCCGAAATAGATAACCTTCTAAGCCAACTACGAACAAAAAACATAACCATACAGAAGAGATCAATCAATTGGATTGGATCCGCCTGGAAATGGTTAGCAGGAAACCCCGATGCTACGGACTGGGACCGAATTCTTTCTACAACACATGAACTGACTGAAAACAGTAACATACAATATACCACAAACGAATACCTTATCAAGGCAAATAATAAAATACTAGATAGTTATAACACAATAATGGACGAAATAAGTAAGGATAACAGGGAATTGTTCGAACAGACATTATATAATAGGTTAGGTATAGTAAAAGATGAAATTGCGAAAATTATAATGGCAACCCAGCTAGCAAAACAAGGAATTGTCCATTCCCAAATTTTAAATAAGGAAGATATCGCTAATGTTCTTTCTCAAACCGAGACACTACCATTCAGAAATGAACTACAAGCACTCAAATACGCAGAACCCTCTATGATTGTCAAAGATTCACTTCTTTTATATGTAATTTCACTACCACAAACCGAAGATATCATATTCAATAATATTATTATACGTTCAACTGTAAAACACCTTAAGCGAGTTTATTTAGAATTCACTAACCTTTTCATATCCCAAAATGACAAATACGGCATACTTGGGAAATGCATTGAAATAGATGACACTAAAATATGCAAGAGAAACCAACTTCAAAAACTGGACAAAACCCACTGCATCGCACAAATTCATAGCGGAGAGAAAGCGCTATGCGATTACCAATACGAAAATAAAGCTATAATTGAGTTAATCGAAGAAGGAACATTATTTCTTTCAAATTTCATTGGAAATATTACTTATAATAATACATCTCTTAAACTAAATGGTACATTTCTTATAAACTTCATTAATGAAACTAACGGGTGATTTTTTTGAGGTTAGGATTTTCATGCATTAGTATTTGACAGATCACGTGGGATTTCAGACATGGTGTCAAAGAGAAAGATGCTCAGTATGCTTTGACATTTCATCATGAATAGACTTACTAACGAGCAACGCTTGCAAATCATTGAATTTTATTACCAAAATCAGTGTTCGGTTCGAAATGTGTTTCGCGCGCGTGTTTTGTTCAGCGATGAGGCTCATTTCTGGTTGAATGGCTACGTAAATAAGCAAAATTGCCGCATTTGGGGTGAAGAGCAACCAGAAGCCGTTCAAGAACTGCCCATGCATCCCGAAAAATGCACTGTTTGGTGTGGTTTGTACGCTGGTGGAATCATTGGACCGTATTTTTTCAAAGATGCTGTTGGACGCAACGTTACGGTGAATGGCGATCGCTATCGTTCGATGCTAACAAACTTTTTGTTGCCAAAAATGGAAGAACTGAACTTGGTTGACATGTGGTTTCAACAAGATGGCGCTACATGCCACACAGCTCGCGATTCTATGGCCATTTTGAGGGAAAACTTCGGACAACAATTCATCTCAATTTTGTAAGTAAAATCTAATTCAGCAATATTTTGCATTGCTCAAGTAAAATTAAATCAAATAAAATTAATTTCCAAAAATTGCAATAACAAAAACACATTTCGTCGGCACTATAACAAGCGGAAACCGTGCCGCCGCAATGTGAGCCGTTTCACAACCAAACTGAGGTTCGCACTGGTTTTAGCTTACGTTATGATTATTTGATGTATAGAAATAAGTTCTAGCTAGTAAGAACTCGTACATATGTAAGTTTTTAGTAAGTAAGCAAAATTTGATTATAAAAACTAAGTAAATTTGTTGAATAAAGAGAGTTCAATTTTTGCCAGCAGCAAAGGTGCGTGTTGATATTATTGGTGGGCAGCATTAACTTGTATGCCCAACCAGAGAATATAAAGATACATAAATATATGTATGCATGCCCATGATTACACTCCCAGCGAATGTAAATTTCGTTTTGCTTGTTTAAATTTTTGCTTTCAACCAGGCAATCGCTTGTATGTGCAATGTATGCATATACATTAAGGTGGAGCGATAATGTATGGAGAATTTTTTTTTTTACGATTTTTAACGACATAGCTATGAAAAGTTGCCTTTTAATATTGTTTATAAAACAAACATGCCAAATATGAAACAGCTGGCTTAATGTTTTGAGGTGCCCCAGGACGGTCAAACATTTTAGTAAAACCAAAAAATAACATTCTAAGCATTTATTACGAAAAATATTCTCTTACATTACCTCAAATACTATTTAAAACTGTTTCTTTTTGTTTTGTATTGAAATGAGGCATTCGTTGATGTGATAGCAGTCTTGCCCTAATAAAACCATCTCGCTTTTCTTCTGGGTCGGTTTTAATGGTATAAAACTTTAGAATTTAATTAGCTGTTGTTAGTCATCTAGACGGGCTCCAGCTTCCATATTAGCTAAATCAGAAGAAAATATTCCAGTATTAATAGCGGTCATTATGCCGTATAAATACTTTTTGTCGGTACTAAGCTCTTCCCTAGTTATTTCAGGTAATATTACCGGTATAACGGTAAATTCGACTATCCGCATTTTTTCACAAGTTTGTATGGCACCGATGGCACCTGAAAAGCATTTAGGTCGTATAGTTTTTCCGTCTAAATGTAATAAAAGATGACTTAGTGGTAACTCATTTAAATGCAATTGACAGATAAACCATTTTGAAACATGCATTCACTATAGTGTCACCGCACCCAGCAACTAATTCACTCACATTTACCAACTTAAATTTCAAATATAATAATATAGTGTCTCTAATATTTTTAGCAGTCTCCGACTCACAGTTGACATGGCCAAAATAGTTGCTTCCTGATTCCGATAATTTAATATCACATAATGATCTTCTATTTGTCGTTTTCTGTAAAATTTCCCTTCTTTATCAATACGAACCAAAGTCTTATCCTTCCTTTCATTAAAATACAAACCACGAAATATTTTATTGCAGTCCGCTTCTTGTAAAGTTGAACTGATCTTAGTTCTTTCACGGCGCAACTTTGAACGATCAATAACACAACTTGTATCGTTCGACGAAATAATACCAACGTCTTTTAAGATAAAAGAAGTTATAATTGCAGCGGCTCTGTCGGAGACTCCAGTACGATCACAAGGAAGGGCTAATGACGGCAAATTTAATTTTTTTTTCAGATTTTGTTATAATTTTCCCTTGCCTTGTTGCGGGTCTTTTTAGTTAGGACTACATTGTGCGAAAAACCTATAACATGAGCTGCTGTTTTTAATTGAAAAATTATCAGCCAAAGCACGGGAACAACATGGTTTGTCAAAATAGAATGCCTATGTGTTACGCGATAAACTTTTTTCTTTTCTATCTGGTTTTTTCTAATTCTTCACAGTTGAAACTAAATCGACACCGCCTATCATCATTTTTCTGGTTGACCTTTACTCGAGTAAGAAACTTACTTCCTCTTTGTCAACACGGCATCCTTTAAAACAGTAACAATTCCTGATATCTTTGCACTTGCACCTGCAGGTATCAAATACTCTGAAATAAATGTTCTAATCTTTTCTTGGTAACTAACATAAAGTTTGACGGCCTTGATATGGTTTCATTAAGCTCCTGTATTTGTCGTGGTAGGATTCTTTTTACACTTACAGTTGGCAATGAAGATATTTGCCATATTTTTAGAACTATACTCGCTAATCTTTTAGATATTTCAAGAACTGTTGGCTCCTTTGTTGTTTTATCGGGCTTCAAATCATGTTTCATGCACAGATAACATTTCATAAGATCTTTATACGTAGGTAAATAAGAAACAGGTAACTTCTCCGGCAGTGGCGTAGCTACAACATCGGGCGCCCGGGGCCAATGATGTTCTGCCGCCCCCCTTCATATACCTACCTACAAGTCTCATGAGGTGGTTCCAACAAAAGTGAATTTTTACAAAATATATTCGATATTAAGTATAAAAAATTTAGAAACTAGAAGCCACGGAAATACTAACTACACCTGTATCAGTTGCATCTTGTGAAAGATCTTTAAACAAACTTAAATTGATCGATCAAACTTAAATTAAATCTTACTTGAGATCGACCATGAGTCAGAGTAGACTGTCTTGCGATTCTCTCAATAGAATGTGAAACTGCTTCAACTTTAAATTACAATGACATGGTATGTGATTTTGCAGCGATCAAAGCTAGAAAAGTGCATTTTTAAGTTCTATCACTATTTTTAAGAAAGATATAAGACAAATTCAAAGACTGAAGAGTATTCGAATAAAAAATAATATTGTTCATTGTTTAAATGAGTTAAACTTCCACCCACTCTACCCGCAATAACAGGCGCACCCTAATAAGGCAGCTAAGTTCACCACAGCTGAGAACCCAACAACACAACTCACCATGCCTATACACCAACAAACTCCTCAAGGATGGAAAACGGGAAACATTCAACATTCCATTTTAGCACTTTTCGTTTTGCGACTCATCCCGCGCGTTGGCAATAACATCGTCTGGACAGCTGATTCGGTTGTATACCGCTTCGCACATAAGTTTATTCGCATGTGCATGTTTTTATTATACTCGATCAGCTGGAGGGGAATCGGAATATTGGCGAAATTTAAAATGATACACTGACGTATTGGTACTTTGAACTTTTCGCCATACACTCGTCGCATATCAACATATGTACCTTTTTCGCACGTCAACTATTCGACCATCGGCACTTCGTTACACACACCCTTGCTGATAATTACGACTCGTCTGTGGGCCTAAGCGCATAATTTATACCCCCTTTTTGAGGCAGAGTTAAAACGCTTCTACGTAACTTTGGATAAGCCGTGATCCTGAACTACTTATTTAGACATCGCTTCGTTCTATATCGATCCCGCATTTGTTTCCCTATTCGAATAAGTTGTAGCCGGAGTTTATATTACAAATAAATTAACACTTGTGTATTTCCTATTAGCTAAAATAATGCTTTTTAATTTGAAATATTAGTCGTGAGTGCTAGTGACTCCTAAAACTTAAATACAGTGGTGTGATTCTCACTTAGCTGGGCACCCAGTTAAATATGGTCCTTCGAGCCATTCCCAATGGCACTATTGGTTTCGTCCAAGAAATCAAAGATACATTAAAATCGTAATGGCAAAATTTAAAAAAAGGCAAAACATACTAAAACAAAGCAAAACCAGGTGCAGTGCGGTGATGTGACAAAATAATAACTAATAGATGTACAAACATAAGTAAAAAGTACAACAAAGACTCTGGGGATTCAATGGAATGCGATATCTGACCAGTTTTCATACACTACCGAGTCAATATCTGCAGTATCCGCCATTACAAAACGTCAAATTCTATCCTCTGTGTCAAAACTTTTCGACCCCGCAGGATGGCTTTCGCCAATTATGATACAAGCTAAAATCCTGATACAAGAATTATGGCTAGATGGGACCGATTGGGACGAACAAGTAAAACCACTTCGTTTAGAAAAGTGGTCACAGTTCGCGAGCAATCTAAACGATATCTCACAGATACAAATCCCACGGTGGGTAAACTACTCCCCCGAACACAAAGTCGAATTACACGGCTTCTGTGACGCCTCTGAGAAGGCATACTGTGCCACTTTATATGTGCGCACACAAAGCGATAACGCGACCACAAGCCGCTTATTAGTAGCTAAAGCTAAGGTGGCTCCTCTAAAAACGCTAAGTCTACCTCGACTTGAGCTCTGTGGCGCCCTACTACTTGCAAAATAGGTTTCCATGGTGCAGACCCACTTAAACATGAAGAAATACAGATTGCATCTCTGGTCCGATTCTGAATTCGTTCTAGCCTGGTTGGAAAAACCACCACACGCATGGAAAACATACATTTCTAATCATACGTCACAAATACTTGACCTAGTGGGGTCAGCCACTTGGCGACACGTAGCCAGTGCTGACAATCCTGCCGATTTAGGTACAAGAGGTTGCAAGCCGCTGCACCTTGCCACCACCACTCTCTGGTGGAATGGCCCCCGATGGTGAACAGAATCTCTCGATTCTTGGCCAAAATCTCCCATGCGCAATATAATTGCCCCAGAAAGTCGAAAAATCGACTGCTTTCACGCAACATTGGATGATAATGACATCCTTGAGCGATTTTCATCGTTCCCTCGTGCCCTTCGAGTTATCGCCTACATGCTAAAATTCGTAGAGCGACTCAAAAATAAAATTAAGGGAATTCGAAGCTAACCAATGCGATACGTTAACGCACCTAGAACTCCAAAAGGCAAAGGTCGCAATAATCGCATCCACTCAAATGCGCTACTTCAGCCGCGATATCTCACTATTAAGAGAATCAAAACCCATTGATAAAAGGAGTTCAATCTTGGTTCTTAGCCCATTCTTGGACACGAAAGGTCTGCTTCGTGCGAATGGTAGGCTTGCTAACTCAAGCCTGACGTACAACGAACGCCACCCTCTAATTATAGCAGAGAAATCCCAACTTGCCACATTACTCCTCAATTATATCCACTTACTCATGCTTCACGCTGAACATCGCCTAATGCAGTATATTGTCCGTCAAGAGTTCTATATTCTCCGTCTTAAGCCCCAAATAAAGAAATGGATTTTCATGTGCAAGATCTGCACTATGCACAAGCAGAAGTTACGAACACAGATTATGTCAGCACTTCCACCGGAACGCTGCAACTTCTCTCTGCCTTTTACAGTTACAGGTGTCGACTTTGCTGGGCCTTTTCAGATAAAGGCGTCCATGCTAAGGTCCCCTACTTTAATGAAAGGCTATGTGGCTGTCTTTGTCTGTTTTACGACAAAAGCAGTGCACCTAGAGCTGTGTACGAATCTGACAAAGGAGGCTTTTCTCGCGGCATTCGCTCGCTTCGTCGGACGACGCGGCTTCCCATCAAAACTGATGAGCGATAATTGTAAAACCTTCATTGGAGCCCAAGGAGCCACTGAAAAGGAGTTTGTGGATTTATCAAACAAGTCTCACCAGAGATTGTACAAAGGTATGCTCCCCAAGGTATTAACTGGCAATTTATCCCCCCAAGCGCTCCTCATATGGGTGGTTTATGGGAATCAGCAGTAAAAAGCTTTAAATCCCACTTCAAAAAAGTAGCTGGAAACTACAAATTTAATTATGAACAGTTCACCACACTGTTAGTGCGAATTGAAGCCGTTCTCAATTCACGGCCACTCACAACCCTCTCGCAAGTTCCCTCTGACTTCACAGCCCTAACACCAGAGAGTCAAAATTCTCCATCACGATTTCAGCCGCCGATGGAAGGAAGAATATATAAAGGACCTTCATAAAAGGTACAGATGGAAGAGTCCAGAAAAGGCGCCAAAGCTTGGAGATTGTGTCATCATCCATGATGACTGTCTACCCCCTACAGAATGGCGGCTTGGCCGTATTGAAAAACTACACTACGGTTCCGACGGTCATATACGAGTCGTTGATCTCCGCACTCAAAGCGGTACATTAACAAGACCGCTCGTGAAACTATGTTTTCTACCACACATTGACGAAACCGCAAATAACGAAAAAACCGCCGATACTATCGTAACGCAAATTAAATAACCAAAAACCCGACGTAATAAACCCGCAAATAAAAAACTCGCTTAAACTATATCGAAACCTAACGCAATGGTCGATCTACGTGACGACCCTTTCATGCCACATAACGTGGCACGATCGCCATACACATTTTAATGAAACACATTTTAACCACATTCCTCCTCCCATACAGATTACCATGGATGTGGATATGCCAACTGTGCCAACGCCAACGGTAAGGTCAACCATAACCGTGCCGCGCCCTGTGGCAACTCCAGCGCCTCGAACCCCAGCGGCAACCGCCACTGCTACCGCTCCTCGTAGTGGCACGCGACTATTACCACCGTCTTCAACACCCGTAGCAGAACCTCAGCGCAGCCGATGTCCCATATGTCGGCGCCCACATCGGCTGCAACATTGTAGCATTTTCCGCAGCATGCAGCCCATGCAACGGCAGAAGGTTGCTCAAGCTCACGGGCACTTCCTGAACTGCTTGGCCACGGTACACACAACACAGGAGTGCAAGGAGTGACCCTATGCCAACTGTGCAATAGGCCGCACCACACCATGCTGCATCGAACCCCAAAACGGACTGTAGCGCGACAGCTTGCCACGAGCCGATCGCAGCAGCCCAGTCGTCCCAGTCGGCACCGAAGGCTAATTGCCCCACCATCTTCCAGACCGAGGAGAATTGAAGCATCCCCGCGGCACCGGCAGCCTCGTACACCACGCCGCTCCACTGGCCTTAGCAGCGTTGTTGCCACGCTGCAGCAACTACAGCGACTGCTAGGCTAATATTCGCCTAAGGGGGCCGGGATGGCTAGATGAGTTAGCTCTCCCCTCTATACACCCGACATTGAACGACCACACGACAACACACCACACTAATGCGATCCACCAATGAAGACACCACACATGCAGACACTCCAGATGAAGACACCACACACTACTACACTACTCAATCATCAAAAGCGACCGCTCCAGAGGACGACCTTCCCTTCTTTTCGTCGATCTCGAACCGAACGAACGTGTATCACGCAGCGTCAACCAGTCTTTTTATACATCGATCCATTTTGTTTATGATTATATCGAAGTGTCTACAAAGTGCAGTGGCAGTGAACAAAGAAAATAAAACCCAAAAAAAAAACCAAACCTGTGTTTTGCTTCTAATTAGTTGCGGGTGAACAGACTGTGTTTTTTACTACATTTTCTTACTAAATTATTTGTGCGGAAATACCTAGCGCCGAGGTAAGTGGTGGCTAAAAACAACGAGTTAAATATTCATTGTTATTCAGGTTAATAAAAGGTTTAATAAAAATTGTTGAAGTATTTTTCTGAATATTAAAAACACCGAAAATAGTTTTGCCGCCCCCAAGACCTTGCGCCCGGGGCGACGGCCCCCTGAGTATTTGGCATACATTTTCAAAACTTCTAGTCGATGTGGGTACCTCTAAACATAGCAAGAGATTACTGATTTTTCTTGTATTTAATATTTACCTAAAACAGCAACTTTCTACAGGTATACCGAAACAGAAATCCAAAATTATTAAAATCGCTCCACCCTAATATACATATGTATGTATGTATGCTTTTGCGTTTTGCCCTCAACAATTCAATATTGCTTATATGTAAACATAATTATGATATGAGTATAATTTTGTATGAATGCATGCATAGTCATACTCGTATTAATAGCCAGTCTGGACTTGCATATTTAATAATTTTATTTGATTTTTGCATAATATACTATACTAATAAATATTTTTATATTATGTTTCTTACTAATAGAAATTGAATTTATCATAACAATATATACCTATGTATGTATTTACATACATCTTCTATCATATTGTTGCGAATTTACTCCTTGCTAGTTTTACTTTACTGGGTTCGTATCTCTGGATTGATAAATGAAACCAAAAGCCGTTTAATTCCCTTCAACTAAATCTCCTTATTTTACAACTCGTCTACACTATAGCAGTTTACTCTTAGCACTGGTTGACTACGTTGGCGCTGCCACGGCTTATATAGCCACGCACTCCTCGCTGATGCCGACGTGTCCTTATAGAATATTGCGTCTGGAAACTACAAGAACACAATGCCATACGGCGCCGAATGCAGCTATTGTTTAGATAAGCAGACAGCCGTGGCGCCAGACTCAGCAATTGTTTAAGTAGATAAGCAGACGGCTGCGGCGCCAGATGTCTATTGTTTCGACAAGCAGACAGCCGCGGCGCCAGATGTCTACAACAAGACAAATGCTGTTCCATATACCTACAGCTATTGTTCATAATAAGGGATGCATATAGCAATACAAATACAACTTAATACTACTTTTGAAACACTGCCCTCCACTAAAGCCTAATCGTCCCGATTCGGCACAAATCCTCTTGAACCAAATGGACTACTTTCATTTTACATCGTGCTTTCCCATTTCTTTGTATGCGGTATACCACGCCATTAAGTCGTTTCATCACCATATAGAGTCCTTCCCAGGCTGTCTGCAGTTTCGGGGACAAGCCTTTCTTTCGAAGTGGATTGTACAACAGGACCAGATCACCTTCTTCAAAACCTTTTGAATTTGCCGCTTGATCGAACCGGTCCTTCATCTTATTGCTCATCAGATGCGTATGCTGTCTTACCATTAGATGCAATTCATTCATTTCTTCCTTTAAGGCAGAACAATAATCTCCATCATTTCTTACAGCTGTAGGATTCGTTCCAAACTTAAGACCAGCAGGGAGTCGCAGATCAGATCCGAAAATAATCTTTGCTGGCGTGTAACCAGTTGTCTCGTGCTTCGCTGAACGATACGCCAGCGGGAACATCTGGATGCACTTGTCGCAATTCCGTTGATTTATCAACGATTTTCCGCAGATGTTCTTCGAGCGTTCGGTTGAATCTCTCCACCATTCCATCTGATTGTGGATGTAACGCTGTTGTCCGTGTCTTGTGGATGCCCAATAATGTACAGATTTCTTGGAAAATGGAAGATTCGAAATTCCTGCCTTGATCTGAGTGTAATTCGACGGGCACTCCGAATCTTGTTATCCAATTTTCTACAAACGCTTCGGCTACTGTCTTCGCTTCTTGGTTTGGTAAGGCATATACTCGTACTTCTGGCCATTTACTGAAATAGTCCATGACAACCAGTAGATATTTGTTTCCGGCCGTACTGGTTGGGAACGGACCTGCAACATCCATTGCGACTCGTTCAAATGGTGATCCCACGTTGTACTCTTGTAGCCTACCGCGACTTTTGGCTTTAGGACCTTTAGCTGCCATGCACTCTACGCAATTACTTACCCATTCTGCTATGGAATCTCGACAACCGATCCAGTAGAACCGTTGTTTAATCTTCTCTATAGTTTTTGTAATTCTAAGGTGCCCTCCACTAGGTCTATTGTGATATTCTTTCAATACTTTCGGAATCATGGACTTCGGTACTATGATCAGCAGACGAGACTGTTTGCCATCTTCGCTTTCCCAGGTACGATGAAGGTATCCATTAACGAGGTTTATGCTGTTCCATTGGGCCCAATATGCTTTTGCAGATGGACTCTCGTTACTTATTTGTTCCTTTGGTGGTCGTACCCCATTTTCTTTGGCTATTATCAGCTTTGCAAGATCAGGGTCCTCCAACTGATTGATTCTGATGCGGTGAGGAGTCCAATCATCTTCAGGTTCTATATTCAGTAATCGCACGTCGATTATACCTTCTTTTCCTTCTGATTTGGAGCAATGTTTACATTCCAGTGGACAAGGGCGACGTGATAATGCATTCGCATTTTTGTGGTGAATGCCCTTTCGATGTTCCGTTTCGAAGTCGTAATTCTGTGATCCACCGTGCAATTTGGGCTTCCGGATTCTTAAACTGTAATAACCATTTTAATGCTGCATGATCAGTCCTCAGCAAGAATCGTTGTCCATACAAATACTTGTGGAAATGTTTTACACATTCCACCACAGCTAGTAGTTCTTTTCGCGTCACACAGTAGTTTTTCTCTGGTTTCCCGAGCACTCTGCTGTAATACCCAATTACTCTTTCTTGTCCGTCGATGAGCTGAGACAGGACACCTCCAATTCCATAAGCGCTCGCATCTGTATCCAGGATGAATTTCTTTCCAGGTATTGGATAAGCTAACATCGGTGCCGTACAAAGTAGTTCTTTAAGCTGCTCAAACGCTTTTTCTTGTTCCAACTGCCATACAAACGGGCGATTCTTCTTTGTTAAATCATGTAAACTTCTAGCCACGTTCGCAAATCCAGGTACAAAACGGCTGTAATACGTGCATAAGCCAAGGAAGCTGCGGAGTTCATGTATGTTGGTCGGTCGAGGCCAATCTTTGACTGCTTTTATTTTTCCTTCCTCGGTGTGAATCCCCTCAGTTGACACTTTATGTCCGAGATATGTGACCTGCTTCTTCAATAATGAACACTTTTTGGGATTCAAGCGTAATCCGGCTGATGCTATTCGCTGAAAGACTTCCTCTAGATTTTTCAGATGATCATAAAAACTTTTTCCCATGATGATAATATCATCAAGATACACCAAACAAGTCTTCCAGTTGAGTCCTTTTAACACATGTTCTATCAGTCGCTCGAACGTTGCAGGCGCATTACATAACCCAAATGGCATCACAGAGAATTCCCATAACCCGTCGCCCATACTGAAAGCGGTCTTTTCACGGTCACGTTCATCAATCTCGACTTGCCAATATCCACTTTGTAGATCTAATGTAGAAAACCATTTCGCTCCAGACAAGGTGTCTAATGTTTCGTCGATTCTCGGTAGAGGATAACTGTCTTTCTTTGTGACATCATTCAACTTCCTATAATCTACGCAGAAACGGGTGCTACCATCTTTCTTTTTAACTAAGACGATAGGTGAGCTCCATGGACTTATTGAAGGTTCGATTACACCGTTTTTGTGCATGTCTTCAATAATTTTGTTAGCATCGTCGGAGCTTGTCTGATTGGTTTAGCGTCTCCAGTATTTATGCGATGTTTGACAATGCCGGTCCTTCCTGTGTTGTTTCCTTCGTTTGCAAATATGGATGCGTATTTTTGTAATAGTTTTTCTGCTTTTAATTTTTCATTTCCATGCACCTCATTCAGCAAATTGTTTAGGAGTGTGGGACTTATCTGCTGTGGCTCAATAGTAGGTTTCTGTTGTGACCGTTCGCATCGTGCTATTGCACTTATATTCTGGCACTGTCCAATTACCGCTCCTTTCCTCAGACTTATAGGCGTGTTGAATTCATTCACTACTCTGACCGGAATGGTGGCGTCTTCTCTAGTTTTCACAAGCGTTCTTCCTACCAATATGGGTGTATCTATTTTTGTTGGTTCCACAATCCATAATTCTTCAGTCCCACCTCCTCCATTCACTTTAGCCCATACAATCGTCTCAGATTTTGGTGGAATACTCTGATTATCATCAACAATCACCCTCTTACTTTCAACGTTGGTCACATATCCGGTGTTTATAGGCATCTCCATGTTCTGGCAAAACAGCATTTGCTTGTTTAAATCCAAAGTAACCCCGTGATCAATCATGAAATCTACTCCCATTATAATTTCATCCGTGATTTCTGCTACGATGAAGGTGTGATTAACTTCCAGGGTACCAATCATCACTTCGCAAAACACTTTTCCCGCGACAGCTGCTTCCTCCCCGGTGGCCGTTCGAAGCTTGCAACCGACTAATGGTTCAACCGTTCCTCTTACCACATCCGGTCGGATAATTGAATGTGTGGCACCAGTATCCAAAGTAAGCGTTGACAGTCGTCCATTTACGATGCCGTTGATAGTAAGATTGTTGTCATGGCAACCTATTTGTGATATTGAGATGGCGGGGCAAATAGTTGTGGGAACCAGCTCACGCCCCTTTGAACTGTTCCGTTTTAGTTTAACGACTTGTGAGATGTGGATGCTCCGTCCTCGTTATCTGTTGGTTGTTTCCGTTTTGATGGGTTTACTTTTATATTGCAATTTCGGGCAAAGTGACCCGCTTTTCCACAGTTGAAACATCTTCCTGTTGTATTTACTCGCGGTGCAGCAATTGCCTTCAGAGTCTTCAACATTTCTTCCATCAGCGCCGGTTGTTCCATTTCAACCCTTTGTACTTTGTGTGCTGGTTTACTTAGTAGGGAAGCTGTTTCCTGTGTGAGGGCGTGCGAAACCGTTTCAGCAATCGTTCTTTTTGGCAATGCATATGTGGCGCGTTTGGTGTCCACATCACGAATTCCATTTATGAAACATTTAATTTTTACCCTCTCAATGTAATCCACAGGTGCATCTGCATTTGCCTAATGAGCCAGTCGTTCTATTTCAGTTGCGAACTCTTGCAATGACTCGTTCATCTTCTGACCCCTATTTTTCAGTTCGATCTGGTATATTTGTTTCCGGTGCTCACTACCACATCGTCTTTCTATCGCACTCATCAATGCCTCCTAGTTGTCCCGTTCACAGTCTGGAATAGTCTGAAGGATTTCTGCCGCAGGTCCTTTCAATGATACAAACAAGGACGCCACTTTGTCCGCTGCATTCCAGTTATTGGCCATTGCTGTCTTTTCAAACTGAAGTTTGAAAATTTGAAATGGAATACTTCCATCGAATGTGGGTGCCTTCAATCTTTGATTATTTGTTGATGGTGCAGGGCCATGTAGCTGCAGTTCTCGCATACGATTACTTAATTGAAGAACTTCTGATTTTAAATTTTCTTCGTCGTTTTTTAAAGTGCTTAATTCATCTTCAAATTTTGAAAATTTCTGTTGCACTTGTTTTTGTAGTTGTGTAGTATTTTCCGTAATCTGCTGTACCAAACGATTTTCTAACTGCGTATTATTTTCAGTCATTTGTTGTGTAAGGCAAGACTTTAATTGCGATGTATTTTTAGCTATTTGCTGTGCCAGACGATTTTCTGTTTGCACTGCATTTTCTGCCATTTGCTTAATAGCCACTAACAGCATGTTCATGTCCACACTCGATGATGTTCGTTGTTCTTCTACTTTTTCTTCTACCTTTGTAGAAGTTTCTGGCCCATCAAATTCGAACTCGTCCACATTAATTCCATCCGCTTCCATTGCTTCACGTAATTGTGCCTGCAGATCCGCCTTTTGCCCGCCTATCGGCAAATTACGCTCCTCCAGTTTCTTTTTTAATTGCTGAATTCTCAATTCTCCGAGTTTAACCATCTTTAATTTGGATTATTTGACAATCCCACTTCTGACACCAATTGTTGCGAATTTACTCCTTGCTAGTTTTACTTTACTAGGTTCGTATCTCTGGATTGACAAATAAAACTAAAAGCCGTTTAATTCACTTCAACAAAATCTCTTTATTTTACAACTCGTATACACTATATCAGCTTACTCTTAGCACTGGTTGATTACGTTGGCGCTGCCACGGCTTATATAGCCACGCACTTCTCGCTGATGCCGACGTGTCCTTCTAGAATATTGCGTCTGGAAATTACAAGAACGTAATGCTATACGGCGCCAAATGCAGACAGCCGTGGCGCCAGACTCAGCGATTTTTTAAGTAGACAAGCAGACGGCTGCGGCGCCAGATGTCTATTGTTTCGACAAGCAGATAGACGCGGCGCCAGATGTCTACAACAAGACAAAGATATGCTATTCCATATACCTACAGCTATTGTTCATAATAATGGATGCATATAGCAATACAAATACAACTTAATACTACTTTTGTAACAATATTATAGCGAGATTCTGTAACCAGTCTCTAGCGTTAGTCACAAAGCATTGCCTCAAATTTGAGACCTGATAGTTAGCAGGTCACAAAACTAAAAAGAACTCTTGTGTTCCATTTTGAATATCCTGAACACAGATCATCAAAGATATAATACATAAACGATTGTCGCTTTTTTATATTTTGTAAGCAGCTCAAACACGAAAAGGTTAAAAATAAATCAACTTTATATAAATTTCGTAAATATTATGAAACAAAGTGAACATATATTTATATTTTTAACTAATTATGTTTTTTGACTATGTTATAGAAAATGTAATATTTGTTATTGACATATTTATTTTCATTCAAGTGTAAAAACATCTCTGAATGAAATGTAATAGATTTTGTGACTGTCACTTACAGAATAGCAAAATCGTCTCTAATTTAAAATCTCTAACTAAAAATCTCAAATTTGAAGACTTGGGACTGTATCACAGTACAGAATCGCACGGTTAATCTTATAACTCTGCACATGCTCAGATGAATGTATGTATACTAAGGTGGGCCAAAAATATTTTTTATTTTTATTTTTCTTAGTTACCATGAAAATCTCATCCGACATGACTAAAAACAAATTCTGGTAAGACCTGAGCTCTTAATATTAATATTAAGAGGTGCCTCATCGACATTTTTGATTTCCCATATAAATAACACAGAAAATTTTGTTTATTTTGTTTGGATTTTTAATGTACACAAACAAATAATTGTTAAGCGAGAATCAACACTCATTCTTATAGGAAATTTAACGATCTACAAAAAAGGTCTAGAACATTTTTTGGCTGAGTCAACTCATTCAAAGTGATTCGTAGTTAAAGTCCAACAAAAAATTATAAAAAATGATTTCCGCAATTTTTCATTTTATATTACAAATTAATGGCTAATAAACATAACAAATCATATTTTTCTTAAAACTTATCGAGTGTTTAGCGATACAACCATAGAATTTTCACAAAATATCGATAATCGTATAATAAAATCAAATTTTTAAGTACTTAATTTAAACAAAAACTTTGAACTCTACTCTGTGTGAGCGATGACTTGGAAACATTAATCGTAATTATTATCTTGGTATTGGCTCATGTGGAGAAAACACATCTCTAGTAAAATAACATAAATGAAGATTAGAGCTGCAAATTTAAATTGGCTTTTAAATAAAAACTCAAAACTTATCCTAGACAACAAAGTGCTTTTATATAATGCGGTCATAAAGCCGATTTGGATGTATGGCATTCAACTGTGGGGTACGACCTGTGCAACTAAGTTTGACATATTACAAAGGTTTTAATCGAAAATGCTTAGAACAATCACGTGTTCACCATGGTACATGCGTAAAGAAAATATCCATAAAGACCTTGGTATCCCTACGGTAAAGAAAGAAGTAGAAGTCAGCTGAATTAAATATATATCTAAGCTCTGAGATCACCCAAACTCTTTGGCTAATGCTTTGGTACATTCCGGTGATCAAACACGACTTAAAAGAAGAGATATGCCTGCGTATTAAAGAGCGACGCATCACCAAAACAGCTCAATCACTTACTTTTTAAATAGATTTAAGATTTTATAACTTATTGTTAGGCTTTAAGAAAAAGCAGATCCAATAAATAAAATAATTTAAAAAAAATATATAGTTGTCGCTAAGATCGATAGTTACAATGACTTAAGCGGAAAAATTCAAAAATAGAAATGAAAATTAACAATTAAGTTCAGCATGACAAGAATGCATGAATTTCTTTTATGAATTAATTAAATAAAAATGAGATAAATCTTCATACATGTTATTTTACTAGAGACGTGTTTTCTCCACGTGAGCCTTCTATATACATATGTAGGTGAATACCAAGATAATAATTACGATTAATGTTTCTAAGTCATCGCTCACACAGAGTAGAGTTCAAAGTTTTTGTTTAAATTAAGTACTTAAAAATTGATTTTATTATACGATCATCGATATTTTGTGAAAATTCTATGGTTATATCGCTAAACACTCGATAAGTTTTACGAAAAATATGATTTGTTATGTTTATTAGCCATTAATTTGTAATATAAGATGAAAAATTGCGGAAATCATTTTTTATAATTTTTTGTTGGAGTTTAACTACGAATAACTTTGAATGAGTTGACTCAGCCAAAAAATGTTATAGACCTTTTTTGTAGATCGTTAAATTTCCTATAAGAATAAGTGTTGATTCTGGCTTACCAATTATTTGTTTGTGTACATTAAAAATCCAAACAAAATAAACAAAATTTCCTGTGTTATTTATATGGGAAATCAAAAATGTTGATGAGTGATATATTAATATTAAGAGCTCAGGTCTTACCAGAACTTGTTTTTAGTCATGTCGGATGAGATTTTCATGGTAACTAAGAAAAATAAAAATAAAAAATATTTTTGGCCCACCTTAATGTATACGCATGTGCACGTTCAGAAATTCAAATCATGATTTTATCACTTATCAATATATTATATGTGCGCGCATTAATCTGCAATTGATAAAAGACAAAATCATGATTTGAATTTCTGAACGCATTCATACATTCATATATACTTATATGTACATTTATTTGTATACATTGCCGAACAAATAATGCACAAGCATACAAACATACATACATATGCGTACACATGTGAATATGTCACCAACAAAAAATTTAAACATTGTTAAACATTGTTCTACAAAAACAATAATTGTGTCAAATTTCAGAAGCATTACAAGTCAATATGGGAGCCGAATTGGCGAAGCCCAAATGTAGTAAATTTTACAACAAAAACGATTTCATTCATAAACGAAGGCGCAAATTCCTCAAGCGACCTAGCTTTATTCATAAAAACAGACGGCGTAACATCTCCCCGAGCATGCAAGCGTGCTTTCGCGACGATGGCAAAAGCTAAAAATCATAAATTGAACATCTTCTGGTGTTTGTTCTAAGAAAGAAGTGAGAAAAGTGGCAACATAGCTGTTATCGATTCACAATATTTGTCAATTCTAAAATATTTTTCCGTGGATCGCAAAAACAGCGTTTAAGCTCATACATATATGTACATACATATTTACGCTAATTTGTAGGCGAAGCTGTTACAGCGGCAAGGGAAGCGGTACATAGCACAGCTTGGATTTTCTGCCAGCAACACAATAGGTGTATTCTCTTGCTCTTGCAAAACCGTTGCATGGTGCAAGAATTGCAGATTTTTTCACGACACAACAACAAACACACGCAGAAAAATATTTGCAAGGGCTGTAAAATATGTCAGGCCAAAACCCATGTTTATTGTGTGTGTGATGATATCAATATCATCGGCATACGCCAGTAGTTGTACACTCTTGTAGAAGATGGTACCTTCTCTGTTGAGTTCTGCAGCTCGAACTATTTTCTCCAAAAGCAGGTTGAAAAAGTCGCACGATAGGGAATCGCCTTGTCTGAAACCTCGTTTGGTGTCGAACGGCTCGGAGAGGTCCTTCCTGATCCTGACGGAGCTTTTCGTGTTGCTCAATGTCAGTTTACACAGCCGTATTAGTTTTGCGGGGATACCAAATTCAGACATCGCGGCATAAAGGCAGCTCCTTTTCGTGCTGTCGAAAGCAGTTTTGAAATCGACGAATAGGTGGTGAGTGTCGATTCTCCTTTCACGGGTCTTTTCCAAGATTTGACGCATGGTGAATATCAGGTGGGTTGTTGATTTACCTGGTCTGAAGCCACACTGATAAGGTCCAATCAGTTTGTTGACGGTGGGCTTTAATCTTTCACACAACACGCTCGATTGAACCTTGTACACGATGTTGAGGAGGCTTATCCCACGGTAGTTGGCGAAGATTGTGGGGTCTCCTTTTTTATGGATTGGGCAGAGCACACTTAGATTCCAATCGTTGGGCATGCTTTCGTCCGACCATATTTTACAAAGAAGCTGATGCATGCTCCTTATCAGTTCTTCGCCGCCGTATTTGAATAGCTCGGCCGGCAATCCGTCGGCCGCTGCCGCTTTGTTGTTCCTTAGGCGGGCAATTGCTATTTGAACTTCTTCATGGCCGGGTAATGGAACGTCTGCTCCATCGTCATCGATTGGGGAATCGGGTTCGCCTTCTCCTGGTGTTATGCGTTCACTGCCATTCAGCAGGCTGGAGAAGTGTTCCCTCCATAATCCAAGTATGCTCTGGGCATCGGTGGCTAGATCACCTTTGGCGGTCCTACAGGAGTATGCTCCGGTCTTGAAACCTTCTGTAAGCCGCCGCATTTTTTCGTAGAATTTTTGAACATTACCCCTGTCGGCCAGCTTATCAAGCTGTTCGTACTCACGCATTTCGGCCTCTTTCTTCTTCTGTCTGCAAATGCGTCTCGCTTCCCTCTTCAACTCTCGGTATCTATCCCATCCCGCACGTGTTGTGGTCGATCGTAACGTTGCGAGGTAGGCAACCTGTTTTCTCTCCGCTGCGACACGGCACCCCTCGTCGTACCAGCTGTACTTTTGCATTTTTCGAAAACCAATGGTTTCGGTTTCAGCAGTACGTAAGGAGTTTGAAATGCATTCCCACAGTTTCCTTATACCGAGTTGTTGGCGAGTGCTCTCAGAGAGCAGGAGTGCAAGCCGAGTAGAGAATGGTTCGGCTGTCTGTTGCGATTGCAGCTTCTCGACGTCGAACCTTCCTTGTGTTTGTTGGCGTGCGTTTTTTGCTGCACAGAGGCGGGTGCGAATCTTAGCTGCAACAAGATAGTGGTCCGAGTCGATGTTGGGACCTCGGAGCGCACGCACATCTAAAACACTGGAGACGTGTCTTCCGTTTATCACAACATGATCAATCTAGTTGGTCGTTTTTCGATCCGGAGACAGCCAGGTAGATTGATGAATCTTCTTATGCTGGAATCTAATACTACCGATAACTATATTTCGGGCCCCGGCGAAGTCGATCAGTCTCAACCCATTTGGGGATGTTTCCTCGTGTAGGCTGAATTTACCGACCGTAGTGCCAAAGATACCTTCTTTGCCCACCCTGGCGTTGAAGTCGCCAAGCACGATTTTTACATCGTTACGGGGGCATCTCACATAAGTGCGCTCCAAGCACTCATAAAAGCCATCTTTGGTCACATCGTCCTTCTCTTCCGTCGGGGCGTGGGCGCAAATCAGCGATATGTTGAAGAACCTCGCTTTGATGCGGATTGTGGCTAGACGCTCATTCACCGCAGTGAATGAATCCCACACCAAACCTGCGCTCCTTTATATGGCCACTATAGTAAATGTCACAGGGACCTACTCGTCTCTGTCCTTGTCCCGTCCATCGCATTTCTTGGACGGCGGTGATGTCAGCCTTTGTTTTCACGAGGACATAAACCAGCTGGGCAGCGGCACCTTCCCAATTAAGGGACCGGACATTCCAAGTGCATGCCCTCAATTCGTAGTCCTTATTTCGTTTGCCATGTTCGTCATCAAAAGGGGGGTCTCTTATCCGAGGCTGTTTAAAATTTTTCATTGGGGGTGTTTTTTTACGTGGCGGGTCCGAAACCCAGCGCACAACCCTATGCAGGGGATGTTTCGCCTTCTCACATTAGCTCGCCTTCAAACGGATGTTCTTAGGCTACCCAGAGGATACTTGGTCAAAGACCGGAAGTCGTGAGCTGCTTGAGTCACATGTAAAAAAATCGTTTCTGGCCACTCCCAAGTGAATGGCAATCAGAGAACTTTCCTCACTTGCGTGAACTTCTACACATGACTCCATCCTCCCTGAATTCCTTATACTAAATTTCTATCAGCTCTGTTAGCCGTCAAATCGAACATCATACAGAATTCAATTTGCACCTTCTCTTTGCATTACATTCTCTGAGTGAACCTAAGCGAATCGTTTATTTCTAAGCATATGCTTTTATAGCATGTAGCTAGTGCCTGTATTCATATTAGTGGTGCATACTATATAATGGAGCTCATATAATTAATATTATCGTGGCATAATAAATGTATTTAAGTTATGTCATCTGAAGCATAAAAATTGTCAAAATCGAACCATATACTTATGTTTCAACTCTCAGATATCGAAGATTTGAACTCTTGTGTTTATGATAGACTGGCTGACTTTTTACCGAAAATTTCGGTCAATGAACTAATTGAAATTTTCTGAGCACTCTTTCCTAATAATAGTATGTCTGCACTCCAAAAATGATTTGGGTTGAGTCAATACTTTCTTTAGTGGCAATAATATAAAGATTTTCGAATTTATGGTTGACTTTATACCACATATATCGACCAATATGAGAATTCAAGTTATCTTAACAAAATTGTGTTAGCGTGTTTTCTATTAACTGTGCATTTGTCCGTAATAGCCCTGACAGACGACAGCGCTAATTTGCATTAGGGCGCTTAATATATATTTACTTGCGCATTTGACCCGTGTTAATGCAAATTTCTAATACGCAAGAATTTCGTGCATTTAGCTGAATTTACCAAATTTGAGTAAGCAACACTGCTCCACCTTTGCGTTTACAGCAGTTTTATATTGCTAATTAAATTATGTGCAGGTATATTAACAAAAACAAATTTGAATATTTTTAGATGGCAAAAAATAAACAACGCACAATTTGCTATCCATTTTTCCAATATTCTTTACTTTTTCGCACACCTTTTCGCATTACAATCAATTATTGCTTTTAAAAAATACCAAAATTTCTATTTTTTATTTCACTTTTTTTTAAATAAATAAAAAATTTCACAATCAGCTGTCTAAATGCACAAGTCTTCCGTATGTCATCATAAAATTCAATGCGCATTAGCGTTGCTTAATGCGTATTAATTTTGCTTGCATGTCAGGGCTATAAGCTTCGGATGCAAATTTGCTCTAGGTTCTTATAACTTCAGAATTTTGAAACATCCGATTGGCTTTAATATATAACAGTACAGTTATATCATTCACCAATACGATAAGGAAAGATATGTTAGCAGAATTAACTAAACGTACAATATTGGTAATACAATAGGTTATTGCCAAAATATGTGAAATTGGCTATCGATTTCCCCCATAATTATTCCAATATACTTCGTTAGTCTAACAAACCATTAGCCGAACATTGGGGCCAGTCTAAGAGTTTTTTATTTATAAAACAGCCCGATCAATACCAAGGGTTAATGCAACAAGCCTTGATATTACTCTGCGCCCAATACAACCTGTATAGTGATTTACGTATTTCTAGCTGACTTTATGCCGCTTAAGTTGGGCAAACTGTGTGTGATATTTTATTGAAGTTAAGGGGCTATACCAGTGTGACACTTTCAAAAAAAACAAGTAAGGAAGGGCTAAGTTTGGGTGTCACCGAACATTTTATACTCTCGCATGATAAGGTGATAATCGAGATTTCATTATCCGTCATTTACATATTTTTTTTTATTTTGGTTCCTAATGTATATACATACTCGTATTATACAGAGAAGGCATCAGATGGATTTCAAAATGGCGTTATATTGGAAGAAGGCGTGGTTGTGAACCGATTTTGCCCATATTTCGTTCATGTCATCAGGGTGTTAAAAAAATATTATAAACCGAATTTCACTGAAATCGGTGGAGTAGTTCCTGAGATATGGTTTTTGGTCCATAAGTGGGCGACGCCACGCCCATTTTCAATTTTTAAAAAAAGACTGGGTACAGCTTCCTTTTGCCATTCCTTCCGTAAAATTTAGTCTTTCTGACGTTTTTTGTTAGTCGGTTAACGCACTTTTAGTGATTTTCAGCATAACCTTTGTATGGGAGGTGGGCGTGGTTATTATCCGATTTCTTCCATTTTTGAACTGTATATGGAAATGCCGGAAGGAAACGATTCTATAGAGTTTGGTTGACATAGCTATAGTAGTTTCCGTGATATGTACAAAAAACTTAATAGGGGGCGGGGCCACGCCCACTTTTCCAAAAAAATTACTTCTAAATATGCTCCTCCCTAATGTGATCCTTTGTGCCAAATTTCACTTTAATATCTTTATTTATGGCTTAGTTATGACACTTTATAGGTTTTTGGTTTCCGCCATTTTGTGGGCGTGGCAGTGGGCCGATTTTGCCCATCTTCGAACTTAACCTTCTTATGGAGCCAAGAAATACGTGTACCAAGTTTCATCATGATATCTCAATTTTTACTCAAGTTACAGCTTGCACGGTCGGACGGACGGACAGACAGACATCCGGATTTCAACTCTACTCGTCACCCTGATCACTTTGGTATATATAACCCTATATCTGACTCTTTTAGTTTTAGGACTTACAAACAACCGTTATGTGAACAAAACTATAATACTCTCTTTAGCAACTTTGTTGCGAGAGTATAAAAATAGCTAATATTTCCATAAACATCGTGTGAAATAGGGAAGGTCGTATCTTGAATAGTTTTTGGATGGCAGCGTTCTAAAGAGCGACCGCTCGGAGGTGCAAACATATATAAGTGAAATGTTAAAGCATTTTTCTCGAAACGATATTTTTCAAAATTGCTGACATCATAACTAAACGAGAAATTGACCGATCGACTTCAAATTAAAACTGAGTATTTTTGAATACATTTGCCTAACAATGAACTACGATCTTTTTGATTGGTTGAAAATTGTCAATTTTGGATTAAAAAAACGACCATTTTTTTTCGTAAAAAACGATCTTTTTATTTAATAATAATACATATAAAAATTTTATATCCTTCCAGTGTACATATATTTTCAAAGTTACACTCAAATTTGAAAAGGTTTTTCAGAGTGATTGGAAGTGCATTCCAAACTTTAAACGTGTTTTTCTCCAAATGGTGTTTTCAAAGTCGGTGACCGGCATTACTCGAAAACGGCTAAATCGATTAGTCAAAAAATTTAAAACGAGTTTCCTAGATATATTTTTTGGTAATTTAGCGAAAATTTTTCTCACTGATAAATATATTCTTTTTCAATTTAAGGCCGAATTTTTGTTCAAAAATCGATTTTTTTTTAGAAACCACGAGGGAATGATGTCCGATTAATTCCAAGATACAGAGATATAGTAGTCACCGCAAAACGTCTTTTTTGAGAGAAGCTCCCGGGATCAGCTGTAGTTCCATACCACATAAATATTTTTTGCTAATATTAATTCACCATAATATACGTATGCGTATAAATTTTTGGGTCAATGAATTTAAAAGCTTTCTCAGAAAGCATTCTGAAAAATTAGCTTTATTGGCCTTCTAAATGTATATAACCGCTTAAAATGGCAAGATTTCTTAAAAATTATAAAATTATTCTAATGTTTTTGCATATTAATAGAACTTAAACCTTGGTCCAAAACCGTCGAAGTTTTCCTCATCAAAACAATATGTTTATTAAATTTAGCCCACTCGGTAAAGTTTGTATCACCTACGTATTGTATGTATGTATATTCATTTGAAGATGACTTTATTCAAATTAGGGTACAAAACTATAATTTGATACACCAAATCGCAGTAATAAGAAGCATTTATGCTAAATTTTGAAAAACGTGCCTTGGCCTTGTCTCGTAATATGTTTATGGCACTGGCAGATTCAGGGGGGAGATTGGAGGATGAAGTCATGTGTAGAAGTTCACGCAAGTGAGGAAAGTTCTCTGATCGCTATTCACTTGGGAGTGGCCAGAAACGATTGTTTTACATATGTCTCAAGCAGCTCACGACTTCCGGTCTTTGACCAAGTGTCCTCTGGCCTAAGAACTTCCGTTTGAAGGTGAGCTAAAGTGAGAAGGCGAAACATTCCGTCCGCAGGGTTGAGCGCTGGGTTTGGGACCCTCCACGTAAAAAATCATACCAATGAAAAGAAACAACAAGCCTCGGATGAGTGACCCCCCTATTGATGACGACCATGGCAAACGAAAGAAGGACTATGAATTGAGGGCATGTACCTGGAATGTCCAGTCCCTTAATTGGGAAAGTGCCGCTGCCCAGCTGGTTGATGTCCTCGTGAAAATAAAGGCTGGCATCACCGTCGTCCAAGAAATGCGATGGACGGGGCAAGGACAGAGACAAGTAGTTCCTTGTGGCATTTACTACAGTGGCCATATAAAGGGAGCGCAAGTTTGGTGTGGTATTTGTGTTAGGAAAGAGACTCGGTCACCGAGTACTATCATTCACTCCGGCGAATGAACGTCTAGCCATAATCCGCATCAAAGCGAGGTTCTTCAACATATCGCTGATTTGCTCCGAGGTCCTAACATCGACTCGGACCACTATTTTGTTGCAGCCAAGTATCGCACTCGTCTATATGCGGCAAAAAACGCATGTCAACAAACACAAGAAAGGTTCGACGTCGAGAAGCTGCAATCACAACAGACAACCGAACGATTTTCTACTCGGCTTGCACTCCTGCTCTCTGAGAGTACTCGTCAACAACTCGGTAAAAGGGAACTGTGAGACGGCATTTCAAACTCCTTACATACAGCTGCAACCGAAACCATTGATTCTCGGAAAGTGCAAAAGAACAACTGGGACGACGAGAAAAGCCGTGTCGCAGCGGAAAGTAAACAATTATGGAGGAAACACTTCTCTAGCCTGGTAAATAACAGTGAAAGTATAATGCCAGGAGAAGGCGAACCCGATTCCCCATTGACGACGGTAGAGCAGACGTTCCATTGCCCGATAAAGAAGAAGTTTGAATAGCAATTACCCGTGTGTATAACATAAAAGCGGCGGGAGCCGATGGATTGCTGGCTGAGCTATTCAAGCACGGCGGCGAAGAGCTGATAAGGAGCATGCATCAGCATCTTCGTAAAATATGGTCGGACGAAAGCATGCCCAACGATTGGAATTTAAGTGTGTACTGCCCATTCCATAAAAAAGGAGACCCCACAAACTGCTTTCGACAGCACAAAAAGAGCTGCCTTTATGCCGCGATGTCTGAATTTGGTATCCCCGCAAAACAAATACGGCTGTGTAAACTGACGTTGAGCAACACCAAAAGCTCCGTCAAGATCGGGAAGGACCTCTCCGAGCCATTCGATACCAAACGAGATTCCAGACAAGGCGACTCCCTATCGTGCGACTTATTCAATCTACTGCTGGAGAAAATAGTTCTAGCTGCAGAACTTAATCGAGCAGATACAATCTTTTATAAGAGCGTACAGCTACAGCTGATGTATTGATATCATTGGCCTCAACACCCGTGCCGTTAGTTTTGCTTTCTCCAGACTGGACAAGGAAGCAAAAGAAATGGGTCTGGCAGTGAACGAGGGCAAGACGAAATATCTTCTGTCATCAAACAAACAGTCGTCACACTCGCTACTTGGGTCTTACGTCACTATTGACAGTCACAACTTCGAAGTTGTAGATAATTTCGTCTATTTAGGGACCAGTATTAACACCACCAACAATGTCAGCTTGGAAATCCAACGGATTGAGTAGGCAATTGAAAAGTAAAGTCCTCTCTCGACGAACAAAAACCAAATCATTTTATAGGATTACTGATTTCAGTAATTGTTCCAGAATATTCATTGATTTATTTGAGGCTAATAAATTCAAGAAAAGATATACGTGCCGAAAATCTTCATTAAAATTTCAACTGTAAACATACATACTCGTACAAGCTTCAAATAGTATTTTGCCTCTCGAGATGTCCCGTAATAATAATAAGCGATGCAGGTGTCAAAAAATAAAATGTTTTTTCATTTCATTTATATGTACATATATACATATGTATATGTATGTACATATAAATGCCACCGCTATAAAAGCTCGGCTTCTTGCTAGAATATATTGTCTACGTATACTGAATGTGGGTATATTTTGTATATATGTAATACGAGTATATGCTGAAAATCCGTATAGCAGGTAATTCAAGCGAAAATAGAAGTTATTGTCTTTAAATAAATAAAATTCTTTTCGGAACTAAATCCAGTTTTTAATTTTTCAGTAAATAATATATTGTAACTTTTAACTATACTAACGGGTTAGCTACTCAAGTACACGGAGCGTTCCAAAGTAAACAGGCCTTTTTGAATCTAGCGCCCCTGGTGGCGCCATCTACATATCGAAGTGAAGGCAATTCAGATTTGTTTTTATGTTTCCAAGGGCATTGTCCACAAAGAATTTGGTCCACCCAGCCAAAACGTTAATGCTGTATTCTACCTTGGAATTTTGAGGCGTTTGGTGCGCCGTATTCGATGTGTTCAGCCCGAATATCGCGAAGATGAGTTGGCGTTTGTTGCACAATAATGCACCGTCTCATCGATCGACGCTTGTGACCGATAATTTGACCAAAAATCACATTTTAACCGTTAACCACTTTTTCTTTTTTGGAAAAATGCATTTGCCCATGAAAGGAAAGCGTTATGCAGACGTAGAGGCCATTTAAAAGGCATGCACCGGCATACTGGCGGCCATACCGACCAACGAGCTAAAACACTCGTTCGACATGCTTTTGGACCGTGCAAAAAGTTGTATTGAAGCAGAAGGAGACTATTTTGAATAAATAAAATTCCATCTGGTCCGGCTCCCTTCTTTCCGTCTAGTTTGCACATTTGCTCGTACACTTCCGATAATTTCACATCGTAGGTAGTCGATGTTTCCACAGCTTGAGCTATGGGCATTGGTTCCCCATTATAGTTAGCTTTCTCCGCATAGATGCTACCAAATAAGGACTCACCCGTCGTAGCTACACTATCTTTCCACGAAACGGAGGATGGAATATCCATATTGTTCCGTCTCCTGCTTTTGAAAAATTTCCTAAACTGACTCAAATCCACCCGTGCAAGCTCCACCATTCTGGACGTGTATGCCCTGTAACACCCTTTGCCGATTCTTTTGCATTCCGACAGCAACCGACGAAAAACATTGTAGGCGTATCTGGTTTTTAATCTCTTGTATGTTGCATACGCATTCTTTTTCTGCTGTATTTTCCCTATCAGCTCCCTAGAAAACCAGCATGGATAATTGCTTTTCCTGTTAGTATGGACAGGAACAAATTGCACAATTCCAACGTTAATTCTCTCATATAGCCAGTTTATCTTGTCATCCAGTGATACTAACTTATACAGTTCAATCTAGTTACTCCTCAAAAAGAAGTAATTCAATCCCATGTAGTCCGCCTTCTTGAATGCATAAGTCGGTACCACGTTAATTTTTAGGTTGGCCTTAATTTCAGCACGTATATTTATATCCACACTCATCTCACTGTATACCATATTTGCACATTCATCTTGAGGACAGCTTCTGGGGAGATTATAGTCGCCAACGATAATCAATGCACAGTTGGAATATTTTTCCTTCAAATACGAAATTGTTGACATATGACTCGCATACTTATCCAACGACGACAGTGGTGGAAGATAAACACATCCAACTAATAGATCGCCCTCAGTACATTTTACTTTAATAAAAACTTGCTCGACTTACTACAGTTAGGTGGCAGTAGTTCAGCATCAATACTACGCTTCACCGCAATGAAAACACTTCCACCTCTTGTGCAATTGCTTGTTTGGTTGTTTCTATCTTTCCTTAAATACGTATCCTCTACCACTTCACTATCTGATATTGATTCATGAAGCCATGACACGTTAACACAAATCAAGTCACATTGATGCCCTGCTGATGAGATTAAGAACTCTTTTAATTTTGTTCTTAACCCTCGAGTATTTTGATAGTATATATGTAACTTACAAATCTTTGGGTCCTTCTTTTGGCTCATGAAAAGTCTGCTTATCGGCTATCCTCGGCACCCTATTAATGTATCTAATTGTCTTGATGTTACCTCCGCCCTTAGTTAGATTATCGAACTCCGTACGTAGATTCCTGAGATGCTCTTGCTGAGCTCGAGTTAGGTTCGCCTTAAATGAGATGTCAGACTCATCAGCTGTCTTGATACGCAATAGACTCCTAGCATCTGCTACAGACTCTGTAGGTAGTAATAGCGGATGAATCTTACCTACCACAGGACGACCGAGTCTACGGAGACGGAGTTTCGGACCTCTGACATCTCCTGTGGTCATAATGCGACAACCTTCTCCAAATCATCCAGACGTCGATCATAGCCTACCGGCTTCTCAGACTCCGGCACGTTCAAAGCAATAACCTCTCTTTCCCGCTTATTGCGATCATTTATCTCGGATATTATAATGTTGGGATCCACATTAAGTGCATCGAACGATGTTAATTTATTCTCGACAGCGCCGACCCTCTTTCCTAATTGCTTATAATGCTGCGAGATTACTCAGTTGTTCTCTGCCAACTTGTTAAAGTCCAGCCGAATCCCTGCAACGCTGGTCTGAATATTTTCAATTGTTTTCTTGAACGGTGCTAAATATTTCTCAAACATTTTCTCTAACTCCGATTTGCTTGTTTATAACGGCAAGTCACTGTTGTCCTCATCACTGTCATTGACTGCCTCAATAATACTAACCTCTGAGTGACAGCCAGATCATCGCCAGTCAATATGACCAATTTTCCGAAACGCAGCAGCAATTTTCTTGAAACCACCGTCACTCAAGTCGCTGCACTTCTTGTGGATTTAATTCTTACAACTATTACAGCTACTACCTCCTGAGTTTCCCCTTATAATCTTGGAGCAAGTTATACACACGTGTTTACTTGACGCCATTGTTCAGCGTCAGAACAAATATCAGAAATATGAAAGCTTGAAATAGGCAGTCAAGCTCTGAGCGTTCCCAACGCCTTCATGATCAGGAAGAAAGACAACGGACTTCAACGACTAGAGGTAATAACCAAGTTTTAGCTAATAGTAACAGTTTGGCTTTCAGATAAGATCCACAGCTTGATTATGCTCAACAGCCTTCCGTAGGTACAATAACCTTTTTCAAATGATTTTTGACGCTAAAGAAATATGGGAGGACTTTTAAAATAGTGGGACAAGTGTAACATATAATAGGTAGCGTTCTAGCATCATCAGGTCAAAGTCCATAATTCTTGCAAATCTGTTCCATTTCAGACGCAGATCGGCTATCGTTACGGTCAAATATAGCTCCAATGCTAAACATTGATTTGATTAACGAACTAAAAACCGCACTGAATATAAACAATGTATACATAAGATATTTAAAAAAAAAAACTTAAATCGTAACTCTTCAGATCTTTTTCCGGAAGCAGAGAAAATACATTATACAGTAAAGGCCTTTTTACAAATATTAAAAAAAATAATAATAATACCAAAAAATATGCTTTCATGTTCGAATTTCCTTCATTTTACTCATTTTTAATCACCCCACGCAAAAACGAGAAAGTATGTGTGGGAAAGTGTATACAAAATTATAACTTTTGAATTGATTGTGCGAAGTGGTCTGCTGGTTGTTAATAAATCCAATCAGGTCCGTAACTGCAAGTGCTAAATTTTTGAAGCAACGCGGCTTGATAGAAAACTTGAAATAGATGCTGCATTCAGCTCCACCTGTGATAATTCTCCTTGGTTCATCCTCCAAGTTTTTGAACATAGAAAAATTAAAAAAACAGTGGGATAAGTCGAAACCCACCGCAGCCGTGTGTAAATTTGAATTTACAATTGATATTTTTTGCCTATGTGATATTCTATTTCTAACTCATTCACTCAGCGTGATTCTTCAGAAGGAATCGATCGTTCTGGCAACGTCATCTAATATGATATGATACGCTGATTGTAATGTTCCGAAATCGAAGACAAAAAGCTGAGGAAAAATTTCAATCCATTTATTCAGACACAAAAAAATGGCGACAGAACTTAAAGTTAACGAAGAAAAACCAAGAATGTACAGGGTCTCAGTGTACATTCCTCTGTTGGATACAATCGGCGAAGTAGTAGAGAAGTATTGGATGGATTTCAACTGAGTTTGCTGCTTTCTGGTAAATTATGTACTTTTAAAACCAAAAAAAATGGAAAATCCTATTGACTTCTTGATAGATGGATGCAAAGGCCTTTTGGTTAATGACAACATTGTGCGACGTTGGAAGGTTTATTGGCTGTGCCATTGGAGCAGAAGCAAAAGTCAAAAGACAAAAGGTTACCGATTACTGCATTAGAAACGTTGGAAAACTGTGATTTAGACCTATACCCCATGATTCATAGTTTTCCTCACATATTCTGCACACTCCCTGTGACGAATGCGATCCTTGTTCTTTTCGACACCTCGTTCTTTTTCGACACCCCGGTGCCTGAAAACGTGGCTGAGGACGAACATGGTTCAAGAAAGATTGATCACAAGACACAAGAAGACGGAGAAACCAAAAATAGGATGAAACAAAAACAAACATGCATACGCAATAGTAAAAACCAGCAACAACGAAACATGTTGTGAAAGTACTAGCGGCCAGCACAGGCTTTGGCGGAGAGTTAGATGGCCCAAACGGAGAACTTTAAGACATAGAGAAGGTGCAAATTGAATTCTGTACGATGTTCGATTGGACGGCTAACAGAGCTGAAAAACTTGAAGTAAGAAATTCTCCATTTTTGATGCTATTTAGCAGAAAAGAGCACGTTCTCTGGCAGAATTATATCTAAAACAACTGATTTTCCGAAGGAATATAAAGAGAGAAATGAAATGTATGTAAAGGGTGATTTTTTAAGAGCTTGATAACTTTTTTTAAAAAAAAAACGCATAAAATTTGCAAAATCTCATCGGTTCTTTATTTGAAACGTTAGATTGGTTCATGACATTTACTTTTTGAAGATAATTTCATTTAAATGTTGACCGCGGCTGCGTCTTAGGTGGTCCATTCGGAAAGTCCAATTTTGGGCAACTTTTTCGAGCATTTCGGCCGGAATAGCCCGAATTTCTTCGGAAATGTTGTCTTCCAAAGCTGGAATAGTTGCTGGCTTATTTCTGTAGACTTTAGACTTGACGTAGCCCCACAAAAAATAGTCTAAAGGCGTTAAATCGCATGATCTTGGTGGCCAACTTACGGGTCCATTTCTTGAGATGAATTGTTGTCCGAAGTTTTCCCTCAAAATGGCCATAGAATCGCGAGCTGTGTGGCATGTAGCGCCATCTTGTTGAAACCACATGTCAACCAAGTTCAGTTCTTCCATTTTTGGCAACAAAAAGTTTGTTAGCATCGAACGATAGCGATCGCCATTCACCGTAACGTTGCGTCCAACAGCATCTTTGAAAAAATACGGTCCAATGATTCCACCAGCGTACAAACCACACCAAATAGTGCATTTTTCGGGATGCATGGGCAGTTCTTGAACGGCTTCTGGTTGCTCTTCACCCCAAATGCGGCAATTTTGCTTATTTACGTAGCCATTCAACCAGAAATGAGAAATGATATGTAGACCATAAATCGGACGTAAAGCGCGAAACACATTTCGAACCGAACACTGATTTTGGTAATAAAATTCAATGATTTGCAAGCGTTGCTCGTTAGTAAGTCTATTCATGATGAAATGTCAAAGCATACTGAGCATCTTTCTCTTTGACACCATGTCTGAAATCCCACGTGATCTGTCAAATACTAATGCATGAAAATCCTAACCTCAAAAAAATCACCCGTTATTTAAATTATTTAATACTTGTCTTGATAATGCGTCAGCAACTACATTTGTTGTTCCCGGTTTATAAATAATTTTTGGAGAAAACTCCTCAATAAAAGCTCGCCATCTTTTCATTTTAACATTTGGATTTTTTCGGACATTGCAAATGCTAATGGTTGATGATCCGTATGAATTTCTAAATTTTTTACTGCATAAAGATAATGGCGTAATGTCTTTAATGCCCAAACTATGGCGAATAATTCTTTTTCGTTTGTTGCGTAATTTTGTTCGGTGGTGTTTAATGTCTTTGAAATAAATGTTATTGGTCTTCCTTCTTGGGATAAGACTGCACCTACAGCAACATTAGATGCATCAGTAGTTAAAATTAATTTTTTCTCAAAGTTTGGTTGAGCTAATTCAACTTGTTCTTGTAACGCTCTTTTTAAGGTTTCACAAGCAACAATTCCTTCTTGATCAAGATAAATAATTGTTTTTTTTTTTGACATATACTGCGATATTTTGCCATTTTCTTTCTTTAAGTGTTTTGTTAGTGATTTAGCTACTGTTGCATAATTTCTTATAGTATCCCGTTAATCCTCAAAATCCTCTAAGTTGTTGTAACGTCTTAGGATATGGGTAATTTTTAATTGTTTCTACTTTTTAGGGATCAGTTTTTATAACCTTATGGGATACAACGTATCCTAAAAATTCCACCTCGGTTTCTATAAATTTAGATTTTTCTATAGATATTTTCATATGGGCTTCTTCGAGGGTTTGTACTATATATTTCAAATGAGATATATGTTCCTTTAGAGTTTTTGAATATACTATTATGTCGTCAACATATACGTGACAAAATTTTCCTATAAATTCATGTAAAATATTATTCATTGCTCTCTAAAATATACTTGGAGCATTTTTAAGTCCAAATGGCATTCTAAGGTATTCATATTTTCCGTTATATACAGAAAATGCTGTTTTTTCTATATCGTTTTCTTCCATCAATATCTGATGAAATCCAGACTCTAAATCTATTGTGGAAAAGTATTTTGATTCTCCCAAATTAAGAAGTATCACCTCGGGATTAGGCATTGGGTACCTGTCGGTTATTGTTTTTTCATTAATTTTTTTAAAGTCAATGACCAGTCTTAATTTCGGACTACCATCTTCATTTATTCCTTTTTTTGGAACGACCCAAACGGGAGAATTATACGGGCTTTTACTATGTCGTATAATCCCTTTTACGAGTAAACTTTCGATTTCCTTATTAACAAAATTATTTGCAGATATAGAATAAGGATATTGTTTGGACCATATAGGTTTGTCATCCTCAGTTCTAATTTCTGCTTTAACATCTGTTCTAAAATCCATGTTCACGTTTTGATGAGCTTTATTTATTATTTTAATAACATCCTCTCTTAGCAATGGAATGTTGATATCTTTCGTTTCATTATTATTACATTTGTACGTATCAGCAACTTCGTTAGAAATTTCAACATTATTTATTTTCAAAATATTGTGAGCATTTGCTTCATTAATTTTTCTATCCTCAGAATCATTTTTGCTAATATTATCAGTGACGGGTGCCTCAGGACTTTTTTGTCCCAAGGAGTTTAGTACCTTAAGATATTCTGAAAATTCGAATATCTTCGGTTAGCTTGAGGCTTGTTTCGTGAACCAATTTCATGACTGTTTTTAGTAAATTGCAAAGCAAATTGCGATCGTATTTGATTTGAATGAATTTCTTGTGCTTTAGCAAGAGCATTTGGCAAATCGGTAGGTGTTAATGCAAATAATATTTGGTTTAGAGGGTAATTTAAACCAGTTATAAAAGTTCTTAACGCGGTTTCTCGATTCTTGATATTTAATTGTTTTGTAATATCTGGATTGGTGCCGTGCGTCATTATAGTAATGTCAATTTCTGATTGACTTCATTATAATAATCAATTAAGGATGTCGATCCTTGTCTCATAACGCTCATCTCTTGATCAATTACGTGAATTGGTCGTCTGTCGGCGTAAGCAAAATCTAATCTTGCAAATATTGCTTCTAAATTCAAAACTGTGCCATGATTAGTTAACATATCATTGGCATTACCTACAATCTTATTTCGGAGGATAGTTAGTGCTCCAAAATACCTTCTACTACCTTCAATATATAGGCTCATCGAATTCTTTGCAGCTTCTCTCCAGCTGACATAAGATTTACCGGAAAATTCTGGCAAAGACTTTATTATGTCTAAATTTTCGTCACATGTTATGGAATCATTAATTCCTTGGGTTTCATACTCAGTTACATGTGACGCATCTGTTAGAATTTTAATTCTATTACTCCACTGAGCTATCTCAGTTCTTAAGTTTGCGGTTTGTGTAGCTATTAATCTAGCTATATCGTCTACAGTAAAATTATTCACTGCCATTTCGAAAAATTATAAAATTATCTTGATCTCTTAAAAATTCTTTATTCCTATCGCATCTTTTTCATAATCGTTATTTTTCGGGTTTGCCCTTTTTTATATACTATATGTATTTGTGAGTTTCATGAAGCAAATTAATACTCACAATAAACAATTTGTATACTTAATTTAATTAATAAATACATATGTATAAGCCTTACTTACAACTAATTTTATGTTGCTGCTTCTACTGCTGCTGTTGCTGCTGTTACTACTGTTGCGGCTATTGTTGACTTTGCTGCTGCTATTGCTTTTTAAGTCGAATTTTGGCGGTTGGTTGTGCAATGGTCGTCGTTGGCGGCCATGTGCGAGGTTTAAATGAAATCAGTTTGTTGGTGAAATTTAGCTTATAGATCCACGCACTTTCTTCTATTTGTTTGAAATTTTCAAAAATTTTCACTTTCAGTTTTTGGTTTTTCAATTCACATTTTAAAATCATTTTATTTGTGAAACTTGTTGTAGTTTTTTGTTTCTCAATTTTATTTATTTTTTCAATTGTTGTAACGTGTACGTTAGCTTGTTTTTCGCTCGTAATGCGTATAGACGTGGCGCGTTCGATTGGCAATTGGTGGCACAAACACACACTCGAAATTTTTTTAATATTTTTCTAAGTGGCGCTGAGATTTTTTTTTGCTTATATGTGTCTTTTTGGACTTAGCATTTTTTCAATCCTTTTTACTTTGCCGTTTATTGCTTAGCGCGTTTCTAATTGCTGTTGTATTTATTTCCTCGCGAGTTCGCGATACTTGTTTGCGTTTGCGTTTTTGTTTTTCCTTTTCTCAGTTTTCACTGATACTTGTTGATTTTCAAACGGTAACACGGGGATTTTTTGTCCCCTTAAATGGTTACTGCCGAATCTTATTTTCACATTATGGTCCAACAGGAGTTTTGCGATACTCCTGGCAGGATCGCCAATTAATAAGTTGTTTGATTTTTGAGTGACTACGGGCAACTGCCTGTGGTCGACTGCCTCGTTTTCTTTATTACATTTTCTTAAATACAATATTTTGCTTAAGCCTAGATACAAATATTAATCTTACATTCTAGGAAGTATATCTACAATCCACTTGAGATAGGACATATGTAGGACATATGTTACAAGTGGAAAGATTCATCTTACAATCTATGAGTTATATTTTTGGACCACCAAGGCGGACAGTATTAGGAAAGTACCATATGGGTTACATATTTATAACAGAAATACAATATGTTCATGTAATATGAACTGGTGGTATTAACTTACATACATAAAATTAATACGTTAGAAAGCGTATGCGTTCGCGCGAAACATAAAAGTTTAAGACATGTTAAAAACGCATTAGGCGTTCGAGTAACGACAATTACAAAAGCACCATTGTTATTATAAAGTAACAATCCCTTGCATATACCACACAACTTCACGATTTGCGAAGGCAAACTAAACAAAGTGCTACAAAATCAAAGGTAAAGCGGCGAGCAATTCACATAGACACCAGCGTAATCAGCAAAAACAGCAAATAAAGAAATAAAATTAAATCACAAGGAAAAAACTAAAAGTGCAAACGAAGCGATTAAGCTACTCAATCAAACTAATTCTATAGTTTAACTAAAGAAATATAATAAAAACAAGAAAAGAAGAGGTAAGTTCGAGTGCAGCCGAACATTTTTGACTCTTGCAACTTGCAATTTTGATTGGATTTGGAAAATTATCGGTCACAAGGTACCCTACTTTAAAGGAATTATTACTGCAAAAGTGAAAGAATGGAATTTAAAATTGTGCTAAATGGGAAGTATGCGTGTTTGTTGTGCGATTTCGTCCTTTTTTACACTGTGAATGAATAAGAATGGAGGATGGAGTCATGTGTAGAAGTTCACGCAAGTCAGGAAAGTTCTTTGACTGCCAATCACTTGGGAGTGGCCAGAAACGATTCTTTTACATGTGACTCAAGCAGCTCACGACCTCCGGTCTTTGACCAAGTATCCTCTGGGTAGCCTAAGAACATCCGTTTGAAGGCGAGATAAAGTGAGAAGGCGAAACATCCCCTGCATAGGGTTGTGCGCTGGGTTTGAGACCCGCCACGTAAAAACACAACCCCAGCGAATAGTAACAACCAGCCTCGGATGAGAGACCCCCCTTTTGATGACGAACATGGCAAACGAAAAAAGGACTACGAATTGAGGGCATGCACCTGGAATGTCCGGTCCCTTAACTTGGAAGGTGCCACTGCCCAGCTGGTTGATGTCCTCGTGAAAACAAAGGCTGACATCACCGCCGTCTAAGAAATGCGATGGACGGGACAAGGACATAGACGAGTGGGTCCTTGTGACATTTACTACAGTGGCCATATAAAGGAGCGCAGGTTTGGTGTGGGATTCATTCACTGCGGTGAATGAGCGTCTAGCCACAATCCGCATCAAAGCGAGGTTCTTCAACATATCGCTGATTTGCGCCCACGCCCCGACGGAAGAGAAGGACGATGTGACCAAAGATGGCTTTTATGAGTGCTTGGAGCGCACTTATGTGAGATGCCCCCGTAACGATGTAAAAATCGTTCTTGGCGACTTCAACGCCAGGGTGGGCAAAGAAGCTATCTTTGGTACTACGGTCGGTAAATTCAGCCTCCACTAGGAAACATCCACAAATGGGTTGAAGCTGATCGACTTCGCCGGGGCCCGAAATATGGTTATCTGTAGTACTAGATTCCAGCATAAGAAGATCCATCAAGCTACCTGGCTGTCTCCGGATCGAAAAACTATCAACCAGATCGATCATGTTGTGATAGACGGAAGACACGTCTCCAGTGTTTTAGATGTGCGTGCGCTCCGAGGTCCTAACATCGACTCGGACCACTATCTTGTTGCAGCTAAGATTCGCACCCGCCTCTGTGCAGCAAAAAACGCACGCCAACAAACACAAGGAAGGTTCGACGTCGAGAAGCTGCAATCACAACAGACAGCCGAACGATCACTCGTCAACAACTCGGTATAAGGGAACTGTGAGACGGCATTTCAAACTCCTTACGTACAGCTGCAACCGAAACCATTGGTTTTCGGAAAGTGCAAAAGAACAGCTGGTACGACGAGGAGGGCCGTGTCGCAGCGGAGAGAAAACAGGCTGCCTACCTCGCAACGTTACGATCGACCACAACACGTGCGGGATGGGAGAGATACCGAGAGTTGAAGAGGGAAGCAAGACGCATTTGCAGACAGAAGAAGAAAGAGGCCGAAATGCGTAAGTACGAAGAGCTTGATAAGCTGGTCGACAGGGGTAATGCTCGAAAATTCTACGAAAAGATGCGGCGGCTTACACAAAGTTTCAAAACCGGAGCATACTCCGGTAGAACCCCCCAAGGTGACCTAGCCACCCAGAGCATACTTAAATTATGGAGGGAACACTTTTCCAGCCTTCTAAATGGCAGTGCATGCACAACACCAGGAGAAGGCGAACCCGATACCCCAATCGATGACGATGGAGCAGACGTTCCATTGCCCGATCACGAAGAAGTTCGAATAGCAATTTCCCGCCTGAAAAACAACAAAGCGGCAGGGGCCGATGGATTGTCGGCCGAGCTATTCAAACACGGCGGCGAAGAACTGATAAGGAGCATGCATCAGCTTCTTTGTAAAATATGGTCGGATGAAAGCATGCCCAGCGATTGGAATTTAAGTGTGCTATGCCCAATCCATAAAAAAGGAGACCCCACAATCTGCGCCATCTACCGTGGGATAAGCCTCCTCAACCTCGCATATAAGGTTCTGTCGAGCGTGTTGTGTGATAGATTAAAGCCCACCGTCAACAAACTGATTGGACCTTATCAGTGTGGCTTTAGACCTGGTAAATCAACAACCGACCAGATATTCACCATGCGTCAAATCTTGGAAAAGGCCCGTGAAAGGAGAATCGACACCCACCACCTATTCGTCGATTTCAAAGCTGATTTCGACAGCACGAAAAGGAGCTGCCTTTATACCGCGATGTCTGAATTTGGTTTCCCCGCAAAACTGATACGGCTGTGTAAACTGACGTTGAGCGGCACCAAAAGCTCCGTCAGGATCGGGAAGAACCTCTCCGAGCCGTTCGATACCAAACGAGGTTTCAGACAAGGCGATTCCCTGTCGCACGATAGCTTCTGGAGAAAATAGTTTGAGCTGCAAAACTAAATATAGAAGGTACCATCTTCTATAAGAGTGTACAGCTGCTGGCGTATGCCGATGATATTGATATCATCAGCCTCAACACCCGCGCCGTTAGTTTTCTTTCTCCAGACTGAACAATGAAGCAAAATAAATGGGTTTGGCAGTGAACGAGGGCAAGACGAAATATCTCCTGTCATCAAACAAACAGTCGTCGCACTCGCGACTTAGCACTCACGTCACTGTTGACAGTCATAACTTTGAAGTTGTAGATAATTTCGTCTATCTTGGAACCAGCGTAAACACCACCAACAATGTCAGCCTAGAAATCCAACGCAGGATAACTCTTGCCAACAGGTGCTACTTCGGACTAAGTAGGCAATTGAGAATCAAAGTCCTCTCTCGACAAACAAAAACCAAACTCTATAAGTCACTCATAATTCCCGTCCTGCTATATGGTGCAGAGGCCTGGACGATGTCAACAACAGATGATTCGACATTGCGAGTTTTCGAGAGAAAAGTTCTGCGAAAGATTTATGGTCCTTTGCGCGTTGGCCACGGCGAATATCGCATTCGATGGAACGATGAGCTATACGAGATATACGACGACATTGACATAGTTCAGCGAATTAAAAGACAGCGGCTACGCTGGCTAGGTCATGTTGTCCGGATGGAGGAGAGGAAGACCTCCACTCCGTTGGAAGGACCAAGTGGAGAAGGACCTGGCTTCGCTTGGAATATCCAATTGGCGCCACGTTGCGAAAAGAAGAAACGACTGGTGTGCGGTTGTTAACTCGGCTATAATCGCATAAGCGGTGTCTACGCCAATTAAGAAGAAGAATGAATAAGAATGTAAGACGAATGCCGCGTACTAAATTTTGTCGAAATCGTTTGGTCGTGTCTGGAGTTATGGTATTTCACCAAAAAATGGGTGGTGCCGCACCCATCGTCCAATTTTCACCCCATCTCCGATAAAGCTTTCTCATACCATCTCGGTAAAATTTAATGTCTGGCGTATTTAGTTAGTAATTTAACGCGCTTTTAGTAGTACCGTTATATGGGGAGTGAGCGGAGTTATCCTCCGATTTCACCTATTTTCATTTCGCCGATAGATTTTTTTATAAGATTTCTACTCAGCAAATTTGGTTATTGTAACTTAAGTGGTTTACGAGATATATGGGCCATTCCATCAGTTGGCGACATGGTTTTGTACCCGTGGTTCTCCGATTTTGACGAAATTTTAGAATATCATAATATAGACTAAAATAAGAATATCTGTAAACTTTTTAGTGGCCAAAGTTGCTCCATTGTTGTTTAAAAATATGCGCCGTATAGCGACAACTTTGCATTTTTTTTGCTGTTGATGGGATCAGAGTCCCATATTTTTGACACTGATTCTTATGTAAAATTTAACGAGGAATCGAATGGAAAATCAATTTTGAAAAAAAGTTGGTGGAAAAGCACAAAAACCCTGATTTTTTGGAAAATAATGTTTTTTTTTTGGATTTTGAGCGTCAACTTTGAATTTTTTTGCTGTTCATGGGATCAGAGTCCCATATTTTTGAACACTGATTCTTATGTAAAATTTAACGAGGAATCGAATAAAAATGTCAATTTTGAAAAAAAAGTGGGGGAAGAGCACAAAAAGCGGGATTTTTGGAAAAAATATGGTTTTTTTGGATTTTGAAATTTTTTTTGGATTTTTAAAATATTTTTATCAGAAAGCTGAGATCTTTTTACATAAAAATGGATAACTTCAAAATTTTTTTCACTCAATTTTGAGGTCGTTAAAAAATAAAAGAAAAAGTCATTTTTTTGTTTGATCTCAATTTGAAGTGCGCGCCAAAAAACAATGGAGCAACTTTGGCCACTAAAAAGTTTACAGATATTCTTATTTTAGTCTATATTATGTTATTCTAAAGTTTCGTCAAAATCGGAGAACCACGGGTACAAAACCATGTCGCCAATTGATGGAATGGCCCATATACACTAAATTTGTTAGAGGGCGGGGCCACGCAAACTTTTTCAAAAAAACTTTCCCACAAATGCCACTTGCTACTACGATTCTCTTTACCAAATTACAGCTTTATATTGTATTTCAATTTAGTGCTTAGTTACGGCATATATGTTTACGGTTAATGGCGATTTGTGTGGGTGTCAGTGGTCCGATTACACCGATCTGCGAACTCGATTTTTTTGTACCAAGGAACCTACATACCACGTTTCAACGTTATATCTCATCCATCATCATTTATATAAAGCGATAAAGCAGCGGCCAAGTGTGTAGAAAAAAAATCAACAAATTTCCGAAATAACAGTACCATAAAAGCAGCAAGAGCAATAGCAGTAGCAGCAAAGGTAAAAATTAAACAGCAACAGTGGCAACAACAACCCCCTTAGTATTAAGTATGTAAAATTTTTTCACTGTGAGTAATGCAAAAACAATAATCACAAGTGGCCTTATTTAAGAAAAAATAAAAACAAGATAAATTCTTATATATTAAATGTTTATAAATAAAAAAGAAAACGAGATAAATTAAATTATCGTAGTATTAAATATATATATAAAAAAAGAAATAAGGATTTTGTAAAGTGGACAACATAATTTTACAGTTTGGTCGGTCAGTAATTTTACTGCAGAAGACATACATATGTAGCTCGACTTTAGAGCTGAAATAGCTCAGCAAAATAACCAAATAAAAAACATTACAACTGCTACGCAGGTGAGAGAATACAAAACACAGACAATTAATGACTCAATTATATGCAATGAAAATTTAGAAATTGTGAAATCTTTACCGGAATTTTCGGGAAGCTCATACGTCAGCTTGAGGGAAGCTGCAAAAAATTCAATGAGCCTCTATATAGAAGGGAGTGGGAAATATATTGGAGCTCTGACAATGAAATTGCTAAGATGACAATACTAACGACATTTTAACTGACGATGGCACAGTTTTAAATTTAGAGGTCATATTTTCGAGATTAGATTTTGCGTATGCGGATACTCGTAGAAGGCCAATACACGTAATTTAACAAGAAATGAGCATACTCAGACGAGGATAGCAATTGGCATTATAACAGTGATGTCAATAAGAAATTGACATTGTTAATAAATAAAACAATAATGACGAACGGAACGAATTCCGAAATAACAAAGCATCGGTAAAATGCGCTTAGAAATATCCCAATCATCTAGAAACAATGGACTTTGATCAATCAATTCAAGTAATAAATAACCCTGGACCTATACTAACAAACCAAGTATAGGCTAGAAGTAACAGATATAATTGGCAAACCAATTATCAACAAACAAAAATACAAAGAAGTAAAATGAAAGTGCACAAGTAAGCACACAGCCTCAACCTAAAATTCAAAGAATTAAGGGGCACACCTAGTGTGAAATTTTCAAAAAATCAATTTTTTCATGTTTCGATAGGCTATACCTTTAAAAATAACATTCTAAAATTTCAAATCGATATCTGAAACATTTTTTGAGTTACAACAATATAAAGGAGTAGCCGCTCGGCAGTTAGATAGTTGCATTGGATTTTTTTTACATGTTCTATATATAGTTCTCCGTACAATGACCTATCGATTTTTGATCTGATCAAAAAATCGAATTTTGGCAGGGCAAAAACGACCAAAATTTTAGGTAAAGTTCTACTATATTTTTTAAAACGCCGCCATATTTTCAATTTTTGATTTTTTTACCGTAGGTCATTGTACAGATATTATCTAGTTTAACGAGAAATTTTTTTTAGATTTCATCCACGGAGAAGGCCGAAATTTTAATAGATATGGGGGCAACCAGTTCATACATATATACGAACTGGAATTTATAATAACAAAAAAATATTACTAATTAAGAAGAGAGTAAGAACCATTAATGGTTCGCCATCATAAAATATTTTCATAATATTAATCAAGAACTTTTTTATGAAATTGATAACTTAGAGAGCGATCTCTTAATTGGAATTAATTTCTTAAATAATATCGGAGCCACAATAGGTATTCCAAATCGGAAATTAATTTATGGAAATAAAAAGATAAAGAAAATACATCTTCTCAACCATTTAGTTTTATTAAACACCTTGGGACAAAAAAGTCCCAAAGCGCCTGCCGAGGAAAGTGCCGGCAATATTAAAAATAAAAAACATTAAAATTGTGGAACGAACAATTTCTACAACGCCAGCTGAAGAATTTACCGGCAATATTATATTAAAAAACTTTATTTGGGGACAAAAAGGTCCTAAAACGCGAGCCGAAGTTTTTACCGGCAAATTAAAACAAAAAAAGAATGGTGAAAAACCAAATAAAAATATAAAAATACAAAATTTATAATACTTTGGGCAAAAAAATCTTAAGACGCCAGTCGAAGATAATACCGATAATAAAATAAAAAATATACTCCAAAAAAGGAGGTACTAATATTTTAAAAATAAATAATTTCAATATTACCGATGAAAATATTTTCGAAGCTTTTGCAGAAAAATATAAAAACAATAGTACCGAAATTAAAAATATTTAGGATTAATTGTTGCTTAGAGAGGATGTTATCAAAATTATAAATAAAACCCTTGAAAACTTAAACATAAATGTACCGTTCAAAAGAGATGTCAAAGCAGAAATAAGAACCGAAGATGAAAAACCTATATGGTCGAAACAATATCCATATTAATTATCCGCGAATAATTTTGTCAATCAGGAAATCCAAAGTTTATTGGAAAAAAAATTATAAGGAACAGCAAAAGCCCATATATTTTTACTGTTTGGGTTGTTCCCAAAAAAGGTGTAAAAGAGGGTGGTAGTTCAAAACTAAGAATGGCCATCGATTTAAAAAAAAAATTTAACGAAAAAACAATAACGGAAAGATGTCTAATGCCTAATCCAGAGGTTATACACTTTTATTTGGTATAAACTAAATATTTCTCTACAATAGACCTTTAGTTTGGATTTCATCACATATTAATGGATAAAGATATTGAAAAAACTGAATTTTCTGTGAATAATGAAAAAATGAATATTTAAGGACTATATGAATATTTAAAAATGCTTCAAGTATATTTTAAAGAGCACTGAACAATATTCTACAGGAATGTCTCGAAATATTATGTCACGTCTATATTGACGATGTTATAGGATACTCAAAAACATTAAAAGAACAAATATCTAACTGCTTGCAAAACTTTAAAGAAAGCATTTCTAGGACAAATTGTATTTGTTTAACTAGATTTTGAAAAAAAATAGTTCTAACCACTGATGCATTAAATGTATCTGGAGGTGCAGTTTTATCCCAAGAAGGAAAACCAATTATATTCATTTCAAAAACCATAAAGTCTACCAAGCAAAATTATGCAACTAACGAAAAGGAATTATTCGTTATAGTATGGGCATTAAAAACATTACGACATTATCTTTAAAGTAAAGGATTTGGAAATCCATACAGATCAACAGCCATTGGCATTCGCAATGTCATCCAAACGTAAAAATTAAAAGATGGAGAGCTTTCATTGAAGCGTTTTCATCAAAAATAATTCATAAACCAGTTGCAACGAATGTGGCTGCTGACGCGTTATCAAAGTAATTTTTAAATAATTTAACAAATTCAGCCGAACTAAGCCACTCAGACAATTCTATAATAGAAACCGAACATTCTGCAAAAAGCAGCGAGAATACCAAATTCACAAAACAAAAAAGGCATTAAATAATTTCAAGCAACAAATAGTAATAGAGAATGGGGCAAAAATATCAGTCTTGAAGACAATTTCCCATTTCAATAACAAAAGATTTCTGATCGAAGTCGACATACCAGAAGATATAGCTGGTATTTTAAAAGAATATATAAATCCAAAAATAGTTACTGGAATGTCCTGCACACCTGAAGGAAGCACCTATACCTCAGAAAAAGCGAGAACAATTTCACATCGGTATTTTTTCGCACAGAAATTAAAATTTCTTACGTGCATTGATTCTTATTCCAAATGTTTAACAATAAAATATATTAAAAACAAATCGAATTTAGAAGAAAAAATTCTAGAACTTTTCCAATTCTTAGATTGTAAAAAGTATAGTTATCGACAATAAACCAGGTACAATTCAATTCAAATCCGACTAAATACACATATTTATTACTGCACACTACGTCACAGCACTAGTGATGGGCAAATGGAAAGAGTTCATTCGACATTAAGAGAAAATTCAAGATGTTTAAAACAGGAATATAGTTTAATTAGTTACTTTGAAGCCAATATTAGAGCAACTCAACAATATAATAATGCAATACACTCAGTAACAGGTAAAAAAGCTTTTAAAATTTTATTTAATAAAGAAACCCACGTAGACTGGAAAGCCACATTAAGAAAAGCTCAGGAAAAAATGTTACAGTATCATAATAAAAAAAGAGAAAAAATATATGGGGAAAGGAATAAATATAAAAAACAAATAGTTGCAGAAGACCTAGGAAATAAAGTAAAAATACAAAATAGAAATAGAATAATAAATAAAGACAATATTAAAGTTTAATTTCATTACCTTATATGCACAATGAAGATATTTTTACACATTTCGTTGATACGTATATATATCAACAATACTATATCAGACATAATTGACTTCACAAGAGAAAATTACATACTTGTAGAGGAAGAAGATACACCAATTTTTGAAAATTACGGATCAATATACCATTTAACAAATTTTTCATTGCTTGAAAATATAATAGAAAAATATAACACCAAAGATAAAATAATATTAATTGATGATTCAAGTATAGACTTTGAAATACAAATAATGGAAACAGTATTAAGACAATTAAAACTCGACAATAACCGACCAAAAAGAAGCATTAATGAATTAGGTACGGTATATGATCATGAAGATTTTATAAAAATTCCAAAAAAAGTAAATGATTTATTAGCAAATAATAATTAACAATTGACAACTAACTGACAAGTATTTAAAACAATCACAGAATTAACGCAAATAATGAAACAACTACATAGCAGCTCTAACGAAAATACTATTTAAAGACAAAGAAACAAACTAATAATTACTGAACTTGAAAATATAATACAGACTATTACATTAGCAAAACTGGATATTTTGAATAATCGCAGAGATCAGAGAAATAATAAGCGAGGAAAGAATTAATGTGACAATATCAGATTTTATTGATGTTTCGGAATTTAAAATTGCACAAAAAATAATCTAATAATAGTATATATTAAGTACCCAAAAATACAAATATTTATAAGCTATACCCGTTTCACAAATGATGGTAAATTACTAATCGAAAGCGAAATAATAAAACGAAATAATACTTGTTTTTTAGACATGTTAAATAATAAACATGCTAATTGTACAAAGATTACTGGAGCAAATAAAGTAATACGAGTAGTAAAAGACGGTGATATAAAAGTTTTCGGAAAACATATTCATATTGATATATAATCATACAATAAACGAAGTATATAATATTTGATAACTTTTGAAGATAATGTAATAATTGATAATCATATTAAGTTATTTTATTAAAAAGTAATAACATACATATATTCTATTAAATATTAAAACTAAAAAGAAAAAGAGGAAATGTTAACTATCGACACAAATTAATAAGGTACAGAATATACATATGTATATGTATTCGAGCACGGGATGCTTCCATTTAGAGGTGGCGGAATTAACGCCACCAATAGCCAACAGCACTTATTTGTAAAATAAACAATAAGTAAAGGGTGATTTTTTAAGAGCTTGAAATCTCATCGGTTCTTTATTTGAAACGTTAGATTGGTTCATGACATTTACTTTTTGAAGATAATTTCATTTAAATGTTGACCGCGGCTGCGTCTTAGGTGGTCCATTCGGAAAGTCCAATTTTGGGCAACTTTTTCGAGCATTTCGGCCGGAATAGCCCGAATTTCTTCGGAAATGTTGTCTTCCAAAGCTGGAATAGTTGCTGGCTTATTTCTGTAGACTTTAGACTTGACGTAGCCCCACAAAAAATAGTCTAAAGGCGTTAAATCGCATGTGCACCAGGTAATCATTTGTGCAATCACTACGACCAACCAGGGAATTGTGTGGATATATTAAGTACAAATATGTATAGATACATATGTTTAGTTTGACTTGTTTAGCCCAGTTAACAAGTTTCGATAGTTACGAAAATATTGAAACAGATGTTAATATTATACCGATCAAGTAAAAATTATTTTTATATTTATATTTTTTTTTAATTATAATTTAATAAATTAAATTTAAAAATACCTACATAATGTCTTCAAATTCATCTTATTTTCAATAAAACTTTTAAAATTTATTATGTGCATAGACCGATAGGCAAAATAAGCAAGTGCTTACACGGGACATACAAATGTACATATGTATATTATTTCTTTGACATATCTGTCTGTATGTACATATGGCCAAACATTCATAATAATAAGTGTCGCACGCTTCTTTCGCATCTCCGTTGTTACGGACAGCCAATGACTGAAGCGTCACAACATTGTGTTGTTTGAAGAAAATCCGAGATGTGCCGAAAAGAACTGACTCTCTGATTGTCAACGCTTCCCTTGCCGCTGCAACAGCTTCGCCCACAAACCAGCGTAAATATATGTATACTATATGTTTATGTATGTATTATTGCATACATATCAATGCTGATTTTTGCGAGTCACGATAAAATTTTTTAGATTTGATAATAATTTTAAATCGACGTGAACTATGTTTCCTGTTTCTGTGCCTTGCGGGCATGCGAGGTTGACACTTTTCCTTATAGAGGAATATCAGAAAGTTGTTCAATTTATAATTTTTAGCTTTTGCCATCATCACGAAAAGACGATTGAAGGCAAAAGGACGCTCGGGGAGATGTTACGGCGTGCAAATTATGTTTCGCGAGAACGCGGGGGCTTCTAATGAAGTGAGTCTGATGAGTTTATATGACAAACTAAACTGAAATATCTTTATTTCACTTTTATTTATACAATTGATTTCTTAAGCTTATATACAAAGTTTCATCTTACATTCTAGGAAGTGCAGATCTTAGGAGTTAGATTATGTGCTGTCTAATTTTACTTAGAGCGTGCTATAAATTATAGTTGATGGTCGCTTCTTAATTGCCGATGTGTCAATAACGTATTTGCCACATTCCTTTAATAAAGAATTATATAAGGGGTGATTTTTTTGAGGTTAGGATTTTCATGCATTAGTATTTGACAGATCACGTGGGATTTCAGACATGGTGTCAAAGAGAAAGATGCTCAGTATGCTTTGACATTTCATCATGAATAGACTTACTAACGAGCAACGCTTGCAAATCATTGAATTTTATTACCAAAATCAGTGTTCGGTTCGAAATGTGTTTCGCGCTTTACGTCCGATTTATGGTCTACATAATCGACCAAGTGAGCAAACAATTAATGCGATTGTGACCAAGTTTCGCACTCAGTTTACTTTATTGGACATTAAACCAACCACACGAATGCGTACAGTGCGTACAGAAGAGAATATTGCGTCTGTTTCTGAGAGTGTGGCTGAAGACCGTGAAATGTCGATTCGTCGCCGTTCGCAGCAATAGGGTTTGTGTTATTCGACCACATGGAAGATTTTACGCAAAGATCTTGGTGTAAAACCGTATAAAATACAGCTCGTGCAAGAACTGAAGCCGAACGATCTGCCACAACGTCGAATTTTCAGTGAATGGGCCCTAGAAAAGTTGGCAGAAAATCCGCTTTTTTATCGACAAATTTTGTTCAGCGATGAGGCTCATTTCTGGTTGAATGGCTCCGTAAATAAGCAAAATTGCCGCATTTGGGGTGAAGAGCAACCAGAAGCCGTTCAAGAACTGCCCATGCATCCCGAAAAATGCACTGTTTGGTGTGGTTTGTACGCTGGTGGAATCATTGGACCGTATTTTTTCAAAGATGCTGTTGGACGCAACGTTACGGTGAATGGCGATCGCTATCGTTCGATGCTAACAAACTTTTTGTTGCCAAAAATGGAAGAACTGAACTTGGTTGACATGTGGTTTCAACAAGATGACGCTACATGCCACATAGCTCGCGATTCTATGGCCATTTTGAGGGAAAACTTCGGACAACAATTCATCTCAAGAAATGGACCCGTAAGTTGGCCACCAAGATCATGCGATTTAACGCCTTTAGACTATTTTTTGTGGGGCTACGTCAAGTCTAAAGTCTACAGAAATAAGCCAGCAACTATTCCAGCTTTGGAAGACAACATTTCCGAAGAAATTCGGGCTATTCCGGCCGAAATGCTCGAAAAAGTTGCCCAAAATTGGACTTTCCGAATGGACCACCTAAGACGCAGCCGCGGTCAACATTTAAATGAAATTATCTTCAAAAAGTAAATGTCATGAACCAATCTAACGTTTCAAATAAAGAACCGATGAGATTTTGCAAATTTTATGCGTTTTTTTTTAAAAAAAAGTTATCAAGCTCTTAAAAAATCACCCTTTAGTTCATGTGAGTCGAGTGACTCAAGTGATTCACTAATAGAAACCCAACATTCCGCAGAAAGTAGCGATGAGTACCAAATTCATGAAACAAAAAAACTTTTAAATCATTTTAAGCAACAGATAGTAATCGATAATGGAGCAAGAATTACTGTCTCAGAGACTATTTCTTCTTTTAATAATAAACGTTTTTTAATTGAATATGACAGACCAGAAAATATAATTGGTATTTTAAAAGAATATATGAATCCAAAAGTAGTTACAGGAATATTTTGCACACCTGAAGTATTATACGCAATAAAAAACATTTTGAAAGAGACATTTCCCACGATAAAATTCCTATATACTGAACTATTCCCTAATGATATATGCAATAAAGAAAATCAAAGATCGATAATCGAGCAAACACATAATAGAGCACATAGAAATTATAGGGAAAATTTGGCACAAATTAGGCAGCAATATTATTGGCCTTTAATGATAAAACAATTTAAACAATACGCAAAAAATTGTAGCATATGTAATAGTAATAAATATGAAAGACATCCGAAACTAATTCCAATAGGGGAAGCACCAATACCAAACAAAGAGGGAGAACAACTCCTTATAGATATTTTTTCGCACAAAAGCTTAAATTTCTTACATGTATAGATTCATATTCCAAATTTCTAATCGTAAAATATATAGAAGACAAATCAAATTTAGAAGAAAAAGTTTTGGAACTGTTACAAACATTTCCAAATGTTAAAAGTATAGTTATTGATAATGAACCAGGCTTAAGTACGATACAGTTCAAGTCTTTAATGGAAAGGATTAATGTGCAAATTTATTATTGTACACCACGCCACAGCACAAGTAATGGCCAAATAAAAAGAGTTCATTCAACACTGATTGAAATCTCCAGATGTTTAAAGCAAGAACACAGCTTAATTAGTAATTTTGAATCAATTATGAGAGCAGTTCAACAGTATAATAAAACAATTCATTCTGTAACAGGTAAACAACCTTGCAACATTTTATTTAATAAAGAGCCTCACGATAATATGAAAAATGTGTTGCAAAATGCGCAAGAGAAAATGCTAGAGCATCATAACAAGAAAAGGCTTCAGAAAAGTTATAAGAAACGAGATATTATTTATGAAAAAATTTATGGGGAAAGAAATAAATTGAACCCCAAGTACAAAAGACAAGTAGTATTAGAAGATTTAGGAAATACAATTAAAATACAAAACAGAAACAGAATAATACATAAAGATAATATTAAATCTTAAAATTCTTTAGGTTCACAATGTTATACATCATCATAATTTATACGGCAATGCCATTCATCACAGCTCAAATCGAAATCATGGACCTCAATCACGGGAATGGATGTTCCCTTCGGAACCTAGAAAAAGTAAAGTTGGTTGAAAGATACGACAGAATTACATATCTTATTAATACAACAATGTACAAAGAAATAGTTGACAATTTAGAGGAAATGGCACTCAAAGAAAAAGAACCGAATCCGCTTGTAATGGCTAAAATTAACACTCCAGTGGTCGCGCCCCTTTTTGTGCCGTTAGTAGTCGCGCGTACTACATGTGTAGAACATTTTAGACATAAGGGTTTGAAACGAAATATTTGTAAATAAAAAAATTTGTTTTAATAATAATAAGTAACAGTTTATTATAAAACCAAATCAACCAAAAAATATTCATTTTAAACATATTAGGAACTTAAAATCAGACTTCTTGCGAATAGTTATTCGTAAAGGTTGGTACGCAGCTCTCAAGTAATTGCTCAAGGAAAAAAATACATTATTTCTAAAGTAATTTTGACAGCTGGTTACGCATTGTGAATGATCCACATTAGAAGAGCAAGAGAGAATAAACAAAGTAAACAAACTTTGTGCGTATGTATGTATGTGTATGGTAACACAAATATTTTCATTGAGTTTTAAGGAATGTTGTTGATGATTGGTTGGTTTTATACAACATTTCAAAATGGAATATACTTTATAATAATGATTTCAACTAATTTAGGATGAATTTGACGATTACTTCGAATTTCCTGCAAGAAACAATTGTTGATTTGATGTTTCTTCGCAAAACCAGGTTTGCCATATTCACATTTTATTGAAAAAAAGTATTAAAAATTAGTACTAGATTTCTTGAGAGCTGCGTACTAGCACAAGTAACTTTATCGCAGGAACGTTTCTGGACCGTTTCTTAAGCGTTTTTTTATATGAAGTTTTTACGTTTCTTGAGAGCTGCGTACTAAGCTTAAAACGTAAAAGTATATACACAAGTGGTCTACTATTGTAGTACGCGCGACTACTGGAGTGTTAAGCATATTAGAACTCAGATATATACACTCACCCCACATCATAGAATTGAGAAAAGGGGATTAGTTAATATTATAGGGGCAGGTCTTAAATATATTTATGGCGTCATGGACAACGAAGACCGTCAAGAAATAGAAGGCAAATTAGAAATAAAAACAATCAATGCCCACAATGCAATCGAACAAATCAATGCTCAGAAAAACATTAATGAAAAATTGAACTACCAAATTAAAGCTATTAGCGATAATACTAACAATCACTACAGGAAATTATTTCAGAATATAAACGCAGTTAGCTCAGAATTAAATAAAATAGCAAAGGAATGGTGGACAAACAAACTGTTGGGGAATTTAATGTATATTGAGACTAATATCGTAAGAATAAAAGAGATCATAATGACGAGCCAAAATAACCTCTTAAGTAGAGATATTATTTCAGATGACGATAGTTTAAAATTGAATATAACTTTTGAAAAATGTAATTGTAATTGTCACTCAAAACGAAAATATTGTGACTTTAGTAAAGATTCCTAGTTTTACTAAAGAGACCTATCAATCAATATACATTCAACCTATACCGAATATAAATCAAGCAGAATTAAATATACAAGAAAAGGAAATTTTATGTCTAAATGATATCACATATAAAAAGACTTCCATTAAAAAAGAATTAGAAGAATACAAAGACGATTGCATCGAATATTTATTTAGGAGTCAAATTAAGATGAATTGTAAATATAAGTATAATAACCAATCAAAAGTAATAGAAATGGATACAAACCATATTAACGTAATCAATGCAAAAAATAAGACCATTTATCACAACTGTAATTCTAACATCTTTACTATTAACGGTAATTATTTAATACGATTTGAAAATTGTAATGTTCAAATTGATAACTTAGTCTATAGACATCGTAAGCCTCTCGCAATGAAATTATTACCAAATCCAGTTAAGGTTATTAATATTACAATCACAAAGAATTTAAGTATGGAAGAAATACATTTTCAAAACATTAAAAATATTCAGGAAATAACAGAACTCAGGTATGAAGCAAAAAAAGTAAAATGATAAATTACAGTCTGATAACAATTGTCAGCCTTATAATAGTAATACTAATAATCTGTAAATACAAAAAGAATAAAAGCACACAGGTTAAAATTAACATTGAACAAATTCCAATGCAAGATCAAGCCCAACCTATAGATCAAATGATGGAAAGGATCAAGCACTATTCCTCTTTGAATCGGGACGCTTCAATTTAGAGGTGGGGGAGTTAATACCACCAGTTCATATTACATGAACATATTGTATTTCTGTTATAAATATGTAACCCATATGGTACTTTCCTAATACTGTCCGCCTTAGGTGGTCCAAAAATATAACTCATAGATTGTAAGATGAATCTTTCCACTTGTAACATATGTCCTACATATGTCCTATCTCAAGTGGATTGTAGATATACCTCCTAGAATGTAAGATTAATATTTGTATCTCGGCTTAAGCAAAATATTGTATTTAAGAAAATGTAATAAAGAAAACAAGGCAGTCGACCACAGGCAGTTGCCCGTAGTCACTCAAAAATCAAACAACTTATTAATTTGTATCTGCACATGCTTATAAGATTGTACATATGTAAATTAGGGTGATTCAAAAAACTTATACAAATATATGTACATAAGTATAAATATATATGAATGTATAAACATTCTGGTCGGATGTTAGGCAGTAATAATAATTGTATATTAAAAAATAATAAATAAATAATAATTGGCGACCAGCCAATGCAGACTGAGTAATTTGACTACCAGCGTTTTGGCGTTTTAACCCAATTCCAACAGTAAAAACCCTGGGATTCGGTGACTCAACACAATCCTAACGTCTACGGCAGGTAGCCACAGCGACGGTAGCGTAGATTAAGCTATAGTCTTAACTGAAATGTAAGTCTCGTTTCTACAAAGACTGAATAAATTAAACACCACAAATAAAATTTCATTTTAATTTGCATACGCACCTACATATCAGCCCATAATTACATACATACATACATACATACATACATATATAAGACCAATTCAAATCAAGATATTTTTGTTTATCGTTTTCATTCATGAACGCAAGTGCACTTTCAACAGGCAAGCTCATTCGTAAAAACAAACACCATTACATCTTCCCGAGCATGCCTTTGCCACAAAGCGTCCTTTCGCGACGATGGCAAAAGCTAAAAATCATAAATTGAATAATTTCTTCTAGAAGGGAAAAGTGGCAACCCCGCAAACCAGCAAAGCACAGAAATAAGTGGCAACATAGTTCTTGTCCATTTAAAATATTTTACAATTCTAAAATATTTTTCCGCGACTCGCAAGAAACTGCGTCGATATGTATGCAAGCTCATACAAATTTACGTCGGCTTGTAGGCGAAGCTCGGACTTTCTACCAACAACATAATGTTGTGACGCTTTGTCGTCGCGTCAGTTCTTCGACACATTGACTCTTTCATAAAACGTGAGCTTCGGCCATTGGTTGCCCATGACAACGTAGATTATACATATCATTTTCATATTTTATATCATCAATTATTACATTATCTTCAAAGCTTCCGTATATTGTATGATTATTCACATTATGTTTTCCGGAAACTATTATAGCACCGTCTCATGCAATATTTATTACTTTATTTGCCTCATGACATTTAATATGTCTGATAAACAAGTATTATTTCTTTTTATCATATAAAATGCATTATTTAACTTTTTTGGACTGAATAAAACTAAGTCTTCTGCGACTATTTGTTTTTTTTATTTTATTTCTTTCTCCTATTATGTACATGCTTGTACTCGTATTTTCATAATCCACGTATCCTGTGCTTTGATTAAAATGGAAAATCAAGAAATAATTTTTGAATATAAGTTGATTCAGGGTTTTAGGAAAAACAGTTATTTATTATTAATTGAAAAAGAAAATCAAATTTTCAAATATAAATGTATGAATAAAAATGTTAAATATTATTGTTGTTATGTGGATAACTGTTCAGCTGCAGTTGCCATTGAATTTAATAGCACAAGAGTTTGCCGTAACACAGAGAAAAGTGTCAAGAACGGCCACAATCATGCGGAACAAAGTGCCTTAATTGAAAAATTAAAATTAATAAATTCGATAAAAACTGAAGTGATGAGTGCATCATTGAAACATCACATTCAGTGCATTTGATTCATATAAAACAAGAAAAATATCCAAAAAATCCGATGACTTTTGAAGAAATTATTGTAGTTTATAAAAATAAAGAAATTGCATCAAAATTCACAATGTCCAGATATGAGGAAAATGACAAATTTTGCCTACTCATTATTTGTGTCTCCTACCATTTCTAATGCTATTAAAGGAAGGAACCGCATGGAACAAGGTAATTATATAGTTGATGGAACATTTAACATAGTACCTATTTCAAAGAAATATAAGCAATTGCTTATAATTCACATTATTCACGCAGACCATGTAAGAACTTTAAAATTAAAATTTATTATTTATCTTAAAATAACTCGATAATTTTTCATTATTTTTCAGGCATATCCGTTCATATATATTTTAATGTCTCATAAGTCAGAATCTGCATATAAACATGTTTTGCAATATTTGCAATCAAATGTCATCGAAGCCGACGTCAGTAATCACTGATTTTGAAAGCAGTTTACGTAATGCTTTTCAAAGCGTATATTCAACAGTGAAAACGGTTGGATGTTGGTTTCACTACACGAATGCTCTTCGACGGAAAGTTACGCAAATTCCTAAATTCACAGCTAAATGTCCCAAGGTGCTTAACAAGAATTAAATCTGAGAAAATGTATTTTCTATATTTTTTTTATTTTCATAAATTAATTTCCGATATCAATTGTGGCACCGATTTCATTTAAGAAATTAATTCCAATTAAGAGATCGCTCTCTAAGTTATCAATTTCATAAAAACGTTTTTGATTAATATTATGAAAATATTTTATGATGGCGAACCCTCTTCTTAATTAGCAATATTTTTTTGTTATTACAAATTCCAGTTCGTATAAATGAACTGGTTGCCCCCGTATCTATTCAAATTTTAATGATTTGCTCGGTTTTGATATCTGTTTTTATAATATGATTTTCACCAATTTTATTAATTCTTTGCATTTTTGGTTGAGGCTGTGTGCTTACTTGTGCACTTTCAATTTTCCTTTTTGGAATATTTGTTTGTTGATAATTGGTTTGCCAATTGTATCTGTTACTCCTAGTAGAGAACGTATATTTAGAGAGAAGGTCCAACTGCGGACAAGCGTGTGAACTGTCAAAAGCTAACAAAATGCCTTGAGCGTGCATCACCACAGCTAGCTAAGAAGGAGAAATTTTAACAGTGCACTGTGGGGAATTTGCCCGATTTCATGGTATTTAGTCATTTTATCAAAGTTTATATATTTGGGTTTTTTTTATGTAAACATATTAAAAACACATGGCTCCATATGACTCCATACCAAAAATGTTAATTAACAGTGCACTGTTAAGGCTATGCACTGTTAAAGTCAACTGTTGCAGCCCAAAAGCACGTGGTTGAGAACAGGCAGTTTTTGGTTAGCTACTTTGAAAGTGCGATACTTAAAAGTTAAACAAGTTATTAATTCAATTTATGATGGAAAATAATCATACGGGTTTGTATTATATGTTGTGTGTACTAATATTTTGATGTCTTACTAATATTTAGCCAATTTTAAAACAGGTCTAAAAGGTAATTTTTTGGAAAAAAAAATTAACTTTACGTAGACTTACAAAAAATACATATCGTTGTAACAATGTAAGTCCAGTATATGTCGTAGAGCCATGAATTATGAATAAAAGGCAATTTGTCTCAATGTGCACAAATGCGCACAATCTGCGTAATTTATAACCAGGCCTATACTGACCAAGGATCATGTGATTCAGATGCATGCCTATTTGCCTCAACCGTAATGCCTCTTCGATTAACACACTTCTGGACTTGTTTTATGGAATAACCGTACTCCACAGTCGATAAGATTTTGCCGCCCTCTCAAATTGGAGTTTTTGAAAGAAACAAAAGAAGCCATATTAAAAGAGGACCCGAACATCAAAGAAGAAATTAAGAAACTTTTACCATGCAAAATAATGTTCAACGACAGGCAGTGCATTTACATAAAATTTCAACTTCATTTGACTGTCATAGATGGAAAAGTGCTCAATGCACTGACAAATACAACGTCTTCTCAAGCATGCCCAATATGTAATGCAACACCTAAGGACTTCCTTGCCAACAAAAATTTTAAGTGCCTCGACTTTGTTCCACTTTTAGATAATTTAAAACACGGGTTAAGTCCGCTTCATAGCTGGATAAGATGTTTTGAATTTGTATTACACGCCGGCTATAAGTTAACTGTTCAGAAATGGCGAGTGACAACATCTGTGGACAAAAAAACGATTGCAGATCGGAAAAAGGAAATTCAGCGTATGTTTTGGGAGAGGCTAGGCTTAAGGGTCGATAAGCCAAAACAAAATGGATTTGGCAATACAAACAATGGAAACACGGCACGGCGAGCATTTACCAATTTTGAAACATTTGCAGAAGTTACCGGAGTTGATAAAGCAATAATTGTGAACTTAAGAGTTATATTAATTTGCTTGTCTTGTCAACTGCCTATTGATTTGGAGAAATTTGAACAATTTTGTTTTAAAACTGGGGAACAAATTGTGGATTGTTATCCATGGTTGCCAATGACGGCAACTGTTCACAAAATAATTGTCCATTCAAGGCAAATTATGGAAAATACAATACTTCCCGTTGGATATCTCGGAATAGAAGCGTCGGAAGCACGCAACAAAATTTATAAAGCAGATAGACTGCATCACGCACGAAAGCATAGTCGTGTTAATAATTTCATGGATGTTTTCAACAGAGCCTTAGATACTTCTGATCCTGTCATTTCTTCAACAAACCTTATGAAGCGAATTCGGAAGCATAAAAGTATGGAACTTCTTTCAGAAGTTTTAAGCCTTTTGTTGTGCAATTTTGAAGGCCAGGATCAAATTGAGGAAATTGGAGATGAAATCGACGATTTTTATTTTATGTCTGACGAAGACCTTGAGAATTAAAATATTTTATAAACTTATTATTGTATTATTTGGTTGTCACTTTATCAACTTTTCTATTTGAATTAAAAAAAATTGTTTCTCGTCCTGGGAGGGCGGAACCACGCCCATTTAAACAAAAACTATTTCCAACAGAGTCCATATCAATACTAAAAAAAACTGTTTTGAAAAATCTTATTTATTTAAAAAGTTTTTGATTAATTTATCCAAATGGGAGGGCGGAACCACGCTCATTTTACCAAAAACTATTTCCAACGATCTCCATAAGACTAATACAAAAAACCGTTTCAAAAAATCTTATTTAGTTTAAGAGTTAATAAATAATATTTCGTCAGGGAAGGGGCGGAGCCACGCCCATTTTTCTAAAAACATTCCTATCGGTGTCTATAACAATAATAAAAAAACCGTTTTGAAAAATCTTACTTAGTTTAAAAGTTATTAATTAATACCATGAAATCGGCCAAATTCCCCATAGTGCAGTGGCGCGAGAACAGAGCTGAGCATTAAATGAAAATTATGCTCAGAAATATACATTGCTATTACAGACGTATGTTGGCCTTTTGTTTATTTTTTTATACGTTTACATGCCATTATATAAATTGATATGATTATAATTTTTCATATTTTTACGAATACATGCAAAACTGATAACATTCTAATTAAATTATGGTATTTTCAAAATATATATTTGTTAATTTTTAAATATTTCTTATGTTTCGTAATATAATATAATTTCATATATGAATATGTTTGTATATATGCTATATGTGTATATGGATTACTATCATAATACTCTAAAAAAATTAATACATTACAATAATATTGTATGTAAAATACATTTCTTCATCTAAATTTTCATACGCATCTACATATGAATTGGCACATAGTTACATTCATATGTAAGTATAATTCAAATTCAAATCGTTATATTATCATTTATCAGTAAAAAATGCTCTGTATGTGTTTAAATGAGTTAAGCATCCACCCCCTCTACCCGGTGAAACTGGCGCATCCTAATGCTATAGCGCAATTCACCACAGGATGCAAAGACTCCAAAGCAAAACCAATAACTCCCCACACCTATTCCAACCAGAGGCCTGCACGATTAAGGTAGGCATCGTACGATTACGTTACTAAGTAACACTTCTGACGATTACCACGATGCGAAGGTAACATTGCGCATCGGCATCGCGGCATCGTGGCATCGTACGATTACTATCTGGTATCGTCAATGGCAAATGAAACGCTATAGTCTTACATGATGTTAATTCGTTGCTGGCTCGGCAACGACTGAACGATAGAGCAGAGCCGCTCAAAATAATGCGCAATTTATTTACCAACGCATACAATCACACATTTGATATCTGCTAGCGTATGATTGTGTGCGCGCGCTTGCTTAGTACACTGAGTGAAATCGTGCTATTTGGTTATTTTGTTATTAAAAATTTAGAAAAAAATAAAAAATTATGGTTTTTGATTAAAAAAGCAATTAAGAACAACAATAATTTTAAGTTAATTTTTTTAACTTTCCATGATTTTTTCCATATCGACTTCAAGATCGTAAGTTTTGATTCTCATTAAGTCCTCTATATGCTTATTGGAAACTGAATTCCTGTATTTCGAGTGTATTTTTGACGCTGGCAGAATTTGCGTCATAGCGTACATGCTTCGACTGCATTTGCTTGCCTATACTCCGAGTATAGGCATGAAAAATTTTGAGCGGCTCTGTGATAGAGCGTAAGCGTACGTGTGAAGTTAGTTTCCACAATTGTTCTAAGAAATGCCGACCACTGGTAACATGTTAGTAATCGGCGATGCCCGCGATGCCGATACCCTCGATGCCGATGCCCACGATGCCAAAGTACCGTTACGTAGCGTGTACTCGCCGCATCGGCATCGCCGCTTGCTAACATGTTACTTTTTTAATTACTCGTGCAGGACTCTGATTCCAACCCAACCAACAAAAAGAATGGACAACGGGGAAGCTCACACATTCGTTTTACTCAGTTCAATCGAACAACACATTCGATATATACAAGCCGCACATTTACATTCGCTGAGACACTGCGCCGCGTCGACACCTTTTTCACATTTACTTCGATCTACAAGTTCGCCAGATCCCAATACAATTCGTCATCTACTATTCGTGCTGTACAAGCCGCTCATCCACAAACGCTTTTTTTCCACTCGTCATCGTTCCACTCGTGCCGACAACACATCCTATTTCTATTCGGCGCGATGTATTATTAAGCAAAACCTTGTACCGCAAACAAAAGATAATTTTAAATAAATTGTACTTTTCAAATAATCAACTACTTTTTCCTTTCAAACACTTGCGCGAGTGTCAGTTCATACCATCAGTGGTTTGTATTCCCAATAAATTGGGTCGTTAAATGTTCAGTATGTATGTACATACATATGCATATGTGTACGACATTGCCGAACAAATAATGTATAACAAACCAACATACAAATATGCGTACAGATGTAAATATGTCACTATCAAAAACTACAAACATTGCTTTACAAAAACAACCATCGTTTCAAATAACATCATACAAACTGTAAATATGTGCGTATGACATTCCCACACAAATAAATAAATAAAACTATGTCGCCCGCATAAACTACAAATATTGTTCTACAAAAACAACAATCGTCTCTAATAGCATCAGCAGCGTCAGAAGTCAATATGGTAGCCAAATAGTCGATGCCCAAGTTTGTAGAAAAATACACAACAGCAATATTTTCATTTATGAACGCAAGCGCACTTTTAACAGGCAAACTTGCTTCATTCATAAAAACAAACACCATTAAATCTCCCCGAGCATGCCTTTGCCTACAAGCGTCTTTTCGCGACGATAGCAAAAGTTAAAAATCATAAATTGAACAATTTCTGATATTTGTATGAGAAGGAAAAAGTGACAACCCCGCAAATATATTAGAATAAAATTTACAACATTGTTTATTTGTCATTTTCAAGTCAAGAAATGTATCAAAGAAAATATTCAATATTCCTCTGATTTATGTGGCACAGTGAATCTTGGTTAAGTAGTACTCCACTTAAATGAAAATCATCCCTCTTAACTGCCTATATCTTGCAGCTGCTCACGGTTTGTTTTTTGAAATACATAAAAATTAATGATTTAAGTACCACTCGCCTAAGTGTCCGCACTCGCTTTTGTGCCATATTATATTTTTAACAAACTACAAAAATCTGTATCGTTGACTGTATTTGTCAACGAATGTAAAAAATATTTTTACGAGGCTTGCAAAAATCTGCGTTGAAATGTATGCAAGCTCACACATAAACATACATATTTACGCAGGTTTGTAGGCGAGTCGGCAATAGCGACAAGAGAAGCAATAACAATTGGCGTTCGTTTGTTTGTGTTTTTCGGCACAGCTCGGATTTTCTACCAACAACACAATGTTGTGACGCTTTGTCGTCGCGCACGTCTTTCTACACATTGACTCTTTGACAAAACGCGAGCTTCGGCCATTGGTTGTTCGGGACAACGGAGATTTCGCATAAGACAATATGTGTACATATTTACATACATAGTTGTGTGTGGACAAATTTACAAACATTATGCGTATGGTTATTTTTGTTTACGTGCTCAAATAATAACATACGTACGTGAATATGTGCGACCGCTTGGCCTTTTAACATGTTATCAAAACTTTTAAAGGTCTGAAAATAAATATGCACATATGTATATAAATATATACATATCTTATCAACCCTACAATAATTAAATATTTAGGTAAAAACATAAACATGACTTTATTACATATGTATTTCTAAATGTTTAAGGAATCCGTCATGAAATGTTTCAATTTGTACGTATGTACATTAGGGTGTGTCATTCTGAGGAAACCTTTTTTTTCAACCGAAAAACAGGCTAAAAACTTTCGAAAATGTGAAAAAGTCACGCAAAAGATGAGCTCTTAATATTAATATTAAGAGGTGCCTCTTTCAAATTTTATATTTTCCATTTAAATAACATGGGAAAAAATCAAGCCTCTGCTGGATAACGCAAACCTCCCGGAATTTGACTTTGAATCTTTCAGTTTAAGTCACTAATATTGGTATGTTTAGCAGCTAAATTTGCGCGTGCATTCAACCAATCGTAGTTACGATAATTTGGCCAATGTTCGGATAAACATTCGTGATAAGTTCATCTTTCATTGAAGTGAATTAACAAAAGACAGGTGGAATTGATATCAAACCACTGGAAGTATCAACCGAAATTTACCCATTTCCAATCCTTAGCGAAAATGTCGAAACGATCATCGCGAAAAGTACGAACTTCAGTGGCATGCGAAGTAGCTATCGCATCGTCCGTCGTTTGATTCTATTTGCAAACGTATTTGATCGATTTCGCTAAAATGCAATACTCAACATTGTTATGAGTTTTGAATGTGAAGTAGGCAATAGTGGCGATATTCACTCCTCGAAATCGAATGCTGAATGTTCTGGCATTGTCGTCCATAATTTCCAGTTGGCATTTCCGGAAGAAAACCACGTGGAAAGTATTTCGTGCATTTATTGTCAGACTTACAAATCAAAGTGGGATTGTGGTGTCCGCAAGGTCCATGAACCATATTGGTTTTCACCACTTCACATAATTCTGGATCTATCTCTAGATCAGGAATTTCCGCAGAAACGATTTCATCAAGCCACCACCCAAAGAAGAAAGTGTGCGTGCGGCAAACCTTTTTTTTTTTTGCCACTGAACAGATGGAGTCATGTGTAGAAGTTCACGCAAGTGAGGAAAGTTCTCTGATCGCCATTCACTTGGGAGTGGCCAGAAACGATTCTTTTACATATGACTGAAGCAGCTCACGACTTCCTTTCTTTGCCCAAGTATCCTCTGGGTAGCCTAAGAACATCCGTTTGAAGGCGAGCTAAAATGAGAAGGCGAAATATCCCCTACATAGGGTTGTGCGCTGGGTTTGGGACCCGCCACGTAAAAACACAACCCCAGCGAATAGTAACAACCAGCCTCGGATGAGAGACGCCCCTTTTGATGACGAACATGGCAAACGAAATAAGGACTACGAATTGAGGGCATGCACCTGGAATGTCCGGTCCCTTAATTGGGAAGGTGCCGCTGCCCAGCTGGTTGATGTCCTCGTGAAAATAAAGGCTGACATCACCGCCGTCCAAGAAATGCGATGGACGGGACAAGGACAAAGACGAGTATGTCCTTGTGGTATTTACTACAGTGGACATATAAAGGAGCGCAAGTTTGGTGTGGGACTCGTGGTGGGAGAGAGACTCCGTCGCCGAGTACTATCATTCACTCCGGTGAATGAACGTCTAGCCATCAAAGCGAGGTTCTTCAACATATCGCTGATTTGCGCCCACGCCCCGACGGAAGAGAAGGATGATGTGACTAAAGATGACTTTTATGAGCGCATGGAGCTCGCTTATGAGAGCTGCCCCCGCCACGATGTCAAAATCGTGCTTGGCGACTTCAACGCCAGGGTGGGCAAAGAAGGTATCTTTGGCACTACGGTCGGTAAATTCAGCCTCCACGAGGAAACATCCCCAAATGGGTTGAGACTGATCGACTTCGCCGGCGCCCGAAATATGGTTATCTGTAGTACTAGATTCCAGCATAAGAAGATTCATCAAGCTACCTGGCTGTCTCCGGATCGAAAAACCACCAACCAGATCGATCAAGTTGTGATAGACGGAAGACACGTCTCCAATGTTTTAGATGTGCGTGCGCTCCGAGGTCCTAACATCGACTCGGACCACTATCTTGTTGCAGCTAAGACTTGCACCCGCCTCTGTGTAGCAAAAAACGCACGCCAACAAACACAAGGAAGGTTCGACGTTGAGAAGCTGCAATCACAACAGACAGCCGAACGATTTTCTACTCGGCTTGCACACCTGTTCTCTGAGAGCACTCGTCAACAACTCGGTATAAGGGAATTGTGGGACGGCATCTCAAACTCCTTACGTACAGCTGCAACCGAAACCATTGGTTTTCGGAAAGTGCAAAAGAACAGCTGGTACGACGAGGAGTGCCGTGTCGCAGCGGGGAGAAAACAGGCTGCCTACATCGCAACGTTACGATCGACCACAACACGTGCGGGATGGGATAGATACCAAGAGTTGAAGAGGGAAGCGAGACGCATTTGGAGACAGAAAAAGAAAGAGGCCGAAATGTGTGAGTACGAAGAGCTTGATAAGCTGGCCGACAGGGGTAATGCTCGAAAATTCTACGAAAAGATGCGGCGGCTTACAGAAGGTTTCAAGACCGGAGCATACTCATGTAGAACCCCCCAAGGTGATCTAGTCACCGATGCCCAGAGCATACTTAAATTATGGAGGGAATACTTCTCCAGCCTGCTGAACGGCAGTGAACACACAACGCCAGGAGAAGACGAACCCGATTCCCCAATCGATGACGATGGAGAAGACGTTCCATTGCCCGACCAAAAAGAAGTTCGAAGAACAACAAAGCGGCGGGGGCGGATGGATTGCCAGCTGAGCTATTCAAACACGGCGGCGAAGAACTGATAAGGAGCATGCATCAGCTTCTTTGTAAAATATGGTCGGACGAAAGCATGTCCAACGATTGGAATTTAAGTGTGCTATGCCCAATCCATAAAAAAGGAGACCCCACAATCTGCGCCATCTACCGTGGGATAAGCCTCCTCAACCTCGCATATAAGGTTCTGTCGAGCGTGTTGTGTGATAGATTAAAGCCCACCGTCAACAAACTGATTGGACCTTATCAGTGTGGCTTTAGACCTGGTAAATCAACAACTGACCAGATATTCACCATGCGCCAAATTTTGGAAAAGACCCGTGAAAGGAGAATCGACACACATCACCTCTTCGTCGATTTCAAAGCTGCTTTCGACAGTACGAAAAGGAGCTGCCTTTATGCCGCGATGTCTGAATTTGGTATCCCCGCAAAACTAATACGGCTGTGTAAACTGACGTTGAGCGGGACCAAAAGCTCCGTCAGGATCGGGAAGGACCTCTCCGAGCCGTTCGATACCAAACGAGGTTTCAGACAAGGCGACTCCCTATCGTGCGATTTCTTCAATCTGCCCCTGGAGAAAATAGTTCGAGCTGCAGAACTTAATCGAGCAGGTACAATCTTTTATAAGAACGTACAGCTGCTGACGTATGCCGATGATATTGATATCATCGGTCTCAACACCCGCGCCGTTACTTCTGCTTTCTCCAGACTGAATAAGGAAGCAAAACAAACAGTCGTCGCACTCGCGACTTGGCACTCACGCCACTGTTGACAGTCATAACTTTGAAGTTGTAGATAATTTCGTCTATCTTGGAACCAGCGTAAACACCACCAACAATGTCAGCCTAGAAATCCAACGCAGGATAACTCTTGCCAACAGGTGCTACTTCGGACTGAGTAGGCAATTGAGAAGCAAAGTCCTCTCTCGACGAACAAAAACCAAACTCTATAAGTCACTCATAATACCCGTCCTGCTATATGGTGCAGAGGCTTGGACGATGTCAACATCTGATGAGTCGACGTTGCGAGTTTTCGAGAGAAAAGTTCTGCGAAAGATTTATGGTCCTTTGCGCGTTGGCCACGGCGAATATCGCATTCGATGGAACGATGAGCTGTACGAGATATACGACGACATTGACATAGTTCAGCGAATTAAAAGACAGCGGCTACGCTGGCTAGGTCATGTTGTCCGCATGGACGAAAACACTCCAGCTCTGAAAGTATTCGACGCTGTACCCGCCGGGGGAAGCAGAGGAAGAGAAAGACCTCCACTCCGTTGGAAGGACCAAGTGGAGAAGGACCTGGCTTCGCTTGGAATTTCCAATTGGCGCCGCGTAGCGAAGAGAAGAAACGACTGGCGCGCTGTTGTTGACTCGGCTATAATCGCGTAAGCGGTGTCTACGCCAATTAAGAAGAAGAAGAACAGAGTACATTCAGCATCTAAGCAGCAGCAGCTCCATATATAGTACGTTGCTTCAAGAAAAGTCGTGCTGTGACATCGTGAATGTCGCTTGCTAATTGACCGCAATCCGTAATTCCGCACGTATATCATCGCATCCTGCGAGTATTTATGCATGTGCTTTGGGATGCCAATGTATTATATGTTGATGGCAAAAAGAACCCCGACCGATATTAGCGCGACCTCTTCGTGGCATCGTAACAAATTTCAATCGGTAAATGATCAATTGATATTGATATCATCGGCCTCAACACCCGCGCCGTTAGTTCTGCTTTCTCCAGGCTGGACAAGGAAGCAAAACGAATGGGTCTGGCAGTGAACGAGGGCAAGACGAAATATCTCCTGTCATCAAACAAACAGTCGTCGCACTCGCGACTTGGCACTCACGTCACTGTTGACAGTCATAACTTTGAAGTTGTAGATAAAGAGGAAGACCTCCACTCCGTTGGAAGGACCAAGTGGAGAAGGACCTGGCTTCGCTTGGAATATCCAATTGGCGCTACGTAGCGAAAAGAAGAAACGACTGGCGCGCGGTTGTTAACTCGGCTATAATCGCGTAAGCGGTGTCTACGCCAATTAAGAAGAAGAAATGATCAATTTGTATGAAACAGACATAAAGTTTTCACTGAATAATTTTCAATAAGTTTTTTTGATTAGCCTAAATAAAGAAAGCAAACAAACGAATTCAAATAATTTACAAATAAATCAGTTGAGAAACAAAACAAATAAAAATGAAAAAATATGTGTATGGAAAAGTCACTTTTGGAAATTTACGCTCTTAAGTCGGTTAAAAATTAACATTTCCTGAATTTTTCTTTTTTACAAACAATCGTCAGTGGATTCTCTTCAAAGTGGTTCAAACCATTTTTCGTTTCATCCAACGGTTTAGTAAGCTAGCGAACAGGCAAAAACCCAACTTATTTTTATATAAAGATATGCAGAGCATAATTTTTCTAATTTAACACTGAAAATGCTCAATTTGTTGCCTGATGTTAACTGTGGTGAAACACGCTCATCCAAACCAGTATCCCTTCGAAAAATGAAATATCGTAAAATTGGCAACGGTATGTTTCATAGGCGCACGAAAATAACAGATTTAAGTACTTTCAGTGTTAATTGGGAAAGATTATGCTAATTTCAATGTTTAAAAATGTACGCTTACATATTCGTATATTTGCAATGCGCAAACGACTCATATAATTTATACTTGTACTAGCTGACCCGGCGAACTTCGCCCCGCCCAATTTTTATTTTTTTTTGGAAGTCATAGACTCGTAAAACTTTACCACAAATAATATAAACTTCAAACAACGCATTTTCATTTAATGTTTTTAATGTTTGTAGCGCCATCTACTGTAACATACCGCACTCAATACCGCTGTTAGCGCCACCAACTGGTGGATAGCTCTTTGCTAATAATAAACAAATAATTTGCAATAAATAAATAATGCGACTATAAGGAGAATTATAAACTATCCTATCTTTCAAGGACCAAACTGCACACAGTGTTAAAAATTTCATTAAAATCGGTTCAGTAGTTTAGGAGTCCATCGCAAACAAACAATGTGACACGTGATTTTTATATATTAAGATATGTGTGTATATTTTCTATATATTTTATATCAACGCACACAGGCATGTATGTATGTACGTAGAAATTGAACTAGTTCATGATGAATTCCTTAAAATCTTTTAAAATGTACATAGTATAATAAAGACAAGTTCATGTTTTTACCTAAAAAATTAATTAATGTAGGTTTAATAAGCTATATATTTGCATACATACATACGAGCTGTGCCGAAAAACACAAACGAATGATCGCCGTTTGTCACCGCTTCTTTGCCGTTGTAACAGCTTCGCCTACGAACCAGCGTAAATATGTATTTATGTTAACGTATGAGCTCGCATACATATCGACGCAGATTTTTGCGAGCCGTAAAAAATATTTTAGAATTGTATAATATAGGGTTGTCAAAAAAGTCTTGCAGTATTTTTATTGAATCAATTCGTGTGGCACCCATACATCGAGCTTCTTAGTGACTCCAAGCTTCTTCAAATGGTTTATAATAGTTTGATGACTACTATGCCGGTCTCTTTCGACCAATTCAGCGATTTTATCGCAATTTTCGATGACAGGCCTTCCGGAGCGTGGCGCATCTTCGACCACCTCTACACCAGAACGAAAACGTGGAAACTATCGTTGTGCGTGGAAATGGAAACTGTATCGGGTCCATAAGCTGCACAAATTTTATTGGCTGCTTGAGATGTATTTTTGCCTTTATCGTAGTAGTACTGTAAAATATGCCGTAATTTCTCTTTAATTTGCTCCATGTTCGCGACGCTATAACTCACGAACAACTTAAAAGAAACGAGAATCAATCAAACGTGAAATGAGCTTTCCAAAAAGGTATAGCATGACCCGATGCGACGAATAGAACTAGAACTACACGCTTTCAGCGCCAACTAGCGAAAATACCGCAAGACTTTTTTTGACAACCAATATTTTAAATCGACAAGAGCTACATATGTTGCCACCTTTTCTGTACTTTGCGGGCTTGTGGGGTTGACCCTTATTTATGATTTTTAGCTTTTGCCATCGTCGCTAAAAGACGCTTGTCAGCAAAGGCATCCTCTGGGATATATAATTGTGTTTGTTTTCATGAACCCAGCAAAACATGCGTGACCCAAACTCTAATAGTTTTACACAATTTTTATTTGTCACTAACACTCCCTCAAAAATCTTTGAAATGAGTAAGAAGTCAATCTATTGTGTCTTTTGTTTGTTTTATATTATAAGCTCTTCACTCAACAGATGTTAAGCAAAAATAAAACAAGAGAAGGCAAACAAACTTTTTTAACTGTTACCGCGTGTTGAAAACGATGGATGTGAAAGCGTACATTCACGATACCGTGAATTCGACGTTTGCTTGTTCATTGTGACAAATTGAATTCGACGAAAAAAGATTTCGGTTACAAAAGCGTCGTGAAAAGAATTGTGCGTATTTGTGCTTGTGCATATTTAGGCAAAATTATTTAAAGTATCTATTCGAATTGTATTTCGTTCAATATTTGTGACCGTTTGTGACTACATATAAGAATATTTAAAAAAAGGGTGAGTAGAGGAAATAATAATTAATATGAAAAAAGATACATTTAGTGCTTACATACTTACTATTTGTATGAGCCGGGAAAAAGGGTTTTAATCTAAGTACATCTAAATTTGTAAAAAATATGTAAATTTTGATTGTGATCCTGATGTGGAGGGATGCAGTTTAGTAAGCTCCCCGATAGCTATGTTAGTGATAGGAATAACAGTAATAGTAAAATTTTAGAACTAATAGAAAATAATACATTTAGTTCAGAATTAAAAGCTTGGGCCGATCTTCTGCAAACATTGCGTAAAATAGGTTGCACAAATTTACCTCTAACGGCTAAAAGTCTCCTAGGTACCAGCCGAAAAAATGTAAATATTCAAACGATTCCAAGTGGATATTTTTTATATAGGGGAATTCAAAATCATTTTGAGAAAAATTCATTTCCTGAACTTGAAAATGAAAATCATATTGTGCTTGATGTGGGAATAGATAGCCTCAAATTATTCAAGAACTCGAATACAGTATTGTGGCCTATTCTATCATCCATAGTTGATTTTCCATACGAATTACCGCTTACAATTGCATACTTTTCTGGAACAGCAAAACAGTGGAATATTAATGATTTTTTAAAATAATTTTTGAAAAAGTTAATTATTAAAAAAATTGGTCTTCAGATGGTTTGTTTTGCTGCGATGCTCCCTCTCGAACTTTTGTTAAAGGTGTGCAGTCGCACACTGAAAAAAATTGTTATTCTAAATGTGATCAAGTGGGTGACTACAAAGAAAGGAGAGTTTGTTTTTCAAAACAAATAAAACATTGAAGAACTGACCAGCCTTTTCAAAATTGAAGTGACAGATCACATCACATTAATCCTTTTTAATTTAGAGAAAGCATTTAAGAATCAGGAAATTTCAAAAAATTTTCGGTTGTTAATTAAAAAGGCAATATAAACATAAGCAAAGCTAACGAAAAAATATTATTTTTTTCCAAGTTAGGTCCTTCAGAGCTCGGTCGAATATGTAGAAGATTAGATGAAATCAGCGATTGGAAAGCGATAATTTAGGCAGTTCTTATGGTGACCATTACTACGAGTCCCTCTAATTGCACCCAGGTATAAAGCTACTGTCATGCAAGATGTGTTATAGCACTGAAGGCAATGTTGCCCAACAAATCTTGGAAGAATTCGTTGATTTGTTTGGAAATATATACGGAGACCATTTAGTTAGTTACATTATACATGGTTTATTCCATTTAACCGAATGTACCAAGCAATATGGTCCTCTAGATAATTTTTCCATTTCCAAGTTTGAAAATCACATACAGTATTTAGGAAAAACTTATAAATAAGCCCAATAAAATCCTGCAGCAATTACATTTAATGCTTGAAGAAAGCAATATTGCAGATTATACTTGCAATAAAATATCCAAAATTTATTCGTTTAATATATGTAGATTTTTAAAAAGAGAAAGATTCTTATTATTTTAGTCTAAAATTGGGCCCCATAAAAGTAACAGGCATGACAGAGGAATCTGATATCGTTATAGTAACGGCACATTGTTTCTTGGGTGTTGAAAACTATTTTCAAGAACCATTGAAATCGTCATCAGCTTTAGGTATTTTGTTGACAAATAAATTAGATCCATATTTGCTTAAAATAGAAAAGGACAATATAGTTTATAAATATTTTTCTATTCCACATGAGGGCAAGTTTACTCTAATTCCCATTTTACATCATCTATTTCATGAATTTTCATATTAGTATTTTCACTGCATTTATTGTATTTTATTATATTAAGTTAAGTTATTTGAAATGAGTTTTTGATGCTGTCAACTTTTTATTTCTATCTTAAAAGGTGCATGGAAAATTTGTTATTGTAGATCAATTGACATTGATACGGAAAAAGTTCAATATTTCTGGTTGCTGCAAATTAGAGGCAAGCTTCTCAAAGCAACAAGTAAACAATTTGTTTGTGGACGGGAACGGTAATCCAATATATTGTTGAAATGCATTTCTTAAATTTTTTTTACTTTATTATATATTGTATATACCTTTTTCAGATGTTTTTAACAGGTTAAAAACTATTTCCCCGCAACTAGAAGAATTGTCTTCAAAAGTTGGTAATATCTAAAAGAAGATGGACAGCTCTTTGAAAGAAAATGTAAGTTTATGTTCATAAAAGTTTTTATTGTTCTATAAGTATTCATCAATACAAAGAGGATGTATTGTTAAGATATTGTGGTTTAAGCATTATTTAAGTATTCTCTAATTGCACTTGTTCTCTTTTTAGATAATTCAAAAAAGCGAAGAAATGGCCCCACAAAACACCGTCCACGAATGTAAGGTGCTAATTTGAAAAGTTCATCAATTAGTATGGCGACTGACTGGTCAAGAAATCGACAACACCCAAACAGAAATTGCTTCCACCCTACCATTAACAGATTCAGATTCAGATTCATATTTATTTGAAGCATATACTTAAATATACAGAAAATAGCAAAATTAGCAGCACTAGCTCGAGGCCATCAGCTGGTCTTTACAATTTAATATGATAGTAATAATTGGATGTTATGTCTAAATAACGGATATACATAAATATTATCATTAATATATAAATTGTACAGTTTATATTAAATTAAATGTGCTATGTTACATGTTATAAGAAAGTTAGATATAGTACTTATATTCGACGATGTTATATTAGTTAGTAGTTTCGATGGGAGAGTGGTGCCAAACATCCTTCGCCTTGTATTGGTAAATTGGGGGCATGCATCTAGTATATGTTTTACTGATGTCCTAGAGGACCTACAAAAGCAGCAGGATCCGTTTCCATTATTTAACAGGTAATCGTGCATGATCTGCTTATGACCTAGACGAAGCCTTGTGAATAACAAATTGTCTGAATGTTTGGAGTTCGTGGGGTATATAGGCTTTGCTCTGGTAGGATTGATTGCCGCATAATGATGAACGTATCCATTCTATTTCAACAGGGACTTGTTATGTACGTACTGCTTTATTAGACGTTTTAAGTCAGCTTTTTCGAGAGCGCCAAAGCACAGTACCGGTTCTTCGTGAATACTTTTCGCCACAGAATCGGCGAGTTCATTGCCCTGAATTCCACAGTGACCATTTTCATTTTATTTGCGTGCTTGGTGAGCAGATCACGAACGTAAGTTACTAAGACACTGTTATTGGTAAAATTTTTGACGGCATCGATGGCAGATTGACTGTCTGTACAAATGCAGAATTTACCCTTAGTTTTGGATGCTATTAGAGCAGCTTGATAGATAGCAAAGATTTCACTGGTGAATATAGAGCAGTGATTGTGCAGCAAACCTTTTTTCAAAACCTGTAAATTCCGATATAACTGCGAAGGACGTTGAGTAGTTTGTTTTTGAGCCATCCGTAAATATAAATTTGAACGATTTTAAGTATAACTCTAGTTTAGTCTCGAGGAAAACTTGCTGGTAGATAGGAGCACATGTATTTTGCTCTTGATAATCCTGAAGGCAATTAATAAATGACGAGTCCGAAAGATTCCAAGGTGGGTATGTACTGTGAGCTTGCCGAGTGGGTTTAACCGGTACATAAATTTCTCTAGACAGAGCAACTACGCGATGTAGTGCCGAGAGCCTCTTTGGGAAGCGTTTCCTATTTATAGCATTGAGTATATTTTTATACAGGTTGGAGTTGTTGCAGGATATAACTTTGTATATAAGTCCAGCGGTCATATATTCCACCCGTTCCGTGAGGTCAGGAAGTCCGGATTCAGCCAAAATGTTACAAACTGGAGTAATGGTGAAGGCACGTAGGCTTTTCCGCACAGCTGCGTGATATGGAGCACAAAGAAGATTCAAGTTGCTTTTGGATATTAGAAAGAGTAGAAGTATGTACAAAGGACTTTTTTGAGGAAAAGTATTTTACAATGCTGAGGCGGTTTAATAGTTTTTTTCTAATATAATTGCAATGGAACTTAAAAGTATATTTACTATCAAAGAAAACTCCCAATATCTTCAATTCATTAACATTATTTATAGGTACATTTTTATAAGATAGTCTTACATCTGAACAGCGCTTCTTTGGACAAATATGCAGGACATTGCATTTCTCATATGATATAATCGCTCCTGATTCAAGCGACCATACAGAAATATCATCAATGATTTTACTGGAAATGGTTCTCACCGGTACTAAATTATCAAGCTTAGTAAATATCAGAATATCATCTGCGTAAATATTGTGATTTATATTGTACTTATGTATTATTTTGCTAATTTCTTCAAACGCCATAACAAATAAAACCACCGAGAGAGGCGAACCTTGCGGAATCCCATTTTCTAAGTTGTATATGTCGGAAAAAGCGCCGTTTATCTTGACCATAAATCTTCGGTTAATTAAAAAACTTTTAACAAAATTGTAGATTTTAGAGCCAACTGCCCATTTCCTTAATTGTCTTAGAACAATGTGTGCCCCGATACGATCGAAGGCATTTTCGAAGTCTAGGGAAAGTGCTGTAATATGTTTCTTACTAGACAGGGCACATGAAGAGAAATGGTCGAAAGATAATAGAGCGTCGATTGTGCTATGGCCTTTTTTAAAGGCAGCCTGATTAGGGTTTAGCAATTTATGTTTAGAAGTAAACCACATTTGTCGGTATTTTCTCGAGAACTTTGCTGTTGCAAGGCAATAAGGAAACCGGGCGGAAGCTGGGCATCTGATCTTCTGGTTTGTTAGGCTTTCGTATAGGAATTATACACCCACATTTCCAACATTGAGGAATGGGCGAAAGACTAAAATCCGAAGAATTTGCTAAAGCAATAATACAATTTCTTCAATAAGCAATATTTATTTTGTATACTATTTTCATATTACAGACACAGTTTATTTTAAGGATGAAAGGCATTCCCGAAAGGGTATGTGATGTGTTGCGGCATCTGTACACTGATGAATTCCTGATTTTATGTAACTGGGAGGGTAGGGGAGGCAAGCAACCGCTATCAAAATTTCTATTGTCCAACATATTACGAGTATATGGTAAATTTAATACATACATATTTACCTAAAAAGATGCATTTTAAAATTGGTTTTTAATTACATTTTTTTAGATCCTTTCATCACTTGTGGATTTGCAAATTTCGAACAACAAATTCGGAAGTCCATTAAAATGAGCCACCATAGATATAAGCAAAAAAATATAGGAAGCGAAAAGCTGAGGAATCATAATATTATATTTATTTTTTTGATATACATTGTATGTACATATTTGTATATATTATTTTTTGTTTATATATTATAATTTTTCTTTAAATATTATATATAGAAATAATTTTGAAGTGATGAAAAAAAAATGTGTAAGAATAAATGAATTTAATGTAAATCTAAACAAAATGATTTTATTATTATTAAAATTAATAAAAACATTGCAATAAAAAAAGATCTTTATAATTTAGTGTTTCGAACTTTAGGTTGAAGGAATGTCAAGCGAGTGGTTTACCCACTAGGCCATTGAGGAATGTACCGCCATGCTTTCTTGAAAGCAGTTTTGTTGATTTGTCCCGAATTTAAAGAAAGTGTGAGAAAGAAGGATATAGTTTTATTACAGCAGAAATTATGCGAGATATAACATCACGTGCATTGCACGAAAATAAAAAATGGTTTTGACTTGACATATTTTACAGCCATTGGAAATAATTGTCTGCGTGTGTTTGTTGTTGTGCCGTCAGATAAAGTGGAAAATTTCTGCAATTCGTGCACCGTCCAATGGTTTTGCAGGAGCAAGAGAATACCCCTATTATTTTTTCGGGAATGTCATATACACATATGTACATACATATAGAGCAGTGACTTGGGTTCAGGCTTTCGATGCTTCCTCCTCGTAAAAAAAAAAAAAAAAAAAAAAAAATATAGAGCAGTGCGCACACTATATTATACAATTGATAAACGATAATATCTTGATTTGAATTATACTTACATAGAATGTACTTATGTTCTTATGGATGCATATGAAAATTTGAATGATGAAATAAGTATGATTGTCATATAATATTATTGTAGTATACAGTCAGACTAATTAATATTCGGGTTTAGTTTTCTTAAACTTAATGCCTCTATATTTTTAAATTTAAGTATTAAATGCGTCATTATTATTCGGTTTTTCCCCACGTTTGGAGTATACTATATGTATATGCGTAAAAAATTAGCTAAAAGTGATTTTATGAGAAAATTTATTTAAGGTATTATCAGAGAACGTATATTTACAGAGAAGGTTCACGATAACGATAATTTAGGGATATTTCAATTTTGGGACGGATTTACTGTTTTGGATGAGCGTGTTTCACCACAGAAAATGATTAGCGTGTTTCACCACTTAACATCAGGGGTCACAAAAATAGCAGAATTGAGCATTTTCAGTGTTAAATGAGAACAATAATGATAATTCCAATGTTAAGGAATGTGCGCTTACAGATTCCCTTTTTTACTATGCGCAAACGATGCTGTATATAATTTATATACATACATACATATGTATGTATATTTTCTATGTATTTTATATCAAAGCACACAAGCATGTATGTACGTACAAATTGAACTATTTCATGGTGAATTCCTTAAAATCTTTGGAAATATATAATAAAGTCATACATGCATTATTACCTATGTATGTATGTATGTATGTAAATCTTTAATTAATGTAGGTTTGATAAGATAAATACATACATACATACATATTTATTTACAGGTCAATCCTTTAAAAGTTTTGATAACATGTTAAAAGCGGTCGCACATATTCACGTATGTAATTATGTGTGTATGTAAACAAAAATAAACATACGCATAATGTTTGTAAATTTGTCTACCCACAACTTTGTATGTAAATGTGTACACTTATTGCTTCATGCGAAATCTTCGCTTCACGGGCAACCAATGGCTGAAGCTTAAGTTTTTTCAAAGAGTCAATGTGTCGAAACTCAAAGAGTCACGCCCGGAACACATAGAGCGGGGCAGACTGCAAGCGACATCTGTCAAATATTAAAATACACACGTTCTTATGGACACAGTTATGTAGTTGTGCAGCTGTCTAAATAACTGTGTCCTTAAAAATGTGTGTATTTCAATATCAGATTCAGATGGCGCTTGCAGTCTGTGGCGTTCTATGTGTTCAGCACATCAATCTGTCGAAGCACTGACGCGACGAGACGCGAAAGAAACTAACAAACGATCGCCGATTGTTACCGCTTCCCTTGCCGCTGTAACAGCTTCGCCTTCCAACGTGCGTAAATATGTATGCATATGTATGAACTTGCATACATATCGACGCTGATTTTTGCGAGCTACGGAAACATATTTTAGAATTGAATATTATAAATCGACAACTCCTTTGTTGCCACTTTTCTGACTTCTTTCTGTGAAGAAGCATCAGAAAGTTGTTCAATTTATGTTTTTTAGCTTTTGCCATCGTAGCGATAAGACGCTTGTAGTAAAAGGCATGCTCGGGGAGATGTTACGGCGTCTGTTTATATGAATGAAGCGAGGTCGCTTGTGGCATATGCCCCTGCGTTTATGAATGAAATCGTTTTTGTTGTAAAATTTACTACATTTGAGCTTCGCCAATTCGGCTGCGACATTGACTTGAGACGTTGCTGATGCTAAATTAGACGATTGTTGTTTTTGTAGAACAATATTTGTACTTTTTGCGGGTGACATATCTACATGTGAACGCATATTAGTATGTATGTTATGTATGCATTATTTGTGAGGGAATGCAATACGCACATATTTACATGTGTACGCATATAAGTATGTATGATGCTATTTGAAACAATTCTTGTTTTTGTAAAGCAATGTTTGTAGTTTTTGTGGGTGACATATTTACATGTGTACGCATATTTGTATGTTGGTGTGTATATACAGGTATCCCTCGAATAGCACGGTACTTGAGTTGCACGAAATCTCGAATAGCACGGTTAAAAATTGCAACAACCCTCGAATAACACAGGGTTCGAATTACACGAAGCCGCGAAAATTCCTTTTAAAAATTGAAATTTAAGGATCCTCTACCTCTTCAAGGAAAAACAAATCAATCTTTCGAGAGTGACAGTGGTTGAACATATGTAATTTAAAAATTATTGCGTTTATAAAGTTTTAGTTTTTAAATTTCAAATAACACGATTTCGAATAACACGGAATCAATTAACCGTGTTATTCGAGGGATACCTGTACATTATTTGTTCGGCAATGTCGTACACATATGCATATGTAAGTATGTAACGGGTGATTTTTTTGAGGTTAGGATTTTCATGCATTAGTATTTGACAGATCACGTGGGATTTCAGACATGGTGTCAAAGAGAAAGATGCTCAGTATGCTTTGACATTTCATCATGAATAGACTTACTAACGAGCAACGCTTGCAAATCATTGAATTTTATTACCAAAATCAGTGTTCGGTTCGAAATGTGTTTTATCGACAAATTTTGTTCAGCGATGAGGCTCATTTCTGGTTGAATGGCTACGTAAATAAGCAAAATTGCCGCATTTGGGGTGAAGAGCAACCAGAAGCCGTTCAAGAACTGCCCATGCATCCCGAAAAATGCACTGTTTGGTGTGGTTTGTACGCTGGTGGAATCATTGGACCGTATTTTTTCAAAGATGCTGTTGGACGCAACGTTACGGTGAATGGCGATCGCTATCGTTCGATGCTAACAAACTTTTTGTTGCCAAAAATGGAAGAACTGAACTTGGTTGACATGTGGTTTCAACAAGATGGCGCTACATGCCACACAGCTCGCGATTCTATGGCCATTTTGAGGGAAAACTTCGGACAACAATTCATCTCAAGAAATGGACCCGTAAGTTGGCCACCAAGATCATGCGATTTAACGCCTTTAGACTATTTTTTGTGGGGCTACGTCAAGTCTAAAGTCTACAGAAATAAGCCAGCAACTATTCCAGCTTTGGAAGACAACATTTCCGAAGAAATTCGGGCTATTCCGGCCGAAATGCTCGAAAAAGTTGCCCAAAATTGGACTTTCCGAATGGACCACCTAAGACGCAGCCGCGGTCAACATTTAAATGAAATTATCTTCAAAAAGTAAATGTCATGAACCAATCTAACGTTTCAAATAAAGAACCGATGAGATTTTGCAAATTTTATGCGTTTTTTTTTTAAAAAAAGTTATCAAGCTCTTAAAAAATCACCCTTTACATATCGAGCAGTGCGCGCACACTTTTTACTGATAAATGATAATATTAGGATTTGAATTTGAATTCTACTTACATAAGTATGTATGTATGTAACTATGTGCTAATATCTAGAATCTAGATTCTAGATGCATATGAAAATTTAAATGATGAAATGTGATTTAAATATAACATTGTTGTAATATATAATATTAAGTGTTTTAGGGTATCTCATATACATATGTATATAGCATATGTATGTATATACAACCATATTCATACATATTTATATGAAATTATATAATATTATCAAAAATTATAAATATTTAATAACTCTTTTTAACTACAAATATAGTTTTGAAAATAGCATAGTTTTATTAGAATGTTATCAGTTTTGCATGCATTCAGAAAAATATGCAAAATGATAATCATATCAATTAAGTAATATGATTGCATGTAAACGTATAGAATTATATCCAAAAGACTAACATATCGTCCCCTCAATATAACAATAGCGTATAATTTTTTTGGGGTTTTGAGAAAATCGAGTTTAAAGTTTTTGTCAAATCAGATGTCTATACACTTATTGAAGGAAATTTTTGAACATGAAATTATACACCATTTTTTCTAATGACATTTTGACCCACTTTGTGGAAGTAGAATTTGACGAAATTTTGACCAGACATAGAATCAATGATGGAGATTCTAAATATGCAATAAAAAAATAATGGCGTATCAGCACATACGCTATTGTTATATTGAGGGGACGATATGTACGTCTGTAATAAGAATGTGTAAGAATTCTACTCTGGAGCAAATCCATAATTTTCATCACATGTCAAACCCACGCTCAAGTGTACCAAAAATTGCCACACGCCGTAAGCCTTTGGTGCAACCAAAAAACAGACAAGCACGTGTAAAATTCGCCAAGGAAAATAATGCTAAGCCAAATGTTTGGTGGAATGACGTTTGATGAGAGCAAATACAACGATTTTGGGTCGGATGGATGTGTAAAAGTTTGGCGAAAACCTAATGAAGAGCTGCAACTGAAAAATTTGAGGCTCACAGTAAAGCATGGCAATGGTCACGTTATGCTGTGGGTTGTATGGGCGCAAAAGGGGTTGGGAAACTAGTTTTTATTGATGGTATAATGAACAAAGAGTCGTATCTTAATATCCTAAAAACCAGTTTAAAATGTAGTGCAGAAAAACTTGGTATTTTAGAGTCGTTCAAATGTTACCAGGATAACGACCCGAAACATAAGTCGCGGTTAGTGCAAGAGTGGCTTCTTTATAATTGCCCCAAAGTGCTCCACCCACCTTTCCAATCATCGAACATTAACTCCATCGAAAACCTGTGGGGTGAATTAGATCGTCAAAATCGCAAACATAAGATTTCTTCAGTGACCGACCTCAAAATTAAGCTGCATCAGGAATGGGATAAAATATCGCCGACATAGACTGCTAAAATTGTTGAAGATGTGCCAAATCGTTCGAATGAAGTGCTTAAACAAAAGGATATCCTACCAAATATTAATGTTTTCGGTATTAATTTTTGGAATAATTTTGTGCCTTAAATACCAAAAACCGAATATAAACGAACGCTCGTTTGATGTGTACCTGAAGTTATTTGCCTTTTTTTAGAACGGAATTATATATTATTTTTTTGTTTATGTGTACTATTTACTGTTGAACTATCCAAAATAAAATCGTCCCGATTAGGCACAAATCCTCTTGAACCAAATGGGGCGAGCCTCTCCAAATGTACTATTTTCATTTTACATCGTGCTTTCCCATTTCTTTGTATGCGGTATACCACGTCATTAAGTCGTTTCATCACCATATAGGGTCCTTCCCAGGCTGTCTGCAGTTTCGGGGACAACCTTTCTTTCGAAGTGGATTGTACAACAGGACCAGATCACCTTCTTCAAAACCTTTTGAATTTGCCGCTTGATCGAACCGGTCCTTCATCTTATTGCTCATCAGATGCGTATGCTGTCTTACCATTAGATGCAATTCATTCATTTCTTCCTTTAAGGCAGAACAATAATCTCCATCATTTCTTACAGCTGTAGGATTCGTTCCAAACTTAAGATCAGCAGGGAGTCGCAGATCAGATCCGAAAATAATCTTTGCTGGCGTGTAACCAGTTGTCTCGTGCTTCGCTGAACGATACGCCAGCAGGAACATCTGGATGCACTTGTCCCAATTCCGTGGATCTTTATCAACGATTTTCCGCAGATGTTCTTCGAGCGTTCGGTTGAATCTCTCCACCATTCCATCTGATTGTGGATGTAACGCTGTTGTCCGTGTCTTGTGGATGCCCAATAATGTACAGACTTCTTGGAAAATGGAAGATTTCGAAGATAATTCGACGGGCACTCCGAATCTTGTTATCCAATTTTCTACAAACGCTTCGGCTACTGTCTTCGCTTCTTGGTTTGGTAAGGCATATACTTCTGGCCATTTACTGAAATAGTCCATGACAACCAGTAGATATTTGTTTCCGGCCGTACTGGTTGGGAACGGACCTGCAACATCCATTGCGACTCGTTCAAATGGTGATCCCACGTTGTACTGTTGTAGCCTACCGCGACTTTTGGCTTTAGGACCTTTAGCTGCCATGCACTCTACGCAATTACTTACCCATTCTGCTATGGAATCTCGACAACCGATCCAGTAGAACCGTTGTTTAATCTTCTCTATAGTTTTTGTAATTCTAAGGTGCCCTCCACTAGGTCTATTGTGATATTCTTTCAATACTTTCGGAATCATGGACTTCGGTACTATGATCAGCAGACGAGACTGTTTGCCATCTTCTCTTTCCCAGGTACGATGAAGGTATCCATTAACGAGGTTTATGCTGTTCCATTGGGCCCAATATGCTTTTGCCGTTGGACTCTCGTTACTAATTTGTTCCTTTGGTGGTCGTACCCCATTTTCTTTGGCTATTATCAGCTTTGCAAGATCAGGGTCCTCCAACTGATTGATTCTGATGCGGTGAGGAGTCCAATCATCTTCAGGTTCTATATTCAGTAATCGCACGTCGATTATACCTTCTTTTCCTTCTGATTTGGAGCAATGTTTACATTCCAGTGGACAAGGGCGACGTGATAATGCATTCGCATTTTTGTGGTGAATGCCCTTTCGATGTTCCGTTTCGAAGTCGTAATTCTGTGATCCACCGTGCAATTTGGGCTTCCGGATTCTTAAACTGTAATAACCATTTTAATGCTGCATGATCAGTCCTCAGCAAGAATCGTTGTCCATACAAATACTTGTGGAAATGTTTTACACATTCCACCACAGCTAGTAGTTCTTTTCGCGTCACACAGTAGTTTTTCTCTGGTTTCCCGAGCACTCTGCTGTAATACCCAATTACTCTTTCTTGTCCGTCGATGAGCTGAGACAGGACACCTCCAATTCCATAAGCGCTCGCATCTGTATCCAGGATGAATTTCTTTCTAGCCACGTTCGCAAATCCAGGTACAAAACGGCGGTAATACGTGCATAAGCCAAGGAAGCTGCGGAGTTCATGTATGTTGGTCGGTCGAGGCCAATCTTTGACTGCTTTTATTTTTCCTTCCTCGGTGTGAATCCCCTCAGTTGACACTTTATGTCCGAGATATGTGACCTGCTTCTTCCATAATGAACACTTTTTGGGATTCAAGCGTAATCCGGCTGATGCTATTCGCTGAAAGACTTCCTCTAGATTTTTCAGATGATCGTCAAAACTTTTTCCCATGATGATAATGTCATCAAGATACACCAAACATGTCTTCCAGTTGAGTTCTTTTATCACATGTTCCATCAGTCGCTCAAACGTTGCAGGCGCATTACATAACCCAAATGGCATCACAGAGAATTCCCATAGCCCGTCGCCCATACTGAAAGCGGTCTTTTCACGGTCACGTTCATCAATCTCGACTTGCCAATATCCACTTTGTAGATCTAATGTAGAAAACCATTTCGCTCCAGACAAGGTGTCTAATGTATCGTCGATTCTCGGTAGGGGATAACTGTCTTTCTTTGTGACATCATTCAACTTCCTTTAATCTACGCAGAAACGGGTGCTACCATCTTTCTTTTTAACTAAGACGATAGGTGAGCTCCATGGACTTATTGAAGGTTCGATTACACCTTTTTTGAGCATGTCTTCTATAATTTTGTTAGCATCCTCACGTTTTGCTAGTGGAACCCTACGCGGAGCTTGTCGGATTGGTTTAGCGTCTCCAGTATTTATGCGATGTTTGACAATGCCGGTTCTTCCTGTGTTGTTTCCTTCGTTTGCAAATATGGATGCGTATTTTTCTAATAGTTTTTCTGCTTTTAATTTTTCATTTCCATGCAGTTCGTTCAGCAAATTATTTAGGAGTGTAGGACTTATCTGCTTTGGCTCAATAGTAGGTTTCTGTTGTGACCGTTCGCATCGTGCTATTGCACTTATATTCTGGCACTGTCAAATTACCGCTCCTTTCCTCAGACTTATAGACGTGTTGAATTCATTCACTACTCTGATCGGAATGGTGGCGTCTTCTCTAGTTTTCACAGGCGTTCTTCCTACCAATATGGGTGTATCTATTTTTGTTGGTTCCACAATCCACAATTCTTCAGTCCCACCTCCTCCATTCACTTTAGCCCATACAATCGCCTCAGATTTTGGTGGAATACTCTGATTATCATCAACAATCACCCTCTTACTTTCAACGTTGGTCACATATCCAGTGTTTATAGGCATCTCCATGTTCTGGCAAAACAGCATTTGCTTGTTTAAATCCAAAGTAACCCCGTGATCAATCATGAAATCTACTCCCATTATAATTTCATCCGTGATTTCTGCTACGATGAAGGTGTGATTAACTTCCAGGGTACCAATCATCACTTCGCAAAACACTTTTCCCGCGACAGCTGCTTCCTCCCCGGTGGCCGTTCGAAGCTTGCAACCGACTAATGGTTCAACCGTTCCTCTTACCACATCCGGTCGGATAATTGAATGTGTGGCACCAGTATCCAAAGTAAGCGTTGACAGTCGTCCATTTACGATGCCGTTGATAGTAAGATTGTTGTCAAGGCGACCTATTTGTGATATCGAGATGGCGGGGCAAATAGTTGTGGGAACCAGCTTACGCCCCTTTGAACTGTTCCGTTTTAGTTTAACGACTTGTGAGATGTGGATGCTCCGTCCTCGTTATCTGTTGGTTGTTTCCGTTTTGATGGGTTTACTTTTATATTGCAATTTCGGGCAAAGTGACCCGCTTTTCCACAGTTGAAACATCTTCCTGTTGTATTTACTCGCGGTGCAGCAATTGCCTTCAGAGTCTTCAACATTTCTTCCATCAGCGCCGGTTGTTCCATTTCAACCCTTTGTACTTTGTGTGCTGGTTTACTTAGTAGGGAAGCTGTTTCCTGTGTGAGGGCGTGCGAAACCGTTTCAGCAAACGTTCTTTTTGGCAATGCATATGTGGCGCGTTTGGTGTCCACATCACGAATTCCATTTATGAAACATTTAATTTTTACCCTCTCAATGTAATCCACAGGTGCATCTGCATTTGCCAAATGAGCCAGTCGTTCTATTTCAGTTGCGAACTCTTGCAATGACTCGTTCATCTTCTGACCCCTATTTTGCAGTTCGATCTGGTATATTTGTTTCCGGTGCTCACTACCATATCGTCTTTCTATCGCACTCATCAATGCCTCATAGTTGTCCCGTTCACAGTCTCGAATAGTCTGAAGGATTTCTGCCGCAGGTCCTTTCAATGATACAAACAAGGACGCCACTTTGTCCGCTGCATTCCAGTTATTGGCCATTGCTGTCTTTTCAAACTGAACTTTGAAAATTTGAAATGGAATACTTCCATCGAATGTGGGTGCCTTCAGTCTTGGATTTTTTGTTGATGGTGCAGGGCCATGCAGTTGCAGTTCTCGCATCCGATTACTCAATTGAAGAACTTCTGATTTCAAATTTTCTTCGTCATTTTTTATTGTGCTTAATTCGTCTTCAAATTTTGAAAATTTCTCTTGCACTTGTGTATTATTTTCTGTAATCTGTTGTACCAAACGCTTTTCTAACTGCGTATTATTTTCAGTCATTTGTTGTGTAAGGCGAGACTCTAACTGTGATGTATTTTCAGCTATTTGCGTTATTTGCTGTGCCAGACGATTTTCTGTTTGCACTGCATTTTCTGTTATTTGTGATATATTTTCAGCTATTATTTGCTTAAAAGCCACTAACAGCATGTTCGTGTCTGCACTTGATGATGTTCGTTGTTCTTCTACTTTTTCTTCTACCTTTGTAGAAGTTTCTGGTCCATCAAATTCGAACTCTTCCACATTAATTCCATCCGCTTCCATTGCTTTACGTAATCGTGCCTGCAGATCCGCCTTTTGCCCGCTTATCGGCAAATTACGCTCTCCAGTTCCTTTTTTAACTGCTGAATTCTCAATTCTCCGAATTTAACCATCTTGAATTTGGATTATTTGACAATCCCACTTCTGACACCAATTGTTACGAATTTACTCCTTACTAGTTGACTTTGCTAGGTTCGTATCTCTGGATTGACGAATAAAACCAAAACTGTTTAATTCAATTCAACAACTCTTTATTTTACAACTTGTCTACACTATAACAGTTTACTCTTAGCACTGATTGATTACGTTGGCGCTGCCACGGCTTATATAGCCACGCACTTCTCGCTGATGCCGACGTGTCCTTCTAGAATATTGCGTCTGGAAATTACCAGAACATAATGCTATACGGTGCCAGACGCAAGCAGACAGCCGCGGCGCCAGACTCAGCAATTGTTTAAGTAGACAAGCAGACAGTGCGGCGCCAGATGTCTATTGTTTCGACAAGCAGACAGCCGCGGCGCCAGATGTCTACAACAAGACAAATGCTATTCCATATACCTACAGCTATTGTTCATAATAAGGGATGCATATAGCAATACAAATACAACTTTTTGTAACAGTATATATACAAACATATTCATATACTTATGTATATCGTTATATTTTATTGTTTAAAAAAATAATTATTTAAAAAATTAACTACAAATATATGTAGTTTTGAATTGAGAAAAATTTTAATAGAATATTATCAGTTTTGCATGTTTTTATAAAAATACCCAAAATGAGAATCATATCAATTAATATGATTGCTTATCTTCTTCTTATATATAAAAATGAATCGCAAATTGTGTTGTTAAGCGCATAACTCAACAACGCTTGGACCAATTTTGCCAATTCTTTTTTTAAAATGTTCTTTGAGGTTCAAGGAAGGTTTTTACGGCAAGAAAACCCTTAAAACCAGCCCTTTTCTTTTTCCCATAACGCTGAGGGAACGACTGAACCAATCTTGATGAAATTTTCAGAGAATGTTCTGTGGGGATTGGGGAAGGTATAGAAATAAAAGAAAACTGTATGCTTTTCGTGAGGAAATGTCGGAAAATTGGAAAATTCCGAAAAGTTAATTTTTTCCATAAACATTTTTTTTCAATTTTTTTGTTTTGTTTTCCAATTATTTGAATCGTTCAAATTTATTGTTTGTTACAAAATTTTTTTAAAATTATTCAGTGAAAATGTTATGTGCGTTGCACACAAAGTGCTCAATTACAGATTGAAATTTGCTACGGTCGGCGTTCTTTTTGGCATCAACTTACATTAGCAGCCCAAGGCACATGACCGAAAAATATATGCTCTGCATTTTCGCAACTGCTACCACAGAAAGAGCAAATCACTCTATTGTTATAACCCTGCCTATTCAAGTACTTTCTAAAACATCCGTGTCTTGTTAGAAACTGCGTCATGTAAAAGTCTATCTCGCCTTGCTTTCTTTCCACCCATGTTTGTACATTTCCGATTAATCGGGGCGTCCATCTTCCCTTTTTTACTACGTTATAATTGATTGGCTAACCTTGGCCAAAAGTGTACGAATATAATAGCGGCCGATTTTAATGTATTCTCAACTGTATAGGACATCAGATGTATAAACCATCGCAGGGGGCTAATTCAAGGACTCCTCTGTCAAAAAAAAACACAGCAATAATAAAAAGTGGAACGCAAAGCACGTACAAAAAAAAAGCATTGTTCGCAAATAATTCGCTCAGCGGGCACATACGAGTATACGTATAGTGGGCGGGGTCAAACATATACACAAATAGTGATTATATGGCGATTATAGCTAAAATTTCGTGCTCCCGAAAACTCCTTAGCAGCGCCAGGATTGATTGGCAAACCCAATATGCTAAAATGTGCAATGTTTGCATAAAGGAAGAGATGTTCCTTGAGTCATGGGTTGTACAGCGCTTGCATCTGCTTCCAAAACCAAAGAAACCCCCTGAAGAACCTACATCGTACCTACCTCTGTATATGCTCGACACAATGGAAACCGCTTGGAGTTAGCAATCCAGAAAGCCGGCAGATTAACAGGGAGATAATACGGCTTTATAAAAAAGATATACACTGTTGGCGCTCTACGAGAAGACGTCGATATTGCGAAATGTGCAGTAAGTGGCAAAAGATGGGAAGGTGGCACAAAAAGGTACTGCGCGCTGATTACTCTGGATGTCAAGAATGCGTTCAGCGCGGCAAAATGGGCACACATAATTAAAGCCCTGGATGAAATACACACCCTTGAATACCGCATAAGCATTATAACGAGTTATTGTAAAAACAGAGAGTTACCAAGAGTCACCAAGAGACCAAGAGCTACTCTATCTCGAGTTAGGCCCACTATTTTGAAACTTCATGCATGACGGGAAGACGAGAAGTTTTCATGGTGATAGCAGTTGCCAATCAATTAGTTGATCTAAGAAATAAATGCAATGAGTGCTTAAATGGTATACGCCATTACTTATCTTCTGTGAGTGAGAACTGGCGGAGCAAACAACTGAAGTTTTACTCATAAGCGTAAGACGATAGAAGAACAAATAAAACTCACCATATGGTAATGCGAGATTACTTCACAGCAGTAGCTGAAGCATCTGGGAGTAATAATGAATTCAAAATTAAAATTTAAAGAACACAAATAATTGCATAGGCTTTCTGCAATTCGAGTAATAAGTGCTTTCCGGACAACATATATCAAGCGACCATGCTGAAATATGAGCCATGACATCCAGGGAGATAAATTCGACCGTTTATATCAGCTATCATCCTAAATCCTAATTGCAGTATCGGTAAAGGCAGAAGAGATGTCCAAGAGCACTAAAACGTGATAGGAGCAATATAATATAATTCTTCATCCAAAGGGCGCTAAACCCACTCGTGGATAAATAGATGACATGGTTACCTATATTTCCATCTGACCCAAATAGTTAGTGGGTGCTTTAGAAGCTACCTTTTCAGATTCCACAATGACATTAGTCCGAACTGTCCGACATGTACAGTGTATGTAGAATATACTGACCATGTATTATTTTACTGTCCTCGATTTTCGAATACAAGGGAAAAACTCGATGGTAGTTTTACGGTCAATAATATATTGACTCACGCAGTCGACTGACTAATGGAAAGCTGTCAGCGAAGCGTCAGCATATATAATGACAAAACTGAGACTTTTTCAAACAGATTAGGCATCCGTTAGTTAAATGTATTGTCCCTCTTACGAAGTAATACTTAGCCGCTGGTTCTGTGGGAGAACCTTGAGTTGGGAATAGGTTAGGTTTAGTGGATTAAAGTTCCGTACTTTGACTTTCAATGCTTCCCCCTACTGCAAAAAAAATTCTAGTTAACACATAAGAACTGCGCTTTTTGTTTATGCCTTAAGAATACACTCCCTTTTTATGAAATGCAAGAATGCACTTTGTTAACATTGCAACATTCTGCTGATTCGGCCTGCCGGATATAGCAGCAGACACTTGTGCGCCTAGATTTTAGATTAAATTACAGTTCAATGATAATATTATTTTTTATTTCAGTTTATATCTTGAAGTTAAAAGTTTAATAATAAAGAGACCTGTTGCCGCTGATCAGCTTAATTGGCGCCCAACAAATGAGAATTTACACTCTTAAATTATAAATGTCGCGTAATATGTAAGTTCATTACAATTTTTTTTTCAATTCATATCTAAATTGTAACCAAACTGCTGCATACTATGTTTATATCAAGCTATTTTAAATAAAAATATAATACAAAAATTTTCGGTGTAAAACACGCTAAACGCTATTATTGTTGGTTAGAAGAGTTGGTTAGAAGCAATTGGAAATATTAAAGTAGAATTAGACAGTTAAATAGAGTGGTATACAGAAGAAAGCAACTATCAGGCGAATGTAGAAGTTAGCGATAGCCACACACAAAACGACATGTATACTAATAAAGTGCAAGAGCTAGATTGCTGTCAGCGAAGCATTGATGCAGCAGGAACAAAGATTCCAGGCTTAGTGATAAGAGCACAAAAGCAATCTGTGCATTCAAGCGCCACAAGTGGAACTTTACCAAAGAATTTCGATAATTCCAAAATTCACGTGCGATATTCCTCTCGATGTATGTGGCAAGAAGGCAATCGGCCGTAAACACATACAAGCTGTTTAAACCATTTAACGGCAGCTGCACGCATTACCAAGCGATAACAATTATCAAAAAGAAAGTAAGAGGTGCAGCTAGGGCAGTGCTAGTGTGTCACAACACACTACTTAATTTCGATGTGTTTAAATGAGTTAAGCCTCCCCAATCTATCCGAAATAAAATGGCGCACCCTAACAAAACCACTGTGTACACCAAATCTGAGAACAAATTGGAAACTACCATAGTCGCGCCGCTACTCTACCGCGATTAGACCTTTCGACCTCCATCCGCGAGAACTCGATCGCCAGCTCCAATAAGTTGGAACAGGATTCTCGCCGCTGCGTTTGTCACGTATTTTTATTGGAATTAAATTGTGTAACATTTATATTATAATTTCGTTGGTGAGATTGTGATAATACAAACAAAATTCATTTATAATAAACATATATTTCGCATATTTTTATTCATGGTCCTTCGAGCCTTAACGAAAGGCACCTTCGGTTTTTTCACAGTGAAAACAATATTAACGTAATAACAATAATAAATAAATTTGGTGGCAAAAACCAAACGAAGTGCGATAACGATGGTGAAATAAAACAATATCTAGTGCAGTGCGGTAGAAGTGCGGTGGCGAACAAAAAAATTTAAACAAACGAAAAAAGCAACTAAGCTAAAAGAGCGCAAACAAAAAGTGTGGTGCCCGAAACAGGAATAAAAAACATACGTATACAAACAAAAAAATAAAAAAAAGTGCAGTGAAACAAAAAAAAAACAAAGCTGTAATGACAAAAAAAATAAACGAACATTAAAGCAAATAGTTAAACACATAAACATACGAACAAAAACAACAGAATAAGGAGGTAGGCAGATGGATCCTGAAGAGAACAGCAGTGGGACTAAATGCACAGACACGTACAACCAAACATCCTTCTAAAAAGGCCCTTGAGGAAAATAAAGTGAGCGTATTCATACTATTTGGTCTTAATTTATTAAATGCATATATGTATGTACATATACAAAAAAACGATATATACACTTATAAAATACCTGTATTTCAAATACAATTTTAACGACAAAATAAAACTATTACCAAACTTTATTTAATTTACGAGAAAACCGTAAACAGTTTGGTACAATATACATACATACATAAATATACTATACATCGATATACCTACCAAATTAATTCCGTAGTTCCGAATGCCGACATACTCGTAATCTCACAATTGTGAGACACTAATTTACCAACAAAAATGAACAGGCATTTATTTGCACATAAGTACTTTTCAGCAATACCTTTGAAACAATAAGCAGGATTGCATAAATTAAAATACGAAAAGAAAACCCAAAACCAAACATATATACATATATGCAAAATTTCGTACTTTTATATACATAATGTATACCAAATATATTAACAAAGTGCATACGGAAGCATACCTGCAGATTAACAATTCCGTTTCGCGCTCTCCTTCTATTGCAAAAATATATTATATAAGAGTACCTTATGATACGGCATACAATCTGCCACTCTCGATATACCCTACGTTGGGTAATATCAAACTCAAACATACAAAAAGCGCGGGTAGGCAACAATTATTAATATGAAAAATATATATTCAAGCTACGTACATATTTATACTATATGTCCATACATATACACATATCTTTTCAAAGTCTACATTGGCAATTATACTGCAATACCTCTTGTTCTTTGACAAACAAAAACAAGCAGGATTGTACACAAAAAGCGAATTGATCTCTTTAACGAGCTCTCAATTGCTTAACCCTTAATAACCTAGAGTATCAATTTTGATATCAATCTTTTAAACTGAATGTTCACATTACTATAAGTTTTTGTTTGTATAGGATGGCTGTACGTATTTTACTGTTGTATAATATTCCTTCCAACAAAATTAAAAAAAATTAAATGTGATTATTGTTTTATTTTATCTATGACATATTACTAGACCCTCAAGCAAACATAGTAATATTAAAAATAAATCACTTTCGTAAATCAGGCTATTAAGGGTTAAGAACAAAATCATTGTCATATATACATACATACATACAAACAATTTGTACATACTATATTTCTCTGCAACGAGAGTAAAAAGTACATTCATCTCTTCAACGAGCTCTCAATTGCACAAAACATAAATAATTTCATACGCACATACATACATACATACCTAAAAGTCCAAGTATTAGGGTGTACTTATACATAACGGGTGATTTTTTTGAGGTTAGGATTTTCATGCATTAGTATTTGACAGATCACGTGGGATTTCAGACATGGTGTCAAAGAGAAAGATGCTCAGTATGCTTTGACATTTCATCATGAATAGACTTACTAACGAGCAACGCTTGCAAATCATTGAATTTTATTACCAAAATCAGTGTTCGGTTTTTTTTTTTCGGACAAATTTTGTTCAGCGATGAGGCTCATTTCTGGTTGAATGGCTACGTAAATAAGCAAAATTGCCGCATTTGGGGTGAAGAGCAACCAGAAGCCGTTCAAGAACTGCCCATGCATCCCGAAAAATGCACTGTTTGGTGTGGTTTGTACGCTGGTGGAATCATTGGACCGTATTTTTTCAAAGATGCTGTTGGACGCAACGTTACGGTGAATGGCGATCGCTATCGTTCGATGCTAACAAACTTTTTGTTGCCAAAAATGGAAGAACTGAACTTGGTTGACATGTGGTTTCAACAAGATGGCGCTACATGCCACACAGCTCGCGATTCTATGGCCATTTTGAGGGAAAACTTCGGACAACAATTCATCTCAAGAAATGGACCCGTAAGTTGGCCACCAAGATCATGCGATTTAACGCCTTTAGACTATTTTTTGTGGGGCTACGTCAAGTCTAAAGTCTACAGAAATAAGCCAGCAACTATTCCAGCTTTGGAAGACAACATTTCCGAAGAAATTCGGGCTATTCCGGCCGAAATGCTCGAAAAAGTTGCCCAAAATTGGACTTTCCGAATGGACCACCTAAGACGCAGCCGCGGTCAACATTTAAATGAAATTATCTTCAAAAAGTAAATGTCATGAACCAATCTAACGTTTCAAATAAAGAACCGATGAGATTTTGCAAATTTTATGCGTTTTTTTTTTAAAAAAAGTTATCAAGCTCTTAAAAAATCACCCTTTATGTACTGCCACATTACCAAAAAAATCGTTACTTTTGTGGGTTTCAGATTTTGTAAACAACGAAATCCAACAGTTATTTAAAGAACGGCGGGAAATATGAATTTTGCCGTCTCCCTTTTGACTTGAAAAATGCGGGAAACATTTTTCAAAGAGGCATCGATGATATCCTGAGGGAGCACATAAGTAAAATATGTAACATTTATGTAGATGACGTAATATTATTTTCTAATAAATATAGTTTAAAAAAACATTCCACGCTATTTTCACAATAATGCAGGAATTTTTCCTTCATTATTATTGTTAGTTTATAAAGGGTGATTTTTTAAGAGCTTGATAACTTTTTAAAAAAAAGAAAACGCATAAAATTTGCAAAATCTCATCGGTTTTTTATTTGAAACGTTAGATTGGTTCATGACATTTACTTTTTGAAGATAATTTCATTTAAATGTTGACCGCGGCTGCGTCTTAGGTGGTCCATTCGGAAAGTCCAATTTTGGGCAACTTTTTCGAGCATTTCGGCCGGAATAGCCCGAATTTCTTCGGAAATGTTGTCTTCCAAAGCTGGAATAGTTGCTGGCTTATTTCTGTAGACTTTAGACTTGACGTAGCCCCACAAAAAATAGTCTAAAGGCGTTAAATCGCATGATCTTGGTGGCCAACTTACGGGTCCATTTCTTGAGATGAATTGTTGTCCGAAGTTTTCCCTCAAAATGGCCATAGAATCGCGAGCTGTGTGGCATGTAGCGCCATCTTGTTGAAACCACATGTCAACCAAGTTCAGTTCTTCCATTTTTGGCAACAAAAAGTTTGTTAGCATCGAACGATAGCGATCGCCATTCACCGTAACGTTGCGTCCAACAGCATCTTTGAAAAAATACGGTCCAATGATTCCACCAGCGTACAAACCACACCAAACAGTGCATTTTTCGGGATGCATGGGCAGTTCTTGAACGGCTTCTGGTTGCTCTTCACCCCAAATGCGGCAATTTTGCTTATTTACGTAGCCATTCAACCAGAAATGAGCCTCATCGCTGAACAAAATTTGTCGATAAACACATTTCGAACCGAACACTGATTTTGGTAATAAAATTCAATGATTTGCAAGCGTTGCTCGTTAGTAAGTCTATTCATGATGAAATGTCAAAGCATACTGAGCATCTTTCTCTTTGACACCATGTCTGAAATCCCACGTGATCTGTCAAATACTAATGCATGAAAATCCTAACCTCAAAAAAATCACCCGTTACAAAGAATTATTTTTCACTTTTTAGTTTGATATGCTTTAAAAGCGTGTTTTTTAGTTTTTTTGAAACTATATTTATTTTTAATTTTTTAGTTTGATGTGAGAAACCCCAAATTTGTTAAAATATGAACTATGACATGTAGTATTATTTAAGTAAATCGATAATGAGACAGCATTTAATATCTACTCGTAACCTTTCATTGACTAATTGTTATATAAAGGGTGATTTTTTAAGAGCTTGATAACTTTTTTTTAAAAAAAACGCATAAAATTTGCAAAATCTCATCGGTTCTTTATTTGAGACGTTAGATTGGTTCATGACATTTACTTTTTGAAGATAATTTCATTTAAATGTTGACCGCGGCTGCGTCTTAGGTGGTCCATTCGGAAAGTCCAATTTTGGGCAACTTTTTCGAGCATTTCGGCCGGAATAGCCCGAATTTCTTCGGAAATGTTGTCTTCCAAAGCTGGAATAGTTGCTGGCTTATTTCTGTAGACTTTAAACTTGACGTAGCCCCACAAAAAATAGTCTAAAGGCGTTAAATCGCATGATCTTGGTGGCCAACTTACGGGTCCATTTCTTGAGATGAATTGTTGTCCGAAGTTTTCCCTCAAAATGGCCATAGAATCGCGAGCTGTGTGGCATGTAGCGCCATCTTGTTGAAACCACATGTCAACTAAGTTCAGTTCTTCCATTTTTGGCAACAAAAAGTTTGTTAGCATCGAACGATAGCGATCGCCATTCACCGTAACGTTGCGTCCAACAGCATCTTTGAAAAAATACGGTCCAATGATTCCACCAGCGTACAAACCACACCAAACAGTGCATTTTTCGGGATGCATGGGCAGTTCTTGAACGGCTTCTGGTTGCTCTTCACCCCAAACGCGGCAATTTTGCTTATTTACGTAGCCATTCAACCAGAAATGAGCCTCATCGCTGAACAAAATTTGTCGATAAAACACATTTCGAACCGAACACTGATTTTGGTAATAAAATTCAATGATTTGCAAGCGTTGCTCGTTAGTAAGTCTATTCATGATGAAATGTCAAAGCATACTGAGCATCTTTCTCTTTGACACCATGTCTGAAATCCCACGTGATCTGTCAAATACTAATGCATGAAAATCCTAACCTCAAAAAAATCACCCGTTATATTATTTGCGACCAAGTTCTATTTACAACTTTACGAATTATTATTTCTTAATCGAATCATTTCTTCTAAAGCTTCACTGTTACATGGGGTTTTACCTGTCAACTTTGAACAGTCTAGTTCTTCAATTCGAATTCCGTCCAAAGATCTACAACGACTAAGTGCTACATAAGCTTGTCCAGCAGCAAACAGTCGAGAGCCCAGATAAATTACTGCATGATCTACTGTTCAACCTTGCATCTTATGAACGGTCGACGCCCAACTCAGTATTATTGGCAACAACTGAGAGACGTCTCAGCGACTACATAGCTGTATTTTGCATTATTTGATATTATTTCTTCTGGTGCGCGGTTATACTTATATATGTACATATGTAAGTATATGTATCTATATAAAGTATACTTTCTTTAAGGATATACATATGTATATTTCAGTATATACATATGCTACTCAAATGTCGCTAAAACTAGTTTTATATAGATGTTGCATATTTTTGGTGAGCTGCTTAAACTTACTGCCGCCTTCCTACAGTGTCTCTCAAATATTCTACGTTTCAGTACCACTTAAAAAAGTTACAAACATACATACATACATACATACGCCATCCTACAGTGTCGCTCAAATATTCTACGTTTCAGTACCACTTAAAAAAGTTACAAACATACATACATACATACGCCTTCCTACAGTGTCGCTCAAATATTCTACGTTTCAGTACCACTTAAAAAAGTTACAAACATACATACATACATACATACATATATACATACATACATACATACAAGTGAAGCTAATAAAAGCGTATTAAAAACGAAACTGACCATCTGCAAGATATCGATACAATAGAAAACTAAGTTCTGTAAAGAGAGCGTCGAAGTCTTGGTCGTTTTAGTGACCAAAAACGGGAAACTGACTCTAAAATGGTCAGGGCGATACACGAGTATGCTGAGCAGAAAAATCTATTCAGCCCCCGATCTTTTCTGCGTTTAGCTATTTACTGTAGAGGGTTTATTAGGGATTTTGAAGCAATGGCGAGGCCTTTAACCAACATTCTCAAAGAAAACATAGGCACAAAAATGCCCCGACTGATTTCGACGAAACTCAACGTAATGCTTTAGAAATATTGACGAATATTCCGTCATCAGAAGATGCTATACTTATGTACCCAGATTTCAAGCAGCCCTTTGACCTAACTACTGACGCCTCCAAAGATAGCATTGGTGCAGTCCTATCCCAAGAGGGCAGAAGCATTTCCATGGTTTCATGCACGCTGAAGAAAAGCGAGATACTACGTCACGAATAAGCCAGAATTGTTAGATATTGTTTGAGATCTAGGTAAGTTGCAAAATTATCGCTATTGAGCACGTGGTTCTGGAAGAATTAAAAGGTTGTTTCGAAACAATAAAGAAACTCATTAATATTGACGTAGTAAATGCAATAAACTACGATCTACCAACTCTAGCCAGTGTACAACATAATTGGGTGCTAAATTTCTCGGCAATTGCAAAAATATCGTGGTCGACATTACAGTTAAAATGGAACAAATAGAAATTGTCTCCACCGAACATTGGCCAATGAAAAGTAATAAATTGCAAAGATATGCAGTAAAGCAAAGTAGAAAACTAAGGTTGGGGAGACACTATTTTTACTATTGATATCTTTTCAACTGATAAAACAAATCGATTATTTTACGAGAAAACTCGATTTTCGAGTAGAACCGGAATCGAGTTTACCATCCCTACTGGCAATGCCCTAGGAAATTGAATGCCCTAAAAAAAGGTTTCCTAAAATGATTGCAAAAGTTATAATGATTGATGTTGAGTGAATATTTTTATCGAATTTGAATTCTTTGATATTTTTGATGCTGTCTATTTCATTCAAGACTATTTCGTCTAATGATAAAGTTAATTTTGTATTATTGTACATAAATGTGGGTAATTTAACGAAGCTATTTTTAAATGCTTTATCATAATTGGAAAAAATTACATTACATATTTATTTCTATTTTACAATTACTAATGTTTAAATGAGTTAAGCATCCGCCTACTTTACCCGAAAAAACTGGCGCACCCTAATACGACCACGCAATTCACCACAGCTGATGACACCACAACAGAACACCAACACATCTCACTACAGCTGTACATCAACCCACTCATCAAAAGGGATAGAAAAAAAAGGGAAAGCGGACACAATTCGACTCTCATAATTCGAGCATTCTCCATACACGCATCGCCGATACGCATTCGTGTTGGATATTCGCTTCTACACTGCGCCGTGTCGACAACTTTAAACACAAATCGATCTCCACAAGCCGCACGCCAATTCGTTCTAAACTTTCATCATACACATATTCGCTGACACTGCGCTCCGTCGTCATCACCCGGTCCAATTCGCTACCACTGCGCCGCGTCAACATCTTGTGCCTCTAACGCGATCCGTCTTCTCGATCACCAGCATCGGCAAATCCTTCTCGGAAGTGAAGTCTCATCGCCTATCCCGTCGAGATTTACAATAACGAACGTTGTAAAATATAAATTTATGCAAAAAATAAATATTAAATTATTGTACATTTTAACCCGTGTGTTTTTATTAAACAATCGTTAAAGTGGTTAGAACTTTTCTGTGCATATTTGGGCAGCAAGTTATTCAACTAAAAATTATTAAATTATTATTATTTAAAGTTACATTTCGTTCATCACAATTATTTATTAATTTTATGTTATTTATGTTTTTTGCAGGAATGACTCCAAGTTCGAGTTCTTTTATTTCTTCTTTTACATTTTTGATTTTGGACATACATATATTATTTTTGAATATACAAAGATTTTTTTTTCTTAGCTTATTTACATTAGGATTATTAAAGTATTAATATGTATTATTATTGTAATATACAATTTCTGTTTCTTGAAAGTTAATTGCAAACGTATTAGTGTCTGCAAGTGGTGATAGAAAATATCTTTTTACATTTACAATGGTTTTGGGTACTTTTATTAAAAGCAAAATTTTATTACTTTTAAATTTTGCTACGCCTAGGTTAACCAATATTTTGCAATTTATAGAAATCCATTTCTGAAGTTTGTATTTCTTCTGATGTTAGTGTACATATTATTTACCATATATTGCTACGTAGGCTGCTATAAATATTTCTGGACTAGGCAACACTAAGTGTTGCCAGGTGTAATGTGCCATTTCCATTAAAATGTTTGACATTTTTTAGCATAACATCACTCAGAACGTTTTGTCATTTAATCGTGAATTGTTTTATTTACAGGGAATTAAATGGAATTAACTCGTGAACATTTTCGTGCGATCATTTTTCACAACTTTCGACGTGGATTATCACGACAAGAGTGCATCGATGAACTAAAATCTTTATATGGCTATGAAGCACCATCCTATAGCACTGTGAAAAACTGTTACAACGAATTCAATCGTGGCCGACGCTCGCTCAAAGACGAATTCCGTGAAGGTCGTCCAAAAACAGCCGTTGTGCCAGAAAACATCGATGCCGTACGTGAACTGATAACGCGAGACCGTCAAGTAACATACCTTCAGATGGAGGCATGCCTATGCATTTCTCCCACCAGCATACATTCGATATTGCATGAACACCTGGCCGTAAAAAAGGTTTGTTTTCGTTGGATCCCGCACAATTCGACAATCGCTCAAAAAAAGACTCGTGTGGATTGGTGTAAAGAAATGCTGACAAAATACGATCGCGGTGCTTCCAAAGACGTTTATAAGATCGTCATAGGTGACGAATCATGGATCTATGCATATGAGAACGAAACAAGCAATCGACCGTAGGTCTTCCAAGACGAGCCAAATCCAACGAAACAAAAAACCATTTTCCTTGATAAATATGCCTGTTTTTATTATTAGGCCAGAAATATATATAGCAGCCCTCGTATTTGCAGCAATGATTTGGATATGTTCAAGATTATCATTTAAAATTTTTATTTTTAACATAATCTATATAAATAAAAATGAATCGCCAAAATGTATGTACGCTCATAACTTTCATACGACTGAACCAAATTTGATAATTCGTTTTTTTTTAATGTTGAGGTTCAGGGATAGTTTCTGCGGAGAAAAAAACTTGAATAATTGCCGGAAAACCCCTAAAAATAGCCCTTTTCTTTTTCTCATACAAACGAATGAATGTTTGTTCGTTCGTAAAGCTAAGAGAACGGCTGAACCAATATTGATGAAATTTTAAGAGGTTGTCCGTTGTGGATCAAGGAAGGTTTAGAAATAAAAAATATCTTATACTTTTCATGAAAAGTCGGAAGATTGGATAATTCCAAAAAGTAATTTTTTTCCATTAACATTTTTTTTTCAACTTTTGTTTGTTTTGTTTTTCAATATTTTGATTTGTAAATTATTTGAATAGTTCAATTTCGGTCGCTTGCTTTTTTATTCCGGCTATACAAAAGAAAAATTATTGAAAATTATTCAGTGAAAACTTTACGTGCGTTTCACACAAAGAGGCCAATTGCAGATTGAAATTTGTTACGAAGCCACGAAGAGGTCGCCCTAATATCGGTCCATCAAAGAAGTATCTACTCCCAGGATGCGGTGACATACGTGCGGAATTATGGATCGCGGTCAATAAGCAAGCGATCGTAACGATGTCACAGCCCGACTTTTCAAACAACAGTTACGATGTTTCATGGACTTTATCTTGGAGTAGTGTAGGTATATGTGGTGCTGTTAGATGCTAAATGTACTCTGTTGAGTGGCAAAAGAGAGGTTTGTCGCACGTACATTTTCTTCTTTGGATGGTGGATGGTGGTCACATCAGATCAAATTGATGAACTCATTTCTGCGGAAATTAATGATGCAGAGAAAGATCCAGTATTATATGAAGTGATGAAAACCACTACAATCCCTTTTCGGTTTGTATGTCTGACAATAAATTTACAAAACATTATCCATGTGCTTTTCGGCAACACAGCGACAGAAGTCATGTGAATGTTGTGTATTGTAGTTTGGTGTAATTGATAAAATACGTTGTAAATACGTCACCATAGGAAGAAAAATGGCGGTTATTGGTTTTAAACGACACGGTTGATACGTGAACTGAAATAAAGCGCTTTGTAGGATATTTCTTTTGCAATTCCTTAACGTTTTCCGACTGTTGTGCGTCTCGAAGTTAATTTGGAGAACGACCAAAGAGTCTATTTCAACCCAGAGAATACAGTACAGTCAACAGAAACACCACCAGCAACAAAATTAACATTGGCGAGTTTTTTCTCAACTTCAGTCAGTGATCCGTTTGCGAGAGCATTGCTCTATTCGAAATACGTTGATATTATACATGGGATGCATCATCGAAGAAATAGTTACGCAGAAGGCAGGGTCATCCAGTAGATGGACATCCAGGTGTGTTCTCAACTAATGCACTAGAGCGAACTTACACAATCCACCCGAAAAACGACGATTGCTTCTACCTTCGGTTGCTATTGATTAATGTACGCGGTTCAAATTCATTTGAGTTATTGCATACTGTGAATGGTACGGTGTATGCAACTTTTTGAGAAGCAAGCCAGCAATTACAATTGCTGGAATATGATGATCACTGGAATCAAACGAAAGACGATGCGATGGCTACTTCGAATGCCAATGAAAATGAAAGCTCGCACACATTTCGCGATGATCAGCCTTCAAATCCACGTTATGGGATACGACCAAAAATTACATTGCCGAAGACATTTAACATTGTATATGCTAAGAATTGGAAATTGGTCAATACTGGTTGATACTTCCCTTGGTCTGATATCAATCCCATATCCGAAAGATGGATTCATCACGATTGCTTATAGGAACATTGGCCAACTTGTCGTAAGTACGATTCCTTGAGTGTACGGGCAATCTTAGCTGCCACAAATACCTATGTTGTTGACTTAAACTGGAAAATTCAAAATCAAATTCCAGGAGACTTGCGGTCATACAAATCGATCGATCGTCTTGACAATGAAGACGACACCGTGAATTACCAGTGGAATTTCTAAATTCTTTGGAGAGGCCTGGTATGCCACCGCATCACCGCTATCTGATTGTGACGCACCTATCAAATATAAGGGGTAGAATGATTCTACGCATTTCTTTTGAGTTCTAACGATTTGCGATTTAAGTTCAAAAGTATTCCGTTTCCAGTGAAAATTGAATTTAAAATGACGATCAACAGGATAGTCTCATAGTGGGTGGCATACATTTGGAAATGCTATGTTTTTCACACGGTCAGATATACGTGGCACGAGTTGGAAAACCATCTTTTCTGTATACCGGAACAAAAATCAAAAAATTTTGTTTATCAAGCTGTGTTACATTGAAAAAAAAAAATGCAACGTTAAATTTAACTTTCTTTTCATTTCAAAACACATAATTTCACGCAGGACAATGGCTGCGGGTTCAGCTAGTATCCATATAAAATATATGTGAAAGAATATCGTTGTTAGACTGATCTATGCTATTGAATTTTTTTGTAATTTTTGCCTATCCAATTCAATTGTATTAGCTAGTTTTCTCACAGTTCCGTTGAAATTATTATTTATAAGTATATTGTTATTAAAAGCTTCTATCATTTTGTGGGTATTTTCATCTATTGTACTAATATGATGTTCTATTCTCGGATCTGCCTTCATTATCCATGGTACTAGCTATCCATTTGAAACCTGGACCTACAATGTTGGCTAGACCTCTTTTATTTTTGTTGTTCTGGAGGATATGCAGTCTAGTCCCAGCTTTATTTTTTTCTAATAAGATAAGTTCTTTATTATCAGTTGTTGTGCATTTTGCCGAAGGTTTTCTATCGTCATTTCAATATCAGTGAGATCTATAATATGGAGTATGGTTGTATAGTCCGAAATAAGTTGAACGTGGCTTAATTTTATTTCCACGTACCGATTGTTATTTTTATTGATGGATTGAATGATTAGTGTTGTCACTACTAGTGGTATTATCATTAGGATTAATGTTGTTGATGTCCATTGCCCCTGAAAATTTATTTTTTCTTTTAATCTAAGGGTGTTGTTTTTATTGTGGAATGTATGGATTTATCGTACCACACGATGCACTTGTATACCCTTTCTTGTCTTGACCATTGAGAATTTTGTGTTTCAAGTGTTCTAAATTTTTTGGATAGTTTGCTGTGCAGCCTTTCTACATATGCATTTCCCGTATGGTTGTTCAAGTTTTCTGTCTTTAAGAAATCTTTGACATTTATTGAATTGAACTCATTATCGGTAATCGGTTTTTTTGCTGTTTTTTTGAAAAGTACATTCTAATTTTTTCTATAATTGTGTTGCTATTTCTGTCTTCCAAATGTATGTTTTGAAAACTTATCAATGAATGTGATAAAACTGTGTTTCTTTATAGTGTAAACATCCAAATGTAAAATTTCGTATACGTGGAATGTCTGTGATATAAAATTTTGCTTAAAAGGGTTTCTACTGTATCTGTTGCAAATATCCCAATTATTTATATATTTTAGTACGAAAATTTTGAAGCTTTTGTAGTAAAGTTTTGATTTGATACCTTCATAATTTTCTGTTATTCATGCATGTCCTGTTTCATTAATATGATATTTAGCAATTTGTTTAAATAATTCATCTTCACTGCTAACTTCTTTCGCGTTAAAGCTACATTTATAAAACTTCAGTGTTAAATAACTCTACTAACTTGGATTGAACCTGCTTGTATAAATTATCGGGATTCCTATCCTTTTCGACTTTATATGTTGCCTAAACAAATCGGCCATATAATTAGTCTCAATATCATTTGAATTTATATATATTTTGATTTTACCGTTCGCTACTTTTGTGTCTTACGTTTTATTATTTGTAATTATAATTTGAGTTGCAAATCTGTTAACTACTTGGTGTAAAATTTTGATAGGTACTGATATCTTCTTCAACGTTTGCGGTATTTAATATGTTGCCTGATTGACTATTTATTCGGCTCATAAAATCGGCTACTTTATTTTCCTTACCCTTTATGTAGTTAATATGTACTTTATATTCGCCAAGTTTCAAGAGCCACCTTTGGAGTCTTGGGTTAATATCTTTTCCTTTCGTCTTTGTGTGCAACCAAACAAGTGGTCGATGGTCTGTTAAGAGTTCAAATGGTTTGCCATATAAATATGGTCGGAAATAATTGACTGACCAGACGATAGCAAGCAATTCTTTTTCGATTGCAGCATAATGTTTTTCGTGGTCGTTTAAGGTCCTACTAGCGTAAGCGATGGGGTGATTTTCTTGAGAAAGGACTGCTCCTATTACATTATTACTAGCATCTGTTGTTAGTTTAACATTTTTAGACCAGTCTGGGTATTTCAAAATCGAAGGGTTAATGAGCATTTTTTTTTTCAATTTTTCGAATGCGTCTATATATTGAGTATCTTTTATATTAATTGTGGTATTTTTCTTTAGGTACTTTGTAAGTCGGTGGGCTACTTTACCATAATCCTTTATGAATTTCCTTTAGAGGCCTGTTATACCTAAGAATGATTTTATTTGTTTTTTAGTGTGGGGAAGCTTTAGCTTCTGAATGGCTTCAACTTTTGTTGAATTAGGTTTAATTCCTTCTGTGGTCAAAGTGTGACCAAGATATTGAGTTTCTTTGCAAAAAAATTGCACTTGTCTATTTGGATTTTAAGATTGAACTATCTTAATTTTGCAAAAATTTGTTTTATGCTGTTCATATGCTCTGTTATGGAAGTGCTAAAAATGAGTATATCATCGAGATATACAACGCATATTTTGTTAATATATTCCCTAAGTACCGAGTTAATCAAATGGCATACGGATGAATTCGTAATGCGCGAAGGGGGTAGAAAAGGCAGTTTTCTTTTGATCGTTTTCATCCATTAATACTTGGCGAAATCCCTTCGCCAAGTCAATTGTTGAAAAGTAATTTGCTTTTCCTAATTTGTCTAATATATTCTCTATTTAGGAATAGGAAATTTATCATCGATTGTTTCCCTGAATTATCTGATTTTTTGGGTACTATATAAATTGGAGAATTGTAAGGGGATAAGCTTTCTTTAATAATGTTTTGCTCCAACATTTCATTCACCTGCCCTTTAATTTCTTCTTCGTGTATCTTTGGGTACCTGTATATTTTAGAATATATAGGTTTATTCGTATTTGTTATTATCCGGTGTTTTATATTATGTGTGTGGGTTAACTTTCCTTCTTCTATATAAAACATATTAGAAAATTTTCGCAAAATCAAATCTGTATATCGTCACCTGAAATGCAAAATAACGTAACAACATTTTCGGAAATTTACAGTGGGAAGAATGAAACAGGAAATACAATGGAACATGAGTGAAACAAAATTTTAATATTAGTTAAAACTGTTTTATATCTGACCACAGAACCTGAAAATGTTGAATATATGTATGTAATATTATATATATATATAATTTGAAGTAGTGAAGCGTAATCAATAAAACACTCAATTTCGAATTTTTTGATGATACGTTATTTTGCATTTCACCTGACGATATGTTTTTTCCTTCTCATTCATATCATCTCTATAGAGTTTTGATACGTTTTCCAAATTTAAGGTTGACGGTTCCAGTGTAGAGATTTTCGTATTTATGAATTTTATTTTATTGTTATTAATTTCAAGAAAATCTTCTTCATGATTAATTTTTTGCATTTAATGCTTTTAGTATATTTTGACCAATTAGTCCATTGAAGTTTTTATTTCTGAATGAGGTTACGTTCCAAGCCATTTTATTCGGGTCATTGAATTCTTCAGGTACTTCTGTTATAATTTCAAAGTCTACTTTTGTCTGTTCTGATAGTGTACTAACGGGTGATTTTTTGAGGTTAGGATTTTCATGCATTAGTATTTGACAGATCACGTGGGATTTCAGACATGGTGTCAAAGAGAAAGATGCTCAGTATGCTTTGACATTTCATCATGAATAGACTTACTAACGAGCAACGCTTGCAAATCATTGAATTTTATTACCAAAATCAGTGTTCGGTTCGAAATGTGTTTATCGACAAATTTTGTTCAGCGATGAGGCTCATTTCTGGTTGAATGGCTACGTAAATAAGCAAAATTGCCGCATTTGGGGTGAAGAGCAACCAGAAGCCGTTCAAGAACTGCCCATGCATCCCGAAAAATGCACTGTTTGGTGTGGTTTGTACGCTGGTGGAATCATTGGACCGTATTTTTTCAAAGATGCTGTTGGACGCAACGTTACGGTGAATGGCGATCGCTATCGTTCGATGCTAACAAACTTTTTGTTGCCAAAAATGGAAGAACTGAACTTGGTTGACATGTGGTTTCAACAAGATGGCGCTACATGCCACACAGCTCGCGATTCTATGGCCATTTTGAGGGAAAACTTCGGACAACAATTCATCTCAAGAAATGGACCCGTAAGTTGGCCACCAAGATCATGCGATTTAACGCCTTTAGACTATTTTTTGTGGGGCTACGTCAAGTCTAAAGTCTACAGAAATAAGCCAGCAACTACTCCAGCTTTGGAAGACAACATTTCCGAAGAAATTCGGGCTATTCCGGCCGAAATGCTCGAAAAAGTTGCCCAAAATTGGACTTTCCGAATGGACTACCTAAGACGCAGCCGCGGTCAACATTTAAATGAAATTATCTTCAAAAAGTAAATGTCATGAACCAATCTAACGTTTCAAATAAAGAACCGATGAGATTTTGCAAATTTTATGCGTTTTTTTTTTAAAAAGTTATCAAGCTCTTAAAAAATCACCCTTATATATGTTAGATTTTACTAATTTAGTCCTTTTATATTCTTTTAATGAATGTTCGTCGATCAGGGTTGTCGTAGAACCGGTATCGATAAAACATTTAATTATATTGGGTTGTCAAAAAAGTTTGCGGTATTTTTATTGAATCAATTCGTGTGGCACCCACACATCGAGATTTTTAGTGACTCCAAGCTTCTTCAAATGGTTTATAACGGTTTGATAACTACTATGCTGGTCTCTTTCGACCAATTCAGCGATTACTATTAATTATTTTGATCTACTGGGTTGCGATTTGGCCTAAAATTATTTAGGCAATTCACAAGGTGTCGTAAGGTGTCATATCGTCATATTGTCATATTTTTTTATGACTGTCATAACAACACTGTTGTTGTTTCACATGCAAAATTAAAATATGACTGATACAACACTGCGTGGTATGTTTCTTGAGTTCGCTATTCGATCAGCTGTATTTGTTTACATTCTTATTATTGGCGTTTACTCGTAAGTGTTTGAAATAAAAAAATTGAATAAATTTCGTTTTAATATGGAAGGAAACCACGATATTCAGGTAAATTAAATTGAATATAAATGAAATATGAAAATATTTTGATGTTTATGTGGTTGCAAATGATTTTATTGCAGTGTAAACCAAAACGCCGCCGTTTCAACCCGGTGCATAAGTGGAATGCGGCAGAAGAGAAAGCGCTTGTGGAGTTCCTGATGGAAAATAGAAGTTTCGAGGTTTGTCATTTTAATTAAAAAAAACTAAAAAAATTCAAATATGTTTTTTTTTAAGAAACCAACGGCTCAAAGTTTTTATGGTCGTTTCATCCAAGACACGCAGCTGACGGTAGAGTGGAAAGCAGTGCGCGCAAAAGTACGCAATATGCGCACTAATTATAATAAAGCAAAGGAGTGGGAAGGGTCGACAGGCGCAGGAAGTATGGAAGGCGACACCATAAAAAGTAAATTCTTTTAAGGAAATCTCTTTTTTTTAATTGTGACCATTATTTTTTTCTATAGATACTTTAAGAAAAATGTGTTTTTTCTATGAACAGCTGGATGATATTTTCGGCAGCAGATTAAATTGTTCTGCAGTAGTGGAAGACAGTTTGGTGTTAGAAAGCGATTCTACAAGTCCATCGGGAGCAGAATGTGTGGTTGAAGCGGGCAGTTCAGTTGAAGCTGAAGAAATACAAAGTCCTGCGTTGAACGACAATGTATGCACTCGAAGGCAGAAAGGAATATATTCCAAAACTGCCTTGTCAGATATTTTGCAGGTTCATGGCGAGATCGCAGAAATAAGAAAGCAAAAGCTTAAGATGGATGTTGCAGCAAGGGAAAGGGAAATGTTAATCAAAGAAAAAGAATTAGAAATAAAAGAAAAAGAAATAGAATTAAAAAAAAGAGAAATTAATGACAAACTAGAAATTGAAAAAATGAAATTACAAATGCAGGAGAGGTTGGCAATGGAAGAGCTTAGGCTCAAATATAAATAATTTTACAATGTACTACATTTTTAGTTCACTTTTGATATGAATTTATTGTTATTATTATGTGTTTTTTTATGTTTTAAATGAAGTTTTTATGTTATAAGTTTTTTTGTGATATTAACAGTTAGTGCCTTTTGAAGACTACGATGTAAATGTACCTAACCCAAAATAAAAGAACCAAAATGAAAAATATAGTTGGATTATAATTAAGCAAAATTAATCATGCATTTTTATTAACTTGTATGATTAAAGAACAAATGCATATACATATGTGTATAAGTATTAAATATTTTGATTTTGTATATAACGAAGCAAACAATTCCTCATATTATTTTCTGATGATAAAGGGAATTGAGGCATCAAAACTTCATTGCTGTTTTCATTATCTATATCGAAACTGATTAACATGTTGTGAAGAATACAACACACCATAATCCAGTCATTGCATTCCTTCTTATATGACGTTGAAAGCATTCTAAATTTAAGCTCCTTTAAACTACCGAATTTCTCTTTCAAAAGACCAAAACAATTCTCAATTCGTACACGGTATTTGGAAAAATACGCGTTGAATAAATCCCTTTCTTCTTTTCTATGTTCAACACTGTTTTGTCGGAAGGGCGTTATTAAATATGGTTTCAGTGGATAGGCACTATCTCCCGCGACCCACTGTGATGTCGACAAGAATCGTTCCGGATGCTTTGCTAGTGAACAATTTGAAAATATTTTCGCGTCATGTACACTGCCTGGGAAACCAATCGTCACCTGTCTTATGCGCAATTTATAGTCACAAATCGCTTGTAGTTTTACAGAATATTGACGTTTGCGCGAATAGTAAATTTCATGCTGCATAACTGGTGCTTCAGCTAATTTTATTTCGGAACCATCGATGTAACCCACACACCCTGGCATTTCTTTCCCAGTTGCGGACACAATTTCCAGTCTTTCTCTTTCATTGGGCCAGTATAAAAACTCATTTTTTAATCGCAGTATGGCTTTAAAAATTCGTTGCGTTACATTTTTAATAGTGCCTCCATCACCCACACCAAATAAGGAAGCCACTTTGCGAACAGATTGTCCATCGCCGGAAGATCCCAACCGATACAGCACTATTTTGAGTTGCAGTTCGATTGGAAGTTGTGAAGCACTTGAACTTGTCTTAAAAACAGCGTCATTTTTAATTAATTCTAAGATACGTTCGCATTCCTCCGGGCGAACACGAAGCATCTGATTGAATCTGCTTTCGTCAAGATTCCTTAGCACATTTCGCTGCCAACTGGAACATTTTGGTAAGCCGAAATGAACGCTTCTTCTGTTGTTCAGCAAACAGCTCATGCTGATCAAAAAACTTTCAATAGCTTCGTCTTCTTCGTCACCTGGCAAAGTAAAGTAAATAAATATTTGTATTTAATGAAGAAATGTATGCAAATACTCACTTGATTCAACTCCTAATAGAGCCAATGCATGATTTTCACATAAAGAAGCTATAATTTTATTTTTCTGACTTTCTTGTGGCATTTCTGTCTTCTTAATTTTTCACTATCAGCTGATTAAGTGTAGAAATATGACAAAATATGACATACAACAGTTAAGGGTGCTCACAAGTGTCGTATTTTTTAAGAATATTAAATATGACATAAGACATACAACAAAGCTTGTGAATTGCCTAATTGCTACTATTTGATTGTGTGTTGTTGCTATTTGTACTAAATCTATTCTGTACCCGACCACATTCCTCTAGACAATAATATGCTTCTCTAAGATTTTCTATGCTTCTACTATGTACTATGCTGGCTAGATGCACCGGCACGCTGCTCAAAAATGTTTTTAAAATCATTGCCTCGTTTATTGCCAGAGAAAACTCTTTTGGTTTTCCCGGGTCTTGATAGTATTTAATGTTTAACTTATCTAATATATTTTTAAGATAATACAATAAAATGATTGGCTTACACTATAATTTCTTACGTTCAGCGCCTGGTACAGTTGATGATTCGCGAACTCCAAAATTCCTCAGGAGTTCTTGTTCAGCTTGGATTGTCGAGGGCTCTAATTGTGTTAGCTGTTTCTCTTTGAATTTTTTTTGGACCTGCCGCTTATAGAAATACTCCTCCATATTGGTACCAGCAAACAAGTCGATGAAAAGTTCGACTTTATTGATGAATGATGTGACGCCGTATGTGTTATCTTCTCGGAACTCCTGGATTATCGCTGCTTCTTTCAGTGCTCCCAATAGTGGTAATTGATTAGTTGAATTGTTAGGTGGCAAATGACGTGTTGCAACAGATGGAGTTTGATTTGCTGCAGCTGATATTTATATTATGATTTATTAAATTTTGCGTTAAATATATAAATTTTGTGTTTGTAATTAAAGTCGTTTTTTTTCTTCACAGTTATGCAATTTAATTAATTACTTTTAATTTTTAGTTCTTTAATTTTTTTCACTATAACACCGTGTCCAGCGAAAGTAATGCTGAATGTTCATCAATAATGATTCAATAAAATTTTGGTTGAATATCCTTGTGGCTATCGATAGTAGGTACTTTGTGTTATTTTTCTTCAGAAAAAATAACTCTTCGACTGCGCCAGTTAAGTGTGTAGAGCCAAGATTAAATAAAAACACAATGTTGTTATAATTAACTGCACTCTACTTTATTGGTTCTTCTGAACTGAACTGAAAATGTGAATATCACTACTATTTATAATAATAAAAATGTTATACTGTAACATATCCTGTATGTGTTTGTGTACATTATTTGCATATGCAGAATTTACTGGTCAATGCTCGAAAAGTAATATAAACAATAATAAAGTGAACGACCCTTATGCAAGCAAATTGTGTAAGTGTCGTTCTGTACATACTCGTAAATTGTGTAAGTGTCGCTACAAAGTAATAAGCGACAATAATAAAAACTGCTGTTTATGCTTAATCGCCATATTTCATTTCCGATTGTTTATATTTTCGTGCATTGGTTTTTTTCAATTGTGAAGGCTAAGCCTTAGCTGTGGTTTTAGTGTTTTTGTAGTTGGAGCTGGCGTCGTTGTTACTGACGTAACTCGCGTGAGATGTGAAGGCGCCAGGCAATTCAGGCAATGATCGTGTGCCTGTGCGATCTGCTGGCGTTGCAAGGGTGTCATCCCCTTGAAGATGCCACAGTGTGGCAACCGATGTCGTCGGCGACACAGCACGCATTGACACTGTGGCTGCTCCGGAGCTATTGCTTGCGGGTCATTGCGCGGAGCCGATGGAATTTCTCGGGGAGGTGCGGCAGCAATGGTTGTTCGCGGCGCTGCTACTGAGGTAGCTCTAAGGCGCGGAACCGTGACGGCGGAACGCGCAGTGGGCGTAGGCACAATAGGCATCTCGGCATCCATGTGGATCTGTTAAGAAAATAGTATTTTTAATTATCATATATATATGTGTATATAATCATATGGCCGGTGGTGCCACGTAAGTTGGCATGATCGACCACGCGAATATGACCGTGGGAGCCGTAGTAGAGCTTCTCTATGCGGCCAAGCCGCCATTCGGTAGGGGGGGAGACAATCGTCATTGATTAAGATACCATTTCCAAGCTTAAGCGCATTTTCTGTTGTTTTGCATCGGTACCTTCTGTGGAGGTCCTTTAAATAATCATCTTTTCATCGGCGACTGAAGTCATGATGGAGAATTTTAATTCTTTCCCAACGGTTTAATAAGGAAAGCGACTCCACGCCTGGCTCAGGTGTGGCCAGAAAGGGCGCTCATTTAAGAAAATGCCCTGGCGTGCGGGCAGTAAAGTCTGAGGGATCTTGCGAGAGTGCAGCGAGAGGCCGTGAGTTAAGAACGGCTTCAATTCTAGTTAAGAGTGTCGTGAATTCTTCATAATTAAATTTGTGGTTGCCTTTTTAAAATGAGATTTGAAGCTTTTTACAGCTGACTCCCACAAGCTGCCCATATGAGGGGCGCTTGGGGGATAAACTGCCAATTGATACCTTGTGGAGCGTATTTTTGGACAATGTCAGATGAGACTTGTTTTGTGAAGTCCACAAACTGTTTTTCGGTAGCTCTTTGAGCACCGATAAATGCTTTACCATTATCGCTCATGATCTTTGATGGAAAGCCTCGTCGTCCGACGAAAGGAGCAAAAGCCGCAAGAAAAGCCGCCATCGTCAGATTCGCACATAGCTCAAGGTGTACTGCTTTTGTCGTGAAACAGACAAAAGCAGCCAGAGCGGCTTAAACTTAAAGTTAAAGGAGCAACTTACTTCCATTGCGATGCATTGACGCACCAAGACTTACAAAAAGCAAAGGTCGCTGTTTGGTCAGAAGCATGTCACTGTGCAAAATCGGATGACCGTGACCGTGAATTAGGCTATTCACCTTTGTGAGAGCACCGCTTAAGCATATGCATATCAATTCTTACATCCATATGCATATGTTACGGTTTTCTATTATTTGTACATAATTGCATTTTTTGTATGTTCTCATTTTCGCTTGCACTCTGCAAGCAGGTACATATATACATACGCACAAACATAGGTATTTCATACCTACGCCCTCATAAGCATATACGCACAAGCTTACGTAGCTAATGAGAAAATTAGGCACAAAAGGGATAAAAACCGGTGCTAGCATAACATTATGACATTATTAGTGAAGCATTAGGAGTGTAAAGAAAATTAATGTAAAACTTAAATTAAATAAAATCAAATTTATTAACTGGACATTAATTTATTATTGGGCTCCTACATAATTTGGCGACCGTGACAGGACATGTGTTCTACATTTAATATTTTCGATCAAGAAAAGCCAATAGATTAATGTCCAATTTAAATAATTTATTTTGCGTAATACTGGCAAGAACTGGCTCTGCGTTTGTTCACATGGAATTTGCCCACATCATCTCATCATTAGAAGCTGTGTAGCGGTATCCCACAACGGATCATTTGGATTGTTGTACCTGGACAACATTCTGTGTAAGCGCAGATAGCAATTCTTGCCACACATCATCGTACTTGCCGCTGTAATCATACATCCAGATTACACGTGGTTTTATTAACGTACGTTCGAGATCTTTTCATCAACATCTGTCGAAGTTACCGACAGTTCGTCAACTCGTCGCAGTCTCCGTGCAAGATTACGGGACTCATCACATAACAGTTTCATCGGATTGCAGATCTGATTTTGCTACATCTACAACAACAGCATCTTATTCTTCATTGCTCAGGTACTCGTATATATACGTAAATATATTTTATTTCATTCCTTTAAATGCCTAACAACAGTAGAGTTAATGTATATGACATCGCTGATGAGGCACAATCGCCTTTGTACTAGCTAATGCAAACGAGTTCGAAGATTCTACACAACCTACGCAGTATAAATCAACGAATTGCCTGTGAAAAAGTCGATAGTGAAACGCATGCTCTCGAATGTCGATTAAAAATTGTTCAGTCCTATTTTCAACATATTTGTGATATTTAGAATAATATTGAAGCTCTTTCTCCGTCGGACAAATCGAGAGCAGAAATTGAAGAAACGTGCATTTCAATAAAATCTAAAATACTTTCGTTAATCAACCCCAGAAACCGCATTTCTGAGTTGAACACTAGCATTTTCAACGCAACAACTTTTGGAAATACTAGACCATAATCGATTTCCTTCACTCAAATTGCCTAAATTTGAAGGCAAATCTGCAGAATTTAAACGTTTTTTCCGCACTTTTTGTAATATGGTGCATGATGATCCAACAATGCCAAAGGTGGACAAATTTAATTATCTTTTAAACTGTCTTTCAGGACCAGCCCTTAGCGTCATCGAACCCTTTCATGTAACCGATGAAAATTACCCGAAGGCTATACAGCGGCTGAAGGAAAGATATGACAATAACGTATTGATTTTTCAAGATCATGTTACATCGGTTTTTAACACTCCGGTTATGAAAAAATCTGATACAGCAAGTCTACGTAATATTATCGACACTGTTGCAGCGCTTTGGGGTTCATTACCCTCGTTGGTTTCAGAAAGTGACACATTGAATTCTATGCTAATTCATATCGTCTTAACCAAAATTGATTCTGATTTAAAATCTGCATACAATCAGAGACAAGAGTTTGACCGCTTGCCATCGTGGGACGATTGCTACAAGTGGTTGAATCGGCACAGTCAGTATTTAGAAACCTATTCAAACGTTGAAAACCTAAAGGTAACGCAGCGAGATTGTAAGATACACGGTATGAAAAATGCAAATTCATTCGTTAATGCGATGTCGACATGTATACATTGCAATAATATAGAGCATAGCCTAAGCAATTGTTCTTCATTTCTTCAGTTGTCAGCTAAGATGCGTTTTGATTGGGTGAAGCAAGCAGGAGCTTGTATCAATTGCTTACGAAAAGGGCACACCGTATCTAAATGCCCATCAAAATCTCGTAGCCGTGTATGTCATCAATGGCACCACTCTCATCTTCATTTCGCCACCGTTGGAACTGCAAATTATCCATATGCACAAATGATAGAACTTAAAGGGAAAGACAATACATTTGTGTCATTTACTTCGCCGAATCCATCGCATCAGTTACCAACTAATCCATCGGTTTCACTTATCGCATGTACACGTAAAAGAGCGATATTACCGACAGCTTTAATTTACATTCAAGATAAATTTGGAGAGATGCAGCCAGCTCGCGCATTATTGGATTCCTGTTCCGAATTGAATTTCATCACCGAAGAAACAGCGAAGCGTTTGCAGCTCAAAAGGTTTTTCTCATATCAGGAAATCTCAGGTATTTCAGATATTCGTTCTAATTCAAAGTATGCAGTAAATGCGAAAATCAAATCTCGTATTGGAGATTTTACTTGTCTGTCGGAATAACTAAACATATCACAACACAAATTCCTAGTAGTTTTATAAATACTTCTAAATGGAATATTCCTGAAAATCTTCAGCTTGCGGATCCATACTTCTACAAACCGCAACGTATAGATTTATTGCTCAATGCAGAAGTATTTTTTGAGAGCCTTCAAGAATGCTCAATTTTATTTGGAATAGGGTTACCACGCCTTCAAAACAGCAAATTAGGTTGGATTGTAGGGGGCAATTTTGAAAAGCTTTCAAATTCCCGCCCATCCATTTGCAATGTCACACTAAATTCAAATCTATCGAATATCAATTCGATTCTTCAACGTTTTTGGGAAATTGAAAATTTCACCGAAAAGGAAGCAACATTGACCGAAGAAGAACGTTTATGCGAAAAACATTTCATTGAAAACGTTCAAGTGAAAAATGATGGACGAGTACAAGTACGGTTACCATTTAAGGTTTCACCGACAATATTAGGCAACTCTTTCCATAATGCCAGGAAGAGATTTCTCGCTCTTGAACGTCGTCTATCTAACAATAAATTACTAAAAAACATGTATGCGGATTTCATAAAAGAATATATTGAACTCGGGCACTTCCACATCATTGTGTACTCCGACCACAAAGTACTACGACCAAGCTTCGGGATGTATTCGACGCCTCTGAGCGCACCACTTCTGATCATTCATTAAATGAAATACTCATGGTTGGAGCAACAATTCAACCAGAACTAATCATCACATTATTATCATTTCGTTTATATCCCTACGTATTAACCGCCGATATATCAAAAATGTATCGGCAATTTTTGATTAACGATCAAGATCATCGATATCAACTCATTTTGTGGAGAAACGAACCTCATGAGCCATTACAGTTGTTTCAACTCAAAACTGTAACTTACGAATTGGCTTCTGCACCATTCCTAGCTATTCGCAGTTTATTTCATATTGCTGATGTCAATAAAGCTACCTTTCCTCTAGCATCGTCTGCTATTCGTGAAAGTTTTTATGTTGACGATTTGTTGACTGGTGCAGATAGCATAGACAACTTACAAAAACTAAAAATTGAAATCACAGAAGTTCTTCGTTCTCATGGTCTTTCTCTGACTAAATGGCACTCGAATTCTAAACAATTATCTGACGCATCTTATAATGAAGTTGTAATTAAAACAACTGAAGAAAACATTACCAAAGCGTTAGGTACGTCATGGAAACCTTTAGCTGATACCATTTGTTATCGCTATGAATTACCAGATATGCAGTCAGTTACAAAGCGATCTGTTCTATCAATTATTTCCAAAATATTTGATATCCTCGGTTTGTTGAGCCCCGTGATAATACGTGGCAAAATATTAACGCAAGAAATTTGGATTCGGCGATTAGATTGGGATGAAACACTACCACCCGATCTTCATAACATTTGGTTGCAGGTTAAAGCCGATTTAAATTTCATTAATAAAATCGAAGATCCCCGTCATGTACAAACATCATCCAATTCTCGCTGTGAAGTTCATGGTTTCGCAGACGCATCAACGCGCGCATATGGGTGCTGCATTTATGTACGTTCTATTATAAAGGACAGTTTCAAAACTACGTTACTTATTGCTAAATCTAAAGTGGCACCAATTAAAGCACAATCGCTTCCTCGTTTGGAGTTATGTGCAGCACTGTTACTGAGTAGGACTTGGCAAAAAATCAAGGATAAGGTATTAAAATTTTGCACTAACATATATTTTTGGACTGACTCAGAGATAGTGCTAAAGTGGCTCAACATTCATTATGCGACATTAAATTGTTTCGTTGCCAATCGAGTCTCGGAAATTCAGGAAATTTCAGAAGGCATTACCTGGAAACACGTACCAAGTACACAAAATCCTGCAGACATCGTTTCACGCGGCTGTAGCGCTCAGGATCTTGTAAGTACGAAGTGGTTCTCTGGACCAGAATTTCTAATGAAGAATTCGTCGGAATGTCCTGTAAGCAAGAAGGAACCTAACATTAAAATCCAAGATTTGAAACGACGGAAGGCAATCAACCTGAAGTGTAAACATCAATATCATCATCAACCGCTGTTTATCGTAGTTACATATATTTTTCGTATTTTCAACAAAGTTGCTGTTAACAATAAACTTACGCCAGAAATGATAATTCATCTACCGGTTGAGGAACTCGGGCAAACTTGACGGCAAATCGTCGCAGCTATTCAACAGATTAAATTCGCTGAAGAAATTGAAAGACTTCAAAAAAAAAAACGACAAGTTAAATCGTTCGTAAAGAAACTGACTCTTTTTCAACATCAAATGAATCTTAACGGAGCAACAGTTTTAGTACTCAGAGTTGGTGGCCGTTTGTCGAAAGCACCAATTCCTTTTGATGGAAAATTTCCCGCACTTCTTCCGGAAGATCAACGATTTACATCGTTGTACATAGAATATCTTCATCGGAAGTATTTACGCATGTGTGAGCGAATCTGGGTTATAAATGCTCGCGAAATCAAAATTGTGTGCTCTGTTTTCATTATAAACCTAAATAAATGTGTCAAATTATGGCGGATCTTCTTGCCAATCGCACGCAAATGCAACGCTTATTTATAATTAGTGGCGTTGACTTTTGCAGCCTTTTCAGTAATCGCGTTCGTGAGAGAGCTCCATACAAAACAAATATAGCAATCTTTGTATGCTTTGCGTCAAAAACCATTCATGCAGAATTAGTATCCGACCTCTCTACTAATAATTTTATACTTTGTCTAAAACGTTTTGTAGGAAGACGCGGTATACCTCAACGCATTTACTGCGACAACGGCACAAATTTCGTTGGTGCTCAAGCCAAATTGAGAGATCTTCATCAACAATTCTTCAATCAAGCGGCTACTGATGACATCACTAGTTATAGCACCAACACTGGTTTTGAGTTTTGTTTTATTCCGCCTCGTGCTCCACATTTTGGGGGTTTATGGGAGGCGGCAGTAAAATCAATGAAATCCATTTTGCTAAAAAACATCTCAAACGCACACCTGACATATGAACAACTTCAGACCGTCGTAGTTGAAGTAGAAGCTATTTTCAACTCTCGTCCGCTGACACCGCTTTCAAATGACCCCAATGATGGCGAAGCTCTAACTCCAGCTCATCTATTGATTGGGACATCATTACTGTCGATGCCAGATAAAGCTATCAATATGAACACAATATCTTCGTTAACGCAATGGCAGCCGGTGACGTATTTAAAGCAGCGTTTTTGGGACATATGGTGACACGACTATATTCTTAGCCTACAACAACGCTCTAAGTGGTTAAAACCGGAAGCCAACATCGAAATTGGACAAATGGTGATCATCCATGAATCCAACTTGCCCCCACAGCATTGGTCACTTGGGAGAATTATCAACATCGTCCCTGGTTCAGACGGCAAAGTGATGGTTGTGGACATCAAAACTACAAAAGGGATTATAAGGAGAGCCGTCCATAAAATTGCACCATTACCTATTTCGGATTGAAATGCAAGCATTTCAATGGGGGAAGCATGTTTGGTCAGAAGCATGTCACTGTGCAAAATCGGATGACCGTGACCGTGAATTAGGCTATTCACCTTTGTGAGAGCACCGCTTAAGCATATGCATATCAATTCTTACATTCATATACATATGTTACGGTTTTCTATTATTTGTACATAATTGCATTTTTTGTATGTTCTCATTTTCGCTTGCACTCTGCAAGCAGGTACATATATACATACGCACAAACATAGGTATTTCATACCTACGCCCTCATAAGCATATACGCACAAGCTTACGTAGCTAATGAGAAAATTAGGCACAAAAGGGATAAAAACCGGTGCTAGCATAACATTAAGACATTATTAGTGAAGCATTAGGAGTGTTAAGAGTGTAAAGAAAATTAATGTAAAACTTAAATTAAATAAAATCAAATTTATTAACTGGACATTAATTTATTATTGGGCTCCTACAGTCGCTCTTATCGCATCAACCCAAACGCGCTACTTCAGCTGCAATATAGCATTACTAAGAAAATCGAAGCCTATTGATAAAAAGAGCTCACTCTTAGTTTTAAACCCATTTCTAGACACGAAGGGTCTACTTCGTGCGAATGGTCGGCTTGCTAATTCAAGCCTAACGTACAATGAACGCCACCCTATAATCATACAAGAGAGGTGTCCGTTTGCCACTTTATTTATTAGATATATCCACATATTAATGTTCCACGCCGATCATCGCCTCATGCAACATATGGTCCGCCAAGAGCTGTACATACCCCGACTGAAGCCCCAAATAAAGAAGTGCATTTTTATGTGCAAAATCTTCACTATGCATAAGCAGAAAATGCGATCGCAGATTATGGCAGCACTTTCACCTGAACGCTGTAATTTTGTTCTGCCTTTCACCACTACAGGTGAAGATTTTGTTTGGAAAGTACAACACAAACTCTGGGCATCCAATGAAATGCGATAACGGACCAGTTTTGATACACGGCTATGTCCATAGCCGCATTATCTGCCATAACGAAAAGACAGATTTTATACTCGGTGGCCAAAGTTTTCGACCCCGCAGGATGGCTTTTGCCAAATATGATACAAGCGAAAATCTTAATACAAGAATTATGTTTAGATGAAACCGACTGGGACGAACAAGTGAAACCTCTTTGCTTAGAAAAATGGTCCCAGTTCGCAAACAATCTGAATGACATTTTTCAGATACAAATTCCACGATTCCCCCGAAGACAATGTCGAATTACACGGCTTTTGTGACGTTTCTGGCTGTAATCCGGGACCATTCAACCCGCATAACTCGTAAAGTCTCTTTACTTGTTATTATAGATTGCATAGGTGCTCAATAGGATTGACGTCAGGTTGTTTAGAAGCCAAAGTATAACTATTTTTGCAGTATACTTCGTATGATTATCCTGTTGGAACTAAAACGTTGAAGATAATCCAATGTTATTCTCTGCACTTCGTTTCAAATACTTTTTCATAATGTTCAAATATCCCCATTTATCCATTGTCGATTCAATAAATTTTAGCTGACCCACACCTCCAACCTCCATATAGCCTACACTATAATTCCACCACCACCGCGTTTCAATGCATCGACAAGATTTCGTTTTTCAAGGGCAGTTCCAGGTTTACGACGCACAACTTGTGGACTTTTTATGCCGTAAATACAAAATTTACTTTGATCCGAAAATATAACTTGGTTCCAGAATTCTGGAAGCTTTTATATATTGTTTTGAGCAAATTCAACGCGCTTTCGTCTGTTTACAATTGAGATACTTGTATATGTTTTTTCCAGCGACTCGGCCACGATATCCAGTTTTCGTAAGATTTTTCTAGCAGTTTTGGCAAAAATTGTTCTTTTAAAGGTTATACTTACATTTTCAATAATGTAATTCGAGGATTAATTTTCACCATATATTTTATTCACTACTCGCTTCACTTACCACTTTTGCCAAATTTTATCGGCGGTCTGTAAGAATCATAGTTTGACGAGTGGTCTTGTTAGCTGTCCTGATTGCGTACGGAGATCGACAGATCAACTACGCGAAGATGATCGGAGCCTGGGTAAAGCTTTTCTATACGGCCCAGCCGCCATTCGGTAGGTGACAGGCAATCGTCATGAATCAGAACACAATCTCCAACTGTATTTTCTGTACTTTTTCATCGGTACTTCTTGTGGAGGTCCTTTATATAGTCTTCTTTGCATCGGCTATTGAAATTATGATGGAGAATTTTAATTCTTTCCCATCCATTTAATAAGGATAGCGACCCCACGCCTGGCTCAGGAGTGGGTAGAATTGGTGCTACTTTTAGAAAATGCATTGGAGTTAGGGCTGTGAAGTCGGAGAGATCTTGTGAGAGTGCCGTGAGTTGAGAACGGCTTCGATTTTAGCTAAATTTCGTGAGTTCTTCATAATTAAACTTATAGCTGCTGGCTAGCTCCTTGAAATGAGATTTGAAGCTCTTTACAGCTGATTCCCATAAACCACCCATATGAGGAGCGCGTGGAGGTATACATTGCCAATTGATACCTTGAGGGGCGTACTTTTGTACGATATCAGGGGACACTTGTTTTAAGAAAACCACAAACTGTTTTTCTGTGGCTCGTTGGGCTCCTATGAATGTTTTGCCATTATCGCTCATGATTTTGGATGGGAAGCCACGTCGAGCGACGAAGCGAGCAAATGCCGCGAGAAAAGCCTCCATCGTCAGATTAGTACACAGCTCAAGGTGTACTGCCTTTGTCGTGAAACATACAAAGATAGCCACATAGTCTTTCATGATAGTGGGAGATCTTAGCATGGACGCATTTATTTGATCTTAGCATGGACGCCTTTATTTGAAAAGACCCAGCAAAATCGACGCCTATGGTCGTGAAAGGCGGAGCGTTCAGGTGGAAGTGCCGCATTATCTGCGTTCGCATTTTTCGCTTATGCATAACACGGATCTTGCACATGAAAATGTATTTCTTGATCTGGGGCTTAAGACGGGGAATATAATACTCTTGGCGGACGATATGTTACATAAGACGCTATTCGACGTGTAGCATTAATATAAAGGGTGATTTTTTAAGAGCTTGATAACTTTTAAAAAAAAAAAAACGCATAAAATTTGCAAAATCTCATCGGTTCTTTATTTGAAACGTTAGATTGGTTCATGACATTTACTTTTTGAAGATAATTTCATTTAAATGTTGACCGCGGCTGCGTCTTAGGTGGTCCATTCGGAAAGTCCAATTTTGGGCAACTTTTTCGAGCATTTCGGCCGGAATAGCCCGAATTTCTTCGGAAATGTTGTCTTCCAAAGCTGGAATAGTTGCTGGCTTATTTCTGTAGACTTTAGACTTGACGTAGCCCCACAAAAAATAGTCTAAAGGCGTTAAATCGCATGATCTTGGTGGCCAACTTACGGGTCCATTTCTTGAGATGAATTGTTGTCCGAAGTTTTCCCTCAAAATGGCCATAGAATCGCGAGCTGTGTGGCATGTAGCGCCATCTTGTTGAAACCACATGTCAACCAAGTTCAGTTCTTCCATTTTTGGCAACAAAAAGTTTGTTAGCATCGAACGATAGCGATCGCCATTCACCGTAACGTTGCGTCCAACAGCATCTTTGAAAAAATACGGTCCAATGATTCCACCAGCGTACAAACCACACCAAACAGTGCATTTTTCGGGATGCATGGGCAGTTCTTGAACGGCTTCTGGTTGCTCTTCACCCCAAATGCGGCAATTTTGCTTATTTACGTAGCCATTCAACCAGAAATGAGCCTCATCGCTGAACAAAACACGCGCGCGAAACACATTTCGAACCGAACACTGATTTTGGTAATAAAATTCAATGATTTGCAAGCGTTGCTCGTTAGTAAGTCTATTCATGATGAAATGTCAAAGCATACTGAGCATCTTTCTCTTTGACACCATGTCTGAAATCCCACGTGATCTGTCAAATACTAATGCATGAAAATCCTAACCTCAAAAAAATCACCCGTTACATACATATGTATGGATGTAATTCAGGAATAATGTGGCAAAAGGAGACTACTCGATCTTATGATCGGGTGGCGTTCGTTGTAAGTCAGGCTTGAATAAGCGAGCCGACCATTCGCACGCAGCAGACCTTTCGTGTCTAAAAATGGATTTAGAACTAAGAGTGAGCTCTACTTATCAATCGGCTTCGACTCTCTGAGTAATGATATGTCGCGACTGAAGTATCGCGTTTGAGTTGATGCGAGACCGACCCAAGACCCGACCTTTGCTTTTTGTAAGAGTGTAAGTTACTCCTTTAGCGTTAAGTTTAAGTTGCTCTATGAACTTGAGCATATATGCGATTACTCTGAGCGCTCGGGGGAACGATGAAAATAGTTCAAGGATTTCACAATCATCGACTACTGTATGATAGGTGTCGATTTTTCGACCTTCTGGGGCGATTATGTTGCGCATTGCCGGTTGTGGCCAAGAATTTGTGGATTCGGTTAATCATCGGGGGCCATTCCACCAGAGCGCGGTGATGGCAAGATCCAGGGTTTTGCACCTAGATCAGCAGGATTGTCGGAACTGGCTACGTGTCGCCATGTGGCTGCTCCTACTAGATCAAGTATTTGAGAGGTTCGATTAGAAATATATGTTTTCCACCAGTTTGGTGGCTTTTCTAACCAGACTAGATCGATTTCGGAATCGGACCATAGATATAATTTGCATTTTGCCGTGTTCAAGTGGGTCTGCACCATGGAAGCTAGGTTTACTAGTAGCAGAGCGCCACAGAGTTCAAGTCGTGGGAGACTTAGCGTTTTAAGAGGCGCAACTTTTGCTTTTGGCACTAATAGGTGGCATGTAGTTGCGGGATCTCTTTGTGTGCGCATATACATAGTGTCGGTAAGATTACTAGCGAACTGGGACCATTTTTCTAAGCGAAGAGGTTTCACTTGTTCGTCCCAGTCTAGCTATAATTCTTGGATCAGGATTTTCGCTTGTATCATAATTGTCGAAATCCATCCTGCGAGGTCGAAAAATTTTGCCACAGAGGATAAAATTTGTCTCTTTGTTATTGCGGATAATGCGGATATGGATTCTGTCGTGTATGAAAACTGGTCCGATATCGTACGAATAACGCGGGAGGAGGAGAAAATGGCAAAGTGCAGGTATGCACTTTTAGCACAGATGCAAGTTTGTGGAATTTAGTGCTGTTGTTGATACATACATATGTATCTTTTCGGTTTCCCGGAAAACAACCGTAAATTCAAACAGTTTGGTAGCAACCGTTCTATTGAAGTATACAGTTTTTAAAAAGATGAACTGTAATTGTCAACATAAATACAAATTTTATAAGAATAAATGGAGTCGATACACTCACTTTGTGCCGCTTCAAAGGTATTTGAGGGCTTTATAGTATGCGATTAAGTAGGGGTGTTTGCTTATGCCGCTGCGTCCAAGTTGTATCCTCTTGGTTTCTGAGTCAGTACTGCTTTTTATGTAGAGTGGTGTGGTGTGTGTTTGCGCGTGTGGATCCTGGGCTCTCGCGTGTGGGTGGTGTTATCTCTCATGGCTTTATCTCTCATTTTCCATTTTACGGAATATTTTCTGCTCTATATGCATTCAAGAAGGTGTAAGCATTCTGTAAAAGGGAAAAATCATTAGTTTTCTTCTTGCAATGAAAGGTAATAATTTTTCCCTTTTACAGAAATGTTAAATACATTTGAAAAGCTAAACAAACTTTCAGTTTCTTTATATTTATTTAAAGATAATGAAGTAAACACAAGTATAACATTTAAAGAAAAACATTATTCCAACAAACAAATCAAACAAAATGAAAACCAAAAATTATATGTAACAAAAAATTAAACACTATTCTAATATAGTTCTAGGTATATAATAACATATGAGTTTAATTGTATTATTAACAAAATATTTGTTTTGCTTCTTTTATTATACTGCGACAAATTGGGCACAATGTTTGTACGCCCTTTAATTTGCTGTTTTCTTCCATTTTTTGAAAGCATGTTTGACAAACTTTATAATGATGACATGTGTCGAACAAGAGTTCCCTTTCCCTTTCGCAGCAAATTACGCATAACAATGTCATATTTTGTTAAGTTTGTAAATGATCTTTACAATTTTCATCTTCATTAATGTCGTCGTCGTCTTTATAATCATCATCGGAACTATGGATTTCATTGACGAATTTTTCTGCAAGTATGCAGTTTTCCATTTTAGAAAACTGACTGAGAATTTCCATCAAAGATATTTTATTGTTTTTTAATAAGTCTAGCCGTTTTTTATTAAATTTGTCGCGAACTACATTGCCGAATGTTTTTGATCTATATAGACTCGTACAGCCAGAAATAGATTTTGAATAATCCATGGATTTTACGAAATCTAATTCGAAAAGGGTTTTTCGGAAGTTGTAAAACGAGCTTCGCTTTGGAAGTTTCATATTCAATCTGCTATGGAAACCTTCAGCAGAATTACTTGTCCTGATAGGTTCTTTATACACTGAAAAGTTTACAGGGTTTTCCTAAAACAATAAAATTTCATAAAATTATATATGTATATGTAATTTAGTTTTCTCTCACTTTTTTCATCCATTGTCGCTCGAAGTAATTTATAAATGGTTTAAAGAAACTTTCTGTATTATTTGATGGATTAACAAATTAATTAAATACATCCATAGCATCTTGTTTTAAAATGCTATAGGCCGGTTTCAATAATGGTAGATACATAAATTGGGAAAATAGGTTTTTGGCATTTTTATCTCTGTTCAATTTAGCTGTGAATTTAGGAATTTGCGTAACTTTCCGTCGAAGAGCATTCGTGTAGTGAAACCAACATCCAACCGTTTTCACTGTTGAATATACGCTTTGAAAAGCATTACGTAAACTGCTTTCAAAATCAGTGATTACTGACGTCGGCTTCGATGACATTTGATTGCAAATATTGCAAAACATGTTTATATGCAGATTCTGACTTATGAGACATTAAAATATATATGAACGGATATGCCTGAAAAATAATGAAAAATTATCGAGTTATTTTAAGATAAATAATAAATTTTAATTTTAAAGTTCTTACATGGTCTGCGTGAATAATGTGAATTATAAGCAATTGCTTATATTTCTTTGAAATAGGTACTATGTTAAATGTTCCATCAACTATATAATTACGTTGTTCCATGCGGTTCCTTCCTTTAATAGCATTAGAAATGGTAGGAGACACAAATAATGAGTAGGCAAAATTTGTCATTTTCCTCATATCTGGACATTGTGAATTTTGATGCAATTTCTTTATTTTTATAAACTACAATAATTTCTTCAAAAGTCATCGGATTTTTTGGATATTTTTCTTGTTTTATATGAATAAAATGCACTGAATGTGATGTTTCCTTATATTTTTTACATTGTGCATCAAATATATGTCGCACACTTGAACGTTTTAATGATGCACTCATCACTTCAGTTTTTATCGAATTTATTAATTTTAATTTTTCAATTAAGGCACTTTGTTCCGCATGATTGTGGCCGTTCTTGACACTTTTCTCTGTTTTACGGCAAACTCTTGTGCTATTAAATTCAATGGCAACTGCAGCTGAACAGTTATATACATAACAATAATAATATTTAACATTTTTATTCATATATTTATATTTGAAAATTTTATTTTGTTTTTCAATTAATAATAAATAAATGTTTTTCCTAAAACCCTGAATCAACTTATATTCAAAAAAATTTTTTTTTTTCTACATAGTCTCCTTGTAACTCCACACACTTCTCCCAGCGATGCTCCCATCTCTGCAACCCTTCCAAATAGTACTTGGCGTCTTTGTCTGCAAAATACGAGTTCACGAAAGAGATTGCCTCCTCATTTGACGAAAATCTCTGGCCGCCGAGCGCAGTTTTAAGTTGAGGAAACAAAAAAAGTCGCTTGATGCTAGATCCGGTGAATAAGGTGGATGGTCAAGCAGTTCGAACCGCAATTCGTAGATTTTCGCCATGGCGACTGTTGAGGTGTGAGATGGTGCGTTGTCTTGGTGGAACAAGACTTTCTTTTTTTTGCAAATGTGGCCGATTTTTCGAAATTTCTTCCTTTAGCTTGTCCAATAATGATGCGTAGTACGCTCCTGTTCTAGTTTTTCCTTTTTCAAGATAGTCGATAAAAATAATTCCATGGCTGTCCCAAAAAACACTCGCCATCACTTTCCCAGCCGAATACACAGCTTTAGGTTTTTTTGGGGCTGGTTCCCGCTTTTCAATCCCCTGTTTAGATTGGATTTTTGTTTCGGGCGTATAATGATGAATCCAAGTTTCGTCTACAGTTATCAATCGGCGCCAAAACTCGGTCTTATTGCCTCTAAACTGAGCCAACAGAGCGCTGAGTGTTGTGGTCTAGCGTAAGAAAACGCGGCACCCAACGCGCGGACAGCTTTCTCATGCCCAAATCTTGGTTTAATATGTGACAAACAGTTTCTTTTGACATCTTCATAATCTCAGCTATTTCCCTAACTTTAATCCGGCGGTCATCTAGTACCAATTGATGAACTTTAGCGATGTTATCGTTAGTGGTTACAGTTTTTGGACGCCCAGGACGTTCATCATCTTCCAAGCTCCTGCGACCACGTTTAAATTCAGCTGCCCAAAATTTTACGGTGGTAAACGATGGTGCAGAGTCACCATACACAGAGTCCAACTCATCTTTGATTTGTGAAGGCGTATTACCTTTCAAAAATAAAAATTTAATTACAGCTCGATATTAAATTTTTTCCATTTTGGGGAAATCACCGAAATAGACTCACAAAAACGACTGTCAACAGATAATTGAGCAAGATAAATTTCTGAAATATTGGCGAGTAGCTATTATAATATGCACAATTTGAAGTAGAAACTTTTTTTTCAGATGTGCCGCTAGCTTGACGTTGAGATCGGTTATTTATCGGACAGCCCTCGTATGCAATTTGACAATATGCAATATGACATTGATTAAGAAAGTTGCCAGGTGCAATGAATAACAATTAAATGCACATTCACAATGAAAAATTAATTCATATGAGAGATAAGGCCATATCGCTCATTTGCTGCAAGACCGGCATAAATCAAAAAACGTGACTTTTGAGTTAATGCAGCAGAATTGTTCGTTATATCATACTTCATGTTGAGTGAAAAATTCATATATATACCTCTTATATGCTCCGCTTGAGAAGAGGTGTAAGGTTGCAGTCACCGTGTCAGGTTGTAGTCAGTTGAAAACTTTAAACGCGTTTTCTGGAGAATCGATTTTTTTGACTTATGCCGGTCTTGTAGCAAATGAGCGATATGGCTTTAACTCACAATTGACAAAAAAAATGGCATTATCTCTCAATGCGAAGCGTGATAATGCCATATGGCTTTACCTCGCAATTGGATGGGAGATAGAGCCATATGGCGTTATCTCGCATGGCTTTATCGCACCCACCCTCATTTAGACACCATATTTATGATTTTTCATTCCTCCTGGGCTGATAATATTTTTGAACAGCCAGATTTGAGTTTTGATGTTGAAATTCCGGTTCTTTTGAAATTGTTTATTACACGCTGGAGAGATGAATATATTTTTCCAACAGTTTGACCAATTTCTTTTGAAACTTTCGGCGTCTTTCCACAATTTAATAATAGTTTTTCTTACTTACACACTAAGGTGCATAAAAAGTAACGGTATATTCAGTTCAAGCAGACCGAACGCCGACTTTGTGCTACCTATGTTTATTTGTTCTTACACTAAAGTCCTTTTATCACAAAACTGAAAAAAGAAATAGAGATTTTTGTGTTTACATTTGGAATTTATGATTATTAAGAAGAAATACATGTAAAAATTTTTAGCCACTTATTAGTAGCAAAGGCAAAAATTATATCTGTGGTCCGATTCCGAAATTGTACCAGCCTGGTTAAAAAAACCACCACATCCATGGAAGACGAGCATTTCTAATCGAACGTCTCAAATACTTGACTTAGTAGGATCAGCCACTTGGCGACACGTGGCCAGTGTTGACAATCCTGCCGATATAGCAAGCCACTACACTTTACCACCACCACCCTCTGGTGGAATGGGCCCCGATGGTAAAATAATCTCCTGATTCTTTTCTCATGCGTAACATAATCGCTCCAGAAAGTCGAAAAACTCAATGTCACAGTCAAGGGATCACCGAATTCCACATGCAATAGAGTGACGCACGTAGAGTTACAAACCCGCTTCTTCAGCTGCGATGTATCACTATTGAGAGAATCAAAACCAATAGATAAAAGGAGTTCTAAGCCCATTCGTGGACACGAAAGGTCTTCTTTCTGTAAATGATGCGCTTGGCAATTCAATCCTATTTTATCCACATATTAATGCTTCACACCGAATATCGCTCCATGTAACGCCTGGTCCGCCAAGAAATTTATTAAGCCCCAAATAAAGATGTGCATTTTCATGTGCAAAGTCTGCACTACGTATAAGCAAAAGATGCGAACACGACGACGTGGCTTTCTAATTATAAAAGCTTTTAAATGGTCAATTTAAAAGAATTTAGATTAACGTTGTTATGAAATGGTTGTGCATTTAAAAAAATTTGTTTTAGTTTTTAAGAATGTTTCAATTTAAAATAAAATTGTGATTTTCATTTACATAGCAACTCTTAGGACATTTATAAAACATATACATACATATGGTATATCATTTCATTTTTGATATATCCAAGTGCGTTTCATAAGTAGTAATAGTTTAAATATTTCAAAAATTGCACTTAAAATATCGAAACGAGGAGGAAATAAGCTTAATTATTTATTTTGCTTCATATTTTCTTATACATAAATATGTATAATTATTCTCTTCAAATATACTATATATTTCTTTAGCTCTCCAAAAATGACTGTAAGAACTTCGAAGTGATTGATTCATAGATTCATTCATTCATGCACTCAGAATTTCGTAAGGCTCACATCAAACTTGGGTTTTCGACTAATTTATGTGCAATGAAGAGTAAAAGTTAATTAGGGGTCTCGAATTTCAACGTGTAGAACATTAGGGTGTATACATAGTTAAACATTTAAAAACTTCAGTGGTTGAGTATTCAGAGAACACAAAGTGTACATGTATTACGTAAGCGAGGGCGGGTTGGTGAAACCAACTGAAATATAATCAAAATGATGTTCCAATGCAAACCATTTTATTGTAACAAAAGTAAAACCAAAAACATTTAGAAGAAGCTAATTACTTAAAATAATGCAAAAATACTAAACGTTTCTCTGATAATTTTGAAATTCATTTCGAAAAAAACCTTAAAAAAGCATTAATAGAAACTTATTCTATGAACGTTGCACCAATACGTATTTTCTCTGGTAGATATACAAGTAAGTAAGGAGTCTCGGCTCACATAGTTTATCATTTAGTTTTTTTACTATTTTTTTCCCGAGGGAAATAATAACTTCGGGAAATTTAGTTACACCTTCTGCTGATTGGACCGACGATATTATATGAAAACTGAGATGAATAAGCGAATTTTGTAATATTTATCAAAATTGAAGAACAAATTTAACAGTCATCAAAACGGTGTTCTAAAATTTATCAGCGACCACTTAACCTTTTAGTAAGTCCGCGCATAACACCAAATTCTATACTAGCGCTAGTTTGTTGGGTTGTCTGAAGGTATGCGCTCCCAAGTGTTGAAGTTTTGAGTTTCCAAAGGTGTGACAGTGAAGAACGAAATGTTTCCACCTCATCTTTTACAAATCAGCTTCTGCAAACGGCATCTGGTAGGATTCACAACCTTACAGCATGTACGCTAATTGGGCAATGGCCTGCTAAAATTCTCTTAACTAGGGAGAGGCTAGCCTTACTGAGGGCAAAGAGATCACTAGATCTCCTGCGATCAATCTTGGTTCAAAAGACTTTTGTGACAGCTCAAGTACCGATAGTGGCTCAGCGGTGGCATAGTTTCCGTGAAGCCCAGCTATCCCGCTCCTACCGATAACGGTTCTAGGGTGACTTTCCTTACTAGCTTATCAATTTTACAATTTCCTGCGATTGCGCTCTGGCCCGGCTCTCATACCAGTCTTATCACAAAGACACTCGATGCTATTTATAGCAAGGTTAGGTACTCTTAGACTAACCCTGAACACACTGTAAAAGAGATTAAGGTTAGTATCGCCGCTCTGCTATCTGAGTGAATAGTCACTTCTCTAAGGAACCAACTGCTACTTCAATATCTGCAACCTCGGTTTGGGAAACACTGCAATAGTCGGGAAATCTGAGACTGGAGTTGATAGAGATCTCCTTACAGTAGTCCCCTCCATCTACCTTCGCAACAAGCTTTGACCCATCCACTGCTCCAGCTACTTCTTCCCGCCAGAGTTCGGGTTTAGTGACCGGATAAGTCCGAGATATTTCACTGTATGCGCCGATTGCAGACGGATGTCTCCTATTAGAGGCAGCGGTACCATCGGGATCTTATATCTTCTAGTAAATAATATCATCTCGGTTTTACTTGGGTTGATGGCCAGACCACTTCCGACTACCTAATTCGTTAAGACGCTGAGATACCCTACGTCAACTCGTACACCGTACGCTCAGGAACATTCCGTTAACCATAAGTGCTACATCGTCTGCGATAACGACCAGGATCTACAAAAGAGAAGAGAGAACTCCATCTTGTGGGGTTCTTTTACTCGCATTTCGTCAATCACGTGCGTTTCCCGTTCCGTTTCAATCACTCTGTCACACATGAAAATTGTGTGTTTGGGGTTTGATTCAACCTTAAAGTCGAGAGCAATAACGGCAGCCTCCCTCTGTATCAAGAAAGAGCCAAAGAGTGAAATCCTGAACCGTAAAGCGTTCCTCAAGCCATAACACGATCATATGCAGGGAACTATCCACTATGTCTTCACTGCTCGGGGCCCACTTCCCATTTGCGTCCTTAAGGGGGAGTCTGATTTAGAAGCTTTAAAAATCGATTTTTTTTGAGGATGTCTTTAGGAGAGAAAGAATTAATTGATCAAAACGAAATTCCTGGGGTTTATAGTTATATATTTAAACATCATTCTCACATTGTTTGAAGACAAAATCTTTTATATTCTGCTTTTTGGAAGCAATTGCCCGAAGTATCTCGCAACTGCATTTGCCGGAGGGCGGGTTGCAGGTCGCCATTTATGTCTGAAACAACAAATTTAAATAGATTCATATTTCTTAAAAAAATAAAAAGTTCTAAAAAAAGTGTAAAACTCTACAACTTTTTAAAACTTGAAGGAAAAAATTGTGGTTTTACCACTTCCCACTTTTCCATTTTATGTTGTTTAAAAGTATGTTCAAACATGACTTTTCTTAGTCTTTTTTTAGTTTAAATAGAAGATAATTTAATGCCAAAGATAATAAATTTTGCCCCAATTCGATCCGACGTTTAGTTTTTTTCTATCCTGCCCACCAATTAAAAAAAATCGTATAAATGAAAAACCGAGAAATCGCGCGTCAAAAATTTCGTTTTCTTTCCAATCGCTCATACATATATCTGATAGACGCTCGGTCATTATTTTCCTTCTAGCTTCGAAAATATTTCGAATTTCCATCTATGACTTTGGGGACATATTCATAGATAGTTTCTAAAGAGATTTAAGCAAAACAAAAATCGATTTTTTGAAGCTTCTAAATCAGGCTCTTCCTTAAGATAACCCAAAGAAAGGGGGTTTTTGTGAGAATACATGCCTGAAGATAAACTCATGACAGCCACTTTTTCGTGGAAAATTTTCCATGAGGTCCGCTTTGTCTTTCTTAACTCGGACTTGTATATTGCAAGTCCCGTTTTATACAACGTTCAGTCGTCAGTTGACCTACTCCTACGGGCCCGGTTTAACAAACGTCCGCAGGACGCACTGATTTCTGACGAGCATACCGAGCTGAAGACTTCGTCGGCGGTGACCAATGTGTCCACCCCCGGTGCGCGTGGGAGAGTTCGTTGGAGCCTCTTGCGGTACCTTTCCCAGTTTGTATGGAACGTACTCTGAAGCCTGGGTTTTAACAGGACGGGAGCGGTTGCGATATTTGCCCGTCAGCCATTTTTGATGAATGCCACCACATAATACTTAGATGGCAAATGCCGCAGCCACTAGCCCAGGATCCTATAGAGCTAATCCTACTCCAAAATCATTTCCATAGCTAAAGTCGACCGGGAGTTGAAAGGCTGTAAAGCCCGTGTAGACCGCAGGCCATTTAGCGTTACCCAGGATGTACCAGCTTGGACACGACCTGCACTATATCTTGTGTATGTGAATGATGTAAATGGCGGAAAAAATAATTTTTCCTCTCTTTATTTTTCAAATGTTAACTACAAGTATTTATATAAAATAAAATGTATTTGCTACTTTCACAGAAAAAATACACAATCGGATTTAAATGCGCATCTGGTGCTGCATGCAGATATCTTTGGAGATGTGCGATTGAACATATGCTGTTTTTTACGTAAGTATTTTTATGCAATCATATATTATTGATAAGGATATTTGTATAACTTTTTGCCAACTTTTCGGTATGTTTCATCTAAAGAGTGTCTCTAATTAAAAATTATATATGTCCTTATATCAGCTTTGAAAATAGAAATATTATGATATGTAACAATCATATACTTTCCATAGCCGTCGAAAAAATGTCCGAACTTAAATGTGGACTCTGTATCATATGGTATGTATGTACATATAAGCAAAAGATTACAGCCGAAAAAATATGTAAAACTATGGTATGGACTAAACCTTTTCTTAGCGCCAATATGCCGTATATACTTAGTTATTTGTGACTTTCTAGTTAAGTTTAAACACAAAAAAGTTGTTTTCGGGTGTCCATCTAACTCAAAACTGTTTGTGTTGGCCAAAATTTATAAACTTTGACGAATTTAAGTCGACATGTTTGTTTGAACAATACTAAGTTTTAAACCATTATGCCAAGCTTTGAAATTAATCTGGTAAAAATTCAAAAAGATCAGATGTTGTCATCAAACGAAATTACTTAGTCAATGACGCATTATACAATATAAGGGTCAAACCGCCTCAAGTGGTCCATGAAAATTTCGCAAAATCACCGATTTTGCAAAAATTCTATTTTCTTTTTAAGTTATTGAAGGTTGAAATTTAGTGCACTATAAAATTGTGAAATTATTTTCTCATAAATAACGATAAAAATGCCATACGTTTTAAGAGCGGTAGAGGGACAAAAAATTCAATATCTTTGGAACGGTATGGATGAACAAAAGTTTCAATTGTTTAACAAAAAGTACGTAAAATATTACTATTTAAACAAATGAATCGTGAAAAAATATTTATAATGTATCACGAACATTTTTCTTTGACTTCACAAAATTGCAGCGATTTATCTCTAGCAGTTTATGAGAAAATAATTTCACAATTTTATTGTGCACTAAATTTCAACCTTCAATAACTTTAACAAAAAAAGAATTTTGACGAAATATTTATATCACGGGGTATGCGTCTTACCCTATTCTAATGAACTGCTGATGTTCAAAATCGATGATTTTGCGAAATTTTCATGGAATACCCATAATATAAGAAAATAAGATATATGTATCTTAATAAGATACCAGTTTTGTAAGCCATTCAGTTCCTACGAATATTGAATTTTTACGCAACATTTTGAAATTCTCACAACAGAACACTTAAAAACAATCGCTGAAATCCGAGTGACTGTATCGCTCATTTGCTGCAAGACCGGCATAAGTCAAAAAAATCGATTCGCCAGAAAACGCGTTTAAAGTTTTCAACTTACTCCAACCTTACATGGAAAACAGGAAATATATTCTCTTCTCAAGCGGAGCATATAAGAGGTATTCATATGATTTTTTCACACAACATGAAGTATGATATAACGAACAATTCTGCAGCATTAACTCAAAAATCACGTTTTTTGATTTATGCCGGTCTTGCAGCAAATGAGCGGTACGTCGTCCGACAGTCTGCAAAACTTAACTGTAACGTAACTAAAAATTATAATGTCTTCATAAACTACACTTGTTTCTTTATGTGACGTTTGGTATTTCAGGCGGGCGGAATTGAACCATTGTCATTCCCACAAAACGCCATTAATCGGAATCCTATAAATAACATCCAAATTACGATACAAAATTTTTATCTGATAGAACAAATCGCATTATTGAATGGTAAATGTGGCCTCGCCTCTAATATGTTTAATGAACAACAATCTCAAACCACTTAAGCTAAAAAAACCACGAAATTTTTTTTGGCACCCCCATCGACGGTGTGAAAAGGGTTGAATTGAATCGTAACCACGCCCACTCCTTATGCTTGTATAACCATTAAATTCCATGCCCAAGGTTCTAAGGGAATATTTTTTGTAAGTACACCAACTCTGTTTTTACATGGTAGATACGGTCCTCAGAAATCCGTGTAAAAGAAAAGTGTAAAAAAAGAGGCGTTTCCTATAGTAAAATGGGGGATACGTTCCATGTCATCTAAAAACCGTGTAAGATGAAATAAAGAACTATATTTACTTCGAAAAACCGTGCAAAAGATGTTGAAAACTATCAATTTTCAGATTTCAATTTGTATGTTCATATAGCATTTTATTGAGCATTAAAACTTAAAATATGTACGAGGTGTGTTCAAAAAGTATCGCGAATTTTAAATTTTCGCGGGTTACGCATATTCGAATTTCGAATTTTTTGTGGCGTTATGTTGGTACTCATGTCTCTCACTTATGCCGACAAGCTCGGCCATTTTGAATGTTCATTTAATTGTTGACAGCTGCTTTGCTTGCACGTGTCGATTTTTACTCACACATCGTTGCTTGTGCGCGACTTTTTGGCCAAAAACAACACAATAATGATGTTGCAGCCACCGTATTCCCCAGATCTGGCCCCCTGTGACTTTTTCTTGTTCCCTAAACTGAAGAGCCCCATGAAAGGACGACGTTACGCTTCTCTTGACGAGATAAAGACGGCATCGAAGGAAAAAAATGATTTTTTGAAGTGCTTCGAAGATTGAAAAAACCGTTGGCATCATTGGGAGTACTTTGAAGGGGACAAAATAGATATTCATGACTAAATAAATAATTTTTGAAAAAACACAAAATTCGCGATACTTTTTGAACACACCTCGTATATATTTCATACAGGTGAAAAATTGGTAGAGCAAGCAAAAAAGAAAAGAAATCTGTTAATCCAGAATTAAGAGCAGAAAAATTAGAATAGAAACAAAGGAAAAATTATTACATACATACATATGTAGCCACATAATTATTCGTCGCTATTTGATAAGAAGCGCATTTGTTTGCGATAAACTGGACTAAAGTCGGTAACATCATCAGACATCAGATCCTGGTCTAAGCTCTTATCCACTATGCAATGTTTTCCGTTTCTCTGGTTGATTTTTTCTTCGTATATGCAATACCATTTAAAATTTTGTGTTTGGTTGAGTTTATGTCTTATATAGGGTCTACCACCAAGAACGATTTGATTTTAAATGAAATAACGTGCGCTAAATTTTATATTCGAGCTGTTCAAGCGTTGCTGGTTGATTGGCGTAAACTTTTGATTTAACATACCCCTACAAAAGTAATATAGAGGTGATAATCTAATCGTATGATAAATAGGTCTCATTCCGAGAATATGGGCGAAGAGCACCTACTGTAAGTGCTGTACCGGACAACGTGAATGTAGGCCGTGAAGATTTTTGTAAAGCGAAAATAAGTTCTTTCTGGAAATCACAGTTACAAGCAGTGATTCCTCCTCACAAGTAAAAAGGTACTCAAAACCCCAAAGTTCCCCTTAAACAAATATAAGCGGGCCACCCTAACATATGTAACATAATTTAATTTGTTGGACACCAATTTAGAAAAGGAAAGTATATCCAAAGGTCTGTGGATTCGTACACCATGACCCAATTTTGCAATTTAAAGAGGTGAACTTTACGACCCCGCCAGAAGGCTTTCGGCAATTATACACGCGAAAGTCTTGATCCAAGAATTAAACCTTAACGAGCCGACATAATCGAGGGGAAATCAATTTGTTTAGAAAAATGAATATTCGCAATTAAAAGAGACGTACTTTACAACACCCCAATTCGCTTTGGGCATTGGTGCCCCCGAAAGTCCTGATTAAATTAGAATTATAGCTTGACGAACAAACTTGACTTGAACAAAATGAAATCACTTTGTTTATAAAAATCTAATCATATGACAAATGATCTCACAATTTGAATGAAATTTTGTAAATACAAATACAACGATGCATTAATTTTTCCGTAAAAATTATCTTCGACGCGTATAGTTTGTGCAACTAAAAGCCAGGTACTAGTAGTTAGGAAAAAGGTGGCTTCCCTTAAAAGTTTAAAGCTAACACGATATAAGCTTTGTGAAGAGCTATTACTCACAAAATTAATATCAATGGTGCAATCGCATTTTAACATGGAATATTGTTAAAGTTCCAAAATCGTAATAGCGTGGAATAAAAATTATCACATACATAGACAATTTACCATCAAATCTCACGTTACTTCGTGTAAAACCAGCTACTTGGCGTTACAAATACGTACAGAAGGAAAACTATTGTAAAAGACTTGGAGATTGTATTATTTAGCCTAGCATTCGCTGTAGTTGTTGCAGCGTTACGCCATTGCTGCTGGGAGATCTGTTTTCATTCAATTTGTTATGTGTATACGTTTAAATATTGAGTAGTCCTCGAGCCGTGGGGGTAGCGGATACGAAGAATTTCATAGTGGTCCCTTATCACCTTTGGGAGCGATTGGCATGTTTGGCACACCCTAATACACCACATCCATACCACATTTCTTGTCTTAAAAATCCTCACGATGACAGCACACTTGATTGCAGTACATTAGATATGAACAACGTAGAATAATAGCGCAAAGGATACAATCTACACGACAGTACCAAACATTCATCTAACAAAAATGAGGATCAACCGTCACGGCTCTTATTGGATTCGAAAACTAATCGGTACGTTATTCGCTTACTTCTCTCTAGCTAGCTTATCAACAGTTACTTTAATATATTGTAAAAAGGAGTAAATCAGAAAGAGTCAAATTATTTCTAATCTTTATATATTATTATAAGAAGTACGTGTCACATTGTTTGTCCGTAATGAACTCCTAAACTACTGAACCGGTTTTAGTAAAATTTAGCACACTGTCCAGTTCGAACCAACTTAGAAGATAGGATAGTAAAAACAATTCATCATTAAAAAATATGGTGAAAGCTAATAAATGGCCGCTCTCTTAAGCGGACATCTCCATTAACCAAGCACATTGTAAATTTTTTGCAATAAAATTTATTTGTATGAACATAATCAAAATCAAACCTCTGGCAAAATCCCTTAGATTCTTATGCCGGCAAAACGTTTTCGCCTTTATTCGTAAACACAATTTTCACTGCATTGAATAGTTTATTATATGAATAATAGTATAAAATATATACCACAGCAACGCGTGGCCAAATGCCCTAGTATACTATAAATTTGGTTAACATACAAGGTGCGTTCCGAAGTAAACAGGAATTTTTAGAACCTAGTGACCGCTGGTGGCGCCATCTATATGTCGACTGGTGCGTTAGAATCTGCTATACTTATCGATGGTCCAATGAGAATTTCATGACATTTCAACAAAGAGCCCACATTAAATTTTGTTTTAAAATTGGTAAAACTTTTACCGAAACGTTTCACTTGATGAAACGAGCTTATGACGATGATTGCCTATCCCGTAGCAGAGCGCATGAGTGGTTTCAACGTTTTTAAAGTGGTCCTGAGGACATTAATGACGATCAACATGTGAACCAATCAAAATCAGTGACCACCGGAAATTCCATCGAAACTGTGCGTGATTTCATAAAAACTCAGCCGAAATCATCATCATCAATCTCAAAAATATCGATTTATCGCATTTTGACCAAACATTTGGCCTTACGAAAGGTGTGTGTACGGCTTTTTCCGCACAAATTGACTGACGATCAAAAATTGCTCAGAATCCAAAATTCGTAGGACGATTATTTGACCAAAAAACACATTTTAACCGTTAACCACTCCCTGTCACCTGATATGGCATCGTGTGACTTCTTCCTTTACGAAAAAGTGCATTTGTTCATAAAAGGATAGGACGTTATGCAGACGTAGAGGCCATTCCAAAGGCTTGTACCGGCATACTGGCGGCCAACGAGCTAAAACACTCGTTCGACATGCTTTTGGGCCGTGCAAAAAGATGTATTGAAGCAGAATTAGACTGTTTTGAATAAAATAAATTGACTTTCCGAAAAACTATTTATTCTGTTTTTTTTAAGTCCTGAGCACTTTGGAAAGCACTTTGTAGCTATTTGGTTGCCTATTATAATTTTATGCATACGTTTATTGAATTATATGATAATTTATTTTATAATGACGCATTTTCAGTGGCTATCCTTATGAAAATCTCGGAGAAGTTATTTTGTGATCCTTTGCAGAGTTTCTTGAATGGTCCTGACGATGTTCTTGTTTGTAATGATGTTAAATCTGAAAAGCATAATGGTTTTGATTAGTTAACAAAATATAATACTTAAACGTCGCCAACCAACTTCTAAAACAATGTTTATGAGTTAAGCAGTATTACTGGAAGCCTACTTCATTAATCTCTTATGTGTAATTTCATTTCCTGTTTAAATAAATAACATTGAATATTTGAAAAAAGGCTTATCTAATGTATTGGACCTAAGAGAACATCGAATAGCGTGGAGACGTCTGCGTATGCCTCTCGGAAGATTGTCTCTTTGCCTCGGGATCAAACTCAAAGACCAATGACTCGTCATCTGTGATTAGGTTATTCAAAAAGGTTTCAGACAAGGCGACTTCCTATCGTGCGACTTCTTCAATCTGCTGCTAGAGAAAATTATTCGAGCTGCAGAACTTAATCGAGCAGGTACAATCTTTTATAAGCGTGTACAGCTGACAGCCGATGATATTGAGAGAGAAATGTTCTGCGAAAGATTTACGGTCATTTGCGGGTTGGTTGCAAATATTCCATTCGATGGAACGTTGAGTTGTATGATATATACGACGACTTTGACAAAGTTCAAAAATTAACTAACAGCGGCTACGCTGGCTAAATCATGAGGTCCGAATGGACGAAAACACTCCAGTTCTGAAAGTATTGCCGCCAGGGGAAGCAGAGGAAGAGGAAGACCTCCACTCCGTTGGAAGGACCAGGTGGAGAAGGACCTGGCTTCGCTTGGAGTATCCAATTGGGCCACCTTGCGAAAAGAAACGACTGGCGCGCTGTTGTTAACTCAGCTATTACGCGGTTTCTAAACCAGTAAAGAAGAAAAGAAGTATGGTGGACAGGCTGCGCTGTGCATAATAGGAGCTATAAAAACAATTCCATTGGCGGATCTTGAACTGGTACTAAACCTGCCACCTATAAACCTCTTCAGTGAAAACTGCGCAGCAAAATCGTTGGGACGACTACTGGCTGTAGGAGAATTTATACATAGAACCTTTGGTCATAGTTCGATGGGTAATGGCGGTTGGGCAAACACCGATTACATGCCCCACTTTTCAACTGTGAAAAAAAAGATGGCTAAGGTAAAAGTATGTTAGCTACGCGTAACAGTCTAAACATCTATACTGATGGCTCGAAAATGGAAGATGGAGTTGGTGCGGGAGTATATTGTCCAGAGTTAGCCATAAGTGCAGCATATTTCAAGCTGAGGTCTTTGCTTTTGCGAAAGCAGCGGAGCTGGCCCGAAGAAGTGTTCCTCCAATAATTTTAGTATGCTCTGGGCATCAGTCACTAGATCACCTCTGTGCAGCTGTACTCCGTCCTTGTCGTCTCCATCGCATTTATTAGACGGCGGTGATGTCAGCCTCTACTTTAACGAAGATATCAACCAGCTGGGCAGTACCACCTTCCCAGTTAAGGGAGCTGACATTCCAGGTCCATGCCCTCAAATCATAACGAATTGAGTTCGTCTTCTCGAATAATTGCTATTGCTTCTGTGTATTATTTGAAAATTGAAACATTAATACTGACCAAGATGAAGATTTCTAAAGCAAGTTACAGGAAGATTTCCTTTAGATTTAACAACGAACTAATAATAATAACATAGATAATAAAATTATGTTATGAAGTGCAAACAAACCGTATATTTCCGTATATTTTAAAGGTTAACAATTTTCTTTCAAAAATTTGTATATGCCATATAATAATCTGGCCCATTAAGTAGTCAGTGAATGTGAGATTTAACAGCGTTAGTTGCCATACAGCCCCAAACCATAACACCATTTCTTAAACTTGGCACCATATCTTCTTTTCCATACGCCTTTCGTGTTTTTTTTTATCCTGAAGATGCAAATTTTGTTGTCTTCCGTAAAAATTACACTATTCCAAAATTCGGGGGCTTTGAAATAAATATATTCATCCACGAAATTCAAGCGTTTCTTCCTATTAACTTCCAAAATATAGTATTTCTTATGGGCTACTTTGGTAGCATGTTCAGTTTTTTTTTTTCAAAGTTGTACGGACTGTATCGTCTGAAGCCACTTCCACTTGCAGTTGCAATAGAAAAGCAGTCGTCCTTAAATTTTTGCTATTTGTACGACACGCTTGTTTTCGCGATTTGTTAAGAGGGTTGGATGTACAACAAGTTGTTTCGTTAATATAGATTCTATCAATCTATGACCCACTATTTTTCCTATTTCCCTTAACGATTTATCTCCAACATACTATACATCCATATGTATGTTTATGAAGTTTTTATTTTTTCAAATATAGATATTTGATAACCTTATATTATAATAGCGGTTTTCACACACACAGCTTTTTATTTATTATTTCTTATGTGTTATTCGTTAAATTTGTTATAGCTTGTCAACTGTGAAGACAGTTTTCCACGTTAGTTGTTACTCGTTAAAATGTTTACTATACAACACAGCTGATATTATAGATAAAAAGAATAAAATGCTAAAATAAGTGCGAAATCGAAAATAATTATGCATTTAAATGAAACAACGATTCAACGAATAGCGTTATTTCAAGGTAGATATAAAAGATGTATGTAAGCCAATAATATATTCTTTACATAGATTTATTTAGCGAAAACTTGACGAACTGTATGAAGATTTGTACGGTTGGTATGAAGTATCGGAGGGGAGTTGTAACTTTTGTTCCAAAATCAATCAATTGGCGCGAAAATATTCTGACTTCAATGGATGAGAATCATTTCCGTCAAATGTTATGACTAAATCGGTAACAATTAATCATCTTCTAACATCGATTTCAATCTTTCGCAAAATACTAGAGTCAATAGTTTTCGGTCGAGCTACAACTGGCAACAGTCTCATTCAGACCATCAGGAGAAAGGCGTCGGTTGCAAAAATTGCAACTGCGTTTGGGATTGGGGACGGCGCACCCTTTCCAAAATTACAAATAAGAGTTTTAGTTGTTTCTTAAATCTAAAAAAAAACAAATATTGTATATAATGGCCAGATTCTGCAGAATACTTTGAGGTAGTGCAAAAAACTTTCATTGAACTACCGTTTTGCATTGGACACGTTGATGGCACGAATATTAAATTATCGCAAGCTCTGTTAAAAATCCTGCAAATTACTTTTCCAAATGACATATACACTCGTGCCCACACAAACCTTATCATTCAGAATTTTCAAGCATTGTGGATATTTAACTACACTTTATAGCGATATTTTTTGCGGTACAAAAATGTTTTATTTAGAAATATGTTAATGACATGTTATTTACCAAAAATATTAAAAATTGAAAACAAAACATATTCAACTATAGATAAATCAATTGAACGATAGTGAGCTTTACAAATGTAATGCTATGAAAAAATTAAATATTTTTTTTAATTTCATTTCATTTACTCGATAATTGAAATTAATTTTGTTTTTATTGAAACACGGAGTTTGGTCGGTGTTTAACTTTGAAAACAATAAATTCGGCCGTTTTTGTATAAGCACAGAAAAACTAATTTGTGTTTTACTCGTTAAACGTAATAAATTAAAAACTATAATTATAATTAGATAATATAATTTGGTCTACTTGTGTGTACTAAAAACATAAAAAAAAAACAAAATTGAAGAAAACGAACGAAGGAACAATAAAGTCCGAAAAAAAATTAAGAAAGTATAGTGTAACAGGTTTGCGTGACGTCCGCGGTTCAACTCACGATTCAAAAAATTTTTAGTTTTTTAAGGCCGCATTAATTTTTTTTCGGGACAGGAATGGCTTGCTGGTAAATCTGCATATATATAGTAATAGAGTTTAATTTAGGGTACAACAAGTACCGTGTTAGAGTAGAGAATTGCTTTGGTATATTAAAAGGCAGATTTAGTAGCTTAAAAGAATTAAGAATTCGTGTCCACGACGAAGAAAGCTAACAATTTTGTAAGAGATGGACTTTAGTCTGTCGCACCCTCCAAAATATTTTAATTGTTCACACGGACATTGGGTAATTTTTGGAACCGCCTCTTAAACTGCAGAGAGGAGTTAGATACAACTAGTTTTGAAAAATACAGATGCTGTACAACATTATGTTTCAGGATAATACTCATTTTTAAAACAGACCTTGGGATGAAGGCTAAGTAGCCAGTTTCCCCTTGTTTTTCTAGTATATCTGTAAATTTATTTACAAGTTATATTACAGTAAATAAATAAATAATAAGACAGAACTGTTTGTTCATGTAATTCGAATAATAAATAATATATTTGTATTTCTACTTTATTATATTTAAATTTAAGCACTAAAACAGCAAACCGACCTTTTTGTTCTAACTCAAGCTTTTTTATTTCGAGGGTGAGTGCCTATATGAGCAAATTTAAGTATTAAGGTAGACTCTTTTGTTAGACTGTTTTAAGAAGATATGGACATTAAAGGTGGACCCACGCAAACTTTTTAAAGATTCTTAACCCAATGGTGGTAAACAGGAGGAGTGCCGTGTTGCAGTGGAGAGAAAACAGACTTTCCTTCCCCGCAACTTTACAAAACGTTCAAGACCTGAGCATACTCTTTTAGAAACTTCAGAGGTGATCTAGTCACCGATGCCCAGAGCATAATTAAATTATGGAGGGAACACTTCTCCAGCCTGCTGAATGGCAGTGAAAGCATAACACCAGGAGATGTTGAACCCGATTTGAAAATCGATGACGATGGAGCACACGTTCCGTTGCCCGTCTGAACAACAACAGCTATTCAAACACGGCGGCGAAAAACTTATAAGGGAGACCCCACAATCTGCGCCAACTGCCGTGGAATAAGCTTCCTCAACATCGCGTATAAGGTTCTATCGAGCGTATTGTGTGAAAGATTAAAGCCCACCGCCAACAAATTGATTGGACCTTATCAGTCTGGTTCAAGACCTGGTAAATCAACAACCGACCAGATATTCACCATGCTCCAAATCTTGGAAAAGACCTGGGAATGGAGAATCCACACACCACCTCTTCGTCGATTTCAAAGCTGCTTTTGAGAGCATGAAAAGGAGTTGCCTTTATGCCACGATCTCTGAATTTAGTATCCCCGCAAAACTAATATGGCTGTGTAACTTGACGTTGAGTAATACCAAAAGTTCCGTCAGACAAGGCGACCCTATCGTGCGACTTCTTCAATCTACTGCTCGAGAAAACAATTCGTGCTGCAGAGCTTACCCGAAAAACTACAGCCTTTGTAAGAGTGTACAGCTGCTGGCGTACGAGGATGATGTTAATATCATTAGCTTCCACATTCACGCCGTTAGTTCTGCTTTCTCCAGACTCGATAAAGAAGCGAAGTAAATGGGTCTGGCAACGAACCAGAACAAATTAAAATATCTCTTGTCATCACACAAACAGTCGTCGCACCCTCGGCTAGACTCCGAAGTCACTGTTGAGAGTCATAACTTCGAAGTCGTAGATAATTTCGTCTATTTTGAAAGCAGTATTAAAGACAGCAACAATGTATGCCTCGAATTCCAAAATAGAATAACTGTAGACAACAGTGTTACTTTGAATTGAGTAAGCAATTGAGAAGTAAAGTCCTCTCTCGACGAACAAAAGTCACATTCTGTAAGTCTCTCATTATTTCCGTCCTGCTATATGGTGCAGAGGAGTGGACGATGACTAAAATGGACCGCTAAATTTTTCAGTGGTCATATATTCCAAACCCTACGACAGTGCGAAAATTAAACTCACTAAATAAATGAGTCCGAAACAGTAAAGGTAACACCCAAAATGGTAAGAAAGGACTTGATAGGAACCAGAATCAAAATTGGACTATGAGCGTAGTACCAAGCACCTTTAGGTATAATCCCATAGCTTGCTCGACTAGTACCAACCGAATTCGGTAATTAACACTATTCTGGGTTTTCAAGAAGTGCGTGTGGAAAGTAGCGAAATCGGACCGCAACAATTCTTCCTTTTCATATAAGACAAATTTTAATTCTAAATATTTCTTCTAATTTGCTGAATATATTAAAAGTACAAACAAAATATTGGAATACAAGTTTTCTTAATAGAGCTTTTATGGTATGCCATCGGGATATAATTGTTCAAGCCCCAGATGCTGTTTATATGGACCTCAGCGTCTATGGTTGACATTTTAATGAAAACATCGGAAAATCAGTAAGATATATTGTTGAAGTGTGGACACGGCCTTTTCGTGATTACAACTGTGTTTCAAACTACACTAACTACTTTGTATATACCTCTTATAATGATTTTCGTTATTTTAGAGGACTTTATTACATACATGTCAGTTAGAGAGCGTTATCTTAATAAAATTGCGTGGAATCATGTTTCCGAATATTTAATACTTGCATATTGTGAGAGTATAAAATTTCCTATACCCCAACTAATTATTGGTTTATTTGTATGTAAGCTATGTCCTATATTGGAGAAAAAATTACTTGTGCATTATTCCAAACTGATTTTTCAAAAAACGAAAGCATTGCTCAGGTGTATACAAACTAACAAACAGGCTGATATGATTGAGCCGACGTTATTTTTAATTCTTTATTTTCATTATATGTATGTACATACATATATTACTTAAATCAGAAAATATTACCAAAATACTATAAGACACAAGCAGAGAACGCAAATTATAGAGAAAGTCCAACTGCGGACAAGCGTATGAACTGTCAAAAGCTAACAAAATGCGATTTGCGTGTTTCACCACTGCTAGCTAAGAAGGAGAAATTTTAACAGTGGCGCGTGAACAGAGCTGAGAACCGATGCAGGTCCAAAAACATACGCGGTGACAGGAGGAGTACCACAAGGCTCCGTACTAGGTCCACTACTTTGGAATGTGCTGTACGACGGGGTGCTACGATTACCGCTTCCAGAAGAAGCACAGATAATTGGCTATGCGGACGACATTGCCTTAACGATTGTAGCTAAAGAACTCTTGCAGATACAGAACATATGCAATGAGACCGTGGCGAAAATTAAAGACTGGCTTTCGAATACCAAGCTGCAGTTTGCAGGTGAAAAAACCGAGGCAGTGCTCATCACGAGAAGGAAAAAGCTAGAAACGGTCACTTTGAATATAGATGGATATAACGTTGTAACGCAAAATTCACTGAGGTACCTGGGTCTTATGATCGATACGAGGCTCAATTTGAAGGCCCACATTGAAAAGGCCTGTGGTAAGGCGGCTAAAGTGACTGCGGTCCTGTCGAGAATCATGGCAAACATTGGTGACCCAAGTCAAAGTAGGAGAGCTCTGCTGGCTAAAGTTAGCCAATCAATGCTTATGTACGCAGCTCCGATATGGGGGACAGCCCTTCGTCAAAAAACCTGTGTCAATATGGCCAAATCTGTGTGGAGTGGCAAAAGCAATGGGATGCTCCAGACAAATGAAGATGGACATATAGACTTATTAAGAATGTACCGGTGTAAGATTTCTACTTAACGCAGTTCTTATCGGGCCATGGCTGTTTCAGGGAATACCTATACAGATTTGGCCATGATGACGAAACACACTGTTCTTTCTATGGAAATGCCGCAGAAAACGCAGAGCACATATTTTTCTCCTGCACGAGGTATGTAGTGGAGAGAGAGGCCATAGAAAAATAAACAAATGAAAGGATGACGCCCAACAACATAGTTAGTCACATGCTGCGATCACAGCTGGTGTGGGTTAAAATGAAAGAGTGGACTGCAATAGCGCTCCGAGAACTCAGAACGAAAGAAAGGCAGCGCAGAAGAATAAGACCGCATGAATAACCTTGGAGGTAGGTCGTGAAGAGGCAGTTATCGCCCAGCTTGGTCCTGCGAAGTAGTGCTTAACGGCGGTCCCGCAGGTCCGAATACAAGCTACAGCAGCCGGAGTTAAGGGTTTAGTACGTAGGCATACTGATTCGCAAGTTTAGCATAGTGATTTAACACTGTCTGGGCGTGGTCCCGAAAGAGGTGTACTCTAAAATCGTGCATGCTACCAGCCTCACTCTGGCAGTATCTTTAGAAGATTCCCCCTCCGACAACAAAAAAAAAAAGAGCTGAGAATTCAAGGAAAATTATCATCATAATCAGAAATATATATTGCTATTACAGACGTATGTTGGCCTTTCGCTTATATTTTTATACGTTTACATGCAATCAAATAATTTGATATGATTATCATTTTGCGTATTTCTATGAATTCATGCAAAACTTGTCGCATTCTAATTAAATTATGCTTGTTTTAAAACAATATTTGTATTTAATGTGCGAGTTAGAGTTATTTTTTTAAATATTTCTTATGTTTGATAACATAATATAATTTCATACATAAATATGTGTGGATATATGCTGTATATGTATATGTAATATCCGAAAAAACTTAATATATTGCAATAATATTGTTGTAAATTACATTTCATCATTTAAATTTTCATACGCATCTATCAGCACAGCACAGGACACAATAGACCCAAGGTCGCAGTGCATACCTCGTTTAGTTCTATCAGCACATAAGTACGTATGTACATACAAATGTACATACTTATGTAACTACATACAACTCAAATAAATATGTCATCGTTTATCAGTAATAAAATGTGCTTGCAATGCTCTATATGTATACCAGCAAACAATGTTCTACAAAAACAACAATCGTCTCAAGTAGCATAAGCAGCATCACAAGTCAATATGGCAGCCAAATCGATGCTCAAATTTCTATAAAAACACACAACAACAACATTTTCATTCATGAACAAGCGCAGTTTCAACAGACAAAATTTGGTTTCATTCATAAAAGCAGACACCATCACATTCGAACAAGCCTTTGCCCACAAGCGTCTTTTCGCGACGATGGCAAAAGCTAAAATTTATAAATTGAACAATTATTATGATGTTTCTTCTAAAAGAAGTGTGAAGAAGAAAGGTGACAACCCTGCAAACCTGCAAGTACAGAAAAAACTGGCAACATAGTTCTTGCTGAATTAAAATACTTTACAAATCTAAAAAATTTTCCGCGACTCACTAAAATCTGTGTTTATCATACAGAAATATACAAATATATTTATGTTGCCTTGTAGGCGAAGCTGTTACAGCGGCAAGGGGAATCGTGACAATCGGCGCACATTGGGGTAAAATGTGCCGATTTTGGAGATTAATTCAAAAATCAAAATTTAAGGTACAAGTAAATTTTTGGTATCAAACAAAAGTAGATAAAATTCTACATCACTAACTGAACAAATATTTGGCAAAAAATTTACAGTTTTCTTGTAATATTCTCCGAAAATTGCAAGTTTATTTCTTTTTGTATGCGCACAGTGATATACGTGATTTTTTTTAATTTTTCGAAGTTTTTTATTTTCTTTAACTGGACAAATCTTGAGAAAATTGTAATGGAGCCTTCCTGTTCAGGTAATTTAGTTAATACAAAAAGATTTCATTTGTGTTTCTACGTGTCTCTAAGTATTTTAATTTTTTTTTTTGGGCGAAAGCCTTAAAATATTGGGATTTCGACCTTATATGCAGACATATAGTTGTGAGTTAAGCGGGGTAAAGCAAATCGGTTTCCTTCCTGTAATCTATGGCTGTTGTAGTTTCTTCTTGTAAAAAAAAAAGTTGCGCCAATACTGCGCACTTTCTCAGTATATGCATTTCTTTATGCAGACTGCCTGCTCAAATATACACGAATTTCTCAAGGCAGAAGAAGAACAAATACAGCAATTGCAAAATAAAGGTTTGTTATTGTTTTTGTTGTTCAATGGATGCCTGTTTGCTTTGTTCACACCCTACGTTACGATAAGCGGCAGTTTAAATGCATAAGAACATATTCCGGAATAGTCTCGCGTTTTACTTACATATGTATAACAATAAACATCATCACATACCTTTTTGAAATAAAATTTTGAAAACCAAGCAAAAAGAATGTAAATTTTTAAGAGATAGTGTGCCTTTGCCTTTATTAGCTTATGCTGCACAAACGAGTTTTAGAGCTTCAGGGCAAGTGGAAGCGTCAAAGATAGTGAAAGAAGTTGCAAATTCACCATCGAGAGCGAAAAAATTTCATAAAAGTTTTGCCAAATCATCACTATCAGAGCAAATGTCCAAAGAAGACGCTTTATTTGTTTTGGTGGAAGCAAAGTTATCTCGCAACAGGACAATGTTATAAGGCAATCTGCTCCAGATAGGTTTCCTTGCTATTCATATGTCCAATCAGCAAAAAAGGTTTGTTATCCTAGACGTGAGAGCATGCATTTTTGCGAGATTTCAGCACAAGTAAGCTTGCAAGCCCTTTTAGACCATACCACTGAGCGTATAACTTTAGCCCAAAATAACGTAATTAAAACATTGAACGATGAGGAAATGACGAATTTATGCTTGTACACTTCGATGGAAGCTCTGGACACAGTTCATATAAGCAAGCGTACCATAATCCGGGTGCAAATGATTCATCAGTTTTCATCACCTGTATTGTTCCAGTCAGGTTGATTGGTGGAAGCAAAATTATGTGGCAAAATCCGCGCCCAGCTTCTACCAGGTTCTGCAGGCCTTTAAAAATTGAATTTGTAAAAGAGTCCACAGCTGTTTCTAGAACTGAAAACGAAAGAGTTTTTAAAAATCGATTTTTAGTAGTCGAAGTGGATTAAGAATCGGTTCTTGACATTCGAAAAATCGATTATTTTATGAGAAAACTCGATTCTCTAGTAGAATCGGGATCGAGTTTACCACCCCTACTGGCAGCCATCGGGGCGCATATAAAACCTCCGCAAAATAACCACCACAAAAAAAATGATTTTTTTTTCATGTAATTTATATGGAAAGCAGAAAATTTGAAATAGCCACCTCTTAATATTAATATTAAGAGCTCATCTTTTGAGTGACTTTTTTTTACACATTTTTGAAATTTTTGAGCCTGTTTTTCAGTTGAAAAAAAAGATTGCCTCAGAATGGCACACTCTAATGTAGATATCTTATCAAACCGATGTTAATTAAATATTTAGCTAAGTGAAATATCCCTAATCGTGAACCTTTTCTATTATATACGTTCCTTGATACAAGTATATATCTTTCAACGAAACATCGTTTATTGGGTTTTATTTTATTTTTGAGTTGACAATCAAGGAAACACCTTAAGGTGAAAAACTGGATCAAAATCCCAGCAATTTCATAGGTATGCGTGTATATAACTCATAGAATAGTCGACATATTCGACATAATGTTTGTTAGAAAAACGAAAACCATTGTATGAAATACATGGGATTTGGGGGTACTATCGGCCCATTTTTAGATATCGAGAGTTGAGGAGAGAAGCGGGACGCATTTGTGGCAAGGACAGAGAGAAGTTGGCCAACAGGGATAATGCTCGAAAGTTCTATGAAAAGATGCGGTGACAACCGAAAGTTTTAACATCGGAGCATACTCTTGTGGGACCCCAAAGGGGATCTAGTGACTGATGCATACTAAAATTATGGAGGAAACACTTCTCCAGCCTGCTGAATGGAAGTGAAAGCATAACAGAGGATCGACACATTGACACCAGTCCACATGAGCACCCGGACAATGGGCGGACGAACCGGTGACAATCTGCCTTTTAGCAGCACTTTTCCACTCGCGTAGAAAGTATTCCTCCTAGACGCCTCCAGGTACTCCAGAATGAACTCCCACAAGTTTTTGCACATCTCTCCGTTCAAACCATCGAAACCTAGGGCTAGTTTAGACCTAACAAAGCCAAAGGCGTACCCCAATTCTCCATCATCTATTGGTGAAATAGGTACTTCTTTTTGACTCTCTTTACAGAATCACCGCACACTTTCTCCCCGACTCTGCAAACCTCCTAAGCGGTATGTCCAACACTACTTCCCTAACAGAGAGTCAATATTGGTTCCAGTCAATACCAGTGGCACGCCATCACCGCAATGGATTGTCATTCCTCGATGATGGAGATTGTGGAGTAACCATAATTTGAATAAAATTCGCTTAATGCCTCGCCTTGACTCTAGCTTTGGTATCCAGAAGATTTCCGGTATACCTTGCTAAGCCATATCGAAGACGAGGTTTCGCATCCAGCCTTAAAACAAATGAATTACTATTGGCAAGTATATGTATACATATATTTACAATACAAACTAGCGTCAACCATTCTACCGAACTCTCCTTCTATCGCCACCGGATTCACAACCACACTATCGTAGTAGGGTTCACTACGATCGGATGGTTTCGGTTGCAGCTGTTCGTAAGGAGCTTCAAATGCCATCCCACAGTTCCCTTATACCGAGTTGTTGACGAGTGCTCTCAGAGGGCAGGAGTGCAAGCCGCCCTCTGAGAGCACTCGTCAACAACTCGGTATAAGGGAACTGGGGGATGGCATTTGAAGCTCCTTACGAACAGCTGCAACCGAAACCATTGGTTTCCGGAAAATGCAAAAGAACAGCAGGTTCCGAGGAGTGCCGTGTCGCAGCGGAGAGAAAACAAACTGCCTACCTCGCAACGTTACGATCGACCACAACACGTGCAGAATGGGAGAGATACCGAGAGTTGAAGAGGGAAACAAACAAATGATTAACCACACTAATGGTAATTCCTTGTAAAAAATAAACAACAAACAAACATACAAATGAACTATGCAATACGCTCTAAGTGTCAGGTAGCCGAACCGCGAAAATGTAGTGAAAGAAAGTTGGAAAAACTTGACTAGAGTTACAGGAACCAATGAAGAATTTGCCGCCAATAATGAAAAAAGGTTTCCGTCGTTTCCACGATAGTCGGGTCTACGTAATTGGAACGGACCCGGACTTTTATTCTGAACGCATTCTTTATATCCAGAGTAATCAGAGTGCAGTTTTTTTTGACACCTTTCCATCCTTTGCCACTTACGACTTATTTCGCCGTTCTAACCGCTGTAATTTGCACAGGTCGAGGAGGTCTCGTATTTTATATCTATAAGCATTATACATTTTAGCGAAGAGTAAAGGTTTTATGGTAATAACTTCCTTCAGAGTTCTATTGGGTATGCAATATACAAGGTGCTTTCCAAAGTAAACAGGAAAAAAACAGAAGAAATGATTTTTCGGCCAAATCAATTTATTGTACTCAAAATAGTCTCTTTCACCTTCAATACAGCTTTTTGCATGGTACAAAAGGATGTCGAACAAGTGTTTTAGCTCGTTGGCTGGTATGGCCGCCAGTGCAAGCATGGGCAAATGGATTTTTTCCGAAAAGGAAGAAGTCGCACGGTAACATATCAGGTGAATACGGGGAGTGGTTAATGGTTAAAATGTGATTTTTGCTCAAATAATCGGTCAAATGATGTCCTTCGAATGTGTATTCTGAGAAATTTTTGGTCGTCAGTCGATTTGTGTGGAACAAACCGTGCACACGTCTTTCGTAAGCCCAAATGTTCCGTCAAAATGTGATAAATCAATGTTTTGGACAGGGATAATGGGATGCCCAACTTATTCCAGTGTGAGAGCGCCTCAAAATAAGCGTTTTTTATAACATTTTCCATTATGGCCAGATCGAACAAAATAAGAATTTTTGGGCATTTTAAATTAAAATACCCAACATTTATTACGATTGCAAATTATTATTTATTGGACTTTTAATATATGGCGAAACTACTTAATTCTTTTTTATGATTTTATGGTATATTAAAACAACTGATTTTCCATCTTTCAATACTTAATAAGGTGAATTAAGCCTGTTAGTTCTCAATTAATAAATGATTTTAATCAATTGTAATAGAAAATTAATTCTATTATGCATTAAATTACAAAACGTTTCATGAAATATATTTAAATTTCGCATTTTCTTTGATTTTCATTGTTTTAAATTTTTATTAGCGATCTTGAACGGCGGCAACAAATTCCTCCGTTCACATATATTTTTGGTATAATTTCAATCTGGCCGTTCCAGTCATTCCAATTGCGAAACGTCAACACCTACCCAATCCAGTCAACTGTCAAAGTTCGGTAGGTGAGCGGCTCTCACATTTCCAGTGACAGTTGAGTTGGGGATCTCTTTATCTCTGGTTTTGGAGATGTTTAATTCCATTTCCGTGAATTTCAATGCTGATATCTGCTCAATTTTGATGAATTCACGCACAGTTTCGATAGAATTTCTGGTGATCACGAATTTTATTGGCCCACATGCTGATCGTCCTAATTACCACTTTGAAAACGTTGAACCTCTCGTGCACTCTGCTACGGGATAGGCAATCATCGCCATAAACTTGTTCCATCAACTGAAATGTTTCGGTAAAAGTTCTACCAATTTTAAAACAAAATTGGCCTTGATGAAATGTCATGAAATTCTCACTGGACAATCGATAAGGATAGCAGATTCTAACGCACCAGTCGACATATAGATAGCGCCACCAGGGGGCGCTAGATTCAAAAATTCCTGTTTACTTTGGAACGCACCTTGAATAGTATATTATTTCTTTTGATTTACTTTGCTATGACAAATAGTTCTTCTTCCGTAACTAACAGAGGTGAAACTGAGCTTTCTTGCGTCACTTTTCATAGGAAATCCGATTGTCTTACGGAATTATTTTTTCAAATACAGATTTTGCAAGCAGTTCCCCATAGCCCGCTGCTTGCTCTGAAATGTTAATCTACGCATTGTAGAATCGCTTGATGCGACCAGCTCCGTGGGCTGATGCATTAAACTCTTATCGCTTCCAATTTCGTTTCGGGAGCACGAAATTTTAGCAAAAATCGCCATATGGTAACTATTTCTGTACATATGTTCTTGACAGCTTCCCTTAATATGCCGTTTAGTGAATCCTTTGCGCTACAAAATGTTTATTTCCTTTTCGACAGGTTTTTTACGTGACACTAAGTTTGGGTATTTGCTGCTGCATACAGTTGATTATGCATTGAAAAGACCAGAACGTTTTGCCCCTGGTCTCTAGAGACAGCTTGTAACGAAGCTTTTTGCTGCCCCTGCTTCTTACAAGTATAAGTTGCTGAGGTATACTCGACGTGTCCAGGGTTCGTTACAATAAATTCGTAAACATTGGGGCTCTTCTGCGAATCGTACTATATTTTATTTTATATTATAATTTTAAATTAAAGTTACTAAGTTGTCTCCCGCGTTGTAATGCCGTCGCCCGAGAAAAGTGCTGTCAGGGTAACGGTTCAGTGTGGTCCGTTAGGGCAATACCGTTTCCTGCTCTGCTGCGCTCCTGGGTGCTAGACGACTGTCTGCTTTGTACCACGACGATCACGCTCGGCTACTTCTGCCGGCGCTCGCGTAGGCTTCGTGTTGCGACGACTACGCTCGACTATTTCTCCCGGCGCTCGTGTAGGCTTCAGTAAAGGTAGGCTGACTTCGTAAATGCATATTGCAAAGCATATTGAGAAAGCATAATGTTCATTTACAACACTACTTTATATTCTGACAATGCAGTGTGTTCATTTGCTAATGGTAACTCTTTTTCATGCGCATTAGTTGTCAATTTTACGCATGACAAATTTTATTCCTGCATTTATGTTGGAAATGGCGGCATTATCACCAAAGTAAGTAAAATTAAATAAAAACCCAGAATTTTCTACAAAATTTTCTAATTTTAGAGAAAGAAAATGGACACACGAGCGGAAAATGCTCCTCATTACAACTAGGTTGCGGCATGAAGGAGATTTCATATCAAATAAAAGAAAGAAAAATTCCATTTGGGAGCAGGTTCTCAAAGAAATCAAAGACGTAGAGGCAACGTTTCCTTTTACTAAAGATGAAATAATCCGCTGTTTTATGAATACAGTGCAATCGCGATTGAGGGAACACCTCGGTAGAGGGAACACGTAATTTTTTTCATTGACTACTCTGTAGAGGGAACTTTTCAGTTTCATTAGTACTCAGTTGAGGGAACTGGACCAAAAACAACTAAACAAAAACAAAAAATAAATAACAATGCATATGTTTTGTACCGTTTTTTTTTTGCTTTTTTCTATGCAATAAAAGCATGCGGTCGTGTAATGTTTGTGTTTAAATGCGTAAACCAAATCAGTTGGTTTGAAATTTTTGACACGTGCGCTTCCAAAATGGCAAAGAAAACGAAGTTGTTTTTAACTTTTAACACAAAAACCGAAATTTTGGAGAAAATTTCAAAAGGGGCGGGATGTTCGCAATTAGCAAAAGAATATAAAGTCGCTAAGTCCACAATAACCCGAATAAAAAACAATAAGTCAAAGATTTTGAAAGCAGCATCCAAAATGCACCGCAAAAGAAAGTCCTTTAAGGCTGGAGAATATCCACGAATGGAAAAAAAGCTGTATGATTGGTTTATTAAACAAAGAAATAAGCATGTGCCAGTAGGCGGTTCCTCTATTAGAGTAAAGGCGAAGCAATTGTTCGAAGAAATGTACGGATCAAGCAACAGATTCAATGCAAGTTGCGGTTGGCTCAATGGATTTAAAAAAAGATTTGGAATTCGTCTGTTAAAAGTCTGTGGTGAAAAATTATCATCAAATCCCGATGGAGTCCCAGAGTTCAAAAATAGACTTAAAACCAACCGACCAAATTTACAATGCGGATGAATCTGGCTTGTTCTGGAAAACCTTACCCGATAAAACTTACGTAAGTTCTTCTGAAAAAACTGCTCCTGGCAGAAAAATTGAAAAAGCTCGAGTGACATTTTTGGCATGCACAAACGCAAGTGGAGTGCACAAGTTAAAACCGTTGGTAATTGGCAAGGCAAAAAAACCGCGATCATTTAAAAATTTTGAGCTACCGGTCGAGTATAAAAACTCTAAAAACGCTTGGATGACTGCATCAATTTTCAAAGAATGATTTCATCATGCATTATGGTTCTAACTTTTTGTGGATTTTGTAACACTTGAAATTTTTTTTAACATTTTGCAGGTTACACGTTTCTTGCAAATACAAGGGCTGCCATTAAAAGCAGTTTTGATTTTAGACAATGCTCCTTGTCACCCTGGAGTAGAAGACTTAAAGTCAGATTGTGGATCAATTTTTACTATCTTCATGCCACCAAACGTCACGCCATTGATCCAACTGATGGACCAAAATGTAATTAGATTGACAAAGTTACATTACAAGACAAATTTATTGAGATCAGCGTTTGGAAAAGCGAACACAGATGAATATTTAAAGAATTTAAATTTAAAAGACGCTGTTTGTATGTTGGCACATGCATGGGAACAATTAAGCCCTGTCGTCGTGGAAAAATGCTGGCATCCGCTTTTAAAAGATGATGTTTTTAATGAAGAAGGAGCAAACTGTAGCGAAGATGACGACATCCCCTTGAGTGTCTTACGTTCAAATACAATTCAGCAACAATCAACAGAGTATGCGGAAATAAATAATTTGCTGGAGAGCATAGTTCCAGAAGTAAGCCCTCAATTTTTATATGTGAAAGTACTACATTTAATAAAGAAATATTTTCCACAGGTTACGTTTAATACAGCAGATTTGGTTGCTTGGGTTTCAACGGATGACCCTATTGAAGACTTGAATATAGTGGATGACGTTGCTGTTTTAAGTTCAGAAGAAGACGAAGAACCAAATGAAAAATGCAATATAACCGCTTCAGAAGCCGTTTCAGTATTTGACAAGGCTATAGAGTGGGCCGAAGAATACACTAGTTCTCTTCCTAATATAATGGTTCTTAAAAATTTTAAGGAGGAGGCTGTGAAGCAATGCCTTAAAGCGAAAAAAAAGCAAACAAAAATTGTTAATTTTTTTTCAGCAGAATAAAGTTTTGCTTTCTTATTTTGTGAATGTACAAAGATGATCTCAAGAATAAAATCTATTTAACTTTTTTGAAAAAATAATAAAAGAAAGTGTATAAAATCTTAATCTGAGTTGAAACAACAATCTTGATTGAGGGAACAGGCCTTGCACAAATTAGTTCCCTCAATCGCGATTGCACTGTATAATGATTACGTATAAACGAATCAAAAAACGAAATCATACCCCAGGAGAAAGTGCCACAAACTGGGAGTATTTTGAGGCGTTGGATGAGGTTTTTGGCAGTCGGAGTTGCGTTCAACTGCCAGAAGACATGACGGAATCTTCAATTGAAAACTTACTGAATACGCTTACAGGTGAAAGCGCCACCTCTTCGGTTACTGAGACGCCATCCAGAAATTTAACACCGACCATTGGTATAAAGCGAAAGAAAAATGATGTGATTGATTTTTTAACAAAAGAATCCGAAAGAGATGAAGCGACAATTCAAAAACTTTTAAAAACGGAAGAAGATAAAGTATCTATAGAAAGGGAGAAGCTGGAAGAGCTAAAGCAGATTCGCCTCTTATTCGAAAGAATGGCAGAAAAGTGAAATGTTTATCTAGGGTATCAACAAGGGTGTTCTGAATAATTTAAATGTATGAGTATTATAAGTATTGAATTTATAGCATAAAACTTATTTTAGTTTTTTATTATTTTTGTTACACTATTAGAAAAAAATGTATGCGAGATTTTAAAAAGCATTGACTGTTTTTCTTTTGTTTATTTAATATTCAAACTTAAAACGGTTTAGAAAGAGCAGAAAAATTCAACTAGAATTTCTAGAAATCTTTTTGGTATTCAGTTTTAAAGAGTTTAGGCGTGAATATTACTAAGGCATTTGTTTTATTAATTTACGCAGAAAAAAGTGTGGCAAGAGCATCTCTTTTAAATTCAGCTTCTCTTCTCTGTCCTGATTGATGTATAGCTTCTTGTGTATTATTATTTTCGTTATCATCCTGTAGGTCTTCATCGATTTCGCTGTCTGTTCCTTCATTCATAATAATTATGTTATGAAGTATAATGCATGCCATTGCAATAATTTTCGGAAGGTGCGGGCGCTGCACTTCAATAAATTTTAAAATTCTGAACTTCTTTTTTAAAATACCGAAAGCTTGCTCAACGAAAACGCTAGTTGAACTCAAAACTGCATTAAACTTTGATTGTTGTGTGGTTAAATTGTAAATTGTTTCGATAGGGCACCATTAAATTCATCTCGAGTGGATACGCACCATCTCCAAGCAGATGATAGTTGCGAGGTATTACAATAACTCGATTTGCTATTGATCTTTTAAAGGGGCTGTTTTGCCATACTGCTGCATCATGGCATCTGCCAGGGCAACCTATGAATACATCAGTAAATTTCATTTCACTGTCTGCAATAGCCTGTAATAACGGGTGATTTTTTTGAGGTTAGGATTTTCATGCATTAGTATTTGACAGATCACGTGGGATTTCAGACATGGTGTCAAAGAGAAAGATGCTCAGTATGCTTTGACATTTCATCATGAATAGACTTACTAACGAGCAACGCTTGCAAATCATTGAATTTTATTACCAAAATCAGTGTTCGGTTCGAAATGTGTTTCGCGCTTTTTTATCGACAAATTTTGTTCAGCGATGAGGCTCATTTCTGGTTGAATGGCTACGTAAATAAGCAAAATTGCCGCATTTGGGGTGAAGAGCAACCAGAAGCCGTTCAAGAACTGCCCATGCATCCCGAAAAATGCACTGTTTGGTGTGGTTTGTACGCTGGTGGAATCATTGGACCGTATTTTTTCAAAGATGCTGTTGGACGCAACGTTACGGTGAATGGCGATCGCTATCGTTCGATGCTAACAAACTTTTTGTTGCCAAAAATGGAAGAACTGAACTTGGTTGACATGTGGTTTCAACAAGATGGCGCTACATGCCACACAGCTCGCGATTCTATGGCCATTTTGAGGGAAAACTTCGGACAACAATTCATCTCAAGAAATGGACCCGTAAGTTGGCCACCAAGATCATGCGATTTAACGCCTTTAGACTATTTTTTGTGGGGCTACGTCAAGTCTAAAGTCTACAGAAATAAGCCAGCAACTATTCCAGCTTTGGAAGACAACATTTCCGAAGAAATTCGGGCTATTCCGGCCGAAATGCTCGAAAAAGTTGCCCAAAATTGGACTTTCCGAATGGACCACCTAAGACGCAGCCGCGGTCAACATTTAAATGAAATTATCTTCAAAAAGTAAATGTCATGAACCAATCTAACGTTTCAAATAAAGAACCGATGAGATTTTGCAAATTTTATGCGTTTTTTTTTAAAAAAAAGTTATCAAGCTCTTAAAAAATCACCCTTTATATTGATTATAACTTTATTATATTTATATTCAAAAATTAAGCAGTTAATGTAATTGCTTGTATAATGATGGAGTAGGTTCCTTTACGATTATAGAAACTGACTGCATCTCTAAGAGGTTGGGATATCTGGACGTGGGTACCATCAATGCAACCCAGAACAAATGGGAACGGATTGCGGCGACTTGCTAAAAATTGCTCGCTTGTTTTCCTTTGTTCGTCAGGCGTATTTGGAAACTTAATTACCTTGCTTTTCAATCGACAATTAAGATTAATTATCAATATGAACACTTTATATGCAGTACCAATAGCCACCCCAAATCGATCGCTGATATCACGGAATGATGTGTTGTTGCTGACTTTCCAAATAGTTATAACTATATAAGGCCTTATAGAGTGGAATGCTTACGCGACCTTTGGTGCGCAATTTCCAAAAGGGCTTGATCATGGTGGCCAATTTCTGAAAAACCTAAATAATTGCAATTCATTGTAAATAAATTACCTTAAATAGTTACATACCTTAAAAGTATCCCGCCTCATTCGAAAATGGGATTAGAAGACATCATCCTCCATCATCAAAATAGATTGGCAAAAGTTTTTGTCTTTACGATGTTTCTCCTATAATTAATATGTTGAATGCATAACACACGCACCTTTTTTTCTTTACAGCATTTTTTTAGTGCTACTAATATTGCTAGATGTTGGTTCAGCCAATTCTATTGCGTTTATTAACAAATTTTTTAAGATTGCGCTCATTATTAAAACTTTGACAGTTCTCAAAATGATGCTTTGCATAGCTGCGTTCATAAACACCTGTAATATTTATTGCATAGGTTTGTAAAACAGTAATGTCATACATTTAGGTTTTGCATTAGTTGCGCATTAATTCGTGGTTAATGCTTTGCAATATGCATTTACGAAGTCAGCCGTATCCTGGCGTACACGTTGACGCTCCTCTGCTACGACGACTACGACCGGCTCTTTTTGCCGGCGCCCCTGTATGCTTCGATGACGATAACTTGACGTATACGTTGACACTCGCGTACTACGACGACTTCGCTCGGCTACTTTTACCGGCGCTCGTGTAGGCTTCAATGACGCTGTCCTGATGTACACTTTGACACTCGCGTGCTACGACGACTACTCTCGGCTATTTCTGCCGACGTTCATGTAGGCTTCAATGACGCTGTCCTGGTATACACGTCGACGCTCCTCTGCTACGCTGGTCATGTCCTGATTAACCACTTTTGCCGCGTAAAGATACCGGATCACGGAAGTCTGCGTTAGCGACCGCGATATTAAAGGTTGGCGCCCTTAACAGACGGTGTTCACAAGTCAGGGTAGCCAGAGGATAAACTCACTGCGTAATCTGATTCTGAACGTGCGTACGCTGTAACAGTCCCGTGCTGACTGACTGATAACTCCCCGCTGCGTATGCATGCTTGTAGTTGTTTTGTCTGCTTGTCTGATTTCTCCGTCTCCGTGGTGTTTGCGTGGCGTGTTTTTACCGCTGCGTAAGTTATGTGTACACTATCATCCCAACCAGACACCACACAAGAAAATATTGTAAATTGGACAAAATAAAAAATTAAAGAAAAACAAGTAAACATTACAAAAATTAAGATAACGAGTAGAAATAAAGAACATAATGCAAATGCATACAAACATGTTTTGGTCCTTATGTTTGACTGTAATGATAACCCAGACATTATCGGGTAAACCACACAATCATGTTTGTTTGCATTCAATAGAAAATAAGATTACATTTAACAAATATTGTATTTCATAAGAAAATGAAAAAAAAACAAAGAAATAGATTAAGAAAATTGTAATCACTTTAGTAGTTATATAAGCAGAACATAATTTGAAAAAGAATGAGAATAAAGTATAATGTCACAGAAGCAACATCGTCGGCATTTTTATTCATCCGCTCGAACAACTAAAACTGGCGCAGTCGGTAAAAACAAACTGCAAAGTTGAGCGATACTAAAAACTGAAGTTTTTTAAGTTTCGTAAGCCTTAGCAACGGGAAGCAAATCCTAAGATTAGCTCCCATTTTAAAGATCTCTTATATATATATAAATATATAAGTCGGTCGGCACACATAGCCAAGTTTAAGAAACTTAAGTTTCTACACAAGTTATCTGGAATGTCGGAGAGCGACTCAGTTGTATTAAAAGAGGATACATCAGCACTTCAGATGACAGGATCGCAAATTTTGAAGGAAGCTTTAAGAATCGTGGACTTTGACGGCAGAGATTTATCATCGTTCATCAGGGAAGTTGACATTATCCTTCCTTTATTCAACCCCAACCCATCAATGTTGGAATTTACAACGCAGCGACACGTCAAAATAAAAGCTAATGGAGAAGCAGCAAGTGTCATCCGGCCTTTGGGACCTACACCAACATGACAGCAAATGAGAGAAGAATTCATAAAGAATTTTTGAGTAAAGGAGTCGTACCACCCTTTACAATCAGGCGATTGTACTACGAAACTACAACGTAAGTCAATATTTTCAAAATTTAAAAGATATTTTAGATAAACTAAATTTAAAACATGAATTCGATAGGGTAAAGCCTATAGAATTTTCTCCAACGAAAGTTTAATTCTAAAAACATTTTTAAATGGGATACACCCCAATTTAAGGAGTGTAGTGATTAGTAGAAATATAAGCACCATTAGAGAGGCTTTTAGCGTTCTTCAAGAGACAGGTTTGCTAATACAATTTGATAGAAGACAAAACAATTATCAAAGAAATAATTATAGAAATTTTTCAAATAGAAATTCTTTGGCTCACAATTTTGGCAATTTCAATAATAAACAGTATATGCAAAATTCCAATAATTTTCATTTTGGACAAAATCAGCAGAGAGAATTTCGTAACAATTCTAACCAAAATGACAATTATCAACAATTTAACTTTGGACAAAGTAGAAAAAATAATTCTGAGCATTTTAGCTGAAATATAATGTGTTAAAAGATTATGAATGCATTGAGCTTGATAAACCAATACACTTTAGCACCATTAAGGAAAATTTTTCCCTAAATAAAGAGTTAGTCACCCCAACCCCAAACGAATTCAATGAAAAAAGTTATATACATTGGAAACTAACCAACATAAAAAATAATAACTTTGATGCTATAATAGGACAGAATATTTTAAAACCTACTAAAGCAATAATTAATTTAGAAAAGGAGTATGTAGAAATAAACGGCAACAAAATAAAATTTATAAACTCATGCCCTTACAATTACGAAGATATTAATATACTTACAGAATGTATAGAGAATTTGTTAGATATTTTATCAAATAGTGACATGAATGAAGAAGAAAAGCAAAAATTAGAATACATTCTAAAAGCAAATAGCGATTTATTTTTCCAAGAAGGTAAAAACTTTTCTCATGCTCATGAAATTCAGCATGAAATTGTTACAAAAACAAGTAGACCAACTTATAAAAAAACTAGCTGTTACCCTGTGTGCCTCGCTACACCTAAATCGATTAAAACTCTTAAGGGTTTTTACTCTGTGTTTTATTTATTGTTGTAAAACTGTTACTTATTTATAAAACATATTGGTATACAACATTTTTGGTTTTCCACCTGGCGCGTAAATGAATAAGCACCTTGGTGTTCCCACTCTCGAGCATGCGACGAACAATTGGCCGTGGGAGAAGCACGGTTCTTTCAAATTGACGCCGCACACTTGAAACGTTTGCCCTTGCGATTTGTTGATGGTCATCGCAAAGGCAAGACGTACTGGGAACTGCAAGCGCTTAAATTCAAACGGCATGTCCGTTGGAATCATGGGAATGCGTGGTAAGAGTACGACATCACCTGCTGCCTTGCCATTTAGTATTGTTGCTTCAATCAAATTTGGCCACAATTTTTTGACTGAAAGCCTTGTGCATTACACAAAGTCGGTGGATTAAGATTTCGTAGAAGTATAATGGGTGAACCGACTTTCAGGACCAAACGATGCGGTGGCAGACCGGGGGGATCCAAAGAATTCAAGAACTCAGTTGGATAATTGACTACTTCATCTTGATTCAAAACGCTATCAATCGATATATATGTTGTAGCTTCTCCTGGCAGTTTTTCTTGAATGGCAAAATTGATTTCGTTGACGTGTACATTTTTTGGTGCCAATATTGCGCGTTCACTTAAATAATCGTTGCGTTGATAGTATTCAACAATATTCGGAAATACACTTTCAATCAATTCTTCCTTCGATTGTAAAAGTGTACAAAAGTTGTTCAGCAATGTGATCAAACCGGTATCATCGATTGGTATTTTGCCTTCGCCAATGTCCAACAACTGCTTCGAAAACGCCGCTGCGGATCGATCATTTTGCAATTGGACTCGCATATTGATGGTAAGAGTCAGCCTTTGAACGTGTCTCCACAAAACTGACGATTTTAAACATGCGTTTATTTCGTCGGCAGGAGTTGATCGAGGAATGACTGGCAAAGTTTGCCGAAAATCGCCGGATAATAAGACTAATGCTCCGCCAAAAAGTTGTTGCTTTTGGCGTAAATCTTGCATTGTTCTATTGAATGCTTCTAATGACTTTTTGTTAACCATTGGGCACTCGTCCCATAGAACTATTCCAGCTCCTTGCAAAACTTTTGCCATTGCTGAATTCCTCGATATGTTGCACGTTGGTGTTTCAACGACTTGGATGTTCAACGGTAATTTCAACGCAGAATGTGCTGTTCGGCCGCCATCAAGTAGAGTATCAGCGATGCCTGACGAAGCAATTGCCAGCGCAATTTTCTGCTGTGACCGTATAGTAGCAAGAATCAAAGAGATCAGAAACGTTTTCCCTGTACCACCGGGCGCATCCAGAAAGAAGAATCCACCGGCGTTATTGTCAACCGCTTGTATAATCTTATCATAAGCATTTTTCTGCTGAATATTTAATTTGGTAATGTTAGCTTGTATGAAAGCACGCATTCATTGCAATCGTATTGTTGTTCACGTTGAAGCTCATGGTCAAGCATATCAATCACTGAACGATTGGGCACAGTTATGCCAAGTTGCGCTAATGCCTTATTCGCAATTGTAAGGCACAGATCTTCAACCAATATCAAAGCAACATTATACATTTGTAATGTATATAGCAAGTCTGCGTCCGATGCTCGATTACGCGCCAAAACTAATAAGTCCTCGGTCATGCAGCCTTTGTACTTATTCCACAGTTCTTGCGGATTTGACGGAAGGCATGTAGATATTATTATTGCGAATAATACGCGTATTAGTTTTGGATGAGATGTGAGTGATGCGTCATGAAGTGCGGTGTCCCAATGCATATCATCTTCTAACAAATGCAATCGCTGACATGCTTGACGATACGTCACACACAACTGACCGTCAACAGTTTTTAAATCATCAAATGATCTTGGTCCGCGCACGTTGACTAATAGCAGACGCAAATAGAAACATTCGGCGTTGTTCGGATGGATGGTGTAAATGCGTCCTATGCATCGGTTTTACGGACATTTGGATAACCGTCAACACGCTCCCCTTGCTTTCGTCGTTGAAATGTTTTCGATGATGGATTCCAAGTGAAATATTGTGGTATTTCGGAATATAGCAATGTTCTTGCAAATTCATCGGTTTCACACAACTCGAAAAAGGTAGTAAGTGTTGTCCGCGGTGGTCGTGCTGCGCTCTGTTGTATATTGTCTGCAGTGAAATAAACGCGTTGACCATTTTCGAGATGAACTGCCAAATGAAGAACAACGGGATGCCAGTCGTGTATTGGAAACGATAAAATGCGCCATACCGCTTCGTTGCTGCTTATATAACGGCCCATTTGGTATTGCTGAATTTCATCGATTGTCTGATAATCAGCCACTCCGAAAACTGCCATATCACTGCCCTTATTTACGTATTTGCAGATGTATTTAATCGATTTGACAGAGTTGCAATATTCTACATTGATGTGCGCTTCGAAAATTTTTGACAACTATGGTGAATACGGCACGACCCAACGATTATCAATATCAACGTCTTGATCCCGAACTTTTATGACCGTTGAATTACCACCATCTTCAGCGGATCGACGCCGATATAATTGATATCCGTCATTTCCAGTGATTGTATCATCAACTAAAGCTCTAGGATAGCGCTTTGAACACTTATTGTCAATCATGCATGGTGACGTTGGATTAATAGCGCCTCAAGGGCCGTGGATCATGTTTTTTGTTACAACGTCGAACAATTGTGGGTCGATTGCTTCATCTGGAATTTCCGCTGAGATGACTTTGTCAATCTGATCTGGTCGTATTTTGCGAACTAACCAAATCAAGATGTGTGCATGCGGTAATCCTCTTTTCTGCCATTCGATCGAGTACATCCAGCATCGAACTTCTCCAAAAACACAAAGTTTCACAATTAAATCCATCATTGCTTTTTGCTTTTCCCTGAATACACGTGCTGTCAAGTCGTGACGATCAGTTGTTGATTGACCGGGGAACAAATGGCATTTGATGTCATTCCACTTGGGATTGCACGTGAACGTTATGAACAGATCCGGTCTGCCGTAATGGCGCACATACGACATCGCATCTTGCGCATACTCGTGCATATGGCGCGGACTGCCGATGTATGTGGCTGGCAATATTGTCAGACGTCCAATGCTATTCACATTTGCATCATTCATTACGGCGTCTCTCAAATGGATGTACTCTTCAGAACGCAATTTCGCTTGGTTGAATCGAATAAAGTTGACATGTTCGGTCTCGATCTTCGCATACATGTCAACCAAATACCGATGGAAAAGCTTGCGACATTTCAGGATGTAGTTATCTTCTTGCGGACGAATCATTATTCTGTACGAATAGAAGTTCATCGCACTGAGTTTTTTCGGTGTTTCTTGGCCTATAAATGAACAATACACAAAATATTGAATCGTAAGTAGCATTTCTTCTCAGAAATTGTACTTTTTTTACCAGTAGTTGGATTCATCAATCGCATATTGATGTGATAGTCGTCATCACCTCTCCACAATAATATCGGATATTGTAATGCATCATAACTACGGTGTAGCTCGGAAACACGCTGAAGTTGTTCGTTTCTACGGTGCAGTACAATATCTCGCGATTCAAACTGTTCGCCAACAATGACGATTGCCACCTCATCGATTGTTGGTGGGTTGAATCGTCTGGCATGCTGCCCCATCGGCATTTTGTCTGCTCTGATGACGATTCGATGGTTATCAGACGGCATGCGGTCCAATGCGATTTTGAACAATCGAATCAATTCATTGTGCTCATTTGAGAAATCTTTGCAAATTTAGTACGATTTCTCGCCTTGTGCCGGTCGCAATTTTACATTGTTGATTTAGTTGGTCAGTTTCATTACCGATGAAATATATTTGCAAAAATTGATAGTCGGCATCGACAAATGGTATGAGCAAGCCTGCTCGATGGTATATTTGTCCCTGAATCTGCAGAATAAAAATGTCAAATGTTTCACTGGAAATTCCATGCAAAGTAATCACCTTGAACGTCGGCATAAATGGATCTCTAATGATCTTTGTGGCACCAAAAGAAGTCATTTGAAAGCATGAATTGTACGCTTGTATGTTCTGCAAGAAATGCTTAGACGTCGGCGATTCTCCAGTGAGCAAGGAATGTAATGGTTCTGGTGGCGGTTCCAATGCAGGCAGTTTCACTTTGCAACTGGAGCAGCACATGCCAGCTGTTTCTCCTCAAAATTTCGCTGCATTGCAAAGCGTACAAATAATATCCATTGCTCCGATGGCACCATGCAGGCTGTAGTCGCAGTCAGGATCGTAGTGAAAGCCAACATGTTCCATTTGATCGCGAAGGCGGACAGGAACTCGGCCTTGACGGTAATTTGGCCGTTGATTGTCGGCGAATTCAGCTCTAATCTGTGCACGCCGCTCTCTGTACACCGCTCTGCCTCGGGCATTCACTTGAGCGCGTTGCTCTTCGCTGTGATTTCTTCTTAATATTGACATTCGACGTGAATCACTCGTATGCCTGCCAACCGTATTACGTTGGCGCAGTCGAGGCATTTTCTAGAGTATGCATATTTGAAGTACATAAATAAAAATGTAAAAATTAACCTAAAACTACATCTTAAACTACACACGCATATGCAATAAGACCCACCAACAGTGTATTTGCAAACCGCATGGAAGCACTAACGAAACAATAACAATACTCACTTGCTTTGTGTGTGTTGCACACAAAATCGGTTCGAATAAATGTAGCAAATCGATGGAACTAAATCTGGAAAAAACACACAATGTTGAAACACTTTTTTTTTACACACACCGCGCATTTTCAAGCGACAATCGAACCGCATGGCATCACATACGAAACAACAACAATACTCACTTGCAGAATGTTAATCACGTTGAAATCAGAGAAAAATACACACAATTTTAAAATATGTCAATAGAAAGAACAAAAAGGCAAATACGATCAACATGCGATGCCAATGTTTTTTATTAGTTGTAAACATCCGCCAGTTGTTTCTGTTTATTAGAAAGGAATTAAAAGGCATTTGACAGGACTACCAATCTTGCGGCAAAACATTATTTCATTAGAATTTGTATAGGCCGGATGTATCAGATGAACGAGATGTTACGGCAAGGTATAATTAAAGAAAGTAGTTCCTCGTATAACTCGCCTCTTTGGATTGTACCGAAAAAGCAAGACAATTCAATGAAGAAAAAATGGAAAATAGTTATTGACTACAGGAAGCTAAACGAAATCACTATAGATGACAATTTCCAATACCCATATAACGGGTGATTTTTTTGAGGTTAGGATTTTCATGCATTAGTATTTGACAGATCACGTGGGATTTCAGACATGGTGTCAAAGAGAAAGATGGTCAGTATGCTTTGACATTTCATCATGAATAGACTTACTAACGAGCAACGCTTGCAAATCATTGAATTTTATTACCAAAATCAGTGTTCGGTTCGAAATGTGTTATTATCGACAAATTTTGTTCAGCGATGAGGCTCATTTCTGGTTGAATGGCTACGTAAATAAGCAAAATTGCCGCATTTGGGGTGAAGAGCAACCAGAAGCCGTTCAAGAACTGCCCATGCATCCCGAAAAATGCACTGTTTGGTGTGGTTTGTACGCTGGTGGAATCATTGGACCGTATTTTTTCAAAGATGCTGTTGGACGCAACGTTACGGTGAATGGCGATCGCTATCGTTCGATGCTAACAAACTTTTTGTTGCCAAAAATGGAAGAACTGAACTTGGTTGACATGTGGTTTCAACAAGATGGCGCTACATGCCACACAGCTCGCGATTCTATGGCCATTTTGAGGGAAAACTTCGGACAACAATTCATCTCAAGAAATGGACCCGTAAGTTGGCCACCAAGATCATGCGATTTAACGCCTTTAGACTATTTTTTGTGGGGCTACGTCAAGTCTAAAGTCTACAGAAATAAGCCAGCAACTATTCCAGCTTTGGAAGACAACATTTCCGAAGAAATTCGGGCTATTCCGGCCGAAATGCTCGAAAAAGTTGCCCAAAATTGGACTTTCCGAATGGACCACCTAAGACGCAGCCGCGGTCAACATTTAAATGAAATTATCTTCAAAAGTAAATGTCATGAACCAATCTAACGTTTCAAATAAAGAACCGATGAGATTTTGCAAATAGTTTTTTTTTTTAGGAAGCTAAACGAAATCACTATAGATGACAATTTCCAATACCCCACATAGAAACAATACTTAGCAAACTTTGAAGAGCTCAGTATTTTACAACATTAGCAACATTAGCAAAAGGCTTTCATCAAGTATTAGTAAAAGAAGAAGATAGACCAAAAACAGCTTTCTCTACACCCCAAGGACACTTTGAATTTATAACAATGCCTTTCGGACTAAAGAATGCACCAGCAACTTTCCAACGTTTAATGAATTCAGTTCTTAGGGAATATATCAACAGATATGTGTAGTTTATTTAGACGACATCTTAATTTTTAGTTCAAGTATTGAAGAACATACCCAAAATATCAACAAAACATTTTCAGCATTAAGAAAACATAATTTAAAGATTCAGGTAGATAAATGCAAATTTTTCGCGAAAAGAACTGAATTTCTAGGTCACACTTTACAACCAAATTTAAGCAAAATCGAAAAAAACGCTAAAGTAGCTCATGGTTTAACAAAATATTTAAAAAAGGATATTAAAATAAACACTCGCGATCCTCAGTACATATCATCATTTGAAAAACTTAAAAATCTATTAATACGCCCACCAATATTGGAATATCCAGACTTTAACAAAAAATTTGGCATTTCAACTGATGCGAGTGACTTTGCAATTGGCGCAGTATTAACCCAGGACAGTCATCCTATAAGCTATGCTAGTCGAACACTTAACAAACACGAAAGAAGTTATTCCACTACAGAAAAAGAACTACTTGCTATTGTCTGGACAGTGACATATTATAGACCATACATTTACGGCAGAGCATTTGATCTCTTAACCGATCACCAACTACTTAAGTGGCTCCAAATAAAAAACAAGGGAAAAGACATTAACCCAAGATTGCAAAGATGGTTAATTAAACTAGGTGAATACAATATTAATATAAATTACGTGAAAGGAAAGGAAAATAATGTAGCCGATTTTCTAAGTAGAATGGATAGTAACACAGGCGAGATTCATTCATTGGAAGAAGACAACATAAGCACAAATGGTACAATCCACTCTCAAGAGGAGGAACTAAATGATCATTTTCCAATTTTACATACTATTGTAAATCGCTTCAATATACAAATCATTTTAACAAAAAAGAAAATTATGGAATCTGAAGAACTAGGCAACACGAAGAAAATTTTTATTAGCGCAGAAGATATAAAAAATCATAATTTCATAGATCTTTGTTGTAGGCACATAAATAGTGGAAAAGTTGCTATTTTTTCTTATTTAACCGATACTCAGTACAATATAGTTGAGCAAAAGCTTATTCAAATATTTAATAGACAGGTAAAGTTTTTTAGATGTGAATTCCATGCTAAAGATTTGAAAAATGAAGAATAAGTTTATAAACAAATTGCTCAATATCATAAAAATGAAAGAGGCCATGCAGGTATTAATGAAAATTATGAAAAATTGAAAAAACTAATATACTGGAAAAATTTGAAAGTTTTGATTCAAAAATATATAAATAATTGCGATGTTTGCAATAGAGCAAAATATGATAGAAAACCTTTAAAACCAAGATTTCAATTAACGAAAACACCACCAGATAAGAATGAAATAGTTCACGCAGGTATATACATAAATAAAAAATGTTACTTCCTTACTTTTATAGACAAATCTGCGAAATTTGCTATGGCATTTCAACTAGAAGATAGAAACAATATAACTATTATAGAAAAGTTTAGATTATTCTTATATACTGGGAATTCAGATATCGAAAGATTTCATAATACTCTCTCCGAAAGAACTAGAGTCATAGAAATTGAAAAACCAAGCCTTTCGAAAGCGGAAAAGTATTTCAAAGCATATAATGGTATAACAAATCTTATCATTCTACAATTAAAACCACACCTCTTAAGGTTATAAATGAAAAAACAGATAAAAATTTGATTAAAGGCACTATTCAGAAGACTAAAGAAAAATGCATAGGAAAACTAAATAGAAATAGAGAAGAGTTTAATAACACTCAAAAAGAAGGTTACGTAAAAAATTATAAAGCGGTTCGGTACAAATACGAACCAATGTATAGAAAATTGCCATTAGGTAATATTCACCCGACAAATATTAAAAGTCCATACAAAGTTTTTAGGCCAAATACATCTTCAAAATAACCTTGATGATAGCAATTGTAATAATTAGTAATGCAGCCGAACTGGAAGTACATCAAATACATACCGACAATGGATACGCAGAAATTATCACCAACACTAAACAGATTGTTACCTCATTTGACCTCGTTATTCACATTGACCCTCGTGAAATTCTTTACATACTAAATAATATAACAAAAATTTCGCAAACATATTCACATCTACATTACTACACCCTATCTAATGAAATTGAAATCTTGAGAGGTAAAATCAAAACATTAATCCCAAGCAAAGAAGTTAGTAGAAAAAAGAGAGATTTAATTAACGGTATAGGTTCTGTACATAAATTTCTATTTGGAACGATGGATGATGGAGATAGAATAGATATTGAAAATAACCTTAAGAAAGTAGATGAAAATTTACATAATTCAATTACAGCTCTCAACCACCAAGTAAAAATTAATAATTTCTTTTCGCACAAGTTCACAAAATTAAAACAAATTATTGAAGACGAGAGCAAGACTTCTTTAATGTATCAAGAGAGAACAGACAAAATATTGATTCTTCATGAACAAACAATAAAGATAAACATTCTCAAAGACGCAGTAAGCCAGATTCAGGAAAACATTATTTCAGCAAAAAGTGGTATTTTCCACCCAAGTATTTTAACAAATGAAGAAATTTATAATTACAACATAGACCTCAACAAACTTCAATATACATATAAAATTATGCGCTTTGGAATATAAAGAAAATTTGTTAATGTTCGTGGTCAAAATCCCAAAGAATTTCAATCGGTACAATTAAAAACTATTATTCCTATACCAAATACAGCAGGCAAAGAAATAACAGCAGAAATTAAAAATGTTTTTGAATACAAAAATTGTTGAAATGCTACTTGAAAAAGCAACCCTGCTAATGACAATGCATATGTTCAATTTCGTATTCGTGCATAATTACATGCAGTATATTGTTTTCCGATTCCATTTTGTTACTTCTCAATAAACTGTTCAATCGTTAAAACGAATACTGCGGCTGCGCGTTTCCTTTAAATCCGACAGGTTATGGGCCCAGGCCCTGCTATAAGTAACAGTGAACAGAGTAAAGTTATAAATTAGCAAGATGAGTGCTATGTACCAAATAGAGAAATTGGATGAGAATAATTTTGATTTTTGGAGTATTCAAATGCGAAGTGTATTGGTACATGCAGAGCTATGGAAACTTGCATCGGGCGAGTCCCCAAAGTCAGAAGCAGGCACCGAGGGTGAGGCTGTGGCGAAGTGGACTGCGCAGGATGAGAAGGCACTTGCGACGATTACACTCAGTGTAAAACCCTCACAATTAAATTATTTGAAGAACTGTAAGACGGCAGCAGATGTATGGGAAAAGCTTAGGGAAGTGTACCAGCCATGCGGTCCCGTTATAAAGGTGTCACTGTATAAGAGGCTACTTAACCTCAAATTGGTTGAAGGTGAAAAAGTGGCAGTGTCCTTAAATACGTTTACCACGGCCAAAGATAAGTTGGCTGAAGTGGGCATTTCGCTCAGTAAGCTTATTGCCATATTATTACTATCGAGTCTTCCGAAAGAGAAAATTGCAGGCAAACAGTCAAAAAATGTCATTTGCTTTCGTTGTGGACAGCGTGGGCACATAAAGGCAAATTGTGTTGCTAAGCGGAGCGAGCAACAAAATGACAAGTTGAAGCAACAGAAACAGTATTCAGAGAACGTATATTTATAGAGAAGGTCCAACAACGGACAAGCGTGTAAACTGTTTGCCTTTTGCTTATATTTTTATATGCTTACATGCCATCATATTAATTGATATGAATATCATTTTTCGAATTTTTCTGAATTCATTCAAAATTGATAACGTTATCACACAATTATGCCATTTTCAAAGTAATATTTGTAGTTAATGTACAAATAAGAGCTACATTTTAAATATTTCATATGTTTCATAATATATTATAAATTCACAAATGTGAATGTATGTACATACATATGTATGTGGATATGCTATATATGTATTACAATAATATTATATGTATGTGTCGATGTAAACAAATAACTTTGTTAATTTTAATATTATCTTTTTGAAATAACGAACGACCCTGTATATTCAAAGTATGTTGTAAATAAATTTCAATGTAATCGAAGTATGCTGTTTTCATGTTTCTCTTCATTATATCCTTCGGTGTGAGAGCGAGGTAAAAGCATTTCGTTTTACCGAGTGTGCTTCTGCGCGTCACGATAAAATCAATGAGTATTTGATAGGCCAGAAAGAGACAAAGAATGTGCACAAGGCTTTGTTCTGGTAAATACACTAAGAGTGATGAAGCACTTTTGGGTACAGTATCATTATTGTGGAAATACTCGAACGAATCGGACGCATAGTTGTTCGCTGCGCTTTCTCGGTAATTTTTAAATTTGAAGAAATGGAAACTGGCTTGCCCATGAACGGCGTAGACGATACGACCATACCTGGGCCGACATCAGAAGTGGGATGGACTCCCCCATCTTCAGTAAATGCGAATGAGCAGCTGCGCCAAATATTGGAAACGCAAAATCGACAATTTATGGAACTTTTAAAAGCGGTGCAGCCTTCAAAATCCGCAAGACAAGGAGGTATTACATTGCCAAAGTTTAACCCTGACGTTTTCGGTGTAGATGCGATTTCCTGGTGTTCGACTGTAGACGTGATCATGGCAGACAATCCATTGGAAGGCAGTGCACTTATTGTAGCACTCAGTAAGTCAATGGAAGGTTGCGCTTCGCAATGGCTGTCACAAATAAGCTTTGCGGGAATTACTTGGCAACAATTTAGGGACCTGTTTGTACAGCGCTTTGAGGGTGTTGAAACATCAGCTGCTATATTGATGAACATCCTTAACGGTCACCCAAATGACAATGAATGCATCTCAGTATATGCAAGCCGGCTAGTGACGTCTCTTATGCATAAATGGAAATCACAGACTATTGAAGAAATAGCTATCGCAGTGGTCCTCGCACATTCAGCTCGTTTTGACAACAATTTACAGCGTTTGTTGTTTAAAACGAATATAAAAACTCGAAATGAACTTCAACAAGAACTCAGAGCTTTTGCATTCGGTAAAAGAAAGTCTGTTTTCGAAAATCCATCAGAGTCGAAAAGGTATAAACCGTCGCCTTACCTTAAATGCCATTTTTGCGGTAAAGTGGGGCATAAAATCGCCGATTGTCGGATGAAGAAAGATAAAACCAAATCAGCAATGAAAGCGGGAAAGTTCTCAGACAGCACATCAACTGAAAGAGGTCGGTCGCCACTTATTTGCTTCCGATGTGGAGAAGATGGGCACATCGCATCGAAGTGCATCAAAAGCAGCAATCAATCTTCAAGCAACAATAAATCCGGATTTGAAAAGAGAGTGAATGTGTGCGAAATTATCGAGCCTAAGGGAGTACTGAGTCAGTCTGGTGAGTTATACCAATTCTGTTTTGATTCCGGGGCGGAATGTTCGCTCCTCAAAGAAACGGTGTCGGGAAAATTTTCAGGGAAACGTATAAGTAGTACTGTATTTTTAAAAGGTATCGGAAATACTTCTATATGTAGTTATTTGCAAATCTTATCAAATATTGAAATTGGTGTACATTCCCTCGAAGTCTTGTTCCATGTTGTATTAGATAAATATTTAAAGCACGATGTTATGATTGGCCGTGAAATTCTGGGTCAGAATTTTGGTGTCCTTATTACAGCTAACAAATTTGATATTTTTAAAGAAAAGGCAGCAAATGTATGCTGCAACAGCTCATTTGCTCTTGATACCGACCTGGTCGAAAACGATGAAGCACAGTTAGAGTCTTTGTTGAGTGGATATACCGAGTTTTTTATAGAAGGGATTCCGCAAAATCGTGTCGCCACTGGCCATTTAGAGATACGCTTAATTGATCAAAATAAAACTGTACAAAGGCGACCGTATAGGCTTAGTTCAGAAGAGAAAGAGATTGTTAGAAATAAAATAGCAGAGTTGATGAAATACAAGATTATTCGCCCTAGTTGTTCTCCTTTTGCTAGCCCTATGTTACTTGTAAAGAAAAAGAACGGGTCTGATCGCCTTTGTGTTGATTACCGCGAATTGAATTCGAACACGGTGTCGGATAAGTATCCTTTACCGCTTATATCGGACCAAATTGCTAGGCTGCGTGGAGCAAATTATTTTTCTTGTTTGGACATGGCGAGTGGATTTCACCAAATCCCTGTTCATCCAAACTCGATTGAACTCACTGCTTTCGTCACGCCAGAGGGGCAGTATGAATTTTTGACCATGCCATTTGGACTCAAAAATGCGCCATCGATTTTCCAACGGGCGGTGATGAGGGCATTGGGGGACCTTGCGTACTCATATGTCATAGTGTATATGGATGACATTATGATTATTTCGTCAACAAAAGAAGAAGCGTTTGAAAGGTTGAAGGTGGTCTTGGATGTTTTGACAAAAGCCGGGTTTTCGTTTAATGTTAATAAATGTTCTTTTCTTAAATCGAGTGTTGAATATCTTGGTTATGAAATTAAAGCTGGAGTAATTCGACCTAATCCGCGTAAAATTCAAGCCTTGACAGCTCTACCACCACCTAAATCTGTTCACCAGTTGAGACAATTTATAGGGTTGGCTTCATATTTTCGCCAATTTGTAGCTAAGTTTTCACAAGTAATGAAACCACTGTACTTCCTTGTTTCTAGTAAAAACAATTTTACTTGGAAGGCAGAGCATGAACAGATACGACATAAAATAGTTTCCGTCTTGACAAATAAACCAGTTTTGACAATTTTCGATCCGCAATATCCAATCGAATTGCATACAGATGCTAGCGCGGATGGATACGGTGCCATTCTTTTGCATAAAATTAACAACAAGCCACACGTTATTGAATATTATAGTAAACGAACGTCTTCTGCGGAATCCAGATATCATTCATATGAGCTGGAGACTTTGGCCGTTGTCAACTCGATTAAACATTTTCGACATTATCTGCAAGGGCACCAATTTGTGGTAATCACGGATTGCAATTCTCTCAAAGCTTCACGGACTAAAAACGATTTAACACCTAGGGTCCATAGATGGTGGGCTTATTTGAAATCTTTTGATTTTGCGGTTGAGTATGCAGAGGGTAAACGAATGGCACATGCAGATTTCTTTTCTCGTAACCCATTGCCCTCTGATAGTCCACCGGTTGTGAGAATCCCCGAGAAGCGGGTCAACCTGGCAGAAATTTCAGAAAACTGGCTCCTAGCAGAGCAACAACGGGATCCAGAGATAGCTACTATTGTTAGTAAGTTAAGAAATAATGAACTAAGCAGAGATGAGGCAAATACCTATGAACTGCGTGCAGGGACATTGCATAGAAAAATACAAAGAAATGGCAAAACAAAATGTTTACCGGTCGTTCCTAGGCTTTTCAAATGGTCCGTAATTAATCATGTGCATGAGTCCATTATGCATTTGGGTTCAGAAAAGACACTCGATAAGGTTTATGAATATTACTGGTTCGATAATATGTCTAAGTACGTTAAAAAATTTGTTGATAATTGTATTACCTGCAAGCTATCCAAATCACATTCGGGCAAAATACAAGCCGAACTGCACCCCATTCCTAAAGTTAACATTCCATGGCATACCGTTCATATCGATATCACTGGGAAGTTAACTGGTAAGAATGACCTTAAAGAGTATATTATCGTCCAAATCGATGCATTTACTAAATTTGTGTATTTATATCACACTCTAAACCTTGATACAGAAAACTGTGTTAGGTCTCTCAAGTCATCAATTTCTTTATTTGGCGTGCCTAATCGTGTAATTGCTGACCAAGGTAGGTGTTTCGCTAGCAAAGGGTTCCGGGATTTCTGTATTTCGCAAAACATTAATTTACATTTGATTGCTACAGGCGCTAGTCGTGCTAATGGACAAGTAGAGCGAGTAATGAGCACGCTGAAAAATCTGTTAACAGCAGTTGAAACAAGCCAACGTTCTTGGCAGGATGCTTTGGGAGAAATTCAACTGGCTCTGAATTCCACGGTTAATCGGACTACTAAAGCTAGTCCATTAGAATTATTAATAGGTAAAGAGGCACGGCCGTTCGGTTTACTTTCATTTAATGTAGAAGAAAACAAAGTTGATGTTGATTTATTGAGAGATCAAGCAACTAAAAATATACAGAAAAACGCTTGTTATGATAAGAAAAGATTTGATAAAGGTAAAGCAAAAGTTGTTAGATATAAGGTTGGTGATTACGTTTTACTTAAAAATGAAGAGAGACATCAAACAAAGTTAGACCCTAAGTACCGAGGGCCGTTTTTAGTGACAGAGATTTTGGAGGGAGACAGGTACATATTGAAATCGTTGAATAGTAAAAGGTCGTACAAATACTCACATGAGCACCTGCGAAGGCTACCGGAAGAAGAAATTGCTAATGAAATAAACATGAGCTGCAATGAAAATGCAATTGAGTCTGTTAAAAATGACGATAAAAACGTTGAAAGAGACGTTAATGGCGATAAAAACGTTGAAAAAGACGTTAATGGCGATAAAAACGTTGAAAGAGGCGTTAATGACGATAAAGACGTTGAAAGAGACGTTAATGACGATAAAGACGTTGAAAAAGACGTTAATGGCGATAAAGGCGTTGAAAGAGACGTCGTTGTCAATGAAGACGTTGCCGTCAATGAAGACGTTGAGAAAGACGTAAATAAATAAATAAATAATAATTATAATATTATATTATGTGAGCTATTTGATAAAGTCCTGATGTAAGGAAGTTTCCCTTTGCAAAGCCCTGTCACTGAAAGCTACCCTATGAAAATTATTTCTTAAGTTATGTCGTATCGACATATTTCATTTATATAAAAAAAAAAAAAAAAAAAAAAAATATTAAAAAAAAAAAAAATATTATTTTGTTGTTCTAGTATTACACCCGAGGACGTGTGTTAGTCAGGAAGGCCGTGTCGATGTAAACAAATAACTTTGTTAATTTTAATATTATCTTTTTATTTAACGAACGACCCTGTATATTCAAAGTATGTTGTAAATAAATTTCAATGTAATCGAAGTATGCTGTTTTCATGTTTCTCTTCATTATATCCTTCGGTGTGAGAGCGAGGTAAAAGCATTTCGTTTTACCGAGTGTGCTTCTGCGCGTCACGATAAAATCAATGAGTATTTGATAGGCCAGAAAGAGACAAAGAATGTGCACAAGGCTTTGTTCTGGTAAATACACTAAGAGTGATGAAGCACTTTTGGGTACAGTATCATTATTGTGGAAATACTCGAACGAATCGGACGCATAGTTGTTCGCTGCGCTTTCTCGGTAATTTTTAAATTTGAAGAAATGGAAACTGGCTTGCCCATGAACGGCGTAGACGATACGACCATACCTGGGCCGACATATGTAATTTATATTTCATTTTAATTTTCATACGCATCTACATATTAGCACATAATTACATACATATGTAAGTACACTTCAAATTCAAATCGTGATGTTATCAATTATCAGTAAAAGTGTGTGCACACTGCTCAATATTTTTTTTTTATAGTAGGAGGAAGCATCGAAAGCCGGAGTGTGGAACTTTAATCCGCTAAACCTAACCTACTCCCACCTCATGCCCACGGGACCACTGGAAAAAGTATTACTTCATGGGAGAGAACAAGACGTTTAAGCCACCTCTATTGCACGGACTGACTGACGCCTAAACTGTTCTAAATGTCTCAATTTTGTCATAATTTGATTTGCCGCTTCGCTGACAGCTTTCCACTTTACAGGGGACTCGCACATAAGTGCTGTCAAATTTTCCACCGTGATACTACCTCCAAGGGTGGTTTTCAGCTTTTCCCTTATACTTGAAAACCGAGGACAATAAAAAAAACACGTGTTCAGAGTCTCTATACACTCTGTACACGTCGGACAGTATTGACTAAAGTCATGACGATATTTAAATAGGTAGCTTCTGAAGCAACCATGCCCACTGAGTATTTGGGTAAGGTGAAAATCCAGGTCTCCATGTTGTCTACCTATCCACAAATGTATGTCCGAAATCAGTCGGTAGGTCCACCGTCCTTTGTATGAAGTTTGCCACCGCTGCTGCCACATTTTAATGCTTTTTATTCTCTCTTCTCTTTTTGCTGTGGTAGACGTCTCTGATACCATGGCACCATACTGGCTAATACCTCAACAGCGTCATTTGAAATGGTTAGGAAAGCACTTGTCACCCGTATTGCTGAAGGCCTATGCACTGTGTTAATTGGTCTAGCATATGATTTTGTTTCTAGCGCCTGTATCCATATTGGAGCCGCATACAGGATCACTGAACTTATTGCCTTGGCTATTAAACATCGTCGGCTGGAACGCACACAGCCTTTATTTGCCATCATTCTAGATAACGCATTATATATTTTATTTGCTTTGCTCGTCGCATTTTCTAAGTGGTGTTTGAACTTGAGTCCACTATTACCCAAAGATACTTCAACCGCGGCTGTGAAGTAATCTCACATTCTCCTATGGTCAGCGATATTTTCTCCTCAATTTTCCTTGAGCTTATGAGCTGTTTTCTGCTCAGCCAGCTCTAGACTCATGGTAGCAAACCATTGGCGTAGACCATTTATGCTGTCATTGCATTGGATCCGGAGGTCATCCAGATGTTTAGCTATAACTACCACTATGAGGCCATCCGCATAAGCAATTGTTTTCACATTTTTTGGTTGTGGTATTCTTAACACCCCGTCGTACATCAGGTTCCACAGAAGCGGCCAAAAACCGAGCCTTGCGGTACTCCACTGGAGATAGTGTAGCTCTGAGTGCCCTCGTCCGTCTCGTATAGCAATCTCCTATTTTGAAAATAACTCATTATAATATTTATCAGATAATGAGGCGCGTGTATATCGTGTAGAGCTTTTATTATATTTGCCCACTTTGCCGAGTTGAACGCATTCTTCACATCCAGGGTTATTAGCGCGCAGTATTTTTTCCTACCATTTTTCCATCTTTTTCCACTTATTGCACATTTTGCAGTATCAACTACTTCTCTTAGTGCGTCGATAGTGGACCTCTTTTTAATAAAGCCGTATTGTCTCTCTGATAATCCGCCGGCTTTTTGGATTGCTAACTTCAAGCGGTTTCTTACAATGCTTTCGTATACTTTTCCAATTGTGTCGAGCATGCAAAGAGGTCGATAAGATGAAGGTTCTTTTGGAATTTTTGATTTCTTTAGCAATAGCCAATAGTTCGTCTTCTGTGACTAATAGGGGTGGTTCCGTAGCTTCGTTTCGTTTAATATAGGAAATAGAGGCATGTGTCGGGAATAACGCTTCGACAGCATTTTTCATAAATAATGCGTTCTTGGGTTGCTGGGACTTATTCTTGAATTTCGACATACAAATTTTGTATGCCGTTCCCCAGTGGTCTACATATGTTAGCTTCTTCACAGAGCTTTTCGAAACAGGATCTCTTACTACGGATAATGGCTGACTTCAGAAGCTTTTTTTGGCATTTAAATGCTTCTCTGAGGCTGATTTCGTTATCACCTCTCTGGTTACGCTGTAGGCGGCGTATAGCGGAGTGACAAAGCTTCCTCAGCTTTGCTCTATATGTACATGCATATGTGTACGACATTGCCGAACAAATAATGTATATACAAACCAACATACAAATATGAGTACACATGTAAATATGTCACCCACAAAACTACAAACATTTCTTTACAAAGGCAAGAATCGTTTCAAATAGCATCATACATACTTATATATATGCGTACACATGTAAATATGTGCGTATGACATTCCCACACAAATAATGCATACACAACATACACACTCGCATGCGTTCCCATGTAGATATGTATGTCACCCGCATAAACTACAAATATTGTTCTACAACAACAACATTCGTCTCTATTAGCATCAGCAGCGTCATAAGTCAATATGGCAGCCAAATAGTCGATGCCCAAATTTGAAAAATACGCAATAGCAATATTTTCATTTATGAACGCAAGCGCAGTTTCAACAGGCAAACTTGCTTCATTCATAAAAACAAATACCATTACATCTCCGCGAGCATGCCTTTGCCAACAAGCGTCTTTTCGCGACGATGGCAAAAGCTAAAAATCATAAATTGAACAATTTCAATATTCCTCTGATTTATATGTACGGTGAATCCCGGTTAAGTAGTATTCCGCTTAAATGAAAATCAGCCCTCTTAACTGCCCATATCTTGCTGCATCTCATGGTTGTTTTTTGATATACATGAAAATTATTGTTTTAGGTACCACTCGCTCAAGTATCCGCACCCGCTTATGTGCCATATTATATTATTATTTTTAACAAAGCACAAAAATCTGTATCTTTGATTGTGGCACATAACCGGGATTGACTGTATTTGTCAAGGAATGTAAAAAATATTTGTACGCGGCTTGCAAAATTCTGCGTCAATATGTATGCAAGCTCATACAGAAACATACAAATTTACGCTGTTTGTTCGAGAAGCTGCTACAGCGGTAAGGGAAGCAGTGCCAATTAGCGATCGTTCGATTGTGTTTTCGGCACAGCTCGGATTTTCTACTAAAGCGGCAAATACACGACACGAACATTTGCGCGAACATTCCCGTTATGTCATGTTTCTGCGAACTTTTCTGTCGTGTATGGTGGTGTTTGCCAGTTCGCGCGAATGTTCGCCAAAAATCAAAACATTTTAATTTTTGGCGAACATTTGCGCGAACTGTTCGTGCGTGTATGGCGAAATAGCTCATAATCGTAGTAATTTCTGAACGGAACAGACGTGCGCGGAAAAGTAAAATGGATAATAAAAAATTTCTAAGTGAATTTATTGAAATTTATAAATCTTTGCCATCATTCTGGCAAGTAAAAAACAAAGATTATTGTAACAGAATTAAAAAAAAATAATGATTATGCGACTTTAATCGAAAAATTAAAAGAAGTAGATCCTGATGCCACAAAGGATACAGTCATAAAAAAAAATAATTAATAATAATAATTAATAAATAAATAATTTCTACGCTTAATTGCCACAGCGAGCAATATTGCTGCAGCACAATTGTTGTCCGTATTCATCGCTGTCTGAAAGAGAACTAATGTTCGGCCAAAAGTTCGTATAGTGTATGGCCAAAGCTGCGAACAAGATTGCGGAATGTTCGCGCAAATGTTCGTGTCGTGTATTTGGCGCTTAACAAAACAATGTTGTGATGCTTTGTTGTCACGTCAGCCCTTCGACATATTGACTCTTTGAAAAAAACTTAAGCTTCAGCCATTGGTTGCCCGTGAAACGAAGATTTCGCATGAAGCAATAAGTGTACACATTTACATACAAAGTTGTGGGTAGACAAATTTACAAACATTATGCGTATGTTTCTTTTTGTTTACATACACACATAATTACATAAGTGAATATGTGCGACCGCTTTTAACATGTTATCAAAACTTTTAAAGAATTGACCTGTAAATAAATATGTACATATGTACATATATGTATATCTTATCAAGCCTACATTAATTAAAGATCTACATACATAGGTAATAATGCATGTATGACTTTATTATATATTTCCAAAGATTTTAAGGAATTCATCATGAAATAGTTCAATTTGTACGTACAGTGGACCAATAAAGTTTACATACACCTAATTTTATTAAATTACGACGCGTTTATTTGTTTTAAAATGAATACATTTGGTGATTTTTTTCTATCCATATCAAGATATGTATATTTAGCATTAAATATAGCATATCAAAATTTTTTTTTTTATACACAAATAAAAAAAATTAAAGCTAACGCTTAAAATGCGCTTAATTTGTATCAAAAAAGTTTACGTACAAAAATGATTAAAAATGTACGTAAAGGGTTGTTATGGAATTAAAACTAACTCCATAGGTCCCGAAATCACTAGACATTAATCCTAATCAAAATATCTGGAACTTTTTGGAAAATCGTATTCGAAAACATCGAATTTCATCAAAATAAGGCCAAAAAGCTGGATCATGGACTTAGTGGGTCAAAATGTCCGGAAATAATACTAGAAATCGAGTGGGGAGCATACATCGATGTCTAGGGACAATAATATCAACAAAATGTAGGTCAAACCCGCTGAAACTATTGTAATTTCCTTTGATTTATATAAATAATCATTTTTGTACGTAAACTTTTTTGAACAACAGCACACTTGTGTTGCGATCGCAACATGTTCTCGAACTTTGTGGAACATTCCGAGTTGATCACGTTAGCAGGTGAGAACAGTTTGCAAGCAGAGGGTAAAGGCAGCGTGAAGATTTTGACAGACACTACTGTAACGATGTATTATACATCCCACGTATGAGGGGAAATTTTATTTCGGTCGGTCGTGCCGTTGAAATGAGATGCGATGTCAGTTTCGCAAACAAGCAAGCTATGGTGAAAAAACATGGTGTTGAGATTCTACGGTTGAAACAAATAAACAATTTGTTTATCTTCGAAAATAAACGCAACAGCTGTTTCAGTATCATTCAGGGGTCGAATCGTTACATCCGTGAACGTATCACTCGTCACGTAAAAGTATGTATTTCGTATTATGACATACGTGATCGTAACGCTTATATACGTGATCGTAACGCTTCTATCGTAATCTGGCATGACGACATACGTGAACGAGTATATAAACGTATCCGTTCGTTCGAATCGTCGTTCGAACGCAAACTACCAATCGTAATATACAAATTTAAGGAAATGTAAGCAAAATTTTTTTAAATTTTAAGTTTTTTATAATTTTTAGGAATAAAGAACATAAACAAGAAACCAATAAATAGAATATCTCATTAAAAATAAATATAAAAAAAATATTTATGTTATCAAATTTTTGTATTCTAGTTGCCAATAAAAAATAAAATTATTTACAAGGATAAGGATATATACATTTTTGAATTAAAATTATTTATTTGGTCGATTGCGGTGAAGCGGTTCGCTACCCCGTTGTCCATTTCTTGTGTGTGATAAGAATCGCAATTTTTGAGGGTCGTAACCAATTGTAAATTTTATGCAGATGTTATGTAATGCCTCACAAATGTTAGCAAATCTTCCACTTTTGTGGGGTAATACCTTCCTCTCTTGTCATATCTTCAAATACTCCACCGTCTTTTTAAGATTTCAATGCTTTGTTTACCGATACATCTACAAAGAAAATTTTATTAATGAGGACTCATACTTTTTTTTTATACCTACGCTATTGCTACGATCTCCTAGCTACCTCCGCACTATTTTTTTATGCCAACTACTTTCACTAGATCTCAAATAAAGAAGCAAACATGAATTCATTTTGATATTTAGTTAGCTTTTGTTAGTATATTGAAAATTTCGCAACAGTTTTGATAGATCCACATCTATTGTGACCTAAAAATACGATCCAAAGCAATGTGGAATTTAAAAACTATTGTGAATTGAAAATACATTACGATCCGTTTGCTATCGTATGTCATGATGCCAATCACCATATACGATTGACGTATCACGTAATTTTCTGTTTGCCGATCCGTGCACGGATGTAACGATCCGACCCCAGAATAGTGCAATGCTTTGACATAATAGGTATGGACCAGAGACCTGCATTGAGTATGATCGCTCCGGTTTGATCAGCCTCGCTCAAAACGGTCACAACTCAGCACAGCGGTTCGCAACAAAATTGTTCGATCGAGTTTCGTGCTCAAAACGAAGGAGTTCGATCAATTGATTTGATTGCTCTGCTTACTGATTGAAACTGATTGTTCGGTTCCGGTATGATGATTGGAAATGATTGTACAGAAAAACACGATCAAGTCCAATGATGCACGAAAACTCATACATCGATCAAGTGTGCGTTTGAATTGATTGTGATTGAACCAATCAGATCGAGAATTGCCCTGCAAATATGTATGTGCATAGTTTGTATGTACATATTTGTGTGTTTTAACGGAAACAAGTTGCGATGCATAAAATCCAAAACATTACTGCATATATTTCCTCATTTTAACGCTTAAAACTAAAATTCAATTAATGCTTAAAATTAATAAGCAAAGGTAATGCTTAAAATATTAGGGAACACAAATTTCAAATTTTTATCACTTCTTCATTGAGATCAACAAAATCTAAAATTAAAAAAAGGTAATAAACTTGGTCTCTTAATCGCTAAAACTTAAAAAAAATGAATTTAAAAACAATAAATTATCAACTGAACATGGTCCGAGCCTATTTCTTTTTTAAGTTATAATATTTCCAGCTAAAGAAAAAGAACGCTCAGCGACTGCGTTGCTGGCAGAAACCACCCGGTGTGACCAAACGGTATGATTGTGATCGATCGGAATGCAAGCAGCATTCTCGAACATTCTTTGCTGCTCACACAAGGCGTTCGATCGAGAAAAATCCTTACGAAACAAGCAACAGTGATTGAAACTGATTGTTCGCTTTGAGGACGCTCGCTTACGATCATTCATTTTTGTTGAAGCAAAGTTTTCCATCACAAAAAAACTGAGTCAATTTTCGGGTTTGATTGAAAAAATTGTGATCGTTGCAGCTCTCTGGTATGGACACCTATGCGAGTATGCATTATGCGAGTTTGGCAGAACTTCGAAATAAATTGTTGATACATGGGATGGATGAAGTGAATTTTTCTCAGAAGCCGGCATGTAGAATATGCATGATAAGCAAAATACAAGCACAGCCACATCCAAAAGCAACAGAAAATAGATCAAAGAACGTGTTATAGTTAATACATACAGATGTATATACATATGTGGGCCGTTTGATACACAATCGTGGGGTGAATCAAAATATTTTCTGACATTTATTGAGGATATGTCAAGGAGAATTTTCGTGTACTTTTTAAAATCAAAATCAGAAGTATTTGAGAAGTTTGTGACTTTTTGCACTATGGTAGAAAGGCAATCGGGCAGAAAAATAAAAGCAGTTAGAAGCGACAACGGTCGTAAATTTATCAACAGCGCATTCAATGAATATTTTGAGAAAAATGGTATTGTAAGACAGTTGACGGTTCCCTACACTCCACAGCAGAACGGTGTAGCGGAACGGGCGAATCGTACGTTGGTTGAAATAGCCAGGAGCATGCTGGTACATTCGGGCATGAATGCGGCGTTGTGGGCAGAAGTACTAGCTACGGCGATGTACTTGCGAAATCGTGCGCTAACAAAGGCGCTGAATAATAAAACACCTTATGAAGCTAGGTTTAAACAAAAGCCTACAGTGAAACACTTAAAAGTGTTTGGGTCAGCAGCAGTAGCGCTAGACAAAACTCATCATAAAAAGTTTGCGGCAAAAGGTAAACAGTTGAGAATGGTCGGTTATTCACTAGTTTCAAAAGCGTACCTATTGTATGATGCGGAGTTACGTCAAGTGGTCGAAAAGCATGATGTTTTGTTCGATGAGGCAAGTAGCATAGAAAGCGCTGAGAATGAAGAGGTGGCTTTTGAATTCGGGCACATGCAGCAATACTCAAACGAAGATAATAACAACATAAGCAGTGCTGGTGACGCAATAGTTAACGACTGTGAAGATGATATCATAGAGAGTGGCGATGAAGCAAATCAGATGAGCAGCAACGATGAATAAGCCTAAGTTGGTGAGAACGGGTAGGCCAGGGCGTCCCAAGAAGCATTATAATGTGTTGAATGCTATGAACACAAGTGATCTTGAAATTTCACAAACATATGAAGAAGCGATGGCAAGTGAGCAGGCGTCTTTGTGGCAAGATGCGATGAACAGGGAGCACCAGGCTCTCAGTGCAAACGATACATAGTCATTCGTAGATATGCCTAAAGGGCAGTCGGTTATTGGCTGCAAGTGGGTATATAGCCTTAAACGAGACAAGCACGGCAACATTGAGCGCTATAAGGCGCGTTTGGTCGCGAAGGACTGTTCGCAGCAGTTCGGTGTTAATTATATTGACACATTCTCTCCGGTTTGTCGTTTCGAAACCATAACGTTAGTCTTGGCGTTGGCTGCAGAATTAAAAATGTTCCTGCGCCAAATGGATGTATGCACAGCATACTTAAATAGCGAGCTGAAAGATGTTGTTTATATGAGGCAGCCGAAGGGTTATTGTAGTGGCGATAATCAGCGTAAGGAATTGCGATTAAACAAGGCTATATACGGGCTGAAACAAAGTGGCAATGGAATTCCAAGCTAGATAGAGCATTGTGTGATATTAGCTTTACTCAGTGTAAGAGTAAACGCTGTCTTTATAAGCAAGACATAAAAGGTAATCTTTGTTTGATACTTGTATATGTTGACGATCTTCTCTTAGCATGCCAGTCAAAGGAAGTGTTGGTTGATGTTAAAGCAAAAATATGTGAAAGGTTCGAGTGCGTCGACAAAGGTTCTCACCATATGTTTCTTGGTATGCAGATAGAGCGAGATGGTGAATTGGGCGAAATTTCAATTGGGCAGTCACAGTACATAAAAGATTTGTTACGACAACATCGTATAAGTGAATGCAGACCGGCATATACACCACTAGATGTTGGTTTTCAAGTGGCGTGCGACAGCGACGTTTGGAAGAAGGTAGACCAGACATCTTATCAGTCTACAATAGGTGCGCTGATGTGGCTAGCACTTTCGACCAGGCCAGATATTTTCCATTCCGTAGCAAAGCTGGCACAGCGTAACAAAGATCCGCATAGTGCGAGACATAGTTGAACGAGGCGAAATCAGATTGGAATATGTATCAACAAACCAGATGATAGCTGACATATTGACGAAGAATTTACCAAAGAAGAAGCACAGCGAGCTTTTGGGGTTATTGAGTATGAAATAAGATACAAAGCATTTGTAAAAACTTCTGCATTGAGGAGGGCTGTTGAAATGTTACTTGAAAAAGCAACCCTGCTAATGACATTGCATATGTTCAATTTCGTATTCGTGCATAATTACATGCAATATATTGTTTCCAATTCCATTTTGTTACTTCTCAATAAGACGAATACTGCGGCTGCGCGTTTCATTTAAATCCTACACATATGATGCATTAATATCATATGATACAAAGCAATATAATATGGCACCACTAAATCGTGCGACACGTGTAGTGGCAACCTGTGGGAAGCGCAGCGTCAGCAGCTCCATACCCGTTGCAGCGGCAAACATAGGTCTAGAGTTAAGTATAATTAATTGTAAACTTTAGTTATTAATCGGAATTCAACAAAGGAGCACAGCTCCCGAAAAACATTTTTTATAAAAACTAAGTAAACGTTTTTTAACTGCCTCCGAGCAGGGACCAGCATGCGTAGTAATAGCTTGAAAATAAAAAGGTAAGGCTACGTTAGTGATTGTGAATGAAAAAAAAGCCTGATAATAAAAGAGTAAGGCTACGAGTGTGAAAAACAAAAAAAAATACTGTGCTGTATTGTTATTATAAAGAACACGAAATTACATTGTTCAACCCAAAAAGAGAGGGAATCGAAAATAGGTCTCAAACTGAAAGAAAATAAACTTAAATTGAAGGAATTTAATTATCCGACAAAAAAGAGAGGAAAGAAGGGTCCTATATTAATGTAAGTTTTACAAAATAAATTCTAATATTGTCAAAGAAAGTGCTATTACAAAGGAAAAAAATTAATTGACTTAAAAGTAAAAAGATTAATATAATGCCAGACAAAGCTGAAGAATTAATTAAACAACTAAGCCAAATGAGGTTAAATTATGGACAAACCACCCATCCTTTAAACCCTCCCACCCCTAACCAGGGGTCAAAAACTAGGCAACATGACGTATAGAATAAATCATGCGAATAATACAAACAAAGCCAATATTTAGCCACCAACACGACCTCCCTGAAATAACAATTTTAATAACAATAGAGCTTTTTAACCCGAATTAACATATTCCCACTCCCCCAGACGAAATTTCGACCAACATGCATTCGGTCGTCAATCAAGCCGATATCCCCAATACTCTCCCAACTATATGCAAAATAATCAAGGATTCATGCCGAGGCTCAACAATTACCCGAACAACCACCATACTACTAGAGAAAATACCTCCTTTAATAACATACCGACTTTACCACCTAAACCACCGACCCCGATGGAAGTCGACCAATCAATACGATCAAGACAGATTAATTTACAGAATAGGCCCAATACATTCCAAGACAATCGACGACTGAAACGTTCGATTTCTGCACAACTGACTCACCCTCCAAGCAAAATACAACGAAATTTTTTTACTAACACAGTAGAAGTAGCCCCAAACAGGATATATGATGGCAATTCCTACGATAGCAATAACGATAATGCAGGTAAAAATGAGCCTGATACTATACATTTTTAAATTAGTGCCGTCTTCGCTGCCTTATTACGAATTTAGAACAAGACGCGAGACACAATAAATTTTCTTATCAATACCGGATCCAATAAGAATTCCATTCAATCAACTAAGATTAAGAATCCAATTCTGATCGAAAAGCCCTTTACAGTAAAATCAGTTGCCGGGACAATTGAAATTACCCACCATACCTTTGTCGACATTTTTGGACCAACAGTAGGGAAAATAAAATTTTTCATATTATCAATTCTAAGGTCGTTCCACGGCATAGTAGGCAACGACACACTTAAAGAATTAAAAGCAATCATTCGTATCGATGAAAATTTAATGACAATTTGTCAAAATATAAATATAACGCTAAAGTAACGAATATTACACGAAGTGAATAATGTGGCAATCAATATTCCACATCTGTCTTTACAACAACAAAGCAAAATTTTTCCGATCGTGATGAAAAACTTACCTACATCACCCTCGTAAAAGATGAAATCCGGACTACAACCGAAACTCCTGTCTGCTCCAAGCCATACGCGGATCCCATGGCATTAAAATACGAAATCGAACGCCAAATTAAAGAACTCCTAACGGAATAACGGAATAATAAGGAGATCGAAATCTCTGTATAACTCCCCAATATGGATAGTTAACAAAAAGTCAGATGCCTCTAAAAAGCATTGAATGACAGTTGATTATCGTAAACTCTATTCAGTTACGATAAATATCCTATACCAGAAATTAACGAAGTACTTGCAAATCTGGGAAACAATAAATTATTTATTGTTATCGACTTAAAAAGTGGATTCCATCAGATTCCACTTCGCGAGTCAAACATTGAAAAACCCGCATTTTCCGTAAATAACGTAAAATATGAATTCCTCCGCTTACCTTTCAGTTTAAAAAATGCTCCAGCCATATTCCAAAGAGCACTAGACGATATCCTTCATCAACATGTAGGAGTAAGATGCTACATTTACATCGATAATGTAATAATGTATATTTGCTAAAGAAGAAGTAGAATTTTTAGAATATGGAATCAGTTCAAATGGGATAAAAATCAACCCCAAAAAAGTAGAAGCAGTAGCTAAATTTCCAGATCCACGAACTCTTAAAGAATCAAGATCCTTCCTAGGTATGTCAGGTTGCTACCGACGATTTATCAAGAATTACGCAAAAATAGCTAAACTATTAACAGCACTACTAACAGGAGAAGCCAGTCATGTCTCCAAACGGAAAAATAGAATTAGATAACGAGGCCTTAGAAGCATTTAATAAAATAAAAAAATACTTTGGTATCCAAGGATATAGTTTAGCGCATTCAACCTTCGATAGAGATTTTGAACTAACGACCGACGCCTCAGATTTCGCATTAGGTGTCGTCCTATCGCATTCAATAGAAAATAAGATTACATTTAACAAATATTGTATTTCATAAGAAAATAAAAAAAAAACAAAGAAATAGATTAAGAAAATTGTAATCACTTTAGTAGTTATATAAGCAGACCATAATTTGAAAAAGAAACAGAATAAAATATAATGTCACAGAAGTAACATCGTCTGCATTTTTATTTTTTCCTCCGCTCGAACAACTAAAACTCGTATGCATTCTTGCTGTCATTTCATCTGCATGTCCTTCTTGTGTTCCTAGAAGTGGCGTGGTTTTCCCGTTGTGTTGTGAACAATAGGGTGTGCCTTTATGGGTTATGTGGACTAAATTCTGTGTAAATATTTAGTTCTCACACTCCCCCCCACTTTGGAGAGTTTTGCATTCCGTGCAAAATTCAATTCATTTCATTGTTAATTTACAATGGTTATTTAAAGTAGTAAAAAAAAAATTTAACAAAAAATTTTAACTTACAATGGTTATTTTATATAGAAAAAAATCCAAGATTTACGCCTAAAAGTATATATACATAGTATGTAGTTACAATGGTCATTTGGCTTAAAAATGAAAAATTCTAAGATTTGCACCTATAAGTATACGTATATTTTATATCTTCTCTTTTCTTTGTTTATGGAATTATGTAATGTTTTTTTTTTGTTTATGTTTGTTCAATACTTTTTTTTTTAATTTGTTTCTTTTTTTTCATATAAATTCATTTTTTTGTCCTTTTTTACACTGCTGCGGAAGTGATCACTGGTGAAATGTATCTTAGGATTTTATAGGGACCATCGTACTTCGGGGCTTACTTTGCGGCGAAACCGTCTGCGGCTTCAGAGAGATGATGTTCCTTCGCCTGAACTAGCTCTCCATTCGCGGGGGTCCATTTTCTTCGCCACAGATTATAATGACGGGCTTGGTCAGTGGATGCTCTCTCCATGTTTTGTTGAACGATTCTGAAGGCTTCCTGCATCCTGTCGTACTTTTCTTCAGCCGTCGTGGGTATCATACCTGTGCCGATATAAACTTCGTCGAAAAAGGCCTTTGGCAGTCGAGGTTCTCGTCCTTGTACGAGAAATGCTGGGCTATACCCTTTGGAGGCCGGGATACTGGAATTTACTGCGAGCTGGATCTCTGGGAGAAACTCGTCCCATTGCTGGTGTCGTGATTTGCTGATTTGTGCAATAATTCGCTTGATAGTGCGGTTTACTCTTTCCGTGGGATTTTCTGCCTGTTGCTGTTCTTCCTTGTATTTCTGGCAGGACTCACACTGGTGTACGTACTGGCTAATGTCGCGGTACATTCCTGGCCAGTAATACCGGTTGGTGACTCAGGCTACTGTCCGGCGTATGCCCATGTGTCCGGCGCTAGGAATATCGTGCTTCTCTTGCAGCACTCTTATGCGGAGGGGTTTAGGCACACATAGCTTCCAGGGTACAGCCGCTTCATCCTGAGATCTACACGGAATGTGTCGATAAAGTTGGCCATCCTTTTCCATATCATCCGCGTACTTCTCTGGGTTTGCGCGAACTTCTTCTACTCGCTTTCGCCACCATTTACATTGTGGAGCCATCGTCGTCGCTTGCCTTGTGGTCTCTAGCGGCTGTCGGGACAGTGCGTCTGCTACTTGGTTGAGTTTCCCTTTACGATATTCGATGTCCCAAGTATGTTGCTGTAATTCTAAAGCCCATCGTGCTATACGACCGGAAGGGCTCTCTATGGAATTCAGCCACTTCAGTGACATGTGATCGGTTATCACCTTAAATCGATATTCTTCTAGGTAGGGTCTCATTTTCCGAATTCCCCAGACTCGCCTCCTTCCAGATTCTGTGTCAGTACAGCTCCAAGGCCGATGTTGCTGGCTTCCGTCTGCAAAGTGTATGCCTGGCTGAAATCCGGACATCCAGGGCGGAAGCTCCGTTAACTTTTGTTTGATGCTTTCAAATGCTGATTGTTGCTCAGATCCCCATTTCCAGTGTTTCCCTTTCTTCAAGAGAGCTGTGAGCGGGTGGCTCATGGTTGCGAAGTCGGGCACAAAGCGGCGATACTAAGAGGCTATCCCAAGATACTGACGTACTTCTTTCACGTTAGTTGGAGGCTTCATCTCCTGGCTTGCTGCAACTTTCTCGGGGTCGGTGTGGATGCCTTTGTCACTGATCACGTGACCTAATTATCGGAGTTCCTTCTTGAAAAACTCCCACTTTTCAGGGTTAATTCGAAGATTGTTCTGCTGTAGTCTCTGCAGTACCTTTCGTAAATTCTGTATATAGTATGTTCCTCGAATGTAGAGCCTATGACGATTATGTCGTGTGGTTCCATCTCAGGGCCTATGACCTGGTCGAGTACTCTCTGGAAAGTCGGTGGTGCCAAATGTAAGCCGAATGGCATCACGCCCCATTGAAATAGGCCACGCCCAGGTACGGTAAAGGCTGTATACGGGCGGCTGCCGTGCTCCAAAGGTATCTGCCAGTAGCCGTTCTTGAGATCCAGACTACTAATGTACCTTGCTCTTCGTAACTTGTCAAGTATGTGTTGTATCCTAGGTAAGGGATATGCGTCGGGTACGGATCGGGCGTTGAGTTGCCGATAATCCACGCATAAACGCCACTTACCGTTCTTCTTCCGTGCCAATACAATCGACGCGCTGTGTGGGCTGTGAGATGGCTCTACACATCCATTCGACAGCAGCTCATCGATCCCGGCGTTTATAATGGCCTGCATCGCTGGGTTCCGCGGAAAATATCGTTTCTTGATGGTTCGGTCGTCGGTCATAGTGATTTTATGTTCCGGCACGGTCGTCACTCCACTCATGCTTTCGAATTTTCGAAGTTCCTCGTCTAAGAAGTCACGTATGCGGGCGGCTTCCGCCGGTTCTCCGCCAAACATGATTAAGGCGTATAGCCGGCCGCGTTCCTGATGCATAATTACTGGTGGTTCGGTGCTGAGTTCCGTGGGTCCGCCGCGCCTTGTCTTTGGCGGCACCCTTGATCGTTTCCCTGTTGTTGATGACAACATTCTTTGGTTAGCACATCCGCTCTGCCACACTCCCTGGCCACATCTCAAGCATATATTTTCCGGCCTAAAGGCTCTGCTCGTAGATGGTTGCTGGCGATACGCATCTACCGTCGCGTGTTCTTGTGGTGGACGTGGTAATGGCCTACTTGCATTTCTCACCTCGTGGTCACCTATGATGTGTCTCGTCATCTCGCGTCGAGGTGGCTCTACTCCTCGTCGTTGTCCTTCATATATCCCTTCGTACTCTTCTGCCAGTGTAATGAGTTCGGCAAGCGTCTAGAAATCTCGCCGCTGAATGTAGAGCAGATAATTGGTGTGACTATTTCGGAAAATCCTTTCCAGTCGCTCCTCCGTATTATACCCAGCGTGTCTCATTAAGTTCTGCATAGCTAGAACGTAGTCTTTGTATTTTTCTCGCACGTGTTATCTTCGTTGACGTATATTATCTTCGAGGCGTTCGAAGTAACGTGCTGGCTAGAAGAAGCGCAGAAAATCCTTTTTGAAAGTGGTCCAACTCTCCCAATGTTCGTTATTGTTGCGATACCATTGGAGAGCGTTACCGCATAGTAATTCGGGCATGGTTCCCGGTAGGATGTCAACGTTTCTCATGTACACTTCGGAGAGCTCTTCCTATCGCTCGAAGAGCTCTTCCAACCCATCTCTCTTCCAATCGCTAATGTATCTCGCCCACCGTCGCATTTCACGGACCACTTCCTTACCTGGTCGATGATTGCTGCGACTGTGACCATGTGGTTCTGTTGAAGTAACCTGTTTATTGGTGGCAGCTGTAGCCGTGATGATTCCGTGAAAGTGCTCGGGTCCCTCTGTCTTGATCTGGTGGGAATGTTGTCTTTTGATCGCCTTCGTCTCGCGAAGCGATCTCACTTGTTTTGTATGCAGCCTCCAGTTTTCAAAGTTTTTCCTCTACTTCGGGGTCTTCGTCCGCCTTGGCTGCCAATGTAGTTATGCGCTTACGAATCTCCCGCGTGGTACCTATGTGGTCAAATCCCAGACTCTGCGCGAAGGAGATTAGTTGCTCTTTGGACACGTTGTCTAACCACATGAGATCTGCCATTTCCGTGCTGACTGTTTTTTTTGCTGATATTATACCATCCGCAGGGTCCTGCTCGGGCGCCAATCGCAACGATGGTTTTTGCTGCCCCTGCTTCTTACAAGTATAAGTTGCTGAAGTATACTCGCCGTGTCCAGGGTTCGTTACAATAAATTTGTAAACGTTGGGGCTCTTCTGCGAATCGTACTATATTTTATTTTATATTATAATTTTAATTTAATGTTACAAAGTTGTCTCCCGCGTTGTAATGCCGTCGCCCGAGGAAAGTGCTGTCAGGGTAACGGTTCAGTGTGGTTCGTTAGGGCAATACCGTTTCCCGCTCTGCTGCGCTCCTGGGTGCTAGACGACTGGCTGCTTTGTGCCACGACGATCACGCTCGGCTACTTCCTGACGTATACGTTGATACTCGCGTGCTACGACTACTACGCTCGGCTACTTCTACCGGCGCTCGTGTAGGCTTCAATGACGCTGTCCTGATGTACACGTTAACACTCGCGTGCTGCGACGACTACTCTCGGCTATTTCTGCCGACGCTCGTGTAGGCTTCAATGACGCTATCCTGGTATACACGTCGACGCTCCTCTGCTACGCTGGTGATATCCTGATTAACCACTTTTGCCGCGTAAAGATACCGAATCACGGAACACTGCGTTAGCGACCGCGATGTTAAAGGTAGCCGCCCTTAACAGACGGCGTTCACAAGTCGGGGTAGCCAGAGGATAAACTCACTGCGTAATCTGATTCTGAACGTGCGTACGCTGTCACAGTCCCGTGCTGACTGACTGATAACTCTCCACCAAACCTGTGCTGCGTGCTAAAACATTCGCAACATGTTGCGTTGGGATTGCCTGTGTTGCTGGGACTGCGTATGTTGCTGACGGTGGCGTGGTTTTACCGCTGCGTATGCATGCTTGTAGTTGTTTTGTCTGCTTGTCTGATTTCTCCGTCTCCGTGGTTATCGCGTTGAATTGTTTGCGTGGCGTGTTTTTACCGCGTATGCATTCTTGTTGTCATTTCATTTGCATGTCTGCTTTCTCAATCTTCTTGTATTCCTAGAAGTGGCGTGGTTTTCCCGTTGTGTTGTGAACAATAGGGTATGCCTTTATGGGTTGTGTGGAGTTAATTCTGTGTAGATATTTAGTTCTCACAAGCTTTAAATAGAAAGTTTCGCAAAACTTGTGACGAGTATTAAAATGTACAAAATAAATCCGCTTTATATTCGATCATGTAAAAAAAATATTATCTTCTCTTGTTCTAATTTTTTCTCGATCGTTTTTCTTTTTTTACGAAGTCTACTAATTTTTCGCTTGCGCTGGATTTAATCGTTTAGGCTTATTCGTGAGTGATATGTTATCTTTTTGAGGTATTTGCATTTACAAATAAGAAATACTTGAGACTACATAAATATTGTGTTAGCCAGCCATTATATGATTCAGTTTCAATGCCTTTTTGTATATTTGCATTCTTAAATATTTTGTGATCTGTGTTCTTAGTCTACAGTTCCACATTTCTATCTTGATCCATCAGCGATTGATAACTCAATTCTACTATAAGGATGCTTACCATGAATTTAGTATATGTATGTACATACATTCTAAAGCGATTCTCTGTTGTACGTCCAATGCTATATGTAGAGGCCATACCTCAGCTAGAAAATTATCAGGAACACCTGTCAATTGGTAGCTTTTACCTCTAAAAATTTGTATATAAGTGTTTTATTTTTCGATGAATTTCAAAAACGTAAAGAGAAACAATTTATACTTTTACCAAACGAAAATCGCCAAGGTCATTAAAACATATCTAACCGGGCAGCTGCTACAGGAAAAGTAAGCAATGAATAAACTAAAAATTTTATCGTACTGCAGGGACATTTTTATCAACATAATAAAAAATTGTTTGACAATTGTACTCTTCAATCCTATGAAATTTTAATACTCCCCTTATTTTGCGAACACACCTCTTATATGTACAAGACGCCCTATTGTTATTTCTCAAGGGGAAAACCAAAAGGAAAATAAATGCCAGTGAGTATTTTAATAAATATTAGTTTGTCAAATATCTCCCTTCCTCCTTTTTGTCTTTTAAATTCTGCGGCTATGTATAAAGCGCTACAAAGGTCGTATCTGGCTATATTATACATCTTTGAAAGGTCTTGACATAACCTACAAAACGACGCTATGCATGATTAGTTTGGATATTGCGTTCAACAGTTATAGATGTGTAAACATGGAGTTCACTAACGCCGAAATTCGCGTTATTTTAAAGTTTTTCTTCATTAAAGGCAAATCCGATGGAGAAACGTTCCGTGAGATTTATAGTGTTTTGGGAGATGGTACTCTATCACTTCGAACTTCGGAGAAATGGTTTCGACAATTCAGAGCGGGTGAAAACGACACCATGGATAAGCCAGCCGACGGAAGACCTGTTACTACGAATACCGATCAAATCATGGAAAACGTCGAGTTAGACCGGCATGTGGCATCTTGACAACCTTATAATTTGCACTTACATATCTGTTCGCATAGGCTCCATTCGTTGCTCCACTTCCTAAAAAGTGTTTTATACAGATCGGTTACTACTTTTAAGAAAAAAACAGGTTTTCCTATCAAAATATGAAAGTCCATGTATAGGGTGATCCATTTTTAAAGAAAAAGCACAGAACTTAATGGGGAATATTTATTGTCATTTGAAAGAACTTTCTTTGGCATTTAGTTTTTGAAGACTATCTCTTTCAAATGGTCTCCGTTAAGTCCAATTTTCGGAGACCAAATATCACCGAGATAACGAGCTTCAATTGCAGGCATCTAATAGTCGGTTATCATGGAACGATAACGGTCGCCATTGACGGTTAAGTTCTCACCGTCGTCATTTGTGAAGAAATATGGACCGATGATTCCGCCGGCCTACAAACCACACCTAACCGTTGTTTTTTCTGGATTAAATGGCAGCTCTTGAATCTCTTCGGGCAGCTCTTCGTACCAAATGTGGCAATTTTGCTTGTTTACATATCTATTGAGCTAGAAATGGCCCTCATAGCTGAACAAAATTTGGCTCGAAACCACTGGTTATTCTCGGAACTCTTCAAAAACCCATAAAGCAAAGCGATGTTTCTTTTGAAAGTGGAGCGTTTCAGTTCTTGCACAAGCTCTATTTTATACGCTTTCAATTTATGATATCGACATAAAATGCTCTAATTTGTTCCAAGTTGTGGGACCGCGCTGAATCTTCGTGTACGCTCTTAGGTGAGGCTTCTATATTTTCTTCACTCCGTGCTTGACATGGTCTATTCGGTCGAATTCGCGCGAAACACATTCTTTACAAAACCTGAGTCTTCGTAATAAAGTTTATCGATTTGTAAACTTTGTTCAGGCGTAAGTCTTTTCAATTAACGTTCAACGCAAATGAGCGATTTTTGTGAAAATGAACTGATTTTGAGTGGGAAGGTAAAAAAATATATTCAAAGTATTCACCATTACTTTTATACATTTTGATCATTTTTTTGGCAATTAGTGGATGTGATGGCATAGGAAATGTTCGTATTTTGAGGCAAACCAACCAGACACCCAATTTTCGATTTCTTTCCTACGCAGAAGTGTTGTTCAACCAATGCGTATCTCATCGATGAAAACAAAAATCAGAAGGGGCCAAGTCTGGTGAATACGGCGGGTGGGGAGGCAGCTTCCAACAAAGTTTTTTCAATTTATCCTAGACCGATTTTGCATTGCGTGCAGGAGTATTGTCTTGTTACAAAATTACTTTGCCGTGTCCTCTGGCCCATTTTGGTCGTTTTTCCATCAATGTATTATTCAAATTTACCATTTTTTGTATGTAGTGATTAGTAATAACAGTTTCACCAGGTGTGCTAATGATATACGGCAATAGACCGGATTTTCTTTCTTCGTTTAGGATTTACAAAAAAAATTCGAAGCAAAACTGATTTTCTTTCGAATTTTTGAAGTAACATTTCACAAGGGCTTTTTCCGTTTTCCATTTGTCTTTCATTCAATTCATACTGCCTCCATTTTCCACACTTTTAGGATGTTTCCTATAGCTTCCAAACGGTCTTGTTTGTTGCGCAACATTTAACACGACTGACGCAAAGAATCATCTTTATACAATATTCTTTGCAGTTCAAGGTCTTCAAACTCTTTCGTTGGTTTTTCATTTCTCACATCAAAGACATTATCTCTGAACCGTTTAAACCATCTTTTCATGTTGCTTCTGGTAGAGCATGACCATCACATGCCTCGACAAGCATTCTATGCGACTCTGCAGCCCTTTTCTTCAAATTAATACATAAAAGTAATGCTTTCCGCAAATCATCACTTTTCGGAAAAATATTTAACATTCTCAACACAATGTTCAATGCCTGTAAGGTTATTGAATATTTTTGATAGATATCATGCCAACGAAGTAGGAAAAAATTAAGGCTAGTTCACAACAAATGTTCCCTTGTCCAGTTATAGGAGTATATACATACATATACTACTTATATATTCAATATAACTCATACACTAAGTGTGTTTCAAAAAACGAAAATCATTATACAATATGTAGTATATGAGAGTTGGGTGTCGTTTTCTATGTTTGGCAATACCACATGCTAAATATATGTTCCCATGTTCCAGTTTTTTGCCCAATTTTATCCATTTTAGCCCTTTCGTCCCGAGCGGTACACATATGTACCAGCGCAATTTTAAATACCCTTAAAGTCTTATATTGCTCTAGAGACGGTATTAAATTATACCAGCCGGTAACTCTAAATATTTTTGAAAGTATGGCAGGCGTAAGTTTTACAGTTTGTCTCTTATCCACGTGTTATCGGAGCTGAATGTGTAATTACAAGTGATTTTTAGTAAAAAAAAGTGCGAATCAGAAGTGACATTGTAAACGTTTGTTGTATTTCCGAACACGAAACATAGAGGAATATAGGTAAATATGAAAAAGGTTTTATTTGAAGCAGGTGTATATTTTATATGCACTTTTATATCGTGGTACATATGTGTACCAGCAGTATTTTTTACTGGTATTTATATGTACCAACAGGTGTGTACAAGTTTATGTTTATTCCAGGACTAAAATGTCGAAAAGATCTTTGAGCCAAAAGGAGTTAGAGAGAGTGGTTGAAAGTCTGTCGGATTTTTCTGGCGGGTTCATCTGACGAATATGAGCCTAGTGAAGATGAAACAGATTCATCATTTGAAGATAGTGAAGAAGAAACTGCATTCGAAAATGAGAATGAGTTTGAATGTAAGTATTCAAGGTGATTTTCAGGAGTCGTCAACATCACAGCCAGCCCAAAACCCATTGCATGTTTCTGAGGATTCATCTACAGAATCTGAAGCTGAATGTTTTCAACCTAATATCATCAATCGCATTTTTGATTGGTTTGAGCCGAGCGATTCATTCCGTCCTGCCAAAACTATTCCACTACAAAGGTCCAGTGAAATATTAATTGATGTATCGAAACAATCCACTGCAATGGAAATTTTCCATAAACTCTTTCCGCATTCCTTATATTTACATATAGTCGCTTGTACTAATCAACGACTTTAGTTATTGAACAAGTGTAAAGGGCAACAACAAAAAACAAGTAAGGAAGGGCTAAGTTCGGGTGTCACCGAACATTTTATACTCTCGCATGATAAAGTGATAATCGAGATTTCATTATCCGTCATTTACATATTTTTTTAAACGTGATACCTCAGCTCAAATACCGTATTTGTGTAAAGTTTTATTCCGCTATCATCATTGGTTCCTAATGTATATATTATACAGAGAAGACATCAGATGGAATTCAAGATAGCGTTATATTGGAAGAAGGCGTAGTTGTGAACCGATTTCATCCATATTTCGTATATGTCATCAGGGTGCTAAGAAAATATTATATACCGAATTTCATTGAAATCGGTCGAGTAGTTCCTGAGATATGGTTTTTGGTTCATAAGTGGGCGACGCTACGCCCATTTTCAATTTTTATTAAAAGCCTGAGTGCAGCTTCCTTTTGCCATTTCTTCCGTAAAATTTTGTGTTTCTGAAGTTTTTTGTTAGTCGGTTAACGCACTTTTAGTGATTTTTAACATAACCTTTGTATGGGAGGTGGGCTTGGTTATTATCCGATTTCTTCAATTTTTGAACTGCATATGGAAATGTCTGAAGGAAACGACTCTGTAGAGTTTGGTTGACATAGCTATAGTAGTTTCCGAGATATGTACAAAAAACTTAGTAAGGGGCGGGGCCACGCCCACTTTTCCAAAAAAATTACGTCAAAATATGCCCCTCCCTAATGCAATCCTCTGTGCCAAATTTCACTTTAATATCTTTATTTATGGCTTAGTTATGACACTTTATAGGATTTCGGTTTCCGCCATTTTGTGGGCGTGGCAGTGGGCCGATTTTGCCCATCTTCGAACTTAACCTTCTTATGGAGCCAAGAAATACGTGTACCAAGTTTCATCATGATATCTCAATTTTTACTCAAGTTACAGCTTGCACGGACAGACGGACGGACAGACGGACAGACATCCGGATTTCAACTCTACTCGTCACCCTGATCACTTTGGTATATATAACCCTATATCTGACTCTTTTAGTTTTAGGACTTACAATTAACCGTTATGTGAACAAAACTATAATACTCTCTTTAGCAACTTTGTTGCGAGAGTATAATGATAAAACTAACAGATAAGGGTGAAATGCAAAAAATTATAGGATGTATGCTCATCATGTCATATAACAAGCTTCCTGGACTAAAGCATTATTGGAGTCAAAAAGAATCCATGGGAAATCGAACAATAGAAAACTGTATTTCTCGTGATAGATATATGGTCCTTACTTCCAAGCTTTACTTTTCCCAGCCAAATAAACCACCGGATGCCATAAAATCATATTATGTCGATGGCTTGATTTCCTGTTTGAAACATAGCTTTAGTAAATGTCGTCAAGATAGTCCACTCCAGAGCATTGATGAGAGTATGACTAAGTTCAAAGGACGTTCTTCTCTAAAGCAATATATGCCCATTAAACCAATCAAACGAGGCATAAAACTATGGCTTCGTTGTGATGCCGATTCTGGATATACATATGATCTCAATGTGTACGTTGGTAAAGGTACAGAAGTAAGTAGCGATGCACTAACTCTTGGAGAAAAAGTTGTTAAGACACTTGTCGGAACAATTAAAGTTCCTGACGTTGTTCTATGCTTTGATCGCTGAGAATCGAAGTTCAGATGCACCGACACGGGACTTATGTGTACCAAGTGGCAAGATATGAAGGAAGTCTTATTAATGAGTAATTGTCATAAACCTAATGTAACTAAAATTTCAAAAAAGGATAAGACGGGCAAAACAGGGGAAATTGACTGCCCGGAAGCAATTGCATTCTATCGGCAAAAAATGGGAGGAGTTGACCGCGCAGATCAATTCATAAGTCTCTACCATCACGGCAGAAAGTCCTCGAAGTGGTGGAAAAAAGTGTTTTATACTTGCGTTGGGATGTGTACAACAAACGCATGGATTATTTACAACGACTTGAGGCGTAAGAATGAGAAAGTTCCTTATCTAACATATGTGGTGAATCTTGCCGAGGAATTGATTGCCGAAGGAAAAAATACTACTGAGTTACCATTACCAAAAAGAGGTCCAATTTCGAAGAAAAGAAAACTTTATGGATCAGCATTACATCTCCCTATAGAAGGTGCCACTAGAAGACGCTGTACTCGTTGTTCGGCAATGAAAATCCAAAAAAGAACCAAAACGATTTGCGATGAATGTAATGTACCGTTGTGTAAAGATTGTTTCAAGCTGTATCATACAAAATAAACTAATACATTTCCAAAATATATGAGTAACACTAAAAAATATATAAAAAGTTGTTAGCTTCTTCTTACCTGTTGGTACATATTTGTACCAGATAAAAACCCTACTGGTACCCATATGTACCAACACTCCCCCTTCCCCCATGGGTTCCGTAAACATTTTTTTTTAATTATTTCAAAAGAAATGGTATATGTTGATTAAGGTGGGCCAAAAATTAGTTTATATTCTCGAGTAGTATCGGAATCGAGTTTACCATCCCTAGTGGCCGCCATCGCGTGCACATTAATGTTGATGCAATATACATAGTTATTCTAACCTAGTATTTTGATTACATACACGAAATTGGTATTCAGGGACGAAAGGGTTTGACCTGAAAGTACCTGAATTATAATTAAATCACGCTCCTTCATTTTATACTCGTATATATAATAAAAGTATAAGTAAAAAGTCACTAGAAATTTCGAAATCATTTACATTAGGTATATGGGGGTTCAGGGAAGTAGTGACCCGATTTAATCCCTTTCTCACTTATTCGGTACCTTTAAATTTGGTTTTTTGGTAAAAGGTTTTATCGCGTTATATTAATTGGTTATTGATTTGTATACTATATAGAAACAGAAAAAATCAAATGCACTCAATTTTTAGCCTGGCTCCCACAAGGCTCTCTCATACCATCTCGGATGTAAAATTTTATTTCTCTGGTGTATTTAGATATTGATTTATTCTACTTTTAATAGTTTTTAACAGTAGCATTATATGGGGAGTGATCGGAGTTATCTTCCGATTTCATCCATTTTCAAAAAGGAGGAATTTGTTGTGAGCGAATTTGGTTGTTGTAGCTCAAGTAGATAGGAGATATTTACATTAAACCAAATAGGGGGCGGGGCCACGCGATCCACTGTGATAAATAACATCCATATCTTAATTTAGTGCCTACTAATTTTTTTTTTCAATATTTATTTTTTGGAAGAACGTTGAGCTTTTTTGGAAGAACGTTGCTCCTTAGTAGGCTGGTAGATCTTTTAAAAGGAGTTTGATTGCAAGAATTTACGAAGGCATTAGCCAATGGGTTTGGATGTTTGCGAAGTTTAGAATTCAGCTGTCCTCTATCTCCTTCTTTACCATTGGAATATCAAGATCTTTATGAATGTTTTCATGACGAATGCACCATGGTGAACCCGTGATTGTTCTAAGCTTTTTAGAACCTTTTGTATTATATCAATGTTGGTTGCCTACTTATAATCGTTGATACGTTTTCGATTAATGGCATTTTGTGGGCGTGATAATAGTCCGATTAAGCCCATCTGCGAACTCCATCTTACTTTTTTACCAAGGAACATTGTTTTATCGAAATGTTTAATTTTTGCACAAGTTACATCTTGCACTGACGGACGGACGGACTGACAGACACATTAGTTATACAAATTTATTATATTTAGGTAAAACTTTGAACGTATTGAGTATGGTGCTACAAAAAAATTTTTTTTAAATTTTTATTCAACTCCTACCTTCAAATGTTAGCGATTGATAAACAAAGAATCCTCCCTGAAGCCAGGCGCTTTAGCTTAACTAAAGGGGTTTCGTTTTTGTTCTTTCATTCAAACTAAAATTTCACCAACTAAATTTCGTTTCTCAGAAATAACCATTACATATTAATAAATTGGCTTTACAAACTTTAAATATTCCCGCGGCAAAATTATTATTCTCAGAAACTTTTGTTTATTTTTATTGAAAAAATTCCAAATTTCAAATCACTATATTTAATCGCCTAAAAGAGATAATCATTTGTCCCAGAAATTTTTAAAGTTTGAAAAGTGAACTTTCTGAATATGAGATGGCTATTTCTGAGAAACGAATATTAGTTGGTGAAATTTTAATTTGAATGAAAAAACGAAGATTCCTATGTAAAATGTATGGGAACCTAAAAAGAAATAGCGACCCCTTAGAGTTAAGCTGCAGCGCCTGGCTTGAGGGAGGATTTTTTGTTTGTTATTCATTAACATTTGAGGGAGTAAGAGTTTAAAAAAATACAAACATTTTTTTTTAAGCATCCTAGTATTGGCCTTTAAGGCTCGGTTTCAAATGGCTTGTCAAAATCGGAGTAAGTGTTAATTCTCCGAATTAGAGGATGGCAGTAAAAAGTAAGCCATGTCGGGCAACCTGTGAAATACATTATTGATACTCGGAGAGAATATTTTTAGAATAATAAACTGAGTTCTGGAGCTTTGTACATTGTGGTATTAAAACTTCTGTAAAATAAGGCCTACCTTACGTTTCAGCAGGGTACATCTTCTTTTCGCATCATAAGCGCAAGTGCATTACATTCTGCAACTACCGACAATTTTACTTTTCTCAAATAAGTTCCCCACTTTTTTTAACGCTTTAATGTCTGCTATGACCTGAGCTTTACTTTTTTTCTGCTCTAATTGTTTTTCCACTCCGAAACCATACTGAATGAAAATTCTGATCTTCAGTTCACTTTTGCATAAATATTGTTCCTTATCCGAATTTGAATGCATCCGTGTGAATCTTGGTTTTAACATGAGGGTTGTACAACCGAAGAACCGGTTGGATGGTTAAAGCACTCTTTAAATTTTGAAAAGTCACTACCTGTTTTGTTCCTAATCTGAACTTGGTATCTTTCTATAGCAAATCTGACAAAGGTTTTGCCAATGATGCGTACCTGCTCATGAATCGTATAAAGCAGGGGTGGGCATATTAGCCCTCAGTGGCATTTTGCACCGCTCAGACACGCGTGCACATTTTGAAGGCTAGATGAGGGGATAATCGCAAGCAAACATGAAGAGAGAAATGAGAGCAACGTATTTTACCACTCCATGTTTACAAATGAGAGCGCGCGAATATATGGGAAGTTGCACTGTGGGTAATAATTGCAAAATTGCCTAACAATTTTAAGTTTCCTTATAATTACTATAAATATATAAAACGTAAGACAAATAATAAAGAGTATAATAAATATTTTATTTTGGTAATCAATTTTAATGTCTTTATAACAGCATTTAATTAAGTTTATCTTATATATAGTTATAACCTATTCTTATTTTATGTTTAATTTCATTATTGAAAAAAATTGTTCACAAGTGTAGGAACTTCCAAACACAGATATAATTTTCGAAGCAAAAAGTTTCAAACCAGGTTATTTCTTTAAACTTCCTTATAAAAAGTAATTTCAATAACAACTTCAGTTTATGAACCACTGTTTCTTCAAACACATATGCCCAAATGAATCTTATGAGAGCGCAATGTAAATGATTAGCCAACACCGTTTCTACCGCCCGCTTACATAGAATTTCCAACGATTTGGGGTTTTCTCCGTAGAAACGAGTCAGCAGACCGTGTGATAATATTATAATATTACGAGCGAATACCCGGGGTGACTGAAGAACTTTCGCGTAGCACTCCTTTCTGCGTTGGCGGCCTTCGGCCGCGCTATAAAAAAATAACCCTGGTCGAGCGAATACCCTGGGTGACTGAAGTACTTTCGCGTAGTACACTTTTCTGCGTTGGCGACCTTCGGCCGCGCTCTAAAAAAATAACCCTGGCCGAGCGAATACTCAGGGTGACTGAAGTACTTTCGCGTAGCACTCCTTTCTGCGTTGGCGGCCTTCGGCCGCGCTATAAAAAAATAACCCTGGTCGAGCGAATACCCTGGGTGACTGAAGTACTTTCGCGTAGTACACTTTTCTGCGTTGGTGACCTTCGGCCGCGCTCTAAAAAAATAACCCTGGCCGAGCGAATACCCGGGGTGACTGAAGTACTTTCGCATAGTACTCCTTTCTGCGTTGGCGGCCTTCGGCCGCGCTCTAAAAAAATAACCCTGGCCGAGCGAATACGCTGGGTGACTGAAGTACTTTCGCGTAGTACTCTTTTCTCCGTTGGCGGCCTTCGGCCGCGCTCTAAAAAAATAACCCTGGCCGAGTAAATACCCGGGGTGACTGAAGTACTTTCGCGTAGTACATAACAACCAAAATATATAACTACTTTATATCCAAAACTCAAATTTTGTTTCAATATGAGTGCATGATAACCGAAACATATAACCACTTCATACCCAAAACTCATATTTAATATAATAATATATATCGTCGCCTAAAATACAAACCAACATATCATCAAAAATAAATAGAAATCGCTGGCAGATAAAATAACCAAAATTTACCATTTTATAACGAAAACTCAAATTTTCTTTCAATATGACTGCCTAATAACCAAGAAATATAACCAATTTATATCCAATATTGAAATAAAATTTAAGTTTTCGTTATAAAATGGACAAATTTAGGTTATTACGAGTATATCTGTCAGAGATTTCCATTTATTTTTGATGATACTTTGGTTTGTATATATATATAATAATTACTAATACATGTGTATAATATTACTTATTTGCTTAATAAATATAAAAAAGAAAATATCCATATGCATGAATAGAGGGATTTTTGCGCTCCATTTCGTCGTAATTTTTGGTAAACAAATGAGGTTCAAACAAGTGTAAAATGTGATTTTTAAAATAAATATTTTTTAGGTAAAAAACCTGCTAAAAGTGTAAAATGTAGATTTATTTAAAAGACTATATTCTTCTTCTTCTTAATTGGCGTAGACACCGCTTACGCGATTATAGCCGAGTTAACAACCGCGCGCCAGTCGTTTCTTCTTTTCGCTACGTGGCGCCAATTGGATATTCCAAGCGAAGCCAGGTCCTTCTCCACTTGGTCCTTCCAACGGAGTGGAGGTCTTTCTCTTCCTCTGCTTCCCCCGGTGGGTACTGCGTCGAATACTTTCAGAGCTGGAGTGTTTTCATCCATCCGGACAACATGACCTAGCCAGCGTAGCCGCTGTCTTTTAATTCGCTGAACTATGTCAATGTCGTCGTATATCTCGTACAGCTCATCGTTCCATCGAATGCGATATTCGCCGTGGCCAACGCGCAAAGGACCATAAATCTTTCGCAGAATTTTTCTCTCGAAAACTCGCAACGTCGACTCATCCGCTGTTGACATCGTCCAAGCCTCTGCACCATATAGCAGGACGGGAATTATGAGAGACTTATAGAGTTTGGTTTTTGTCTGTCGAGAGAGGACTTTGCTTCTCAATTGCCTACTCAGTCCGAAGTAGCACCTGTTGGCAAGAGTTATCCTGCGTTGGATTTCTAGGCTGACATTGTTGGTGGTGTTTACGCTGGTTCCAAGATAGACGAAATTATCTACAACTTCAAAGTTATGACTGTCAACAGTGACGTGAGTGCCAAGTCGCGAGTGCGACGACTGTTTGTTTGATGACAGGAGATATTTCGTCTTGCCCTCGTTCACTGCCAGACCCATTCGTTTTGCTTCCTTGTCCAGCCTGGAGAAAGCAGAACTAACGGCGCGGGTGTTGAGGCCGATGATATCAATATCATCGGCATACGCCAGCAGCTGTACACTCTTATAGAAGATTATACCTGCTCGATTAAGTTCTGCAGCTCGAACTATTTTCTCCAGCAGCAGATTGAAAAAGTCGCACGATAGGGAGTCGCCTTGCCTGAAACCTCGATTGGTATCGAACGGCTCGGAGAGGTTCTTCCCGATCCTGACGGAGCTTTTGGTGCCGCTCAACGTCAGTTTACACAGCCGTATCAGTTTTGCGGGGAAACCAAATTCAGACATCGCGGCATAAAGGCAGCTCCATTTCGTGCTGTCGAAAGCAGCTTGGAAATCGACGAAGAGGTGGTGTGTGTCGATTCTCCTTTCACGGGTCTTTTCCAAGATTTGGCGCATGGTGAATATCTGGCCGGTTGTTGATTTACCAGGTCTAAAGCCACACTGATAAGGTCCAATCAGTTTGTTGACGGTGGGCTTTAATCTATCACACATTACTCTCGATAGAACCTTATATGCGATGTTGAGGAGGCTAATCCCACGGTAGTTGGCGCAGATTGTGGGGTCTCCTTTTTTGTGGATTGGGCATAGCACACTTAAATTCCAGTCGTTGGGCATGCTTTCGTCCGACCATATTTTACAAAGAAGCTGATGCATGCTCCTTATCAGTTCTTCGCCGCCGTGTTTGAATAGCTCGGCCGGCAATCCATCGGCCCCTGCCGCTTTGTTGTTCTTCAGGCGGGTGATTGCTATTCGAACTTCGTCATGGTCGGGTAATGGAACGTCTGCTCCATCGTCATCGATTGGGGAATCGGGTTCGCCTTCTCCCGGTGTTGTGCTTTCACTGCCATTCAGCAGGCTGGAGAAGTGTTCCCTCCATAATTTAAGTAGTGCTCTGGGCATCAGTAACTAGATCACCTTTGGGGGTTCTACAAGAGTATGCTCCGGTCTTGAAACCTTCTGCAAGACGCCGCATCTTTTCGTAGAATTTTCGAGCATTACCCCTGTCGGCCAGCTTATCGAGCTGTTCGTACTCACGCATTTCGGCCTCTTTGTTCTTCTGTCTGTAAATGCGTCTCGCTTCCCTCTTTCCCTCTTCAACTCTCGGTATCTATCCCATCCCGAACGTGTTGTGGTCGATCGTAACGTTGCGAGGTAGGCAGCCTGTTTTCTCTCCGCTGCGACACGGCACTCCTCGTCGTACCAGCTGTTCTTTTGCACTTTCCGAAAACCAATGGTTTCGGTTGCAGCTGTACGTAAGGAGTTTGAAATGCCGTCCCACAGTTCCCTTATACCGAATTGTTGATGAGTGCTCTCAGAGAGCAGGAGTGCAAGCAGAGTAGAAAAACGTTCGGCTGTCTGTTGTGATTGCAGCTTCTCGACGTCGAACCTTTCTTGTGTTTGTTGGCGTGCGTTTTTTGCTGCACAGAGGCGGGTGCGAATTTTGGCTGCAACAATATAGTGGTCCGAGTCGATGTTAGGACCTCGGAGCGCACGCACATCTAAAACACTGGAGACGTGTCTTCCGTCTATCACAACATGATCGATCTGGTTGGTGGTTTTTCGATCCGGAGACAGCCAGGTAGCTTGATGTATCTTCTTATTCTGGAATCTAGTACTACAGATAACCATATTTCGGGCCCCGGCGAAGTCGATCAGCCTCAACCCATTTGGGGATGTTTCGTCGTGGAGGCTGAATTTACCGACCATAGTGCCAAAGATACCTTCTTTGCCCACCCTGGCGTTAAAGTCGCCAAGCACGATTTTGACATCGTGGCGGGAGCATCTCTCATAAGTGCGCTCCAAGCACTCATAAAAGGCATCTTTGGTCACATCGTCCTTCTCTTCCGTCGGGGCGTGGGCGCAAATCAGCGATATGTTGAAGAACCTCGCTTTGATGCGGATTGTGGCTAGACGTTCATTCACCGCAGTGAATGATAGTACTCGGCGACGGAGTCTCTCTCCCACCACGAATCCAACACCAAACTTGCGCTCCTTTATATGGCCACTGTAGTAAATGTCACAAGGACCTACTTGTCTCTGTCCTTGTCCCGTCCATCGCATTTCTTGGACGGCTGTGATGTCAGCCTTTATTTTCACGAGGACATCAACCAGCTGGGCAGCGGCACCTTCCCAATTAAGGGTCCGGACATTCCAGGTGCATGCCCTCAATTCGTAGTCCTTATTTCGTTTGCCATGGTCGTCATCAAAAGGGGGGTCACTCATCCGAGGCTTGTTGTTCCTTTTCATTGGGGGTGTTTTTTTACGTGGCGGGTCCCAAGCCCAGCGCACAACCCTATGCAGGGGTTGTTTTGCCTTCTCACGTTAGCTCGCCTTCAAACGGATGTTCTTAGGCTACCCAGAGGATACTTGGTCAAAGACCGGAAGTCGTGAGCTGCTTGAGTCATATGCAAAAGAATCGTTTCTGGCCACTCCCAAGTGAATGGCGATCAGAGAACTTTCCTCACTTGCGTGAACTTCTACATATGACTCCATCCTCCTATATTGCAATTTAATTAATTTGAAGTGAAAAATGTGAAAAAAAGTGTGTTTAATGTGGTGAAGTAGCTCCCTGAAATGGTCCAATTTTGCGAATATTTGAACTTTAAGGCCAAATATCTCCCAAACTAAGCGTTTGCGGACCCTGTAACCCTATATATTTTTTAATCAGGAAGACTTCCTCTTTCCAACGGTACCTTCAAATCGCGGCGCCAAAGAAATCGGAATTGTGCCATTTCTATTAGTAAGAAAAATATTTATTTGTATGGTATACGATGTTAAAAGCAAAAAATTAAAAATTTATTCTGTCGAGACTCGAGCCCGTGGTAGCATATTGACTTTCCAAGCGCTTACCACCAACACCACCATTGACACTTAGGTTGCGCTGACTTAAGTATGGTTTTGTTATGCATGTACATAAGAAATATACGATGGTTCTAGTAATTTTGTTTAAGTATAGAACAGCGTTGTCCAGTGCCAGACACCTCACACCAACATGTCGCGACAAGTGTCTGTGAAAGCACGATTGTGCTACTGTATTCAACTTCGTAGGCAAGCAAAGAAAAATTTTGCATCAGTTGACGCTAGAATAACCAACACAAGCATAACGTGCACACAGTCACGTTGGACAACACTGGTATAGAAATATGCTTTTGTAGAACATTTGCTTTCGCAAACATACAGACAAATGTGCAAACGACATAATATATGTATGTATGATTGTTTCGCATTTTGCTTCTGAATATCACAAAGAAGTATAACTTCTTCCGCGCGTAGGGACTCCACGCACCTTTTTTTTAACATAATATCCATATAAAATAAATGTGAAAGAATATCGTTGTTAGACTGATCTATGCTATTAAATTTTTCTGTAAGTTTTGCCTATCCAATTTTCTCATAGTTCCGTTGAATTTATTATTTATAAGTATATTGTTATTAAAAGCTTCTATCATTTTGTGGGTATTTTCATCTATTGTACTTATATGATTTTCTATTTCGGATCTGTCCTCATCATTCATGGTACCAGCTATCCATTTGAGACCTGAACCTACGATGTTGAGTAGACCTCTTTTATTTTTGTTTATCTGGAGGGTATGTAGTCTAGTCCTAGCTTTATTTATTTCAGACAAGAGAAGTTCCTTATTATCTATTATTTTTAGTTGTTCTACGTTTTCTTGGAGGTTTTCTATTGTCTTTTCGATTGCAGTAAGATGTATAATATGTAGTATAGTTGTATAGTCTGCAATTAGTTGTACATCAGTTAATTTTATTTCGACATATCCATTATGATTTTCATTGATGGGTTAGATTATTATTGTTGATATTACTAGTGGTATTATCATCAGGATTAATATACCTGTTGATGTCAATTTCTCCTGAAATTTTATTTTAGTTTTTTAATCTAAGTGAATAATTCTACACCCACTAGTTGCCTTTTCCAATAATGCACTCACTATCACTTTATTAAAAACACAATGTGAATGTAATTTAGATTTAAAATGGTTTTAATACACAAAATCTGAGATACATGTACAATATGAGTAATGCGAGGCGATGTCCAGATGAAGCAACGAGAGATGGTGTTGATTCGAACGTATGTAGCTCGGTGGTTACGGGAGTATCGATATTGATGTAGCACTCTGGATTACTGATGACTCGGAGTAATCTCAGGATCCGCTTATTGTGTAATCGGCGTAGAGGTGTTATCGCGACGCAGTGTATATATGTACGAAGCTTGGTAACGAATTTTTTGTGCGAAAGTTGATGTGCGGCTTGTGTGGCTCGAATGGTTTAGAACGAATGTGTCCGCAATCCCTTTTCCCCGCCTTTTTGTTATGTGGATTAATTGATGTGCATGTGCGTTGAGTTGTGCTGAGCGGTATCAGCTGTGGTGAATTGCGCTGTAGCATTAGGATGCGCCAGTTTTACCGGGTAGAGGGGGTGGATGCTTAACTCATTTAAACATCCTGGGCCCCCTAGGCGAATATTTTGCCTAGTTTTATATATATTATTTGAGACATGTAATATGTAATTGTTTTAATAGCAAATTGTATTTTGTGTAAGTATTGGTGCTATATACTGTATTATTCTAGCAAAAAAGTTTTTGCTTGTATTAATTTGTTAGCGGTTATTTAAATTTTATATTTCATCGGTGTGGTAGACCGCCTTTTCTATGTTATCGGCTTATAAAGGATATTAACTCCACGCCTGGCTCAGATGTAGCCAGAATGGGTACTCCTTAGCCCTAGATTTAGGACTATGAAATTAGAGGGATCCTGCGAGAGAACAGAGTAGAAAATTCTTCATAATTAAGTTGATGCTTTGTAGACCTGATTTCCCTAACTCACCCATATGAGGAGCACTTGGATAGATGCGATAAGAGCGACCCTTGTTTTTTGTAAGTGTAGGTGCGTCACTTTATCGCATTGGGAGTGTGGTAATCCCTTAACTATTTGTTTTTGAAAATTTATGAAAATGTCAATTTTTCGACTTTTTGAAAAATTTTGTATATGTAATAATTAAGTGCGTATGCACTAATTTACAAGTAATAGTGCGCCACCGCTGTAGGATTTGTTCAGATTTTTTTTTTGGTTTTCCATTATTGGCGAAAGCCATCCTGCGGGGCCTAAAAGATGTATGTCCTTTTAATATAGGGACTGTCAGAGGTAACTCTAACTTTATTTTTTATACCAATTTGTGGAGTGTTGGAATATTGTGGCTCTAGTGGTAGTCGTACGACGTACCGGCCATTATTTGATCGAGTAGTTATGGGGGGAAGTTTCCTTAACTTTTGACATTTCCTTAATTGTGAATTAAGGTATTTATTTTTATGATACTCAACTTGAGTTGGTATGGTGGTGACTAGTTCTGTGACTAGTCCATTTTGTGCTTCGCTGTGCAGCGTTTGAGATTTTTGTGCCTTTGAGCAGCATGGTGTCTCTTGGCAATTTTTAGTGTTTTGTGTTTCAGGATTTGCTTTAGCAATTAAATCTGTGGTTCTTTGTGCATAAGAGCTTCTTTGGGGTGAGCTAGGAAATGTGGTGTAGTGAAGCATCGAGCAAGCAAGCAGTTTGTACAGAGTCTTTTTGATCTGACAAAGTTGTTCCTTTCGTTAATGTTTTATTTTTTAAACTTCTCGCAAGTTTTAAGCTTATGCCCACTTGTGCATAGTTCGCATGACGTATGTTTTCTTTGTTCGGATGTGAACGTTTGTGTTTTGTAAAAGCTTTTATTTAAATTTTTGTTGCTTCTAGCTTGGGGTCTATTTAAGCCTCCAATTTGGTTGTGTTTAATGTTCTTAGTCTTGATTATTTTTTCTTCTAACCTTTCCGCAATTTCATATTGGGTGGTGAGAAAATCTTTCATTTGTTGCCACGTTGGGCACTTTTTTCGTGATGAGAGCGATTGCTCCCATAGAAGTAACGACTTTTCTGGTAATGCGGCGGTGCAAATGTTTACCAGAATTGGGTCCCAGCTGTCTGTGGGAATATTAAGTGTCGATAGAACCGGCAAACAATTTGAAACAGTGGATTCTATGTTGATGAATTCTACACTTGTTCCTTTCTTAATTTTTGGCAAGTTCATTAGTGTCGTTACTTGTTTATCGACCAGTATTCTTTCGTTTTCAAATCTAGCTTTTAGAGCTTCCCAAGCCAAATTGAAATTGTCGTCATTTAATGCGAACTGTTTAACTATTTCGCCTGCTTGACCTTTTGTTTTGTATCGGAGGTGATACAGTTTTTGTGCCTTTGATAGTTGTGGATGGTTGATGTAAACGGCTGTGAGCATGTCCCGAAAGGACGGCCATTCTTCATAACCTCCGTAAAAGGTTTCTGTATCACATGGCGGCAGCTCGAGGTGGATGCCGGAACTTGCCTTTTGACTTTCTATTTGTGGCAGCTCTACTCCACTGTGGGGAGTAGGTGCAATTGATTTAATGAGTTTTAATTGATCGAAGATCATCGCTTTTGTTTCTTCATACTGGTCTAAACAGTTTTCGTAAATATCGTAAGCCGATGATTTGAAGTTGTGTGTATCTGAATCGTTAGAATCTAGAATGGCGTCATGAGCCGCTTGGAGGCGAGTCCAAAAGTTTTCAAGATTTTGAATTTTGATTTCTAATAACGATTCAGAGTTTTCATGAATCGGCGAAGAGGCAAATCTAGTGCAGTATCGTGTTAAACTGTCACTTTCTGAAATAAATCTAGCAACGTGTTTTGAGCGTGTAGCTCCAGGTGTACTTTGATTTTTGTTATTGTTCATTATTTTGGTTGTATGTAGAAATATTTTTTTTTTTTTAAATAAATGGTTTCTCAGTGCGGACTGAATACTTTTTTACGTATATATACGTTTTTTTTGTAAAAGACGGGTTATTTTCGTTTTTTTTCTCAATTTTATTTTTATTTTATATGCTTTGTTTTGAAACCGCAATATTAATTTTAAGTATTTTCTATATAGGTATATAGGTGCACCCTAATGATGCATGTACTTTGTTTTTGTGCAATTGAGAGCTCGTCGAAGAGATCAATATGCTTTGTAACGGGTGATTTTTTTGAGGTTAGGATTTTCATGCATTAGTATTTGACAGATCACGTGGGATTTCAGACATGGTGTCAAAGAGAAAGATGCTCAGTATGCTTTGACATTTCATCATGAATAGACTTACTAACGAGCAGCGCTTGCAAATCATTGAATTTTATTACCAAAATCAGTGTTCGGTTCGAAATGTGTTTCGCGCGCGTGTTTTGTTCAGCGATGAGGCTCATTTCTGGTTGAATGGCTACGTAAATAAGCAAAATTGCCGCATTTGGGGTGAAGAGCAACCAGAAGCCGTTCAAGAACTGCCCATGCATCCCGAAAAATGCACTGTTTGGTGTGGTTTGTACGCTGGTGGAATCATTGGACCGTATTTTTTCAAAGATGCTGTTGGACGCAACGTTACGGTGAATGGCGATCGCTATCGTTCGATGCTAACAAACTTTTTGTTGCCAAAAATGGAAGAACTGAACTTGGTTGACATGTGGTTTCAACAAGATGGCGCTACATGCCACACAGCTCGCGATTCTATGGCCATTTTGAGGGAAAACTTCGGACAACAATTCATCTCAAGAAATGGACCCGTAAGTTGGCCACCAAGATCATGCGATTTAACGCCTTTAGACTATTTTTTGTGGGGCTACGTCAAGTCTAAAGTCTACAGAAATAAGCCAGCAACTATTCCAGCTTTGGAAGACAACATTTCCGAAGAAATTCGGGCTATTCCGGCCGAAATGCTCGAAAAAGTTGCCCAAAATTGGACTTTCCGAATGGACCACCTAAGACGCAGCCGCGGTCAACATTTAAATGAAATTATCTTCAAAAAGTAAATGTCATGAACCAATCTAACGTTTCAAATAAAGAACCGATGAGATTTTGCAAATTTTATGCGTTTTTTTTTTAAAAAAAGTTATCAAGCTCTTAAAAAATCACCCTTTACATGCACGAATTGTTTGTGCTAATGATTTTATGCTTATGATTTTGTTCTTAAGCAATTGAGCGCTCGTTAAAGAGATCAATGCGTTAGATAGGTTAGAACGAATAGAGAGTGCGAAAACGGAATTGAAAAGAAGATGTGCACTTTTCTATGTAAATATGTATGTTTTGCTCTATATGTAGGTATAATAAGTTATATATTATTAGCTAAATATGCTTATATGTATGCTTGTATTTTTTGCAACTCTTGCTTTGTTTTGTTTTTGTGTTATAATATTCATTTAGTTTGTGCCTTTGCTTACTTAATTTATGCAATCCTGCTTACTGCGTTATTAAGCAGAAGAGGTATTGCCGGAGTTTGGAAGCACAAAGTTAAGCATATAAGGCTATCAATTTTATGTACCTATATATTTGGAGTTGTATTTATATTTATTTTAAATCGGTATTTTGATTTTTTCTGGAAAGTTTTGATATATTAACCAAACGGATTTTTTATTACAGGTAACTGTAACTTTAGGCATTCATACAAATATGCATTATATGCGACAATAATAAATGGAAACGATACAACTCACTTTATCTTCTCGCAAGGGTTTTTTGGGGGGATAATATGTGAAAATGTGTGTGTGCGAGTTTTATCGCCAATTCCTGTATTCCACCTCTTCCTTCAGTCTTTCAGCTACCTGGTTTATTGTGCGTGTTGTTGTTGGTAGGTGTGTTTATATGATTTAAGCTCGCGCCCGATTTGTGTTATAGGTTATTGTTTTACGACGACGAGAGATGGTGTTGATTCGAACGTATGTAGCTCGGTGTGTAGCTCGGGAGTATCGATATTGATGTAGCACTCTGGATTACTGATGACTCGGAGTAATCTCAGGATCCGCTTATTGTGTAATCGGCGTAGAGGTGTTATCGCGACGCAGTGTATATATGTACGAAGCTTGGTAACGAATTTTTTGTGCGAAAGTTGATGTGCGGCTTGTGTGGCTCGAATGGTTTAGAACGAATGTGTCCGCAATCCCTTTTCCCCGCCTTTTTGTTATGTGGATTAATTGATGTGCATGTGCGCTGAGTTGTGTTGAGTGGTATCAGCTGTGGTGACTTGCGCTGTAGCATTAGGATGCGCCAGTTTTACCGGGTAGAGGGGGTGGATGCTTAACTCATTTAAACACTAAGGGTATTGCTTTTATTGTGGAATGTATGGATTTATCGTACCACTCGATACACTTGTATACCCTTTCTTATGTTGACCATTGAGAATTTTGTGTTTCAAGCGATCTTAATTGTTTGGATAATGTGCTGTGCAGCCTTTTTAGCTCTGCATTCCCGGTATGGTTGTTTGGTTTCGTAAAATGTACTTCAATATCTTCTGTCTTTAGGAAATCTTTAATATTTATTGAGTTGAACTCGTTATCAGTAATAATTTTTTTTTGGTTTTCTTCTCATTGAAATGTACATTCTATTTTTTTCTATAACTGTGTTACTATTTCTGTCTTCTAATTGTATGGCTGTTGCATGTTTAGAAAACTTATCAATGAATGTGATAAAGCTATGTTTCTTTATAGTGTAAACATCCATATGTAAAATTTCATTTACATCAAATGGTGTTTCAGTGACATTCAATTTAGCTTTAATATGGTTCTTACTGTATTTTGAACTGTTGCAAATATCCCAATTATTTATATATTTTCGTACGAAAATTTTGAAGCTTTTGTAGTAAAGTTTTGATTTGATACCTTCATAATTTTCTGTTATTCTTGCATGTCCTGTTTTATTAATATGATATTTAGCAATTTGTTTAAATAACTCATCTTCATTGCTAACTTCTTTCGCGCTAAAGCTACATTTATAAAACTTCAGTGTTAAATAACTCTACTAACTTGGATTGAACCTGCTTGTATAAATTATCGGGATTCCTATCCTTTTCGACTTTATATGTTGCCTAAACAAATCGGCCATATAATTAGTCTCAATAACATTTGAACTTATGTATATTTTGATTTTACCGTTCGCTACTTTCGTGTCTTGCGTTTTATTATTTGTAATTATAATTTGAGTTGCAAATCTGTTAAGTACTTGGTGTAAAATTTTGATAGGTACTGTTATCTTCTTCAACGTTTTCAGTATTTAATATGTTGCCTGATTGACTATTTATGCTTCTCATAAAATCGGCTACTTTATTTTCCTTACCCTTTTGCTATATTATATTCGCCAAGTTTCAAGAGCCACCTTTGGAGTTTTGGGGTAATATCTTTTCCTTTCGTCTTTGTGTGCAACCAAACAAGTGGTTGATGGTCTGTTAGGAGTTCAAATGGTTTGCCATATAAATATGGTCAAAAGTAGTTGACTGACCAGACGATAGCAAGCAATTCTTTTTCGATTGCAGCATAATGTTTTTCGTGGTCGTTTAAGGTTCTACTAGCGTAAGCGATGGGATGATTTGCTTGAGGAAGGACTGCTCCTATTGCATTATCACTAGCGTCTGTTGTTAGTTTAACATTTTTAGACCAGTCTGGGTATTTCGAAATCGGAGGGTTAATGAGCATTTTTTTCAATTTTTCAAATGCATCTATATATTGAGAATCTTTTATATTAATTGTGGTATTTTCTTTAGGTACTTTCTAAGTCCGTGGGCTACTTTAGCATAATCCTTTATGAATTTCCTATAGTAGCCTGTTATGCCTAAGAATGATTTTATTTGTTTTTGAGTGTGGGGAAGCTTCTGAATGGCTTCAACTTTTGTTGAATTAGGTTTAATTCCTTCTGTGGTCAAAGTGTGACCAAGACATTGAGTTTCTTTGCAAAAAAACTTGCACTTGTCTATTTGGATTTTAAGATTGAACTATCTCAATTTTGCAAAAATTTGTTTTATGCTATTCATATGCTCTGTTATGGAAGTGCTAAAAATGCCTCCTCAACATCGCATATAAGGTTCTGTCGAGCGTATTGTGTGAAAGATTAAAGCCCACCGTCAACAAACTGATTGGACCTTATCAGTGTGGCTTTAGACCTGGTAAATGAACAACCGACCAGATATTCACCATGCGCCTAATCTTGGAAAAGACTCGTGAAAGGAGAATCGACACACACCACCTCTTCGTCGATTTCAAAGCTGCTTTCGACAGCACGAAAAGGAGCTGCCTTTATGCCGCGATGTCTGAATTTGGTATCCTCTCACAACTAATACGGCTGTGTAAATTGACGTTGAGCAGCACCAAAATCTTCGTCAGGATCAAGAAGCACCTCTCCGAGCCGTTCGATACCAAACGTGGTTTCAGACAAGGCGACTCCTTATCGTGAGACTTCTTCAATCTGTTGCTGGAGAAAATTATTTGAGCTGCAGAACTTAATCGAGCAGGTACAATCATATTGATATCATCGGCCACAGCACCCGCGCCGTTAGTTCTGCTTTCTCCAGACTGGACAAGGAGGCAAAGCAAATGGGTCTGGCAGTGAACGAGGGCACGACGAAATATCTCCCGTCATCAAACAAACAGTCGTCGCACTCGCGACTTGTCTCCCACGTCACTGTTGACAGTCATAACTTTGAAGTTGTAGATAATTCGTCTATTAAGGAACCAGCATTAACACCACCAACAATGTCAGCCTGGAAATCCAACGCAGGATTACTCTTGCCGACAGGTGCTACTTCGGACTGAGTAGGCAATTGAAAAGTAAAGTATTCTCTCGACGAACAAAAGCCAAACTCTATAAGTCGCTCATAAGTCCCGTCCTGCTATATGGTGCATAGGCTTGGACGATGACAACAGCCGATGAGTCGACGTTGCGAGTTTTCGAGAGAAAGGTTTGTGGTCCTTTGCGCGTTGGCCACGGCGAATATCGCATTCGATGGAACGATGAGCTGTACGAGATATACGACGACATTGACATAGTTCAGCGAATTAAAAGGCAGCAGCTACGCTGGCTAGGTCATGTTGTCCGGATGGATGAAAACACTCCAGCTCTGAAAGTATTCGACGCAGTACCCGCCGCGGGAAGCAGAGGAAGAGGAAGACCTTCACTCCGTTGGAAGTATATCCAATTGGCGCCACGTAGCGAAGAGAAGAAACGACTGGCGCGCTGTTGTTGACTCGGCTATAATCGCGTAAGCGGTGTCTACGCCAGTAAAGAAGAAGAAGAAGAAGAAAAATGAGTATATCATTGAGATATACAAAGCATATTTTGTTAATATATTCCGCCATTTTTGTTTCCCTGAATTATCAGATTTTTTGGGTACTATATAAATTGGAGAATTGTAAGGGGAAAGGCTTTCTTCAATAACGTTTTGCTCTAACATTTCATTCACCTGCCCTTTAATTTCTTCTTCGAGTATCTTTGGGTACCTGTATATTTTAGAATATATAGGTTTATTCGTTTTTGTTATTATCTGGTGTTTTATATTATGTGTGTGGGTTAACTTTCCTTCTTCTCTATAAAACATATTAGAAAATTTTCGCAAAATCAAATCTATATATGTTTTTTCCTCCCCATTCATATCATCTCTATAGAGTTTTGAAATTTTAATTTAAGGTTGACGGTTCCAGTGTAGAGCTTTTCGTATTTATGAATTTTATTTTATTGTTATTAATTTCAAAAAAGTCTTCTTATGATTAATTTTTGCATTTAATGCTTTTAGTATATTTTGACCAATTAGTCTGTTGAAGTTTTTGTTTCTGAATGAGGTTACCTTCCAAGCCATTTTATTCGGGTCATTGAATTCTTGAGGTACTTCTGTTCTAGACAATAATATGCTTCTCTAAGATTCCCTATGCTTCTACTATGTATTATGCTGGCTAGATGCACTGGCATCCTGCTCAAAAATGTTTTTAATATCATTGCCTCTTTATTGCCGGAGAAAACTCTTTTGGTTTTCCCGGGTCTTGATAGTACTTATTGTTTAACTTATCTAATATATTTTTAAAATAATAAAATGATTGGCTTACATTATAAATTTTACCTTCAGCGCTTTGTGGCGCAGCGCAGTTGGTGATATGATTCGTGAACTCCAAAATTCTTCAGCAGTTCTTGTTTTACTTCTGTCCAGATTGGATTGTCGAGGGCTCTAAGTGTGTTAGCTGCTTTTCCTTGAATTTTTTTTGGACGTGCCGCTTATAGAAATACTCCTCCATATTGGTACCAGCAAACAAGTCGATGAAAAGTTCGACTTCATTAATGAATGCTCTGACGTCGTATGTGTTATCTCCTTGGAACTCCTGGATTTTCGCTGCTTCTTTTAGTGCTTCCGGTAGTGGTAATTGAAAAGTTGAATTGTTAGGTGGCAAGTGACGTGTTGCAGCAGATGGAGTTTGATTTGCTGCAGCTGATATTGATGCTTCTATTGACACTGCCGATGAGTGTGCTTGCTCTCTTTTTTGTGTTTCCATTTTAGTGTTTTTTTGTTGTTTTATAGTATAGCGATGTTTTGTAGCGAATACGTTAGAATTCCTCTATACACTTTTACTGCTTGGTGGAATTTTTACAGTATAGTATATATTTTCACTTCTCAATTTTTAGCGTAAGTTTTTTTTTCTTGAGAAAAATAACTCTTCGACTGCGCCAGTTAAGTGTGTAGATTAAATAAAAACACAAAGTTATATTTAATTTCACTCTTCTTTATTTGTTCTTCTGAACTAAACTGAAAATGTCAATGTCATTGCTATTTATAATAATAAAAATTTTTCAGCTGTTATACTATAACATATTGTGTATTTGTTTGTGTACAAATGCTGCATATGCAGTATTTACTGGTCAATGCTCGAAAAGTAATATAAACAATAATAAAGTGAACGACCCTTATGCAAGCAAATTGCTTAAGTGTCGTTCTGTACATAAATTGTGTAAGTGTAGCTACAAAGTAATAAGCGACAATAATAAAAACGGCTGTTTATGCTTAATCGGCATATTTCGTTTTTGATTATTTATATGTATTTTGATGCATTGGTTTTTTAATTGTGTGTGGTTTTGGTGTTTTTGGAGCTGAAGCGTTGGTGTACGCTTCGATGACGATGTCTTGCGGCGCTCCAGTGCTACGACGACCACGGTCGACTATTTCAGCCGGCGCTCGTGTAGACTTCGCTCGCGATGTCTTGCGGCATGCATGAACACTCCTGTGCCACGACGACTACTTCGGCCGGCATTCGTGTGAGCCTCGTTGGCGATGTCCTGTCGAATCACTCAATATAGCCACGCATGGAAAACCGCATTAGTGACCGCACCGTTTAGGGTTGAGTTGGTCAGAGGATCAACTAACTACCAAGCTCACCCTTAACAGACGACATTCACAAGTCAGGGTAACAAGACTAGCCAGAAGATCAACGCATTGCGTAGTCTGGTGCCGGACGTGTGTTGACTGACTGATCATCGGCCATCTAACTCTTCATCAAGCCTGTGCTAGTACATTCGAAACATGTTGTGCTGAAATGGCGTATGTTGCTGGGATGGCGGTTTTATCGCTGTGTATTCATGTTTGTTATTTCGTCTGCATTGTTGTTTTCTCCGTCTTTTTCTGTTTCTCGAAGATGGGTGGTTTACGCATTGCATTGTTTGCGTGGGTTGCGTGGACTAAATTGTGTATAGATATTTAGTTCTCACAAATGATATCAGTTAGATAGGGGCTATGTTAAGTTTACACTCAAATTTATCTATTTTATGCACAAACATACACTGTTATATTAAATATATGCGGTACAAAGTCACCCGATAGTTAGAAAATCTTTATATCAGGTATATTTATGCTCAGTAAAGTATTGGCCCGATTCATCCCATTTTTGGCACGCAGACTTGCCATTGTCAGAGAATATTTGCCCCTGAATTTCAATTATATATCTCACACAGTGACCGATATTTCCGATAAAAAGCCAACTATATTTACTGAGGTCCAAATATTTGGTACTTAGGGCTTGAAAAGTGTTTGTTGGTGTCTAACCACACTCGACATTACCTACAATCCACATCACACCAACTACGATACCACTGCATTTTACACCACAACAAAAAGGCAACAAAAGGGGCGGTGAAAGAACTTCGCTTCTTTTTGCGATCCGCTGTCGAAAAGCCGTGTTCTGCTCATCTCGAGTTCTAACTTGCGAACTTCTACCTTTTAAACAAAATAAAAGAATTTTCGTTCAGAATTTTGTATTCAAGTTCTTGGGGAAATAATAAAATAAAAATTTTGTATAAATTCTTGGGGAATTATGTGTCATTTATTTTATATTCCGTCCTGAACGGTGAGTGCGTGGAATTTTCTAGAATATCAACATGGTCCTTCTAGCCTACAGAAAGGCAATAAAAAAACAAATTTAAAGTTTTAAAATATACGAGTGCAGTGACATTAAAACACATAAAAAGCGAAATAAATAAAAAGAATAAAACAAAATTTAGTTTGAAGTGAAAAGTTAAGTGCATTGCAGTGACAAATAAAAGATAAAAAGAAATATACCCATATACATATACAGAAACGAAACTCAGTTTTAAAACAACAACAACATATATATAATATACATTTATACAAATATATGTATATAATTACATGAACTTATGTAATAACATAAAAAAATAAAGCTGTTTAAACAAATTACATAAAAAATGATAAAGCAAAATCAAACGGGCGCGCCGCGTTATAAGGATCTAACCCTAAACATCATAATAATAACACACAAAAGGAAAACCGGGGCGCACAGGCGTAGGACAATAAGACAGGAAACCCGGAGCATATAGGCATAGCGTTACAGACCAAATTCTTCCTTTCCCCCAAAATCCCCTTGAGGTGAGATAAAGTAAGTGTTTCGTTTTTCATTTCTATTTATTATATAAAATGTATGTACATATGCATGATAACAAACGAATTTATATTTGAGATAATCCGCTTGAACGGTACAAAAGGGCAAAAGTTTAATTATATATATCATCTTTATACATAAAACAAAATAACTTTTATTTGCCTATTTGCTTATCCCTGTGTTACAAACACACATAACAAGCTAATAAACAACAGTTTAAATTCAAGTATCCACTTGCAAGATTTTCCAGAATACTTCTTCTGTTTCTCAAAACAGTAAGCAGTATACTTTAAATAAACAAGTAAAAGGCACAATAAAAGGACGAGAAGAGAAATAAAAGAAAATCCGTATTACATTAAACGAAGTTAAAAATTTAATAACATATTTGCATTTAGAGGTTAACACTTGCACAAGGTGAACTCTCTTTTTGATTCGTATCGCCCCTACAACAATAAAAGAACGCAAAAACAATACGAGCATTATTGCTTGGTTTACTGAAATATGTATGTATATAAAATAGGGGGAAATAAAATTAAAAAGCATTAATCGAATTTTTATATCTCGTAAATGACAAGAGCTGTAGAAAAAATGTACATGGCAAATTTGTAGGAAATTTCATTTGCTATACAAAAAGACCCGAGGTCAAAAGCGCTATCTGTAATTTTCATAGATTTTTTAAGGGGGTATTCTACTCTAGAATTTTGAAAAATTCGATTATTTTTTTCATATATTTAAAGACCCTTAAGAACATATCCTCCAAAGGATTTTTAAAATTTAAAAATTTTTTAAGAGCTACAGTTACTTTAGTGACGCAGTACCTAGCCCGGTAGGTAGGTAGACTCATTTTTTTAAACGTTTTTTTCTCGAAACTACTTTTTTCCACACGGTACCGCCATTATCTCAAGTTCTATACAACCGATTTACTTGAAATTTTGTGTAAACCTTTTTTATATAATACTTTATCCTTTATCTTTATGTAATCCTTAATCCTTTGTTTTTAATTTAAAAAAAAAATCAGGAATTTAAAAAAAGGCGTAAAAAATGATTTTTATTTTCAGACAGTCGCCATTTTTCAAAAAAATGTTTAATAGCATCCTTACTGATTAAGAATTTCTTTTGATTTTTTTTTCAGACCACCAGGAGAGTCAGGATCAATGTCACCAGGATGCGCCATTTTTTTTACACATGTCTCTCCCCCGCCCCCTCCTCTAATTATTTTAATTTTTAATATTTTTTGTAAATTTTTTTTATATCAATAAAAATATCATAAAAAATGCATAGTAAAAATATTTATGGTTTTCTTTTTAATAAAACTTAGTACGCAGCTCTCAAGAAACGTAAAAACTTCATATAAAAAAAACGCTTAAGAAACGGTCCAGAAACGTTCCTGCGATAAAGTTACTTGTGCTAGTACGCTGCTCTCAAGAAGTCTAGTACAAATTTTTAATACTTTTTTTCAATAAAATGTGAATATGGCAAACCTGGTTTTGTGAAGAAACATCAAATCAGCAATTGTTTCTTGAGGGAAATTCGAAGTAATCGTCAAATTCATCCTAAATTAGTTGAAATCATTATTATAAAGTATATTCCATTTTGAAATGTTGTATAAAACCAACCAATCATCAACAACATTCCTTAAATCTCAATGAAAATATTTGTGTTACCATACACATACATACATACATACATACGCACAAAGTTTGTTTACTTTGTTTATTCTCTCTTGCTCTTCTAATGTGGATCATTCACAATGCGTAACCAGCTGTCAAAATTACTTGAGAAATAATGTATTTTTTTTCTTCAGCAATTACTTGAGAGCTGCGTACCAACCTTAAAATTCAAAAATCTGCCCAAAATTTGATTTCTAGAGTAGATTACCCCCTTAATACATGTCATCTATAAAAATTCTATAAAGCCTTAATTAAAAAGCCGAATATCTCGAGAAGTATTAATGATAGCGGTTTTGATCTCGGATCTTTTTTATAGCAAATGAAATTTCTTAAAATTTGCTATGTACATTTTTTCTATAGCGAGAACAAGGCTACAAAGCAAAAAAGAGGAGAAAAAGATTTTTCTTACGCTAAATTTATTTCTGAGAGTGTCAGCTTAATAAGATACAGAAATACTGAATATGATATACTCGATTTCCATCTTCACCAAGTCAAGATAACTCTGAATCGGTGCTAAAAATCAAAAAATTTACGATTTCTGGACACGTCTCCAATCTGCATATGACGGAATAGTAGAAACTGACGACTCAGATCTACCAGAAAATTTAAAATATGAAAATTGCCTTGACCAATATGAAGAGACCAAAGCCATGATCGCTGATGAATTAAAATTAACAAAGTCAAATGCACCTACTCCACAACTGAAAGTAGAGCTGCCACATACTCAAGCCCAAGAAGCAAGTTCAGGCATTCACCTCAAAGTGCCAGCATGCAACACAGAAATAATTCATGGAGTTTATGAACAATGGCCGTCCTTCCGGGACATGTTTACGGCCGTGTACATAAACCATCCTAAATTATCACAAGCGCAAAAATTGCATCACCTCCGATACAAAACAAAAGGTCAAGCAGGAAGCATAGTAAAACTGTTCGCTCTTAATGACAATAATTTCAATTTGGCTTGGGCTTTAAAAGAACGATACGAGAATGAAAGAATATTGGTCGACAAACAAGTGACCATATTAATGAATTTACCAAAAGTCTACAAGTAACGAATTCATAAAACTTCAATCCACTGTTTTAAATTGTTTGTCGGTTTTATCGACACAGAATATTTCCACAGACAATTGGGATCCTATACTGGTAAACATATGCCCCGCGCCATTACTAGAAAAATTGTTGCTTTTGTGGGAGCAATCGTCCTCATCACGAAGAAAGTGTTCAACGTGGCAACGAATGAACGATTTCTTAACTACCCAATACGAAATTGCGGAAAGAGTAGATAAAAAAAAATGGTCAGAACTAAAAACGTTCAACACGACCTAAATCGAAGCTTCATTAGACCCCAAGCTAAATACAACAGCTTAAATCGTCGCTTGTCCCATGCACACAATCCCAACACATCCCAAAAAAGCGATTTCTCAAAAAGAGCCACGGGTTTAGTTGCAACCGCAACTCCCGAAACGCAATTTTCCAAGAGACATCATGCTGCTCTAAGGCATTAAAAACTCATACACTGCGCAGCGAGATTCGTTTCCGTAGAACATCAAGGAGAACTTTTTAAGTTCAGCAGTTTCTAAGTATGGAAAGAAAACTACTTAAAAAAGGTGAACTCAAATCAGAATTTGATGGTGTGTTAGAAGAATGCCTCCAACTAAATCACATGGAGAAAGTAAGCCCAAGAAAAAAAAATGTCGACGGCAAATACTACTCCTTTTATTTGCCACACCATGCAGTAGTAAAGCCAGACAAGAAAACAACAAAAGTTAGAGTAGTCTTCAATGCCTCAAGATCCACCAGCTCGGGGAATTCCCCAAATGATATTCTATTCACGTGACCCACACTTCAACCAGATCTGAAGCTCCTCATATTAAATTGGCGTATATACAAATACGTTGTACTATTTTTCGATAGATTTTTTCGACATTCCCATTGAAAACGTATTTGTATATATAAATGATGATCAAGATTTTCAGCGAATTATTTTCCTGAAATCTCCCAATAGTTCACTACGCGACTTTAAATTAAAAGCAGTTATCTTTGTCCTAAACTGTGCTTCATACCTAGCCATTCGTACAATCCACGAACTGGCAGAAGATACAAAGTCAGAATTTCCTCTGACAACACAAGTGTTAAAAACACAAACATATGTAGATGATATCTGTCTGGAAGCCACAGTCTTCCACAAACATACGAGTTGTTATCACAGGTAATAAATGCCCTCAGCACCACAGGGTTTCCCTTAAAAAAGATCACAGCCAATCACCCAAATATTCTTAAAAGATTCCAAAGGAGAATTTGTTGGATGTTAATTTCCCTATATTCGAAAAGGAAATTACAACAAGAACACTAGGCATCCAATGAAATGTGATATCGGACTATCCGCCATAACAAAGAGACAGATTTTATCCTCAGTGGCAAAACTTTGGTCCGCTTCCCAAATAGTTCTAGCCTGGTTAGAAAAGCCACCACCACGCTCTGGTGGAATGGCCCTTTTAAATGTAGTCATTTAAAATAAAACCAATTTAATTTAAATACATACCATTGTCCTTACAAAAGAATTCAATAATCATTAAATCATTTAACGCTGCTACTTCCAATAACTTCAAAAGATTTTGTTTATTACCGATTCTCGGCATTTTCGCTTTTTTATTACCTACAAATGAAAAAATGAATATACCAATATTGCCACAGTTGCAAAAAAGCGCTCATTTAAATTGTGTTGCCAAATTGCAAATTTACTATTTACGTTAAATGAGTACCACTACTGTTTTCTTTTCCCACAAAAATTATGCATTTATGCTACTCTATGCTCGGGGTGTTCCGTCGACCGGAACAAATGATTGCCAGAAGGGGAAAGGTCCGGGCTATAAGGCGGGTGCGGCAAAATTTAACACCCACAGTTTTCGAAATAGTTTTCAACCGGTTTTGCAACATTAGGCCGAGCGTTGTCATGATGGTACATAATTACCTCGTAGTTAATCGCAAGTAGTTGATCTGTCCTATTAATAGCTCATAATACAGCCCGCCCTTCCGATCCCACCAAATATAGAACATTACCTTGGCGTTAGGCTTTGCTGTATATTTGGCAGATTGGTAAAGTAAAATTTAAGTTTTTTATTTTATTTTAAACTTCTTGTAGCGTTCAACCATCATTTCTGGCATACAAATTCGTATTTTAACATTTCATGACTATAAACTATTATCTGCTAATTATTATGTAGTAGTAATTATGAAATAATGAATTCAAATAATGTTATGTATATATGTACATATAAAAATGAATCGCAAAATGTGTTGGTAAGCGCATAACTCAACAACGCTTAGACCAATTTTGCCAATTCTTTTTTTAAAATGTTCTTTGGGGTTCAAGGAAGGTTTTTACGGCAAGAAAAATTCGAATAATTGACGGAAAACCCTTACAACCAGCCCTTTTCTTTTTCCCATACAAACGAATGACAGAGAATGTTCTGTGGGGATGGGGAAGGTATAAAAATAAAAAAACCTGTATGCTTTTCGTGAGGAAAAGTGGGAAAATTGGACAATTCCAAAAAGTAAATTTTTTTGTTTTGTTTTTCAATTATTTGCATCGTTCAAATTTGTCGTTTGTTTCAAAAATTTTTGAAAACTATTCAGTGAAAATGTTATGTGTGTTGCACACAAAGTGATCAATTACAGATTGAAATTTGCTACGGTCGGCGTTCTTTCTGGCTTCAACTTGCGATGCCATACGTGCGGTATTATGGATCGCGGTCAATTAGCAAGCGATCGTCATGATGCCACACCACGACTTTTCAAACAACAGCTATGATGTTTGATGGACTTTATCTTGAAGCAACGTATATGTGGTGCTGTTAGATGCTAGATGTACTGTTTTGAGTGGCAAAAGAGAAGTTTGCCGCACGCATACATTCTTCTTTGGATGGTGGATGGTGGTTACACCAGATCAAATTGATGAAACCATTTCTGCGGAAATTCATGATCCAGAGAAAGATCCAGTATTATACGAAGTGGTGGAAATCAATATGGTTCATGGACCTTGCATCCACTACAATCCCTTTTCGGTTTGTATATCTGACAATAAATGCACGAAACACTATCCATGTGCTTTTCTCTCAGTAACACAAACTGAAAATATCCACTCTATCGGCATCGCTCACCGAATAGCAATGACAGAACATTCAGCATTCAATTTAGAAGAGTGAATATCGAAGCTGACAACACATAGATCGTACTATATTCCCCATTGTTGTTTAATTCACATTCAAAACTCATATCAATGTTGAATATTGTAGTTTGGTGAAATCTATATAATGCGGTTTGTAAGTACGTCACCAAAGGAAGCAATACGATACGGTCGATACGTGAACCACAATAACGCGCTTTGTAGAATATATACTTTTGCAAATCATGAACGTTTTCCGCCCGTTGTGCGTCTTGCAGTTAATTTGGAGAATGGCCAAAGACTGTATTTCAACCCAGAGAACACAGTGCAGCCAGTAGAAACACCGCCATCATGAAAATTAACATTCACGATTTTTTCTCAACTTTCGTCAGTGATCCGTTTGCGGGAACATTGCTCTATTCGGAAATACCTTGATATTATACCTGGAATGCATCGTCGAAGAAATAGTTGCGCAGAAAGCAAGGCCAACCAGTAGATGGGCATCCAGGTGTGTTATCAACTAATGCATTAGGACGGATTTATACAATCTACCCGAAAAACGACGATTGTTTCTACCTTCGGTTGCCATTGATTAATGTACGCGGTTCAACTTCATTTGAGTCATTGCGTACTGTGGTACGGTGTCTGCGAGTTTTGGAAAAGTAAGCCAGCAATTACAATTGCTGGAAAATGTCAATCACTGAAATGCAAATGAAGTTCGCACACTTTTCGCGATAATCATTTCGACGTATGTATCAGCCTTCAAATCTGCACCTATTATGGGATACAAACAAAAATAACATTGCCGAAGACATTTTACATCGTCTTCGCTAAAACTTGGAAATGGGTCAATTCCGGTTGATACTTCCGGTGGTTTGATATCAATTCCATTCGCTGCTTATCAATTCATGAAAGATGAACTCATCACGAATGTTCGGTCATTGCCAAAATATCGTAACTACGATTCCTTAAGTGCACGCCCAATGTTAACTGCCAAAAATACCGATGTTGTTGACTTAAACTGGAAGATTAAAAGTCAAATTCGGGAGACTTGCGCTCATACAAATAGATCGATCGTTTTGACAATGAAGACGACGCTGTGAATTATCCAGTGGAATTTCTAAATTTTTTGGAGAGGCTTGGTAATATGCCACCGCATCATTTGCGTCTCAAAGTTGGATCTGTCGTTATTATGTTCCGCAATCTGCGCTATCGAATACAAGGGGGAAGTATGCTTGATTCTAATAATTCCTTTGAGTTCTAACGATTTGCCATTTCAGTTCGAACGTATTACGTTTCCAGTGAAAATTGCATTTGAGATGACAATCAACAGGAAACAAGGATAGTCGCGTAGTGTGTAGCATAAATTTGGAAATGGTCTGTTTCTCACACGGTCAGATATACGTGGCGTACTCACGAGTTGGAAAACCATCTTTTCTGTATACCTGAACAAAAACCAAAAAATTTTGTTTATCAAGCTGCGTTACATTGAAAAAAAAATGCAATGTTAAATTTAACTTTCTTTTTATTTCAAAGCACATAATTTCACGCAGGACAACGGCTGCGGGGTCAGCTAGTAAAGATTATAAAACTGTTTGTAATTTATCATAAATAATTTAATTGTCAATGTGGGTAATTTGTTAAAGGAAATAGTATACTAAATATAAAGGAAATTTTCTGTATTTTGGTCATACATACTTTCGTATTTGTTAAGAAAACAGTCTCCTTCGAATAATGAGTTATTACATTGATAGTTTCGGTATTTATTATCGCATTGTAATCCAGAGTAAAATTCCAGTGGTTTTTTATAGACTCTTGATTTTTGAAAAGAATTGTTTGTACAACCATTTTCCGGGGTTTCACAACTATTATCATACAAAATACTTTGTTCAGGAATAACTTTTGAAGATATTTCATTTTTCGCAAACAAAACTTTTTCATTGTTAACATCATATATGGGTTCTTGATTTTTCTGTATATTATCATTCTCCCTCCATAAATTACTCGGGAATCCTATGAAAAGATAAACATCATGAGTTCAACAGCTTACTTTGTTTTTGTTTTGGTATAACTAAAAAAAACTGTATTAATAATATTAAAGGCACATAGCCTCATTACTACATTTTGTTTTTGGAAAACTTATATAAAGATCAACTAAATAACTCAAATGAGATATACATACGTGATACTCGTACAAACTCAAACAAAGGGGACAATAGAGAGAATTTCATTAAAAACCCTCACAGATTGGTCAATATAAAAGGCATAAAGTCAAGCGGTTATTTCCTATTCTGTATAGTACTGCTTTACTTCATTTATTTGAAGCATGAAGATACACTGTTACTAGAACGAAATTTTAGTCGATTTTATTAGTATTTCATACATATTGACCGATAGATTCGGTATAAGCCAAAAGGAATTTCCAAAATTTTAATTTTAGGTATAGGAAGATATAGGATATATTTTTACCCACTTTGACAAAGAGGCATGCGTTCAATACAAAAGTATTCACTCCGAATTTCAATACTAAGCCTCACAGACTGACCGATATTTATGGGGACTATAAGTTTGATGTCTCGGTCCTTTAAAAGATATTGTCCAATGTTCAAAAATTATTGACGGAGAATGACATTACTTCAGGGCACTCAGCATACAAAGTTTTATCCCGAAATCCGTGAAATAAAGTACCCTTACCAGTCCTTGCACAAAATATAATTGTGATATTTTCATTGCTGAAGGCTTACCCAAAAAGTGCTTATACCAAATGATTGTATCCTCACGAATTACATGTCGAGAGAGTATAAAAATTATTTATGATCCTTTGATATTTTTTCGCCGATAATTTTAGATTTCCTCTTTATGAATATGAAACTAACGACGCAATCAGTAATATGTCAACACTCTTTTCTTTGCAAGAGATCATCGGAGAAATTTTTCTGATGAGTTTGCGACAAAATACTCACCATAACACCACCACGGATAGATGAAATATAAAAAAAGATTGCTTTCTTCTTAAGACATGTTAAGGTCTTAAAAAATATAGGTGATGGTCCATAAGATATATGACCAACTGCTGCCAACGCAATTCTGTGACAATAGCTTCTGCGGCCATGCAAAACGCACCTAGCCGAGGGGCCACCAACGCACTTCCACGATCCCACGGATCTCAACCGGGTAGTATTATGTCCAGTCTGATTTATCATGGCGCTCAGATCTTCCTATTGAGCAGAATTCAACGTCCTTATCGAGGTAGTGGTGGCAGCCTAGCCTTTGGTTTGAACCACAGTGCAGTATCGCCTTATCGACGGCGAGATCGACTGGAAGGTTACTACCCTAGAATCTTAGGGTATTGCTATTCGGTCAGGCGACGTGAAGCCTCATAAATATTTAATATATCCATCTCACTTTACATGATGCTTAACAGGATACCACCCGGACAGTCACCTCCCGCCAGGTCGACCTGTGAGATCCCCGCATAATGATGTCGATTTGGAGATTCAGCTTACATGGACGAAAAGGGTGGAGCAACTGAAGTCATACAATCTCTCCGCCAGAGTGGGCAAGCTTTGGAATACTGTCTCTGCTTAACCAAAGGAGGCACGAATATAATCGTGTTGAAATCAAATTCGACGGTTATGCTTCCTCGAGCCCGAACAAGTCCGCGAACTATCTTAGCTGGCAATTTATACCGCACTCTTGTGTCAACAATGTTAGAGGATGCGTTACCAGACGGTTGTGCAAAGTTGCCATAACACTCTGCCCGAATTGACTCCACCCACGAGAAAGCTCAGAGCGTCATTAGTAAATCATACGGATCGAATTACAACCGTCCATAGCTATTCTAAAACACGTGTGTCTGGCAGTAAGCCATCTCACGAAATTTCTCAATTTTTCACTGACCACCCTTCACACATCCGATAATTGGAAAATCGGGAGGGTGGTAAGAAGCGTGCCACCTTAGGGGAGTCTTATTGTCTGATAACCGTCCTTTCCTCAATAGGAAAAATTCTAGAGCTTTGGCTTCCGACCTTCACATACCATCTGAGCCTAAGTGTACAGCATTACCACAGCACTTAGCGCCATAAACCCAGATAGCTCGTGGTATTAACCAGACACCGTCCTGTGAGAGGACTGTTCTCGTAGCGAAAGGCATATCGAAAATTTTTGTGACAGCCAAACACATAACACTACTTGAGCACATCTAAACTGGACGAGCCGCCACACTGCCGCCGGGTAAAAACCCTAAAATATTAAGTGCTTCATGGGACAGTCGGTACTGCGCATCCCCTAATCTCTCTTAAACAGTGTTTAAATAAACGCTTCAACATTAACATCACTAAAAACATGTAAAACAATAAAAATAAAAGGAAACACTAAATGTGTACAATAATATTTCTCTTTCTGGCAATGTATTCATCTAGTCCCAAAAGAAGTACGGCAGCCTGTCGGCCAGGAATGATTCAAGCGAATTTTTATACCCTGTTCTGATGTGAACGGTTTTGCAAGAAGGGTAAGTAAGCAGAAACTGTATAGCGGGAAAAGTGTGTATGTGTGTAAATTTAATTCAAAAACATATAAGGAAGTTGAAAATGAAGCATACAAATTGAAATATGCACAGAAACTATTCTTATGTATAATAATAGGGTGCGTGCAAATTTGCAATATCCCCGCCTGCGAGAATCAATCTGATTCACCATCATCAATATCCAGAACAAAAGGTTTTGAGGCTGCGCGCTGTTTCACTCCTCTGGAAGTTCGTATTTCTGCTCGTCCCAAGTCGCCATCAGGCTCAGGATTCACTCGCTCTAGCTTACCTTGACACCAAGTTCCTTTTTTCAACGGCTTCGTCCGTTAGCCCTATTTTTCTCGGCTAGTCAATATGGAAAATACCATCAACAATGAACGTATTTCTTGCGGTTTCTGTGCAACACTTGCAAAGACCTTTAAGTCACAGCTGATCGGTGAAGAAAAACATAGTTTGTAAACGACTGTAATCGGAAAACTCGCCGAAAAAAGTTTTTGGGAAAAATTAACGGACGTTTGAGTTGATGAAGCTGCTGAAGATATTATCGAAAGTGATGGTGATGCAGGGGATGCAGTTTTATTTGAATTGGCTGACAATATGTATATCTGATGTTAAGGAATGTCATCGAGGAGTTTACAGCACAGTACCTAGAACAGAAATTTGCTCAATAATATTCTGACAGCACTGAACGAAGATCGATTCCGCCAAATGCTAAGAGTATATAGAGACCAAGATGCTGGTTGATTTCATGTAAGCAATTTTCTGTCGAATTACAATGAGCAATCACACTGTTTCTATTGGGTTCGTCGGGAGAAAGCGCAAATAGTTTGTGAATATACACGAGTAAATCGACATGTTGTGATTGGTCATCCTGGGAGCTGACATGATGCGACTGACATTTCCTCACAGCAATGGAAGCGTCTGTCTAACGAAAACACCATAAATTATGCTGCTATTGGTTTCTTGTCTGCTGTATTCTTCACAACATTTTAATTAATTATGGTTCCACTTCGTTCGATGAAGGTTCAGATCCGTCAACCACTACGGAAGATTCTATTGAACCTGATGACCATATACCCAACAATGTTGGAGAAATTAGAAGAGAAGCCGTATACGTATTAATGTTTTCTTTAATTTATTTTAAATTATATAAAAATATTCTATATAAAATAAATGGTTATTTTACTTTCAGTATTTAATTCAAGACAAACATAAAAAGATAACGCTTTGAGTAATCGAAGTTAGCAAGCAGAAATTTAAAGAGATAAAACATCAATAATCGCATTGAATTAGTATTCCTCTCAACAGCAATTGGACTTAAAAATTTTAAAATACAAAGATAAATTAAGTACTGTTGAGAGAAATAACTTATATTCATCCCAATTTCGAACTTTAGAAAAGGTTCCTCCTTTTCAATTCGAAGTTCTTTAAATCTTTCTTCTTTTTCCAATTCTAACATTTTTAAATCCAATTCACGAATCTTGAATTATATGTATTTCAGCCTTACCTCTTTCAATTTCTGCAATCTTCTTTCACTCAAGGCATGATCTTTTTCATATTTCTCATTTTCCCATTCCATTTTCGTTTTAAAGATTTCCCAGACGACTTTAGGACATTCTTCTTCATTTTTTCGGCAAAATCTTTTGATTTTTCTGGAATAATTGGCAACTCTTACATTGGCTGGTGGCAGATTTCCATTGTTGGTAATGTCAATTGGAGACACAATTTCTTTGCCGACATCAGAAAAGGTGATTTCAAATATTTGGCTGGTCGCGCTTTCATTCATAATGGATGTGCTACCACTATCAACCACTTCAAACGGTAATCCATTTGTGGGTTGTGCTTCAAAAATATATTTTAGGTGATTAAAGTGTGGGCATATCTGCAACACTTTTTTTGAAATATAATCATTAGATAAAATTTTGACGCGTTAGCATAGGACTCGAGAAGGCCTGCTCCTGTTGACATTCGCCAATCACTTGCATTTTTAAATGAAGCTTTCAGGTGCCGCTCTTTTCAACGTATGAGATCCCACGTCGCATCTATTCTTGTTTTCTCAATTAACTTTTTGTAGAAAATTTGAGCTGTTGGTGCCTATAAAAATTAAAATAATTGTTAAAGAAGTGCTCACAGCAAAAATTCCACTTACCTTCGATTCGGATCTTACTGCAAGAAATCCAGTATACTTTGGATTTCTTCTTTGCTCCACTTTTTATTCGGATTTTCGCGTTTTAGCCTGTTTTTATTCAAACTGGTTTGCTCCATTTCTTCTCTTTTTTACAATGTTTACAATGTTTTTATTTTCGACAGCAGCTGCTAGTTGGCGTTTTAGTGTTGCTTCTTTGCAAGAGTGTTATTGTAAAAGCAAAAATATTGCAAGAATGCAATACCATTTGCACCAGATTCTAAATTGCCCTAGAGTTTTTCATCAATTCATTTCATCTCCTAATAAAATGTGGACGAATTTGTATATTCGGTACTTTATTTGCCATCAGATTTATGAGCAGCTTAAAAATATTTTAGATATACACCTTTCATGAATGGTATTCGGGTGACCGGAACAAAAGAGAGCCAGAAGGCGGGTGCGGCAAAACTTAACACCGGCTGTTTTCGAAACAGTTCTAAATCAGTTTACAACAACGAACGATGTAATGAATTATCGTACAGAAAGTTTCGGTATTTATTATCGGATTGTAATCCATCGCAAGACTGCAGTAGTTTTTTTATACACTTTCGCGTTTGGAAAATAATTTATACTTTATACACTAATTGCAAGTAGTTGTTGTTGGTTGCGTTTCCCATTAATAACTGATAATACAGCCCGCCCTTCTGATCCCAACTGTGTCCAAAAAATAAGGTGACATTTGAATTTAAACTGCGCGCGTCGGATGATTTGGAGAATTATTTTTTTTTCAGGTTGGTGGTACTGTCAGTCATTTATGTCAAATTTCATGTCAAAATATTCATTAGTGTTCGAGATACGTGTCGTTTTGTGAACTGCTAAAAGTGAGTTTTTCGTTTTTTGCGATGTCGAAATTTGTTGAGCAAAGAATTTGCATTAAATTTTGTTTACGGATTCAATTTTCTGCTGCGGATACGTTGAGGATGGTGCAGAAAGCCTTTGGTGATGAGGCTATGTCTAAAAAGAATGTTTACAAGTGGTATAGTGAGTTCCAAGCCGGCCGTGAACGTGTCAAAGTCAATTTATTCACGCAGCAACAACAACCACCGCATTGGATAAAGTTAAGGTACTGCAACAACAACAACATCAGGTGCAGTTCATTACAGCGGCAGCCAAGAGTAGGGAATAGCAAAAGCAAGGCTTATATTTTTATACTCTTGCAACAAGTGGCTACAGAGTTATACGAGTATAGTTTTGTTCACCTAACGGTTATAAATATCGCTTAAAACTAATCGAGGTAGATAAAGGGTTATATATTTATAAATAATCAGGATGATGAGAGAAGTTGAAATCCGGTTGACTGTCTGCCTGCCCTTTCGTCCATCCATGCAAGCTGTAACTTGAGTAAAAATTGAGATAACTCGATGAAACCTGGTAAGTGGGTTCGTCGATACAAATCAAAATTCGAGTTCGTAGATGGTCGTAATCGAACCACTTCCACGCCCACAAATCGCCATTAACCGAAAACATAAAAAGTGTCACAAGTAAGCACCAAATTAAGATATACAGCTCTAATTTGGTACAGAGTACCTCAGTAACAAGGGGCACTTGTGGGAAATTTTTTGTTTAAGTGGGCGTGACCCCGCTCTCTAAAAAGTTTAATGTACATATCTCTTAAACCACTTCAGCTACAACGACCACATTCACCTCATAACAGATATTGCAAGAGTTTCTACCGACAGTGTGAAAATGGAAGAAATCGGAGGATAATCTCGGTCACGGTAAAGCGCGATAAATCTGTTGTCTGTTCTAACAATTTCCAATTGCAACCAGCGCTGCCATACTGGTCAGATAAAAATAAAAGAACTTCTTATTCAAACTGCATTATCGACCAAACAACAGATTTCTAATACCATAATGACTGAACCTCTTCATGAGGTGACGCCGAGAAATAGTCTCAGCTCATTTAGAGTAAATAAAATAAGAGAATTAGAAAAAACTAACTCACTTATAAATGAGAGGCTTAGAACTTTGGAAGCGATGTGCAATCAGTTACATAAAGATAACTATTAATTAAAAAGAGAAAACCAAGAACTAAAATCTAGTCTTGTTGCAGCCAAGATTCACACGCTCCTCTGTGCGGCAAAAATCGCACGTCAACAAACACAAGGAAAGTTCGACGTCGAGAAGCTGCATTCACAACAATCTCTGAGTGCACTCGTAAGCAACTCAGTATAAGGGAACTGTGGGACGGCAGTATAAACTCCTTACGTACAGCTGCAACCGAAACCATTGGTTTTCGGAAAATGCAAAAGAACAGCTGGTACAAAGAAGAGTGTCGTGTCGCACCGAAGAGAAAACAGCCTGCCTACCTCGCAACGTTACGATCGACCGCAACACGTGCGGGATTTGATAGATACCGAGAGTTGAAGAGGGAAGCGAGACGCATTTGCAGAAAGAAAAAGAAAGAGGTCGAAATGCGTGAGTATGAAGAGCTTGATACGCTGGCCGACAGGCGTACTGTTCGAAAATTCTACAAAAAAATGTGCAGGCTTACAGAAGGTTTCAAGACCGGAGCAAACTCCTGTAGAACCCCCAAAGATGATCTAGCCACCGATGCCCAGAGCATACTTAGATTATGGAGGGAACACTTCTCCAGCCTGCTGAATGGCAGTGAACGCATAACACCAGGAGAAGGCGAACCCGATTCCCCAATCGATGACGATGGAGCAGACGTTCCATTGCCCGACCATGAAGAAGTTTTGATAGCAATTACTCACCTGAAGAACAGAAAAGCGGCGGGCCGATGGATTGCCGGTCGAGATATTCAAACATGGCGGCGAAGAGCTGATAAGGAGCATGCATCAGCTTCTTTGTAAAGTATGATCGAACGAAAGCAAGCCCAACGATTGGAATTTAAGTATGCTATGCCCAATCCATAAAAAGGGAGACCCTACAATCTGCGCCAACTACCGTAAGATAAGCCTTCTCAACATCGCGTATAAGGTTCTATCGAGCATATTGTGTGAAAGATTAAAGCCCACCGTCAACAAACTGATTGGACCTTATCAGTGTGGATTTAGACCTAGCAAATCAACAAACGACCAGATATTCACCATGCGTCAAATCTTGGAAAAGACCCGTGAAAGGCGAATCGACACACACCACCTCTTTGTCGATTTCAAAGCTGCTTTCGACAGTAGTAGCAGCAGACAGTAGCACAATAACAAAATACTCATCTAATGAAAATATACCTTGGTTTAGCTACGAGAGTAAACATAATAAGCCAATAGAGGTAATGATAAAAAATTTACTCCACTCATGCGATACACAATCCATTTTAAATGATCTAAAATCTCAGGGTTTTAATGTCATAAATGCAATTAATAGGCTTAAATAGATAGATGGTTAGATATGTTTTTTAGTAGTATTTGATGCTACCGAAGACATTACGAAAATTCACCAGAACAAAACCACTCTTAGTACCTTTGTCAAAGTTAAGCCTATTAAAGCACCTAAATTAATTCCACAGTGCAAAAACTGGCAAGCTTTTGGACATACAAAAAACTTCTGTGCTAAGCCATCGCGGTGTGTGAAATGTGGAGACAAACATCCTACTATTGAATGCAGAAAAGCTGAAAAAGACCCTCCTAAATGTTGCAACTGCGCCGATTCTCATCCTGCAAGCTACCGTGGTTTTTTCATCGTAAAAGAACTGCAAAAACATAGAGATAAAAAGAATGGTAATTCGGTTGAGGAGAATGCCAATACTCCGACGAACAAACCCACTGTGAACACAGGAGAAGTGAAATCCCTTCCTTCCGTTTCTAAAGTTTCATTTGAGCAAATAGCTAAACAAGGCAATACAAATACAATTCACAAAAGTAGCCCGTTATCCCAAATCTTGGATAAACTGAATGAGCAATAGAAACTGTTTAAGTCCTTTCAGCGGCTCAACGCTCTTGAGTACCTTCTACAATTTATTGATGAGCAGTAACTCTCTGAGAATAATGCTATGGAACGCTAATGGTCTTTCCAAAATTAAAAATTAATAAGAAGTTATTCTACACGACAGAAATATTGATATATGTCTATTATCGGGAACGCATTTTACAAACCAATCATTTTTAAAATTTAAAAATTATGAATTATATCACACACCACCCCTGGCAAACTCAGCACGAGCAGGGACCGCTATAATTATCAAAAGCAATATTGAACACTGCGAGGAAGATTTGATTAAGATGGAAGAACTTCAAGCTACAACAATTTCAGTTAAATTGCACAATCACCCATTGTATCTTATTGCTCTATATAGTCCACCTAGACATAATATAAAAATAGAAACGTATATGTTTTTTTTTTTAATGTGAAGGAAGGTATATCATTGGTGACGACTTTAACGCGAAACACACTCATTGGGGATCTCGTTTAACTACAACCAAAGGTCGAGAACTTTTCAAAGCTATACAAGCAGTTGGACTCAATTTTGTTTCTACAGGAAACCCCACTTATTGACCTACAGATAGAGAGATATTGCCAGACCTTCTGGACTTCTTTATAATCAATAAAATACCGAAACTCAATTTATGTATTAAAGATTGCTAATTCAAAACGCTGCGTAGAAGAGTACACCAAATACCCGCGTGTGTCTAAGTAGTACCAAATACCCAAAACACATCTTAGAAAGTATCCACAAAAAGCGCAAGCTTCGACGAAGATGGCAGCAAACTAGGTCCTCTGCTCTCAAAACTGAGCTTAATAAATATACAGCGAAACTAAGAGCACAAATTAAAGAGTTTAAAAGTTTTTCCTTCAAAACTTATCTGCCTAAACTCACAACTGATAAGTCCACCGGCCTACGGAGCACAGCTATGGGGTTGCTCAAGTCAAAGCTGTATTGCCAGCATCCAGCGCTTTCAAAGTAAGGTACTAAGGACTTTAATTAATGCTCCTTGGTACATTAGATCTGCTGACCTTCACCGTGTGGTAAATGAAATCTCCAAAATAGCAAAGTCTCACGAACTGAGGCTTAGCTATTAAGTATCTCTTCTAATTATTTAGACCAGAAGTGTTGTTAGTATTTTATTTTTATATACTAGGTACAATGTGAAATAATAATATAAAAAAAAGAAATAGCACCGCCCGCTTTGGGGTGAAATCCCATATATCGAGAGTAGACCAACCGATTTCGACAAAATTTAGTACTTAGCATTCTTTTGACATTTTTATGTGAAAATGAATGAAATCGGAAAACAACCATGCCTACTTCCCACATAGCAGAATTTGAAATTTCACTTGATTCTCAGCCCCTATATAACTTATATCAGGATTTGCGAACATGGGGCTGACCTTACTCTATATGATTGGTTTTACTCCCTAAAGTATTTCCCCGGCTTTGGTTCTTGCAAGTTGCAATAGCATGAAATCTTCGGTTACACCCGAACTTAGTTCTTCCTTACTTTTTAAGTTTTAGTATACCGGGATAGTGGGAGTTTTGCATTATTTTAGCTATTTTAGGCAAGAAAATGCATTGTTAATAGGGTTAATTCTTTCTGAATGTTATTAAGATTTCTTAGATATTGACCGATAGATGCGGTATAAAACCAACTGGAAGTTCGAAAATTTAAACAATCTGGGTCACACACCAATTTGAAGGGGTGATAATCTCATTTGGTCCACATGATAGTGTACGTAAAGTTGCCAAAAGAACTTATTCTCATCTAGTTTGTTGATTTAGCTTTAATGGTTTTTAAGATTTTTCAACTCACAAGTACCCCTAGCTACTTTGATACCCTGCACTGAACTAAAGTCTTATATCATAATTTAGTATCAGGCGATATAAGTTTTCGTTTATTAGCGTTGTATGAGTATGGAATTGGGGCGATTATGCCTATCTCCATTAGGGACCTCCCTATTTTTTCAGGAAAGATGTGTATATAATTTTACCATGCTATCTCAATTTATACTCGAGTTTCCATCCCCCGGATTTCAACATGTGTTGTCGTTCTGATCATTAGGAAAGGTTAGGTTAAATAAACTATTATACTCTATAGAAATATATTGCAAGAGTATTACAAAATTACGAAAGAGACCGAAAGGGTTAAAATCATAAGTATAATGAAAATCTTTATATGTATGTAATGTATGGTTACTGGGATAATTTGTTGACCATACAAGATTTGTTCCAAAGTAAACAGGACTTAAAAACAGAAAAGATGAATTTTTCGGAAAAATCTATTTATTTTATTCAAAATAGTCTCCTTCTGCTTTAATACAGCTACACGGTATGGCCCCCAGTATGCCGGTGCAAGCCTTTTGAATGGCCTCTATGTCTGTATAACGCTTTCCTATCATGGGTAAATGCATTTTTCCGAAAAGAAAGAAGTCGCACGGTGCCATATCAGGTGAATACGGGGAGTGGTTAATGGTTAAAATGTGATTTTTGGTCAAATAATCGGTCAAATGATGTCTTTCGAATGTTGGATTCTGAGCAATTTTTGGTCGTCAGTCAATTTGTGCGAAACAAACCTCTGCACACACCTTTCGTAAGCCCAAATGTTCGGCCAAAATGCGATAAATTGATGTTTTGGAGATGCTCAATTCCATTTCCATGAATTTCAAAGATGATTTCGGCTGATTTTTGATGAATTCACGCACAGTTTCGGCGGAATTTCCGGTGATTACGGATTTGGATTGGCCCACATGTTGATCGTCATTTATGTCCTGGACAATCGATAATGATAGTAGATTTCGAAAAATTCTTGACAGAGATTGTCATGGCCTTAGGGTATAGATTTGTATTGAAATTTATGGGTGGGGAATATTCCGATACCTCACCAAGGTGCCAGAGTACGCAGGTACAAAATTTAATCGAGAAATCTGAAGTTTCGCTTAAGTTATCGCTAGCATTGACTTATTTGGCGTACACACCGCTTACACGGTCAGTTTACAATAGCGAGTTAGTCGTTTTTCCTTTTCTTGACAGAGATTGTCATGGCCTCAGGGTATAGATTTCTATTGAAATTTATGGGAGGGGAATATTCCGATACCTCCCCAAGGTGCCAGAGTACGCAGGTACAAAATTTAATCGAGATATCTGAAGTTTCGCTTAAGTTATCGCTAGCATGGACTTATTTGGCGTAGACACCGCTTACCCGGTCAGTTTACAATAGCGAGTAGTCGTTTTTCCTTTTCGCTGTTTATAAGTTTCTTCAAGGTCAAGGTCCGCCTGGTCTTTCCAAAAAATCGATCATATTTGGTATTTGAAAAAAAAGTCCAACCATATAATCGAAAGTACACATATTAAGGACTTGAGGGGAGACCAATTTTATTTCCTTATCCTGCTGACCTTTGTTGCCATTGAGTACAAAGCGGGCTCGGAGGAATTTTTCTGGTGTGTTTGCGTCAAAAGACTTCTCGATAACTCCACCTCGTTTAGTGTATAATAAGTAATGGTTTGAACCATCTTAAGACCTGTTCAGGCCTTAAGACACATAGGTATCGGTCCACACGCATTGTGGCCACATGCTGCGAACACAACACTGTGCAAAAAGCTTCAACGACCGTACAATATCGTGAAAGAGATAGTTGTGGTATCGTCGACGGCGACATCGATTGACGTCACGTACGACCGTACAAAATACTCCACACAGTTCGCGCGTTGCGTCGACACACTAGTCGAGTGGTTAACAAGATACATTTACAATCCCACGGAGTTCAACTAGGCAGATTGCGCATTCCACATTTCGCATAAGGGATCTCAATTTGAAGATTCGCAACTCGTAGATCAGCATTAGTGGACCGCTATAATTATCAAAAGCTATATTGAACACTGCGAGGAAGATTTGATTAAGATGGAAGAACCTCAAGCTACAACAATTTCAGTTAAATTGCACAATCACACATTGTATCTTATTGCTCTATATAGTCCACCTAGACATAATATAAAAATAGAAACGTATATGTTTTTTTTTTTAATGTGAAGGAAGGTATATCATTGGTGACGACTTTAACGCGAAACACACTCATTGGGGATCTCGTTTAACTACAACCAAAGGTCGAGAACTTTTCAAAGCTATACAAGCAGTTGGACTCAATTTTGTTTCTACAGGAAACCCCACTTATTGACCTACAGATAGACAGATATTGCCAGACCTTCTGGACTTCTTTATAATCAATAAAATACCGAAACTCAATTTATGTATTAAAGATTGCTAATTCAAAACGCTGCGTGGAAGAGTACACCAAATACCCGCGTGTGTCTAAGTAGTACCAAATACCCAAAACACATCTTAGAAAGTATCCACAAAAAGCGCAAGCTTCGACGAAGATGGCAGCAAACTAGGTCCTCTGCTCTCAAAACTGAGCTTAATAAATATACAGCGAAACTAAGAGCACAAATGAAAGAGTTTAAAAGTTTTTCCTTCAAAACTTATCTGCCTAAACTCACAACTGATAAATCCACCGGCCTACGGAGCACAGCTATGGGGTTGCTCAAGTCAAAGCTGTATTGCCAGCATCCAGAGCTTTCAAAGTAAGGTACTAAGGACTTTAATTAATGCTCCTTGGTACATTAGATCTGCTGACCTTCACCGTGTGGTAAATGAAATCTCCAAAATAGCAAAGTCTCACGAACTGAGGCTTAGCTATTAAGTATCTCTTCTAATTATTTAGACCAGAAGTGTTGTTAGTATTTTATTTTTATATACTAGGTACAATGTGAAATAATAATATAAAAAAAAGAAATAGCACCGCCCGCTTTGGGGTGAAATCCCATATATCGAGAGTAGACCAACCGATTTCGACAAAATTTAGTACTTAGCATTCTTTTGACATTTTTATGTGAAAATGAATGAAATCGGAAAACAACCATGCCTACTTCCCACATAGCAGAATTTGAAATTTCACTTGATTCTCAGCCCCTATATAACTTATATCAGGATTTGCGAACATGGGGCTGACCTTACTCTATATGATTGGTTTTACTCCTTAAAGTATTTCCCCGGCTTTGGTTCTTGCAAGTTGCAAGAACATAAAATGTACGGTTGCACCTGAACTTAGCTCTTCCTTACTTTTTAAGTTTTAGTATACCGGGATAGTGGGAGTTTTGCATTATTTTAGCTATTTTAGGCAAGAAAATGCATTGTTAATAGGGTTAATTCTTTCTGAATTTTATTAAGATTTCTTAGATATTGACCGATAGATGCGGTATAAAACCAACTGGAAGTTCGAAAATTTAAACAATCTGGGGCACACACCAATTTGAAGGGGTGATAATCTCATTTGGTCCACATGATAGTGTACGTAAAGTTGCCAAAAGAACTTATTCTCATCTAGTTTGTTGATTTAGCTTTAATGGTTTTTAAGATTTTTCAACTCACAAGTACCCCTAGCTACTTTGATACCCTGCACTGAACTAAAGTCTTATATCATAATTTAGTATCAGGCGATATAAGTTTTCGTTTATTAGCGTTGTATGAGTATGGAATTGGGGCGATTATGCCTATCTCCATTAGGGACCTCCTATTTTTCCAGGAAAGATGTGTATATAATTTTACCATGCTATCTCAATTTATACTCGAGTTTCCATCCCCCGGATTTCAACATGTGTTGTCGTTCTGATCATTAGGAAAGGTTAGGTTAAATAAACTATTATACTCTATAGAAATATATTGCAAGAGTATTACAAAATTACGAAAGAGACCGAAAGGGTTAAAATCATAAGTATAATTAAAATCTTTATATGTATGTAATGTATGGTTACTGGGATAATTTGTTGACCATACAAGATTTGTTCCAAAGTAAACAGGACTTAAAAACAGAAAAGATGAATTTTTCGGAAAAATCTATTTATTTTATTCAAAATAGTCTCCTTCTGCTTTAATACAGCTACGGTATGGCCCCCAGTATGCCGGTGCAAGCCTTTTGAATGGCCTCTAAGTCTGCATAACGCTTTCCTTTCATGGGTAAATGCATTTTTCCGAAAAGGAAGAAGTCGCACGGTGCCATATCAGGTGAATACGTGGAGTGGTTAATGGTTAAAATGTGATTTTTGGTCAAATAATCGGTCACAAGATGTCCTTCGAATGTTGGATTCTGAGCAATTTTTGGTCGTCAGTCAATTTGTGCGGAACAAACCGTGCACACACCTTTCGTAAGACCAAATGTTCGGTCAAAATGCGATAAATCGATGTTTTGGAGATGCTCAATTCCATTTCCATGAATTTCAAAGATGATTTCGGCTGATTTTTGATGAATTCACGCACAGTTTCGGCGGAATTTCCGGTGATTACGGATTTGGATTGGCCCACATGTTGATCGTCATTTATGTCCTGGACAATCGATAATGATAGTAGATTTCGAAAAATTCTTGACAGAGATTGTCATGGCCTTAGGGTATAGATTTGTATTGAAATTTATGGGTGGGGAATATTCCGATACCTCACCAAGGTGCCAGAGTACGCAGGTACAAAATTTAATCGAGATATCTGAAGTTTCGCTTAAGTTATCGCTAGCATGGACTTATTTGGCGTACACACCGCTTACACGGTCAGTTTACAATAGCGAGTTAGTCGTTTTTCCTTTTCTTGACAGAGATTGTCATGGCCTCAGGGTATAGATTTCTATTGAAATTTATGGGTGGGGAATATTCCGATACCTCACCAAGGTGCCAGAGTACGCAGGTACAAAATTTAATCGAGAAATCTGAAGTTTCGCTTAAGTTATCGCTAGCATGGACTTATTTGGCGTAGACACCGCTTACCCGGTCAGTTTACAATAGCGATTAGTCGTTTTTCCTTTTCGCTGTTCATAAGTTTCTTCAAGGTCAAGGTCCACCTGGTCTTTCCAAAAAATCGATCATATTTGGTATTTGAAAAAAAAGTCCAACCATATAATCGAAAGTACACATATTAAGGACTTGAGGGGAGACCAATTTTATTTCCTTATCCTGCTGACCTTTGTTGCCATTGAGTACAAAGCGGGCTCGGAGGAATTTTTCTGGTGTGTTTGCGTCAAAAGACTTCTCGATAACTCCACCTCGTTTAGTGTATAATAAGTAATGGTTTGAACCATCTTAAGACCTGTTCAGGCCTTAAGACACATAGGTATCGGTCCACACGCATTGTGGCCACATGCTGCGAACACAACACTGTGCAAAAAGCTTCAACGACCGTACAATATCGTGAAAGAGATAGTTGTGGTATCGTCGACGGCGACATCGATTGACGTCACGTACGACCGTACAAAATACTCCACACAGTTCGCGCGTTGCGTCGACACACTAGTCGAGTGGTTAACAAGATACATTTACAATCCCACGGAGTTCAACTAGGCAGATTGCGCATTCCACATTTCGCATAAGGGATCTCAATTTGAAGATTCGCAACTCGTAGATCAGCATTAGTGGACCGCTATAATTATCAAAAGCTATATTGAACACTGCGAGGAAGATTTGATTAAGATGGAAGAACCTCAAGCTACAACAATTTCAGTTAAATTGCACAATCACCCATTGTATCTTATTGCTCTATATAGTCCACCTAGACATAATATAAAAATAGAAACGTATATGTTTTTTTTTTTAATGTGAAGGAAGGTATATCATTGGTGACGACTTTAACGCGAAACACACTCATTGGGGATCTCGTTTAACTACAACCAAAGGTCGAGAACTTTTCAAAGCTATACAAGCAGTTGGACTCAATTTTGTTTCTACAGGAAACCCCACTTATTGACCTACAGATAGACAGATATTGCCAGACCTTCTGGACTTCTTTATAATCAATAAAATACCGAAACTCAATTTATGTATTAAAGATTGCTAATTCAAAACGCTGCGTGGAAGAGTACACCAAATACCCGCGTGTGTCTAAGTAGTACCAAATACCCAAAACACATCTTAGAAAGTATCCACAAAAAGCGCAAGCTTCGACGAAGATGGCAGCAAACTAGGTCCTCTGCTCTCAAAACTGAGCTTAATAAATATACAGCGAAACTAAGAGCACAAATTAAAGAGTTTAAAAGTTTTTCCTTCAAAACTTATCTGCCTAAACTCACAACTGATAAATCCACCGGCCTACGGAGCACAGCTATGGGGTTGCTCAAGTCAAAGCTGTATTGCCAGCATCCAGAGCTTTCAAAGTAAGGTACTAAGGACTTTAATTAATGCTCCTTGGTACATTAGATCTGCTGACCTTCACCGTGTGGTAAATGAAATCTCCAAAATAGCAAAGTCTCACGAACTGAGGCTTAGCTATTAAGTATCTCTTCTAATTATTTAGACCAGAAGTGTTGTTAGTATTTTATTTTTATATACTAGGTACAATGTGAAATAATAATATAAAAAAAAGAAATAGCACCGCCCGCTTTGGGGTGAAATCCCATATATCGAGAGTAGACCAACCGATTTCGACAAAATTTAGTACTTAGCATTCTTTTGACATTTTTATGTGAAAATGAATGAAATCGGAAAACAACCATGCCTACTTCCACATAGCAGAATTTGAAATTTCACTTGATTCTCAGCCCCTATATAACTTATATCAGGATTTGCGAACATGGGGCTGACCTTACTCTATATGATTGGTTTTACTCCTTAAAGTATTTCCCTGGCTTTGGTTCTTGCAAGTTGCAAGAACATAAAATGTACGGTTGCACCTGAACTTAGCTCTTCCTTACTTTTTAAGTTTTAGTATACCGGGATAGTGGGAGTTTTGCATTATTTTAGCTATTTTAGGCAAGAAAATGCATTGTTAATAGGGTTAATTCTTTCTGAATTTTATTAAGATTTCTTAGATGTTGACCGATAGATGCGGTATAAAACCAACTGGAAGTTCGAAAATTTAAACAATCTGGGTCACACACCAATTTGAAGGGGTGATAATCTCATTTGGTCCACATGATAGTGTACGTAAAGTTGCGAAAAGAACTTATTCTCATCTAGTTTGTTGATTTAGCTTTAATGGTTTTTAAGATTTTTCAACTCACAAGTACCCCTAGCCACTTTTATACCCTGCACTGAACTAAAGTCTTATATCATAATTTAGTATCAGGCGATATAAGTTTTCGTTTATTAGCGTTGTATGAGTATGGAATTGGGGCGATTATGCCTATCTCCATTAGGGACCTCCCAATTTTTCCACGAAAGATGTGTATATAATTTTACCATGCTATCTCAATTTATACTCGAGTTTCCATCCCCCGGATTTCAACATGTGTTGTCGTTCTGATCATTAGGAAAGGTTAGGTTAAATAAACTATTATACTCTATAGAAATATATTGCAAGAGTATTACAAAATTACGAAAGAGACCGAAAGGCGAGTTAGTCGTTTTCCCTTTTCTTGACAGAGATTGTCATGGCCTCAGGGTATAGATTTCTATTGAAATTTATGGGTGGGGAATATTCCGATACCTCCCCAAGGTGCCAGAGTACGCAGGTACAAAATTTAATCGAGAAATCTGAAGTTTCGCTTAAGTTATCGCTAGCATGGACTTATTTGGCGTAGACACCGCTTACCCGGTCAGTTTACAATAGCGAGTAGTCGTTTTTCCTTTTCGCTGTTTATAAGTTTCTTCAAGGTCAAAGTCTACCTGGTCTTTCCAAAAAATCGATCATATTTGGTATTTGAAAAAAAAGTCCAACCATATAATCGAAAGTACACATATTAAGGACTTGAGGGGAGACCAATTTTATTTCCTTATCCTGCTGACCTTTGTTGCCATTGAGTACAAAGCGGGCCCGGAGGAATTTTTCTGGTGTGTTTGCGTCAAAAGACTTCTCAATAACTCCACCTCGTTTAGTGTATAATAAGTAATGGTTTGAACCATCTTAAGACCTGTTCAGGCCTTAAGACACATAGGTATCGGTCCACACGCATTGTGGCCACATGCTGCGAACACAACACTGTGAAAAAAGCTTCAACGACCGTACAATATCGTGAAAGAGATAGTTGTGGTATCGTCGACGTCGACATCGATTGACGTCACGTACGACCGTACAAAATACTCCACACAGTTCGCGCGTTGCGTCGACACACTAGTCGAGTGGTTAACAAGATACATTTACAATCCCACGGAGTTCAACTAGGCAGATTGCGCATTCCACATTTCGCATAAGGGATCTCAATTTGAAGATTCGCAACTCGTAGATCAGCATTAGTGGGCAAGCTTTGGAATACTGTTCAATCTCTGTCCAACCCGTCAATGCACGTCGATAACCGTGTCGAAATCAAATTGGACATCATGCTTCCTAGGGTCCGAAGAAAAACGCAAACTTCTTTAGCTGGCTATTTATAATGTATCCTTGTGAGGACATGACTAGAATATGTGTTACTTGCGCAAAATGCCAAAATGCACCATTTGCTTTCACCGGCGGGTGTCATCAACACATCAAAGGGATCGAAATCCAACCATCCATAGTTATGTCAAACACCTATGCTCGAAAGAAGTAAGCCATCTCACGAAAGTCCTGAATTTTTCACTGTCCACCCTTCATCACCACAGCATTTAGCGTCATAAACCCACATAGCGAGACCGTCCTGTGAAAGGACTATCCTCGTAGCGTTAGGCTTTCGGAAAGCTTTTGACACAACTAACCACTTAACCCAGCATCGAAACGAAAGGAGTTTCTATAATCTTATACGTGGATAATGACGTCGGTGAATGAATCTGATGACAAATGCCCGGCCACCTTATTTACGAATTTGAAGATGTACAGACTGGACCTCAACTTCCGCCGATGATTCCACACAAAACTAAAATTTTAGGTGTTCTATGTGACTGCGCACACAACCACAATTGACCTGAGAATTATTTATTATTTGGTACTAAGCAAGTTTAGTTTATTTTTATCATTGCGTTTATAGCTATATTCGCGCGGATGTTTTTTTTATCAAAGTCTAAATTTCTATTTAAGTACAATGTGTACATTTATAAATATTATTCTTTCTGGAAATTTATATATACTATATGTACATACTTCTGATCCCACCAAATATAGAGCAAGACCTTGGCGTCATGGATATTTGGCTTTGTCGTATTTTTGACTGATTGACCAGGTTTAAAATACGATTTTTTTTGCTCTTGCAACCTGTTGCTACAGAGTATAACAGTTTATTTCGCCTAACGGTTTGTTATTAAAACTAAGCGAGATAGATATGTTCTTATCTTTATATATATAAATCTTCTGACCGTGTGTTTGCATTTGAACTGCTCCTAAACGGATGGACCGATTTTGATGAAATTTTGTGTGTATGTTCATGGAGATTCGAGAATGGTTTAGATTTACAATTTGGTCCACTGGAAAATGATTTTTAAATTAATTTTTCATTTGTAATTAGTTGCTAATTTTAAATGTTTGACCGATGGATGGCGCTACCATCGCAGTATTCAATATTCAAACCTTAAATTGGCGTAAACGTGCATTAAACAAAACGATGCCAAAGTAAAAGGCGACATCTGTAGATCAAGTTTTCATATTGTGGACAGAGTTGTTCGTTCTTAAGTAATAAATTGGGTCATTCAATACATCTATGGGTAGCTACAATATTTTTTTCATACCTGCTAACTATTGGAGGGGGTATCTTGACAGGCAATTTACAATTGCAAAAGGTCTGGCATAAAAAATAGTGGCATAACTGAAGTGTTGATAAAAAGGTCTATTAAAATTTGAGATATACAGAAATCTTTTCGAAGCATTGCACAGAGCAATGCAATATTTAAACGGGAACGATGAATACATACAATTTCAAATTGATCCTTCCTGAAAAATATTAAAATTGCTAAATATTAGGAATGGTAGAATAGAACTGCAATCCAACACACAATGCAATGAATTAAAACTAGCTCATTTATCAATCGATGAATAATATACCACGGGCAAAGACTGATGCCATAACCTTGCCAGCCGATTTTTTGTCTTTTCACGCTTGAGAACCGTTTCTTAATATGCAGTCCACTAGGCTGACAATCGATTGGACTCGATTGATTTCACTGATGCACAGCCCAAATTCAATAGCATTTTTACCCCAAAAACCAATTCTTTCTTAACGCACAAAATTCTTTATGATTCGTTTTTTTGTAAACTAACACAAGTTGCTTCACCAAAAATGCGATTATTCCTTAAATAATATTTATGTAGGATAGCCCTTCCAAATAAACGCACTTGGTTCAACTTCATAATTAGCATACACTTTTATTTAAAATACATAAATGTTAAATGTTCATGTACAACCTGAATATGTGATGTCCGTCCGTTTGACCGTCCTATATGTGTGATGACTGTTTAACGACTGTGCTCTTGTCCTGTTTGTTAAGTTGGTTGTGCCCTATCAGTGCTGCCTATTGTCATAGGTCAGGGTTGCTCTTTGTAAGTGAGGTGAGTATGCGTACGTATTAATAGGTGTGTCCACTACGTGTTGTCCTGTCATCGCTTCCCACAATCGGCCATCCTGCACTTTCATTCGACCCGAATGAAGGATCAAATTTTTTCATGAATTCCATGACGGTAGTCGTGCGTCCGGGTCCTTCGTGATCTCCAACTTTCACAACTTCGTATCCGCCATGTTTCAACTGCTTAATGATCTTGTACGGTCCAAGATATTTTGGCTTCAGCTTCAGCCCAGATCCATACTGTGTACGTTTGATTGCTACCAGTTCATTAATTTTGTACTCAACTTCAGCTTTACGATGAACATTGTAGGTCTTGCGATTTTCTTTTTGTAAACGAACTATGTTCTCTTTCGCTTGAAGACGGCTTTTCTCACGCTCTGAGTCTATTTCTTCTGTTGCGAAGTTTTCTAAAAGCTCTTCCAGATTCGGCATTTCAGCCACTCGCATTTCTAATCCAGTTAATATCTTAAACGGCGATATTTTTGTACTACGAGGTGGAGTGTTGTTTATAGCAGAGTTCGTAAAACCATCAAATTACGCTCTTGCTCTGATGAGTAATATTCCGCAAGAGAACATCATTTCAAATACTCAGGAGCGCAAGCTTAACTAACATTCTCATCACAAAAAAACTCCTCACGTATTTGGCTCACTCATATATTAGCATGAGCGAGAATTTTTAAAAGATAACTATTTGCCTAATAGCGGCCATACACAGGCACACATGTGCGTTCGATCGGTATGTGTAAACATGCGGTTTACTCGTGTATGGGCTTATTCGCGTACCGATCCATGTTCGCGAAAATGTTTGATTTTTTACGATCGGTGCGCGAGCATGTTTATCGTGTATGGCGTTGTGAGCGCACAAAATCTCATTTCTCTCGTGTCGCCGAGCAGTGAAGATCGCGGACAATTGCTAGTGTTAAGGGGAGAGACTGCTTTAGAGGCATCAAAAAATCGATTTTTTTAGGATTTTTTTGGGAGGGAAAGAAATAATTGATTCAAGCGAAATTTCTAGGCTTTATAGTCATATATTCGAAGATCTTTCACAAATTTTTTGAATACGAAATCTTTGATATTCTGCCTTTAGGAAGCAATTACCCGATGCATCTCGCATATACATTTATCAGGAACAAAAAATTCAAAGAGATTCATGTTTTTTAATAACTTATCTAAACTAAGAAAATTCCAAAAAAATTTACTTTATTTTGTTTAAAAATATGTTCAAACTTGACTTTTTTTTTAGTTTAAATAGAAGATAATTTTATGCCAAAGATAATAAACTTTGCCCAATTCCAACTTTGCCCGCCAATTAAAATAATCGTAAAAATAAAAAACCGAGAAATCGCGCTTTTCGCTTTTTTCCCAAGCGCTATGTATGTATCTGTTTGACGCTCGGACACTATTTCCCTTCTAGCTTCGACAATATTTAGAGTTCCAATCTATAACTTTGTTTGTTAGATAATTTTTAAAGAGATTTAAGCGATAGTTTGAAGCTTCTAAAGCAGGCTCTCCCCTTAATAAAGATTTCGTATCTGAATTTATTGATCTTATAAAAAATTAATTCGCAATTTGGCAAACGAAAAGTGATAAATATAAAAATAATATTGAGAAAAATAAAAGTTGGAATAACTTATTAACGAAATACAAAGAAATAGATAAAAGTGCTACATTAGAAATAAATTCGAAGAAATGTTCCGCTTGCCTGTCGCACATGTTAACTGTGTGAAGAACGAACGCAAAATGGATTTGTGTGTCGTGTATGGGCAAACGAATTCACACAGATCGAACGCACATGTGTGCCCGTCTATGTCCTCTTTAACGCATCATCTTTATTTTTATCGCTCTGAGTGTTCAAGTGATGCGAAAAATAAAACTCATCTTTTTTTACTTGTCATTAGTATTGTCTCTTATTTAAAGAAAAAAAAGCAAAAGCCTATACATATGTATTTACAAATAAAGAATAGACACTCAAATTTTTATTTAGTTATTTTCCGTACTTGTACATACATATCGTCACCTGAAATGCAAAATAACGTAACAACATTTTCCGAAATTCAAAGTGGCATGAATGCAACACGAAATAAAATGGAACATAAGTGAAACAAAATTTTAATATTGGTTAAAACAGGCTTATATCTGACCGCAGAACCTGAAAATATTGAGCATATGTAATATTATGTATGTAATTTGAAGTAGTGAAGCGTAATCAATAAGACACTCAATTTCGAGTATTTTGATGATACGTTATTTTGCATTTCAGGTGACGATATGTACGTGCATAAGTAAGTACTTATTTATTAAAACAAACAAAACATGTATATATTTCAATATATATCATAGAAAGAGAACACAAGTAATTCAATTAATAAAGTTGATAATTTTTTGATGAAAAATTACCTTAAGAAAAATTCATATTATTAAAAAGTTCTTCATTTAACCTTATCAAAAGCAAGTTATTGATATTTTGTGCGTTGAGCCTGGAACAATGCTTAGTTAAAATTAACGAAAATTAATCCAAAATGACAATTGAAAAAACGCCGAGTATGGAAAAACCCATGACAAAAAAAAAAATCATTGTATAGAGAAATTCTCTTAGAGAACAGTATTTTTGCATCGTCTTCCTGATTAAAATTATTTACATACACACAATACAAATTAAATTAACGGTTAATCATGCATGTACCCAAAACTGTTAATATTTACACCAACAACAATTAAACTTTAACATAAATTTATAAATATACATACTCTCTAAGAGAATAAGAAATTGCTCAAGAGCACTCTCTGCTGCATTACTGAGTTTATCAGCGATACAAAATACTGAGTGCTGAAACCTGAGATGAGAAAAAGAAACTTAGCGCTCTTGTGAGGAGTATTATTTTGAGGAGCACCTACGTTTGCGGTAAATATTAGAGCGAAAAGATAAGATAAGTATTAAAGAGAAATATTCTAGAAGAGCACTCTTTCCTTTGAACTCACAATTGAGGAAATCAAAATTTATTGCTCCTCAATTGTGTTGTACTGAGGAGGAAGATAGAAATTTTACTCCTCAGTGATGAGTATTTGCGAACTCTGGTTTATAGTCTGTTGTACGCGCTCTACATGTTTGTACCACTCACCAGGACTTTCGTGGCATAATTTCGATATCATAGGTATCACGATTTTGTGTATTCGCTCAACCTGTCCGTTTCCCCTTGGAACACCCGTGGCAATTGTTAGATGCTGAATACCTTCTTTCACACAGTACTCTTTGAAAAGAGTTGACGTAAATGCGGAGCCTCTGTCGCTGATTATGCGCTTTGGATTTCCAAATACCGACGACTGCTTCCTAAGTCTGTCAACTACTGCCTCTGCTCCCGTGTTTTTTGTTGGATAAAGCCAAACAAATTTGGAAAATGCGTCGACAACCACAAGCAAATAATTATAAGATTTCTTAGACATTTCCATAGGTCCAACGTGGTCGACGTGGTATGTACCTAAAGGACAGTCCTCCTTGTTAATTGGATTCAGCCAGCCTTCCTTTTTCCCTACTTTATTTTCGTTTACCAAACATTCGATACAGCTTTCTACTACGCGAGATGTTTTTGCTTTCAATTGTGGAATATGATATGTTTTCTCCACTATGTCTTGGGTTTTCTTACTGGAGAAGTGACCTTGTTTATGTGCAATCCTTATCACTTCCTCCTCCATGAGTGAAGGTACTACTATCAACTCTTTAATGGGGTCCTTGTGTAATATGCCGTATTCCATATAGTAATCCTCGTATTCGTCTTTTTCTAAAATCTTCCGTATAGCTCTAACCCAAATGACCTCTTCTTGAGCTTGCTTTAACCAGTGCAGCAATGAATCTTCCATGAGTAGACAGGAAACTCTGCTCAACGCGTCTACGTGCCTCATTTTAGTGCCACTTCGATGCTCTATTTCGTAATCAAAATCCTGTAAATACATTTCCCAGCGCGAAACGTTTAAGGGTACGTCTCGTTTCTTCATCGTCATGGCGATTACAATCGGTTACTATTCGGAATTTAATACCTGTCAGATATACACGCCATTTCTTAAGTGCTTCGATGATGGCTAAGACTTCGTGTTCGTACGAATGGTATAACTCCTCACACGGTTTCGTCTTCCGACTCATATACTGGACTGGATGAAAGTTCTGATCATCTCTATTCCTCTGCAATAGTACTGCCCCATATCCGGATTTCGATGCGTCTGTATGCACCTCTGTTACTGCTCGCGGATCGTATAACGTTAAAACTGGCGCATTGATTAGTGCCGCTTTTAGTTGCTGAAATGCTGTTAGTTGCTCATCACCTAGTTCATATCGTTCATCTTGTTTCAACATTTCTGACAATGGTCTCGCAATCGTTGCGTAACCTTCGATGAATCGCCTAAAGTACGAGGTTAGTCCAAGGAATCGTTGCATAGCTTTTTTATCACGTGGCAGCGGGAACTGTTTGATGGTGTTCGTCTTCGCCTCGGATGGTTTTATGCAACTATTCTTGATAATATAACCCAGGAACTCAACTTTCCTCACCAGAAACTGACACTTGCTCTAATTGATTCGCAATCCACTAGCTGCAGCTGTCTTCAGCACAACTTCCAAGTTCTTGATGCCCTCCAATTCATCTTTGGAAGGAATTACGATCCCATCTTTTATCAAATCTCTGAATACGGCTAGAATGAATCTCACAAACACTACTGGTGAATTACAAATTCCAAATGGTACATACAAACACTCATACTGTCCGGTACCCGTAACAAATGACGTATATTTTGTGGATTCGGCGCTTACGGGCAAGTGAAAAAATCCATTTACCAAATCAAGTGTCGTATATATCTGGGCACCTTGCAAACACTCGACTACTTCATCCATCAATGCCATCGGGAAATTATCCCTTAGTATTTTCGCATTCAATCTCCTATAATCACAGCATATCCTCTTTTCACCGTTCTTTTTAGGTACCAGAACAATTGGTGATGCATATTCCGATGTGCTGGGTTTAATGACCCCTTCTTCCAACCATCGTCCAACTTGCTCATCGACCCAAATCTTATCTACGTATGATACTCGCCTCGGCCTCTCGTATACCGGCTCTTCGTCTTTCATTACAATTTTCATCTCGACAGGCGACTTCACGTTCTTCGCTGGTCGATACTCGGTTATAAACTTATCTATCATCACCGCATGTGTGTGACTGAGATGCTGCAGATCGATATGTGATGCTACACTCATATCAAAAGCCAAAAAAATGTCTCCATACTCGCCAATCAATTCATTAATCCGATTCTCATCTTGTTCCATACTGTTCCTCTTCACAGCGCATACATCGGCACTTCCGTATAATGACGTTGATGCCTCGCCACGCTTCATACTATCAGCTCCTTGGGCTCGCTTATTAGTTGTTGACTCTGCAACTAAGCGCTCCTTTACGCTTACGCTGTACTTTTCCATTGTTCCACTCGACCCTCTTCCATGTTTGCGAAGTCCACTATCTTCTTCCACGTGCTTCTCTGACTCTGATTCTCCTCCGTACCTCTTGATGGCACCATCCGACACCTTGCTGTGTCCACGCAGTTCTCTGACTGCCCTCACGTACTCTCCAGTATCACCATTCTCGGGTATGTCGTGCTTTCTATCGCACATCACGTGTTCCTTTTAAACACCCTTCGACACCTCACAGCGCCCACGCGGTTCATTAGCTACGTCCACGTGCCCCTTGGCACCAACTTCTTCTCCACACGCCTCAGATGAAAGTTCTTCGGTACAAACACTTCTGCCGGTCTTCTGCTGCACTCCCTTTATCTGCTTCGACCCTTTCTTGCAAAATTTAACGTCTTCCTCCGTCACTATCAAATCTACTAGCTTCAGGATATCATTCCCTATCCGACATAATAACTTAAATCACGCTCATTTACAACATGAAACTTAACTTCCAAAGGTATATTGTCTATAACCATCGATATCGTAAAACTGCCCATGGTTACCAATTCGCTGTTGCCAATGCCAGCTAAATACTTCTTTTCGTTACTTAACCCTTTCATGCCCGAATTAAAGTGGGCGAAGCTAAAACATTTTTTAGGACAGATATGTGTTACTCCTAACTCAAGTATGAAGTGATTAAAATTTGAAAGTCCTGAATGTCCTGGTTCGTTAATTACAGGATGTCGCCTATAGACAACAGCACTTTTACAAAATTATTTTAAACAAACTTAATACTTTTCCAATGATTTATTTTTATTTTCAATAACTATATTATGTTTATTTATTCATGTTCTTCCCTTGGTTTAACAGTAAAACAGCTATTTTAATCTTTTTAAGCACTTTTCGCGTAAACCCCTTTTTTCGCGATCTTGACAATTCGCGATCTTGACAGTTTCACTCCACGAAAAACGCCTACTGAATGAACCCTTGCATAGCTTACGATAGAACAATTCACTGTAAGCTTACACAATAAACCAGACTACATAATACAAAAAACCACGCGTCAAAAAAACTGATATAACGGGACTTAGAAGCATATATGTAAATGTTGCATATATGCAACATCGGGCATGAGAGGGTTAATTCAACATCAAACCGTAGCATCATTCCGAATTAGACACAAATCGGAACCAGTATCAATTAACGCAGACATCGTTTGGGGCATCCTATTAGGTGCCGTAAAAATCAAATCTTTGAATAATAAATTGCTATTCCTGCTTATCTTCCTCATTGTATTCATACTCCTTTTCGCACCCCTTTCTGGCTTGTTGACTTTGACGAAAGTTTTAGCAGAGAATGTAAAGTATAGAGAAGGTGCAAATCGAATTCTGAATGATGTTCGATTGGACGGCTAACAGAGCTTATAAGATTCGTGAAGGGAATCCACCATTCTCGCTGCTATTTAGCAGAAATGAGCACGTTCAATGACAGAAATATATGTAAAACGACTGAGAATAAATGAAGAGAATTGCTTTGTAGAAGAATATACAAAATATACAAAGTCACACAAAGAATGTGAAAAAGCATTCTCTGAGTGACATATGCATGCTTATATTGTATTATGTGAACCATTGTCACTTATGCGTGATTTTCACATAAGCATGCTTATGTATATTGTATTATATGAATAATTGTCACATACATATGCGTGATTATTTTATATTGATATTTATATTTCCGAAAAATGGTAAAAATTTTATGTGATAAAATTAAATAAAAAATAATTTTAAATAATTTACTATTTCAAAAATTATATTAATTTCGTCTATTATAAAATGAACTAAAATGCTCATATAAACACTTCATTTCATTCCTTTAATTTCTTCAAAAAAATTAATGACCTTCATGAAATATGCATATTCGCTATATTTCGTTATCATTTCCATATTTGTACCAATAGAATTTCTATGGCATATACATACATAAGTATATTATTTCTTTGGCACATTTGTCTGTATGTTTACGAACACAAATACGAGCCACATACCTACATATGTACATACATTCATAATAACAAGTGTCGCACGCATCTTCGTTTTCACGGTCAATCAATGGCCGAAACAGGCGTTTTGTCAAAGAGTCAAATGCTGAACACATTGAGTGGGGCAGACTGCAAGCGACATCTGTCAAATATTAAAATATACACGTTCATATGGACACAGTTATGTAGTTGTGCAGCTGTCTAAATAACTGTGTCCATAAGAATGTGTGTATTTCAATATCAGATTTAGATGGCGCTTGCAGTCTGTAGTGTTCTATATGTTCAGCACATCAATCTGTCGAAGCACTGACGCGACGAGACGCGAAAGAAACTAACAAACGATTGCCGATTGTTACCGCTTCCCTTGCCGCTGTAACAGCTTCGCCAACAAACTAGCGTAAATATGTATGCATATGTATGAGCTTGCATACATATCGACGCAGATTTTTGCGAGTCACGGAAAAATATTTTAGACAAATATTATAAATCGACAACTCCTGTGTTGCCACTTTTCTCACTTCTTTCTTTGAACAAACACCAGAAGATGTTCAATTTATGATTTTTAGCTTTTGCCATCGTCGCGAAAAGACGCTTGTCGGCAAAGGCACGCTCGGGGAGATGTTACGGCGTCTGTTTATATGAATGAAGCGAGGTCGCTTGTGGCATATGCGCCTGCGTTTATGAATGAAATCGTTTTTGTTGTAAAATTTACTACATTTGGGCTTCGCCAATTCGGCTGCCATATTGACTTGTGATGCTTCTTCTATTTAGACAATTGTTGTTTTTCTAGAACAATGCTTCAATTTTTTGTTGGTGACATATTCACATGTGTATGCATATGTTTGTATGCTTGTGCATTACGTATATGTTCGGAAGTGTATACAAATATATGTACATATGAGTGCATATGAATGTATGAACATGCAGATCAATGCGCGCACATGAAATACATTGATAAGTGATAAAATCATTGTTTGAATTTCTGAACGCGCACATGCGTATACATACATTTATGTATATGAGCAGATAATAAGATTATGATATGAGCATGTGCAGAGACATAAGATAATATGATGTATGTACATATATGTATATTGTTGTGATAAATTTAATTTCTATTAGTGGGAAATATAATACAAAAATATTTATTAGTATAGTATATTATGTAACAATCAAAGAAAATTATTAAATATGCAAGTCCAAATTGACTATAAATATTACTATGCAGGCATTCATACAAAATTATACTCATATTATAATTATGTTTACATGTCAGTATTCAATTGCCGACGGCAAAACGCAAAAGCATACATACATACATATTTGCATACATTGCGATTTCCAAGTTGAAAAATTGAAGCATGTAAATATCACAATGCTGTTGTTGGGAGATCATAAGGAGCATGCATGCATATGTTTATGTCTTCATATTCTTGGGTATGTGAGACAGAGAACATAATATTTTTTGTACACATTTTTCGCTGTCAAAAATGAAACAAAATATAAACAAGCGAAACGAAATTCCTCATTGGGAGTTTCTTCATATTCTCTTCTTGGGCATACATGCTATGGCATCACATGCCGAAAATACATACATTTATTTCTCTTCATTTTCTCTGTTGAGTATGTGGAGAACTGTTAAAAATGTTAACATTTCACAGCGAGAATTCGTAGCTGTGTGGTGAAATTCTGTGTCGCAATCTTACAAAATGTTCGCTGTCGAACCTGCACCTTCTCTATGTTTTATGTTCTCTGGTTCACCTCAGAATTGAAATGATAACGAAATAATGCGAATATGCATATTTCATGAAGATCATCAATTTTCTTTGAAGAAATGAAGTTCATTTGATACATCTTCACTTTGTAATACACGAATTAAATATAACTTTTTTGAAATATAATAATAATATAATTAAATTATTTTTTAACTAATTTATTACGATTTTGTAAAAAAATTAAAATTTTTATAATTTTTCTGAAAAAAATGGTTCATATGATATCATGCATATGTGACTCAAAGAATGCTTTTATACAATCTCTGTGTGACTTTGTATATTTTTCTACAAAGCAATTCTCTTTATTCATTTTCTGTCGTTTTACATATATTTCTGCCAGAGACATGCTCATTTCTGCTAAATAGCAGCGAGAATGGTGAAATTCCGTGTCACAATCCTATAAGCTCTGTTGCCGCGCAATCGAACCATCACACAGAATTCGATTTGAACCTTCTCTATGTTTTATGTTCTCTGCTCTAGCCATGTGTGAACTTTCTCCGCATCTAAAACACTTCCTATCTCCGGGATTGAAATTCGATGTTACTCTGTTTGACGACGATGATTTGAACGGATTTGCAAATTGGAATGGAGGCTTTCCAGCGTTGATTCGTTCGTAAATTTTGATCTGCTCCTTGAGATCACCGATAGACCTTGCTTGGTATAAATAGGATTTGTTTACTTTAGAATCCGGAATACCATCGACGAAATACTCTATAAGGCTGTGGTCATCTAAGTTTATAGGTTTCCCGATTTCCATCAGACAATATAGGTATTCAGGCATATCTTCGTTCTGTCGTTTACGTCGGTTCCTCAATGTACAATGTACATCAATTGCTGATACGGTGGTACCAAACTCGCTCTTCAATGCTGATTTCAACGAACTCCAACTACAAATACCAACTTGACCACGTACGAACATCTTTGCAGCTCCCTTCAGTAATTGCTTGGCATAGATATATTTCTGTAGTTCATTCCACTGTACAGCTTCCGCATTATCTTCGAAGTCTTGTAGCCATTGTTCAAAATTAGGCTGTTCTGAACCACTAAATGGAGTCATGGAATCTTCCACATCACGAAGTGTAAACATCGATCGCTCTACAATCGGTGTACTCACGCTACGTCTACTACCGGCGTCATCGGCCTCATCGTCGCTTGCATTCAGGCCGAAGTGTTCCAGCAATCTGTGATGCAGTACGGTTTTCCATCCACTAGCTACTAATCCCAATCTTTCCAAGTTTCCCAAGTCCGTCCACAGTCAATGCTAAAACCCGTTCGCGGACCATTGTCTTACAATGCTCTTACCAATTCAATTACAAAATCAATATCAATACAAATTAAGGAAGAAGTAAAATATTACAAATTTTAAATTTTATATACGTATTCGGTTGCATCCGAACTTAGCCCTTTGTTACTTGTTTTACTTTACTTTCTGTAACTATCAACGTTTCTTGGCTATAAACTCAATCATTACCTACAAGAACATATCCATAGTTAATACTACAAGTAAATATAAAAACAAATTTCTGTGTTTTAGTCATACTTACTTTCGTATTTGTTAAGGAAGTAATTTTCTTCGAATAATGAATTATTGCACTGATAGTTTCGGTATTTATTATCTGAATGCAATCCAGAGTAAGACTCCAGCGATTTTTTAAAAACTTTCGCGTCTTGAAAAGAATATGTAACGAAGTCAGTTTCCGGGGTTTGACAACTATTATCAAACAAAATTCTTTGTTTGGGAATAATTTTGCAAGACATTTCGTTTTTCGCAAATAAAACGTTTTCAATGTTAACATCATTAATGGATTCCAATTTCATCTGTAAGTAATTATTTGCGCTCCATAAATTACTCGGGAATCCTATGAAAGTATAATCAAAATAAAAGTATATTATAACCACCATACCCATAAAATCAATGTTCTTTTGTTTTTGTTTTAGTGCAAATTAAATATTGTATATTAATAATATCAAACGCACTATAGGGTATTTGAGGGAAACATCAACCATTTTATGCCGTAACTATATTTTCAGCATTAAACTAAAGCATATCTAATATTATAATATATTTTAATTTTGTTAAGATTTTACATACTGACCGATGTATAAATAGCTTATAAATGTTGTTATATAAAGGAATATTTTTTTTACCATGTTTCGGTATTAAAACATGTAATTACCAGAAATAGCGATTATCTGCATTTCTTTAAGAACCTTCATAGATTGACCAATATATTAATTTATATTAATTGCTTCTTGATTTGTGTACTAGAAACTGAACGAATCAAGTGAAATTTAAAATTGTGCTGTGTGCGAATTAAGTGTGGTTGTTGTCCGATTTCGTTCATTTTCACAATGTGATACAAAAATATAAGAATTCCAAGTACTAAGTTTGTCGAAATCGGTCCCGATGGGATTTCAGAAATATTTAGTACTTGATTTATCACGCTTTTAGTAGATTTTAACTGTATCGTTATATGGGGAATGAGCGGAGTTACCGTCCGATTTCATTCATTCATACAATATCGGTAATCAGCAAATTTGGTTGCAGTTAACTTTGTTAGAGGAAATAATACGTTTCCATTAAATTGAAAATATTTAAAACAAGACGACTTTTATAACAATGTACGACATAACAATGTTTTCTTTTGATGACAATGTTTAATGTCAAAAGCAGCTCTTTTGTAAATCCCCGGCAGTGAAAATAATCTAGATTAAGTATTATTTGATCACTTTAATTTTTGGTGGGAACATAGTAATACCAGAGAACATAAAACATAGAGAAGGTGCAGGTTCGACAGCGAACATTTTGTAAGATTGCGACACAGAATTTCACCACACAGCTACGAATTCACGCTGTGAAATGTTAACATTTTTAACAGTTCTCCACATACCCAACAGAGAAAATGAAGAGAAATAAATGTATGTATTTTCGGCATGTGATGCCATAGCATGTAAGTTAACGGCAGCAGCCACACAGATACTTAACGATAAATGTAAACAAATTGTATCTTCTCACAGTATTACTGCTTGGTCAGCAGAATACTTTAATTAATAAGAAATCAATATATCACTTGTTTTGATAAGTAAGCAAAATCCAATATTCCATTATTTGTTTTGATAATGAGAATAATTGGAAATCCAATGCTCTGGCATTTCATCACTTAATGTAATGCCAAAGCATCTTTAGTAATAAGCATAGAATTATAAGAATATAAATATAAGTGCTTTTACTAATAAAGATCAGAGTGTATAATCGGCAAGCGTATTGAGTGATCATCTTGATGATCAAAGCGCACCATATATTGTCACTCAAACCAACACTTGTGTTTAATTTCTACCGCGCGTAGCGGAACGGAATATATTTTTTTAATACTTCCCACACAAGGGAAGTTAATTGGCGCCCAACGTTAAGGCACGTGTTCGTCGTATAAAGGGAGAGAAATGTATCCCTAGAACCATAACGGTCGCGATAAGTTAACACTAACCGGTAAACGTACATAAACCTCATGCGAGAGGTAGTACATATGTGAATAACGCATTAAAAATTAAAAAGAAAAAACAAGTATCCCAAGAATAGGGAGAAAAGCCAAACCAAACTTGAAGTAAAGTGAGCACAAACTTCATTGCTTGTTGTGTTGTGACAATCGTAGAATAAATAAGAACAAAATTTTTTTTAAAATAAATTTAAAAAAAATTAACAGTGAATAAAAAAGTAAAGAATGACTTATGTAAATCACAAAATACAAATATTTAAAAAACAAAAAAAACATCATTAGGCATTGCACGTCAAGCAGCGGCGTAGCCATCGAGGGAAACCAAGGACTAAGGAAATTACAACACACCACAAAAGACGAGGAGAAGAAGGAGTAAGATTTTATTATCCACATTTATCAAATATATTAGTACATTAATATATAAGACAATCAATTTTAGCAATTAAGTTTAAACTATTAAGAATCATTGAAGGCTCGACCAGCCAAATAATAAAATATTTTTAAAACCGCGATTCACCACCGCAAGGGGGACCCTCCGGTTTATAACAAAAACTCAATTCTGCGATTCTGAACTTCAGACCCTCCAGAATAAAGAGTCTCCTTTCCTAGAAAGGATCAAAAATAAAAAATACAAAATTAAATCTTAAACATTTTAAATGAAGGCTCGACCAGCCAAATAATAAAATATTTTTAAAACCGCGATTCACCACCGCAAGGGGGACCCTCCGGTTTATAATAAAACTCAATTCTGCGATTCTGAACTACAGACCCTCCAGAATAAAAGAGTCTCCTTTCCTAGAAAGGATCAAAAAATAAAAATAAAAAAAATAAAACAACTGACTTGGACTATAACAAAATAGACAGAATAGTTAGAAGTCTTGAAAGATTTGTAGAAGTCGATAGGATTAAAATTGCCCATATTTAAAGAAAAATTAATTTATCAAAAATGCCTTTAAGTAGCGAAAATGAGACTTTAGTCGCAAGACTAATTGCGGCAACGAACGCATCACTCAGATTAGAAATATCTGAAATGCGCAGGCAAATAGAAGACTTAACGAAGTCTACAACAATAACAGATTACCAACCTGAAGAAATAAATTCAGAGATTCGCTGTGACGAATCCCTAGAAGTAATAAAATCTTTACCAGAATTTGGGGGAAAGCAAAATAAATATGTTAGCTGAAGGGAATCGGCTAACAACGCAATGAGCTTATACATAAGAGGCAGCCGTAGGTATTTTGCTGCATTAACTATATTAAGAAATAAAATCACTCACGATGCTAATGACATCTTGTCCAACCACGGAACAGTCCTAAATTTTGATGCTATATTAGCACGATTAGATTTCGCTTACGCCGATAAGCGACCAGCTCATATAATCGAGCAAGAAATGAGTATTCTGCGTCAAGGCAATTACTCTGTAATTGAATATTATAATAAGGTTAATGAGAAATTAACCTTGCTAATAAATAAAACCATAATGACTTACGGATCAGATAGCGCCGTAACTAAGGAATTCAATGCTAAAAATAGGCGGGATGCTTTACGCACATTTATAACGGGACTAAACGGAAATTTAGCTAATATACTATTTTCTCTATCGCCAAGCGACTTACCAAATGCTTTAGCAAAAGCACAAGAATTAGAATCCAACAATATGCGAGCAGCATTCGCATTACAATTTGGAAAAAACTATTCAAATCCCAACAATAATAACAGGCAACATACTTCTAACAACAGATTCAATAATGGTAATTTTAATAATAATTTACGGTTCCCACAAGTCCAACCGCAAAGGAATTATAACCAAAGAATGGGATACCAGAATAACCAACCACGACCTACACCAATGGATGTCGACTCAAGCATCCATACACGCAACCGTATGTTGCAAAAGCCAACAACATTTAATCAAAACAATTTGGAAAAAAGGCCACATGGAAGTACACAACAGAATGTGCAGCCACCGACTAAGACACAGCGCATTAATAATATTAAGGAGGATCATTTTTTAGGCCAAAATTAACTCTGCCATATATATTTCTAGATGACAGGGTTACTGGTCAAAACTTTAAAATATTAATAGATACAGGAGCAACTAGTTGCTATATTAAATCAGGAATATACAAAAATAAAAATAAATTGGATATACAAAAGAGAGTAAAAACAATTAATGGATTTTCGATAATACGCTATTATCACATTATCACATTATTCGGTAAAAAACAAATATTCTACGAAATCGAAAATTTGGAAGCAGACCTATTAATAGGATACAAATTTTTGAAGGACATTAATGCAGTGATTAACTTGGAAAAAAAGAAATTAATAATAAATAATGAAAAAGAGGAGGATATATTTAGCTTAGGATGCGAATATGAGCATCAGAAAAGTAAGGATAATTTAAAGATCGTAAAGGAGGACGAAATTACTTTGGAAGCAAAGACTTCTAAAGCGCCAGCCGACGGGAATACCGGCAAATATAAAAAAATAAATACTGTGGAGCAGGAAAGCTCTACAACGCCAGCTGAAGATTTATACCAGCAGAGTAGAAGTAAAAATTATGTAAAAAATATTGTGGAACGAAAAAGTTCTACAACGCCAGCCGATGATAATACCGGCAAATTAAATAAAAAATATATTGTGGAACAAAGAAGTTCTACAACGCCAGCCGATGATAATACCGGCAAATTAAATAAAAAATATATTGTGGAACAAAGAAGTTCTACAACGTCAGCCGATGATAATACCGGCAAATTAAATAAAAAATATATTGTGGAACGCAAAAGTTCTACAACGCCAGCCGATGATAGTACCGGCAAATTAAATAAAAAATATATTGTGGAACAAAGAAGTTCTACAACGCCAGCCGATGATAATACCGGCAATATAGAAGAGGAAAACTATGTAAACAAAATTACTTTAGAGGAAAAGTTCTCTAAAGCGCCAGTCGAAGGAAATACCGACATAAACGAAGATGAAATTGAAAATTTAAGAGAGGAAATTAGAAATGAAATATATAAAATACATTCTTCAATAAATATGAATTTACCGTTTCGAACGGATATAAAAGCGGAAATAACGACAATTGTTGAAACTCCTATATGGAGTAAACAATACCCATATCCTCTTTCTGCTAATTCCTTCATAAACGAAGAGGTAAAAAAAATGATGGAAGATAAAATAATAAGGCCAAGTAAGAGCGCATATAATTCACCAATTTGGGTTGTACCAAAAAAAGGTGTAAATGAAGACGGTACGCCGAAATTGCGAATGGTAATCGATTATAAAAAATTAAATGAAGTAACAAAATCGGATAAATATCCAATTCCGGATAGCAATATAATACTTTCAAATTTAGGAAGTTCGAAATATTTTTCCACAATAGATCTGGAATCGGGTTTTCACCAGATCCTTATTAAAGAACACGATATTGAAAAAACTGCATTTTCAGTAAATAACGGAAAATACGAATTTTTAAGAATGCCATTTGGTTTAAAAAACGCGCCTAGTATATTTCAAAGGGCGATGGACAATGTTTTAAGGGACTTTATTGGAAAATTTTGTCACGTTTATATTGACGATATAATCGTATTTTCAAAAAGCTTCGAGGAACATAAAAAACATTTAAGTATAATAATAGAAGTTCTAAAAAACGCAAATATGAAAATTTCATTACAAAAATCTAAATTCTACCAAGAAGAAGTAGAATTTTTGGGATATATTGTTGCAAAGAATGTTATAAAGACAGATCCAAAAAAAGTTGAAACAATTTTAAATTTTCCGGTTCCAACAACTTTACGACAGTTACGAAGTTTCCTAGGAATGATTGGATATTACAGGAAGTTTATTAAAAATTATGCTAAAATAGCAAAACCATTAACAATACATTTATCAGGTGAAAACGGAAGAGTTTCACAACATATGTCCAAAAAAATTAAAATTAGATTGGAACAAGAAGGACTTTTGGCAATTGAGAAAATGAAGTCTATATTAGTAGATCAAGTCGAATTAATTCAACCAAATTTTAACGAAACATTTATATTAACGACAGACGCATCAAATGAAGCTATTGGTGGAGTCTTAAGCCAAGGGGGCAAACCTATTACATTTATATCTAAAACATTAAATTCAACAGAAAGAAATTACGCGACTAATGAAAAGGAGCTATACGCTATCGTATGGGCATTAAAAAATCTAAGAAATTATTTATACGGAGTTTCAGATTTGGAAATTCATGCTGATCACCAACCACTAACATTTGCAGTCTCACCTAGAAATCCAAATGCCAAAATGAAAAGATGGCATGCTTTAATTGGAGAATATGGAGCAAAAATTATATATAAACCAGGTAAAACAAATGTGGTAGCAGATGCTCTATCACGACAATTTCTTAATAATTTATCCGACGAATCGTCAACCACAGTAACCCAACATTCAGCTGAAAGTAGTGATCATACTCAGATACCCGAGACAAAAAAACCATTAAACCAATTTAAACAACAAATTTTACTAAGTAAAAATAGATTTACAATACATGAGCAAATTCAAGAATTTGGGAAAATTAGACATTTAATTGAATACGATACTGTTGATAATTTAATCACAATATTAAAGGAATACATCAAACCAAATATAGTTACGGCAATACATTGCTCAATAGAGGATCTGTACGAAATACAAGCGAAAATAAGAGAAACATTTACTAATAAATTCATATATACGAAAAATTTTGCAATTGACATAACGAACAGAGAAGACCAAGGAATTATAATTGAACAAACGCATACACGAGCACATAGAAGTTACCAAGAAAATTTGGATCAAATTTGCAAAAAATATTATTGGCCTGAAATGAGAAAACAATTCAAAGAATATTAAAGGAATTGTGACATATGTAATAAAAACAAATATGATAGACATCCTATAAAAATACCAATTGGAGAGGTCCCAATACCTACAGAGGAAGGAGTACAGATACACATGGATATATTCTATGCGCAATCTTTAAAATTCATTACGTGTATAGATAGCTATTCCAAATTTTTGGTTATTAAGCAAATCGAAGATAAGATTAATTTAGAAGATAAAGTGTTAGAAATATTACAAAGCTTCCCTAATATAAAGAAGTTAACAATTGATAATGAACCAGGATTCACTACGGTACAATTTAAGTCCTTGATGCAGAGACTTCAAATAGAAATATTTTTTTGTAACCCAAATCATAGTACCACGAATGGTCAAATTGAGAGGGTACATTCAACAATAATTGAAATTTCACGATGTATTAAACAAGAATATAATTTAATAAGCTTTTCAGAATCAATATTTAGAGCTGCCCAACAATATAATAAAACTATACATTCGGTAACTAATGAGAAACCATTTGAAGTACTTTATAATAAAGTCTCTCATGATATTTTACCAGACAAACTTTTATCAGCACAAACTAAGATGCTAGAAAGACACAATAAAAATAGAATTAATAAAACATATTTATGCGGAGAAATAATTTATGAAAAGATTACAGGAGAGAGAAATAAACTAAATCCTAGATACAAGAAACAGGTAGTAAAAGAAGACTTAGGGAATAAAGTTAGAATTAACTACAGGAATAGAATAGTACATAAAGATAATATTAAATCTTAATCATATATTTTTAGAGGATGATACCCCTAATTATTCTAACATTAATTACCAATACAATGACAGACATTGTGGACTACACAAGAGAAGATTACGTATTATTAGAAGACGGAGATGTAGCCCTGTATAATGACTACGGAAATATTTTTCACATCACTAATTTAACATACTTTAGAGAACTTATAAGTTCAGACACAAATTATTATAATAAAAAACTCAGATATAAAAATTTTGAACAAAATAATGAACAAGACAAGGCATATATTAATGATTTAGACACAGATCCAGAAATAGAACTCATAGAAACTTTATTAGAACAACTACAAATTAAAGATACAAGATATAGGAGAGGAATAAATGAAATAGGTACATTATGGAAGTGGATAGCAGGAACACCAGACCATGACGACCTAGTGTTAGTAAATAATAAATTAAACGAATTAATTGACAATAATAATAAACAATACACAACAAATTCTAAAATTTTTGGAATTATTAACCAATTAACTGAAACAATCAATAACATTAATGAAAACTCAAATATTAAAATTCTAATGAAACGGAAAAATCAATTCCTAATAACTGAATTACAAAATATGATTAATACAATAGCTATAGGAAAAATGGGAATTTTGAACCCGACAATTTTAAATTTAGACGAGATTAAAAGTATAATTAAGAATGAACATGGACGATTGATAATAACTGATATAATAGATATTTCAAATTTTAAAATAGTACAAAATAAAGATGTAATAGTTATATATTAAGTATCCAAAAATTATATATGATTGCAAATATTATGAAGTAAGAGCAATTCCACAAAAAGATGGTAAATTAATAATTAATAATGAAATTGCGAAATGCAAAAAAGAATATATAAATATTAAAAATTGCAAAAGAGAAATGATAAATACTTATTGTAAAATTAATAATAAAAATACTTGCCTATCAGATATTTTGTCCAATAAAAAAAGGAAATGTAAAAAAATTAAAGAAAAACATAAAGACATAGATATAATTAAAGAAGGAGCAATATTAGTCTCTGGAAATCATACTATAGATGACTCTGCCATAAATGGAGTTTACCTTGTAACATTTGAAAATTATACAAATATTGATAATATAACTTACGAAAATATTGATTGTAAAATTTGGAATTATTTAAAAAATAATCATATTAATAACTTTGAAATTATAGAATACATTGAAACAAAAAACAAAGAATTTGAATTTGAAAACATAAATATTTTGAGTGAAAGAATTAAAGAATTTAAAAATCATTCACTTTTCTGGTATATAATTGTAATACTTGTACTGTTAATAATAATATACATAATCTATAAGATTTTAAAGTTAAAAAAATCATGTAAAACTAATAAGCAAAGTAAAAAAATAAAATTCCAAGAATTATCATATAACGCTATTTTAGAGAGCATTTACAATATATCAAAAAATGATATTGAATCGGGGACGATTCATCTTAGAGAGGGGGGAGTTAACGGCAGTAGCCACACAGATACTTAACGATAAATGTAAACAAATTGTATCTTCTCACAGTATTACTGCTTGGTCAGCAGAATACTTTAATTAATAAGAAATCAATATATCACTTGTTTTGATAAGTAAGCAAAATCCAATATTCCATTATTTGTTTTGATAATGAGAATAATTGGAAATCCAATGCTCTGGCATTTCATCACTTAATGTAATGCCAAAGCATCTTTAGTAATAAGCATAGAATTATAAGAATATAAATATAAGTGCTTTTACTAATAAAGATCAGAGTGTATAATCGGCAAGCGTATTGAGTGATCATCTTGATGATCAAAGCGCACCATATATTGTCACTCAAACCAACACTTGTGTTTAATTTCTACCGCGCGTAGCGGAACGGAATATATTTTTTTAATACTTCCCACACAAGGGAAGTTAATTTGTATGCCCAAGAAGAGAATATGAAGAAACTCCCAATGAGGAATTTCGTTTTGCTTGTTTATATTTTGTTTCATTTTTGACAGCGAAAAATGTGTACAAAAAATATTATGTTCTCTGTCTCACATACCCAAGAATATGAAGAGACATAAATATACATATGTATGCATATGTAAATATGAATATGAAGACATAAACACATGCATGCATGCTCCTTATGATCTCCCAACAACAGCATTGTGATATTTACATGCTTCAATTTTTCAACTTGGAAATCGCAATGTATGCAAATATGTATGTATGTATGCTTTTGCTTTTTGCCGTCGGCAATTGAATACTGACATGTAAACATAAATATAATATGAGTATAATTTTGTATGAATGCCTGCATAGTAATATTTATAGTCAATTTGGACTTGCATATTTAATAATTTTCTTTGATTGTTACATAATATACTATACTAATAAATATTTTTGTATTATATTTCCTACTAATAGAAATTAAATTTATCACAACAATATACATATACATATGTACATACATCATATTATCTTATGTCTCTGCAAATGCTCATATCATAATCTTATTATCTGCTCATATGATTGCATGTATGCGCATGTGCGCGTTCAGAAAATCAAGTCATGATTTTATCACTTATCAATATATTACATGTGCGCGCATTGATCTGCATGTTCATACAGTCATATATACATACTTATATGTATGTATGTACATATATGTATTTGTACACACTGCCGAACAAATAATGCACAAACATATAAACATACATATGCGTACACATATGAGTATGTCACCAACAAAAATTGAAGCATTGCTCTACAAAAACAACAATCGTCTAAATAGCAGAAGCATCACAAGTCAATATGGCAGCCAAATTAGCGAAGAACAAATGTAGTAAATTTTACAACAAAAACGATTTCATTCATAAACGCAGGCTCATATGCCACAAGCGACCTCGCTTCATTCATATAAACAGACGCCGTAACATCTCCCCGAGCATGCCTTTGCCTACAAGCGTCTTTTCGCGACGATGGCAAAAGCTAAAAATCATAAATTGAACAACTTTCTGATGCTTCTTCACAGAAAGAAGCGAGAAAAGTGGCAATATAGCTCTTGTCGATTTACAATATTTGTCAATTCTAAAATAAGTATTTTTCCGTGGCTCGCAAAAATCAGCGTCGATATGTATGCAAGTTCATACATATGCATACATATTTACGCTAGATCGTTGGCGAAGCTGTTACAGCGGCAAGGGAAGCGGTAACAATCGTTTGTTAGTTTCTTTCGCGTCTCGTTGCGTCAGTGCCAGAGAAACTAAAACCAGTGCTTCGACAGATTGATGTGCTGAACACATAGACCGCGACAGACTGCAAGCGCCATCGTGACAACGGAGATGCGAAAGATGCGTGCGACACTTGTTATTATGAATGTATGTATGTATATATGTATGTGGCTCGCATTTGCTTTCGTAAACATACGCACAGTGTTGCGAAACCGGAATTTTTTGGAAATCATATTGCCTAAACTGTAATTTTAATTGTATCGATGAGAAACTTCTACAGAGTGGTCAGAATGAAATCCCAAACAGAATGAGTGAAAAAAAAATTTACACCGAAAAAAATTGTTGGGTCAAATTTTCAACAAAAGTCAAAAAAAAAAAAAGTTGTTCGAAAATTTTACAAAAAAAATTTATTTTAATTCTTCCTTTATTTCTGATAAATACCCTATGATTAGTTTTTTAAATAAAGTATAGGGTTTGCCGAACAAGAATTATAAACGTCAAATTTTCCTGATTTTTCGATATTTGTTGAAAAACTCTGAAATTTTATATAAAACCAAAATCTATTTCATTTCTTATTTGAAAGGTGGCAATAAAAGCTTTAATTTGATACCGGTTTGAAGTCAATAGCTTCAGTTTTAAGAGAGTTATGCTTATTTTTGTGGAGTGCTAGAACAGATGTAGAATAAAAAAAAATTTGAAGATACTATTTTATAACACAGGCATATTTTATTGCATTCTACAGAAAAATTACAAATTATCAGTCATCTACCAATAAGTTCATTGCTTCCTCTGATAATTTCAGGTGTTTCTTCTCCTTCAGTATTCTCCTACTTTTGATTGCGGGATCAGAATTGGCGAGCAGATAATGTAATATGTCTTCACAATTGTCTTTTCTTGATGTTTTCCTCGCATGGTAAAGCCTTATGTTTCTGAAGTCCTTGTTTCCTGCTTCCAATGCTTCTTCTGATAGTTGCCCAATGGGGACCAAAAATGAACGAATTATTTCAGCTCCATGAATAAGAACCTTGTGGACAGTTGGTGGCATATAATGCCACGAATATTTCTTTACATAGAGACCAGCAGTTTCTTTTCCGTACTTAGAGAACTTATCGCAGTCTATCTTATATCCAGAAGTTATATAAAAACAAAGGGGGAGAAAGAGAGAGCGAAAGAGAGAGAATAAAATAGTAAAACAACAGAGAGAGAAAAAGGTACCACCACAAGCAAAAAGAAAACACTATATAAAGACGGACACACATGCGGACTAATTAGTGACAAAAAAGAAAAGATTCCGATTAGCCGAAACCGGTCTGAAAATAATAAAAATTTGACGTGGGATGACGGAAAGTCACCCGAAAACCAATATGATTAAATTATTCAATAAGTGATTCCGAGAATTTCCGTTCTATTTCTATGAAATAAATACTGAGAGTGATATACTAAAATCGCTATAACTCCCAGGAGGGCAGGTATGGGCAGCTGATTTTTTCACAGTTCGTTGAAAACAAATCATATAACATTTCTTTAGTGGTTTGGAACTGGGACTCTCTGGGACTTTTTAGATATTGCTTACCTAACCCAAATTTAAAGGAAAAATGGACCTTTAGTCGGGTTTTCGCTCTAAAAAAGGTGCATATGAAAATGTCTCAAACAACATTCCTTTGTTTTATAGAAGAGACTTGTCCGAAGGCAGATTTTTTTTCCGAATCAAAATATCTGTCACCAAAATCAAATGAGATCATTTTGAATACAGCCCTGAAATCCCCTCTTTTCGTGAAACTTTAGTATATTTGACTTCTAAAATCAATTAAAAATCAACGGGCCAACATAAAAATAAGCTTTATGTGTTTTTTGTTTGTTTGGAATGTCTGTGACAAATTGCATCATTAAAAACACTGAAAAAATAATCGGAGAAAAGTTACTTTTCCACTAGCCGCAACACAGTGATACGGACAAATGTGAGAAAGAAATAATATATGTATGTACATATATGCCATAGAAATTCCACTGGTGCAAATATGGAAATGATAACGAAATAATGCGAATATGCATATTTCATGAAGATCATCAATTTTCTTTGAAGAAATGAAGTTCATTTGATACATCTTCACTTTGTAATACACGAATTAAATATAACTTTTTTGAAATATAATAATAATACAATTAAATTATTTTTTAACTATTTTATTGCGATTTTGTAAAAAAATTAAAATTTTTATAATTTTTCTGAAAAAAATGGTTCATATGATACAAGATCATCATGCATATGTGACTCAAAGAATGCTTTTATACAATCTCGGTGTGACTTTGTATATTTTTCTACAAAGCAATTCTCTTTATTCATTTTCTGTCGTTTTACATATATTTCTGCCAGAGACATGCTCATTTCTGCTAAATAGCAGCGAGAATGGTGAAATTCCGTGTCACAATCCTATAAGCTCTGTTGCCGCGCAATCGAACCATCATACAGAATTCGATTTGCACCTTCTCTATGTTTTATGTTCTCTGGTAAAGTATAGAGAAGGTGCAAATCGAATTCTGTATGATGTTCGATTGGACGGCTAACAGAGCTTATAGGATTGTGACACGGAAATTCACCATTCTCGCTGCTATTTAGCAGAAATGAGCACGTTCAATGGCAGAAATATATGTAAAACGACTGAGAATAAATGAAGAGAATTGCTTTGTAGAAGAATATACAAAATATACAAAGTCACACAAAGAATGTGAAAAAGCATTCTCTGAGTGACATATGCATGCTTATATTGTATTATGTGAACCATTGTCACTTATGCGTGATTTTCACATATGCAAATTAATACTTAGTTTTGTTTTCGAGTCACCGCGGGCAACTGCCGTTTTCTTTATTATCTTTTTCTTAAATACAATATTTTGCTTAAGTCTAGATACAAATATTAATCTTACATTCTAGGAAGTACAATCTACAATCCACTTGAGATATGACAAATCTAGGACATATGTTTCAAGTGGAAAGATTCATCTTACAATCTATGAGTTATATTTTTGGACCACCTAAGGCGGACAGTATTAGCAAAGTACATATAATGTTTAAATACGGACCATATGGGTCATAAGTGTCATGTTACATATTTATGACAGATAAAGAATATGTTCATGTAATATGAACTGGTGGTATTAACTCCCCCACCTCTAAATTGAAGCGTCCCGATTCAAAGGGATATAGTACGTGAGGCTATTGACTATTTTATCAATTTAAACAGTTCCATTTTAAAATCTTAATTTATATGTACAATTTATTTAAATTTGACTCCTAGATACATTTTATATTATCTTTGACTTATAATTATTTTTTTGATTGAAGTCTTTTTAAATGTGACAAGTTTTAGACAAAAATTTATTTTTCTTGCATATTAATTTAAGATTTGATATTATCTTTATGTATTATTCTGTTTCTGTTTTGTATTTTAATTGTATTTCCTAAATCTTCTAATACTACTTGCCTTTTGTATTTGGGGTTCAATTTATTTCTTTCCCCATAAATTTTTTCATAAATAATATCTCCTTTTTTATAGCTTTTCTGAAGCCTTTTCTTGTTATGATGCTCAAGCATTTTCTCTTGAGCATTTTGTAACACATTTTTCATATTATTATGAGGCTCTTTATTAAATAAAATGTTGCAAGGTTGTTTACCTGTTACAGAATGAATTGTTTTATTATACTGTTGAACTGCTCTCATAATTGATTCAAAATTACTAATTAAGTTGTGTTCTTGCTTTAAACATCTGGAGATTTCAATCAGTGTTGAATGAACTCTTTCTATTTGGCCATTACTTGTGCTGTGGCGTGGTGTACAATAATAAATTTGCACATTAATCCTTTCCATTAAAGACTTGAACTGTATCGTACTTAAGCCTGGTTCATTATCAATAACTATACCTTTAACATTTGAAAATGTTTGTAACAGTTCCAAAACTTTTTCTTCTAAATTTGATTTGTCTTCTATATATTTTACGATTAGAAATTTGGAATATGAATCTATACATGTAAGAAATTTAAGCTTTTGTGCGAAAAAAATATCTATATGGAGTTGTTCTCCCTCTTTGTTTGGTATTGGTGCTTCTCCTATTGGAATTAGTTTCGGATGTCTTTCATATTTATTACTATTACATATGCTACAATTTTTTGCGTACTGTTTAAATTGTTTTATCATTAAAGGCCAATAATATTGCTGCCTAATTTGTGCCAAATTTTCCCTATAATTTCTATGTGCTCTATTATGTGTTTGCTCGATTATCGATCCTTGATCTTCTTTATTGCATATATCATTAGGGAATAGTTTAGTATATAGAAATTTTATCGTGGGAAATGTCTCCTTCAAAATGTTTTTTATTGCATATAGCACTTCAGGTGTGCAAAATATTCCTGTAACTACTTTTGGATTCATATATTCTTTTAAAATACCAATTATATTTTCTGGTCTGTCATATTCAATTAAAAAACGTTTGTTATTAAAAGAAGAAATAGTCTCTGAGACAGTAATTCTTGCTCCATTATCGATTACTATCTGCTGCTTAAAATGATTCAAAGGTTTTTTTGTTTCATGAATTTGGTACTCATCGCTACTTTCTGCGGAATGTTGGGTTTCTATTAGTGATTCACTTGAGTCACTCGACTCACATGAACTAGTTAAATTATTTAATACTTGTCTTGATAATGCGTCAGCAACTACATTTGTTGTTCCCGGTTTATAAATAATTTTTGGAGAAAACTCCTCAATAAAAGCTCGCCATCTTTTCATTTTAACATTTGGATTTTTTTCGGACATTGCAAATGCTAATGGTTGATGATCCGTATGAATTTCTAAATTTTTTACTGCATAAAGATAATGGCGTAATGTCTTTAATGCCCAAACTATGGCGAATAATTCTTTTTCGTTTGTTGCGTAATTTTGTTCGGTGGTATTTAATGTCTTTGAAATAAATGTTATTGGTCTTCCTTCTTGGGATAAGACTGCACCTACAGCAACATTAGATGCGTCAGTAGTTAAAATTAATTTTTTCTAAGTTTGGTTGAGCTAATTCAACTTGTTCTTGTAACGCTCTTTTTAAGGTTTCACAAGCAACAATTCCTTCTTGATCAAGATTAATAATTGTTTTTTTGGACATATACTGCGATATTTTACCATTTTCTCCCTTTAAGTGTTTTGTTAGTGGTTTAGCTATTGTTGCATAATTTCCTATAAATTTTCTATAGTATCCCGTTAATCCTAAAAATCCTCTAAGTTGTCGTAACGTCTTGGGATATGGGTAATTTTTTATTGTCTCTACTTTTTTGGGATCAGTTTTTATAACTTTATGGGATACAACGTATCCTAAACATTCCACCTCGGTTTCTATAAATTTAGATTTTTCTATAGATATTTTCATATGGGCTTCTTCGAGGGTTTGTACTATATATTTCAAATGAGATATATGTTCCTTTAGAGTTTTTGAATATACTATTATGTCGTCAACATATACGTGACAAAATTTTCCTATAAATTCATGTAAAATATTATTCATTGCTCTCTGAAATATACTTGGAGCATTTTTAAGTCCAAATGGCATTCTAAGGTATTCATATTTTCCGTTATTTACAGAAAATGCTGTTTTTTCTATATCGTTTTCTTCCATCAATATCTGATGGAATCCAGACTCTAAATCTATTGTGGAAAAGTATTTTGATTCTCCCAAATTAAAAAGTATCACCTCGGGATTAGGCATTGGGTACCTGTCGGTTATTGTTTTTTCATTAATTTTTTTAAAGTCGATGACCAGTCTTAATTTCGGACTACCATCTTCATTTATTCCTTTTTTTGGAACGACCCAAACGGGAGAATTATACGGGCTTTTACTATGTCGTATAATCCCTTTTGCGATTAAACTTTCGATTTCCTTATTAACAAAATTATTTGCAGATATAGAATAAGGATATTGTTTGGACCATATAGGTTTGTCATCCTCAGTTCTAATTTCTGCTTTAATATCTGTTCTAAAAGGTAAATCCATGTTCACGTTTTGATGAGCTTTATTTATTATTTTAATAACATCCTCTCTTAGCAATGGAATGTTGATATCTTTCCTTTCATTGTTATTATAGTTATACGTATCAGCAACTTCGTTAGAAATTTCAACATTATTTATTTTCAAAATGTTGCGAGCATTTGCTTCATTAATTTTTCTATCCTTAGTATCATTTTTGCTAATATTATTATTGACGGGTGCCTCAGGACTTTTTTGTCCCAAGGGGTTTAGTATAATTAAATCATTGAGAAAATTTATTTTCTCTGTTTTATTATTCCCATAAATCAATTTTCTATTCGGAATATCAATTGTCGCTCCGATTTTATTTAGGAAATTAATTCCAATTAAAAGATCGCTCTCTAAATTGTTAATTTCATAAAAACGTTCCTGTATACCAAACAGATTGATATTATGAAAATATTTTATTATGGTCGAACCATGAATGGTTCTAACCTTCTTCTTAATTACTAAAATGTTTTTATTATTATAAATTCCGGCTCGTATATATGAGCTGGTTGCCCCCGTATCTATGAGAATTCTAAAGATTTGCCCAGTTTTTTTATCGGTTTTAATAACATACGGTAAATCGGAGTTTACCCTAAAAAATGGTTCTCACCAATATTATTAATTCGTTGAATTTTTGGTTGAGGTTGTGTGCTTATTTGTGCACTTTCAATGGACCTTTTTGGTATATTTGTTAGCTGATAATTTGTCTGCCAATTATATCTGTTACTCCTCACGTGTGGTTGGTTTCTTTGATTGGGTTTATTTGTTAATTGGATTGATTGATCCACTTCCATAGGTTCTGGGTGATTGGCATACATTTGGTATGAATTATTATTTGTTTGGGGGTACCTTAAGTTATTCTGAAAATTCGAATATCTTCGGTTAGCTTGAGGCTGGTTTCGTGAACCAATTTCATGATTGTTTTTAGTAAATTGCAAAGCAAATTGTGATCGTATTTGATTTGAATGAAGTTCTTGTGCTTTAGCAAGAGCATTTGGCAAATCGGTAGGTGGTTATGTAAATAATATTTGGTTTAGAGGGTAATTTAAACCAGTTATAAAAGTTCTTAACGCGGTTTCTCGATTCTTGATATTTAATTGTTTTGTAATAACGGAATTGGTGCCGTGCGTCATTATAGTTTTATTTATTAGTAATGTCAATTTCTGATTAACTTCATTATAATAATCAATTAAGGATGTCGATCCTTGTCTCATAACGCTCATTTCTTGATCAATTACGTGAATTGGTCGTCTGTCGGCGTAAGCAAAATCTAATCTTGCAAATATTGCTTCTAAATTCAAAACTGTGCCATGATTAGTTAACATATCATTAGCATTACCTACAATCTTATTTCGGAGGATAGTTAGTGCTCCAAAATACCTTCTACTACCTTCAATATATAGGCTCATCGAATTCTTTGCAGCTTCTCTCCAGCTGACATAAGATTTACAGGAAAATTCTGGCAAAGGCTTTATTGTGTCTAAATTTTCGTCACATGTTATGGAATCGTTAATTCTTTGAGTTTCATACTCAGTTACATGTGACGCATCTGTTAGAATTTTAATTCTATTACTCAACTGAGCTATCTCAGTTCTTAAGTTTGCGGTTTGTGTAGCTATTAATCTAGCTATATCGTCTACAGTAAAATTATTCATTGCCATTTTGAAAAATTATAAAATTATCTTGATCTCTTAAAAATTCTTTATTCCTATCGCCTCTCTTTTATGATCGTTATTTTTCGGGTTTGCCCTTTTTTATATACTATATGTATTTGTGAGTTTCATGAAGCAAATTAATACTCACAATAAACAATTTTTGTACTTAATTTAATTAATAAATACATATGTATAAGCCTTACTTACAACTAATTTTATGTTGCTGCTTCTACTGCTGCTGTTGTTACTGTTGCTATTGCTGCTGTTGCTGCTGTTACTACTGTTGCGGCTATTGTTGACTTTGCTGCTGCTGTTGCTTTTTAACTCGAATTTGGGCGGTTGGTTGTGCAAGGGTCGTCGTTGGCGGCCGTGTGCGAGGTTTAGATTAAAGAAGTTTTTTTTTTTTTTTTTTTTTGTGAAATTTCTGATTTACAGAAATTTTTTTTTTTATTTGTTTTTATGAAAGGTTTTTCTATATGGATAGTTTATAGATCCACGCACTTAATTTTCTTTGTTTGTAATTTTCAAAAATTTTCACGTTCAGTTTTTGGTTTTTTAAATTCAGATTTTGAAATCACTTTGTATTTTTGTAGTTTTTTGTTTCTCAATTTTATTTTATTTTTTTAAATTGCTGTAACGCGTACGTTAGCTTGTTTTTCGCTCGTAATCCGTATAGACGTGGCGCGTTTTTTATTTATTTATTTTTATGAAAGGTTTTTCTATGTGGATAGTTTATAGATTCACGCACTTAATTTTCTTTGTTTGTAATTTTCAAAAATTTTCACTTTCAGTTTTTGGTTTTTTAAATTCAGATTTTGAAATCACTTTGTATTTTTGTAGTTCTTTTGTTTCTCAATTTTATTTTATTTATTTATTTATTTTTTTTCAATTGCTGTAACGCATACGTTAGCTTGTTTTTCGCTCGTAATTCGTATAGATGTGGCGCGTTCGATAGGCAGTTGGCAAACACTCGAATTTTCTTTCAATTGTGGCGCTGAGATTTTTTCTTATGTCTCTTGGTGATTTTTATTTTGCCGTTAATTGCTTTGCGCTTTTTTTTGTATTTTTTGCTTTTTTTTTTTTTTGTTTTTTATTTTGTTTTTGGTCCAACAGGAGTTTACGTGTCTCCTGGCAGGATCGCCAATTAATAGTTAGTTTTGTTTTCGAGTCACCGCGGGCAACTGCCGTTTTCTTTATTATCTTTTTCTTAAATACAATATTTTACTTAAGTCTAGATACAAATATTAATCTTACATTCTAGGAAGTACAATCTACAATCCACTTGAGATAGGACAAATGTAGGACATATGTTTCAAGTGGAAAGATTCATCTTACAATCTATGAGTTATATTTTTGGACCACCTAAGGCGGACAGTATTAGCAAAGTACATATAATGTTTAAATACGGACCATATGGGTCATAAGTGTCATGTTACATATTTATGACAGATAAAGAATATGTTCATGTAATATGAACTGGTGGTATTAACTTGCATGCTTATGTATATTGTATTATATGACTAATTGTCACATACATATGCGTGATTATTTTATATTGATATTTATATTTCCGAAAAATGGTAAAAATTTAATGTGATAAAATTAAATAAAAAATAATTTTAAATAAATTACTATTTCAAAAATTATATTAATTTCGTCTATTATAAAATGAACTAAAATGCTCATATAAACACTTCATTTCATTCCTTTCATTTCTTCAAAAAAATTAATGACCTTCATGAAATATGCATATTCGCTATATTTCGTTATCTTTTCCATATTTGTACCAATAGAATTTCTATGGCATATACATACATATGTATATTATTTCTTTGGCACATTTGTCTGTATGTTTACGAACACAAATACGAGCCACATACATACATATGTACATACATTCATAATAACAAGTGTCGCACGCATCTTCGTTTTCACGGTCACTCAATGGCTGAAACAGGCGTTTTGTCAAAGAGTCAAATGCTGAACACATTGAGTGGGGCAGACTGCAAGCGACATCTGTCAAATATTAAAATATACACGTTCATATGGACACAGATATGTAGTTGTGCAGCTGTCTAAATAACTGTGTCCATAAGAATGTGTGTATTTCAATATCAGATTTAGATGGCGCTTGCAGTCTGTAGTGTTCTATATGTTCAGCACATCAATCTGTCGAAGCACTGACGCGACGAGACGCGAAAGAAACTAACAAACGATTGCCGATTGTTACCGCTTCCCTTGCCGCTGTAACAGCTTCGCCAACAAACTAGCGTAAATATGTATGCATATGTATGAGCTTGCATACATATCGACGCAGATTTTTGCGAGTCACGGAAAAATATTTTAGACAAATATTATAAATCGACAACTCCTATGTTGCCACTTTTCTCACTTCTTTCTTTGAACAAACACCAGAAGATGTTCAATTTATGATTTTTAGCTTTTGCCATCGTCGCGAAAAGACGCTTGTCGGCAAAGGCACGCTCGGGGAGATGTTACGGCGTCTGTTTATATGAATGAAGCGAGGTCGCTTGTGGCATATGCGCCTGCGTTTATGAATGAAATCGTTTTTGTTGTAAAATTTACTACATTTGGGCTTCGCCAATTCGGCTGCCATATTGACTTGTGATGCTTCTTCTATTTAGACAATTGTTGTTTTTCTAGAACAATGCTTCAATTTTTTGTTGGTGACATATTCACATGTGTATGCATATGTTTGTATGCTTGTGCATTACGTATATGTTCGGAAGTGTATACAAATATATGTACATATGAGTGTATATGAATGTATGAACATGCAGATCAATGCGCGCACATGAAATACATTGATAAGTGATAAAATCATTGTTTGAATTTCTGAACGCGCACATGCGTTTACATACATTTATCTATATGAGCAGATAATAAGATTATGATATGAGCATGTGCAGAGACATAAGATAATATGATGTATGTACATATATGTATATTGTTGTGATAAATTTAATTTCTATTAGTGGGAAATATAATACAAAAATATTTATTAGTATAGTATATTATGCAACAATCAAAGAAAATTATTAAATATGCAAGTCCAAATTGACTATAAATATTACTATGCAGGCATTCATACAAAATTATACTCATATTATAATTATGTTTACATGTCAGTATTCAATTGCCGACGGCAAAACGCAAAAGCATACATACATATGTATTTGCATACATTGCGATTCCCAAGTTGAAAAATTGAGGCATGAAAATATCAATGCTGTTGTTGGGAGATCGTAAGGAGAATGCATGCATATGTTTATGTCTTCATATTCATATTCATGCATACATATATTTATGTCTCTTCATATTCTCTGCTTGGGTATACATGCTATGGCAACAAATGCCTTAAATTCATATATTTTTTCTCTTCATATTCTCACTATGTGGAGAACTGTTAAAAATGTTAACATTTCTCATCGTGAATTCTGAGGTGAACTCCCTTCAAAAATCCTACAAAATGTTCGCTGTCGAACCTGCACCTTCTCTATTCTTTACATTCTCTGGTATAGTATAGAGAAGGTGCAGGTTCGACAGCGAACATTTTGTAAGATTGCGACACAGAATTTCACCACACGCTACAGAATTCAAGCTGTGAAATGTTAACATTTTTAACAGTTCTCTCACTTACTCAAACAGAATATGAAGAGAAATAAATATATGTAAATATTTTCGGCATATATGTCAAAGCAGAGAACATTGAAGAAAAATAAGTTCTTTCATATTCCGCTTTTACAGCGAAAAATGCGTACAAAACTTACCTCTCACATAGATAACATAAAGACATTTTTGTGTTCTCTGTCTCACATACCCAAGAATATGAAGAGACATAAATATACATATGTACATATGTATGCATGCCCATGATGATACTCCCAAACAGAGAATATCGAAGAAAAATAATATCTTTGATATTCCATAGGAAATATGTTCCATTATGTATGGAAATATGAATGTACATATGTAGTACACCCAACTCTTTTTTTACACGGTTTTTTTTACACGGATTTGAAGTTACACGGTTGAGAAAATAATTTTTTTTGTAAAAAGTTTTTAATCTACTACCGTTTCAAAATCATTGTCTTGTAATTATATTTGTTTTTACCACACTTATTCCATAACTCTTTCCTACGACGAATAATTATGTAGCAATGTAAATATTTTTTCTTATTTATATTCTAACTTTTCAGTTCTTAGAACTGGATTAACAGATTTCTTTTGTTTTTTGCTTAATCTACCAATTTTTCACCTGTATGAGTTGTGTATTTTAAGTTTTAATGTTCAATAAAATGCCATATGAACATACAATTTGTATGCATATCTGGAATTTTATAGTTTTCAACTTTTTTACACGGTTTTTCGAAGTAAATTTAGTTCTTTATTTAATCTTACACGGTTTTCAGATTACATGGAACGTATCCCCCCTTTTTCTATAGGAAACGCCTCTTTTTTTACACGGTTTTTTTTTACACGGATTTCTGAGGAACGTATCTACCGTGTAAAAAAAGAGTTGGGTGTACTTTTATTTATTATTTTTCAAATTATTTTATGATAATTTAATTTTATTTTATAATAAGTCATTTTAAATAAATAAAAGATTTACCTAACACCATTATGATATTTTCATGATTCATATTAGCTTTCAGCCAGGGAATTCCTTTCATACGCAATGTACGAATGTAAGGAATTTCGTTTTGCCGTCAGCATTTCAATTACTCATGCTTCAATTTTTGCTTTCAAGCAAGAAATCGCTTGTATGTATGTGCAATGTATGCCTTTGCGTTTTGCCGTCGGCATTTCCATATTGACATATGTATGTACATATAAAAGTAATTATGTATTTCTTTGTTTCGTTTTGGCCCAATTTTGTATATTAAGACAAGTGTCAATAATTGCGCCAAAATCAGATAAATATTTACATATCACATGCCAGGGAACCTGTAAAAATCTTCTTCTTACATGTTCTTTGTATATGTCATATGCAAATAAGTATTGTATTGTATATGTATATTGTATACTAGGAGCGACCCGCCCCGGCTTCGCACGGATGCAATGGTGATGCTAAAGACATTACAGAAAAACTGTGAACATTGCAGTGGATGTTGTTACATACACATAGCGGCTTCGCACGGGCACTCAACATGACATTTACACAAATATTCACAATTTTTTGCGTCGAATTTAAAAAAAATTATGAAATTTAATTCTTATATATTATTTAAGATTTTTTTGTACTTTTTTCATTGTTTTATATTTTTTTACGGTTTAATTTTTTTGTTTAATACATTTCTTTTGTTTGGTTTTTCTCAATATCAGGTTTTTTTGTTTATATTTTTAATTATTGCAAAGAGGTCATAATCCCAAAAGAAAAACCTTTTATTGTGTTAGAGCTTCCCTATGAACTATATTTGATGTTGTTTTATTCTGTGGCAACAAAATAAATTGATTTTCAGGGGCTCCGACCCGCGATAGTCCAACATACATTTAACCGTGAGTAAAACATTTCTTTCGCAGGTCGATCCCTACTAATTCGAAGGTTTGACCTTGGGACTTGTTAATCGTTAATGCGAAAGATGTTTTTACCGGAAATTGAAGCCGTTTAAATGGGATTGGCAGATCAGTCGGGATCATCGGTATCCTCGGTATATGAGCCAGTTGACCAGCTGCTGGGCCAGTAATAATAGTTGCTACAATTAAATTGTCCTTTAACTCTTTAATAAGCAGCCTCGTCCCATTACACATGTTCGGGGGGCTTAAATTTCTTAAAAGCATTATTGGGATTCCGATTTTTAGCGACAACTCATGTGGTGGCAGTCCAGAAGGGTTCAACGAATTTAAAAATTCCTGTGGATAATGGACTGCGTCTTCGATATTAGTCACATTGTCGATTGATTTGTATGTTTTAATTTGGCCGGGGACTTTTTGAACTATTAGATTGTTTATTTCATTAACAGTATCATTCTTAGGAGACACTATAGCCCTAGAACATAGCCAATGAAAGTATATAGCATCTATTAAGTTTTCCAAATTATGGAGTATTTGACCTAGGGACTCATCCAGAGAATGTCACAATGATCGCTTAAATTTGGAGTGGGAAAAATTCCTTCTCCAAGTTTTAGCAGTTGTTGTGGGAAATCGCTATCAGTGATTCCATGAACATGAGCTCTCATATTCGTTCGTAATTTCAATGTTTCAATTGAAGCCCATAAGGGTGACGATTTCAATCATGCCTCGATGATATCTGCTCGCGTACCTCTGTTAATAACGGGGAGAGTTTGTCGAAAATCTCCCGCAAAAACAAAAGTAATCCCGCCCATGACTGCAGAGGAGTTCCTTAGATCCTCTAAGGTTCTGTTCACGGCCTCTATATGTGCTCTATGGCTCATCGTGCATTCGTCCCACATAATCAATGAGGCGTCTTGTACTAATTTACCAACAGACCCATTTTTGCGGATAGAACATGTAGATTGTTGCTCAAGATTTACGGATAGCGGAAGTTTAAAAGTAGAATGAGCAGTCTTTCCATCCGTCAAGAGAGTTGCAGCAATTGCTGAGGAAGCAACTGCTATTACTATCTTCCCCGATTCTCTTATCTTAGCAAGTATCAAATTAGCAAGAAACGTCTTTCCTGTTCCACCGGGTGCATCCAAAAAGAAAACTTTTCTTTTGTCATTAATGACGCTATCGACTATAGTTTCAAAAGCATCTCTTTGATCTGGGACTAATTTTGGTAGGTTTTCATTAACAAAAGCGGTCAAATTATGTGTATCATAGCGATTAGTCATTGTCCGGCTCCATTATTTTCTGTACGAACTGAACATGGTAATCCAAAGTCCCTTAGGCTTTTGTCATATAATTGCATCAGTTTATTTTCTATTTGTATCAGACCTTGGTTGTAAATTTCCGCATTGTATGGTAAGGTGAAGTTTAGATATTGCTGTCTAATTCTGTGTCTAATATCTTCACATAAATTGTCTTTGAAAATGTCCCATAATTTTAATGGTTCCGATGGCTGACAAAATAAAAGTATGACTACAAACAATTCTCTCAGTTGTTGTGAACATTGAGAAAGCAAAGCTTCTCTCATAGTATTTTCTCAATGGTCATCGTTTTCTAGCAAACCTCTAGCACGGCAAGCAGCTTGATATGTTTCTTTGAGAACTCCGTCAACGGTTTTCAAGTACTGGAATGAGGTTGGACCCCGTGCGTGATGTAGCAACATCCTAAGAGAGAAACACTCGGATTGAGAAGGATGGACACAGTAGACTCTGCCTAAAGCTGCATCTTTTTTTATTCCTGGATGGCCAACTACGTTCTCACTATTCTTCCTTCTTGTGAACTTATTATTGGCCCATGTATAGTATTGCGAGACTTCGTGGTATAGAAGTGTTTTTGCGAATTCATCTTCATTACATAGCTCAAAAAAAGCCAGCAAAGTTGTTTTACGTGGATTTTGGGTCACTTGTTCTGCCGTTTCTGCGGTAAAATACACCCTTTGGCCATTTTCTAAGTGAACAGCTAAATGCAAGACTGTACGATGTCGCTCGTGGATCGGAAATTCCAATATTCGCCAGGCAGCTTCGGAAGTACTTATGTAGCGGCCATTCACGTAGTTTTCCACTTCATCATTTGGGTTTCTGACGCCAAATGTGGCTTGATCCGATCCTTTATTTATGTATTTACAAATGTATTTGATGGCTTGAACTGAGTGACAGTACTCAACATTTATGTGAGCATTGAACGTCCTGAACAAAAGTGGAGAATAAGGGACAATCCAGCTATTATCTATAGTGAAATTACTGCCTCTGATATTGAGCGAAGCGCTCTGACCTCCATTTGCGGCATCACGACGACGATATACTGGATATCCGTCATCTCCGGTTTGAGTTTCGTTGACCAAACGTCGCGGGTATTTTTTTGTGCAAATTCCGTTTTTCATACATGGTGCTGTTAAGTTATGTTCTCCGCATGGTCCGTGCACCATATTTTTAGTTACGATATCGTACAATATTGCATCGTTTTGTTGGTTGGGAAGTTCCGCAACTATGACCCTATCAATTTCGCCTGGTTGGATTTTTGTCTCTACCAAAACAGCATATGACAGTGTGGTAAACCTCGCTTCTGCCACTCCACACTCAACATGTAACATTTCACTTTGCCGAATATTTCATCTTTGTTGAATAATTTTATGAATTTCTTCATTTTTAAGTGAAACACCCTTGAAATGATGTTATGACGATCGAAAGATCACTGACCAGGTAGTAGTTCCGCTTTAATTTCAGGCCATTCAGGATTGCACGTAAACGTGACAAATAAGTCTGGTCTCCCGTAGTTTCGGACATACGTCATCGCGTCTTGTGTTTTTTCATGCAGGTAACGTGGAGAACCTGTAAATGAAGATGGTAAGATTACGCGCTGACCGATATTTGATGGGTCAACATTTCCGTCTTGATTTAAAGCGTCTCTGAGATGAATGTATTCTTCAGCCCTTAGTCTCTGTTGTTTACGACATATGTAATTCAATCGTTCCGATATCATTTTTGCCATCATATCGACAATATATTGGTTAAATAAGTCCCTGTAATAATGTAATGGATTAAAACTGTTTGCTCTAACCATCAACCTGAATGCATAAAATTGCATGCACGTCACAGTTTTGTTACGCGCTGTACCTTCCTGTGGAATGGTTAAATAATAACCGTCTTCTCCTTTAACGAACATTAAGGGATACCCTTTTAAGTTGGCCGTCTCTTCCGTGCAGCACTATGTCTCTGGGGCCTTTTTCTTCGTCAACCAAGAGAACAGCTACCTCGTTTACAGCTGGAGAATTGTATCTACCCGGGTGAGCAGTCTGCGGTGGGCGGTCGGAAAGAAGAATTAGCTTTAAATTATCCGAAGAGTTGCGTTCAATATTTTGTTTAAAGCTTCGTATATATACGTTGTGGCTTTTCAGTGCTGTCTGTAGTCCATTAATTAAATCTATTTTTAGCGTTGGAGCTATGTTTGCCCTCAACGAAAGATGATCTGCGTCTGAAATAAAATATATTCTAAGCATTGTGGATTTTGGCCTGATGGTGGTAAAAGGCTACCAATAAGATGATATACCTGGCCCTCTATTTTGAAAGTTGGCATAAAATTACCTTCTCTTATTTCTTTGGCGCCAAACGAAGTCATTTGAAAAAGGCTATTGTACTTACGGATGTTGGTTAGGAAATGTCTAGATAGCGAATGATTATTTGTCAAAAGATTTTTTATTGGCTGTGGTGGTTCTTGAATATTGGGGATAATAACTTTTCCAGAAGCACAACACATACCATTAGTTTCATCGACCCATTTTTTGGCAGAACACTTAGGGCAAATCTTATTCATGTCGCCGATTTGGACGGAAGACTGTTGAGCATAATCAATCTGTGGATCGTATTTAAAAGCCGATCTGTTACTGTGAGCTACAACTCGATTGCGAACTCTAGCTCTTGAAGTCTGTTGTCGTTCTCTCTGGTCTTGAAGGCGTTGGGAACGCTCAGAGCTTGATTCCCTAGTGCGGGATTGTATACTTCTGAAATTTTGCTCTTAAAGCCGCTGCAAACGCTCAGTACTTGACTCTCGCGCGTGCACATGAGAAGTTCTTAAATTTTGTTCAGCTAGGCGCTGCGAACGCTCAAGACTGGACTCCCGCGCGTGTCTTTGAGAGGTTCTCATGTTTTGTTCAGCGAGCCGTTGCGAACGCTCGGTACTCGACTCTCTGGCACGCGATTGCGCCACATATTCTCTCTGACTTAAAAGACGATTTTCAGTTTCAGATGAAGATTCTTTATTTCGACATATTTTTGTGGCCCTGGCATAGGAATTATTTCTAGAAAGTTGAGATCTTGATCTTTTGAGCATTTTTTTTAAATGATAAAAGAAAAAAAGCCTTTAAACTAATCTTTGAGGTTCTTACAACTACCTACTATAACAACATACAAAACTACAACCTATTTATTAAAATTAAATCATAAAACTTATTCAATTCATTTCTTAGGATAACTAAATGTACAATGTCTGTGCTATATATATGGGTCTAGATCTGAAAAGAACTTTTTGAATGGGTTTAGTTACCTACTAAACGAAGTATTATCAAGCGACAATTTTTTTTAATTCCGCACACGACCATTCAGTAGGGAGCCGACCGCGCGAGTGATCTTAACCAAAGAATGTATAATAACACTGCATATACATATAATACATATGTACATTATTGCAACATTGAGATCAACATTTTCATTGAAATCAATATTCTCATTTCTCTCTCCTATTCTTATTTTGGCGCAATTTCACACCAATTTATTGCTTTTTAACCATTTCCAAATATTACAACAGTTTTAGCCGTTAAAAATTAACCAATCCAAAGCATACTCTCTTTTATTGAATTTTGGCATATGCATAAAGTCAACATTCTCATTGAAATCAGTATTCTCATTTCTCCTATTCTTATTTATATTATATTATATGTTCCTTTATATCGTGGTGCACGCAATTGGCAAGTTCCCTTATAGAGTGGTAAACATTGGCTTGCTTCCCCTTTTGAATGGTGTGTTCCTTCATACTGTTCGAAATTTTTTCGATTACTCTTCGAAATTTTTTCGATGTTCCCTAATGTCAAATAACATTTTAGCACAGCTAACATTTGCTCCTTCTGATTATTATACATTCTTTGTCTTAACCCTGACGCCTACAACTCTACAACGCATAGTTCGCCGCCGAGCGACTTTTAAAAATTTTTAACTCGTGATATCTTTTGAATGGAATGTCAGAATCTAATAATTCAAAAAGTTATATAAAGGTTTTGAAGCGATCTTAAATAATAAATCATTTATTTCGATAAGGATCAATACTAAGGTGTAAATAAAGAGCCTTTTCAAGTATTGGTATTTTAATTAATTTTTTTTATATAAAATCGCTTATTGTGACAAAACTATAATAGTTAGAGGTATGATGTCGCGACGTTTTTTGTAGATAATGATAAGTTCTACAAAATTGTAGTATATCACTTTGTTATATCTTCAATCGTATTCGCAGCATTCGCGATTAAAGAAAGTTTTTTGGTATTTTTTTTACATTATCGGAGTTTTGGTAAGGAACCCTATTTTTTTTTTAACTAAATATAGCCTATGTCACTCAGGGATAGTATAGCTTTCCAACGGTGAAAGAATTTTTCAAATCGGTTCAGTAGTTTCGGAGCCTATTCGAAACAAACAAACAAAAAAACAAACAATTCCTCTTTATAATATTAGTATAGATGTATATTGGCCCAATTGGCAAGTGTCGATAATTGCGCCAAAATAAAATATATTATGTATTCATATGTAAATATGTTTTAAACTTTATATAAAGTTGAAGTGTCAAAAATTGCGCCAATTTTCATTAAGTTTCTGATTTTGAGCGGGTAAGACCTGTTGTTGTGCCAGTCGCGAATTTTGTTTTAATTAATTTTAAAAAGTGAAGTGAATTATGCCGAAAGTTCGTAAGTGTCGCGTGCGCGGGTGTGATAGTACCAACGGTGGGGTACTACGCTTATTTAGTTTCCCAAGTGAATGGGAGCTGGCTGAAAAGTGGAAGGAGAACCTAAAAATTTCTCCCATTGACTACTTTCCAGCCAGCAACTCATTCATTTGTGAGAAACATTTTGAAAAAGAGGCAATTGGCCCAAAAAAACTTAAAACGAATGCTGTGCCGACATTATATCTGGGTAAGTGCAATTCAGTTTTTATATTGTGGGTGTTTGTTAAGTGCGTGTGTGTGTTTTGCCAATTTGGTTGCGGGTGCACATACAAGAAAAGAAGTTATCCATGCAGATGTTTCTACCACTACCTCGGTACGGAGCGGCCAATTCTTTCACCCTGATTCACGATTCTACGTTGTTATTTTGTTTTCTTTAAATTGTCACCGATTATTAATATTTCAATTTTAATTTAATTGCCTGTGGGTGCATATACTATTTAATTTAGTATTTATTATATATACATATTTTATATTTATATTTATATTTATTTAAAATTTTTTTAGATGAGGCCCCAACCCAATTATTTCAACCGGTGCGCCCGTACAAAAGTTGCTGCGTTAGCAACTGTGCCGGTGGAGCAAAACTTTTTGCGTTTCCTAAAACGGAAGTTGCTAGGAATAATTGGGTGAAGGCCTGCAATCTGCAGTTACCAGTTAAACAAAATTTATATATATGTGAAAGACATTTTCACAGTAAAGATATTTCGTCAAAGCGGATTTTAAATGAAGCTGTTCCTGTGCTGAATTTAAAAATTGAAGCTGACGAAACTAGTCAGCAATCACCACAGTGGGTTTTGCCGCCGGTTGTACAAAAATATGATGTTTTAAAAACCGATTGTACAACACCTAATGATATGTCATTTGAGGAGATGGGAAATCCAAATGACATATCATTTGAAGAATTTGAGAAATATTCCCGCCATCATGAGATACAAATGAAGTGCGAAGATAGTGAGAATATCACTGTTCGCGACCACGAGCATTACGCTCGCGTAGCTAGGGGTTTTCAAAGAAATTCTTTGAGGCAAATGAAACAGATTAAAGAGCTGAAAAGGAAAGTTTTCCTGTTGACAAAGAAATGTCAAGCTCTGCAGAAAAATATAATTTTTACAGGAAATGCAAATGATCATGCGGTTACCTTCGCAAAAATGATTGTGAAGACGAAAAGCTCCTACAGCGAAAAGGAGAAGGCAATGGCGTTGAACATAAATTATATGTCGACTAGGGCCTATAATTTTATGCGCGACGACTTGGGGTTCGCATTGCCCCACAAAAAGACACTTTTGCGTTGGCGTCCGATCCGGTATGTCTGCCCCGGTATCGACGAAAAAGTCTTGAACAATTTAAAGAAATTGCCAATTAATTTTCGACGAAGTCTCAATCAGAAAAGATCTGACATATAACAAAGTACGAGATGTGATTGATGGCTTCGTCGATAATGGAGAAGGTCACCGGGAAAGCGTGATCGGCAATAAGTGTTGTTTTTTTATGTTGAAAGGCCTAGTCGCGAAATGGAAATACGTAATTTCCTACTATGTGGCAAAAGATGGCGTAAGCAGCGAAAGATTGCAAAATTTGCTCCAGAGCAATTTAAACGCCTCCGAAGAAATCGGACTTCAAATTAAAACCATTATATGCGATCAGGGTCCCCAAAATGCCAAATTGAGGCAAATGTTGGGAGCATCGCCAGAAAAACCGTATTTTTATCACAAGCAAAACAAAATTTATTTTATGTTCGACTATTGCCACTTAATAAAATGCATGCGCAATATGTTCCTAAAATATGACGTTGAAACGCAAGATGGGCTGACAACTTTTAAAGCTGTCCGCAAAATATATGCCATAGACCAGGCGAACGTTAATTTTAAAATGTGCCCTAAATTAACGTATTCGCATGTGTACCCCACAAATTTAGAAAAGATGTCGGTGTCTAGGGCTACGCAAATATTCAGCAACTCGGTCGCCGCGGCAATAGACATGGCAATTAAGGAAAATTTATTGGGCTCCGATGAGCATTTGAAAAACTGCGCTAAAGCAACCCAACTGCTGGTGAAGAAAATGAACGATCTCTTTGACGAATTGGATTGCAAGACGCTTTGCAATCCAAATCCTCGAAGACGACCAATACAAAGAGGTTGTCATTTATACTCTTAGGGAGGATGAACCAAGATGCCTTGGAAAACTTTTTTTATAAAATAAGAGCAAATTTAGGATGTAATAATCATCCGTCAGCACACGAGATCCAATATATTGTAGCAAGGCTAGTGTCCATGCATATATTGCGACGCAACTTCTCGCAAACAGGCAGCAATTGCGAAGAAGACGACGATATAAACCTTGACTAGAATATTGGCCAGGAAGACGACCTGAAAGAAAATTTAAAAGAGACTGAACAACTTGCCGTAGAACAAATATGTATTCCAGATGAGCACTTTGATCAGAATGAAAAACCAGCCGAAATACAGGTTTGTCGCTATTATGCTGGATATGCGATATACCAGAAGGTTTTATGTAGATTGAAGTGCGACAAATGTGCCATTTTAATGCGGAATACGGAAAGCTCTTTGGAAGACTCATCGGAAGCCCTTATAAGGTCTAAAAATTATAAAAGCGCGAATGACCTAAGGCTGGTTAATCCCGATGATAGAGTCTTCGACATAAGCCGCCTACAAATGAGCTGCTATAAAGAGCTCTTTATAGCAAATTCTTGCAGAGTTGGTATAAAATCGATGATTTTAGCCCAGATTACTGCAATTACGAAACAGAAATACCCAAAGTGGTATAGCGAGGCTGGAGATTGCCTCGAACATAGGCATAACAGTTTTACTGTTTAAAAACGCGAAATGGCTGGCACACCAACAGGAACAGCTTCATAAAAATGAAGTTAGGGCGAGATATTACAACAAAAGAGAGAAGTGGAAAAAGTGGTAACGTAGATTGTAGGCCACATTAAATTTTTCTAGCGATTTCCGTGTTATAAAAGGTAAAAGAACTATACAAGTATAAAAGTACATTAATGAAATAACTAAAACACATTTCATTCTTCTCATTTCAGATTCTTCCTAAACTAATATTGTTCTTTTTTTTCTTTCAGGGTAGAATTAGGTTGTAAATAGTTTGTAGTAGTAGTTTTAGTATTAGTTATTGCTAGTTAGTTTTAGTATTTATTAATGTAGTAAGTAGTATGTACACGTGAGCCAAGCTTTGAAAAAAGCTGGTGAAAAAGACCTAATTTTTATTGATTAGGTTGCGTGAGAATTTGTGGTTGTAGGTAGACAAATTCTGAAAATCGTGTTTTACTAAAATTATATTTTTTTAATAATTTTATATGTATATATATATTTCTAATAAAATGAATTTTTTTTTATTTTTCTTTGCAGTTTTTTAATAAATTTGAATAAATTTAAGTAATTTTTCAATAAATTTTTTAATAAATTTAAATAAATTTAAGTAAATTTACATGTATTTTCATTTATATTTAATTATCAATAAACTTTTAAAAATTATTTGCCCTAGTTGTCCATTTTATTTTCTCACACATTTCAGCCGATTTTTGTATAGAAATTTGACCGGCGTAGAAGCAAAATGCGAAGCAACCATACATATATTATGTCGTTTGCACATTTGTCTGTATGTTTGCGAAAGCAAATGCTCTACAAAAGCATATTTCTATACTTAAACAAAATTATTTGAACCATCGTTTGTTCTTACATGCATAACGAAACCATGCTTAAGACAGAGTAACCTAAGTGTCAATGGTGGTGCTGGTGGTAAGCGTTTGGAAAGTCAAGATGCGAACACAGGTTCGAATCCCGACGGAATTTATTTTTAATTTTTTGCTTTTTAACTTCGCATACTATACTTATAAATATTTTTCTTTATATATTTCTATTAGTAAGAAAAATATTTATTAGTATAGTATATCCATACATCTTCTATTTTATCTTGTGTATATGCACATACTCATATGAATGTATACGCATGTGCGCGTTCAGAAATTCAAATCATATTTTCATCACCTACCAACATACCTATTGCAAGTGCGTGCATTGACCTACATACATATGCGTACACATACTTACATATGAATACGTCACCACAAAAAATTGATCTTCACAAGTCAATATGACAGCCAAATTGGCGAAGAACAAATGTAGTAAATCTTACAACAAAAACAATATTCATTCATAAACGCAGGCGCAAATTGCACAAGCGACATCACTTCATTCATAAAAACAGATGCCGTAACATCTCCCCGAGCATGCCTTTGCCAACAAGTGTCTTTTCGCGACGATGGCAAAAGCTAAAAATCATAATTTGCACCACTTTCTGGTGCTTCTCGCAAAAATCTGCGTCGATATGTATTCACGATCATACGTACATACATATTTACGCACGTTTGTTGGCGAAGCTGTCACAGCGGCAAGGAAAGCGGTGACAATCGGCGGCCATTACTTTATTTTTTATTTTTTGCCCTGGTTGCCCATGACAACATAGATGCCAAAAAAATGTGTTCGTAAACAAAGAAGACAAATGTGAGAAAGAAATAATATATGTACATATATGTATGCCATAGAAATTCTACTGGTGCAAATATGGAAATGATAACGAAATAATGCGAATATGTATATTTCATGAAGATCATCAATTTTCTTTGAAGAAATGAAGTTCATTTGATACATCTTCACTTTGTAATAGTCGAAATAAACATTAATTTATTTAAAAATTAAAAAATAAAAATAAAGAGAAATAAAATTAAAATAATTTTTCCCGATTTAAAAAAAAAATTAAAATTTTTACCATTTTTCGGAAAAAAATGGTTCATGCATATGTGAAAATCACGCATGTGTGTGGTTCATCTAATACAAAATAAGCATGCATATGTGACTCAGAGAATGCTTTTTTACATTCTCCGTGTGACTTTGTATATTTTTCTTCATATCATTTCTCTTTACTCATTCTCGCATGAATTTAGTCGCTTTACATATATATCTGCCAAAGACATGCTCATTTCGCATAAATTTAGTCGTTTTACAACAGTGGTCGGCATTTCATAGCAAAATTTTGCAAACTAATAGGCTGGTTAGTGAACAGCGCAGAATCGTGGGTCGTGTCAGCTGGGACGACCTATCTTATGGGCGCGCAATGTAACTGAACAGTGAAAAACGCTACTCCCGTTGACGTTGACGTGACGTTGACGTGAGAATCTGCGACATTTGGATTTTTGCCGTCGCAAACGTCTCAGCTGATTGCTCTCTCACAACGCAAGGTTGCCAATATCGATATACTGCAGTAATTATCAACTTTTATAATTCAATCTGTTCAATATGTTTGAAATTTTCTTAAAATAACTCAAAATCAGAGTCGAATGCTATTATTTATAAATATATAAACTATTTTTAATAGTTTGATTTTAGTTTTGATATTTTATATTGTAAAAAATTGTAATTGAAAACAAAGATGCGCTCAAAACTATATATGCGTATTGGGCAATGGCAACATTGTTCAAATGTAAACAAGCGCCATTAAAACAAACGTCAAATGAAACATTTATTGGATTGATTGGATAAGTAAAATACGTGTGCAAATCAATAAAAACGGAAGACGAAAGATTAATAGCTCTAGTTGAGGCTAGAAGCGAATTGTTTAACAAGCGCAGTCCATTTTATAAGCTACAGTCAAGGAAGGATGCTTTGTGGGCTGAAATAGGAAGGGAATTAAACGCAAGTGGTAAGTTGCTATGTTATTTACAACTGTTTATGTTTTTAATAATAATTAATTATTTTTATAAAGGAGAAATGTGTCGCCGAAGATGGCTGACACTTCGCGACCGGTATGGGCGGGAAGTGCGGAAGGCTAACGCCCCCAGCGGCAGCGGGATGGAGGTCCAAAGACAGTGGCATTTGCTGAACGCGATGAAGTTTATTCAGCCACACATTGTACCACGGCCGTAAGTTTTAGTATATTAATTGAATATACATACTTATATTTGAAAAAGTATTAATAAAAACTTAAATTTACAGGATTAGATTCTCACAAAATATTTGTGAAATTGAACAGAGACAGTTGCCGATTGCAACTGAAGACAGTGGACTGCAGCCACATGTCCATGTGCAGGAGGTGGAAGTGCCATCACCGCTATGGCCCAAACCACTAATAGTATCCCTGCCGTCGCCATCTCCACCTGTCGCCGTGGTGCCATCGCCTCCTGTCGCCGTGCCGCCATCACCGACTGCTTCCTCATCCACCTCGCTTCCCTCACCATCCTGCTCTACGCAGGTGGCTACCCAAAAGGGCAGAAAGCGAGGCCAATCTGGGCCAACTAACAGCGAGGTTGACAAGAAGATGATAGAAGCCATTGACATTTTTAAAAAGAGATGGTCAACGCAAGCCATCATGCCGGTCCAACAACAACAACAATCAACAAGTCCGGCTGTGCAATCGTTCAGCACTTTAGCCGTGTCCATTTTAAACAAAATGGATGAGGCAAAGCAAGTTAGGGCTATTGAAAAAATGTTGGAGGCTGCGTTTGCAGTGCAGAGGGGAGAATGATTTAATTAAGTTAATTTAATAGTATACATATGTATATAAATGAATTTTTTATTTTTAAATTATTATTTTACTTTTTCTACATAAATATATTTTGTTCATTAATTCTTATGGAAATAATAATTCTTATGTAAATAAAAAATGAAATGATCTCATGAACGAAAACAAAAATGGTATTTATTTTTAATAAGGTCCTCCAGGAGCATATGGTCCTCCTATAATAGAGTCTAAATTGTTCTGGAATGGTACAGATCCTTCATTTATAAAATAGTTAGCAAGTCTCTCCCGTAGGTTAAACGCAGTTGAAGGACCTCTACGCACCGAAGTTCGCATTGGTCGTAAAGAGTTGTTTTCAGTTTCCCGGCGCCACTCACCGGCATGAACAATGTTATGTCCTTCCACTCGATCTACATAGTTCTCCGGACAATACCAGCGATTGTGATCATTCAACATTATAAAATTGTGTAAGGCTATGCAAGCCAATACAATTTTTTCACAATTTTCTGGATTACATTCAATCGTTGTTTTCAAAATTCTCCACCGAGCAGTCAATATACCAAAGGAATTTTCTATGACTCTACGAGCGCGTGACAATCGATAATTGAAAATACGTTTCGTGTGTGTTAGATTAGCTCCAGGAAATGGACGCATTAAATTATTTCGTAATGGGAATGCGGCATCTCCAACGAAAAAGTAAGGAAAAGGTTCCGGTGACACGTCAGACAGTGGCACAGGTGGTGGCAAAGGCAGAGTGTTTTGTAATAATGCATGGCCAAATGGAGTAAGTCGAAAGATTCCTGCATAAATAATAACAGAAATGCATTACACTATAATGTTAATCAATTTAATATACGGTACCTCCGTCACTTTGACTTCCATAGCTGCCAATACTAACTGCTGTGAACGTATATTTCGCATCACATACAGCCATCAAAACGATGCTAAAGAATTTTTTATAATTGTAAAACATCGAATTGGAATTGGCCGGGCACTTAATTGCAACGTGCTTACCATCAATTGCACCGACACAATTCGGAATGTTCCACATATTATAAAAATCTTTTGCAATGCCCTTGTATTGAGACTCTGTTGGCTCGCTTACATAAATTGGGGAAAGTAGCTGCCAGATTACTTCACACGTCTCTAATATGATTTCGCGTACTGTTGACTTTCCCAACTAATAGCTCCATGCAATGCTCTGCACCGACACGCCTTGTGACAAATAGCTAACAATTGTAAGAGAAGTACATATGTATATACATGCATACGTATATTAATTCGCAAAACACAACAAATCAACTTACAGTAATACCAACGAGAGCCTTTCTTCGGGTCCAATCCGCTGCCTTGGCTTCTTCAAGGATTTCGATATCAAATTCAGAAGCAAATTATAATCGTCCGGCGGCATCCTTGTATGCAAAAAAAGTTGTTCTGGTTCCCTGTTTTTCATTACCAGAAAAGTTTTTATCTGGTAACCGCTAACGCCCCAGTTTTGATTGATTGGGCGAATTTTGTACCTTCTCGTTCGTTTTTTGTTTTTATACTGTTTATATAAACTATATAAGGAGTATAATTCGCACAATTCTAAAAACATTTGATCACTATTGTCCACTTCCATGTTGCTGCTGACACAATTTTTAGAATTGTATGAAATGTCAAACAAATGAAATGTAAACAAAAGAGAACAGCTGATTTCTGCGTTTTTACCACGTTTTTGACTGTGCACACATTTTGCCGATAAGGAAGGAAAAGGAAGGAAGGAAAGAAGCGTTTTTGAGTGTTTCTACTATAACTTCACACGTACGCTTACGCTCTATCGTTCAGTCGTTGTCGAGACAGCAATGAATTAACATCACGTAAGACTATAGCGCAAAACCAAATATGGCCTGCGAGAAATACTTCATGATTCTAAATGCCTTGCATTTCATGGCAGCCTTTTATGTTCCAAGTCTTTTAAAGATAATAGGGAATATATCCTTAAAAGTCATTTAGTTTTATATATTATATTTTAAATTTTGCTTATAAAATTTGTTTAATTTAAATTCCAATTTCTCACTGGGCTACTGTTTTTTCGTGCTCACCAACACAGTGACAGATCCTCTCATGCCGACCACTGTTTTACATATATTTCAGCCAGAGACATGCTCATTTCTGCTAAATAGCAGCGAGAATGGTGAATTTCCGTGTCACAATCCTATAAGCTCTGTTAGCCGCGCAATCGAACCATCATACAGAATTCGATTTGCACCTTCTCAGTACACACTGCCGAACAAATAATGCACAAACATATAAACATACATATGCGTACACATGTGAATATGTCACCAACAAAAATTGAAGCATTGCTCCACAAAAACAACAATCGTCTAAATAGCAGAAGCATCACAAGTCAATATGGCAGCCAAATTAGCGAAGAACAAATGTAGTAAATTTTACAACAAAAACGATTTCATTCATAAACGCAGGCTCATATGCCACAAGCGACCTCGCTTCATTCATATAAACAGACGCCGTAACATCTCCCCGAGCATGCCTTTGCCTACAAGCGTCTTTTCGCGACGATGGCAAAAGCTAAAAATCAAAAATTGAACAACTTTCTGATGCTTCTTCACAGAAAGAAGCGAGAAAAGTGGCAATATAGCTCTTGTCGATTTACAATATTTGTCAATTCTAAAATAAGTATTTTTCCGTGGCTCGCAAAAATCAGCGTCGATATGTATGCAAGTTCATACATATGCATACATATTTACGCTAGATCGTTGGCGAAGCTGTTACAGCGGCAAGGGAAGCGGTAACAATCGTTTGTTAGTTTCTTTCGCGTCTCGTTGCGTCAGTGCCAGAGAAACTAAAACCAGTGCTTCGACAGATTGATGTGCTGAACACATAGACCGCGACAGACTGCAAGCGCCATCGTGACAACGGAGATGCGAAAGATGCGTGCGACACTTGTTATTATGAATGTATGTATGTATATATGTATGTGGCTCGCATTTGCTTTCGTAAACATACGGACAAATGTGAGAAAGAAATAATATATGTATGTACATATATGCCATAGAAATTCCACTGGTGCAAATATGGAAATGATAACGAAATAATGCGAATATGCATATTTCATGAAGATCATCAATTTTCTTTCAAGAAATGAAGTTCATTTGATACATCTTCACTTTGTAATACACGATTTAAATATAACTTTTTTGAAATATAATAATAATATAATTAAATTATTTTTTAACTATTTTATTACGATTTTGTAAAAAAATTAAAATTTTTATAATTTTTCTGAAAAAAATGGTTCATATGATACAAGATCATCATGCATATGTGACTCAAAGAATGCTTTTATACAATCTCTGTGTGACTTTGTATATTTTTCTACAAAGCAATTCTCTTTATTCATTTTCTGTCGTTTTACATATCGTCACCTGAAATGCAAAATAACGTATCATCAAAAAATTCGAAATTGAGTGTCTTGTTGATTACGCTTCACTACTTCAAATTACATACATAATATTACGTATGTTCAACATTTTCATGTTCTGCGCTTAGATATAAGCCAGTTTTAACCAATATTAAAATTTTTTTTCACTCTTGTTCCATTTTATTTCGCGTTTCATTCACGGCACTGTAAATTTTCGAAAATGTTGTTACGTTAATTTGCATTTCAGGTGACGATATATTTCTGCCAGAGACATGCTCATTTCTGCTAAATAGCAGCGAGAATGGTGAAATTCCGTGTCACAATCCTATAAGCTCTGTTGCCGCGCAATCGAACCATCATACAGAATTCGATTTGCACCTTCTCTATGTTTTATGTTCTCAGGTTAAACTGTGTAGAGACGTAAAGTGGTATAAGAAAATTACCATTTCAGTTGTTATTTTTAAAATGTATGGTACTTTGAGTTACGAAAAACTTTAAAGCATTATCAACATAAGCTAAATTTAAAAATTTAGCAAATTTTTCAGAATGAAAATAATTTGTTAAGGCCCAACCCTAAGATTTTTTCTAAAAACTTAGAAAACCTTCTTCAGTTAAGTATAATATTTGGAATTTTTTTTTAATTATCATTATAAAAAAACTGAAGTTTTAACTATTTTTTTAATAAAAGTTTATCGAAAGTAATAAAAAATTACCTTAAAAACATTAAAACTGCAAATTAAATTACATTTGTTTATTTCTTTATGTTTGTGAAATATACTTACGCACGCTTTGAAATAATATCTTTAAAGGAAACTTGATTATACAAATTTGAAGTTTAGCAGTTTTAATTAAGATATTTAGAAATTATGATATTCAGTCATTTAAGTATATAAAAATATTTTTTACAAATCCCAATATGTTTGGTTTATGCTTTGCAAAAATATAGTTTTATTCAACGTCTTTCTTTGTTAAGTATTTGAAAACTTTGTTAAATCCCCTACATTCCGACCTCAGTATCTAAGTTATAAAACTTTTATTTTGTTATTAATAAAAAAATATTTTTGGGACCTCCTTTATTGTATTCTGTCTTAGTACTAAAAATTAAAATTAATGTGGGCAAGATCAATTATGTAGACAAGATTAATTATATTTAACAAATTAATAATGTGGTCTATTAAACAAAACTGTTTATTTTAAGAATACAAAGGAAAAACGATTTATATTAAAATTAATTCAGCTCTATCTTGCCGCACGTCGTACACTTCTTACTCGTCTTGCTGATACTCCACTTATTCTTCTTCTTCTTTCTTTTCTGTGCTGCCATATCGTTTCATTTCCACATATCGGCCATCCTGCGTAATATTCGTCTCGAATAACTTAAGTAGAATCGTCGTCATCAAATGTATTTAGCCATTCTTTCATAAATTCTGCGCACGTTGTTGTTGTTTTTGGACCTTCGCCGTTACCCAGTTTTTGAACATCGTAAGTGTTGTTCGGTTTTACGTTAGTAATTAGAGAGGGACATAAAAACTTTTGTTTGAGCTTTAAATCTCTTCCTAATCGTGTACGTTTTAAAGCAACAATATCATTTAGTTTGTAAATATGAGCTTTTTTACGTCGCAGATTGTATGATTTTTTGTTTTCTTCTTGAATCTTAAGGATTTGTTTTTTCCCGTCGTTGCGCATTTCATATCTAATTTGGTTGAACTGTTGCAATAATTGTTCTTCGATGAGTTCTTTAATATAAATATCTTCTTTAGACCTCATTCGGGTCCCAATCATCATTTCAGACGGTGTCATATTTATGCTTCGATTATATGTAGAATTTAGCACCTGTTATACTCGGTCGACATAACGGTACCACTTTGTTGCATCTTCGATACTCAGTTTCGATAAAACTTCAATTACTGTGCTGTTCAATCTTTCAATTTGGCCGTTGACACGTGGTAGTCCTGTAGTTATCTTAACGTGATTTTTGTTTTCTGATCGGCAGTATTCTTTAAATTCGTCGGACGTGAATGCCGAAACTCTATCAGAAATAATTTTAACTGGATTGCCAAAATTGGTACTTTGCGTCTTTAGCTTACTGATGACCTCTTTTGCTGATGTTGATTTGGTAGGATATAACCAAGAAGATTTTGTAAATGCATTGATTACTGCAAATATATACGTATACATTTCACTTGTAGATTCTAATGGTCCTAAATGATCGACGTGGTACGTATGTAATGGAGTATCTATTTTATGTAATGGATGTAACTCGCCCTCTTGTTTTCCTCTTTTGCGATTGGCAACGATGCATTGAACGCAATTGGAAATACACTTTTGAATTTTTTCATTCAGTTTGGAAAAATAGAATATCTTTAGTTTTTGCTAAAGCGAAATGTCCTTTTTCTTGGGCTCGTCGTATAATTTCCTTTTGCATGTTCTGGGTATGACTAATAACTCGCAGTCGTTTACTAATTTATATAAAATGTCACCTCTCATAAAGGAATCTTCATAACTTTCCCTTTCTTGCAAAATTTCTTTTATTAGTCGCAGTTCCTCATCTTGTGCTTGCGCTTCTTTGATTTTTAAAGTGACGTCATCTATGGTAATTGTTAAAATCGGATCTCTACTCAATGTATCTACGTGCTTCATATTTGAACCAGAACGGTGTTCAATGGCGTAGTCATACTCTTACAACAACATTAACCACCTAGCTACTCTCGTACATAAATCTTTTTTGTCTATTGTTTTGCAAACGCATTACAGTTGGTTATAATGGTAAAATGTAAACCCAATAAATAAACTTTAAACTTTTCAAGAGCCTTTATTCAGCGAGTACTTCGAGTTCGTAGCTGCAAAATTTTCGCTCAGCTTCCATCGTCTTCATCTTTTTACTCATACAATACACGGGGTACCATTGACTATCATCTGGGGATTTTTGTAATAAAACAGCGCCGTAACCATTTATGGATGCGTCTATGTGTACTCCCGTTTCATACGCCTGATTGTATATACTTAATACTGGCTTTTGACTTAAAAGGCTTTTTAAAGTATTAAATGATTTTATTTGTTCATCCCCCATATTAAATACAATATTTTGTTTCTTCAAATCATTTAGCGGCTTTGCAACTAATGCAAAGTTGCGAATGAACTCTCTAAAGTACCCGGCTAGGCCAAGGAAACTATCTAACTGTTTCAACGTTTTTGGTAATGGATATTTAATAACTACCTCTATTTTCACACTTGATGGAGCGACTTGGTTATTTTCTAAAACGTGGCCTAAAAATTCCACTCGTCTTTGTAAAAATTGGCATTTATTTTTGTTAATCTGAAGCCCATAATCTTGGCACAAGTTTAGAACTTTTTCTAATCGAATTAGCGCTTCGTCAGTTGCCGGAATTATAATGTCGTCGATTTAAGGGAGAGCAATTCCCTCTTTCGTAAAATCTCGAAATATAGCATTTGCATACCTCTTAAAAACGCCAGGAGAGTTGCACAATCCAAATGGAACCTTGAGAAATTGATATTGACCGTTATGTGTTACAAATGATGCATACTTGCGGCTTGCGTCAGACACGTCAACGTGGAAGAACCCGTTTGTTAGATCAATCGTGCTAAATATCTTGGAGCCTTGTAGTCCATCGAGATGGTCTTCAATTAAGGGCAGTGGGAATACGTCCTTAATTATTACTTTGTTTATGCGTCGGTAGTTTATACACAGTTTTTTCACCAATACTACTGGACTGCACAATTCAGACTCTGAAGTTTTAAAAATTCCGTCTTCAAGCCATTATTCAACTTGCCTATCAATTATCTGCCTTTCATTAAAAGGAAGTCTTCTAGGTGCAAAAAAAATTGGCGTATCTATCGTCTTTTAACACTATTGTCTTTTTCGCATTTTTTGTTTTTGTTTTATTAGGCGTATATGGTTCAATTAAATCAAAAACTTTTTGCTTTACTGCAGCACTAGCAAGTGAGTTCACGTTTATATCTTCTTTACATTTATCAATTTTCATCAGCACGTGTTCTTCAAATACATATATCACACGTATTTAATTTTTGTACAAAAATACCACTTGAATTAATTCGCACCTCAGCTTGTGAATATAATTCTTCACCTATAATAATGTTAACGTCTATGCTATTTGATGTTACGACGTGAAAATTTAAATTGAAAATGTTATTGTCTATTTCTACACTTTTTTCAAAATGTCCAATCGGTTTCACTTCATTTTCATTTGATTTTTGTCCATATCCAACTAAATAAAAGTTTGATTCTATCAACTTCGGCTTCTTTAATAATTCGTACATTCTATATGTAACAACATTAAATTTACTGCCTGTATCAAACAAAGCTAACCACTTCTCATCTGCCATCCCTATCTTTACTTGTTTTAACAATTTGTTAATTACGTTGGTCACTTAGTATGTTTTTGTTTGGACAATTTTTCGACATATGGCTAAAGTTATTACACCCAAAATACTTTACACCTTTCACTCTGTCTTTACAATCAATACTTTTATGGCCTTTTACACCACAATTATAACAACGAATGTTCACTTTCGCTTCAACAATATTCACTGTTTTTCTGACGCTATTTATACTTCGTTCTTCTGAATTTATTATTTCTTTGTTAAAATAACTATTTACTTTCTTGTTCCTAACTATTTCATTTTCTTCATCTTTTGATTTCGATCGTACCATTTCGTATATTTTAAGTTTTTGTTTAAATTCCGTCATATAACGAGCGTCATACAAAATGCTTCTGTTTAACCTTAAATCCCTTATGCCATCGATAACATACTAGATAAAAGCGACATTTTCCCTTGATGCGATTTCTTTCATTTTAAAACAATAATCTTACACGTTTTCGTCTTTTTTTCTTTCACTTAATTGTTTGTGTATGGTAGCACTGTTCGTTGCTGTTTGAAATTCTTTCAGCAATGCACATTTCAACTTTTCCCAAGAAACATTTTCGCTGTTCAGAAATAAGTTTGCAGTGCCTTTAATGGACTTTTTAGCAAATACATATTTTTGAAAATCATCCCATCCCATAACAGCTGATATTTCCTCGAATTCGTTTATCCAAACTTCAACTGGTAAATTGTCAGTTCATTGCAAATCTGGACAATTTTGATGGTTGCGCTCTTCTGCTTCTCAGTGTTATTGTGTTCTCTTCTTCGGTTACATAATCGTTGTTTAAAAATGATACAAAGCAATCGTCGTTTTCTCTTTCATGAGTGTTGGTTGTTTTTCTAATTGGATTAGACTGATTAGTACACTTGTCCGCCAATTCACCGCAATTTCTGCCGTTTATATTGCTTATTCGCCTTCGCAATCGTCGTCATCATTATCGTCTTCTTCGTTATCGTTGGAACCAAGCAAATTCCCTCTTTGTAGATTTCGAAAGATATGCAACTGTACATTTTCCTGTTTGCAGCTCAGTTGCATCAAGTTGCAAATGGAAATCAACTCTGCTACAGACAAATTTGATGCAATGTATGCGGACTTTTGCGCATACTCGTCGTCGTGCTCGTCGTAATTAAAACCTTTAAATTCGTGCAGCCTCTGTCTATTTTGTCTATCATCCTCGTCTTCGAAAATAAATCTATGCAATGCGCTAATGGTCTCTTACAATTACACACATACATATATTACTATTAAGTTGAGCCCCCAAATTTGTGGGCAAGATCAAATATGTAGACAAGATTAATTATATTTTACAAATTAATAATGTGGTTTATTAAACAAAACTGTTGATTTTTAGAATACAAAGGAAAAACGATCCATATTAAAATTAATTCAGCTCTATCTTGCCGCACGTCGTACACTTCTTACTCTTCTTCTTATGAATTTAGTGCTTCCCTCTTTAATGAAACTATTTTAAATTTATTTGAAAAATATGTTCCGAAGTGTGTTGTTACTCAAAAAATGAGTTCTAATTTATGGTTTTCGAAAGAATTATGTAAATTAAAAAATAGAAAATCTCGTGCTTTTAAACTTAAAAAAAAACTGGTTTAGTTGCTGACTATTCAAAATATTCTAAATTGCGTCGATAATTTGCTGAACCTTACCAAAATATGTTATAATAATTATACAAATAAAGTAAAAAAAAATATTATACGTAATCGAAATTCGCCAACTCCAAACGCAGGATTTCTAATTTTCCGTGCGCTATGAAATATAAGTCTAGTATGTCTAGTGACAATCACACCATTTCTAATAAATTCGCTGAATTCAATTACCAATTACTCCAATTACTCTCCAAAATCTCCAAAAAATGTTCCGCATCAGCACAAGTTATGACCGATTTCTGTCATTATTGCACCTACCATTTCCGAAGCAGACGACTTATATCATTTAAATATGTTAGGACAATCATATAATTATGGCCCAGATATGACTCCTTCATGCTTTCTTAAGAAATGTGTCAAATATATATACCAACCCCTAACAAAACTTTTTAATTCATCTCTTATGCAAGGCTTATTTTTATACATATGGAAAAAGTCATTTATAATTCCTTTACATGAGAGTGGACTTACATAGGTCATCTATTGAAAACTATAGGGGAATAGCAAAGTTGTCTGCAATACCTAAACTTTTTGAAGGAATTATAACAGACGATATAACCTTCCGGATCTCTCCACTAATTTCTTGTTCTCAGCACGGTTTTCGTAAAGGGAAATGTACAATAACCAATTTGATTGAATTTGTGTCACATGTATCCACGGGCTTTAGGGAGAATAAGAATACTGATGTTATATACACAGATTTTATTAGTAGTAAAGCTTTTGATAAAGTAAACCATTCAATTTCTTTGAATAAACTTAATCTTCTGGGTTTTCAACCAATATTTATAAAATGGGTTGCTTCTTATCTTAGTAATAAAATTCAACAAGTCATATTTAACCATAATTTTTCTGACATAATCAATGTTCCTTCAGGCGTTCCACAAGCTAGCCATCTTGGTCCAATTCTGTTCTTGTTATTTGTTAATGACATATCATCTGTTGTTAAGTTTTCAAAAGTTTTATTATATGCTGACGATGTAAAACTTTTTAAAACGTATACTTCAAACAGCGAAAGATGTCAGTTGCAAACAGACTTAAACAACCTAGTTTCTTGGTGTGATAGAAATGAGATACCATTGAACCTTAAAAAATGTAAAGCGATGTGCTTTTCACGTAGACCTGTATCATACGCAATACAAAACTTTAGATTGGAGCAAGTAAGCAGTTTCGTTGATCTTGGAGTAACTATGGTCCACAAACTCAATTTTAATCTTCACGTATCTTCCACGGTTTTTAAAGCTAAAGGCGCTCTTAGTTTTGTTAAACGTTGGTGTAAAGAATTTAGAGATCCGCTTACAAAAAAAATTCTTTTTACCTCTCTGGTGAGGTCTATATCAGAGTATGCATCTGTGACTTGAAACCCTAGTTACCAAGTCCATTCGCATAAGTTAGAGTCCGTTCAAAAACAATTTTTACTTTTTGCCTTAAATCATTTGCATTGGGATTCCAGTTTAAATCTCCCCCTTACACTAACCATTTAAAACTTATAAATCTCCCGACACTTGGTTGGTATAATATTTCTTGTAAAACTCATGAATGGGTCAGTCTGCAGCCCACCTCTCTTATCTGATATTAATTTTAACGTTCCCACTCGCTCTACCAGGCAGTTTAGACTCTTACTTTTAAAATTTTATAGAGCAAATTTTGAGTTAAACGAACCGTTCCGCCGTATATGTCATGATTTCAATTCTCATTCCAGCACATTTGATCTAACTGACTTACTCTTTACCATTAAAAAAATTATTTTATCCACTCTTAACAAGCAATATTTAAATATTATAAATCTTATATTAATTCTTAATTTTGGCTGCTGAAATTATTTTTTGAAGTTATACTTCTTATACGACGCCGGAAAAGGTTGCGATAGATTCTGGTTGCGCAACCTTCCATATAAAAGTAACGCAAGGTTGCGCAACCTCGCTCCATCCATATGAATGTAACGCAACCTTGTCTGCGAAGATGTGCGAGCAGCAAGCGAAGCGGTGACAATCGGCGATCGTTTGTTCCTTTCTTTCGGCACAGCTCGGCTTTTCTACCAACAACACAACGTTGCCATACTTATGCTGTTGTTGTTTTTGTTTTCGTAGAACAATGTTTCAAGTTTTGGTTGGTGACATATTCACATGTTTTTTTTCTTTTTTTTTGTTTTTTTTTTTTTACGAGGAGGAAGCATCGAAAGCCTGGACCCCAGTCAGTGTGGAACTTTAATCCAAACTAAACCTCCTACCGTCCTGTACCGTTCCCCCCGGTACCACCGTCAAGTATTACGTCGGGAGGATGGTTTGAGTGACACTCATGCGTACGTGATGGTCAAAATGCATTCAGTTACAAGTTGCATTTACTTGGCCCCACCTCTGTTGGTCTGATAACCCCCCTTGTACATTGTTCGTCGCCAACCCTTCCCGTCACGTCAATGTTAGTGTGTTTGGGTCGTGGTTGTCCGTTACATTTAACAGCTCTCTTCTCCGCCGCTGTTCGCTGGCACGTTGGGATTTCATAACCTTGGCTGCTACTTCGCAAGCAGCTTTCCACTTCTCTACCGATTCGACCATTTGGCTTACCAAGTTATCGGGAGTTGGGTCTACACCAAACGCATTTTTTAAACGTTGCCTCTCCTGATTATATTTTGGACAATAGAAGAATGTATGTTCCACATTTTCGACGGTATCGCCTCCGCAATAATCACATGTGTCGTTATTTTCGTGCCCGAATCGTTTTAAATATGCTTTGAAGCAGCCATGTCCTGTGAGAATTTGAGTTAGGTGGAAATCTACCTCACCGTGTTGTCTATTTAACCATGGTTCGACATTGGGGATCAGTCGGAATGTCCACCGTCCGTTTCCGCTTTCCTCCCAGCGTTTTTGCCATTGATCTACTGTCTCTGCCCTTGCTATTTGTTTTAATGTATTGTGCGGTAACCTGTCATTTGTACAGCATTGAATCTCCTTGGCCAGAAGATCTAAAGGGTGTAAGCCTGCAATAACTAGAGCAGCATCTTCCGATACTGTGCGGAACGCAGAACATACTCTCAGCGCGCAAGTGGCATATATCGAAAAAAGGCCACGGCGATATGATTTTATTTCTAGAGCTTTTCCCCATACCTGGACGCCGTACAGCGCGACTGACTTTAGTACACCAGCTAATAGTCGTCTTCTATTTTGCTTTGGCCCACGGGTATTGAGCATTAACCGGGTCAAGGCTCTGCACACTTTTGTAGCTTTTTCGCCTGTGTACTCTAAGTGTTCCTTAAAGGACATCCTTGCATCAAGCATGATTCCCAAGTATTTAATTGCCGGTTGTGTCGTGATGCTTACACCCTTTATATTGATCGTGGCAACTTCACGGACTTTTCTGCCCGTAATGAGTACCGCTTCGGTCTTGCTTTCCGCTAGGTTCAGTCCGTTAGTTTCGAGCCAGTCGCTTATTATCTCTATTGTTCTGTTGGTTATCGAAACTATATCGTGTATATGTTTTGCTATAACCATAACAGCGATATCGTCTGCGAACCCAATAATATGCACGTTTTTGGGTACTTTCAATCGTAGTACTCCATCGTACATGACGTTCCATAGTAGCGGCCCAAGAACAGATCCTTGGGGTACTCCACCTGAGACTTTATATTTTTTAGAGCCTTCACTTGTGTTGTAGCTCAAAGTTCTGTCCTCGAAATAGCTTACTATTATGTTATAAAGGTATAGAGGCACGGAGAAGCTTTTTAGTGCGCTCAATATACTGTGCCAGGATGCTGAATTAAAGGCATTCTTTACATCCAGGGTTACAGCCATGCAGTACTGTATTGCGCCTCCTTTCCATCTTTTCCCGCTTATAGCCCGTTCAGCCAGGGTCTTTGCTAAATTTACAGCTGCAATTGTGGATCTTGCCTTCCTGAAACCGAATTGGTTGGGTGATAACCCACCGGCATCGTCGATTGCCTTATTTAGCCGTTGATGTATGATCCGCTCCAGGATCTTTCCAGCGGAGTCTAACATGCAAAGGGGTCGGAAGTGGGACGGTTCGGTCATTGGTTTGTTGGGTTTCGGCAATAGTATCAGGTTTTGCCTTTTCCATATGGTGGGAAAGCGGCCTTCCTGGATGCATGTATTATACATAGTTCGAAAGGAGTCTACGTTTCTATCAATCGCTGTTTTTAGCACTATATTCGGAATTCCATCTGGTCCCGGGGCTTTAGACGGATTTAACCGTTTGCATGCTTCTCGGACTTCTTCGTTCGTAACAGCCGGGATAACCTGGGTTTGTGGTAATCTCACGATCTCCTGATGGAGTGGGGGTTGGATAGGGAAGAGAACCGAAACAATTCTCTCAATTGTTGAGGGGGAGGTTGGCATTTGCCCGCCAGTTCGGAGTTTCCCCATTACCGTTTTGTAAGCGAGTCCCCAAGCGTTGTTTTCGACATCGTCGCACAATTTAAGGAAACATTCCTGTTTGCTTTTTTTAATTGCTTGTTTCAGCAGTTTTCTTTTCTCCTTAAAATGTTTTTGGAGAGTGGTGTATACAGGTGTACCTCGTGACCTTTGGTATAATCGCCTTGCTTGCTGGCATTCTCTTCGTAACCTGGCGATCGTCTCATTCCACCAATACACTGGGGGATGGTGTTTGCGTCGAGATAGCTTAGACATTGAAGCGTCGCATGCATTCTTAATACAGCTCATAATCGAGTGAGCAGCTTTGTTAGCCGACAAAAAATTGTCGGGAAGAGAAGTTAGCCTAAAGACTTCTTCAAAAAGGTCTGGGTCGAACGTTGTGGGTCGCCAGTTACTTATTTTTCGGGTCGGTAAACGCTGTCGTTCGTGTGCGGTATTTATTTCGAATATAATTGCATAGTGATCGCTAAAAGTGTAATGATCACTAATTTCCCAGTGAGATTTGCGAACTAAGCTCGAGTGTACGAACGTTAGGTCTATCACAGATTGTCGGCCACCTTTGTTAAATGTGCATTGGTTGCCAGCATTTAAAAGCTCCAGATCAAGAGAAGCAAAAGCTTCAAGTAAAGTTTTACCTCTGCTGTTGGTTCTTTTGCATCCCCACTCGATAGCCCAGGCATTAAAGTCTCCAGCTATTATAATTTTGGTCTTGCATCTGGCATCGGCCACTAGGTTGTCGATAATACTCCTGTATTCTTCGTCGCTAAGGCTTGGAGGTAAGTAGCAGCTGTATATATTAATATTATTGATAGTTGTACGAACAAAACCATCTGAAGAGAAAGGCGATTCCAGCTGCGCAAAGTTGGGATTGCATTTCCATATAGCCGCTTTCTTTCGAGTGTCACTTGTCCAGGTTACGCCTTGTCCGATTTTGTATGGTTCACTTAGTAGAACCACATCAATTTGCTTTTCGGCAACTGACTGTTTCAATAAGTCGTGTGCCGCTTGGCAATGGTTTGCGTTCAGTTGTAAGAACCTCATGTGACCTGCTGAGCTGCTTTCTTGTATATCGGGCACCTGACGCTTCCTGTAAAGTGCTCAATTTCTTTTGTTCCGGCTTTCAAGCAGAGCAAACATTTTGGTTTGTTGTTGCAATCCTTTGCCTGGTGCTCCCCTTCGCCACATCTCCTGCAGAGTCTGGATCTGTCCTCGTTTGTGCATGTTTTTGCCGTGTGTCCGTAGTCGAGACATTTAAAACATCGCTGTGGTTGCCTATATTCTCGTATACGGCAGCTTACCCAACCAACTTTCAGCTTTCTAGTCACTAGCAGCTGTCTAGCTGCTTCAATCGGGAGTTTAATGAGTGCCGTTTGGGTGTCTCCATAGGACTTTCTTAAGCTCTTGATTGACGAGATTGTCAGCTCAGGGTTTCCTAATTCCCTTTGCAGGGCATAAAGGACTTTTTCCTTGCTTGTGACTTCATCAAGGTCTTTGCACTCCAGTAGAATCTCCTGGGTCAGCAGTTTAATGTGAGCTTGATCCCCAAGACATTTTTTCATAGACTCCTTAGATTCGGTTGGAATCACTGCTCCGCTGAATTGTAACAACATTTCACCACTTTGCGTTTTGCGTATCTTTGTCACGACATTTCCGAATCCACTAAGTGTTGAGTCGGACTTGATTTTCCGTAGCATCTCCGCATAGGAAAGGTTCCCATTTTTTGATATTAAAATCGCTTGGGGCTTTGTTTTCGGCAATTTTGCTGTCTTCTGGTTGCCTTTCTTAGCTACTGTATTCCACTGTTCTTCCATTGGCTTTGTTGTTGTTGCCTTATTAATGGACCCTTTGTTTGGCTGCGTGCCTAATTGTTTTATTGTTGGCGACTTTGCAGTGGCTCCAAACATTTGCTGAGTAGAAATATCATTTCTTATTTCTGATCGTTTGAACTGACCAATTAGGCTTGTTCTTGCTCGGGTTTTTGGCGAATTGATACAAGATCGCTTGCTTTGTTGTTGAGTCTGCTCTTCCGCCATTGGTTCTTCGCTGAGTGTAATGCGACCTCTTTTGGTCTGGGCGGTCAGGTGGATTGCCGACTCTCTCACCTCTGCTACTGCTTGTTTTTGCAATTGCGAAATTTTGTCTATTACGTTTCGCATATGCTGGTTTACATGCCTTTGTTTTTGGCCATGGGTGAGCGCGATTAACTCCTCTATTAGTATGCCTAGACCAGCAAGCGCGCTCTCTCCTTCGCTCACACTTATTACATCTTCGTTTCTAGTGGTGCCTTGTGTTGGCAGGTCGGCTGCGCTGGCTTGGTTAGTTGCCATTATGATGTTACTTGATGGAGTCACATCGTGCGTGGCCGTATTTGGTAGGGTCACCTCTTGATCGGGCGGTTTTGTTGCTCCTTGTAAACGGGCTACAATCCTCCTTGTTACCAGAGATGGCATATGCTGCTTTAGGTTTAGCTGACATTTCTCAGCTATTCCTATAGCAGTCCGCTAGTGTAGCTGTTGCTCGAGAATTCCTCAGCTTAAAACGCCCAGGAATTTCTCTTTGCGTGGGTTGTGGGTTGTGGGATCTAAGCAGGTATCAAAGGGAGAGCTAAGAAGATACGCTCTTCTGGATTTCCCTTTTGTGCGCACCTTCTCCCAAATAAATAAATATTTATTAATTGTTTTAGCACTCACCGCTTTTGTAGCTTTATTATGCTCAGTTTTGACTAACTTGTGCTGATGTGGACACTGTGTGTGTTTCTGCGCGCTTAGGAATCAATTTGGGATTATTTCCTATCGTATTTGATGCCATAAACGGAGCACCAAGAAAAACACGTCACGTCACTAACTCGCTAACTTGTTATTTTTCCTATTCACATGTGTGCTCTTAAATATGTTTGTATGCTTGTGCATTATTGAAGTTATACTTCTTTTTCTTTTCGTTTGTTCTGCGAATTCTCAACTATTTTGTGTGACTTTTAATTGAAATACTTTGCGTTGGCCTTTCAGAATCACACAGAATCATTTCTGTGGTTTTTGAAATCGACCCACGAGGACGAGGTATATCGTTTTATCTGGGAGCGTGAGATTTAAGAAATTCGCTCGCTTACAAGGGATAAAACGACTTCTGAGTGGCGATTTTAATGAATAAATTCACAGAATCATTTCTGTGCTTTTGGAAATCGACCCACGAGGACGAGGTATATCGTTTTATCTAGGAGCGTGACATTTAAGAAATTCATTTCTAATTTTGTCTTTTAGCATATTAGAAATGTTTCTTCGAAAATCGCTCGCTTACAAGGGATAAAACGACTTCTGAGTGGTGATTTTAATGAATAAATCTCTTTTGGTTGAAAATACTCTGCGTTGGCCGTTAAGAAGTTAAGACTATACTCAGAGAACGTACAATATAGAGAAGGTTCAGGGTGTGCCGATTGTCAAAATGTTCCTCTTTTTGGAGGGGTTGAGTTTTCTATTAGTGGATTTCACCACAAAATGAGGGGTTGAGTTTTCTATTAGTGGATTTCACCAATATTTAACAGGAGCGTCGAAAATAGCAGAATTGAGCATTTTCAGTGTTAAATGAGAAAAATAATGCTAATTTTAATGTTTAGAAATGTACGCTTACAGATTCGCGTATTTACAATGCGCAAACGACTATGGATATCATTTATGGATATTCTCCATATATTTGAAAACAAAGCTATGTATGTATGTATGTGCAATTTGACCTATGGAATGATAAATTCCATTAAATCTGTTGGAATTTATAATAAAGTCATATTTCCATTATTACCTAAACAAATATACATTCATATGTACGAGTATACATTGGGCATTAGAGGTTTTGATAACATTTTGAAGACCAAGCCGACGCACATATTCGCATATGGATGTAATTATGTGTACATATAAACAGATTTTTAGAAACCATACACGTAATGATAATTTTTTTTTTGATAAAATCCCATTTTGACAAAATCTTAAAAGTCATATGCATATAATTATGTATGTGTACATGTAAACAGATTTCAAAAACCGTACGCATAAAGTTCACATATTCACATATGTACATATGTACATATGTAATTTTGTGTTGATGTAAAAAAATTTGAAAGAATCTTTCGCATAATGTTTGTAAATTTGTCTACACACCAATTTGTGTGTAAATATATACACACCCATTGTTTCATACAAAAACTCCGTTGCCACGGACAACAAACAGAGAACGTACAATATAGAGAAGGTTCAACTACGGACAAGCGTGTGAACTGTCAAGAGCCATGAATTTTCTATTAGTGGATTTCACCACTTTTGGCTCGTCAGGAGAAATTTTAACAGAAATGAGTGAACAGAGCTGAGAATTCAATGAAAATTATGCTCTGAAATATACATTGCTTTTACAGTCGCATGTTGGCTTTTTGGCTTATATTTTTATACGTTTACATGTATCATATCAATTGATATGAATATGATTTTGCGAATTTTTGTAAATTCAGGCAAAATTGATAACATTTAACAATAACGTTATCAACGCTATGCTATTTTCAAGGTAATATTTGTAGTTAATATCCAAATAAATGCTACTTTTTGAATATTTCTTATCTTTGATAATATTATATAATTTCGTATGCATGTACATAAATATGCTATATACTTATGTATATGAAATACTATCGTAATATCCTAAAAACATAATATATTACAATAATAATATATGTATGTATGTAAATCACACCTCTTATCATTTAAAACTTTCATACGCATCTATCCTGCAGATATGAATGTAATTACAAATCAAGATATCATTTATCAGTAATATAAAAAGCGCGCGCTTCTCTATATTTACGTACACACATATGTATGTATGTATGTGCGTATGACACAAATAATATACTTACAATATGAGTACACATGTAAATATGTGCGTATGACATTCCCACGCAAGCAATGCATACACAACATACATACTTACATGCGTCCACATGTGGATATGTCACCCGCTAAAATTACAAATATTGTTCTACAAAAACAACAATCGTTTGAAAAAGCATCAGAAACCAATATGGCAGCCAAATTGCCGACGTCAAAATTTATAGTAAATTACACAACAACAAAATTTTCATTCATGAACGCAAACGTACTTTCAAAAAGCATATTCGATTCATTCATAAAATCAGATGCCATTACATGTCCCCGAGCATGCCTTGCCTACAAGCGTCTTTTCGCGACGATTTCAAAAGCTAAAATTCATAAATTGAATATATTTCTGAAATTTTATGGAAAAAAGTGACAACCCCGCAAATATATATCTAGAATAAAATTGCCACCATAGTTTATTTGTCGATTTTCAAGTCAAGAAATACGTATTTCAAAGAAAATATTCAATATTCCTCTGATTTATGTGTACAGTCAATCCCAGCTAAGTAGTACTCTGTTTAAATGAAAATCAAATCCCTCCCTCATCACTCTTAACAGCCTATATTATATTTTGCTGCATCTCACGGCTTTTTTTTTTAAATATATACAAAAAAATTATTGTTTTTAGTACGACTCATTTAAGTATCCGCAGTCGCTTATGTACCATATTATATTTTTATTTTTAACTAACTACAAATATCTGCATCTTTGATTGTGGCACATAAACGGGATTGACTGTATTTGTCAAGGAATGTAGAAAATATTTTGTAATTCTGAAATATTTTTATGCAGCTGCCTCGATATGTATGGAAGCTCACGCACAAACATACATACATATTTACGCTGGTTTGTAGGCGGAGCTGTACAGCGGCAAGGAAAGCGGTGACAATCAGCGGCCATTCGTTTATTTTTTTCGGCATAGCTTGGATTTTCTACCAACAATACAATGTTTGACTTTTTTACAAAACGTGAAGTTCGGCAATTTGTTGTCCGTGGCAACGGAGTTTTTGTATGAAACAATGGGTGTGTATATTTACACACAAATTTGTGTGTAGACAAATTTACAAACATTATGCGAAAGATTCTTTCAAATTTTTTTACATGAACACAAAAGTACATACATACATATGTGAACTTTATGCGTATGGTTTTTGAAATCTGTTTACATGTACACATATGTACATAATTATATGCATATGACTTTTAAGATTTTATCAAAAAAAAAAAAAAATTATCATTACGGGTATGGTTTTTAAAAATCTGTTTATATGTATGTACACATAATTACATCCATATGCGAATATGTGCGTCGGCTTGGTCTTCAAAATGTTATCAAAACCTCTAATGCCCAATATATACTCGTACATGTATGTATATTTATTTAGGTAATAATGGAAATATGACTTTATTATAAATTCCAACAGATTTAATGGAATTTATCATTAAATAGGTCAAATCGCACATACATACATACATAGCTTTGTTATCAAATATATGGAGAATATCCATAAATTATATCCATAGCCGTTTGCGCATTGTAAATACGCGAATCTGTAAGCGTACATTTCTAAACATTAAAATTAGCATTATTTTTCTCATTTAACACTGAAAATGCTCAATTCTGCTATTTTCGACGCTCCTGTTAAATATTGGTGAAATCCACTAATAGAAAACTCAACCCCTCCTTTTGTGGTGAAATCCACTAATAGAAAACTCAACCCCTCCAAAAAGAGGAACATTTTGACAATCGGCACACCCTGAACCTTCTCTATATTATACGTTCTCTGCAACAAATTGCCGAACTTCACGTTTTGTAAAAAAGTCAAACATTGTATTGTTGGTAGAAAATCCAAGCTATGCCGAAAAAAATAAACGAATGGCCGCCGATTGTCACCGCTTTCCTTGCCGCTGTACAGCTACGCCTACAAACCAGCGTAAATATGTATGTTTGTGCGTGAGCTTCCATACATATCGACGCAGCTGCATAAAAATATTTCAGAATTACAAAATATTTTCTACATTCCTTGACAAATACAGTCAATCCCGTTTATGTGCCACAATCAAAGATGCAGATATTTGTAGTTAGTTAAAAATTAAAATATAATATGGTACATAAGCGACTGCGGATACTTAAATGAGTCGTACTAAAAACAATAATTTTTATGTATTTAAAAAAAAGCCCGTGAGATGCAGCAAAATATAATATAGGCTGTTAAGAGTGATGAGGGAGGGATTTGATTTTCATTTAAGCGGAGTACTACTTAGCCGGGATTGACTGTACACATAAATCAGAGGAATATTGAATATTTTCTTTGAAATATGTATTTCTTGACTTGAAAATCGACAAATAAACTATGGTGGCAATTTTATTCTAGATATATATTTGCGGGGTTGTCACTTTTTTCCATAAAATTTCAGAAATATATTCAATTTATGAATTTTAGCTTTTGAAATCGTCGCGAAAAGACGCTTGTAGGCAAGGCATGCTCGGGGAGATGTAATGGCATCTGCTTTTATGAATGAATCGAATATGCTTTTTGAAAGTACGTTTGCGTTCATGAATGAAAATTTTGTTGTTGTGTAATTTACTATAAATTTTGACGTCGGCAATTTGGCTGCCATATTGGTTTCTGATGCTTTTTCAAACGATTGTTGTTTTTGTAGAACAATATTTGTAATTTTAGCGGGTGACATATCCACATGTGAACGCATGTAAGTATGTATGTTGTGTATGCATTGTTTGTGTGGGAATGTCATACGCACATATTTATATGTGTACTCATATTGTAAGTATGTATGTATGATGATTTTTGAGACTTTTGTTGTTTTTCCAGAAGAATGTTTGTATTTTTTGATTTACATGCGTACGCATACATTTTTTGTGTAAGAATGTCATACGCACATACAAACATATGTATGTGTGTACGTAAACATAGAGAAGCGCGCGCTTTTTATATTACTGATAAATGATATCTTGATTTGAAATTGATTTGTAATTACATTCATATCTGCAGGATAGATGCGTATGAAAGTTTTAAATGATAAGAGGTGTGATTTACATATATTATTATTGTAATATAACGGGTGATTTTTTTGAGGTTAGGATTTTCATGCATTAGTATTTGACAGATCACGTGGGATTTCAGACATGGTGTCAAAGAGAAAGATGCTCAGTATGCTTTGACATTTCATCATGAATAGACTTACTAACGAGCAACGCTTGCAAATCATTGAATTTTATTACCAAAATCAGTGTTCGGTTCGAAAATTTTTTATCGACAAATTTTGTTCAGCGATGAGGCTCATTTCTGGTTGAATGGCTACGTAAATAAGCAAAATTGCCGCATTTGGGGTGAAGAGCAACCAGAAGCCGTTCAAGAACTGCCCATGCATCCCGAAAAATGCACTGTTTGGTGTGGTTTGTACGCTGGTGGAATCATTGGACCGTATTTTTTCAAAGATGCTGTTGGACGCAACGTTACGGTGAATGGCGATCGCTATCGTTCGATGCTAACAAACTTTTTGTTGCCAAAAATGGAAGAACTGAACTTGGTTGACATGTGGTTTCAACAAGATGGCGCTACATGCCACACAGCTCGCGATTCTATGGCCATTTTGAGGGAAAACTTCGGACAACAATTCATCTCAAGAAATGGACCCGTAAGTTGGCCACCAAGATCATGCGATTTAACGCCTTTAGACTATTTTTTGTGGGGCTACGTCAAGTCTAAAGTCTACAGAAATAAGCCAGCAACTATTCCAGCTTTGGAAGACAACATTTCCGAAGAAATTCGGGCTATTCCGGCCGAAATGCTCGAAAAAGTTGCCCAAAATTGGACTTTCCGAATGGACCACCTAAGACGCAGCCGCGGTCAACATTTAAATGAAATTATCTTCAAAAAGTAAATGTCATGAACCAATCTAACGTTTCAAATAAAGAACCGATGAGATTTTGCAAATTTTATGCGTTTTTTTTTTAAAAAAAGTTATCAAGCTCTTAAAAAATCACCCTTTATATATTTGCTTTGGTCATTAATCGTTTTGATATCATGTTAAAAGACCAAGCGGTCACACATTTGCCCATATGTACATGTATGTATGTAAATCATTTCCATATTTGTACGCATAGAATTTCTATGACACATACATATGTATGTATGTATATTATTTCTTTGGCACATTTGTATGTTTACGAAGGCAAATGCGAGCCACATACATATGTACTTACATACATTCATAATAACAAGTGCCGCGCGCATCTTTTCGCATCTTCTTTGTCACAACATTGGTAAAAAATCCAAGCTGTGCCGAAAAAATAAACGAATGGCCGCCGATTGTCACCGCTTCCCATGCCCCTGTAGCAGCTTCACCGGCCAACGTGCGTAAATATGTATGTATGTATACGTATGAGCATGAATACATATCGACGCAGATTTTTGTCACGAAAAAATATTTTAGACAAATATTATAAATCGACAACTCCTATGTTGCCACTTTTCTCACTTCTTTCTTTGAACAAAAATTAAAAATAAATTCTGTGAGATTCGAACCCGCGTACTCACCGTGGCTTTTCAAACGTTTACCATCAGCACCACCATTGACACTTACATTGCGTTGTCCTAATTATGGTTTGGTTATGCATGAAAGAAATATACAGTGGATCGCCGATTGTTACCGCTTCCCTTGCCGCTGTAATTGCTTCGACAACAAACTAACGTAAATATGTATGCATATGTATGAGCTTGCTTGCTTGTCGATATGTCGACGCAGATTTTTGCGAGCCACGGAAAAATACTTATTTTAGAATTGACAAATATTGTAAATCGACAAGAGCTATATTGCCACTTTTCTCGCTTCTTTCTGTGAAGAAGCATCAGAAAGTTGTTCAATTTTTGATTTTTAGCTTTTGCCATCGTCGCGAAAAGACGCTTGTAGGCAAAGGCATGCTCGGGGAGATGTTACGGCGTCTGTTTATATGAATGAAGCGAGGTCGCTTGTGGCATATGCGCCTGCGTTTATGAATGAAATCGTTTTTGTTGTAAAATTTACTACAATTGGGCTTCGCCAATTCGGCTGCCATATTGACTTTTGATGCTTCTGCTATTTGAGCAGTTGTTGTTTTTGTAGAACAATGCTTCAATTTTTTGTTGGTGACATGTTCACATGTGTACGCATATGTTTGTATGCTTGTGCATTATTTGTTCGGAAGTGTATACAAATATACATACATATGTACATATAAGTGTCTCTCTATACTTTTAAGTTCTCTGTATGAGCAGCGCGCACATGTTATATTATTGATAAGTGATAATATGATTTGAATTCGCGAAAGCGAACATAAACACATATGGTCATGATACATGTGCATATAAGTTTTGAATGATAAAATTTACGGTTAATGTACATTTATCACAATTGTAATATACATATTTCATTTTTTTAATAATATTATGATAGTTTGTTATATACATACATACATATGTTAGGAAGTATACATATGTATGTATGTTTTGATATATTCAAAAAATAATTATAAAATAGGCTTTATTTTCGCATTAACTACGAATATTGCTTTGAAAAAGTAATTTATGTAATTCAAATATATTCAAATTGGACATGTATTCATTAATAAGCACAAAAAAATTCATACCAATACACATGTTTGCATATAAACATATAAGAATATAAGCAAAAGAGCGAACATACATATGTACATATTTGTATATGTTAGCTTTAGAAAAAGTCATACATATGTATGTAGCATACAGAAACTTCTCCGCCTACCAGAAATCACCTGCATATAATTACACTTGTATGTATATTGCCCTGCATTGGTTCTCTTTTATTTATTTTAACATGTTATTGCTCATAGACTCTAAAAACCGCTCAATCGCTGTTAAATATGGTGAAACACGCTCATAATTTGTATGTGGTCAAACTGGACCATCGCGACCGAGTTAGCCAAAAATATTTTTACGTTCTTCGCGCCGAGAACCTTCTCTATGATAGACGTTCTCTGTCACAGTTTCGAACTGCTATCGTAAATCACAGGTTCGAACTGCGATCACAGTTTCGAACTGCGATCGCAATCACTGGTTCGAACTGCGATCACAGTTTCGAACTGCGATCGCAATCACTGGTTCGAACTGCGATTTATAGAAAGTGATCGCAGTTGCGATTTGCGATTTTTCAATCACAGTGAAAAAATCACCGGTAGTGAAATATCGCTCATCACTAGTTGGTGGTAAGCGGCTAGAATGTCACGATGTGAACACTGGTTCGAATCTCAACAGAATTTATTTTTAAATTTTTGCTTTTTAACATCGTATATTATACTAATAAATATTTTTTTCTTACTAATAGAAAATAAATTTATCACAGCAATATACATATACATAAACAGCGGAAAAAGACGGTGTAGCCGTGTTTCAAGAGGAGGGAAATCAGCACAATATTATCGTGAATACCGAGCACGAAAGAAAGCAGAGCTGGAAAAGAAGAAATTGGAAAAGATAGCTGGCAGCCAACCGAGGAAGAGGAAAACAGCTGAGGAATATCAGAGAGCGCGTAAAAAGATTCAACGTCTGCTGTTTCATCAATCTCTGCGGGAGCATCTATAACTACTGATGAATCAACGATCGTCAATTCACCGATAACTGCTGGGCTTTCAACGCGTGTTGATGGATTACAAAAGATATATGGTTACGCTGCATATTCCTTCCGTAACGAAGAGACAGAACTTCTTTCCGAATTAAAATTCCTTCATTTAGACTTTGCTTTATAAAATGTGCATAATAAAATTATAAAGTGTGAATTTAAGTTTTCTTTCATAGAAAATGTTATGCATTTCTGAACACCGCTAAGAAGTATAACTTCTTCCGCGCGTAGGGACTCCACGCACCTTTTTTTTAACAAAACATTCAGTCGATATAGAATTCGAATTGAACATTGTTTTGGAATGCTGAGGGAAAGATTTGGTAGTTAAAAAGGCTTAAGGCTTCATATAAAAAATTAAAATGGTATCAGAAAAGTTAACAAATGGATTCTCTGTTGTGCATTGTTATACAACTTTATACTCCAACAAGACGATTATTTCGATTACCAACCTCAGGAATCGGAGCACAGTATTGACGAGTCGTTATGGGAACCAAATGCTCGTACCAATGAAGGGGAGATAAGGCGACGACAAATCTTTGAACAATTGTTTAATCTATAAATATCTTAATTTAAAAATTATTTTCTTATTTATTTTTCAAATAAAGTTTAATTTCTTTACATAAACAAGTAAACATTTATTTGACTAGAAATAACTTAATACGGATAAAGTAAAGAAATGCAAGGTGGACCATATTCACTAAGTCACTATAAGTAAAACAAACCAACAAATGTATTAAGAAGAAAAAGTTAAAATGGAAAAAATCTTATATTGGAATACAGATGATTACATTTTAGCAACTTATGAGCTACTTAAGCTTTTCAATCGTTCGTGTTCCAATCTGACTTTTTCCATTTCTACTTCCATTTCTTTCTCCAACCGCAATTTCTGCAATTGAAAATAGTTTTCCTCTCTCTCTTTTTCAAATTCCAATTTTTTCGTTTCTAGTTCCAACTTCTTATATTGGATTTCGAAAAGTAATGAAAATGGATTTGAACTGCTATAAGATCTTTTCATATTTCTTCTTGGTGTAGATGTGCATGCAAACTTAGCGGACGGACTAACTACTTCATCTGCAGACGGATACATAATAACGGACGGACTGGGTAATGGACTCGAAAAACTTGTGTCGGGGTCTATCTTTGGGGTAGTATATTCCATATACAGGTAAACCTCCTACAACGCGGTTTCCTATAACGTGTTTTCGCTCCAACGCGGTTCCCAAAATGCGGATATTTTCTTACAACGCTACTCTTATAACGCGATTTTTACGAAGTTTTTTCCAAATATTTAGTATTTTAATTTGAAAAAGATTTTCTTACCCAAATAAAATTCATTGCATTTTGTCAACGAAATAAACGAAGCAGATTTAGTGACAATGACAAATGAAGAATCAGTTGGAGGTAGCTCTGGCGACCTTTCCGATGTTGAAAACAAAAACTTTTCACTAAAAAATATAAAAATATCGAGAAAGTTTTAAATATGGCAAAGCAGTTTGAAGAATACATTTTGGAGAACGACCCTTTAAGTGACAGAGTAGAAATATTTAATTTATAAAGATTTGCGAAATAGGAGCAAATAAACTTCAATGCACGATTTTTTCAAACCAATAATCGTCAAGCTCAGATTTTGAACTAGTTCGAACAAAACGTTCGAAACAAATCATACTAAGTGATGGGAAATAATAGAAAGTTATCTTTCTATTTTGGCTTCAATTTATCAAATATTTTAACTGGAATAGAATTAGAATTGAAATTTTATTTTATTTTGTTTTGTTTTTGTTTAAATAAATTAAATTTTATTAAAATACATAATATGTATGTTCTTATGACTCAACAAATAAATACACAAAATTATATTAAGCAAATTCCAATGTTTTATTGAACATTTTTTTACTTTGGAACCAAACTCTGATTTTTGTATGGAGTTAGGGTCCCATATAACGCGGAGTTTTTCAGGAACCTATTCACCGCGTTGTAGGAGGTTTACCTGTATGTATCGTCCATCGCTGACACCAACTCTGTTGATTGATAAATCGCTGGTGGCTGAACACTTATGCGACGTCCAAATATCACGTGAAGGTATTCATAAAAAGGAAGAGCAGTCTGGCCTTTCCACTTGAGCGCAGATAAAAAAAGTCGTTTTCAAATGTCTCATATTAGTCCTCATTATGTCCCATTTAATGCATGTAAAAAGTGACAGCTGTTTTACGATATTGCGAATTTGCGATGTTGCCATATGTTTACGACGTTAAATGAGTACCAGTACTATTAGATATCATATCATCCCTATTGAAAAACCAGGTATAATTACACTAACAAAAAATTGTGTTTACTGTTTAAGACTGTGCTGCCGTTAATATATGTACAATATATGGAATTCTCATTGGAAAGCAGAAGACGTGCAGAAGTGCAAAAGGTTTGCGTAATTTTATTATTTCTCCTTTGCGCTTCACACTTAACACAGCCGTCGTATAGAGAGGTATATTTCGTCGCTGTTCTGTATAAGTTGCAAATACATATGTACATACATATGTATATCGGATAATTGTGTATCGTTTACGGCGGATTTGTGGATACGATTTTTTTCCACTTTTCATTGTTTTTGGACTTTGTGTGTTACTACACGGACTTCTGTTACAATTACATTTTTACGCACATTCAATTTAAGTACTGTTTGTGAAAAAACACATTAAAGTTGAAATACTTGTAGCCTCGATATTATTCGTTTTATGAACATACATATGTAAGTTGATGAGTCAGAAGATTTTAGAATAATTTCAAGTGCCGTCTATGATAGTAAATGTTTTGAAAAATTTTATTCAACAACAACGAAGAGGTTAGCATGCGGATGGTTTGTTGACACTTTTAACTAAAATCGAATTGACAACGCTCATTTTTTTTGAGTTAGAGATTTTTAGGAAATTTCAAGTGCATTGTTTGATAAATTTTTTACCAAGTTAGTTCATTGAATCGTCACCAGCAGCACTTCAATCTGAAAAATAATTTCTTCTTGTGTTCGTATCACCTAAAATTAATCGAGATAGATATGGGGTAATATAAACATAAATGATCAGAATGGTAAGTTGAGTAGAAATATGGAGGACTGTCTGTCTGTTCGCCCTCCCGTCCACCCGTGCAAGCTGTAACTTGAATAAAATGTAAAATATCTTTATGGTTACGAGTTCCTTATTACAAAAAAAATTACGAGTTTTTAGATGGGCTTAATCTCACCACTGCCACGCCCACAGAACGCCATTAACCGAAATCCATAACTAAGTACTTAATTAAGATATAAAACTGTAATTTAAGACATAGTACTATAAAAACTTCTACCGACAGCGTGAAAATGGATGAAATCGGAAGTTAACCTCGCTTAATACCCATATAGCGGTACTGCCAAAAACTATTTAAAGCGCAAAAAATCCATAAATATGAGAGACCTTTATGGGAGCGGGATGACAAGTGGACGATGGGTAAAAATGGGTGAAATTCCACATCTCGGGACTCGAGTAACCGATTTCGACAAAATTTAGTACGTGGCATTTCTCTAATATTCGTATATCACCGTACGAAAATGAACGAAATCGTACTACAATGACGCCTATTCCCCACACAACAAATTTTTTTATTCCACTTGATTCTTTCTACTTCGGACTAAGCTGTCATTTGAGAAGTAAATTCCTCTCTCGACGAACAAAAACAAAACTCTATAAGTCACTCATTACTACCGTCCTGCTATTTGGTGCAGAAGCATGAACGATGACAACATCTGATAAGTCGACGTTACGAATTTTCGAGAGAAAGGTTCTGCAAAAGATTTATGGTTCTTTGCACGTTGGCCACTGCGAATATGGAACGATGAGCTCTATGAGATATACAACGACATTGACATAATTCAACGAATTAAGAGACTGGCCAGCTCTGAAAGTATTCGATGCAGTACCCGCCGAGGGAAGCAGAGTAAGAGGAAGACGTGGTTTGGCCTGGAATCTTCAATTGGAGCCACCTTGCGAAAGGAAAAAAACGACTGGCGCGCTGTTGCCAACTCGGCTATTACCGCATTAGCGATTTCTACGCCATTAAAGAAGAAGAAGAAGGTGTATACTATTGATAATATTTAATATAATATCATAACTTTTAAGAAAACTTGTCCATATAATTTCACCATCCCTCATTTTGTGTTGGTTGTAATACATTAATCTTTAACATTGCTCAGATATACTAGAGAACATATTTTCATGCAATTTCAAAAAGGACCGAAAACCATTGTTGCGTCAAGCGACAAAATATATATGTATATTTAAACCTGAAATTAAAATTAAGAAAAATGAATTATAAAAAATTATAAAATATTGAATTATTTAAATTATTGTATACTTACCTTAATTATGCATTCATACTACTAATCTACTACTTACCTTAATATTTACTTACCATAATCTATTACAATATTGAACGATCCCCAGTAAAGATTTTTTCGCATCTCAAAAACGCTTGAGATTTTTCATGGCGCCCGAGCAGGGACTAAGTGCGTGAACTTAGTTATATTTTTAATAAAGTGCTAACTTTCGTTTTCGTTTCTAATTGCCTGTCAACTCGTTTCGTTTTCGGCATTTCGACAAGTGAAGTGAAAAAAAAATTAAACCTGAAAAAACAAACAATAAAATAACAAATTCAAATACAGAAATATCGGTGTATTGAAATGTGATAATACTTACAGACATACGTGTTCTTGGTTAAATACAGTGGCCAAATATACATACATATGCAGAAAAAGGAAAAATAATTATAAAACATAAAACACAAAACTAAAGTGATAATAAAGAGAAGAAGTGATGTGAAAAGTGTTAAACACAGTGGCAAAAAATACATATAAAAAAGGCTAAGTGAGAAAGCTTAAGTTAAACATACATATATACTGCATAAAAAACAAAAAATAATAATAATCATACATACATATATATTTGTAAAGTGGAGTGCATAAATTTACTTACCTCAGCCTAAAAGAGCAAAAAAAAAGGAGCTATTGTGGAGTGCGTGCACGTACATATATACATACAGTATTATAAATACATAGTGTGTGTTGAAATGTTCGTGTGACAATTTCACCTAATATCCAAAGAGAAAAAATAAGAAGAAAAGGTGGTACAGTGCAAGGTGAATTTTTCATGCGGTTCAATGCGCAAATAAAAGCTCAAACGGTTTTGCCCTAAAAAAGGGATAATAATAATTGCGTTACAGTGTAAAAAAAAAAAAAAAAATTGTGTAACACTTTTATAAACTGCTTAAAGTGCCGCTTAGTGGAAAAACCGGTAAGCTTAAAACTGTTGTGCTTAAAACCGTTGCTGTCACCACCGTTGCTATCATCATTCGCTGCTGCCATCAATCGCTGCTGCCATCATTCGCTGCCACCATCAATCGCTGCTTCCATCACTCGCTGCTGCCACCAACCGCCATCGTCGCTGCTGCCATCAAGCCGCTGCTACCATCACACCGACGCACCAGGTAACAAGTGCGATTTACTGAAAGCAGTGCAAAAAAAAAAGGCAAACATAAAAAACAAGTGCACTTTCAGTTCTTGGCTCTCCCTTTTCACTTTACATCATATTGATTATATTGTATTTATTATATATACATATCCTCGTACATATAGATATAAATTAGTACATACTCATATGTACGTACATATATACATATACGAATTAAAAGTGAATAAGGGATTTTGGGATTTTGCGGTAGCCCTTTATTTTGAAATAAAGGTGAACGATTCTTAATTGCAAATTAAATTATTATATTTTTCGCAATTTTTTCGATCCGCGTTTGCAATTATCGGTCGTTTTTTCGCAATTTTTGTCGATTTTCGTTCGGACATTTTCCGATTAAATTACTTTTTTTGTGCTATTGCTCATTTTGCGCATTTATCGGTTTGGCTTTCGTATACTTGAGAATCAATATTATTTTTTTTTCTCGTTTTCGTCACCGATTCCAAATATATTTGTTGCCAACTTTTATTGCTATTAGTTTGGCTTTCGTATATTTGGGAATCAACATTTATTTATCGTTTTCGTTATCGATTCTCAGTATATCTGTTGCCAACCGTTGTAGTCTTTTTTCGGAAATTTTATTTAAACAAGCAAAATTAGCAAGCCAAAGCCAACTCTCACAAAGCTGTCTCCAAATAAGGAGTTGACGGACTTAAAATCGTTAAGACGTCAAAGAACGGTTGCGAAAAGTAGTATTTTGCGCATTAAAACGGGCCTTCTCGAAAAGACTATGTCTTTAGATCCAATAGAATTGGAATGTCGTTCACGTTCGATATATAAAGTTCACATAGTGAAAAATTAATGAAATGCCAATCAAAGATTGAAGAAATTGATGAGGACGACATGGCCAGAGGGGAGTTAGAGGACATAATCGTTGAAACGAAGTCGATAATAAAGTCAATTTTAGCGAAAAATAGAACTTCACTCGCCGAAACATCTTTTGTAGCTTCTCACAGCTCAAAACTCCCTAAAATGAATTTGTCGAAATTCAAGGGAGAATATTCAGAGTTCAAAAATTTTATTGTTTGTTCGAGAGCGTGGTTCATAACGATACAAATATCCCAGATATTGAAAAATTTAACCATTTGGTTAATTTTCTATCTGGAGAGGCTTTGGGAACAGTTAAAGCGTTTCAGATGTCGGATGAAAATTATCCGAAAGCGTTGGCAAGTCTCAAAAAAGTTTATGATAATAAATGTTTGATATTTTTCAATACAATATCTAAACTTTTTGACCTGCCAACAATCCCATAGCCTTCTGCGCCTTCCCTGCGTTCAATGATTGACGAAGTGTCAGCGGTATATGATTCATTGCTATCGCTGGGCGATGAAAAACAAATAACGAACGCAATAATTATACACATAGTAATGACAAAGGTTGATTCTGCCACCCGATCCAAATGGGAAGAAGCGCTAGACTATGACAAACTGCCACTGTGGAAGGACTGTGAAGCCACCCTAAATAGGAGATACCAGCAGCTATCAGCGGAAGGATCATCATACTCAAGGACGAAGCCCATACCAACAGGCAGTACGAGTCATGGAAAGCAACAACAGGCGGATAGGACCAAATCGGCGCTGGTTGCTGCAAATACGAGGCAGCCTCTTTGCCAACAGTGCAAACCGAGGGATCACCATCTAACTGCCTGCCCTACTTTCAAGGCGCTTCCGGTGCAGCAGAGGTTCGAGAGGGTCACACGGTTTCCAAATGCAGAGCGGATCGTTGCCGTATATGCAATCGATCCCATCACTCGCTGTTGCACCAGTATCCAGTGTCCTTCCCCGCTGTACCTCATCCGCAACCATCAACCACACATGCCATGCATACAGCCAGTATGCCGGATCGGGTCATGTTGGCAACAGCAGTAATTCTAGTGAGGACCAGCTGCGGAGATTACCTGCCTGCGAGAGCCTTGCTGGACTCAGGCTCCCAGGTCAACTTTATGACGGAGGACTTGGCTCAAAAGTTGCGGATTCGACGTCAGCACAAAACATTAAGCGTAATTGGAATTGGCAATTCCAATACAAAAGTGGGGTCAAAACTAAACGCGTTTGTCAAGTCGCGGTTAAATAATTTTGAATTTTCGGCGGAATTCTGGGTAATGCGATGCATTTCGGCAAATCATCCAGACCATAACATCAATGTTAATGGCTGGAAAATTCCGCACAATATTGAATTGGCGGACCCAGAATTCCACAAATCTAAAAAAGTGGATATCCTATTGGGTGCTGAAACATTTTTCGATCTTTTAGCTGTTGGTCAAATTAAAAATGGTCCTAACCAACCAACTCTTCAGAAAACCCTTTTAGGATGGATTGTATCTGGCAAATATGTCAGCAGTCTTAGTCCTCCTCCCGAAGTAAATAGCACATTATGCCAAACTGAAGAAGACTTAACGTCAATAGATTCAGTAGTCCAAAAATTTTGGGCTCTAGAAGAATTACCTTCAGAATCAAACGGCATCAAATTCACACCAGAGCAACAACAGTGTGAAAACTTTTTCGTTAATACTACTCAAGTATTGCCTTCAGGACGGCTTCAAGTCAGAATGCCCTTTAAAGCTGACCGTAAGTTACTCGGTCATTCATATGAAACCGCAGTTCGGCGGTTTCAGGCCCTGGAGAGAAGGACATTAAAAGATCCAGAACTTCGCAAAATGTATCTGGACTTTATGAATGAATAAAGAGCATTGGGTCACATGAGCCAAACGAACAATAAGATCCCGAGTGAGCCACACTACTTCATTCCGCATCAATGCGTTTTAAGGCCCGAGAGCACAACAACCAAATTACGTGTTGTATTTGATGCTTCAAGTCGATCTTTAACTCAAATAGCGTTGAATGAACTTTTGATGGTAGGTCCAACCATCCAAGAAGAGTTATACTCAACGCTTCTTCGTTTTCGCTTACATAAGTATGCACTAACAGCGGACATTACTAAAATGTACCGTCAAATAATTATGCATGAAGAAGACAGAAATTGTCAGCTTATTGTGTGGAGAGAGCATCCTTCTGAGCAAATTCAAATTTTTCGTCTTAACACCGTAACATACGGCACTGCGCCTGCTCCATTTGTCGCAACACGGTGTTTGTAAATGCTCAGTGATGCCAATACAATGAAATACCCACTCGGTTCATTGGCCATCAAAAGAGACTTTTATGTTGATGATTTATTAACAGGGTCCGAATATTTTGAGTCTTTTGAGAAGTGAGGTAATTAAAATATTAAACTCGGCAGGATTCACCTTAAGGAAGTGGTTTTCGAACCACCCTAAATTTTTCGACAGTGATTGCACTGAAAAATCATTAAGCTTCAATGACAAAAGTTCCACTAAAACATTAGGAATCCATTGGCTGCCGAAAGAGGATTTGTTTCGATTTGTTTTAGATGACAATTTTAATGATCTGCGAGCCACTAAACGAAACATATTGTCAGTTTCTGCTCGCCTTTTTGATCCTCTTGGATTACTAGCCCCACTAGTTACCAAAGCAAAAATCTTATTGCAAGAGCTTTGGAACCAAAAACTAGATTGGGATGAGTAGATTCCACTGCGCCTTGACACTAGCTGGCAGAACTTTAAAGCCAACCTAATGCAGCTCTCATCGATAAGCATTCCTCGTTACGTAACCGTTGAGTCGAGTGCCATCTGCCAAATACATGGCTTCTCCGACGCCTCAATAAGGGCGTACGGATGCTGCATATACATACCAAGCCAATCTGCTAGTGGTATTAAATGCATGCCGCTTACTGCAAAGTCTAGAGTGGCTCCGCTGAAGACCAAATCTCTTCCGCGTCTTGAGCTCTCGGCAGAACATCCTCTTTCGAAATTATGGTCAAGAGTAGCGCCTATGTTGAGTCGACATTTCGAAAATATTACATTTTGGACAGACTCTTAAATCGTTTTACATTGGATTAAAACACATCCATCTTCACTACAAACCTTCGTCGCAAACAGAGTGTCCGAAATCCAAGAGTTGACTGACAAAGTACATTGGCAACATGGGCCAACGAAACAAAATCCTGCGGATCAAGTGTCTCGGGGTTGTAACGTGGACGAATTGAATAATTCAATATGGTTTGGCGGTCCACAGTTCCTCCTAGAAGACCCTGCATTATGGCCAATTAATAACCACTTCCAGCTCTCACCAGAAGACGAAGCATTAGAGAAGAAGAAAAATACATTTACATTAATTTCGACTGCTGAGAAAAACTCAATATTGGGCCTTATTGAAAAATTCTCTTCTCATAAAAAATTGCTTCGTGTGGTCGCATATATATTACGATGGATCAGGCGACCACCAAAATCCTCCAGGGGCCAAGATCTGACTTCAGAAGAGCTAAACTTGAGCTTTCTAAAAATTGCACAGGTGGTCCAACATTCAGAATTTTCGGATGTTATTCAAAAATTGCATAAAGGCACCACCCTACCCGCAAACTTGCAAAAACTCAACCCGTTTTTGCAAATTAATCCGAGTAGGAGGTCGCTTATTAAATGCACCTCTCCCATACGATGCCAAATTTCCGCTTTTATTAAATAAAAGTTCGCACTTCGTTATAACGTATTTACGGTTCCTGCATATTCGAAATCACCACGCTGGGGCTAAAGCGTTGGTTGCGCTTCTTCGAGAACGCATATGGCTAATTAATGCCCGAGAAGCTTGCAGTAGAACCGTAAGAAACTGTATACACTGGGGCCCCGATTTGCGTCGTTAATGGGGACCGTAGAGACGCGACGCAAAACGAAACGACGCAAATCGAAACGCATTTCCCCATATACTTACTGCAAAATATTTTTAATTTGTTCCTGAGTTAAAAAAAAATGCAACTTTTTAAGAAGGCATTTACATAGCATACAAAACATTTATTTTAATCTATATATATGTACATATCTATAAAAACAAACTCACATTTTTAAAGCAAAACAGCATTTTAAAAAAGAAATGCCATGAAATTAAAACCTTAGTCGTCCATAATTTCTTCGGGCTGTGTTACATTTTTGCATAAAAATGCGTCCAAAGTGTGTTGTATAAAAATTGCTTTTTTCTCCATGTAAACAATTTTGTAGCATTGTATGGCGTCGGAAAGAGATTGACTTGCCTTGGCACTACGATTTTCATCGGGATCATTGTTGCAAAAAATTTCAATCGCCTGTTCTACCAGTTCCATCGCTTTTGCAATTAGCGCAGTTGTTAGCTTTTTTGGTTCTGTTTGGATAACGGTCGGATCAGTTTCATCATCCAACGTATGTTCAGTACCAAAAGTTAATAACATTTCGTTTGTGAGCTCTTCATCCTGTAAGTTTAACAGTTCGTTGATATCCTCAATCCCCATTCCTTCAATGTTATTTTCCCTAGCCATCCAAATTTTAGTACGACTTAAAGTTGGATATTACGCCTTGATCCATCGGCTGTATGATAGAGGTGGTGTTAGGAGGCATAAAAACAATTTTTATATTTTCAGAAATATCATCTGAATATATGGGATGTCCTGGAGCATTATCCATCAGTAACAGCATTTTAAAATCAATCTTTTGAGAGCAACAATAATCTTTCAGTTCGGGAACAGCGCAATTTTTAATCCAATCTGTAAATAGCGTGGCAGTCATCCATGCTTTCTTATTAGCACGCCAGTGAACCGGAAGATCACTTCTATTCACATTTTTAAGGGCTCTTGGATTCTCAGACTGGTAAATAAGAAATGGCTTGAATTTAAAATCCCAAGTCGATCTTTAGAGGCTTTATACCCAGGAGCAGATTTTTCGGCCTTGGAAATGTAGGTTTTTTTAGGCAACCGCTTCCAATACAAGCCAGTTTCATCGACATTCAAGACCTGCTTGCGAGAATATCCCCTTCTTTGACAATAGCTTGTAGTTCAAGCTTAAATTTTTCCGCAGCTGGCTTATCAGCGCTAGCCGATTCTCCTTTTAGAGAGATATTATGCAAATTTGCCCTAGATTTAAAGCGTTGGAACCAACCGTTACTTGCTTCAAATTTTTCGGAACTTCCACTGCTTGTTGATGGAGTATCATTCTGTAGATCATGAAAGATGCTGATGGCCTTATTTTGAATAATCATTTTGCTCAGGTGCACTTTTCTTTGGTTCTCATTTTCAATCCAAACCGACAGAAGAGCTTCCATTTTAATCAACAGCGAACTTCTTACTTTGACTTGTTGTGACTGTAGCGAGGTAGCAGTTTTTGCAAATTTTGTGATTTGGTCAGCATCTCGGTTGCAAATTGTCCTTACAGTAGACGAAGCTAAGTTAAGATATTTTGCGATGTCAATGGCTTTTTCACCCGACTTAAAACGTTTTAGTATGTCTAATTTCAATTCGACACTGATTTGTTTGCGCTTTTGACTCATTTTTTCGCGTGATTAATAGCCAACTGAAACCGCGACTACGACGGAAATTCTCTGCCGAAATTCATATTTCTATGTGCAGCACTTGCATATATGCCGATAATTGGGAATCCCCTTTTTACGGAAAAATTGTTTTCTGTAACTGAATATGTATGTATATATGTACATATGTACATTGCTGCATACGTAGGCATTCAAACGACCGAAACTGAAATTAACGACGCAAATTGAAAACATTGTATAATACATATGTATGTACTAGAGGTCTCTAGTATGTACATACATATTTTGCGACGCAAATCGAAACGACGCAAATCGGGTCGACGCAAACCGGGGCCCCAGTGTACATTGTTTTCATTACAAGCCGAAGTTGCAAAACCAAATAATGGGAAATTTGCCAGTCGAAAGACTTCGAGCGCTACGGCCCTTTCTTATATGTGGCGTAGATTTTTGTGGTCCGTTAAAAATACGCGGTCGACCACCCGTAAAAACATATATTGCAGTTTTCGTTTGCTTTACTTCAAAAGCAGTACATTTAGAATTAGTTTCGGACCTATCTTCTAATTCATTTATTTTCGCCCTAAAAAGGTTCATTGGACGCCGAGGAATCCCGACGAAGATATTCAGCGACAACGCCACCAATTTCGTCGGCGCCGATCGCAAGCTGAGCGAATTGAAGGAGGCGTTTCTGGCAATGGGTCCAGAACTGAAGAGATTCGCAGCAGACGAAGGGTGCAGCTTCATCTTTATAGCACCGCGGGCGCCGCACTTCGGCGGATTATGGGAAGCCGCGGTGAAGTCCGCCAAACACCACATCGTTCGGGTAACCGGCAGCGCGCTACTCACAGCAGAGGAGTTAGCAACAGTGTTGGCCGAAGTGGAGGCCATCCTCAACTGAGAAAGTGCCAGTGGACCCAGTTCGTTGTTGCGAGAGATGGCAACTTGTTTGCTCTCTCAAGCAACAGTTCTGGCGACAGTGGTCCAAAGTATACCTGACGAGCCTTCAGGAGAGCAACAAGTGGCTGCACCCCAAACGCAATATGCAGCTCAACGACCTCGTTCTCGTCCACGAGGACAACGTGCCGCCGCAGCAGTGGGTACTAGGGCGCGTCGTCGCAACCGTCGAAGGGCAAGACGGCAAGGTGCTAGTCGCAGAAGTAGCAACCAAGACGGGCACGATTAAGCGCCCCATCCACAAACTGGCTGTCCTTCCACTGGATATTGAAGGAATCTGATACTGTCAAGGTGGTCGGCGTTGCGTCAAGCGACAAGATATATATGTATATTTAAACCTGAAATTAAAATTGAGAAAAATGAATTATAAAAAATTATAAAATATTGAATTATTTAAATTATTGTATACTTAGCTTAATTATGCATTCATACTACTAATCTACTACTTACCTTAATACTTACCATAATCTATTACAATGTTGAACGAAAAGTTGAAGATAATTATATTTACCCCTTTTTATACATATGAACATTACCACTAGTTTAAGCCGTTAGTTTTAAGATTTAGGCTAAGCAATTCCTAGAACGGAAAAAATGAATTATTGTATTAAAAACCTAGAAAGCGAACGGACGTGGTTTCTTTATCGGAATATTTTCTTTTCGTGACAGGCAATTAGGCTTTAAATTATTCGCGCATTCCCAGTAAAGATTTTTTTCGCATCTGAAAAACGCTTGAGATTTTTCAACCATTATATGTATGTAGTATATGGGAGTTGGAGTAACTTTAGGCGAATTACTTGTCTAGAAGGCGATGTAGCTGTTGTAGCGTGTTAACGACGACGTTGAGTATCTGTGTTGACGATAAAGAGAAACCCTTAAGTTAGAGGAAGTAGCCTCGAGCGTGATGTGTGGATTATTCGGCGCTGGAAAATATCGCTGGTAGTTCTGACCCTAGTGAGGACTGAAGACATGTCAGCTCGTTTAGGAAATCAATGGGACAGAGGTGAGACTTTTGGCAATAATAGTACAATCCGACGATCAAACCAAGAATGATAAAATATCGCCGTCTTGTGGCGTACTTCTTTTGGAATGGAGAACGGCAACATAAAAAAATTGTCAAAAAGCCTGTAAATTGTAAAAAAGAGTTAATTAATGAAATAAACTTAATGTATATGTTCACAGTAAAAAAGTTTTAGTAGAATCAGTAGAATAATGTTACTGGAAAATGTTTTAATCTTTTCATTATAAACTAATGAATTGAGTTTATTTCACGAATTAAAAAAGTAGTTTACAGTTTACTGTCATCTTTTATGATAATATAATATATGCGGCTGTTGCGTGTTGAAGATGGAGACGGAGTGATAGAAAAAAAATATCAGGCTTACTAGATTTTGCTGTAGTCAAAAATATATAGATAGATCGCTTGTGACGCCTGTACTAATAAAGCTAAACAGCCCATGATATTGAGCAAAGAAAATATGTCGAAATTTTAGCAAGCAAAACTCCCTTTGGAAAATCCAAAAGTTTTTTAATCCACCAGTAGATTCCAGCATGCCTCTGAGACAGTTGAATGGTAATTGAGCAAGAAGTGATAAGGAAAAGGCAAATTGTTTTGCAAATCACCTAGAAAGAGTACTTCAACCTAATTGACCAATGAACAACTTTAAGTTGCCAAATTTGCCCAATACCACTAACGAGTCGCTTGTGTCTATTAGGACTTTACTTCTGAAGTTACAAAAATCGTAAAAGAGCTGAGGCCGAAAAAGTCATCAGGACATGATAATATTACTCCAAAAGTGCTAATTGAGTTACCAAATATTGCTATAAGGGTCTCTCCTTGCTCTTTAATGCAATTCTTGGTTTCGGATACTATCCAATTTCGTGGAAGAAGTCGAAGATCATCATGATAGATAAACTTGGGAAAGACTTAATAAAGCCGTCTTCCTGAAGATCAATAAGTCTCTTATCATGTATTTCTAAAATAATTGAAAAAAATGTTACTATCACGAAAATAATATAATACCCAAGAATCACGTGGCGAAAACATATAGCGAGAAAAATAACTAGCATGAAGTTTAGATCATCAAATTTAAATTGGCTTTTAAACAAAAATTCGAAACTTAGCCTAGACAACAAAGTCCTGTTAAATAATGCAATCATAAAATCGATTTGAATGTATTGCATTCAACTGAAGGGTACCTGTGCAACCAATATTATAATAATAATAATAATACTAAACGATTACCCTCCTTTCGCCCAACCGACGCGAGGGGCGCAATCCGCGAACGAGCTGAATTAGCCGAGTCATAAAAGGCAAGAGAGTTTTAAGCGTTGCGATCTTAAGTTGCTTAGCTATAGAAAAAAGGTGCGTGGAGTCCCTACGCGCGGAAGAAGTTATACTTCTTAGCGGTGTTCAGAAATGCATAACATTTTCTATGAAAGAAAACTTAAATTCACACTTTATAATTTTATTATGCACATTTTATAAAGCAAAGTCTAAATGAAGGAATTTTAATTCGGAAAGAAGTTCTGTCTCTTCGTTACGGAAGGAATATGCAGCGTAACCATATATCTTTTGTAATCCATCAACACGCGTTGAAAGCCCAGCAGTTATCGGTGAATTGACGATCGTTGATTCATCAGTAGTTATAGATGCTCCCGCAGAGATTGATGAAACAGCAGACGTTGAATCTTTTTACGCGCTCTCTGATATTCCTCAGCTGTTTTCCTCTTCCTCGGTTGGCTGCCAGCTATCTTTTCCAATTTCTTCTTTTCCAGCTCTGCTTTCTTTCGTGCTCGGTATTCACGATAATATTGTGCTGATTTCCCTCCTCTTGAAACACGGCTACACCGTCTTTTTCCGCTGTTTATGTATATGTATATTGCTGTGATAAATTTATTTTCTATTAGTAAGAAAAAAATATTTATTAGTATAACTAGTATACGATGTTAAAAAGCAAAAATTTAAAAATAAATTCTGTTGAGATTCGAACCAGTGTTCACATCGTGACATTCTAGCCGCTTACCACCAACACCACCATTGACAATTAGGTTGCGCTGACTTAAGTATGATTTGGTTATGCATGCAAGAAACATACGGTGGTTCTAATAATTTTGTTTAAGTATAGAAATATACATACTTTGTAGAACATTTGCTTTCGCAATAAATTTATCACAGCAATATACATATACATATACATAATATTGCTGTGATAAATTTAATTTCTATTAGTAAGAAAAATATTTATTAGTATAGTATACGATGTTAAAAAGCAAAAAATTAAAAATAAATTCTGTTGAGAATCGAACCAGTGTTCACATCATGACATTCTAGGCGCTTACCACCAACACCACCATTGACAATTAGGTTGCGCTGACTTAAGTATGATTTGGTTATGCATGCAAGAAACATACGGTGGTTCTAATAATTTTGTTTAAGTATAGAAATATACATACTTTGTAGAACATTTGCTTTCGCAATAAATTTATCACAGCAATATATATACATATACATAATATGTATAAACATATACATAATATTGCTGTGATCCCTTAGAAGTATAGCAGAGAACGTACAATATAGAGAAGGTTCAACTACGGACAAGCGTGTGAACTGTCAAGATTGTTTCATGACATTTACTTTTTGAAGATAATTTCATTTAAATGTTGACCGCGGCTGCGTCTTAGGTGGTCCATTCGGAAAGTCCAATTTTGGGCAACTTTTTCGAGCATTTCGGCCGGAATAGCCCGAATTTCTTCGGAAATGTTGTCTTCCAAAGCTGGAATAGTTGCTGGCTTATTTCTGTAGACTTTAGACTTGACGTAGCCCCACAAAAAATAGTCTAAAGGCGTTAAATCGCATGATCTTGGTGGCCAACTTACGGGTCCATTTCTTGAGATGATTTGTTGTCCGAAGTTTTCCCTCAAAATGGCCATAGAATCGCGAGCTGTGTGGCATGTAGCGCCATCTTGTTGAAACCACATGTCAACCAAGTTCAGTTCTTCCATTTTTGGCAACAAAAAGTTTGTTAGCATCGAACGATAGCGATCGCCATTCACCGTAACGTTGCGTCCAACAGCATCTTTGAAAAAATACGGTCCAATGATTCCACCAGCGTACAAACCACACCAAACAGTGCATTTTTCGGGATGCATGGGCAGTTCTTGAACGGCTTCTGGTTGCTCTTCACCCCAAATGCGGCAATTTTGCTTATTTACGTAGCCATTCAACCAGAAATGAGCCTCATCGCTGAACAAAATTTGTCGATAAACACATTTCGAACCGAACACTGATTTTGGTAATAAAATTCAATGATTTGCAAGCGTTGCTCGTTAGTAAGTCTATTCATGATGAAATGTCAAAGCATACTGAGCATCTTTCTCTTTGACACCATGTCTGAAATCCCACGTGATCTGTCAAATACTAATGCATGAAAATCCTAACCTCAAAAAAATCACCCGTTACAATGTTCCGACCGACACTTAAATCAAAAGATTTAGACTGTTGAGTAGTTTTTACCACTAACCTAAAGAAATAAACAAGATTTAGCCATAAGAAATTACACTTGTTATTTTTTTCGAGAAGATTTGAAGCGAATCTACTCGAAATCTACTTGTGCGACTCTTAATTTGCGCCGTCTGTTACAGCTAATTTAGCCACTACAAAGTAAAAAAAAAAAATGTACATACACACATAAATTGAAAGCAATGAGTCTGAATTCACCTTTTAAACAAGAGGACTTTCATAACAAAGTACGACATTAAAATGTTTTCTTTTGATGGCAAAGTTTAAAAACATCTGATTTGTAAATCTCCGGCGGTGAGGACAGTCTACATTAAATATACAGCTCTATTCTGAGAAAACCTCACAACTGGTTTGTGAGGTTTATTTTATGAAGCTTGCTGTGAGTTTTATTTTGTGTGGTTATTCTTGCTCAAACCTCACAAGAAAAAAGCAGAAAACACTCACCATATGAGTTGAAAAGCACTTTGCTGTGAACCAGCTGTGTTAGAGAAACATCCAGGACGAAATAAAGAGATGTACAACCAAGAGAAGTATGTAATTATTTTTAGAATCTCAAAATGTGAAAGAACAACTTAGGAGCATCTGCAGCATTACATCATATTCAGGGATGGGCACCATCACAATCAAACAAGCATCACAAAATGAGATTGTGTTAGTGCGCTTACTGTGGGACCAAGCGTACCAGCAACCAAAAATAATCAGTCTGCTTGCAGATGTCGATCGAGCGGGTCTATGTCGCACGAAGCCGCAATGCTACGAATACGTATGTATATACATATGCACATTTTTAAGAATATGTGCATAAACCATTGAATATAAAATATAATTATTTTTCATTTCAAGCAAGAATAAAATTTAAGTTATTAGTTAATTATAAATTAGTAATCTAATTCATTTAAAAACTTAAAAATAAATTAAATTTGTGTATGAAAAGAAAATATAAATCTATATTTGAATTCATCGAATATTTTAAATATATAACGAAACTTCAATAAAGTTAAAGCTATTAGAAAATGAAAGCTATTATAATATGAAATATTATGAATACACATTTCAAGAGGTCAGTTAATTTCAAACAATTATCCGAGTGTCAAAAAAAAAAAAGAGTTCATTCTGTAATAAATTTATGAAGGTTATTTATTTCTTTGTGAAAGATTATAAAATGTCTTTTAAATTTTGCTTAAATACAAAATTTAAAACTTTTTGACATAACAAGCACTGCGGCTTCCCAGAATTATTCAAAAGAAAAAAAAATTCAAATTCCCACTCTGTCTGAAACGTTTTTTGGTCTTCCATGTTTATACTCGCATATGTGTTCATTTATATACGGCATACAACTCGTGCGCATCAACCTGCTCAGTTCAACTTCTGATTGCAGACTGATTTTAACATCGCTTTGTTCCATCGTAAGTGCTCGTTTTACGCTCTTCGCTTGTGCGTGTTAGAGACAATCGGTGTGTGTACGTATACGATAGCTTACGCTCTTTTAGCACCTGCTAAGACTTTGCCCATGCCTGATCATATTATTTAAACATAAATATATTTTTATTCGCACATATATTAAATAATACATACATATACATACATAACTATATGTCTTTTTACTTATACTCAGAACGTAGTAAAATGTACACCTAATTCTGTTTTTACACGATAGAATGGTTCCCGAGAAATTCGTGTAAAAAAAAATCGTGTAAAAAAAGATACTGGTCAAGTACAAAAATAATAGATTGGTTCTAGACCTCAAAAAATAAGTTACAATTAGACTAAATAATATAAAAAAATATTGTTGTAGTTATTTTAAGAATTTATTTTCGTTTTAATTTATTAAATGAACTAAATTATAATAAAATAAATTAAAATTTAGATTTCATAAAAAAAATAATATCAGAAATTCATTGCCAAAAAACTTAAATAACATAAAGTACAACCATAAGAAAAATTTAAACATTAAACAATTTTATTTATTGTCACTGTCTGATAATAAACGTAAACGTTTGCGAAAGACTACAATATCACTGCCATCACTGGAATGATTTTGTTGATCATTATCATTTCTAGCCGACTGTGTTGGGACATCAGTAGATTTTTGAACGAAATCAGTTATCTTAGATTGAGTTTTATTTCGCGTTAACCCATTATAAACTTCCCTGTAAGATGCCATTAATGATTTCAGTTCACGTTGAAATTTGGCAGCTCGTTCCTCGTCATGATCATGTTGTTCAAAATGACTACCTAATTTTGTAGCGAGATCAAGACCTTCTTTAATTAGAGATGCTTTCAAAATTGGACGATCTCTTTCGTCACTGTCACTATGTTCTTTATCATAACGAGTCTCAAGGGTGAATTCGATAATTTCATTTTCGCTCAAGCTTTCATCTACCAACAATTCTTCTACATCTGCTAACGATAGGTCATCGAATCCATCCCCACCGATTGCATTGGCCATTGTTATTATATCAGCAAGTTCAGCGTTATTATCGATAACAGGATCTTTGCATTTTACGCATTCTGGCCAAATATTTTTCCAACACGAGTTCAAAGTTGATGGCTTTAATAAATCTAACGCGATCTTGACTTGATTAATGCAGTCCATTATAGAAAATTTTTTCCATTCATCTATGACTGATGATTCCTCATAATTATCAAGTTTTTCTACAACATAATGAAATGAACTTCTTATGTAATACGTTTTAAACGTAGCAATTATCCCCTGGTCTAGTGGCTGTATAAGGGAAGTGGTATTAGGCGGCAAAAAACAAAATTGTACGTTTGGGTGCTCCAAAACTGGATGGCCTGGTGCATTGTCTAGAATCAAAAGAACTTTAAATTCGAGACATTTTTCTTTCATGTAGCGCCTAACTTCTGGGATGAAGTGCTTCTGAAACCACTCTGTGAAAATTGCACTGGTTACCCAAGCCTCTTTGTTCGCCATCCAGTGTACAGGCAATTTATTGAAATCTACACTTTTCATGGAACGTGGTCTTAAGGCACGATGTACTAGGAGTGGCTTAAGAATACGTTCTCCTGAAGCATTGGAACAAAACAACAACGTAATACGGTCCTTTGCTACTTTAAAACCACCGGCTGTTTTCTGCGATTTTGCTACATAAGTTCTTCTAGGCATTCTCTTCCAAAAAAGGCCGCTTTCATCTAAATTCCAAACTTGGTCTGGAGTATATTCTCCATCTTCAATAATTTTTTTTAGTTTTTCGGGAAATTCTTTAGCAGCCAATTCATCAGCGGATGCAGTTTCTCCCTTAATTTTTATATTGTGGAGAGCGTGTCTTTTTAAAAAACCAGTCATCCAACCAGTACTTGCGGAAAATGCATGTTGTTTTGACTGAGATGATGTATCTGGATCAATTTCCTGGATACGTTTATAGATTCTTAATGCTGTCTGCTTGATAGCAAGTCCGTCTACTGGTATTCTCTTTTGGGATTTGTCTTCTATCCAGATTACCAAAGCTTTTTCCATTTTCTCTTTAACAACATCCCTTACATACGATGATGACTTTGCACTTAATTTTGTTCCAGAACATACTGATGCTCTAATTGCCGTTTCATTTTTTTTAATTGTTCTTACAGTAGCTTCATGGATTCCGAAATTATTTCCCACAACCGTTGCGCCTTGTCCCGTTGCAAGTTGATCTAAAATTTTGATTTTGGTATCTAAGCTGATCGCTTTCCTCATTTTTAATGCAGGAGAATTATGTAACATGGGTATGGCTACCAAAATATATTTTATTAATCAAAAATGCAAAAATCTAAAATTAAATATTTGAAACTAACCTGTTATTGGTCTACCAAAATTATATGAGCTTCTACTTTATTTTACTTAGCACTTGTTAAAAATCAGAGAAAACTAACGATCTTTCAATTATAATTGTCAAATAGGAACTAAATTGTGTGTACAATACATTATGTACGTTTTTACTTTTTCAATAATTCGGGGAATCCCGCATTAGTCAGCTGATCAAAGTTGCCACTTTACCAGGAAACAAAAACACGAATTGTGCGTTCACAGTTTAAATGTCAAATATCGGGCAAAGTTGCCACATATGAAATTTACCATAAACTGTGAATACAATAATTGAAAAAAAAAAACGTGTTAAATCCAATAATTCATGTAAAAAAAGTAATTTTGTTTTTTTTGTATTCGTGTTATTTCAAATTATGTCGTGTAAAAATAGAAATATTTTTTTCGTATTTACTCGTGTTATTTCAAATTCGTGTAAAAATAATTCGTGTAAAAACAGAATTAGGTGTACAAAGACCGTAAGTTACATATTTATTGTAATAGGCCAGGGATGGGCATATTAGCCCTCAGTGGCATTTTATGTGAGGGGATCATCGCGGTCAAACATGAAGAGGGAAGTGAGAGCAACGTATTTTCCCACACCATGTTTACAAATGAGAGCGCACGCATATATGGGAAGTTGCACTGTGGGTAATAACTGTAAAATTGCCTAACAATTTTAAGTTTCTTTGTAACTACTATAAATTTATAAAATGTAAAACAAATAACAAAAAGTATAATAAATATTTGATTTTAGTAATCATTTTTTTAATATGTCTTTATATCAGCATTTAAAATATATAAATTTGGTTTAATCTCATTTACTATAGCTCCACGCAATATTGTACCAAGTACCAAAATTTAAATCAGATAACCTACTTCTTATTTTATATATAATTTTCGAAACAAAAAGTTTCAAACCAGGTTATTTCTTTAAACTTCCTTATAAAAAGTAATTTCAATAATAACTTCAGTTTATGAACCACTGTTTCTTTAAACACATATGACCAGGCATGGGCAAAGTCTTAGCAGGTGCTAAAAGAGCGTAAGCTATCGTATACGTACACACACCAATTGTCACTAACACGCACAAGCGAAGAGCGTAAAACGAGCACTTACGATGGAACAAAGCGATGTTAAAATCAGTCTGCAATCAGAAGTTGAACTGAGCAGGTTGATGCGCACGAGTTGTATGCCGTATATAAATGAACACATATGCGAGTATAAACATGGAAGACCAAAAAACGTTTCAGACAGAGTGGGAATTTGAATTTTTTTTTCTTTTGAATAATTCTGGGAAGTCGCAGTGCTTGTTATGTCAAAAAGTTTTAAATTTTGTATTTAAGCAAAATTTAAAAAGACATTTTATAATCTTTCACAAAGAAATAAATAACCCTCATAAATTTATTACAGAATGAACTTTTTTTTTTTTTGACACTCGGATAATTGTTTGAAATTAACTGACCTCTTGAAATGTGTATTCATAATATTTCATATTATAATAGCTTTCATTTTCTAATAGCTTTAACTTTATTGAAGTTTCGTTATATATTTAAAATATTCGATGAATTCAAATATAGATTTATATTTTCTTTTCATACACAAATTTAATTTATTTTTAAGTTTTTAAATGAATTAGATTACTAATTTATAATTAACTAATAACTTAAATTTTATTCTTGCTTGAAATGAAAAATAATTATATTTTATATTCAATGGTTTATGCACATATTCTTAAAAATGTGCATATGTATATACATACGTATTCGTAGCATTGCGGCTTCGTGCGACATAGACCTGCTCGTTCGACATCTGCAAGCAGACTGATTATTTTTGGTTGCTGGTACGCTTGGTCCCACAGTAAGCGCACTAACACAATCTCATTTTGTGATGCTTGTTTGATTGTGATGGTGCCCATCCCTGCATATGACCAAATGAGTCTTATGAGAGCGCAATGTAAATAATTACCCAACAACCCTTCTACTACCCGCCAATCGAAAAGGCTAGCCAGTCAAAAACGCTACTCCCTTCCTTCCTTTTCCTTCCTTATCGTCAAAATGTGTGCACAGTCAAAAACGTGGTAAAAACGCAGAAATCAGCCATCTTTGCTTTGTTTTCATTTGAACAATGTTGCCATTGCCCAATACGCATATATAGTTTTGAGCACATCTTTGTTTTCAATTACAATTTTTTACAATATAAAATATCAAAACTAAAAACAAACTATTAAAAATAGTTTATATATTTATAAATAATAGCATTCGACTCTGATTTTGAGTTATTTTAAGAAAATTTCAAACATATTGAACAGATTGAATTATAAAAGTTGATAATTACTGCAGTATATCGATATTGGCAACCCTGCGTTGTGAGAGAGCAATCAGCTGAGACGTTTGCGACGGCAAAAATCCAAATGTCGCAGATTCTCACGTCATCGTCACGTCAGAGAGAAGGGAGTAGCGTTTTTCACTGTTCAGTTACATTGCGCGCCCATAAGATAGGTCGTGCCAGCTGACGATTCTGCGTTGTTCACTAACTAGCCTAGAAGAATTTCCAACGACTCAGCTGATTGTTCTCTCACACCGCAGGGTTGCCAGGCTCGATATACTGTAGTAATTATAAAAATTGTTTTCATTATATTTGAAATTTTCTTAAAATAACTCAAATTCAAAATCTAATGCTATTATTTACATATATATAAACTAGTTTTAATAGTTTGATTTCAGTTTTGATATTTTTTATTATGAAAAATTATAATTGAAAACTTAGATGTGTACAAAACTACATATGTATGCACATTGAGCAGGGATGGGCACGACCAAAACCAAACGGCGCTCATAAAATGACATTGTGTTAGTGCATTTACTGTATGACAAAGCGAATCAACCAGGGATAATGGGATGCCCAACTTATTCCAGTGTGAGAGCGCCTCAAAATAAGCGTTTTTTATAACATTTTCCATTATGGCCAGATTGAACAAAATAAAAATTTTTGGGCATTTTAAATTAAAATACCCAACATTTATTACGATTGCAAATTATTATATATTGGACTTTTAATATATGGCGAAACTACTTAATTCCTTTTTTATGATTTTATGGTATATTAAAACAACTGACTTTCGATCTTTCAATACTTAATAAGGTGAATTAAGCCTGTTAGTTCTCAGTTAATAAATGTTTTTAATCAATTGTAATGAAAATTAATTCTATTATGCATCAAATTACAAAACGTTTCATGAAATATATTTAAATTTCGCATTTCCTTTGATTTTCATTGTTTTAAATTTTTATTAGCGATTTTGAACGGCGGCAACAAATTCCTCCGTTCACATATATTTTTGGTATAATTTCAATCTGGCCGTTCCAGTCATTCCAATTGCCAAACGTCAACACCTACCCAATCCAGTCAACTGTCAAAGTTCGGTAGGTGAGCGGCTCTCACATTTCCAGTGACAGGAGAGTTGGGGATCTCTTTATCTCTGGAATCAACGATCAGAAATAATCAGTCTGCTGCAGAGATAAAGAGATGTCCAACTCTCCTCTCACTGGAAGTGAGCGAGCAATTGCTAAACGTCAAAACCTACTGAACTTTGACAGCTAATCGAGTTCAGTAGGTTTTGACGTTTAGCAATTGGAATGACGAACGGCCAGATTGAAATTATACCAAAAATATATGTGAACGGAGGAATTTGTTGCCGCCTTACAAAATCGCTAATAAAATTTAAAACAATGAAAATCAAAGGAAATGCGAAATTTAAATATATTTGATGAAACGTTTTGTAATATGATGCATAATAGTATTATTTTCATTACAATTGATTAAAAACATTTATTAACTGAGAACTAACAGGCTTAAAACCTTTATTAAGTATTGAAAGATCGAAAGTCAGTTGTTTTAATATACCATACATAAAAAAGAATTAAGTAGATTCGCCATGTATTAAAAGTCCACTATATAGTAATTTTTATTCGAACTAAATGTTGGGTGTTTTAATTTAAATGCAAAAAAATTATCATTTTGTTCAGTGTGGCCATAATGGAAAATGGAAAAAAAAACTAATTTTGAAGCGCTCTCACACTGGAATAAGTTGGGCATCCCTTTATTCCTGCAGTCTGCTTGCAGAAGTCGAATAAGTAGGTTTATGCTGCACGAAGTAGCGCATGCTACATACGAATGTACATACTTGTATGTACGACGTAATTTTGTAATATAAAATAATAATATTTTATAATGAATAATTCATATTTAACTTGGATAGAATACTTCAATTACCGAAAAAATATTAATCCTAAAATTTTAACCAAAAATTAATTCATTCTTCACTATAATATAATATAATTGACGACGTCATTATAATCTAAATCAAAATATGATACTTTCATTCACACAGCTTTGAACGATATTAACTTTGCCATATTTATGTATCCAATACGAGTACTCGCAGATACGTACATTCATAAATCATAAAGTAATGCGTACAAGTCTATTCAGCTTGACTTTTGATCATGGTATAGAGGAGTAGGGAAAGTCCCATTCACCATAGAAAAAGAGCCATTCACAGTCCTTAAGCTACCCCTCAAGTGTACTTTCACAATAACAACATCATGGCCACCTCTGGTGAATAAGGGTGGCGAGAGGTTAAAACGGGTTGCAGAAAGCAAAAATGCTATAATATTAAATTATAAATTTATAGTACTATATTTGTACATTTATAAATACTATTTTCAATTTTTGTTATAGAGTAAAGATTTTAGCTGTCATAACAAAAATTAATTATACCTTCATGATATAGATAAATATGCTATAGGTACATTTTTAAGCGTTTCAGTTAACTTATTCATGGACAAAATGGAAATTATATTTGATAATGAGTGGACCATAAGAGATAACTATTGTGAAAAATTTGATATTACGTACCATAACAATTCGTCTGAACAGTAAAACACATTTTTTTATTGTAAGATAAATCAAGAGATAATTATAATAGCCATGTTTTCTATATTTTAATTATAAATTTTTGTAATCACAAACTACGTACACGTCAGAATTTAGCTATACGCCGGCGATCAGGAATCCTACTCATTCCCAAATGGAGTGTTTGATTATCCTAACAGATTTACCACACTATTTTTTAGTTCTAAGCTAAGTTTTTAAATAAAAAGGGTTCTTAAAGAAATTATTTTTTGAATTTGCAATATCTATATAGTAGTAAAAAGTAGTTTAAATTAGCTCACGCAACACTATTATATATATATAGCCAAATTACATTTATTTGTTTTTTAAAGTTTAAATATCAATATTAGCCAAATTATATTTATTTGTTTTTTAAAGTTTAAATATCAACTTCCACACCATTCATAATCGACCATAATTCACTAGATGTAAAGACGAATTGTAATTCGCGTAGATGCAAATGTTTCTTTTTCAAATCGCTGCTTAAGGTTGGTACGCAGCTCTCAAGTAATTGCTCAAGAACAAAAATACATTATTTCTCAAGTAATTTTGACAGCTGGTTACGCATTGTGCATGATCCACATTAGAAGAGCAAGATAGAATAAACAAAGTAAACAAACTTTGTGCGTATGTATGTATGTGTATGGTAACACAAATATTTTCATTGAGATTTAAGGAATGTTTTTGATGATTGGTTGGTTTTATGCAACATTTCAAAATGGAACATACTTTATAATAATGATTTCAACTAATTTAGAATGAATTTGACGATTATTTCGAATTTCCTGCAAGAAACAATTGTTGATTTGATGTTTCTTCGCAAAACCAGGTTTGCCATATTCACATTTTATTGAAAAAAAGTATTAAAAATTAGTACTAGCTTTCTTAAGAGCTGCGTACTAGCACAAGTAACTTTATCGCAGGAACGTTTCTGGACCGTTTCTTAAGCGTTTTTTTATATGAAGTTTTTACGTTTCTTGAGAGCTGCGTACTAAGCTTTAGTCACCAACGCTGCCAACTTTCATTTGATGGGTGTTGTTTATTATTTGCGTAGTTCATCCCGATGTTCTATCGGTTTTGGTGGAGCTGGTTCCCCCCACTCCCCAATTCGGCATCATGATATTGCGCAGCACGATATGGTCATAATTCTCATGGTACTTGCTCTTCCATGGATTGTACGCCAAAATTCTACAACCACGGTATGTTGGAGGGAACGACATCGGTAATACATTCGTGAACTTGGCTTTCAATAAGAAGGTAGGATCACAACACATGTCTTAATGACGGTATCCCCACCATTTTTCAACTTTACGCATAACACGATGAAACCAGTCAATTAATTCGCTCAACTGGTAACGCTTTGGTCTGCAAGGTAGGTGTTTAGCTATTAGAAAGTATGTAAATTCAATTTTGCTCAAAACCTACCCAACAGCCTGATAAACCTGACCAGCAGTACCGGGATTCTAAGCGCAATTTACAATAGGTTATGCAACATCCGAATGTGCTCACCGTAGTATTTGCTCTTCAAAAAGTTGCTTCCACCCTCAAGCACAAAGCTCATTGGTTTGGGACTAGCGTTCTACACCAGCTCCTTTGCTGATTCTATAAAGAATTTAAAAAATACATGGTAAATCTTTTGATATAAAGTTTAATTTTAGCTTACCTAGCAATGCGATGAGCATCTTACACGAGAACGCCATTGAATTTAAAATTTTGTCTCGAATTCACGACCAACTAATTTGATAACTACATTTGAGTACTTCACAGCATCGCGTATCGCTTTTTCATCTCTTAAATCATAAAATTGTAACAGCACCAGACCCATTACGCAGCAATATTAACGTGGCCATGTTTGGTTATTTCGTACATTTATTGGAATAAAATCGCAGCCGATCTGTTGTTTATCGTCCCATGAAAATTGTAAACACTTTTTATAGATTCAAATAACTAAATAAACCATCGCAAAGGATTTAACCATGAAATAAACTAAAACAATTTGTCTTTGCAAAAACCTTCGTTACGATAGCAAAAATGTAAATATGGCTGTGAATGAGCATAATCTAGACCCCACTATTCGGCATGGTTGCTTATTTGTTCGTAACATTTTTCTGTGGTGAGCATTTATTGACTTACCACAGTTAAAAAGAGGCATAAATAAAAAACTTAATTTTTCATGTATTTGCTCATATTGTTCTCATCTTTAAGAATACATATTAAAATAAAACGATTTTCTTTTGAAAATATATTAAACTTTTACACATAACCAATATTTTTGGGACAACTTTTCCATAAATTTTAAGAAAATAACACAATGCAACCATTTTCCGGTTAAAAGTCGGCCATCTTGGATTCAAATAGAAACTCAACCCCGGACTACACTTGGCGTTTCTACAGTGGCACCTCTCAGCTGTGCCTTTGTTTACATAACATCAGCTGATAGTGACCTTACTCCTCCTCTACCTTGCTTTTGATTGCAGACTGATTTCACTATCGCTTTGTGACAAAGTTCGTCCCCTCGTATGTGCTCGTTTTACGCTCTTCGTTTGTGCGTGTTAGTGACAATCCGTGTGTATACGTATACGATCACTTACGCTCTTTTAGTACCTGCTATGACTTTGCCCATCCCTGGTATTGAGTAATGGCAACATTGTTCGAATGAAAACGAGAACAAAACGCTTGCCGCTCGTGGCGAGGTGAGAAGATGTTTCTGCCATTAGCGTTTGTATTCTATTTGTGTGCTTAGCGACTCTCAATCAATAATGCCATACCGCGCAAATATATTTTTATTTGATGATTTCTTATATTTTTGAAAATATGTGCTCCCTTTCTATAGCGCATATTATTATTTTAATACATTTCCAGAGGCAACTTAGATTTTTAAAATTTAACAAAACAATTGTAGAAAAAAACCTCAATTCTTTGAATATTTTGATAAAACAACCAAACTGAGAATATCACAAATCATATATTTATATAAGCATTTTCATCAAATGGAACTGCAATATGTTTAAACACAATATATAAATATAATGGTCACAAGTATCTTTTCTTTTTGATATATGCAGATATGTACGTATAAAAGCCCACAACTTGAGAAAAGTTTGCCCAATTGTAACTAAAATGAATTTTTACAACTGGCATCACCACCATTAACTGATCTATCACATGTACAGTGGTGTGACAACTATAGGTGTTGTGACGTTTTAAAATGCGCTGTTTTCTTATTAAATAAAATTGTTTTTAGATACAAGTATAACTTATATATTTTTTCCTAACAGTGATTAGAATTTCTCACCATGCAAAGGTAAATAAAAACAAATTTTAATGCGAAACTCTAAACCCTGCAAATTATGTTTACCTCTTTTTGTTCACACAACTGTACAATTCCGATATGAAGTAATTTTCCGCTCTTTAATTTGTGTACAATGTCAGTATTGCCGCAACCACTCTGCGATGAGCATTAAGTTACGGAAGAATGTAATTGATTTTTTTCGCAACTTGATATGCCCTTCTCTCCGTAAACTGATATTCCCCTCATCTAGCCCCCGTGCGCACTTTGCGGGCTAAAAATGTGCCCATCCCTGTAATAGGCAAATACTTATATTTATAATAGATAACACCTTTAAAATACTTCCTCCTTTCTGTTTAAATAAAATAATTGCTAATTTTTCAATTATATCGAAATTAATAAAACAAACGCAACCGATTTTGCATTGTGAGGTTTGCTTTCAGACATCATAAATTCGTGAGGTAATTGTGAGCGGCATACGGTAAACCTCAAAACTCACAAAAAACCGACAATAGTGAGGGCACGAGAAAAGGGTTGATAATTTAATCACTTCACTTCTTATTTTTACCGATTAAATTGTTATCAAACCAGTATTACAGATTCTTATAAATGGATTAAAGTATAAACTTTTGCAAAGTTATACTGAGTAGAGAATGATGTAGGTAAACTGTCTACGATTTCAGTTGTTATTTTCGAACTGTATGGTACTCTGATAGGAAAGATCATTGTGAAAACAGTTTGAAGCAATACCAACTAAATCTAAAAATTTAGCAATTAAATAAATTTTTAAAGACCCAACCCTAACATTTTTTCTAAAAACTTAGAAAACCTTCTCCGATTAAGTTCAGTCATTAATATCTGAATATTTTGTTTTATAACATTAACCAAAATCAGAGGTTTTAACTCTTTTTTTTTTAAAGCATGATAACTAAAATTAGTAATGTTAAAATACAATTCTATTAATTTTGCGTTAAAGTCTCTTAACATCGAAAACGTTATACTCCAAAGTATATACGAGTATACGATATCACTGCAACATTTTTACATCGTCGGTATGCAACGTCAAACAACATTACAAAATTAAGTGTTGTATATTTTAACGTTATAGAACAGTGTCGACCAAACTACCACACGCACAAAATTATACAAATGTTAGTTAAGAAGAACAAGAAGCGAAGCAAGCAGCGAAACAAAAAGTAAACAAAGCAGCTACACCGAAAATAAAGAGCAACTATAAAGGCCACCTTTTTTTTGTTTACCCTTTTCTTCGGTATCAACTGCTTTGTAAATGTTCATTTTTTTTAAATTCGCTAATTTGTTTTCTCTTTCGGAAATTTCAAGATTAGAAATATCTTTATGAGAATTTAAAAAATGCTTTTCTAAATTGAAAAGACGCTTACTCTTAAAAGTACTCTTGCACAACATACATTGCGCAATATTATTATTATTTTCATACATAAAAAATTGATCCATTTTTTTGCTCAGTGCAAGAACAAATTTTGCCGTAGCGAGTGTCTAATTTGCTGCGAAGCTTCGGGCATGTCGGTGTGAAACAGGCATGGTCAAAGTCTTAGCAGGTGCTAAAAGAGCGTAAGCTATCGTATACGTACACACACCGATTGTCTCTAACACGCACAAGCGAAGAGCGTAAAACGAGCACTTACGATGGAACAAAGCGATGTTAAAATCAGTCTGCAATCAGAAGTTGAACTGAGCAGGTTGATGCGCACGAGTTGTATGCCGTATATAAATGAACACATATGCGAGTATAAACATGGAAGACCAAAAAACGTTTCAGACAGAGTGGGAATTTGAATTTTTTTTTCTTTTGAATAATTCTGGGAAGCCGCAGTGCTTGTTATGTCAAAAAGTTTTAAATTTTGTATTTAAGCAAAATTTAAAAAGACATTTTATAATCTTTCACAAAGAAATAAATAACCTTCATAAATTTATTACAGAATGAACTCTTTTTTTTTTTTGACACTCGGATAATTGTTTGAAATTAACTGACCTCTTGAAATGTGTATTCATAATATTTCATATTATAATAGCTTTCATTTTCTAATAGCTTTAACTTTATTGAAGTTTCGTTATATATTTAAAATATTCGATGAATTCAAATATAGATTTATATTTTCTTTTCATACACAAATTTAATTTATTTTTAAGTTTTTAAATGAATTAGATTACTAATTTATAATTAACTAATAACTTAAATTTTATTCTTGCTTGAAATGAAAAATAATTATATTTTATATTCAATGGTTTATGCACATATTCTTAAAAATGTGCATATGTATATACATACGTATTCGTAGCATTGCGGCTTCGTGCGACATAGACCTGCTCGTTCGACATCTGCAAGCAGAGTGATTATTTTTGGTTGCTGGTACGCTTGGTCCCACAGTAAGCGCACTAACACAATCTCATTTTGTGATGCTTGTTTGATTGTGATGGTGCCCATCCCTGGTGTGAAAAAACGATCGCTCAACTGTAGGTGTGAAAAAACGAAGACTAAAAATAGTAGGAGCTGGTCGAGACTGTTATAGAACAATTTCACTGCAAAGTTTATTTGCAGTAAAATGTTTCATTTTGCGAGCGTATATCTAAACAAATTAACAACTATTAGTAACTAGACGTACTAGTTACTATAATTAAAGGCAGCACATATGCTCGCTTCGTCTTTAGTTTTTAGTGTTTAGAAAAACAAGTTTGAATAAAGAACACTCCGCTTCCGTAGAGCTATAAATATTTTTTTATATTTCGAAACCCGCAAATACATCGTTGCAAATATACATATGTATATGTATGTACAAATGTCAAATAGCATCAACTTTATTTGTGATGCGCGATTTTCTCTGTCACTGCGCACTGACTACCAGGTCTGAATGTCGATTAAAAAGGATACGCTAAGTTCGGGTGCAACCGAACATTTAATACTCTTGCAACTTGCAAGAATCAAAGCCAAGTAAATACTTTAAAGTGTAAAACCAATCATACAAATATAGAGTAAAGTCAGCCAGATGTTCGAAAATCCTGACATTAGTTATGCGTATAAGGACACGACCGAGTTTTCGCTCAAATTTATCTATTTTAAGCAAAAAGATACACAGTTTTACACTTTTCTTGCGCTGAAAGCGCGTAGTTCTAGTTTTACTCGTCGCATCGGGTCATGCTATACCTTTTTGGAAATCTCATTTCACGCGCTAACACGTGTTTCTTTTAAGTCGTTCGTGAGTTATAGCGTCGCAAACATGGAGCAAAATAAAGAGAAAATACGGCATATTTCACAGTACTACTACGATCAAGGCAAAAATGCATATCAAGCCGCCAATAAAATTTTTGCAGTTTATGGACCTGATACAGTTTCCATTTCCACCGCACAACGATGGTTTCAACGTTTTCGTTCTGGTGTAGAGATGCGCCACGCTCCGGAAGGCCTGTCGTCGGAAATTGCGATAAAATCGCTGAATTGGTCGAAAGAGACCGGCATAGTAGTCATCAAACCGTTATAAACCATTTGAAGAAGCTTGGAGTCACTAAGAAGCTCGATGTATGGGTGCCATACGAATTGATTCAATAAAAATATCGCAAGACTTTTTTGACAACCCAATATATATTTACATATGTACATATATACCTCTATGTCTCTATCACTTAGTTTTAGGAGATACATTATACCCTTAAGTGAACCAGACTATAATACGCTGTAGCAACTGGTTGCAAGAGTATAAAAACAAGAATGTTTTAGTCGATAGATGTGTGAAACTTAACATCGATGTTATGCGATGCATCGAATAAAAACATCGATGCATCCAAAGTATAAGTTTTACCGAAAGTAATAAAAAATTTACTTAAAAACCTTAAGACAGCAAATTAAATTTAATTTGTTTATTTGTATATGTTTGTGAAATATACTTACTAAAGTTATGAAATAATATCTTTAAAGAAAGCTTGACTTTATAAATTTGAAATTTAACAGTTTTTATTAGAGAATTTAAAAATTATGGTATTCAGTAGTTTAAGTATGTAAAAATATTTTTAACATACCCAATATTCTTTTTCTACGCTTTGCGAAAATAGAATTTTATTCAACGATTTAAGTTTTAGACTATTTTTTTGCTTGCTTACTGTCTGACTAACTTTCGAAAATAAATGTTCGGTAGGAACTGATGTAGCAACAATTGTAAAGTATTTGAAAGCTACTTTATATAATTTAGGAATCTTATGACGAGGTTCGAACTATAGAAGAACATGTTTGAGTTTTTGAACCATGTAGAAATTTGATGAGGGTGACAATATGTTATGAGCTGAAGATAGAAAGTAGAGAATCTGCTTTTCTGAAAAAATTAATTTTTAGAAAATAGTTATTTCTTATTTTATGTTCAAAGAACTAAATATTTTTTAATTATGTGAATCTACCACTTTGATGGTACTTAATTCAATTTTAAAAGAAATGCAAAGATATCTGTCTACATATGCTAACAGTTATCATTAAAATGTTAACTAAACATATTCCAACATACATAGTATGTAATTAATTACTATTTTCCATGTTCTTATAATTTTTATCTTGAATATCATTTTGCTAAATTGCAATTTATGCAACAAAACAAAAAACACCCGACACTGGGATCATATGACAGAAACATCGTACCCGTTGCCGTTCCAAGGTTTTTGTAGAAATGAAAACTGAACTGTCAAACCACCAAAATGACAGTCTGTTGGTAGCAATATGTAGTTGCTACGACAATGGTATGCTAATGCTTAATGAAAGAAATAAAATCCAATAAAACACCTAATAAAAACATACATGCATCTTATAAATTATATTAGGGTGTGTTTTTTGAACTATTAATTTTTCTTTTCAGTACCATCATGAAATTTCCTTGGAAATACCCTAAATTCCCAGCAAATCTGAGCCCTTAATATTAACATTAAAATACACGAAAATCGTTTCTTTTATTATTATTATTTCACATTATATAAAAATAAAACACTAACAACAATTCTGGTCAAAATAATTAGGAGAGATACTTAAAAGCTAAATACATTTGCTGTTACCGTTGTCTTACTAGGTCGGAAGGCTTCTTGCGTTTCTACCCGATGACTCGCCCAGCAGCTTCGATGAGTCTGGAGGCTTCCTCATTAACGTGCTGTCTAAGCCTCAGTTCGTGAGATTTTGCTAATTTGGAAATTTCATTTACCACTGAATTCACGCCTAGATCACGGTGTAGGTCAGCAGATCTAATGTACCAAGGAGCATTAACTAAAGTCCTCGGTACCTTACTTTGAAAGCGCTGAATGCTGGCAACACAGCTTTGACTTGAGCAACCCCTTAGTTGTGCTCCGTAGGCCCAAACTGCCTTTAGAACTTGATTATATAATAACAGTTTGTTTTAAATTGAAAGCGTGGATTTCGTGCCAGCTAAGTGGTAAAATTTGCCAAATTTCATGTCAAGCTTGCTCCTTTTTTTGAAGTTATACTTCTTATACGATACCGGAAAAGGTTGCGATAGATTCAGGTTGCGCAACCTTGCTCAATATGAATCTAACGCAACCTTGCTCCATATGAATGTAACGCAACCTTGTCTGCGAAGATGTCCGAGCAGCAAGCGAAGCGGTGACAATCGGCGATCGTTTGTTCATTTCTTTCGGCACAGCTCGGCTTTTCTACCAACAACAAAATGTTGCCATGCTTATGCTGTTGTTGTTTTCGTAGAACAATGTTTCAATTTTTGGTTGGTGACATATTCACATGTGTGCGCATATGTATGTTTGTATGCTTGTGCATTATTGAAGTTATACTCCTTTTTCTTTCATTTGTCTTTCATTTCTGCGAATTCTCAACTATTTTGCGTATCTTTTGGTTGAAATACTCTGCGTTGGCCGTTGAAAATTAACACTATACTTCACGGAATCATTTCTGTGTGTCTTCGTTTCCATTTTTGGAAATCGACCCGCGATGACGAGGTATATCGTTTTATCTGACAGCATGAGGTTTAAGAAGTTCATTACTAATTTTGTCTTGTGGCATATTAGAAATGATGTTTCTTCGAAAATCGTTCGCTTACAACGGATAAAACGACTTCTGAGTGGTGATTTTAATGAATAAATTCCTTTTGGTTGAAATACTCTGCGTTGGCCGTTGAAAAGTTAAGACTATACATCTCAGGATCAATCATTCCTTTCATTTCTTCAAAAAAATTAATGACCTTTAGAAAAATGCATATTTGCATTATTTCGTTGTCATTTCCATATTCGTAGCAATAGAATTTCTATGGCATAAGTAAAGTAATGGCCTTCGATTGTCACCCCTTGCCGCTGTAGCAGCTTCGCCTACAAACATGCGTAAATATGTATGTATGTATACGTATGATCGTGAATACATATCGACGCAGATTTTTACGAGAAGCACCAGAAAGTTGTGCACCAGAGATAAAGAGATGTCCAACTCTTCTCTCACTGGAAGTGAGAGAACAATTGCTAAACGTCAAAACCACCTAAACTTTGACAGTTGACTGGATTGAGGAGGTTTTGACGTTTAGCAATTGGAAACGAGCGATGGCCAGACTGAAATCTTACCAAAAAAATATGAAAACGGAGAGATTTGTTGCCGCCGTTCAAGATGGCTAATAAAAATTTAAAACAATGAAAATCAAAGAAAATGCGAAATTTAAATATATTTCATGAAACGTTTTGTAATTTGATGCATAATAGAAATAATTTTATATTACAAATGATTAAAAACACTTATTAATTGAGAACTAACAGGCTTAATTCACCTTATTAAGTATTGAAAGATCGAAAGTCAGTTGATTTAATATACCATAAAATCATAAAAAAGGAATTAAGTAGATTCGCAATATATTAAAAGTCCGATGTATAATAATTTGCAATCGTAATAAATGTTGGGTGTTATAATTTAAAATGCCCAAAAATTCTTATTTCGTTCAATCTGGCCATAATGGAAAATGTTATAAAAAACGATTATTTTGAGTTGTGCACTTTATGATTTTTAGCTTTCGACATCGTCGCGAAAAGCCGACTTGTTGGCAAAGGCATGCTCGGGTAGATGTTACGGCCTCTGTTTTTATGAATGAAGCGCCAGCGCTTGTGGAATTTGCGCCTGTTTTTGTTGTAAAATTTACTACACTTGTTCTTCGCCAATTTGGCTGACATATTGTCTTGTGAAGATCAATTTTTTGTTGGTGACATATTCATATGTGTACGCATATGTATGTTTGTATGCTTGTGCATTATTTGTTTGGCAATGTATGCAAATATATGTACATATAAGTATATATGAATGTATGAGCATGCAAGTCAATGCGCGCACATGTAATAAGTATATTGATAAGTGATGAAAATATGATTTCTATTTCTTAACGCGCACATGCGTATACATACACTCATATGAGCATGTGCAGATACACACGATAGGATAGAAGATGTATGCCAATTAATTATGTCGTTTGTTTTTGGGCAACTACGGGCAACCGCCTCGTTTTCTTTATTACATTTTCTTAAATACAATATTTTGCTTAAGCCTAGATACAAATATTAATCTTACATTCTAGGTTTCATCTTACAATCTATAAGTTACATTTTTGGACCACCTAAGGCGGACAGTATTAGGAAAGTACCATATGGGTTACATATTTATAACAGAAATACAATATGTTCATGTAATATGAACTGGTGGTATTAACTCCCCCACCTCTAAATTGAAGCGTCCCGATTTAAAGGGATATAGTACGTGAGGCTATAGACTATTTTATCAATTTAAACAGTACCATTTTAAAATCTTAATTTATATGTACAATTTATTTAAATTTGACTCCTAGATACATTTTATATTATCTTTGACTTATAATTATTTTTTGTGTGTTATTGTGTTATTGTTTGAGATGGTCGTAAAAGTTGTGGATTTAAATGTCCATTGTTAATGTCAATTAACAGATTGATAATTGACGATTGTATATTTTCACATTCTGTCAACGTCATACTGAGTTGTGTTACCATCATTTGATAAATTAATGCCATCCTTTCGGCGTTGAGATTTTTTATTAATTTTGAGTAGAATAAATTCAATTGTCCATTCATCTTTACGAAAGTTTCTCGCACTTCTTCTTGTGATTTCTTCATAATGTTCAACGATGAATCAATGACAGACGTTTGCTTCTGAATCAAATGTTTTAAATTCCTCTCGTTGTCTAATAAATTAGTTAGGTCTTTCTCTAACTCCTTTCGATCATCTGCATCCATCGTTCCAAAAAGAATGTGATGAATAGTTCCTATAAATTCAAAAGGTGCTCGACGTGTCCTTTTTGGTTGTAGTAAGAGGTCATTATCCATCTCTAATGCTTTGAACCGTTTTTCTAGTGCTGAATTCATTATTTCACAGCTTGATTCGAAGTTGGTGAGGAGATGACACTGTTTTTTTCAGTCTTCCGATGTAATCAGCTATTCCTTTTATTTGGTTATAATAAGGTTCCATGTTGTAATACACCACTAAATTCCACGTAGACATCTCTATATCGATTATACCAGTTTTTTCCAGATATATTGCGCTTTTGTTTGGTATCTCATTGATTTGAATATCTCCACTAGTCATTGTTGCTATTGCTGTTTGCATCAATAAAAGCATGCAAGTTACTATTGAAATAGTTTTTATTCTCCTGCTTCTATAGGGTTTTATCTTTTCTCGTTCGACACTTTTCTCTTCTTCTTCAGAGTAAAGTGGACATATTTTATTGATAGGCCTTTTCACTATGCTATCTTGCGTCTTAATGGTTACAACTCTCACCATTCCATCAGATCCTTTATGCCTTTCAGTAATTTTTCCCATCGGCCATTTAGCTGGATGAGAAGTCTCGTTTCTTATCAACACAATTTGTCCTTCTTTGATGTTGTTCATTCCATTTATACCTTTGTTGTAATGTATGAAGATATTCCTCTTTCCAGATCTTCCAAAATTGGCATTTCATTTTTTGAAGAAGATTCCATCTATCCAATGTCGAAAGATTTCTTTCTTGAGATGGTTCTGGCGCACTCAATAAAGGTCTTCCAATTAAGAAATGCCCTGGAGTAAGTATACCGTCGTTTTCATAATCTTCTCCAGTTGTATAAAGTGGGCGTGAATTTAAAACAGCTTCAATTTGTGTTAACAGTGTAGTTAACTCTTCATATGTGAGAGTGTTATCTCCTATGATACGCTTAAGATGATGTTTCATAGATTTAACACCAGCTTCCCAGATTCCTCCGAAATGAGGACTTGCCGGCGGAATAAAGTGCCACTTAATGCCTTCTTTTTCCATTATTGGCGCAATAACTCTGTTATTGTTAATAGCTAGTTTTAAATCTTTGTCCAAGGATTTTGCTGCTCTAACAAAGTTTGTACCATTATCTGAATATATATTGGTACTTTTTCCTCTTCTTGAGAAGAAACGCCGCAACGCAGCTAAAAAGGCTTCTGTGGATAGATCGCTTACGGCTTCAAGATGAATTGCTTTTGTCGTCATGCATACAAAGACAGCAATATATCCTTTGTATGATTTTTGGCCTCTACCTTTTGAGCAGCGTATTTGAAACGGTCCTGCATAATCCACTCCGACATTATTAAATGGATGGTTGGGTATAACTCGATATGGTGGTAAATTTCCCATTAGTTGTGTCATCACTTCTTGGTTATATCGAGCACAACGTACACACTTTCTCACATACTGTTTTAGTTGACTCCTTATACGAATGATCCAGTATTCATTTCTGATGAGTGTTCTCATTAATTTAATGCCACCATGTAATGTTGTTTTGTGTGCTTCCTGGATGATTAACTTTGATAAATCACAATTTGTCAGTATGATTGGATGTTTAGTGTTATAAACGATTTCAGAATTTTGCAGTCTTCCTCCTACTCTTAAAATGCCATCTTCATCAACGAAAGGATATAATGTTGATAATTTGTTTTTTCTATTCAACACCTTGCCGTTTCTTAATTGTCGTATTTCATCATAAAAATCAAAATTTTGTTGTATTTTAATTACTTTCTTCTTTGCCAATTGCAGCTCGTCTACTGTTAAAGAATCTGTTGTTATCGTTTTTCTTCGAAGTTTATTTGTGAATCGTATCACGTATGCCATCACTCTAATTAGTTTTCCAAGGTCTGAAAATTTTTGTAGTATTGAGAAAAAGCCTTTCTCTTCCGTTATTGTGGTTGTAGTAACTATTTTTTCTTCTACTTTTTTCGGCCAATGATCTGCATTTAATTGAAGCCATGATGGTCCTTGCCACCATAAGCTGTGTTGTAGTAATTTTTCAGGTGATGTCCCTCTTGATGCAATATCTGCTGGATTTTCACTTGATTTTACATACTTCCATTCAGCTTCTGGAATCATCTCATTTATATCGTTTACCCTGGTGCGTACAAACTTCTCTTTGTTGTTTTTGTTTTGAATCCATGCCAATATAACCATCGAATCACTCCATGCATAAATTTTACACTGTAAGTTCAATGTCTTCTTGACTCTTTTTAATATATTAGCCAATAAATGTGCACCGCAAAGTTCCAATTTGGGTATTGTTTTCCTATTTTTAATAGGATTTACTTTGCTTTTGGCAAGCAACAGTGTTACTTGCTGCCCCACTTTTGCATAAATTACTGCTGCATATGCTTTGTCAGATGCGTCTCCAAACGCATGCAATTCCAAACTAGTGGTATTATTTGTACCGATCCAGCGTGGAATAGTTATTTTATCTAATATATCTAATTGTTTAGCGAATTTCAGCCATTCTTCTTCTAACTCTTTATTTAACGACTCGTCCCAAGATCCACCTGTAGACCAAAGTTTTTGCATGAAACATCTACCAACAATTGTTACTGGTGCAAGCCAACCAAGCGGGTCAAATATTTTTGCCAATTGTGATAGTATTGTTCGTTTTGTAATTTTTTCCACCTGTTGAGCTGCTGCTTTAAATTTAAATAGGTCACGTTTTGGTTCCCATTGTAACCCCAGTGTTTTTACTGAATCCGTTTCTTCGATTTGAATAATTTGATTATCTTCCCGTGTACGATTATCAATTATGCCGGAACTATTTGATAACCATTTTCTTAAATGAAATCCTGCACTCTGTAAAGCTTGTACCAATTTCTCTCGTAATTCTTTACATTTACAGGCGGTCGCCTGTCATGAGATCGTCCATATAAAAATCGTTATTAATGATGTCATGCACGTTTTTATCATCTTTACAGTAAATGTTACCAATTTCTTGTAACGTTCTCACTGCTAAAAATGGTGCTGCTGCTGTACCATATGTCACTGTTGTAAGTTTGAATTCTTTTATTTTCTCTTGACGATTTTCTCTCCATAGAATATACTGATATTCCTGATCTTCCTCTCTGACTTTTATTTGCCGATACATCTTTTCGACATCAGCAGTCATTACATAACGCCACATACGCCACTTTATAATGATATCTACAATATCTTTCTGTAATCTTGGCCCGATTAGCATTACGTCATTCAAACTGTGACCATTTGTAGTTTTTGCCGATGCGTCAAAGACTACTCTTAGTTTTGTTGTGGTGCTTTCTTTTTTAATTACAGCTTGATGGGGCAAGTAATATTTACCTTGACCCATCTTTTCAACTTCCTTCATATGTCCCATCTTTTGATATTTCCGCATGAACTCTGTGTAGTCGTCTTTTAGATCTTTTCTTGTTTCAAATTTCCTTTCCATACTCATTAACCGTGCGACTGCTGTCTTCCTAGATTCTCCAAGCTTTTTCTCCTTTTTGCCATCTGTTGAATCACGTGTTGTCGTTTTAATAAAATTTTGTTCACATATGGTATCTTCTGGAGTAGGCTCCTCTTCATCCTTTTCCATTTCCCAAAATCTTTCTAAATCATCCAGTTTAAAGGTTGTCATAGCTGCTACTATTTCATTGCTTTTGGATCTTTCAATATTACCAGACACAATCCAACCCAGCATTGTGGCTTGTCCTAGTAATCCATCAGCTTTAATTATACCTTTTTTCATTATTTTTGGATACAAATCAGCTCCAATTACTACATCAATGCGACTTGGTTTGTTGAAGTTTGGATCCGCTAGTCGTTTATTCTTCCATATATACGCCTTCTTTTCAAATTTTTTTATTGGAAGTGCTTTATGTAGTTTAGATAACACCAGAGCTTCGGTTTCTGCTAGAAACTTGCTATTAAATCTAGGTTTTATTTCGAGTCGTACTTTATGCCGTGAAACTTCTACGCATTCCGCTGAGACGCCGCTTATTTCGGTGGTTACCTTTATTTTCGGTAACCCTAACATTTGAACTCCTTCCTCAGAAATTAGAGTTTTCTGAGAACCACTATCAATAAGGGCTCTTAATTCCAACTCTCCTTTTGGCGTTATCACTTTTATTATTGCTGTTGCTAAAAATGTGTCTTCTCCTTTCTGTTTAACCATATTTGATGATATTTTTTGACTTGGTTTGTCTTCATGTAGTAAGGTATTGTGTGATTTGTCGCATACCATACATTTCCAAGTCCTGAAACAACTTTTCGTTGTGTGTTGTCCTAAGCATTTAAAACATAATTGATTTTTGCGCACTACTTCTAATCGCCGTTCGACATTTAATTTTTGGAATTTATCGCATCGAAGTATGTCATGCCCTTGCATTTGGCAAATTTTACAACTTTGACGAAAACTTGTCTTTCCTAATGATTTATTTGTTTCGGTAGCGGAATTGAAAAATTTGTTTTGTTGTTATGAGTTTACTCCTCGAGATAAATATCTTTGTGTCTCTTGCATAGAATTCTGAGTACTATACTGATGTTCCAAAAATGAAATTACTTCTGACAATTTTTGTATATCATTCGGTTTACGAACGGTATTTTCGTATTCTCGAAGTAATTGTTTCGAAAACTTTCTTAACACTAGCTGTGCTAAAACATCCTCTAATGATCCTTTATGCCTTATTATACTGATGCATTCATTTGTTATATCTAAAAACTTTTTCATTTTATATGCTGACTCATCCGTCAGTTGTGGTATTTCTACCAGCCTCTCGATATTGTCGTTAAATTGTTTGCGTGTGTTATCATATCTACGTGTCAGTAATTCCCACGCAGTGTCGTAATTTGCACCTGATCCTGTTATCAGGTGACTAACCATTAATCTGGCATCTCCTTGAAGACAAGATTTCAAATAGCTCATGTTTTTGGAGTCACTAATGTCCTTATTATTATGGACATACTCCTCGAAGAGCTTCTTAAATGGTTGCCATTCTCGGAATTCGCCTGAGAATTTTTGCAATTCTATTTTTGGTAATTCCAATTTTTCCGTTTTTTTTAAGTTGATTTGCTTTTGTTGTTCTAATAACTGCAAGGTATCGCTGACTTCAAGGAAAAGATCTTCAAATTCATAAATATAACATGACTTGTTGTACTTTATCGACAATTCGTTGATATCTTTCTCCATGCAGCTCCATAAATTCTTGAGACGGTTTCCGAAAATTTCGATGTCAGTTTTGTCTCTATAATTTATATTTAACTTTATATCTGCAATTGTAGATTGAATTTTTTCCGATCTTCTTTCCATTGCCTGCTCTAAACAATCTATCATTTTATCTGTTTGGCTTATTGCCTTTGCTCCTATCTCCATCTCTTGGGTTGCGCGTTCCATTTTGAGCTGCTCATCATTTTTTTTTCTTTTATGTGCGGCTTCGCATTGCTGCCGCAAATTTTCATATACATTGTTGGCAAAGTAATCATGATTCGGTACTTTCCCTGCTAATTTTACATGGTTGCTGTGGAATTCGGTCCATAGTTCCTCAATATCTCCTAATTCATTTTGATCGCACGTGCTGAAATTTCACGTTTCAGCACTTGTTGGCGTTTCAACATGTCTTCAGTGTTCGACATTCTTAATTAATATTTTATTTATTAAACTGTTCTTTTTCTTCAAAAAAAAATCGTTCGAGGTAATTGTTTTGGTCGCCTGGTTGACCTTGCTGTGCCTCGATTCACAGCCGCTGAATATATTTTTTTTAAATAACAGTTTTTAACACAGCGTTTAGTTTCGTACTAAGACGGCTTATGTGATTATATAAATACGCGGGAATATGAACCCGTCTTACAATTTCTTTTCAATGTTTTTTATATATTTTTTATTTTGCCTGTATTTTTAAATAAATAGCAGGGCTTTTTTTTTTTTAAACTTGGCTGAGCTCTTTTTTTTTAGACTCGAAGGACCAAATGTTTGAATTATAAATATATCGAACTGTTTGATTTGTAAGAGATCAAACTAACTCAACAAAGATTTTAGATAATCCTTACCACTGGTGGGGGGAATTAAACAACGTCTTTAGTCGAGCTGAGAATATTTCATTCTGGTTTTATTTATAAATTTGGAAACCTTATATACTATTTTTCAAAGTATCCTAAATAACTTAATATATGTGTATGTGTGTGTGTTCATATGTATGCAGCACATTGTTTATGCTACCTGGTAGTGTATTGTTTTCTAGTGCATATGTTATGTGACCTTGGATTTGTTTTAATGTGAGTACATTTACAAGCAGCTGCTAAAATGTATTCTAAGAACCCATGAGTCATCATATGCAAACATCTTATCCTTAGTAATATTTGTGTTATTGTTTGTTGAATGCTATTGTTTTGCATGACAATGCATTTTAAGTATGTGTCTGTTTATGTATATGTGTATGTATGTATGTTCAATATATTTGAACATAAATATCTAATATTAGTGGACTGTATCAATAGTAAGATTATTTCTTATCTTATTTAACATAATATATAAAAGGTTTAAATATAATATTGTTGTCCGTGCTTTGGCAGCAACGAACATGTTCAATTTTGAACACTACTTGTCTTTTGTACTTGGGGTTCAATTTATTTCTTTCCCCATAAATTTTTTCATAAATAATATCTCCTTTGTGATAACTTTTCTGAAGCCTTTTCTTGTTATGATGCTCTAACATTTTCTCTTGAGCATTTTGCAACACATTTTTCATATTATCGTGAGGCTCTTTATTAAATAAAATGTTGCAAGGTTGTTTACCTGTTACAGAATGAATTGTTTTATTATACTGTTGAACTGCTCTCATAATTGATTCAAAATTACTAATTAAGCTGTGTTCTTGCTTTAAACATCTGGAGATTTCAATTAGTGTTGAATGAACTCTTTCTATTTGGCCATTACTTGTACTGTGGCGTGGTGTACAATAATAAATTTGCACATTAATCCTTTCCATTAAAGACTTGAACTGTATCGTACTTAAGCCTGGTTCATTATCAATAACTATACTTTTAACATTTGGAAATGTTTGTAACAGTTCCAAAACTTTTTCTTTTAAATTTGATTTGTCTTCTATATATTTTACGATTAGAAATTTGGAATATGAATCTATACATGTAAGAAATTTAAGCTTTTGTGCGAAAAAAATATCTATATGGAGTTGTTCTCCCTCTTTGTTTGGTATTGGTGCTTCCCCTATTGAAATTAGTTTCGGATGTCTTTCATATTTATTACTATTCATATGCTACAATTTTTTGCGTACTGTTTAAATTGTTTTATCATTAAAGGCCAATAATATTGCTGCCTAATTTGTGCCAAATTTTCCCTATAATTTCTATGTGCTCTATTATGTGTTTGCTCGATTATCGATCCTTGATCTTCTTTATTGCATATATCATTAGGGAATAGTTTAGTATATAGAAATTTTATCGTGGGAAATGTCTCCTTCAAAATGTTTTTTATTGCATATAGCACTTCAGGTGTGCAAAATATTCCTGTAACTACTTTTGGATTCATATATTCTTTTAAAATACCAATTATATTTTCTGGTCTGTCATATTCAATTAAAAAACGTTTGTTATTAAAAGAAGAAATAGTCTCTGAGACAGTAATTCTTGCTCCATTATCGATTACTATCTGCTGCTTAAAATGATTCAAAGGTTTTTTTGTTTCATGAATTTGGTACTCATCGCTACTTTCTGCGGAATGTTGGGTTTCTATTAGTGATTCACTTGAGTCACTCGACTCACATGAACTAGTTAAATTATTTAATACTTGTCTTGATAATGCGTCAGCAACTACATTTGTTGTTCCCGGTTTATAAATAATTTTTGGAGAAAACTCCTCAATAAAAGCTCGCCATCTTTTCATTTTAACATTTGGATTTTTTTCGGACATTGCAAATGCTAATGGTTGATGATCCGTATGAATTTCTAAATTTTTTACTGCATAAAGATAATGGCGTAATGTCTTTAATGCCCAAACTATGGCGAATAATTCTTTTTCGTTTGTTGCGTAATTTTGTTCGGTAGAGTTTAATGTCTTTGAAATAAACGTTATTGGTCTTCCTTCTTGGGATAAAACTGCACCTACAACAACATTAGATGCGTCAGTAGTTAAAATTAATTTTTTCTCGAAGTTTGGTTGAGCTAATTCAACTTCTTCTTGTAACGCTCTTTTTAAGGTTTCACAAGCAACAATTCCTTCTTGATCAAGATTAATAATTGTTTTTTTGGACATATACTGCGATATTTTACCATTTTCTCCCTTTAAGTGTTTTGTTAGTGGTTTAGCTATTGTTGCATAATTTCCTATAAATTTTCTATAGTATCCCGTTAATCCTAAAAATCCTCTAAGTTGTCGTAACGTCTTGGGATATGGGTAATTTTTTATTGTCTCTACTTTTTTGGGATCAGTTTTTATAACTTTATGGGATACAACGTATCCTAAACATTCCACCTCGGTTTCTATAAATTTAGATTTTTCTATAGATATTTTCATATGGGCTTCTTCGAGGGTTTGTACTATATATTTCAAATGAGATATATGTTCCTTTAGAGTTTTTGAATATACTATTATGTCGTCAACATATACGTGACAAAATTTTCCTATAAATTCATGTAAAATATTATTCATTGCTCTCTGAAATATACTTGGAGCATTTTTAAGTCCAAATGGCATTCTGTTTTTTCTATATCGTTTTCTTCCATCAATATCTGATGAAATCCAGACTCTAAATCTATTGTGGAAAAGTATTTTGATTCTCCCAAATTAAAAAGTATCACCTCGGGATTAGGCATTGGGTATCTGTCGGTTACTGTTTTTTCATTAATTTTTTTAAAGTCGATGACCAGTCTTAATTTCGGACTACCATCTTCATTTATTCCTTTTTTTGGAACGACCCAAACGGGAGAATTATATGGGCTTTTACTATGTCGTATAATCCCTTTTGCGGGTAAACTTTCGATTTCCTTATTAACAAAATTATTTGCAGATATAGAATAAGGATATTGTTTGGACCATATAGGTTTGTCATCCTCAGTTCTAATTTCTGCTTTAATATCTGTTCTAAAAGATAAATCCATGTTAACATTTTGATGAGCTTTATTTATTATTTTAATAACATCCTCTCTTAGCAATGGAATGTTGATATCTTTCGTTTCATTATTATTACATTTGTACGTATCAGCAACTTCGTTAGAAATGTCAACATTATTTATTTTTAAAATGTTGTGAGCATTTGCTTCATTAATTTTTCTATCCTTAGAATCATTTTTGCTAGTATTATCATTGACGGGTGCCTCAGGACTTTTTTGTCCCAAGGGGTTTAGTATAATTAAATCATTGAGAAAATTTATTTTCTCTGTTTTATTATTCCCATAAATCAATTTTCTATTCGGAATATTAATTGTCGCTCCGATTTTATTTAGGAAATTAATTCCAATTAAAAGATCGCTCTCTAAATTGTTAATTTCATAAAAACGTTCCTGTATACCAAACAGATTGATATTATGAAAATATTTTATTATGGTCGAACCATGAATGGTTCTAACCTTCTTCTTAATTACTAAAATGCTTTTATTATTATAAATTCCGGCCCGTATATATGAGCTGGTTGCTCCCGTATCTATGAGAATTCTAAAGATTTGCCCAGTTTTTGTATCGGTTTTAATAACATACGGCAAATCAGAATTTACACTTAAAAAATGGTTCTCACCAATATTATTAATTCGTTGAATTTTTGGTTGAGGTTGTGCGCTTATTTGTGCACTTTCAATTGACCTTTTTGGTATATTTGTTAGCTGATAATTTGTCTGCCAATTATATCGGTTACTCCTCACGTGTGGTTGGTTTCTTTGATTGGGTTTATTTGTTAATTGGATTGATTGATCCACTTCCATAGGTTCTGGGTGATTGGCATACATTTGGTATGAATTATTATTTGTTTGGGGGTACCTTAAGTTATTCTGAAAACTCGAATATCTTCGGTTAGCTTGAGGCTGGTTTCGTGAACCAATTTCATGATTGATTTTAGTAAATTGCAAAGCAAATTTCGATCGTATTTGATTTGAATGAAGTTCTTGTGCTTTAACAAGAGCATTTGGCAAATCGGTAGGTGTTAATGTAAATAATATTTGGTTTAGAGGGTAATTTAAACCAGTTATAAAAGTTCTTAACGCGGTTTCTCGATTCTTGATACTTAATTGTTTTGTAATAACGGAATTGGTGCCGTGCGTCATTATAGTTTTATGTATTAGTAATGTCAATTTCTGATTAACTTCATTATAATAATCAATTAAGGATGTCGATCCTTGTCTCATAGCGCTCATCTCTTGATCAATTACGTGAATTGGTCATCTGTCGGCGTAAGCAAAATCTAATCTTGCAAATATTGCTTCTAAATTCAAAACTTGTCCATGATTAGTTGACATATCATTAGCATTACCTACAATCTTATTTCGGAGGATAGTTAGTGCTCCAAAATACCTTCTACTACCTTCAATATATAGGCTCATCGAATTCTTTGCAGCTTCTCTCCAGCTGACATAAGATTTACAGGAAAATTCTGGCAAAGGCTTTATTGTGTCTAAATTTTCGTCACATGTTATGGAATCGTTAATTCTTTGAGTTTCATACTCAGTTACATGTGACGCATCTGTTAGAATTTTAATTCTATTACTCAACTGAGCTATCTCAGTTCTTAAGTTTGCGGTTTGTGTAGCTATTAATCTAGCTATATCGTCTACAGTAAAATTATTCACTGCCATTTTGAAAAATTATAAAATTATTTTGTTCTCTTAAAAATTCTTTATTCCTATCGCCTCTTTTTTATAATCGTTATTTTTCGGGTTTGCCTTTTTTTATATACTATATGTATTTGTGACTTTCATGAAGCAGAATATATAGTAATACTCACAGTAAACAATTTTTATACTTAATATTAGTGGGTTTATTTCCCATTTAATTAATAAATATAAGCCTTACTTACAACTAATTTTATGTTCCTGCTTCTACTGCTGCTGTTGTTACTGTTGCTATTGCTGCTGCTGTTGCTTCTTGAGTCGAATTTTGGCGGTTGGTTGTGCAATGGTCGTCGTTGGCGGCCGTGTGCGAGGTTTATATGAAATAAGTTTTTTGGTGAAATTTCTGATTTACAGATTTTTTTTTTATTTATTTGTTTTTATGTGGATAGTTTATAGATCCACGCACTTTCTTCTATTTGTTTGAAATTTTCAAAAATTTTCACTTTTAGTTTTTGGGTTTTTCAATTCAGATTTTAAAATGACTTTATTTTTGAAACTGTTGTAGTTTTTTGTTTCTCAATTTTATTTATTTTTTCAATTGCTTTAACGCGTACGTTAGCTTGTTTTTCGCCCGTAATCCGTATAGACGTCGCGCGTTCGATAGGCAGTTGGCACAAACACACACTCGATTTTTTTCAATTGTGGCGCTGCGATTTTTTCTTCTGTCTCTTATTGGACTTAGCGATTTTTATTTTGCCGTTAATTGCTTTGCGCGCTTCTAATTACCACCGTACGCTTTGAGTAACACACTCGTACTTTTATATTTCTTTTCTCGCGACTTCGCGAAACTTGTTTGCGTTTTTTTGTTGTTGTTTTTTTTGTTTCGGTCAAGCAGGAGTTTTACGATACTCCTGGCAGGATCGCCAATTAATAATGTGGCTTGTGTTTGGGCAACTATGGGCAACTGCCCGTGGTCAACTGCCTCGTTTTCTTTATTACATTTCCTTAAATACAATATTTTGCTTAAGCCTAGATATAAATATTAATCTTACATTCTAGGAAGTATATCTACAATCCACTTGAGATACGACATATGTTACAAGTGGAAAGATTCATCTTACAATCTATGAGTTACATTTTTGGACCACCTAAGGCGGACAGTATTAGCAAAGTACCATATGGGTTACATATTTATAACAGATATAGAATATGTTCATGTAATATGAACTGGTGGTATTAACTTGCGCATATGTATGTTTGTATGCTTGTGCATTATTGAAGTTATACTTCTTTTTCTTTCGTTTGTCTTTCATTTCTGCGAACTCTCAACTATTTTATGTGGCTTTTGGTTGAAATACTCTGCGTTGACCTTTGAAAAATCACATTTTTTGGAAATTAACCCGCGATGACGAGATGTATCGTTTTGTCGAAACCTCAGTTTAAGAACTTCATTTCTAATTTTGTCTTGTGGCATATTAGAAATGATGTTTCTTCGAAAATCGTTCGCTTACAACAGATAAAACGACTTCGGAGTGGTGATTTTAATGAATAAATTCCAAGGTTTTACACAAAAATAATGCAGTCAGTAAGTACAGTACGTCAGCTAAGAGAAACCACTTTCCACTGGCACCAGTTTGTGGGTTGACAATTGTTTACTATTATGAAAAAGTTCAATTTCAACAGTAAGTTTATGTCGCACTGTCAAGAGATGTTGCCATTGAAGGAGTTTACATTATCCAAGTGAACAAACAGAAAAAATTTTATCATGGCATTGGAAGTAATGACAGGTCATGTCGCGCTTTGCGAGATGAAATGATAAAATTACGTCAAAATTCAATTATCACCTTAGAAAAAGAATTACTCGAGTTTCTTAGCACAAGAAATGTTTATCAATAATGTAATTCAATTGCCAAAGTCTTCGTACTCATGTTGATGATTTCTCAAATAGAGTGTTTAAATAGTCAAACATCTTGATGTTATCAGAAACATTTATGAACGACAACGAGCCTCCTTTATCCGTATCAAATTTGATTTCTTTGTAAGATTTCAACGCAAATTTTTATCCTTTCCCTCTCGCTAGTTTTCTTTCATACAAAATGATATGCATTTTTTGGAATATCACTAAGAAGTATAACTTCATCCGCGCGTAGGGACTCCACGCACCTTTTTTTGACATGCTCTTTCCAACGTAGCTTAGCATCTAAGGTGATACCTAGGTACTTAACACTGTTATGATGTGGTATAGGAATGTTATTTACATAAATTGGACAATATGTCGGCTTTTTCAAAGTAAAGTCGACATAAATTTATTTGGTGTCGTTTAATTTTATGCGCCACTTAAATGCCCACTAGTCTTCAACCTCACAGTCCAACTCAATACCAGTCGATATGTGCTTAAGTTTGAGTTCACTTTACTCACTTTACTTTTAAATTTATACCAATTATTGTGTTTATTACATAACGTTGGCTTGGCGGCCGAAATAATTGGCTTTTCATACAGTGTTAGTAGCACCGGAGAATGGTCAGAGCTTAGGTCTGAGCAACCATTTATACATAAATTGAATTTCGGTATTTTATTGATTATAAAGAAGTCCAGAAGGTCTGGCAATTTCTGACTATTTGTAGGCCAATAAGCGGGTCTCCCTGTAGAAGCAAAATTGCATCCAACTTACTTGTATAGCTTTGAGAAGTTCTCGACCATAAAATGCCTGTGAGCTATAGAAATTTAAAGATAAAATATCACGATTGTCGTGTATATTCAATAGAAGCTTTTTACATACCTTGGTCCAGTCCTTAATGTTAATATTAAGGGCTAAAATTTTCTGGGAATATTTTTAAGGGTATTTCTAATCAAATTTCATTATGGGACTGAAAAAATGAATTCTTCTTCTTCTTTACTGGCGTAGACACCGCTTACGCGATTATAGCCGAGTCAACAACAGCGCGCCAATCGTTTCTTCTCTTCGCTACGTGGCGCCAATTGGATATTCCAAGCGAGGCCAGGTCCTTCTCCACTTGGTCCTTCCACCGGAGTGGAGGTCTTCCTCTTCCTCTGCTTCCCGCGGCGGGTACTGCGTCGAATACTTTCAGAGCTGGAGTGTTTTCATCCATCCGGACAACATGACCTAGCCAGCGTAGCCGCTGTCTTTTAATTCGCTGAACTATGTCGATGTCGTCGTATATCTCGTACAGCTCATCGTTCCATCGGATGCGGTATTCGCCGTGGCCAACGCGCAAAGGACCATAAATCTTCCGCAGAACTTTTCTCTCGAAAACTCGCAACGTCGACTCATCGGTTGTTGTCATCGTCCAAGCCTCTGCACCATATAGCAGGACGGGAATTATGAGCGACTTATAGAGTTTGGTTTTTGTTCGTCGAGAGAGGACTTTACTTTTCAATTGCCTACTCAGTCCGAAGTAGCACCTGTTGGCAAGAGTAATCCTGCGTTGGATTTCTAGGCTGACATTGTTGGTGGTGTTAATGCTGGTTCCTAAATAGACGAAATTATCTACAACTTCAAAGTTATGACTGTCAACAGTGACGTGAGTGCCAAGTCGCGAGTGCGACGACTGTTTGTTTGATGACAGGAGATATTTCGTCTTGCCCTCGTTCACTGCCAGACCCATTTGCGTTGCTTCCTTGTTCAGTCTGGAGAAAGCAGAACTAACGGCGCGGGTGTTGAGACCGATGATATCAATATCATCGGCATACGCCAGCAGCTGTACACTCTTATAAAAGATTGTACCTGCTCGGTTCAGTTCTGCAGCTCTAATAATTTTCTCCAGCAGCAGATTGAAAAAGTCGCACGATAGGGAGTCGCCTTGTCTGAAACCTCGTTTGGTATCGAACGGCTCGGAGAGGTCCTTCCCGATCCTGACGGAGCTTTTGGTCCCGCTCAACGTCAGTTTACACAGCCGTATTAGTTTTGCGGGGATACCAAATTCAGACATTGCGGCATAAAGGCAGCTCCTTTTCGTGCTATCGAAAGCAGCTTTGAAATCGACGAATAGGTGGTGAGTGTCGATTCTCCTTTCACGGGTCTTTTCCAAGATTTGGCGCATGGTGAATATCTGGTCGGTTGTTGATTTTCCAGGTCTGAAGCCACACTGATAAGGTCCAATCAGTTTGTTGACGGTGGGCTTTAATCTTTCACACAATACGCTCGATAGAACCTTGTACGCGATGTTGAGGAGGCTAATCCCACGGTAGTTGGCGCAGATTGTGGGGTCTCCTTTTTTATGGATTGGGCATAGCACACTTAAATTCCAATCGTTGGGCATGCTCTCATCCGACCATATTTTGCAAAGAAGCTGATGCATGCTCCTTATCAGTTCTTCGCCGCCGTGTTTGAATAGCTCGGCCGGCAATCCGTCTGCCCCTGCCGCTTTGTTGTTCTTCAGGCGGGCAACTGCTATTCGAACTTCGTCATGGTCGGGCAATGGAACGTCTGCTCCATCGTCATCGATTGGGGTATCGGGTTCGCCTTCTCCTGGTGCTATGTGTTCACTGCCATTCAGCAGGCTGGAGAAGTGTTCCCTCCATAATCTAAGTATGCTCTGGGCATCGGTGGCTAGATCACCTTTGGGGGTTCTACAGGAGTATGCTCCGGTCTTGAAACCTTCTGTAAGTCGCCGCATTTTTTCGTAGAATTTTCGAGCATTACCCCTGTCGGCCAGCTTATCAAGCTGTTCGTACTCACGCATTTCGGCCTCTTTCTTCTTCTGTCTGCAAATGCGTCTCGCTTCCCTCTTCAACTCTCGGTATCTATCCCATCCCGCACGTGTTGTGGTCGATCGTAACGTTGCGAGGTAGGCAGCCTGTTTTCTCTCCGCTGCGACACGGCACTCCTCATCATACCAGCTGTTCTTTTGCACTTTCCGAAAACCAATGGTTTCGGTTGCAGCTGTACGTAAGGAGTTTGAAATGCCGTCCCACAGTTCCCTTATACCGAGTTGTTGACGAGTGCTCTCAGAGAGCAGGAGTGCAAGCCGAGTAGAAAATCGTTCGGCTGTCTGTTGTGATTGCAGCTTCTCGACGTCGAACCTTCCTTGTGTTTGTTGGCGTGCGTTTTTTGCTGCACAGAGGCGGGTGCGAATCTTGGCTGCAACAAGATAGTGGTCCGAGTCGATGTTAGGACCTCGGAGCGCACGCACATCTAAAACACTGGAGACGTGTCTTCCGTCTATCACAACATGATCGATCTGGTTGGTGGTTTTTCGATCCGGAGACAGCCAGGTAGCTTGATGTATCTTCTTATGCTGGAATCTAGTACTACAGATAACCATATTTCGGGCCCCGGCGAAGTCGATCAGCCTCAACCCATTTGGGGATGTTTCCTCGTGGAGGCTGAATTTACCGACCGTAGTGCCAAAGATACCTTCTTTGCCCATCCTGGCGTTGAAGTCGCCAAGCACGATTTTGACATCGTGGCGGGGGCATCTCTCATAAGTGCGCTCCAAGCACTCATAAAAAGCATCTTTGGTCACATCGTCCTTCTCTTCCGTCGGGGCGTGGGCGCAAATCAGCGATATGTTGAAGAACCTCGCTTTGATGCGGATTGTGGCTAGACGTTCATTCTCCGGAGTGAATGATAGTACTCGGCGACGGAGTCTCTCTCCCACCACGAATCCAACACCAAACTTGCGCTCCTTTATATGGCCACTGTAGTAAATGTCACAAGGACCTACTCGTCTCTGTCCTTGTCCCGTCCATCGCATTTCTTGGACGGCGGTGATGTCAGCCTTTATCTTTACGAGGACCTCTACCAGCTGGGCAGCGGCACCTTCCCAATTAAGGGACCGGACATTCCAGGTGCATGCCCTCAAATCATAGTCCTTATTTCGTTTGCCATGGTCGTCATCAAAAGGGGGGTCTCTCATCCGAGGCTGTGTTTGCTTTTTCATTGGGGGTGTTTTTTTACGTGGCGGGTCCCAAACCCAGCGCACAACCCTATGCAGGGGATGTTTCGCCTTCTCACGTTAGCTCGCCTTCAAACGGATGTTCTTAGGCTACCCAGAGGATACTTGGTCAAAGACCGGAAGTCGTGAGCTGCTTGAGTCATATGTAAAAGAATCGTTTCTGGCCACTCCCAAGTGAATGGCGATCAGAGAACTTTCCTCACTTGCGTGAACTTCTACACATGACTCCATCCATAGTTAAAAAAAAAAACACCCTAATGAACATATATGCATCGAATGGTTGATATACAACCACGGCGAAATATACACCACTTACGTGGTTATAGCCGAGCTTACAACAGCGGCCAGTTTTTTATTCTTTTCGCAATTTGGCGCCAATGCGATTCACCAAGTGCAGCTGAGTTCAACTCCACCTGATCTTTCAGCGGAGAGGGGGTCTTCTCTTCCTCTGCTTCGTTCAGCGGGTATTGCGTCGAATACTTTCAGTGGTGGCGCGTGTTCATCTATTCAGTCGACATGACCTAGCCTTCGTAGCCGCTGTCTTTTAATTCGCTGAACTATGTCAGTGTCGGCGAAAGACATATACAGCTTAGCGTTCATCGAATATGATATGTACCGTTGCCAATGCGCAAAGGACCATAAATCTTTCGCACAATTTTCCTCTCGAAAACTCGTAATGTCGACTCATCAGATGTTGTCACCGGCCATGCCTCTGCTACGTACAGCAGGACGGGAATAATGAGTGACTTAAAAAGTTTGGGTTTTGAAAGATAGATTTGGAAGCCTTAGGCAGCTAAGGATGCGTCTGTTCAACACAAAACACCATAAATTATGCTGCTATTGGTTTCATGTCTGCTGTATTCTTCACAAAATTTTAATTAATTATGGTTTCACTTCGTTCGACGACAGTTCAGATCGTCAACCACTACGGAAGATTCTATTGAACCTGATAACCATATACCCAACAATGTTGGAGAAATTCAAAGAGCAGCCATATACGCATTAATGTTTTCTTTAATTTATTTTAATGCATCTGTCAGTTTTTAAATTGCATAAAATTATTCTATATAAAATAAATGCTTATTTTAATTTCAGTATTTAGTTCAATACAAACATAAAAAAGATAACGCTTTGAGTACTCGAAGATAGCGAGCAGAAATTTAAAGAGATAAAACATCAATAACCGTATTAAATTAGTATTCCTCTCAACAATAATTGGATTTAAAAATTTTTAAATACAAAGATAAATAAAGTACAAAGATAAATAAATTACTGTTGAGAAGAATAACTTATATTTCATCTCAAGTTCGAACTTTAGAAAAGGTTCCTCCTTTTCAATTTGAAGTTCTTTAAATCTTCCGTCTTTTTCCAATTCTAACATTTTTAAATGCGACTCACGGTTCTTGACTTATATTTCAGCCTTACCTCTTTCAATTTCTGCAATCTTCTTTCACTCAAGGCGTGATATTTTTCATGTTTCTCATTTTCGCATTCCATTTTCGCTTTAAAGATTTCCCAGACGACTTTGGGACATGCTTCTTCATTTTTTCGGCGAAATCTTTTGATTTTTCTGGAATAATTGTCAATTCTCTTACATTGGCTGGTGGCAGATTTTCATTGTTGGTAATGTCAGAAGCAATTTATTCGCCGACATCAGAAAAGGTGATTTGAAATATTTGGCTGGTCGCGCTTTCTTTCATAATGGATGTGGTGCCACTATCAACCACTTCAAACAGTAATCCATCTGTGGGTTTTGCTTCGAAAATATTTTTTAGTTGATATGCCCACAATCTGCAACACTTTGCTTCAAATATAAACAGACAAAATTTCATCGCATTCATTACGCATACCTTCAACACTTGACGTCCCAGCATTGGACTCAAGAAGGCCTGCTCCTGTTTACATTCGCCAATCACTTGTATTTTTAAATGAAGCCTTCAGGTGCCGCACTTTCCAACGTATGAGATCACACTCTCAATTAACTTTTTGTAGAAAATTTGAGCTGTTGATGCCTATAAAAATTAAAATAATTGTTAAATAAGTGCTCACAGGAAAAATTACACTTACCACTAATACGGAGCTTCATGCAAGAAATTCAGTATATTGTGGATTTCTTTTTCGCTCCACTTTTTATTTGGCTTTTCGCGTTTTAGCCTTTTTTTATTCAAACAGGTTTACTTCATTAGTTCTATTTGTTTACAATGTTTTTATTTTTGACAACAGCTGCTAGCTGGCGTTTTAGTGTTGCTTCTTTGCAAGCGTGTAGCAGATGCATCGATACACATTGTTAGGGGCCATCCATAAATTACGTCACACGAATTTAAGGACTTTTAACCCCTCCCCCCGTCCTTGTCACAAGTTGTCACATTTTGAACTAGCCCTCCCCCTTTCGTGACGTCACACATTTTCCAATTTTATGGACTTATCAAAAAAAAAAACAGGTTATTCTATTTATTCTTATATTTATTGAATAATCTTTAAAAAAATCATTATTTAGTTAAATGTTAAAGTACAGACACAACGAATGGCTAGTCAAGAAATAATAGATACTTAATTATGCTAATAAAAAATACAAAACTTAATCATTTTGTGTCCATGGACTTTTGACCCACTCCTTTATATCATTTATTACTGGTAAATCAGGCACTTCATTTTCGTTCTGAAGTTGGATGTCAGGAACATCTTTCGTATCAACATCGTCTTCTTCCATCCATCTCGGGCACGTCTAGCCGCAATTCTTTGAGGACAAATTTTCGCAATAGGTAACAGCTCTTGTTTTGTATGTGATTGTTTGTGTTGATTGGTGGCTTTATATGAAGAAAAATATAGGCCACATATGCTACACGATCTTTTAAATAAGTATGACTCGACACTAAGGCAATAACTATCATATGGAACTTGTTTCAGATGGGATGATGCTTGGAGATTTAATATAATAATATTTGTAGTAATAATGAGCAAACTTAGCGTCGTTGTCATCACTCCCTGTGACTCCATAACCTTCTGACGTCTGTTTAATTAACACAGGTGGTGGTAAAAATCCTTCTTTTAATAATCTCCAAAGACTAGAACGTCTTACACTGCAACATGCAATAGTTTCACATTTAACTAATTGAAAAAAATATTGCGACTCACGTACATGATTAGCATACTAAGTAGCATTATTTTTCCACATCATAGCCTGTTCAATATCCAGTCCAGTAACAGTTGGTGCAACACATTCAGCAACGACTGGAAAATTATCAATGACTAACTTGCTCCAAATGTCAGCCAACACATTGCCCGCACTTTCGAAGTTTCGTTTTTCGAGATCTAAGTCAGCAGTTCGATTACTTGAATCAAGATGTGACCAAAAATCATCATGATTTAATAGTACACCAGTAAGTTTGCGACTGAGAGGTGCCATGCGTCGTGGGGCATTTGTAGCTATATAAATTGCATCTAAATGAAAATCTTTGAAATGTTGAAATAACGCGGGAGACAATTCTGTAAGTTTGATTAAAATTATAATATAAAATAAAGTACGATTCGCGGAAGAGCCCCAATGTTAATACAATACCAAAGCTTCGTTACAACTTAAGTATTAAAAAACAAAGATTGTATTTATAAATGTTAAATATTTTTTGTTTACCTATAAATTTTACTTTTGTACATCACAAATTTTGAAATGTGATGTCACAAATCTTTTGACCCCCCCTGCCCCTTGTCACACAATGTCACTTCTGCATGATACCCTCCCCCCACTTCAAGGTGTGACGTAATTTATGGATGGTCCCTTAGTGTAAAAGTAAAAATATGCAATTGCAAGGATGCAAGACCATTGGCACCAGATTCTGAATTGCCCTAATATACATATGCACCGATATAATGAAATTTTTATAAATGCAACACAGTAAAATGCGCGTTCCAAAGTAAACAGGAATTTTTGAATCTAACGCCCCCTGGTGGCGCCATCTATATGTCGACGTTAGAATTTATCTTTATCGAATGTTCAGTGAGAATTTTATGACATTTCATAGATTGGAAGTAAAGTTATGCATTTTAAGTGTCAGTATGCTTGTGTTATCGGTGCGAGAATGAGCTTCGAACAAAGAGCTAACATTAAATTTTGTTTTAAAATTGGTAATACTTTTACCGAAACGTTTCAATTGATGAAACAAGTTTATGACGATGATTGCCTATCCCGCGAGTGGTTTAACGTTTTTAAAGTGATCGTGAGGACATAAATGACAATCAACAATGGGGCCAATCAAGATCCGTGATCATCGGAAATTCATTTGAACTATGCGTGGATTCATCAAAAATCAGCCGAAATCATAATTGAAATTCATGGAAATGGAATTGAACATCTCCAAAACATCGAACACACAAATCACAAATTGACTGACGACCAAAAATTGCTCAGAATCCGTCTCATCGATCGACGCTTGTGACCGATTATTTGACCAAAAATCACATTTTTACAGTTAACCACTTCCCGTATTCACCTGATGTGGTACTGTTCGACTTTTTCCTTTACGAAAAAATGCATTTGCCCATGAAAGGAAAGTGTTATGCAGACGTAGCCATTCAAAAGGCTTCCATCGGCATACTGGCAGCCATACCGGCCAACGACCAAAAATACTCGTTCGACATGCTTTTGGACCGTGCAAAAAGCTGTATTGAAGCAGAAGGAGACTATTTAGAATAAAATAAATTGATTTCTCCGAAAAAATAATTTTTCTGTTTTTTTCTTAAGTCCTGTCTACTTTGGAAAACACCTTGTAATTCAAACCAAATCCCAACAGTAATATTGATCGAAAAATACTTGTAAAATTGTGACAAAAACGGTGATTTGTGCAACATATTGCGCAAATACTGCCTTAATAATTGGGAATGTATAGAATATTCGGTTACACCAGAATATAAACCTTCCTTATTTAATGCCATCCTAGTACAACACACTCAGCAAGCTATCACCACACGATGACGCTCCACATCATACATCAAACTAACAAAAATTCAATCCATCATCTTTTGTACTACCGCATACAAACATAATGTAGTAATAAAGTGCTTAGAATATGCTTAAACAGTGTATTAAAAAAAGGTGCGTGGAGTCCCTACGCGCGGATGAAGTTATACTTCTTAGTGATATTCCAAAAAATGCATATCATTTTGTATGAAAGAAAACTAGCGAGACGGAAAGGATAAAAATATGCGTTGAAATCTTACAACGAAATCAAATTTGATACGGATAAAGGAGGCTCGTTGTCGTTCATAAATGTTTCCGATAACATCAAGATGTTTGACTGTTTAAACACTCTATCTGAGAAATCATCAACATGAGCACGAAGACTTTGACAATTGAATGATATTATTGATAAACATTTCTTGTGCTAAGAAACTCGAGTAATTCTTTTTCTAAGGTGATAATTGAATTTTGACGTAATTTTATCATTTCATCTCGCAAAGCGCGACATGACCTGTCATTACTTCCAATGCCATGATAAAATTTTTTCTGTTTGTTCACTGGGATAATGTAAACTCCTTCAATGGCAACATCTTTTGACAGTGCGACATAAACTTACTGTTAAAATTGAACTTTTTCATAATAGTAAACAATTGTCAACCCACAAACTGGTGCCAGTGGAAAGTGGTTTCTCTTAGCTGACGTACTGTACTTACTGACTGCATTATTTTTGTGTAAAACCTTGGAATTTATTCATTAAAATCACCACTCCGAAGTCGTTTTATCTGTTGTAAGCGAACGATTTTCGAAGAAACATCATTTCCAATATGCCACAAGATAAAATTAGATGTGAGGTTCTTAAACCTCACGCTGTCAGACAAAACGATACACCTCGTCATCGCGGGTTAATTTCCCAAAAATGTGATTTTTCAAAGGTCAACGCAGAGTATTTCAACCAAAAGTCACATAAAATAGTTGAGAGTTCGCAAAAATGAAAGCCAAACGAAAGAAAAAGAAGTATAACTTCAATAATGCACAAGCATACAAACATACATATGCGCACACATGTGAATAGTCACCTCGTCATCGCGGGTCGATTTACAAAGAAAATAAATGAAGACTGACCCGAGAACTTAAAAGTATAGAGCAGGTTCGACTGCGAACATTTGATAGATTCAAATTAGGGAATTCACCGCATTTGTTAACATTGTAGGTCGGAATTCGCCTCGCAATTTTAACATTTTTTAAGATTCTCTCACATATTCTAACCGAGAATATGAAGAGACAGAAATATACATATGTAACGGGTGATTTTTTTGAGGTTAGGATTTTCATGCATTAGTATTTGACAGATCACGTGGGATTTCAGACATGGTGTCAAAGAGAAAGATGCTCAGTATGCTTTGACATTTCATCATGAATAGACTTACTAACGAGCAACGCTTGCAAATCATTGAATTTTATTACCAAAATCAGTGTTCGGTTCGAAATGTGTTTCGCGCGCGTGTTTTGTTCAGCGATGAGGCTCATTTCTGGTTGAATGGCTACGTAAATAAGCAAAATTGCCGCATTTGGGGTGAAGAGCAACCAGAAGCCGTTCAAGAACTGCCCATGCATCCCGAAAAATGCACTGTTTGGTGTGGTTTGTACGCTGGTGGAATCATTGGACCGTATTTTTTCAAAGATGCTGTTGGACGCAACGTTACGGTGAATGGCGATCGCTATCGTTCGATGCTAACAAACTTTTTGTTGCCAAAAATGGAAGAACTGAACTTGGTTGACATGTGGTTTCAACAAGATGGCGCTACATGCCACACAGCTCGCGATTCTATGGCCATTTTGAGGGAAAACTTCGGACAACAATTCATCTCAAGAAATGGACCCGTAAGTTGGCCACCAAGATCATGCGATTTAACGCCTTTAGACTATTTTTTGTGGGGCTACGTCAAGTCTAAAGTCTACAGAAATAAGCCAGCAACTATTCCAGCTTTGGAAGACAACATTTCCGAAGAAATTCGGGCTATTCCGGCCGAAATGCTCGAAAAAGTTGCCCAAAATTGGACTTTCCGAATGGACCACCTAAGACGCAGCCGCGGTCAACATTTAAATGAAATTATCTTCAAAAAGTAAATGTTATGAACCAATCTAACGTTTCAAATAAAGAACCGATGAGATTTTGCAAATTTTATGCGTTTTTTTTTAAAAAAAAGTTATCAAGCTCTTAAAAAATCACCCTTTATTTACAAAATGATTTCTTTGATATTCCATAGGATGGAAATATGTATGTAGAACTCTTTTATTTTTGATTTATTATTTTTCAAATTATTTAATGTTAATTTGATCTTATTTTATAATAACTCATTTTAAATATATAAAAGATTTACCTAAACATTATGATGATATTTTCATGATTCATACGCAATGTAGGAATGTAAGCAATTTCGTTTTGCCGTCGGCATTTCAATTTCTCATGCTTCAATTTTTGCTTTCAGCCAAGAAATCGCTTGTATGTATGTATGTATATGCCTTTGCGTTTTGCCGTCGGCATTTCCATATTGACATGCAAAAGTAATTACATATGCATTTCATTGTTTCGTTTTGGCCCAATTTTGTATATTAAGACAAGTGTCAATAATTGCGCCAAAATCAAATATATTATATATTCATATGTAAACATGTTTTAAACTTTACATAAAATTAAAGTGTCAATAATTGCGCCAATTTTCATAAAGTTGGAAATTTTGCGCGAATAAGTCGTGTGCGGGTTTAGTCGTGAATTTTACTTATATTAATTAATTTGAAAGTGCCGAAAAATGCGAAACGATATTGTGTCAATGGTGGTGTTGGTGGTAAGCCTTGGAAAGTCAATATGCTACCACAGTTGTGCAGAGGTTCGAATCTCGACAGAATAAATTTTTAATTTTTTGCTTTTAACATCGTACACTATACAAATAAATATTCTTCTTACTAATAGAAATTAAATTTATCACAGCAATATTATGTATATGTATATTGCTGTGATAAATTTAATTTCTATTAGTAAGAAAAATATTTATTTGTATAGTATACGGTGTTAAAAGGCATACATCTTCTATCCTATCGTGTGTATCTGCACATGCTCATATGAGTGTATGTATACGCATGTGCGCGTTAAGAAATAGAAATCATATTTTCATCGCTTATCAATATACTTATTACATGTGCGCGCATTGACTTGCATGCTCATACATTCATATATACTTATATGTACATATATTTGCATACATTGCCAAACAAATAATGCACAAGCATACAAACATACATATGCGTACACATATGAATACGTCACCAACAAAAAATTGATCTTCACAAGACAATATGTCAGCCAAATTGGCGAAGAACAAGTGTAGTAAATTTTACAACAAAAACAGGCGCAAATTCCACAAGCGCTGGCGCTTCATTCATAAAAACAGAGGCCGTAACATCTACCCGAGCATGCCTTTGCCAACAAGTCGGCTTTTCGCGACGATGTCGAAAGCTAAAAATCATAAAGTGCACAACTTTCTGGTGCTTCTCGTAAAAATCTGCGTCGATATGTATTCACGATCATACGTATACATACATACATATGTATTTACGCATGTTTGTAGGCGAAGCTGCTACAGCGGCAAGGGGTGACAATCGAAGGCCATTACTTTACTTATGCCATAGAAATTCTATTGCTACGAATATGGAAATGACAACGAAATAATGCAAATATGCATTTTTCTAAAGGTCATTAATTTATTTGAAGAAATGAAAGGAATGATTGATCCTGAGAAGTATAGTCTTAACTTTTCAACGGCCAACGCAGAGTATTTCAACCAAAAGGAATTTATTCATTAAAATCACCACTCAGAAGTCGTTTTATCCGTTGTAAGCGAACGATTTTCGAAGAAACATCATTTCTAATATGCCACAAGACAAAATTAGTAATGAACTTCTTAAACCTCACGCTGTCAGATAAAACGATATACCTCGTCATCGCGGGTCGATTTCCAAAAATGGAAACGAAGACACACAGAAATGATTCCGTGAAGTATAGTGTTAATTTTTCAACGGCCAACGCAGAGTATTTCAACCAAAAGATACGCAAAGTAGTTGAGAATTCGCAGAAATGAAAGACAAATGAAAGAAAAAGAAGTATAACTTCAATAATGCACAAGCATACAAACATACATATGCGCACACATGTGAATATGTCACCAACCAAAAATTGAAACATTGTTCTACGAAAACAACAACAGCATAAGCATGGCAACATTTTGTTGTTGGTAGAAAAGCCGAGCTGTGCCGAAAGAAATGAAGAAACGATCGCCGATTGTCACCGCTTCGCTTGCTGCTCGAACATCTTCGCAGACAAGGTTGCGTTACGTTCATATGGGGCAAGGTTGCGTTAGCAACTTGAATCTATCGCAACCTTTTCCGGTGTCGTATAAGACGTATAACTTAAAAAAAAATTATATATTGCATAACAAAATTATAGTATATGGAAAAAGTCGTTAACATTTTGGCGCGATGACAATTGGCGATAAATTCACGAAGAATCAATACGGTATGCGACGGTGCATTACATAGGCTGCTATATATATTTCTGGACTAGGCAACACTAAGTGTTGCCAGGTGCAATCTAACATTTCCATTGGAAAGTTTGACATTTTTTAGCATAACATCACTCAGAACGTTTTGTCATTTTTGCCAAGCTGTTTTTCTAAAAAATTGAGAGATTTTAAAACCAATAGAGCTTTAACTTTTCTTAAGCTCAAATTATCTTTCAAAATAGTTTCCACTGATCCTTCCGTTATTTCAACGATGACAGTAAGACCTCTGACTCTTTATCGTTGATTTTCAAACACCCATTTCTTTATTTTATTGATGTATGGATCATAAGTTGATGAACATTTGATTGTAGTTTTTTTACGTGGAATCCCCCACAGATTGTTGATCGTTCAAAAATAGCTCGTGTCGATTGGTCGAAATAAATCTTTTATCAAAATATTAGAACAGTGCTTCGAAGAACGTCTATGACATCATCAGGTGATGAATGTTGAATTTATACGTATGTGCCCGGAAGTAAACAGCAGTCGACTGTTTCGAGCCGAATCCAAAACAATTTGTTCGCGCACGAAGCATATCTAGGCTAATGGTTGCCTGTTTTTTTATGGGAAAACTGGACATACCAACCATACTAACAGAACAACGCATAACACTAAATTATGAGTGGAACACAAATTTGCAAATTGTCTTTTAAGGCTCACTCACTCTTCACCACTATAATGGGAGCTCTCACACATTAACTGAAACAATTCCATTTGTGAGCACAACAACAATCAATTTGGTGATTCTTTTAAGGCTCACTCACTCTTCACCACTATAATGGGAGCTCTCACACATTAACTGAAACAATTCCATTTGTGAGCACAACAACAATCAATTTGGTGATTCTTTTAAGGCTCACTCACTCTTCACCACTATAATGGGAGCTCTCACACATTAACTGAAACAATTCCATTTGTGAGCACATCAACAATCAATTTGGTGATTCATCCACCATATATAGGGTGATTTTTTAAGAGCTTGATAACTTTTAAAAAAAAAAAAACGCATAAAATTTGCAAAATCTCATCGGTTCTTTATTTGAAACGTTAGATTGGTTCATGACATTTACTTTTTGAAGATAATTTCATTTAAATGTTGACCGCGGCTGCGTCTTAGGTGGTCCATTCGGAAAGTCCAATTTTGGGCAACTTTTTCGAGCATTTCGGCCGGAATAGCCCGAATTTCTTCGGAAATGTTGTCTTCCAAAGCTTGAATAGTTGCTGGCTTATTTCTGTAGACTTTAGACTTGACGTAGCCCCACAAAAAATAGTCTAAAGGCGTTAAATCGCATGATCTTGGTGGCCAACTTACGGGTCCATTTCTTGAGATGAATTGTTGTCCGAAGTTTTCCCTCAAAATGGCCATAGAATCGCGAGCTGTGTGGCATGTAGCGCCATCTTGTTGAAACCACATGTCAACCAAGTTCAGTTCTTCCATTTTTGGCAACAAAAAGTTTGTTAGCATCGAACGATAGCGATCGCCATTCACCGTAACGTTGCGTCCAACAGCATCTTTGAAAAAATACGGTCCAATGATTCCACCAGCGTACAAACCACACCAAACAGTGCATTTTTCGGGATGCATGGGCAGTTCTTGAACGGCTTCTGGTTGCTCTTCACCCCAAATGCGGCAATTTTGCTTATTTACGTAGCCATTCAACCAGAAATGAGCCTCATCGCTGAACAAAATTTGTCGATAAACACATTTCGAACCGAACACTGATTTTGGTAATAAAATTCAATGATTTGCAAGCGTTGCTCGTTAGTAAGTCTATTCATGATGAAATGTCAAAGCATACTGAGCATCTTTCTCTTTGACACCATGTCTGAAATCCCACGTGATCTGTCAAATACTAATGCATGAAAATCCTAACCTCAAAAAAATCACCCGTTACTATCGACGTACGTAAAAGTTAAACTACTAGGTCAACGTTTTTCGTCACTTCAGGAGGCAATTAATGCGGTCAGAACGCATATTTTGGAAATACCTCAATCAGTGTTGCAAAAGTGCTTCGAAAATTAGCGTAAACGCCGAGAAGCCAATGCACCCAGCACGAATCACTGTATGGTGCGGATTTTGGTCTGGTGGAATCATCGGCCCATTTTTCTTCGCAAATGAAGAAGGAACCGCGGTTCGCCGTGGTGAGCGATATCGCGCAATGTTAACCGAATTTTTCTTTAAGCAAATTGAAGAGGAAAACTTGGACAACATTTGGTTCCAGCAGGACGGCGCTACGCGCCATACAGCAAACGCTACACTCAATCTTTTACGCCCTATCTTCGAAATTTAAAATTTTATGTGGCCCACCCTTTATAAAAGGGAATTAACAAATCAACAAGAAATAATTATAGGTACGAATCGAATTTAGAGAAATTTATAAAAATATGTATGTCAAAAATCACAGTTTTATCTAATATAACGCCAGTAATAACAAATCGGTTTTATTAGTTCAATAAAACTGTTTCTAACCTGTTACAATATTCAAATTTAATTTACGGAAAAAACGAAACAGTATACGCACATGTCCGATCATTAATTTCCCTTCTTATGCTTACTTTTGTGTAATTAACCCATTTCCGGCCGCACTTAGATCCACTGCTTTGATTTCAACGAAACTTTATATTTTGTTTAGTATAAAAAAAACTCAATGGTTTAGATTTTTTGAGATTTTTACATTAAGCCGTTTAGCCACGGGAATGTGGTCGAAAAGTCGACCATCGGCCGAAAACGATACTTACTAAAGTGAAACAGTGCGTTCAGGCTCGTGTGCAACAACCGACTAACTACCTGCCATGAAGGGCGCCTTTTTATAAAGGGTGATTTTTTAAGAGCTTGATAACTTTTTTTAAAAAAAAAACGCATAAAATTTGCAAAATCTCATCGGTTCTTTATTTGAAACGTTAGATTGGTTCATGACATTTACTTTTTGAAGATAATTTCATTTAAATGTTGACCGCGGCTGCGTCTTAGGTGGTCCATTCGGAAAGTCCAATTTTGGGCAACTTTTTCGAGCATTTCGGCCGGAATAGCCCGAATTTCTTCGGAAATGTTGTCTTCCAAAGCTGGAATAGTTGCTGGCTTATTTCTGTAGACTTTAGACTTGACGTAGCCCCACAAAAAATAGTCTAAAGGCGTTAAATCGCATGATCTTGGTGGCCAACTTACGGGTCCATTTCTTGAGATGAATTGTTGTCCGAAGTTTTCCCTCAAAATGGCCATAGAATCGCGAGCTGTGTGGCATGTAGCGCCATCTTGTTGAAACCACATGTCAACCAAGTTCAGTTCTTCCATTTTTGGCAACAAAAAGTTTGTTAGCATCGAACGATAGCGATCGCCATTCACCGTAACGTTGCGTCCAACAGCATCTTTGAAAAAATACGGTCCAATGATTCCACCAGCGTACAAACCACACCAAACAGTGCATTTTTCGGGATGCATGGGCAGTTCTTGAACGGCTTCTGGTTGCTCTTCACCCCAAATGCGGCAATTTTGCTTATTTACGTAGCCATTCAACCAGAAATGAGCCTCATCGCTGAACAAAATTTGTCGAACCGAACACTGTCGAACCGAACACTGATTTTGGTAATAAAATTCAATGATTTGCAAGCGTTGCTCGTTAGTAAGTCTATTCATGATGAAATGTCAAAGCATACTGAGCATCTTTCTCTTTGACACCATGTCTGAAATCCCACGTGATCTGTCAAATACTAATGCATGAAAATCCTAACCTCAAAAAAATCACCCGTTACTATCGACGTACGTAAAAGTTAAACTACTAGGTCAACGTTTTTCGTCACTTCAGGAGGCAATTAATGCGGTCAGAACGCATATTTTGGAAATACCTCAATCAGTGTTGCAAAAGTGCTTCGAAAATTAGCGTAAACGCCGAGAAGCCAATGCACCCAGCACGAATCACTGTATGGTGCGGATTTTGGTCTGGTGGAATCATCGGCCCATTTTTCTTCGCAAATGAAGAAGGAACCGCGGTTCGCCGTGGTGAGCGATATCGCGCAATGTTAACCGAATTTTTCTTTAAGCAAATTGAAGAGGAAAACTTGGACAACATTTGGTTCCAGCAGGACGGCGCTACGCGCCATACAGCAAACGCTACACTCAATCTTTTACGCCCTATCTTCGAAATTTAAAATTTTATGTGGCCCACCCTTTATAAAAGGGAATTAACAAATCAACAAGAAATAATTATAGGTACGAATCGAATTTAGAGAAATTTATAAAAATATGTATGTCAAAAATCACAGTTTTATCTAATATAACGCCAGTAATAACAAATCGGTTTTATTAGTTCAATAAAACTGTTTCTAACCTGTTACAATATTCAAATTTAATTTACGGAAAAAACGAAACAGTATACGCACATGTCCGATCATTAATTTCCCTTCTTATGCTTACTTTTGTGTAATTAACCCATTTCCGGCCGCACTTAGATCCACTGCTTTGATTTCAACGAAACTTTATATTTTGTTTAGTATAAAAAAAACTCAATGGTTTAGATTTTTTGAGATTTTTACATTAAGCCGTTTAGCCACGGGAATGTGGTCGAAAAGTCGACCATCGGCCGAAAACGATACTTACTAAAGTGAAACAGTGCGTTCAGGCTCGTGTGCAACAACCGACTAACTACCTGCCATGAAGGGCGCCTTTTTATAAAGGGTGATTTTTTAAGAGCTTGATAACTTTTTTTTAAAAAAAAACGCATAAAATTTGCAAAATCTCATCGGTTCTTTATTTGAAACGTTAGATTGGTTCATGACATTTACTTTTTGAAGATAATTTCATTTAAATGTTGACCGCGGCTGCGTCTTAGGTGGTCCATTCGGAAAGTCCAATTTTGGGCAACTTTTTCGAGCATTTCGGCCGGAATAGCCCGAATTTCTTCGGAAATGTTGTCTTCCAAAGCTGGAATAGTTGCTGGCTTATTTCTGTAGACTTTAGACTTGACGTAGCCCCACAAAAAATAGTCTAAAGGCGTTAAATCGCATGATCTTGGTGGCCAACTTACGGGTCCATTTCTTGAGATGAATTGTTGTCCGAAGTTTTCCCTCAAAATGGCCATAGAATCGCGAGCTGTGTGGCATGTAGCGCCATCTTGTTGAAACCACATGTCAACCAAGTTCAGTTCTTCCATTTTTGGCAACAAAAAGTTTGTTAGCATCGAACGATAGCGATCGCCATTCACCGTAACGTTGCGTCCAACAGCATCTTTGAAAAAATACGGTCCAATGATTCTACCAGCGTACAAACCACACCAAACAGTGCATTTTTCGGGATGCATGGGCAGTTCTTGAACGGCTTCTGGTTGCTCTTCACCCCAAATGCGGCAATTTTGCTTATTTACGTAGCCATTCAACCAGAAATGAGCCTCATCGCTGAACAAAATTTGTCGAACCGAACACTGTCGAACCGAACACTGATTTTGGTAATAAAATTCAATGATTTGCAAGCGTTGCTCGTTAGTAAGTCTATTCATGATGAAATGCCAAAGCATACTGAGCATCTTTCTCTTTGACACCATGTCTGAAATCCCACGTGATCTGTCAAATACTAATGCATGAAAATCCTAACCTCAAAAAAATCACCCTTTATTTGTGATCTTGGAAGCTTCGGAAAATTCTATTCTACAAATATCTAGAAAGAAAGTTCTTGAATATTCCATGGAATGGAACAAGTATTTATTCGATTTTTTCATTTTCTGATATGTAATTACGAAAAATTTTATGAACTGTAAGACGGTGCTTTGTCCTGCATGTTTTTCATTATGATACTTCTTGCGTATACTTGTTTATGAAAGAACTCAGTAATCAACAATTTAACAAAGCAATTTTCTGTTAAATTAAAAGTATATAGTCATATACTAGTACTCCCACTACCAACAAAAACACATCTCTCTTCATTCTTTCTTTACCTGTCTTACTTATCCTCTCATATTTTCTTTTTCTTATTTAATAATTTCCATACTTCTAATTGATCTTTTCTTTAATCTTTCCTTACATTAAATAACAGAAACAACAATAAACATTTACACTCATTAGTTTTACGCTCGCATGCATTATGTTAACTTCCTAGATGTAAGGACACAAAAATAGTGAAGTGGAAATATTTTTCGTATCGTTTTCGGCCGGTGGTCGATTTATCAACCAGTTAATTTTGTGCATTCCTTATCATTCTATACTACAACTGATCTGCTGAAAAATATATTCTGCGTGAAGTGTGCGACAAACACTACAATATATAGAAACCTTATTTTTTTTTTTTAATTTTCTCTATTTTTTCCGAATTTTTATAAAAAATGTCGAAAAAATGGGTCTTCCGAAAATCCGATAAAATTTAAAAACAATTACTAATTAATGAAAGAAAAATTTTGTCAAGATTATAAAGATGCAAGATGACATACAATTATTGCCTTCAAGACATATCTCGGATATTTTCGTCTCGGTGATTTTTCAAAGTTGCTGGTCGAAAAATCGACCATTGGCTGTAAATGGGTTAAACACACCAAAAACATAAACTCAAGAATTCACTTGTGAGAAATTATAGAAATACCCCTTATGGTAAGCAAAACAATAAGCATGATTGCATAAAAAAGAAAGCAAATGCAAAAAAAAATAACAAAATTATGAAATATTAAAAATCTAAACCAGAAAAAATTAAATATAAACATAACCATACACATAAGGGGTATTCTCTTGCTCTTGCAAAACCCGGTGCACGGTGCAAGCATTGCAAATTTACAACGGCACAACAACAAACACACGCAGAAAAATATTTGCAAGGGCTGTGAAATATGTCAGACCAAAACCCATGTATATTTGCCTGCAATGTTACGCAAAAATAAAATTGCAACCCTGTTGTAGTTGCCATTTTTTAAATTATAAAGTTTTGTTACAGTTTTTTTTTGTTAAAAATGTAAGCAGAAGGTGCGCCAATTCACAATAGCCATGCACAATAGTCACAATAAATTGACTGAATCAGTCGCTCATATTTCACTAGATTTTGCAATGGGTGCTCTCGTGCCCTTGTATATTTCGGTGCAGTATTTTTGCAATCTGCAATCTTGCAAGAGCAAGAGAATACCCCTATATACATATAAACTTAGTGCAAAAAGGTAAAGGATGGCGTATTAAGATATTGCTTTATCGCGCTTTTGGTAGTTTCCCACAGTACCGTTATATGGGGGGCGAAAGGGGTTATACTCCGATTTCATCCACTGTCCTACTGTAGGTAGATATGCTTATAAGAAGTGCAGTCAGCAAATTTGGTTGTTGTGGCTTAAGTGGTTTATGAGAAATATACATTAAACTAGTTTGTGGGCGGGGTCACGCCTACTTTTTCAAAAAATTTTGCCTACAGATGCCTTATATCCTAATTAGGTGCTTAGTTATTGCGCTTTATAAGTTTTCGATTAATGGCGATTTGTAGGCGTGGCAGTGGTTCGATGACGCCCATCTACGAACTCGATTTTTTGTTTTGTACTAAAGAACCAATATACTAAGTTTGATGAAGATCTCTCATTTTTTCCTCAAGTTACAGCTTGCGCGGACAGACGGATGAACAGACAGACAGTCAACCGGATTTCAACTTGTCTCGTCATCCTGATCATTTATACCTCAGAAAAAAGAATTATATGTGCACTACTTCAAAGCTATTAGATTTTTAAATAAAGGGAGCTATCAAAGTTTTGGTTTTTGTTTATATTTTTATTTTCTTAGATACATCATATAACAATATATTAATTAAAATTCCTTTAGTACATACAACAAAATTAAAAACTAAACATATGTACGCTTTATAGAAAACATTCATTTGTGCATATTACTATTTTTTTTTTTGTTCTTCAAATAATTTGATAAATTAGGTTTGTTAATAATTATTATGCTTTCCTTTATTAATTTTAACTTGGTTTAGTCGAGATGGCATCAAATCAACCAAAGATTTTAGCTTAGATTCTGATTGAAGCCATCTCCGTATTGCCATTTTTAACTATTTTGCGGTAGTAAACTGGCGTCCATTGTTAAAAACTCTAGCAGATATTATTCCTCACTGATCCTTGCTAGGGTTTAAGTCCGGACTTTTTGTTGGCTACTCCAAAAGCGGAATGTTTGTTGACTTGAAAAACTTTTTAGTAAGGGTTGCATTGTGGATCGGTGCATTGTCTTGCTGGAAAGTCAAATTGTTAAAAATTGGCCTCCAAACTCTATCAATTCACCATCAAGCAAGTTTAAATACATTGGGGCATTAATTTTTGTTGATATGTAGCATATTAGAGTTTTTCCTTCATAAAAAAAAGCAGCCCACACTATTATAGAACCACCGCCGTGTACTCGATGGAGACACGTGCACCGAGGCTTATGTGTATATAAAGTTTTTTTCGTCGATGAACACAACGCTTCGCCACTCTTCATCTTAAAATTGGTGTTTATCTGCAAAAGCTAAACGTGGGCTTATATTTATGTCTAGGCAAAAGATCTGGTTGTGGTACCATAGAAATGTGTTTTAAGCTAGGATTTTGATAAATACATAATTTGACAAACTCTCATTCTTGTTACATCTTAATCCAAATGGCGCTTTGAATTTGACGTTCGCATCGAACATCTAATTTGTTTTTTTCTATCACTGCGTTGATTAGTGCCATATTTTTAAGGGTTTTTAAGAAATTATTAATATGTATGTATATGTAAATATTTTCTACTATATTCGAAAATCATAATACCAAACACATACTACGAATTATTTCAAGCAGTCGATTAGCAGTAAATAATAACTGTATATTACAACAACAATCTACTATAAAGACAATTGTACAATTACAGAAAATAAAGTTACAACACAAAATACAAATATGTATGCACATATACGTATAATTTCTTTACTACTGTATAAAAATCACGTGTCACGTTGTTTGTCCGCGATAGACTCCTAAATTACTGAACCGATTTTAAATTTTTTTGCACACCGTGTGCAATTTGATCCAACTTGAGAGAAATATAAAATAAATTTAGGTTATACCTTAGTTTCAGCAATAGTACGTAGTTATTATGCTATTAAATTTGTGTTTTTAACATATCGCCATCTATTGAATACTTACTCAATCTAATCATTAATTATCGCCATCTGTTAGCATCTTTTTGAGCTAACAGAAAATAGTTATCCCAACTGCAACGTCCCCACTCAAATATTTAGATATTCTTTTATTCTCATACCACAGATAATATTCGAAGGTGTTGAGAAATTTTCAAACACAGTACTGGCACTAAATACGATATTCCGGTGGATACTAAATGGACATGTTGTCAATTACATTGAATAGAGATTCAGATATTGTGCAGATTAAAAATAATGTTAAAGGATCACCTTCCCATGCGGTTAAGTGACGCACCTTGACTTGCAAAAAGCAAAGGTCGCACTCCTCTTATGGATGACAATCAGCTGTAAAAAACTTCAAATTAATTATGAGAAATTGTTATCATTACTAACTCGAATTGAAACCGTTCTCAATTCACGGTCAATCACTATATTTGCGTAAGATACCTTTAAGCTCACAGCCCAACAACAGAGCAGGTTTTCAAAGGAGCACCCATTCTGGGTACATCTGAGCCAGGCGTGGAGTCGCTATCCTCAATAGGACGATAATAAACAAATTGTAAATAACCGCCAATAAAATTCGTCGTCAGAACATTAAAATCAAATACCCACGCAAGCTAAAGTACCTTATCTTTAGCACCTACACACATATTAAAATACATACCAAATGCTTATATCTTAAACGAAAACTCGTTTCCATACATACGGGTAAATATGGATACATTACAACTCCAGCTCCAAATATTCCTGCGTTCGCCATGTATTCATAAATTCTTAAATTAAATTAAAATTGCCAAAATAAAAAGAGAATGCTGCGATTATATAAAAACTTAAATGGATATTTTATTCACGTAATTCAGTGCGAATTACGCGGTGGTCACATTAAAACTGTACTGTCATTTTAATACTAGTGATACCTTTTGCTTATTATAAAACCATCAAGCTAATGAGATTTCACATATTGTTACATAATATTATAAGTAGGTAACATTGTGACATACTTTAACTCTTAACTTAATTTAATATAAATATGTTATATTTATTTTCAGGCTTCCTAACTGTCAAAATGCATGTCTTAACTTTGGTGGTGGCATATTCTCGCGTGGCGCAAAATTTAAATATACTGGACGAACCGAGAAAGAAATTTTAAACGACATCATATATTCATCTTATTCACCATTGGAAGGAAATGGTTTAGAAAACAAAACAAAATCCAACAGCGTACCAGTCACACCATCTAGTCCAAAAGGCGACTTGTCTTATATTCGTAATGTATATTACATTTTTTATACGATTTTATTAGCTATAACTAAAGCTTAAACTCCATACTTATACCTCTGGGTTAGCTGAACCACGAGCATATTTAAATAACCAAAATCGATTTTTCTTAATAGGTAACTTGCTAAAAACTTATGCTATTTTGTTTTCTGCCGAATAACACACTTACAATTCGTAATAATTGAAAGCCTATTTCTATGTTACTTAATAAAAGATCCTAACCATACTTAGTTCTTCCACTATAACTTGGGGCCCTATGGCAAATTAAATATGGGCCCACTGCTATGTAAACTGGCTGGGTTTTATCAAATAAAAATATGAAATATATATGTAAATACTTTAAAAATGCTAAGTTGCTTAAACTTTTTTTTTTTTGCTTTGCAAGTAATAAAAATATTAAACAGTAACAACATAATTTACAATTAATACATGGTGTTGGTTTGGCTAACAAAACGAAATAGAGAAGATTCAAGGGCCTACCAACTGACTAAATAACAATTGTATTTACAACATTTTCCTAGCATTAGTTTTCACAAAAGTATCAATGACTTTGTTAAAATCCAGGCTTGATGCGGTTTTGTTTTCAATTGCTTTTAGCAATAAATGTCGGAGTCGAGTTTGGCCCATATTATTTCTTGAATAATTTTTGCTATTATTTTTAATATGCTAAATGACCTTTCAGCTGTTGCAGAAGTGACAGGAATTGTAAAAAATAATAACATTGCTGTAAATACTTCCGTTCTATCACTGAAGTGAAAAACTGGGGCATGTTATATCTGAATATTATCTTTGGAATTCGTCACAATTTTGTAATAAAGTTGCTTTATCAACATGTAATACAAATGTTGGTCTTAGGAAAGCGAATATATGACAGACGGCACTCATACATCTGTGGTTTTAAAAATTATGAAAAATGGGCGAACATTTATAAGCTTCTTTGCATTTGTGTTCTGAAGATTATCTTTTTCAAATGTTGGCTGCGGCTATGTTTCAGATGGTCAATCTATTGAGTTCAATTTTCAAAGACTCGTTCGAGCTACTGGCGAATGCCACAAGTGATGTTTTGCTCAAAGGCCTGAATAGAAGCAGGATTATCCGCATAGACTTTAAACTTTACATATCCTCACAGGAAAAGTCTAACGATGAGATATCACACAATCTTGGTGACCAATCGAATCCGTAAATTTTTTTTTCTGTATGTTGGTTATACTGTTAGTGTCATCTATGCTAAATTTCACGTCGAATTATTTATTAGTATTTGAGATACACGTTGTTTTGTGAGGCTCTAAAAATCAATTCTTCGATTTTTGCTATGCCTGAATTTATTGAAAAAATAGGTGCGATAATGCACTATGAGATGGGTTTGCATTGGTTATTCGTGATCACTTCGCCATATTTTCTACTAATATCGTCCCGAAACCACCGCATACGCCTGATTTACCTTCGTGTAACTTCTGATTATTCAGCAAATTCACATGACTACTCCAACGACACCGTTTTGACTCAATTGAGGATATAAAAGCTGAATCGAAGAAGGCTCTGATGGCCATCACGGAAAATTTTTCCAAGTGCTATAATGACTGGAAAATTCGTTGGCATAAGTGTATTGCAGCGGGAGAAGATTACTTTGAAAGAGATGAAATGGACAAAAGTCACATTTCAATTTGATCACAGTAATAATTCCATCAATTTATGTGATGTGTGGAAAGTGGAGTCTTTTTGTTGAAACCAAATGTCACCGATATTGCATCGAATAGTAGGTTATCATGGCACGATAGCGGTCTCCACGTGATTACTTCTGAAGAAAAACGGGCTGCAAATATAGAAATATGTTGCTAAAATGCTCCAACTTGTTTCATACCCCAGTCCGGGTTACTGCGAACGGCGCCTAATCGACTCCCAACGGTCTTCGTGCTCACTATCAGCTACGGCTGCTATATTTTCAATACCGCGTAGCGGACGAGGTTTTTTCGGTCTAATATTATCAAATAAAAAAAGCTACGTCTCGAAATGGCTGATTGTGTTGCGAATTGTTGCCCAACAGGCCGAATATGTTGACCATAAGTTGAGCGAAGCGCGCACGCACTCTTTACAGAAGTGAATTTTTGTAATGAAGTTAACGATTTGTAAAGATTGTTCAAGCGTAAGTCTTCTCATGATGAAATGCCATACAATACAATCCAATAAGCTTTACACGGCTCACGCGTCATCCGTTAAAAAAGGCTATTGAAAAAGTACCCCTGCTTGGATCGCCCGTTATATACATATAAACAATTTCGTTATTTTAGTAGACTGTATGATCATTGTGTGTTGTCTCTTTATAAAATTGCAAGGAAAGAAATTCCCCAATATACTTGAATAATGTCTCAAGTTAACACAATCAATCCACTCCATCTTCTAACCCAAATACACCCAATATAATGATTTCCTGCTCTCTAGCTCACTCAAAGCGTATATCAAAAATTAAGAATCAAGAATCCACATATTTGATGTATGGGTTATTGAAAAGTTACAGTTTGATTTAATTGCGCTCTGTTGGCGTGACAGTTTTCCCATTAAGACCATATGCAATACCGACCAAAGTGCAAAGGAACAGATGTATGTAGCAAGTTTCATCAATATATTTAAATTTTTATTCAAGATATTACTTGTAAGGACAGATAGTCAAATTGTTTCGTCTGCCTGATCATTTATAAATGTACTATATATCAGTGGCGAATTCAGAGGAGGGATATGGGGGAAATTATCTTTGAGTAAGGACAGTATATTGAATCGGGTCTAGAGTGAGAGTGTTTAATATTATTCGTCTTAAAATTAGTAATTTGTTTTTGTATTATAACTATGCACCAAATGAGTGGAATACACAAGAAATACGAAACCTATCATGGATTTCTTCTGGCGAACTTGATGTTGTTGAGATGCCTAGCGCCAAATTTAATATTACAAATTGCTAAATATATTCTCTAAAGCTATAAACGAATGGATTTGTTTACACACAAGTATAAGGCGGGTTTTCTCATTATGTGCAAATTTAAATTTGTAGTTTACCTATGTGATATTTTATCTCCAATTCATTCACTCAGCATGATTCTTCAGAAAGAATCGATAGACCTGGCAAAGGCATCAAATATGATAAATACGTCGCTTGTAGCGTTCCGAAATCGAAGACAAAAAGCTGAGGAACATTTTCGATCCATTTATTCAGGCACGAAAAAATGGCGGGAGAACTGAAAGGTTACTAAGAAAACCCAGCGGCCGATCAACAAAGCTCGAAATTGCTAACAATAAGTTATAAAATCTTAAATCTATTTAAAAACTAGACTAGCTCAAGCAAGTGATTGAGCTGTTTTGGTGATACGTTGCTCCTTAGTACGCGGGCATATCTCTTCTTTTAAGGCGTGTTTGATCGCAGGAATGTACCAAAGCATTAGCCAAATGGTTTGGGTGATCTCGGAGTTTAGATATACATATATTTAATTCTACTATCTTCTACTTCTTTCTTTACCATGGAAATAATGAATAATAATTATATGTATGTAATTTGAAGTAGTGAATAATAACCAATGAAACACTCAATTTCGAATTTTTTGATCATACGTTATTTTGCATTTTAAGTGACGATATATAAGTTATAGGTGAACTCGATTACTTTAATGAATAATTTCTTTTTTATGCAAAATTTTGCTTATTTACTTTAAACTTACATCTGTATGTATGTATATATGTACGAATCCTTACTTACTAGTACATAAGTATTTCCATGTACTTAGTTATCATGAGGTAAGCAATAATCATTGAAAATCGGCTTACATTATGGCGGCACGGCTTCTGCTCTGGTTTAGTGCGAACGCATTTCGTGTTGTTATTGTAATTTTTGGAATTTAATTTTATTGACCAACAATGATATTGTTTATTTGCAGAATATTGCTGAATTGAATTTCTAATATACAGTCGAAACTCTATATAATGAATTCCAAGGGACTGGATATTTACTTCGCTATAAATAAAATTTGCTATATATGTATGTAGAAAAGAAAAAAATGTTGTTCCCTTTAACATTTTTTTTTATTTGTAGTGGCCCTGATTCTTTGTTCTCCAAAAAATGCGTTTTAATGTTACAAATTATGTTCTGATCCATTGGCTGAAAAAACGAAGTCATCAAATATGCAATTTCAATATTTTTCAATTAGTCCTTTACATCCTTAGGGTGCGCAGCGCTGTAGTTAACAAAAAGCAAAATATTTCTTTGTTGAGAAGCAAACTTTTTGTTCAATTTCAAAAGCCATTTCAAGAAAATCTTGCTTGTCATTCATGCTTTCGTATTAAATTCATAATCCACGTCTGGAGATTTCATTCCTTTGAAGCGTCTCGGATTATTGGCTTATATAAAAACCAATTTAACCTTCTACAAACCGGTCATCTTGCATGCCACCATAACAGTAATCCTCTCTTAGCGTTTTCCCCCCAAAGCACTTCTCATTTTTAAACTCCATCATTTATTTGGTAAGCACTTAAAGCACAAGTCCGTCTCAGCGGCGTTACAGATGCCGTTTTCGTCATATTTTTCTAACAATTTTGGCAAGATATTCGTTACCCATTCATGTGGAGTTTGGATGTTGGCATCAGACTTTTCACCACACAATATTGTATTTTTTGAACAACCCCGGGAGGATTTAAAAATTTTTCAAGCCAGCCTACACTTGCTTCAAATTCTCCGTGGCCCCAACTTCAGCATTGCTTCGTTAATATCCTCAAAATTAAAAATTCGAAGCTTATAGCGTTAAATACTGGATGCATTATCTGTGACACTGGTTAACATGTTTTTTAAAATCGTAGATAAGCTACTGGAAGGAATTCCAAATTTCTTAGTAATGTCTTTTTTTGAAGCTTTCCCCTTTTCAACTTCTTTCATAATCAATGCTTTTTTCCACAGTAATACTTATGCGCGAAGTCATTTTACAACTTACTATCGCGATATGCAAATGCAAACTGATAACGACTGCAAGAAATATGAGTGATGGTAATGATTTCAGTTGACACTTGCATAGTTCGGTGATTCCCCGAAATACACTTTCAGATTTATGGAAAATAAACGGTTCAAAGCATCAGTCTCTGCTTGTGCGTTGTGAAAGCAACAAAGTACACACAGAGCAAGAATAACAACAACAAAGCGACGCCTATTTCTTTTTTGTGCGCAAGCGTTCGGTTTTGCCTACCAGTGAAGTAAAGTGTGATTTTTTAAGAGCTTGATAACTTTTTTTTAAAAAAAAACGCATAAAATTTGCAAAATCTCATCGGTTCTTTATTTGAAACGTTAGATTGGTTCATGACATTTACTTTTTGAAGATAATTTCATTTAAATGTTGACCGCGGCTGCGTCTTAGGTGGTCCATTCGGAAAGTCCAATTTTGGGCAACTTTTTCGAGCATTTCGGCCGGAATAGCCCGAATTTCTTCGGAAATGTTGTCTTCCAAAGCTGGAATAGTTGCTGGCTTATTTCTGTAGACTTTAGACTTGACGTAGCCCCACAAAAAATAGTCTAAAGGCGTTAAATCGCATGATCTTGGTGGCCAACTTACGGGTCCATTTCTTGAGATGAATTGTTGTCCGAAGTTTTCCCTCAAAATGGCCATAGAATCGCGAGCTGTGTGGCATGTAGCGCCATCTTGTTGAAACCACATGTCAACCAAGTTCAGTTCTTCCATTTTTGGCAACAAAAAGTTTGTTAGCATCGAACGATAGCGATCGCCATTCACCGTAACGTTGCGTCCAACAGCATCTTTGAAAAATACGGTCCAATGATTCCACCAGCGTACAAACCACACCAAACAGTGCATTTTTCGGGATGCATGGGCAGTTCTTGAACGGCTTCTGGTTGCTCTTCACCCAAATGCGGCAATTTTGCTTATTTACGTAGCCATTCAACCAGAAATGAGCCTCATCGCTGAACAAAATTTGTCGATAAACACATTTCGAACCGAACACTGATTTTGGTAATAAAATTCAATGATTTGCAAGCGTTGCTCGTTAGTAAGTCTATTCATGATGAAATGTCAAAGCATACTGAGCATCTTTCTCTTTGACACCATGTCTGAAATCCCACGTGATCTGTCAAATACTAATGCATGAAAATCCTAACCTCAAAAAAATCACCCGTTATATAAATAAAAACGAAAAATTATTTGAATAAATTCGTTATATGCAAATTGAAAACGCTTTAATCTTGAAGTTACGGTCGCAAAAAATGCTTCGTTATATGGAAATATTCGTTACAGGAAAATTCGTTATATGAAGATAATTTTACATACACTCATAGTACTTGTATACCCAAAACACAGTGTTCTTATAATTGCTTCGTAATAAAGAAAACTTCGTTACATAGAAGTTCGTTATGGAGAGTTTCGACCGTATTTTGTTAGCTACGACAACTTTGTTGTTGGTATATTTTGTTAGCTATGCTAACTGTGATAAAGCAGCACCGTTTGATGCTATAATCTTTCTATTCTCAAGCATCGATTGTATCCATCTGAACACTGTGTCGTCTATGCCGCTATGTGTCAGAGAACTAATGATAGCACTTACTTCTATATTATTGAAGGTTCTCTTTATAACGTAAAGCGGCCCACTCACGACAAATTTGTTTGACAAATCTGTTTGAAGACGGTTGAGCACATACGACAAACCGATTTGACAAACTTTATTTCCATTGTGTGCTTCGGAGTGGTTATGTGAGAGATATAACCACTCACATGTAAAACTATTAAATTCAATGGAAACTTCCTCTAGATGGATTCCGAAACGTATATGGATCTCCTTACTGCAGTCACTCCTGTAATAAAAAAGGAAGACACAGGAATGCGGAAATGAGAGACTCTCCGCAACATTGAGGTTCCTCGCAACTGGACAAAGTTTTGAGGATCTCAAATTCTTAACAAAGATTTCCACACAATCTTTAGGCAGAATAACAATTGAGACGTGCAGAGCAATAATTTCATCATTAAAATCGTTGATTACGGTATGTAAAAATAATATTATTTATATTCTTTGTTATCGAAAAGCTGTTGGAACGAGTTTGTTGGAGTTATTATTTCCTGAGAAATAACTCTCACAGATTGATGTTCTGGAAAAATTTCCTCGGATGGAAGCATTTGCAAACTAATTGGTGAAGACGAAAAACTCGATTCGTTAGTTGGAGTTGAGTTTGCAGATCTATGAACAACAGGATACCTCAATGGCTGCATTCCAAGGTTAAGGCTGCTCGAAAAGGAAAGATGATTCAGCTGACCGTGCATTAGAGCGTCGTCAATTATGCGCTTGGCAAACATTTTTTGTTGTTCGTTCCTTCTGCAAAAACGTCGGATTCATCTCTTTTCGACGGTTTATTCATTTTGTCCAAATGCGCAACAGCTTTTTCCAAAAAATCCGAGTCATCATATTTTCGTTTTTTTGAATGAGAAGCCGTAATTATAATAAATTTCCTTTAATATTCCAGATTCCAAGTAATGCGGAAGAATGGAAAGTAATTTCTGATTTATTTTGAGAAAAAGTGGGATTTTAACAATTGCATTGGCGCCATCGACGGCAAGCATGTACACATTAAAAAACCGTCAAAATCTGGGTCTTTCTATTTTAATTATAAGAAGAGTTTTAGTATTGTGATGATGGCGGTGGTCAAGGCAAACTACGAATTCATATCAGTGGAAGTGGGAACAAATGGCAGAGCATCAGATGCAGGTGTTTTCGCGCAATCCTAGTTGAAATATTTATATGATGAAGGGCTTCTATGTTTACCTGAGCCGGAAAAGCTACCACTGTCCGAAGATATATTTCCATTCGTATTCGTAGGGGATGATGCATTTCCTCTCTTGAAAAATCTAATGAAACCGTACAGCCGCTCTAATTTATCGATCGAACAGCAAATCTTTAACTACCGACTTTCTAGAGCTCGACGTATTGTAGAAAACGCATTTGGCATTTTAGCCAGCCATTTTTAGGTATTTCACACTGATATAATGTTGAATCCAGAAAAAGCCACATTAATTGCAACTGCCTGTTGCTATTTACATAATTATTTAAAAGTAAAAAATGAGTCAATTTATTTGAAAAACTCCAACGAAATGGATACTGGGATTACTACAAATGACTATTTGACAGATTTGGAGCCGACAAAGTGTACCAACTCTTCCAACAACGCCAAGCATGTTCGCGAAAAATTTTGTAATTACTTTAGTACTGTTGGTGCAGTGCCTTGGCAGAATAAATTTGTATAAGCTCTATCAATTTTTGTAATAACTCCAATTTTTCTGAAAATAAAGAATTATTGCTTCTCATAATCTACGAGTATGAACTTACTTTTTCAATATCGATAGATTCGTCGAATGAGCAAAATCCATCTGTTTGCATCTCTTGGTCACCCAAAAATTCCAACTTATTGAAGAACCATAGATTTGGTACATATATTTCCTCAGCACCTGCCCCAGACTTTTTGCTCTTGCGTACCTTCACCAATTCACGTCTATATGCAGTGCGTAAACAATTCACTTTTTTTTCACTGCGTCAATTGTCGCATCCTTATCAATTTCTTTATATTTCGAAAGTAAATTTTTCCACGACTTATCTTTTTGGCATTTATTCTTATAATTTTTACTTTTGCATTGCCATAAGGCCGGTTCATTTTTAAATAATTCAATAAACTCTTCCAAAAAATTTTTGCTCACGCTTGCCATTTTTTTATCCGCTCATGTTTACTCTGCAAAAATTTCAACCAACTGACCAAATGTTTGCAAACCACGCCACTCACGACAAACGAATCCACAAATCGGTTGTTAGTTTTTGAAATTTGTCGCAAACCTTCAATCCGTTTGACAACATGCCCCCTCACGACAAAAACCACCTCAAACTCAAACAGAATTGTCAAACAAATTTGTCGTGAGTGGGCCGCTTAAGCAATAATCATTGCAAACCTCAGTTTGGTCAAGAAACGGCTTACATTATGGCGGCACGGCTTCCGCTCTGGTTTAGTGCCGACGAAATGTGTGGTTGTTGTAATTTTTGGATATGGACTTTATTGAGCAACAATGATATTGTTTATTTGTTATAGTAATTAATTTATTAAATTATACTTAATAAAAAATAAAAATGGAAAGAATTTTTATTTGTTAGTTATAATATTAACAACTTTTTTTTTGATATTTTCGCAATTATCGAAACTTGTTAATGGGGACAAACAAGTCAAGGGTATCAAGATATGCTGACCTCTAAATATATTTTTTTATATTTAGGGAGTTCACAAGTCGTACTATTTGTCGTATTTGGTCTATTGCCTATTAAATTATGATAGTTGTAAAACGAATCTTGTGAGCGCTCTATACTATTTAATGCACTTGCATGCGCTATTTCTGCAATTAATCAGCTGATTCAAACAAAACAGAAAAAATTCATAAAAATTAAAATGCCTAGAAGAAGTGAAAAGAGCAAATTAATCGCTGCAATTTGCGAAAGATACTTACAAGACATACTCATGTTGGAATTAAGTAAGTTGTCCATTATTTCCTCTAAAATTTTTTTGCAAATGTAATTCTTTTAGGTGATGACGATGAGTAGGAAGAAGTGGATGCACAATTTATTTATTGAACAATCGCCGAAGTGCTCACTTAGGAGTTCCTAAGTCGAACCATTGGGAGCGGAATGTATTAAAGCATTTTGACGAAAACAGATTTTGCCAAATGATGCGCTTAAACCAAACATAATTTGCTTACCCTCTAAACTTAATAAAAGATGATGATGTGTTTCGAAATGATTATAACGCAGCACAACTTTCGATCGATACACAACTTAAGATCGTCCTTTTTCGATTAGGATCATCAGTTGAAGGAGATGGCGGTACCATTCAGATCGTAACCGGGCGAGTTTTTAAAGCTATTATTAACTTGAAACAAAGGTTTTTATACTGGCCCGATGAAAGGGAGCGATTAAAGCTTATTGCAGCAACAGAAAAGGAAATGCCTGGGTGTGTTGGATACATTGATGGGTCTGAAATTAAGCACCTGTGAGGAATCACGAAATATTTTTTTCTTGTAAGCGCCAATATTCTGTAAAAATTCAAGTTATTTGTGATCATCGGCTACGCATAAGACAACTTACACTTGGTTACCCGGGAAGTGTTCATGATGCGAAAATGTTCTCGGGATGTTTGCTCTCAAAACATCCCAATAGATTTTGGTCAACCTCGCAATGGATAGCTGGAGAGAGTGCATATCCATTAAAGCCATTTTTAGTAACTCCGTTTCGGCAAAATAGTACAGAATATAGCAGAGAAGAAAGAGAAAATTTCAATAAATACTTTTCTAAATACCGCGAACGTATTGAAAATTGTTTTGGGGCCTTGAAAGAAAAATTTTCAAGTCTAAAAGAACTCAAGTTCAGATTGCACACTATCCAAAACAAGAGAGAGTGTAATGAGTGGATAATGGTCTGTTGTATTTTGCACAACATTTTTATAAATTTCAACAACGAAGATCATGAAAGCAGCGTGGAACCCAGTGTAAATTTATTACCACCAACAAACCTTAGACATAGTCTACTGAACTTTATTCAAAACCAACCTATTGTTTAACGTTTTTACTTATATAAATATTCATTGAAATAAAAAAATTAACTTTATCTACTAGTATTACTCTCTACTTTACCTGTACAGAATTCGGTATGACGCTATGCTTTCAAATGTTACAAAAAATAAAAGATTAATTTCACTAAATCAGACAAATTTTATTTCATTTAAATTGTTTGGTTAGATATGTATATAGATATACACATACGTACATTTGTCGGATTGTTTGTTTTCTTTTGTTTTTAGCTTTTATAGAAAAGTAAACAAATATTTATTTTATAAATTACAGCATTTATATATTTTATAAAATCGTATATATGTAAGTGTTCGTCATATCTAAAACACCAAAATTCAATGTAATACTGTTTGGAACTTACTACTAATTTATTTTCAATAATTTTTTATAAAAGTATAGCTCATTCTATAATACAAATTACACAATTAAATATTTGTGAAAAAACTTGAAACTTTTATTTGTATGGTTTATATTATAGAATGAGCTATACTTTTATAAAAAATTATTACATTAAATTTTGTTGTTTAAGATATGACGAACACCTTATGTAATTAAAATGTTTACATATTTAAACTCCGGACTATCGCAGCGTTATTACAGAGCTTTCGGCTGTTTCTTAAAACTATTTTTTGGCACTTCAGGCGTAACCTTAATTAATTGAATGTATAAATAAAAATATAAGTTAACGAAATTAATTTTTTAATTTAAACAAAATCAAATTCAATATATTAATATTGAACAAGAGAACATAAGAACATTGAGAAGGTGCAGGTTCCATATCGAACATTTGTAAAATTTCTATCGGGGAATTCTTTCACAACGATGAAATTCATCCCGCACAACTTTAACATTGTTTACAGATTTCTCTCATACTCAACCAGAGAACATGAATATGAATATGTAGAGAAATAAATATATGCTCACTAGCAGACATTAAACATTTTTTTTTAATTTACATTTCTAAAAAATAGTTTTAAATCTTTAGGAATAATATTCAATATTTTGAATTATCAATACTTTTAATGTCAATTTAATGTAGCACTAATTGGCGTTACCTGTTGGCTGGATTGAGTAAGTATTCAATAGATGGCGCTATGTTAAAAACAGAAAATTTAATACATAAACAACATAACATAATAACTACTCGTACGTATTGCTGACACTAGAGTATAGCTTAAATTTATTTTGTGTTTTAATATTAAAATAATTACTGATTATGCTATTAAATGTAGCTTATATAAAACGTTTGTATTTTTTACCTAGCGCCATCTGTTGAATACTTACTCAGTCCAATCAATAATTACCGCCACCTATTAGAATATTTTGGAGCTAACAAATAATTGTGACTGCCAAATAATTGTGACTGCCAAATAATATACAAATAATTTGCAATAATTTAATATTGCGATTATAAATTGAGATGTAAGCTATCCTGTCTCTCCAGTTGGATAAAATTGCACACGGTGTGCAATCATATTTAAGTACATCGGGAACAAACAACGTGACACGTGATATTTGTATATAAAGATATGCTTATGATAATACTCCAAACCAGGGAATATTGAGAAAAATAAGTTCTTCGAATTCAATTTTTAACAGCGAAAAATGTGTACAAATACAGCTCTCTCACATATCCCGCCAGGGATTATATTCTTCATATATGAAGATAATTAAATATGTGTGTTCAAATATCATTGAAAATGCTTACTTATCAGCAAAACCGAAATTCTAAATATCTATTTATATAACGGGTGATTTTTTTGAGGTTAGGATTTTCATGCATTAGTATTTGACAGATCACGTGAGATTTCAGACATGGTGTCAAAGAGAAAGATGCTCAGTATGCTTTGACATTTCATCATGAATAGACTTACTAACTTAAATTTTATTACCAAAATCAGTGTTCGGTTCGAAATGTGTTTATCGACAAATTTTGTTCAGCGATGAGGCTCATTTCTGGTTGAATGGCTACGTAAATAAGCAAAATTGCCGCATTTGGGGTGAAGAGCAACCAGAAGCCGTTCAAGAACTGCCCATGCATCCCGAAAAATGCACTGTTTGGTGTGGTTTGTACGCTGGTGGAATCATTGGACCGTATTTTTTCAAAGATGCTGTTGGACGCAACGTTACGGTGAATGGCGATCGCTATCGTTCGATGCTAACAAACTTTTTGTTGCCAAAAATGGAAGAACTGAACTTGGTTGACATGTGGTTTCAACAAGATGGCGCTACATGCCACACAGCTCGCGATTCTATGGCCATTTTGAGGGAAAACTTCGGACAACAATTCATCTCAAGAAATGGACCCGTAAGTTGGCCACCAAGATCATGCGATTTAACGCCTTTAGACTATTTTTTGTGGGGCTACGTCAAGTCTAAAGTCTACAGAAATAAGCCAGCAACTATTCCAGCTTTGGAAGACAACATTTCCGAAGAAATTCGGGCTATTCCGGCCGAAATGCTCGAAAAAGTTGCCCAAAATTGGACTTTCCGAATGGACCACCTAAGACGCAGCCGCGGTCAACATTTAAATGAAATTATCTTCAAAAAGTAAATGTCATGAACCAATCTAACGTTTCAAATAAAGAACCGATGAGATTTTGCAAATTTTATGCGTTTTTTTTTTTTAAAAAGTTATCAAGCTCTTAAAAAATCACCCTTTATTATTATACATACATACATACAGTGGGAAGCTAAACTGTCCGGATGTTTTGCACTAAAGAAGTAAGGTAATGAAAATAATACAAATATAGGTATATCATCAGATATATGTATTTTTATTATTTAATTAAACATTACGAGTATTCTAAATTATAAAGCACAAAAAAAACTCAAATAAATTGCTTCAAAAAATAAAAAAATTAAAAAAGCAAAATATTCACTATTCGGACATTTTTGCACAGTACAAGAAATAACCCGTTGGTTTTTTTTTTTGTTTGTTGTCTCGTTATCAAGCTTTTATTGCTCTATTTGTGCATTATTGTTTGACCTGTGAAGTGATTAACATGATTTTTAAATAAAAAATTAAAAGATCTTCAAAAATGAAAAAACGCCAACTGATATTGAAAACAATGTGATAAATTTGTTGCAAAATAATTATTCATGCCGTAAAATTGCTGAAAAATTAAATTTAAGTAAATCCACGGTAAATGATATAAAAAAAACGACCAAGGGGGTCGACCAAGACTACTCTCTGATGGTGATGCCCGGCCGATTGAACGTTTGCTACATAATAAGGACACCAAGACCCCGAAAAATGCTGCAAAAGGTATTGGTAAGGATGTCAGTTCCTGGACGGTTAGACGCACATTAAATAAAATTGATTTAGTAGCCAGTGTAAGATGCATTCATTTCTGCTAAACCCACAAAAATTGGACAGTAGATGACTGTAGACGGGTTATTTGGAGCGACGAAACTAAAGTCAACCGATACCAGTCTGATGGAAAAGAATGCTATTGGCATAGCCCGCAGGAGCGCATCCAAAAGCACCATGTGAAGGAAACGATGAAACATGGTGGCGGCAGTATAATGGTGTGGGGATGTTTTACTTGGTGGAATATTGGACCTTTGGTGAGTGATTAAAATGTATACTAGATGTATTGGGGAGCACTCACCACTGGATTAAATTAAATAAAAACATCTAGATTATTTTTTATACATTTGGTTTTTTTCAACAATTTTATTTAAATTGAAATGTATTGATTTTATTACAGTATAAACTCATTAAATATGATATCGAAGGGAAGATGCGGCGATACTCCAATTCCGGGAACGATTTGTCACTGCTGGAGATTGAGTGTAAAACGGATCGTAGTTGAATTTTTTATTATAAAACGGAGGTGTCGACGCGGCGGAGTGTGTATGCGAAAGTTGATGGTCGAATAGTATTTATATATTTAATTGTGTTCGCTATCCTTTTTCCCATCCTTTTTGTTGAGTGGCTACAGGTGTGGTGAGTTGTGTTGGTGTGGTGCCATCAGATGTGTTGTATTAAGCTGTCTTGCTAGGGTGCGCCAGTTTTTCCCAGGTACAGTGAGGTGTACATGCGGGGAGATGCTTAAGTCATTTAAACATACTGGGCCCCCTAGGCAAATTTTTTTTCAAAAATTTGATTGTTTGGTTGACAATTTTAGTTTATTTTGTGCCTTAGACGCTATGAACGATCGTTGTGATCCTTGGTCTATTAAGGCTCTGAGTTTGACCAGTTCTCCTCGGTGTTCGATGGAGACGACTGCTGTGGGTAGTAGTACCCTGTTTTTATTTCCGCTGTGTAGCGTTTGCGTTTTTAATGCCTTTGAACAGCATAGTGCTTCTTGGCAATTTTCGTGATTTGCTTTTTCAACTAAGCCCGTGGTTCTTTTTGCGCTCTTTTGAGGTGAGCTAGGAAATGTGCTGTAGTGAAACCGTGTTTTTATAAAAGAATTGCTTTGTTTACATTTCGACTAGGAAGCTGACATCTTTTTGCATTTTGCAGAAATCTACTTAACGGTTATATAAAGTATTTTGGCAAAATTTTTAAGTCTACTCTAACAAAAATTAACTTGTGAGCTGAGCAATTGTAATAGTTAAAGCATAATCTCAATTCAGTTAAGCTGTTGTGATTGTGTTTTTAAATTAAAAAGCGCAATTTGGAAAAAGTGTTGTTAAATGCAGACACTTTCTGCTCTTCACTAGCTGCTTAAGTCACTTTACGTTCGTGATCTCTACATAAGTATGTTACTGTCACATGACTCGTTTACGCTACAATCATACATACATACTATGTATATGAGTACGTATGCCTGCTGTCTGCTGTTTGACTACATTTTCTTTGATTTAGTTTTTTTAATACCTAACTTATGTACGTACATATGTACATATATAATGTTGTATAATTATATGTTTATATGCACTTGTATATGCTTTTTGTTATGCCTTTTACTTGCATAAATATTAATCATATTTGTAAAAAATGTGTTAAGCTAAATCTTAAAATTATGGGCTTTCACTTTGCCTATTTTAGTTACAAAAAAATTGTGGCGTGGTCACGCTTATTTTGTGTTTGACCACATTTTTTGTAATATAAATTATGTACGTACGTTTCCGCCTCCACTTTAACGTCATTTTAAGTTTCAGAATGTTCTTTAACTAACATAAATATTAAATTTACTTAACAATGCGTTGGAAAAAAATGCTTTTTATTTGCATAAATTGCATTCAACCCGCATAAATTCACAGTGTGAATAGGCTGTTAGCGTACGGCGTACGATTTTTAACACCTGTTTAGTTTTTGTACGCTACGCTCAACGCCTAATCTCAAATCTCTCTCTTGTCCCCTATTCCTGCGCAACTCGCAAGTTTTCTACCTTTTACTGATACCTTCATGTCTCCAATGAGGTGACCACCAGATTATGGAACACACTGGCCGATTCACTCATCATCGCTGCCTGGCCACTAAGCGTGCCCAAACGCAGTGCGTCCATAATTACCTCAAAATCCTTTTGATTCTGATTCAGATCGAATTCGAGCTCGAGCTCGTTAGCGCCATTACCGAGCTTTTGACGTTTACTCGGGGATATTGGCCCCATACCCATGCTCACACCGACACCCATGCCTAGTCCCAAGCCTACACTGACGCCCATGCCACCTCCAACGCTGACCACGTCCAGTGGGCAATCTTCGATGGCGGAAATGAGACGCTGCTGCGGTATGTAGAATTGGGAAAGTGCTTCGCGCACTAAACGATTGCTTTCGTCCTCGCTGCGCAAACGCTTCCGGGACGAGATAGCTTTCTCGAGCTGTTCAGCACCTTGTGTGATCTCTGGGTCAATGAGTGGCATTGGTGCATTGATTGCGTTCAGTTCACGGTCGAGTATTTCCAGGTCATTGTCGAGATTGTTGCTACAGAGTTGACGTTTTCGTGTGTGTGTACTGTGGCCGGCAGAGGTGCAAAGAGTTGACGAATGAGCAGTGGCGGTGTTGGTGGTGCCGTTAAAGGTGGTACTGTGCGTGCAGGCGGTGGAAGAGGCATTGTTGGCGGTATTATGGTTGGCAGTCGCATGTGAGGTGATGGCGGTGGAGTTGGTGGAGATGTTTCTGCTGTTGACGTCGACGCTCAGAGACGATGAGTTGGCAATATCGGCGTTGGTGGACGAGTGTAGTTTGTTGCTGTTGTTGCAGTTGAGATTATTTTCATCGCCGTTGAAGTCCTGTTCACAGCCGTTGCTGCACTCCGTGCTGCCAAGACTACGTGGATGGTTGAGAGAATTGTTGTTGGATGCAGAGTTGGTGACTTCATTGCAGACAGATTTGTTCGATGGCTGATGATTGGAGTTGTCAATGCCGCAGCTATTGTATGGATTAAAAATATTATCGCGTGCACTCTCCGGTTTGATATCAGATCTCGGCAAATTCGCCAGGTAGCGTGACTGCTTCTCACGCCGCAGCTCGTCGGTTAGACGACAATACGTATTATTGATGCACACGCTACGGCGGAGATTCGTCTCCGAATCCTTGATGCGCTCCAACTTGTGCGCACACAATTGCAATATGCGTTTGCGTTCCTCGCGTTGACGCAGCTTTGGCGATATCATGGGCACACGCGAGCGATGATGATGATAGCCGATGGGCGAGGAACGTGGCGGACCAAACATATCGGAATCGTCGTCGCAACCGTTCACTGTTGTTGTTGTCGGCAAGGTCATTTTGCTTTTACTTGTTGCTGTTACTTTTGTTGCGCGCCTTTCCTTTAATTCCGTGTAGATTAATATACAATAACAACCACAAGTGTTGTTGCTTCACCTTCGTAAGAGTTTCTCGCTCGCTTGATGTTTGTTTATTGCTTTGTTGTTGTGTCCACTTCTTACTCGCTTTGGGTTTTAATTGAATTTCCCGCACAAAATTTCTGCTCTACCGCTGTGCTACGCTTGTGCGCTGTGTGGTGACTGGCGTCGCGTTAAGTGTGGTGAAACTGGAGTTGAGTAACGTAGCGTGTGGTAATTTGCCACTAAGTCACAGACTTCACCCTTTTGAGTGGACTTGTTGTAAGTTTTGAGAAAATTTTCGCCACTGCTATTGTTTATACGTGTGAATGTGTTTGTTAAGGGCAACTTAAGTGTCTTTCAAAAACGATATGCCAGTTTTTTCTAGACTCACTGTTTAGTTTTTTTCTTGCAAATTACTTATCATTTCTTATACTTTGAGATTTCTATTTTTTATTGTTTTGTTGTTGTTACTTTTGGCTTTGTATTGTGCACCTTTTACGTGTACATTTAACTCAAGAGTGTTACACATCTATTTAAGAGCGCAGAAAAACTTGTTCAACCACTTGGCTGCCGCGTGTGTGTTCTTGCCTGAGTGTTTGTTGTAACGTTTGGCGTTTTATGGGTTTGTTGTTTTGATAGATCACTGCAATTGCAATTTGTTGTTAGTTGGCTGCCGTCACCGTCGCCGTCGCCGCTGGTGCTTCTGCTTCTCTTGTCTGTTGCAAGGCAAACCACAATTTATTTCCACTTAATTATCTTTTTGTTTTGCTGTTGCTGCAACTGTGGCAGATTGCTGATTTGTCTTGCTTTTAGCTTTGGCCTTTTTGTGTGTATGTGTTTATAATAATTTTGTCACAGACGATTTTATTTATTCAATTTTAATTTAAATTACATAAATACTCATATATTTGCACATGTTTTTTGGCAGGAAAATCTCTTCTGGATTTACAAAATGTTAGTTTAATTTTTTTATAATACAATTTTAATGAGATATAAATTTTTAGCTCCTTGATCACTTTTAATTTTTTAATGGTGTGCTCTATTCAATTAACACGCTTGTGGTTCATTGCACTTTTCAGTTTCACAAAAATTTGCTGCCAAAATTTCCAAAGAATTGTTGTTGTATTTATAATTTAATGCTATGCAAATAAAACACAAGCCCACTATTTTATCTGCAAATAGGTATGGTTGTGGTTGTGCTCTGTGGCTGCTTCAATGTAATACACGTTTAGTCACTTCATTAGCAGTCAATAATTGAATCACCAAAATAAGTATGTATGTATGTATGTATGTATGCACCTACTTCTTTATTATATATTTAAGTTTTTAAAATGCACTTAAATTTTTCACAATTACTTAAATTTTTTATGTTGTAAAATTATTATTATTTTTTATTTACTAATATGTATTTATTAAAAACGTTGAAAATTCAAAATAATCCACGGCCTTTTGAATTTTCACGCTTTGGCTTTTTAATGCTTTGCAAATGTTTGATTTATGTTAATTAGTTTATTTCTTATTGTAATTTCTTTAATTGCTGTTAATACGTTTTAAGCAATTGCACAAACGCTCTGAATATAGTATATACAAAATATTATTAACACAAATTTTTAATTTTTGCTTTCTTTTAGTTTTTCGTTACAATGTTTTTATTGTAAATCCTTGCGTATAATATTTGTCAATAATTTTAACAATTATGCACTTAATTAATTTTACAAAAATTTGTTATGAAATTTACACAACTTTAATGTATTCTATTTAACATGTTTTGTTGGTGTAGCTATTGTTATCAACACACAATTAATTAATTATGATTATGTTGTTCAGTTACAGTTCAGCTATTTCCATTACTACTACAGTTCATTCGCTAGTAATGCATTTGTTTGTTGTTGTTGTTTTTCTCCTGTTTGCCTCTGCGCTTATACCGTGAGTCTGTGTGTGGCTTTTGCTTTTCATGTAAGCGAGAGTCTCTTTGCTTTTGTTGTAGACAGATAGAGCTCTAGCTAGCTGGTTAGTTGGCGTTTAGTGTTTGTGGTGAAAACAAATGTTCCGCGTATATTTTCAAGCACGTCCACACGGTTCTCACGTTCACAGTCCATAGGTCGCTGGTTCATATCCGGCTCGAAGGACCATGATTAAAATGTATACTAGATGTATTGGGGAGCACTCACCACTGGATTAAATTAAATAAAAACATCCAGATTATTTTTTATACATTTGGTTTTTTTCAACAATTTTATTTAAATTGAAATGTATTGATTTTATTACAGTATAAACTCATTAAATATGATATCGAAGGGAAGATGCGGCGATACTCCAATTCCGGGAACGATTTGTCACTGCTGGAGATTGAGTGTAAAACGGATCGTGGTTGAATTTTTTATTATAAAACGGAGGTGGCGACGCGGCGGAGTGTGTATGCGAAAGTTGATGGTCGAATAGTATATATTGAATTGTGTTCGCTATCCTTTTTCCCATCCTTTTTGTTGAGTGGCTACAGGTGTGGTGAGTTGTGTTGGTGTGGTGCCATCAGATGTGTTGTATTAAGCTGTCTTGCTAGGGTGCGCCAGTTTTTCCCAGGTACAGTGAGGTGTACATGCGGGGAGATGCTTAAGTCATTTAAGCAGTGAGAATCCAAGGTATAATAAAGAAGGAGGATAACCTGAATATTCTACAAACAAATTTACCAGAATTTGTTGACGGGTGTGCTTATCCACACGGCTAAAATAGTTAAAAGCTGGCTACAAAACCAAACTTTTGGGACAATGGAATGGCCTGCACAAAGCCCAGACCTGAATCCTATAGAAAATTTATGGGCTATTGTGAAAGAAAGGCTGGGAGCATTGAAAACCCACCAAAAAATGTTGACGAGCTTTGGGAGAAAATACAACATGAATGGCGAGCTCTTAACCGTGATATCATCCAAAAGTTGGTGGAGAGTATGCCAAAACGTATTGAAAGCGTAAATTAGAAATAAAGGCCTTTGGACGAAATATTAAATTGGCAACGTTAATTGGTTTCAACAAACAAACAGCAAACAGTGCAAAAGAGTCCGAATAGTGAATTATTATAATTAAGAATAATGTTCAATTAAATAAGAAAACACATATATCTGATAATATGCCTATATTTGTATTATTTTCATTACCTTACATCCTTAGTGCAAAACATCCGGACAGTTTAGCTTCCCACTGTATGTACCTAAACATATTCATGCATTTACATGCAATGCGCATCAAATAACAATAAAAATGAAAAGTCATAAAGTTACAGATCAGATCGCATTAAAAACACACAGACACATGTATTAAATTGTATTGCTAAAAAAACCACATGTAGTGTGGAATACAGACAAAAATATACACATAAACATCTTCTTCATCTTAATTGGCGTAGACACCGCTTACCCGATTATAGCCGAGTTAACAACTACGCGCCAGTCGTTTCTTCTTTTCGCTACGTGGCGCCAATTGGATATTCCAAGCGAAGCCAAGTCCTTCTCCACTTGGTTCTTCTTTATATAGTTTTCAATGTAGTAGACTAGAAGGGGAGCGACTTAACTGCCATTCACGTCTAGTGTGCCTTTTCTCATTTACAAGTTTTTCTATTTCATTATTAGTGATCTTTCTAAAACCAAAGGGTTTATCATTTCTTTTTGGTGTTGCCAATACAGCTACATTAGTTATTACATCATTAAATTCTCTTATACTTTCATCAATGTCTCTTCCTGTATTTATTTTGCAATCAATATTGATGTGGCTGCTGATATATTTTCTATACTTCAACCAGTTAGTTTTATGAGATTTTAGAGAAACTTTTTGCTCAAATACCATGGGCTGTTTAGCTTTATTAGTACAGGCGTCACAAGCGATCTATCTATATTTTTGACTACAGCAAAATCTAGTAAGCCTGGTATTTTTTTCTATCACTCCTTCTCCATCTTCAACACGCAACAGCCGCATATATTATATTATCATAAAAGCACAGTAAACTGTAAACTACTATTTTAATTCGTGAAATAAACTCAATTCATTAGTTTATAAGGAAAAGATTCAAACATTTTCCAGTAACATTATTCTACTGATTCTACTAAAACTTTTTTACTGTGAACATATACATTAAGTTTATTTCATTAATTAACTCTTTTTTTACAATTTACAGGCTTTTTGACAATTTTTTTATGTTGCCGTTCTCCATTCCAAAAGAAGTACGCCACATGAGGGCGATATTTTATGATTCTTGGTTTGATCGTCGGATTGTACTATTATTACCAAAAGTCCCACCTCTGTCCCATTGATTTCCTAAACGAGCTGACATGTCTTCAGTCCTCACTAGGGTCAGAACTACCAGCGATATTTTCCAGCGCCGAATAATCCACACATCACACTCGAGGCTACTTCCTCTAACTTAAGGGCTTCTCTTTATCGTCAACACAGATACTCAACGCTACAACAGCTACAGCTACATCGCCTTCTAGACAAGTAATTCGCCTAAATTTAGTTACTCCAACTAAACTTAAGTTACTCCAACTCCCATATACTACATACATATAATGGTTTTCGGTCATTTTTGAAATTGCATGAAAATATGTTCTCTAGTATATCTGAGCAATGTTAAAGATTAATGTATTACAACCAACACAAAATGAGGGATGGTGAAATTATATGGACAAGTTTTCTTAAAAGTTATGATATTATATTAAATATTATCAATAGTATACACCTTCTTCTTCTTCTTTAATGGCGTAGAAATCGCTAATGCGGTAATAGCCGAGTTGCCAGTCGTTTTTTCCTTTCGCAAGGTGGCGCCAATTGAAGATTCCAGGCCAAACCACGTCTTCCTCTTACTCTGCTTCCCTCGGCGGACACTGCATCGAATACTTCCAGAGCTAACCAGTCTCTTAACTCGTTGAACTATGTCAATGTCGTTGTATATCTCATAGAGCTCATCGTTCCATATTCGCAGCCAACGTGCAAAGAACCATAAATCTTTTCCAGAACCTTTCTCTCGAAAATTCGTAACGTCGACTTATCAGATGTTGTCATCGTTCATGCTTCTGCACCAAATAGCAGGACGGTAGTAATGAGTGACTTATAGAGTTTTGTTTTTGTTCGTCGAGAGAGGAATTTACTTTTCAAATGACAGCTTAGTCCGAAGTAGAAAGAATCAAGTGGAATAAAAAAATTTGTTATGTGCGGAATAGGCGTCATTGTAGTACGATTTCGTTCATTTTCGTACGGTGATATACGAATATTAGAGAAATGCCACGTACTAAATTTTGTCGAAATCGGTTACTCGAGTCCCGAGATGTGGAATTTCACCCATTTTTACCCATCGTCCACTTGTCATCCCGCTCCCATAAAGGTCTCTCATATTTATGGATTTTTTGCGCTTTAAATAGTTTTTGGCAGTACCGCCATATGGGTAGTAAGCGAGGTTAACTTCCGATTTCATCCATTTTCACGCTGTCGATAGAAGTTCTTATAGTACTATGTCTTAAATTACAGTTTTATATCTTAATTAAGTACTTAGTTATGGCTCTCGGTTAATGGCGTTCTGTGGGCGTGGCAGTGGTGAGATTAAGCCCATCTACAAACTCGTAATTTTTTTTTGTGATAAAGAACCCGTCCGTAACCATCAAGATATTTTACATTTTATTCAAGTTACAGCTTGCACGGGTGGACGGAGGGCGGACAGACAGTCAGTCCTCCATATTTCTACCCAACTTACCATCCTGATCATTTATGTTTATATAACCCCATATCTATCTCGATTAATTTTAGGTGATACGAATACAAGAAGAAATTATTTATCAGATTGAAGTGCTGCTGGTGACGATTCAATGTACTAACTAACCTTCGTAAAAAATTTATCAAACAATGCACTTGAAATTTCCTAAAAATCTCTAACTCAGAAAAAATGAGCGTTGTCAATTCGATTTTAGTTAAAAGTTGCAACAAACCATCCGTTAGCAACTTCTTCGTTGTTGTTGAATAAAATTTTTCAAAACATTTACTATCATACACGGCATTGAAATTATTCTAAAAATTTCTAGCTCATTAACTTACATATCGTCACCTGAAATGCAAAATAACGTATCATCAAAAAATTCGAAATTGAGTGTCTTATTGATTACGCTTCACTACTTCAAATTATATACATAACTAGCTGACCCGGCAAATAGATTTTTTTTTTCATTTCAAAAATTACACCGGCATTGGTTTTAATAGAATACTAGCTGACCCGGCAAATAGATTTTTTTTTTCATTTCAAAAATTACACCGGTATTGGTTTTAATAGAATATGAACGATTTTTCCTAATTTCATTGTGTATACTTTAAGAAAATTTTTACAAATCTTTCTTTTGTAATCATTGAACGGGCAGGTTTTCGATATGATCGAAACATTCAATATATCGCATCTGTTCAAATCGGTCAGATGTCAGTAGTTTGTCAATATTGCAATGCAGTCAAATTTAAAAATGAACTGCCAAGGTTATGTTGCGCCGGGGGAAAGACGATGCATTCCATGTATAATACCGAGGCATCTCCGAGTAAAGCAATGTTCTCGCGAACGGATCACTGGCGCAAGTTGCAAAGAAACTTGTTAAAGTGGTTGCTGGTGGTATTTCCGTTCGCTGTACTATGTTCTCTGCGTTGAAATAAACTCGCTGGCCATTCTCCAAATGAGCTGACAGATGCACAACAGTAGGATGGCGTTCATGAATTGCAAATGAAAATATTCTCCAGATTGCTTCATTGCAGTTCACATATCTGCCCATTTGAAATTTGCTAATTTCATCTCGTTCAACGTCAATAACCGCCATATCGCTTCCTTTGGTGACATATTTGCAAACATACTTAATTGATTTTATTGAACTGCAATACTCAACATTTATATGTGTTTTGAATGCCTTAGACAAAATTGGCGAATATGGAACGATCCATGTGTTATCAACCACGAAATTCTTTCCTTTCAATTGAGTGATGAAAGTTCTGCCATTGTCAGCGGGTGAGCGACGCCGATAGAGAGGGTATCCGTCATTTCCAGTTTGAGTTTCCGAAATAAAAGCACGGGGACAGCGTTTTTTGCATTTACTGTCCGACATACAAACCGAAGATGGATCGTGTTCTCCGCATGACCCATGAACCATATTGGCCATCACCACTTCGTGCAACTCTGGATCTATTTCAACATCAGGAATTTCGGCGGAAATGATGTCATCAATTTGGTCAGGTGTAATTTTCTCCACCATCCAAAGAAGAATGTGTGCGTGGGGCAAACCTCTCTTCTGCCACTCCAATGAGTACATTCAGCATCGAACAGTGCCATATACACGTTGTTTCGTAATAAAGTCCATCAAACATCTGAGTTTTTGTTTAAACACGCGTGCTGTAACATCGTGGCGATCGCTTGGTGATTGACCCGGATGCAATAGATTCGTAATGTCTGGCCATTTTGGATTGCAAGTTAATGTAACAAACAAATCTGGCCGTCCATTACGTGCGCAATGTAAGTCATCGCATCCTGGGAGTACTCATGCATGTGTCTAGGACTGCCAATGTATGTCGATGGCAAAATATAAAGTCGACCAATATCTGTAATATCCGCATCACCATTCATTGCATCTCTTAAGTGAATATACTCTTCAGATCGCAACTTCGACTGATTGTATTGCATGTAATTAAGTCGTTCTGTCTCAACTTTAACATACATGTCAACTACATACTGTTGAAATAACCGTCCATATCTCAGTAAATGGTTGTCATAGTTTTGGCGAATCATCATTCGATATGCGTAAAACTTCATTGAACTGACGTTTTTATTTGTCTCGACACCTAAAAGCTTAAATTACCTATATGAAGTAGCAAACAAAAATTTTTTTTTACTAACCATTCACCGGATTTATCATCTTATATCTTAAGTGATATCTGTCTTCTCTACGGCAGAACATGAGCGGATATTGCATTGCGTCGTAAGACCGATGTGTCTCACTTATCCGTTTTAGTGCGTTTTGATTTCTACGTTTGATAACAATATCACGCGACTGCAAATTTTCTCCAACAACAACAACTGATATTTCGCTAACTGTAGGTGCATTATATTGTCTTTCATGTGACCCTGTTGGTCTTTTGTCCGCTTGTATGATTATACTATGATCATCTGTTGGCATACGTTCCAACGAAATCGTAAACAGTTTAATGAGGCCATTGTGTTCGTGTAACATTTGCTGCAATTGTTCGATTATTTCTCTTTTCGTTGTATTGAAGATAGCACAACGCCGATTTACTTCATCATGTGAATCTCCCAGAAAGTAAATTTGGAGATATTTGTGTTCTTGATCTGGATGCGGCAACCGCGATCCAGCGAGATGAAACATTTGCCCATGAACGTGTATAATTGGAGGAAAGCTCTGTAGTTTCTGTCGAATATTGTTTGGCAAAAATATCTTAAACGTTGGATTGTAGTTTTGTTCATTTACAATTTGCTTTAAGAAATGGCTCGAGTGAGGAGATTCACCGTAAAGCAGCTGGAACAATGGCTGTGGTGGTGGAAGCAATTCTGGCGACGGTTCATTTTTAAACTTGACTGCATCGCAATATTGACAAACTACTGACATCTGACCGATTTGAACAGATGCGCTATATTGAATGTTTGGATCATATCGAAAACCTGCCCGTTCAAAGTTCACAAAAGAAAGATGTTGCCGCTGTTGTCGTCGAATAATCGCATGTTGTGATCTTACTTCATCACTTTGGCGAGCACGAACTTCCTTTCTTCTCGATCGTTGTTGCTGATTGTGAACTTCCCTTCTTCTCAATCGTTCTTGCTGATTGTATGTTTGGTTGACATCTTCTAACTGGTGCGTGCTACTCTCCAGCAGTCTATTTCGTGGTGATACCCTCTCAATAACACTTTCCCTTTGACGTGCTCTGCTATTTCGTGTTCTCCTTGCGGCCTGGGAACTCCGAGAAGTGTTACCATACGTACTGATTCTTGACATCGTAACAAATATCTAATTGGAAATGATCATTCTTTTGCATAAAGTTCATTTAAGGTTTTATGGACCAATAACTTACCTTTGAAAACTCCAAAAATGAATGAATTAAACTAAGGAAGCAGATCAATTGAATGATAAATTCCAATGTACATAAATCGGTATTCGCCAACACGCTAAATCACTTTCACTAAATAACTCACTTTTTAAAACAAAATATATCAATATATCAGTAAAGCAAGGCGCATTTTTATTGCCCTCTAAGTTTTGCGTGTTCGATTGCAAAGCAAAATTGACGTTTAATTTAATTTGTGTTTGTTTCATAAAACTGCCATTTCCGTAAACCAAAAATAGCACATAACACAACCAAAATTACCATATAACCGCTGCAGCAAGAACAACCAAAATGTCGTGCTAGGTGGATAATGAGATAAATATATGGTGGATTAACAACCAAATTAAATAAAGATTGTAAGGGTGGTACCACGTCCCCTTTTTCGATAACGCCAAGCTTTATGGGTGAGAATGGTGTTGTTTCCTATTGCTCTATACCAATTTTCATGTTCCTACCTTAAACACTTTTGAAGATATTCACCTTGAAAAGTTCAGTTTGTATGGGAGGTGCCACGCCCCCTTTTCCGATTACCCCTTCTTTTATGTGTAAGAAGGCTTTAGATACCATATAGGTCTATACCAATTTTCAGGTCCCTACCTTGAACACTTTCAGATATTTTGCTTAAAAAATTTTGTTTGTATGGGAGGTACCACGCCCCCTTATTCGATAGCCCCCGGTTTTATAGGTGAGAGTGGTGTTGTTATCCTGTAGCTCTGTACCAATTTTCATGTTCCTACCTTAAACACTTTTGAAGATATTCGACTTGAAAAATTCAATTTGCATGGGAGGTACCACGCCCCCTTAATATTTTATTGTGATTTTAAGACATGACCTGCGCGTGGTAATAACAAACAAATTCCCCAAAGGAAGTATTTCATTTGGTTCAGCCGTTTTCGAGTTTTAGCGTTACAACTATACACCATTTCATTTTTATATATATAAAATATGTTCAACATTTTCTGGTTCTGCGGTCATATATAAACCAGTTTTAGCCAATATTAATATTTTGTTTCACTCATGTTCCATTTTATTCCGTGTTTCATTCATGCCACTGTTAATTTCTGAAAATGTTGTTACGTTAATTTGCATTTCAGGTGACGATATGTATGTATGTTCATAAAACGAATAAGATCGAGGCTACAAGTATTTCAACTTTAATGTGTTTTTTTACAAACAATACTTAAATTGAATGTGCGTAAAAATGTAATTGTAACAGAAATCCGTGTTGTAACACACAAAGTCCAAAAACAATGAAAAGTGGAAAAAAACGTATCCACAAATCCGCCGTAAACGATACACAATTATCCGATATACATATGTATGTACATATACTTCTCTATACGACGGCTGTGTTAAGTGTGACGCGTAAAGGAGAAATAATAAATTTACGCAAACCTTTTGCACTTCTGCACGTCTTCTGCTTTCCAATGAATTCCATATATTGTACATATATTAACGGCAGCACAGTCTTAAACACTAAACACAATTTTTTGTTGGTGTAATTATACCTGGTTTTTCAATAGGGATGATATGATATCTAATAGTACTGGTACTCATTTAACGTCGTAAACGTATGGCAACATCGAAAATTCGCAATATCGTAAAACAGCTGTTACTTTTTACATGCATTTTATTTAACGACAATCTTGCAAATATGTATGCGAGACCATTTTCAGTGGCAAACATAGCATTTTGCACAGTTCGCAATCAGCTGGAAGCGTCTATTTGTTGTTTTAAAAGAAAAGGAAACGGAAAGTTAATTGATAACAATTATAGGCTAGCCAGTCAAAAACGCAAAATCGTGGGTCGTGTCAGCTGCCACGACCTATCTTATGGGCGCGCAATGTAACTGAACAGTGAAAAACGCTACTCCCTTCTCTCTGACGTGACGATGACGTAGAATCCGCGACATTTAGATTTTTGCCGTCGCAAACGTCTCAGCTGATTGCTCTCTCACAACGCAGGGTTGCCAATATCGATATACTGCAGTAATTATCAACTTTTATAATTCAATCTGTTCAATATGTTTGAAATTTTCTTAAAATAACTCAAAATCAGAGTCAAATGCTATTATTTATAAATATATAAACTATTTTTAATAGTTTGTTTTTAGTTTTGATATTTTATATTGTAAAAAATTGTAATTGAAAGATGTGCTCAAAACTATATATGCGTATTGGGCAATGGCAACATTGTTCAAATGAAAACAAAGCAAAGATGGCTGATTTCTGCGTTTTTACCACGTTTTTGACTGTGCACACATTTTGCCGATAAGGAAGGAAAAGGAAGGAAGGGAGTAGCGTTTTTGACTGGCTAGCTTCTTAATTATTGGCTTGTATTATTAATATTCAATTGATTATTTAATAAAAAAAAGATTAAGGCTAAGCGGCACATTTCGTTGGTCTGAAAGCCAAACGAAAGACCTTTTGATAAATATATAGGACGCAATAAAAGAGAGTCCGGACCATTTTGAGGTAATATTGATACATTTTTTGTCATTTCATCATTTTACGTTTTATGATCTGCTTTTAGAAACCAACAGCCCAAAGGTTTTACAACAAAATTGGCAAAAACTCTTCAAATTTAATGAATATTAAATGGGACATAATGAGGACTAAAATGAGGCGTTTGAAAACGACTTTTTTTATCTGCGCTCAAGTGGAAAGGCCAGACTGCCCTTCCTTTCTATGAAGACCTTCACGTGATATTTGGACGTCGCATAAGTGTTCAGCCACCTGCGATTTATCAATCAACAGCGTTGGTGACAGCGTTGGACGATACATACAGGTAAACCTCCTACAACGCGGTAAATCTTCTTCTTCTTTACTGGCGTAGACACCGCTTACGCGATTATAGCCGAGTCAACAATAGCGCGCCAGTCGTTTCTTCTCTTCGCTACGTGGCGCCAATTGGATATTCCAACCGAAGCCAGGTCCTTCTCCACTTGGTCCTTCCAACGGAGTGGAGGTCTTCATCTTCCTCTGCTTCCAGCGGCGGGTACTGCGTCGAATACTTTCAGAGCCGGAGTGTTTTCATCCATCTGGACAACATGACCTAGCCAGCGTAGCCGCTGTCTTTTAATTCGCTGAACTATGTCAATGTCGTCGTATATCTCGTACAGCTCATCGTTCCATCGATATTCGCCGTGGCCAACGCGCAAAGGACCATAAATCTTTCGCAGAACTTTTCTCTCGAAAACTCGCAACGTCGACTCATCTGTTGTTGTCATCGTCCAAGCCTCTGCACCATATAGCAGGACGGGAATTATGAGCGACTTATAGAGTTTGGCTTTTGATCGTCCAGAGAGGACTTTACCTTTCAATTGCCTACTCAGTCCGAAGTAGCACCTGTTGGCAAGAGTAATCCTGCGTTGGATTTCCAGGCTGACATTGTTGGTGGTGTTAATACTGGTTCCTATATAGACGAAATTATCTACAACTTCAAAGTTATGACTGTCAACAGTGACGTGGGAGCCAAGTCGCGAGTGCGACGACTGTTTGTTTGATGACAGGAGATATTTCGTCTTGCCCTCGTTCACTGCCAGACCCATTTGCGTTGCTTCCTTGTTCAGTCTGGAGAAAGCAGAACTAACGGCGCGGGTGTTGAGACCGATGATATCAATATCATCGGCATACGCCAGCAGCTGTACACTCTTATAAAAGATTGTACCTGCTCAATTAAATTCTGTAGCTCGAAAAATTTTCTCCAGCAGCAGTCGCACGATAGGGAGTCGCCTTGTCTGAAACCTCGTTTGGTATCGAACGCCTCGGAGAGGTTCTTCCCGATCCTGACGGAGCTTTTGGTGCCGCTCAACGTCAGTTTACACAACCGTATCAGTTTTGCGGGGATACCAAATTCAGACATCGCGGCATAAAGGCAGCTCCTTTTCGTGCTGTCGAAAGCAGCTTTGAAATCGACGAATAGGTGGTGAGTGTCGATTCTCCTTTCACGGGTCTTTTCCAAGATTTGGCGCATGGTGAATATCTGGTCGGTTGTTGATTTACCAGGTCTGAAGCCACACTGATAAGGTCCAATCAGTTTGTTGACGGTGGGCTTTAATCTTTCACACAATACGCTCGATAGAACCTTGTACGCGATGTTGAGGAGGCTTATCCCACGGTAGTTGGCGCAGATTGTGGGGTCTCCTTTTTTATGGATTGGGCATAGCACACTTAAATTCCAATCGTTGGGCATGCTTTCATCCGACCATATTTTGCAAAGAAGCTGATGCATGCTCCTTATCAGTTCTTCGCCGCAGTGTTTGAATAGCTCGGCCGGCAATCCGTCGGCCCCTGCCGCTTTGTTGTTTTTCAGTCGGGCAATGGAACGCCTGCTCCATCGTCATCGATTGGGGAATCGGGTTCGCCTTCTCCTGGTGTTGTGCTTTCACTGCCATTCAGCAGGCTGGAGAAGTGTTCCCTCCATAATTTAAGTATGCTCTGGGCATCGGTGGCTAGATCACCTTGGGGGTTCTACAAGAGTATGCTCCGGTCTTGAAATCTTCTGTAAGTCGCCGCATCTTTTCGTAGAATTTTCGAGCATTACCCCTGACGGCCAGCTTATCGAGCTGTTCGTACTCACGCATTTCGGCCTCTTTCTTCTTCTGTCTGCAAATGCGTCTCGCTTCCCTCTTCAACTCTCGGTATCTATCCCATCCCGCACGTGTTGTGGTCGATCGTAACGTTGCGAGATAGGCAGCCTGTTTTCTCTCCGCTGCGACACGGCACTCCTCGTGTACCAGCTGTTCTTTTGCACTTTCCGAAAACCAATGGTTTCGGTTGCAGCTGTACGTAAGGAGTTTGAAATGCCGTTACACAGTTCCCTTATACCGAGTTGTTGATGAGTGCTCTCAGAGAGCAGGAGTGCAAGCCGAGTAGAAAATCGTTCGGCTGTCTGTTGTGATTGAAGCTTCTCGACGTCGAACCTTCCTTGTGTTTGTTGGCGAGCGTTTTTTGCTGCACAGAGGCGGGTGCGATTTTGGCTGCAACAACATAGTGGTCCGAGTCGATGTTAGGACCTCGGAGCGCACGCACATCTAGAACACTGGAGATGTGTCTTCCGTCTATCACAACATGATCGATCTGGTTGGTGGTTTTTCGATCCGAAGACAGCCAGGTAGCTTGATGTATCTTCTTATGCTGGAATCTAGTACTACAGATAACCATATGTCGGGCCCCGGCGAAGTCGATCAGCCTCAAACCATTTGGGGATGTTTCCTCGTGGAGGCTGAATTTACCGACCGTAGTGCCAAAGATATCTTCTTTGCCCACCCTGGCGTTGAAGTCGCCAAGCACCATTTTGACATCGTGGCGGGGGCATCTCTCATAGGTGCGCTCCAAGCACTCATAAAAGGCATCTTTGGTCACATCGTCCCTCTCTTCCGTCGGGGCGTGGGCGCAAATCAGCGATATGTTGAAGAACCTCGCTTTGATGCGGATTGTGGCTAAACGTTCATTCTCCGGAGTGAATGATAGTACTCGGCGACGGAGTCTCTCTTTCACCACGAATCCCACACCAAACCTGCGCTCCTTTATATGGCCACTGTAGTAAATGTCACAAGGACCTACTCGTCTCTGTCCTTGTCCCGTCCATCGCATTTCTTGGACGGCGGTGATGTCAGCCTTTGTTTTCACGAGGACATCAACCAGCTGGGCAGTGGCACCTTCCCAGTTAAGGGACCGGACATTCCAGGTGCATGCCCTTAGTTCGTAGTCCTTATTTCGTTTGCCATGGTCGTCATCAAAAGGGGGGTCTCTCATCCGAGGCTTATAGTTGATTTTCATAGGGGGTGTTTTTTTACGTGGCGGGTCCCAAACCCAGCGCACAACCCTAAGTAGGGGATATTTTGCCTTCTCACTTTAGCTCGCCTTCGGATGTGCTTAGGCTACCCAGAGGATACTTGGTCAAAGACCGGAAGTCGTGAGCTGCTTGAGTCATATGTAAAAGAATCGTTTCTGGCCACTCCAAAGTGAATGGCGATCAGAGAACTTTCCTCACTTGCGTGAACTTCTACACATGACTCCATCCTCCGGTGAATTCGCGGTGAATAGGTTCCTGAAAAACTCCGTGTTATAGGGGACTCTAACTCCATACAAAAATCAGAGTTCGGTTCCAAAGTAAAAAAATGTTCAATAAAATATTGGAATTTGCTTAATATAATTTTGTGTATTTATTTGTTGAGTCATAAGAACATACATATTATGTATTTTAATAAAATTTAATTTATTTAAACAAAAACAAAACAAAATAAAATAAAATTTCAATTCTAATTCTATTCCAGTTAAAATATTTGATAAATTAAAGCCAAAATAGAAAGATAACTTTCTACTCTTTCCCATCACTTAGTATGATTTGTTTCGAACGTTTTGTTCGAACTAGTTCAAAATCTGAGCTTGACGATTATTGGTTTGAAAAAATCGTGCATTGAAGTTTATTTGCTCTTATTTCGCAAATCTTTATAAACTAAATATTTCTGCTGTCACTTAAAGGGTCGTTCTCCAAAATGTATTCTTCAAACTGCTTTGCCATATTTAAAACTTTCTCGATATTTTTATATTTTTTAGTGAAAAGTTTTTGTTTTCAACATCGGAAAGATCGCCAGAGCTACCTCCAACTGATTCTTCATTTGTCATTGTCACTAAATCTGCTTCGTTTATTTCGTTGACAAAATGCAAAGAATTTTATTTGGGTAAGAAAATCTTTTTCAAATTAAAATAGTAAATATTTGGAAAAAACTTCGTAAAAATCGCGTTATAAGAGTAGCGTTGTAAGAAAATGTCCGCATTTTGGGAACCGCGTTGGAGCGAAAACACGTTATAGGAAACCGCGTTGTAGGAGGTTTACCTGTATATGGAATATACTACCCCAGAGATAGACCCCGACAGAAGTTTTTCGAGTCCATTACCCAGTCCGTCCGTTATTATGTATCCGTCTGCAGATGAAGTAGTTAGTCCGTCCGCTAAGTTTGCATGCACATCTACACCAAGAAGAAATATGAAAAGATCTTATAGCAGTTCAAATCCATTTTCATTACTTTTCGAAATCCAATATAAGAAGTTGGAACTAGAAACGAAAAAATTGGAATTTGAAAAAGAGAGAGAGGAAAACTATTTTCAATTGCAGAAATTGCGGTTGGAGAAAGAAATGGAAGTAGAAATGGAAAAAGTCAGATTGGAACACGAACGATTGAAAAGCTTAAGTAGCTCATAAGTTGCTAAAATGTAATCATCTGTATTCCAATATAAGATTTTTTCCATTTTAACTTTTTCTTCTTAATACATTTGATGGTTTGTTTTACTTATAAAGACTTAGTGAATATGGTCCACCTTGCATTTCTTTACTTTATCCGTATTAAGTTATTTCTAGTCAAATAATTGTTTACTTGTTTATGTAAAGAAATTAAACTTTATTTAAAAAATAAATAAGAAAATAATTTTTAAATTAAGATATTTATAGATTAAACAATTGTTCAAAGATTTGTCGTCGCCTTATCTCCCCTTCATTGGTACGAGCATTTGGTTCACATAACGACTCGTCAATACTGTGCTCCGATTCCTGAGGTTGGTAATCGAAATAATCGTCTTGTTGGAGTATAAAGTTGTGTAACAATGCACAACAGAGAATCCATTTGTTAACTTTTCTCATACCATTTTCATTTTTTATATGGAGCCTTAAGCCTTTTTAACTACCAAATCTTTCCCTCAGCATTCCAAAACAATGTTCAATTCGAATTCTATATCGACTGAATGTTTTGTTAAAAAAAATCCTTTGGATTAGTGTTAAATTTCTAGAATTTTCTCTGAATGACGTTATAACAGTACTCGATAATTTATATGCACTGTCGCCTGCAATCCGTTCACCTTCTCCAAAAAATTTATGTCCTTCAATTGACAATTCGCTGTTATTAAAAACACGTGCATCATTAACGCTACCTGAAAAGCCTAACATCAAGTGCCTTATTTGTAATCTTTGATCGCACACGGCTTGTGCCTTAACGGAGTAAATATGTCTTCGTGAAAAGTACGCTTCTGGGTCCTGTGACGGTTTTCCGCCAATGTAATTTTAGTACCATCAACGTATCCTATGCAGTTAGGTAACTCATTCGAAGTTTCTAAAACGAACTTTTTGCGTTCTTCCGTATTTGGCCAAAATAAATACTGGTCCTTATATTTCAACAGCGCATTAAATATGCGTTCAGTTAAATTGTAAAATATAAAAGCATGTTAATGTATTATGAGGAAAACTGACGAATTCTGACCTGAATGATACCACCATCACTGATTCCAAATAAACCTGCAATCTTCGAAAGAGTAGCTCCTTCACCGTTAGAACCTAAGCGATACAACACAATTGCAAGTTGCGTTTCAATTGGAAATTGTTTGCCCGACCGAATTTTGTTGAAAAGATTGTCTCCCTTTATTAGATCCAAAATAGCATCGAAAGCTTTCCAAGTGACACGTATGATCTTCTTGAATAAGATTTCATTTAAAAATACCCTGGATTTCGGTACACTATTTTGAATAAATTGTACGCTGTATCTGCATTCTTCGTTTAAAGCCAATACATGTATTAGGTCCTCCATTATTTCATCTTCTTTACATTTTCTATCATCTGCAAAACAAAAAATGTAGTAATTTAAAATAAAGCCAATTTAATTTAAATACATACCATTGTCCTCACAAAAGAATTCAATAATCATTAAATCATTTAACGCTGCTACTTTCAATAACTTCAAAAGATTTTGTTAATTACCGATTCTCGGCATTTTCGCTTTTTTATTACCTATAAATGAAAAAATGACAGACTTATGGTAATATTGCCACAGTTGCGTGTTCTTTCCTCAACATGTTTTCAGGTTCTACTGTTCTTTTCTCAAAGTGTTGTCTACTAATCAGGACCCTCTCAAAACGTAAGAGTAAGAGTTTGCCTGTGATTCTTTTTTGTTAAGTTGCAAAGTATTTTTATCAATTTTTGGACAAAGTGACATGATTCGGTCAGTTTTATTAAAATCAATAATGGAAATTGCAAATGAGTTGGTCGATTTATCCTCACCATGTTCAGAGGATGTTAGTTGTTGAAAGAAAATCCTTACCCAGGCTGAAGGGACTCGTAAAAGACGTTCTGAATGGTTACTTAGACTCAGGAGTAAAAAATCGTGTTACATGTCAAGCTTATTTTCATTTTTTTCGTAAAATGCAGTTTAAAAATTTATTGTATTGTATGTTCTAATTATGAAAACGAAAACAATGCATCAGCTGATTTATAATAGGGTGTCATTGTTTTTTTGTTGTTTTATCATTTAAAAAATTTACCATTTTTGCAGGGTGTCTTGGAACACTTGCACAATGTTGCTATATAATGAGGCAAAATTTTCATCGAGAAAAGAAAAGGCTATAAGGGTCGTTTCAGCCATTTCTAATATGGTATGTCATGATTGATTAATGTGTGCAACTTCATCGCGGAAAGATATGCGCAAGAACAACTTTTATAAATTATTCAATTTCATTATCAAAATAATCGATCTGCGCTTTTGACATTTTATGGTCGTAATAAATTGATCAATGCTAGTCGTTTAATTGTTAAAAATTTTGAAGGTACATTTTCTTTATATAAAAAAATATGTTTACACGTTTTATATGCGTCATATAATCCTCTGGGGAAAGAAGAACCAAAATATAATATCGAAATCCTCAATTCCACAAAGCTTCTTTTAATCCGTCCATGCTAATTTTTTTTAACAGTTGCATCATAGCTTTTTCACGAATGAAGGAGTGTTGTATCTGGTAACTTGTGACATAGTTCAGACGGAATGGTATTCCTTCGACCGGAACAAATGAAAGCCAGAAGGGGAAAGGTCCGGGCTATAAGGCGGGTGCGGCAAAATTTAACACCCACAGTTTTCGAAATAGTTTTCAATCGGTTTTGCAACATTCGGCCGAGCGTTGTCATGATGGTACATTATTACCTCGTAGTTAATCGCAAGAAGTTGATCTGTCCTATTAATAGCTCTGTTCTTTTCGATTAATTGCCTCGCACTCCCCTTTCGGAAACTTGTATATAAAAAAAAAGGCAACACACAATTCCGCCAAAAGAAATCACAAATGTATTTTATTAAAACTTTTTTGGATTTTACAATTAACTTTCAAAATTCTCCAACGGTATTTCGCTGAATTTTATGTGTAACCGAAATATGAAATTTACTCGAATTATAAAAGTTGAGGTTGGCGCAATATTAAAAGTTAGCACTCGGGGTTAATCGCACGGCTGGTCGTTAGCGGATCGCAAAAAGAAGTAAGTAAAAAAAGGTGCCGAACTTGTTTCTCCGCCCCTTTTCTTCCCATTTGGTTGAGGTGAAAAATGCAGCGGCAACGTAGTTATGTGTGATGTGGATTGTAGGTGGTGTAGAGATGAGTGTGGTGAATGAAGCGTGCTAGTGACGTGTATTTTAATGCGGTGAGTGTAGAGTGTTCTGAAGGCGGGATTATTGTCGTGGTTACGTGTTCTGTGTTGGTTATGTATTGTGTGGGGCAAGAGACTGAAGCTCATTTAGCCATCCCGGCCCCCTAGGCGAATATTTCATCTAGAAGTCGTTGCAACTGCTGGAGCGTGGCTACAACGTTGCTTAGGCCTGAAGTGCGGCGCGGACGGGGCGTTTGTTGCTGGCGTCGTGTCGACGTCCCATTCTGTTGCCGCCGGATACGGGTGGATGATGTGGTTGGCTGTCGGCGCGATCGTTCATTCCGGCTTATTGGCGGTTGTCGTACTGCACCCCGATGGCGGCTACCAGATTGTTGACTGATGTCGGGTCTGGTGGTTCGGTGCAACATGGTGTGGTGCGGCCACATACATATCTGGCACACGTTTCCCGAGGTACACTCCTGGGTAGTGTGGGTAGGTGCCAGACAATTGAGGCAGTGGCCGTGTGCCTGGACGACGCGCAGCCTTTGCTGTGGTGGCAAACCTTTAAAAATTGCGCAGTGCACCAACCGGTGTGGTCGACGGCATATTGGGCACCTGATGCGCTGCGGCTCTGCTGCTGATATGGGCGTTGACGGCAGTGCTCGGTTTCCCGGAGGACTCGTTGATGTGGTGGTTCGGGGAGCTGCGACTGGGCCAGCCGCGACTGGGGCTGCCGTAACTGGAGCTGCCACTTGGCTTGGCACGTGGATAGTCGAGCGAATGGTTGGCTTCGGAGCGAGTGGCATGTCTGCATCCATGTTTATCTGTATGGAAGAGTGTTATTTTAATTGTAAATTTGTTGCATGAAGTGGATATGGGTATGGCTGCCACGTTGTGGCAGAAGTGGAGCATCAAGTTGATTGACCATTATATTGTTTTGTTTGTTATTTTAAAATATTTATTATAACGGGTTTATTCGAGGGTTTTTTCGTTTACGTTTCGATGTTATCGGCTGTCGGTAAAAAGTATAGTTTCACGAGCGGTCTTGTTAACTTCCCGGATTGAGTACGGAGATCGACTACGCGAATATGATCGTCGGAGCCTTGGTAAAGCTTCTCTATGCGGCCGAGCCGCCATTCGGTAGGGGGGAGACACTCGTCCTGAATCAGGACATAATCTCCAATCTTTGGCGCATTTTCTGTATTTTTCCATCGGTACTTCTTGTGGAGGTCCTTGATATAGTCTTCTTTCCATCGGCGACTGAAATTATGATGGAGAATTTTAATTCTTTCCCATCTATTTAGTAAGGATAGCGACTCCACGCCTGGCTCAGGTGTGGCCAGAATGGGTGCTCCTTTTAGAAAATGCCCTGGAGTTAGGGCTGTTAAATCGGAGGGATCTTGCGAGAGAACCGTGAGGGGCCGTGAGTTGAGAACGGCTTCGACTTTAGTTAATAATGTAGTGAATTCTTCATAATTAAATTTGTAGCTGCCAGCTATCTTCTTGAAGTGAGATTTGAAGCTCTTTACAGCTGATTCCCACAAACCACCCATATGAGGAGCGCTTGGGGGTATAAATTGCCAATTGATACCTTGCGGGGCGTACTTTTGTACGATGTCAGGTGATACTTGTTTAAAGAAATCCACGAACTGTTTCTCTGTGGCTCGTTGAGCTCCAATGAATGTTTTGCCATTATCGCTCATGATTTTGGATGGGAAGCCACGTCGAGCGACGAAGCGAGCAAATGCCGCGAGAAAAGCCTCCGTCGTCAGATTAGTGCATAGCTCAAGGTGGACTGCCTTTGTCGTGAAACATACAAAGACAGCCACATAGCCCTTCATGAGAGTGGGAGATCTTAGCATGGACGCCTTTATTTGAAAAGGCCCAGCAAAATCGACACCTATGGTGGTGAAGGGCAGAGCGAAATTGCAGCGTTCAGGTGGAAGTGCTGCCATAATATGCGTTTGCATTTTTTGCTTATGCATAGTGCAGATCTTGCACATGAAAATGCATTTCTTGATTTGGGGCTTCAGACGTGGGATGTAATACTCTTGTCGTACCATATGTTGCATGAGGCGATGTTCGGCGTGTAGCATTAATATGTGGATGTATTTCAGGAATAATGTGGCAAATGGAGACTTCTCAGGTATGATTATGGGGTGGCGTTCGTTATACGTAAGGCTGGCATTAGCAAGCCGGCCGTTTGCACGAAGCAGACCTTTCGTGTCTATAAATGGGTTTAGTACTAAGAGTGAGCTCTTTTTGTCAATTGGCTTCGATTCTCTTAGCAACCCCAGGTCGCGGCTGAAGTAGCGCGCTTGGGTTGATGCGATAAGAGCGACCTTTGCTTTTTGTAAGTCTTGGTGCGTCAATGTACCGCATTGGGGGCAAGTTGCTCCCTTCACCTTAAGTTCGAGTCGCTCTGTGAATTTGAGAATATAGGCGACTACTCTGAGTGCTCGGGGGAACGATGAAAATCGTTCAAGGATGTCATTACCATCCAATATTGTGTGGTAGGTGTCGATTTTTCGACTTTCGGAGGCAATTATGTTGCGCCTTGGCGATTGTGGCCAGGAATCGGGAGATTCTGTTAACCACCGGGGGCCATTCCACCATAGGGTGGTGGTGGCGAGATGCAGGGGTTTGGACCCTCTTGTACCTAGATCAGCAGGATTGTCAGCACTGGCAACGTGTCGCCAAGTGGCTGATCCTACTAGGTCAAGTATTTGCGCCGTTCTATTAGAAATATATGTATGTCTTCCACGCGTGTGGTGGTTTTTCTAACCAGGCTAGCACTATTTCGGAATCAGACCATAGATATAATTTGTATTGTTCCATGTTTAAGTGGGTCTGCACCATGGAAACTAGCTTTGCTAGTAGCAGAGCGCCACAAAGTTCAAGTCGTGGTAGACTTATGGTTTTTAGAGGCGCAACTTTTGCTTTTGCCACTAGTAGGTGGCTTGTAGTTGCAATATCGCTTTGTGTGCGCACATATATAGTGGCACAATATGCCTTTTCAGAGGCGTCGCAGAAGCCGTGTAGTTCCACTTTGTATTCGGGGGAATAGTTTACCCACCGTGGAATTTGTATCTGCGAAATGTCGGTCAGATTATTAGCGAACTGGGACCATCTTTCTAAGCGAAGAGGTTTCACTAGTTCGTCCCAGTCAGTTCCGTCTAGCCATAATTCTTGAATCAGGATTTTCGCTTGTATCATAATTGGCGAAAGCCATCCTGCGGGGTCGAAAAGTTTTGCCACAGAGGAGAGAATTTGGCGTTTTGTATTGGCGGATAATGCGGATATGGACTCAGTCGTGTATGAAAACTGGTCCGATATCGCATTCCATTGGATGCCTAGAGTTTTTGTTGTACTTTTAAGGAAATTAGTATCCAACAAATTGTCGTTTGGTATGTTCTTCAAGATATTTGGGTGATTAGCTGTGATCTTTTTTAGGGGAAACCCTGCGGTGTTGAGGGCTTTTATCACTTGTGATAAGGACTCGTATGCTTGTGAGAGGCTGTGGCTTCCAGACAAGATATCGTCTACATACGTTTGCGTTTTTAAGACTTTTGTTGCCAGAGGAAATTCTGACTTTGTGTCTTCTGCCAGTTCGTGGAGTGTACGGATAGCTAGATATGGGGCACAGTTTACGCCAAAGGTAACTGTTTTCAATTTAAAGTCGCGTAGTGGACTATTGGCAGATTTTCGGAAAACAATCCGTTGGAAATCTTGATCATCTTTATGAACATTTATTTGTCGATACATTTTTTCAACATCCCCATTGAATACGTATTTGTATATACGCCAGTTCAATATGAGGAGCATTAGATCTGGTTGGAGTGTGGGTCCCGTAAATAGAATGTCATTTAGAAAATTCCCCGAGCTAGTGGTTCTGGAGGCATTGAAGACAACTCTGACTTTTGTTGTTTTTTTGTCAGGCTTCACTACTGCATGATGTGGCAAGTAGAAAGAGTAATATTTGCCTCTTATGATTTTTTCACATGGGCTTACTTCCTCCATGTGGTCTAAATGGAGGTATCCTTCTAAGACCCCATCATAGTCTTGTTTGAGCTCACCTTTTCTAAGTAGGTTTCTTTCCATACTTAAAAACTGCTGCATTGCAGAGGTGCGAGAGTGACCTAAGGCGAGTGTGTCTGGAAATTGTTGTTTTAGTGGTAGTCGTACGACATACCGACCATTATCTGATCGAGTAATTGTGGCTTTGTAAAAGTCTTCACAATACTGATCTTCTGGTGTTGTAATTGAAATGGGGGGGAGTTCTTCTAACTCCCAAAACTTTCTAAATTGTGAATTGAGGTACTCGTTTGAGATTCTCTCAACTTGAGTTGTCATTGCTGTGACTGGTTCCGCAACTAGTCCACTTAGGACCCATCCGAAAATGGTATTTTGCGCCAGTAGTGTTTTAGAAATTTTTTCAACACCTTCTAGTATAATTTGCGATATGAGATCGCTGCCTAATAGAAGGTCTATTTGAGCGGGGGTGTTGCAGTTGGGGTCTGCTAGAGTCAGATGTGAAATCTTATCCCAATGCTTGCTACTTATTTGATAGCTTGGAAGCATGTTTGTTAGTTGCGGTAAGACAATAGCATTTGCTTGAATGCGCTTATCCGCTTGGGGGGAAATTAGGGTAATGGGGCATATTTTGTTAGAGTTTTGTACTACTCTTCCGCCCATTCCCGTAATTTCATAGTTGGCATGTTTTGTTGGCAATTTTAATTTATTTTGGGCCTTAGACGCTATAAAGGATCGTTGGGACCCTTGGTCTATTAAGGCTCTTAGTTTGAACAGTTCTCCTCGATGTTCGATGGAGACAACTGCTGTGGGTAGTAGTACTCTACTATGATTATCGCTGTGTAGCGTTTGAGTTTTTAATGCCTTTGAGCAGCATGGTGTCTCTTGGCAAAATTCGGGATTTTGTGTTTCGGGAGTTGCGGTTGCAACTAAACCCGTGGCTCTTTTTGAGAAAGCGCTACTTTGAGGTGTGTTGGGAAAGTTATTTAAGTGCAACATAGAATGGTGCCTTTTGTGGCAATATACGCAGTTAAATTTGCTTTCGCAATTATTGAGATTGTGTGAGTGGGACAAACAGTTTGTAGTCTTTTCGATCTGACAACGTTGTTACTTTCATTTATATTAAGTTTTTTAAACTTTTCGCAAGATTTTAGCTTGTGCCCTCCTTTACACAGTTCGCATGACGTTAATTTATTTTATTCAGATGTGAACGATTGATTTTTAAAAAAGCTTCTGTTTAAACTGTTGTTGTTACTAGCTTGGGGTCTAATGAAACTTCGATTTAGGTCGTGTTGAACGTTTTTGGTTCTGACCGTCTTTTTATCTACCCTTTCCGCAATTTCGTATTGGGTAGTTAAGAAATCTTTCATCTGTTGCCACGTTGGGCATTTTCTTCGTGATGAGAGCGATTGCTCCCACAGAAGCAAAGATTTTTCCGGTAATGCCGCGGAGCATATGTTTACCAGTATGGGGTCCCAATTGTCTGTGGGAATATTCTGTGTCGATAGAACCGACAAACAATTTGAAAGAGTGGATTGAAGTTTTATAAACTCCTCACTTGTTTCTTTCTGAATTTTTGGTAAGTTCATTAATATGGTGACTTGTTGGTCGACCAATATTCTTTCATTCTCGTATCGTTCTTTTAGAGCTTCCCAAGCCAAATTGAAATTGTAGTCATTTAATGCGAACTCTTTGACTATTACGCCTGCTTGACCTTTGGTTTTGTATCTGAGGTGATACAATTTTTGCGCTTGAGATAATTTAGGATGGTTTATGTACACGGCCGTAAACATGTCCCGGAAGGACGGCCATTGTTCACAACCTCCGTGAAATGTTTCTGTATCGCATGCTGGCACTTTAAGGTGAATGCCTGCACTCGCCTCTTGGCTTTGAATTTGTGGCAGCTCTACTCTCGGTTGTGGAGTAGGTGCAATTGCTTTAATTAATTTCAACTGATCGGAGATCATGGCTTTTGTCTCTTCATATTGGTCAAGGCAATTTTCATATTTGGCGTAAGCCGAGGATTTGAAATTTTCGGGTAGATCTGAGTCGTCAGTTTCTACTATCGCGTCATATGCAGATTGGAGACGTGTCCAGAAATTGTCAATATTTTGATTTTTGATTTCTAGCACCGATTCAGAGTTATCTTGGATCGGTGAAGATGAAAAACGAGTGCAGTATCTTATTAAGCTGTCACTCTCAGAAATGAATTTAGCGTAAGAAATATCTTTCCCCCTTTTTTGCTTTGTAGCACCTTGCTTCGAGCGTGTAGCTTCTGCCGGTGTACTTGGGCTTTTGTCATCAGAAATCATTTTCGGAATTTTTAAAAACTGAGTAGATTTAGAATCTTTAGAGTCTGTGCTCATTTAGTAACAAATAAATTAATAAACGTGAAATATATTTTTTAATATAAATTCAGCTGAATGTAAAAACCCGAAAACTCTTTTACGTAAATAAGAGTTTTTATTTCCGAATTAACAATTATTTTATTGAAATACGCGTATGTCGTGTTACGCAGTATTTTAGAAATGTTTAGGCAAAAATAATAATAAATATATTGTATATATTGTATTTTAGATGTGTGTATATATATATGTATATATATATACTTTTTTTTTTGTTTATTTTGCGGACTTATTCGAATACCCTCGTATAATATATTTGATGTATTGTATAATATGTGTATATATATATATATGTATATATATATATATATATATTTATTATTTTTGTGTTGTTTGAGGACTTATTCGTATGCCCTCGTATTCACTTTCGTAGTTACAGGCGTCAATACTCTTTGTATATGTGCCTGGCCTGTATGTATGCGCTATAATATAATAAAAAGCGTGCAGCGAAGACAAAAGGAAATATTTGCCAATGTAAGTATATGTATATATTTGTTGTTGTACCGGCCCGTTTATGTATTAATAAATATCGTTAAGTAATATGTGGGATAATTATTACAAATATTCAAATTTGATTATATTTCCCCTTTTCTGCATATAGATTCAAGTATATTTAAGTATATTTACTTGTATATAATGATGGTATTGTTTTTGCGGTCTTTTGTTATTGTGCGACACGAATCAAAAGAGAGTTCACCATGCGTAAATGTTCACCTCTTTTTGCCAATATGTTACGATATTAAAATTTTTAACTTCGTATAATATAGTACGGAGTCGTTTTTAGTTGATATGTATGTATGTATGTTCGAACTGATTATTTCTTTTCTTTCTCTTCTTGTCTTTTTATTGTTCCTTTTGCTTATTTATTTTTGATATACTGCCTGCTGTTTTGAGGAACAGAAGGAGTATTGCGGAAAATCTTGCAAGTGGATGCTTGAAATTATATTGTTGTTTGATTAGCTTCTTACTTGTGTTCGTAACACAGGGGTAAGCAAATAGGCAAATAAAAGATTTTTTTTTTGTTACTGTTTTATATATATAGATGATATATATAATTAAAATTTGCGCGGTTTGTGCCGTTCAAACGGATTATCTTAAATATAAATCCGTTGGTTATCATACATATGTACATACATATAATAAATATAAATGAAAACGATACACTTACTTTATCACGCCTCAAGGGGTTTTGGGGGGAAAGTAAGATTTAGAAATAGCGCTATGCCTGTATGCTCCGGTTCTCCCGTCCTGTTGTCCCGCGCCTGTGTGCCGGTTTTTCTGTCCTGTTGTCCCGCCGCTATGAGTTCCGGTTTTCCTGGTGTGTGTTGTTATTTTGTTGAATTAATGTTTTTTGGCCGATCGCGCCCGAATTATGTATTAGATTTTTGTAACGCGGCGCGCTCGTTTGATTTTGGTTGTTTTTTTAAAATAATTTGTTTAAAAAACTTTTACAAATATATTGTTTTAAAAGTTAATTTTGTTTCTGTATGAGTATATTTCTTGCTATATCCTTTTTTTCACAGCAGTGGTCGAAACTTTTCACTTCACGTAAATTTAGTTATATTCTTTTTCTTTTTTTTTTTTATATGTTTAATGTCACAAATTTGATTTTTTTATGTTTTCCAATAGTGCCGTTCTGTTGGCTCGAAGGACCATGTTCTTTTCGATTAATTGCCTCGCACTCACCTTTCGGAAACTTGTATATAAAAAAAAAGGCAACACACAATTCCGCCAAAAGAACTCACAAATGTATTTTATTAAAACTTTTTTGGATTTTACAATTAACTTTCAAAATTCTCCAACGGTATTTCGCTGAATTTTATGTGTAACCGAAATATGAAATTTACTCGAATTATAAAAGTTGAGGTTGGCGCAATATTAAAAGTTAGCACTCGGGGTTAATCGCACGGCTGGTCGTTAGCGGATCGCAAAAAGAAGTAAGTAAAAAAAGGTGCCGAACTTGTTTCTCCGCCCCTTTTCTTCCCTTTTGGTTGAGGTGAAAAATGCAGCGGCAACGTAGTTATGTGTGATGTGGATTGTAGGTGGTGTAGAGATGAGTGTGGTGAATGAAGCGTGCTAGTGACGTATATTTTAATGCGGTGAGTGTAGAGTGTTCTGAAGGCGGGATTATTGTTGTGGTTACGTGTTCTGTGTTGGTTATGTATTGTGTGGGGCAACAGACTGAAGCTCATTTAGCCAAGCTCATAATACAGCCCACCCTTCCGATCCCACCAAATATAGAACATTACCTTTGCTGTATATTTGGCAGATTGGTAAAGTAAAATTTAAGTTTTTTATTTTATTTTAAACTTCTTGTAGCGTTCAACCACCATTTCATAATGAAATAATGAATTCAAATAATAAAGATTATAAAACTGTTTGTAATTTTATCATAAATAATTTAATTGTCAATGTGGGTAATTGGTTAATAGGAAATAATATACTAAATATAAAGGAAATTTTCTGTATTTTGGTCATACATACTTTCGTATTTGTTAAGAAAACAGTCTCCTTCGAATAATGAGTTATTGCATTGATAGTTTCGGTATTTATTATCGCATTGTAATCCAGAGTAAAATTCCAGTGGTTTTTTATGGACTATTGCTTTTTGAAAAGAATTGTTTATACAACCATTTTCCGGGGTTTCACAACTATTATCATACAAAATACTTTGTTCAGGAATAACTTTTGAAGATATTTCATTTTTCGCAAATAAAACTTTTTCATTGTTAACATCATTTACGGGTTCTAGATTTTTCTGTATATTATCATTCTCCCTCCATAAATTACTCGCGAATCCTATGAAAAGATAAACATCATGAGTTCAACAGCTTACTTTGTTTTTGTTTTGGTATAACTAAAGGAAACTGTATTAATAATATTAAAGGCACATAGCTTCATTGCCACATTTTGTTTTTGGAAAACTAATTTAAACATCAACTAATTAACTCAACTGAGACATACATATGTGATACAAACTCAATCAAAAGGGACAATATAGAGAATTTCATTAAAACCCCTAACAGATTGATCAATATAAAAGGCATAAAGTCAAGCGGTTATTTATAATTCTGTATAGTATTGTCATACTTCATTTATTTGAAGCATGAGCACTGTTACTAGAACGAAATTTTAGCTGACTTTAATATAATATAGTATTTCTTACATATTGACCGATAGATTCGGTATAAGTCAAAAGGAATTTCGTAAACGTTAATATTAGGTATAGGATTTATTTTTACCCACATTGACAAAGAGGCATGCGTTCAATACAAAAGTATTCACTCCGAATTTCAATACTAAACCTCACAGACTGACCGATATGTATGGAGACCATATGTTTGATGTCTCGGTCCTTTAAAAGATAGTGGCCAATGTCGAAAAATTTTTTGCTGAGAATGACATGACTTCAAGGCACTCTGCATGCAGAGTTTAATCCTGAAATCCATGAAATAAAGTACCCCTACCAGTCCTTGCACAAAATATAATCGTGATATCTTCATTGCTGAAGGCTATCCCAAGACTGAAAAAATCATTGGCATTAGTGTATTACATCAAGTGTAATTTTATTTTGAAGGCGAAAAAATAAATACTGATGAATAATTAAATATTTGACGTTTTAAATACAATTCCCGGAAACTTTTTTTCACAATGTACAATATTAAAAATAATTAATTAATATAACGAAATACAATTTTGCAGTAATAATTCCCTTAAAGTAGAGTACCTTTGGATCGGTAATTTTCTAAATCCAACCGAAATTACCGAATATGTGGACCTCAGTATCTATAGTTGAATTTTTACCAAAAATATCGGTTAATCTGTGAGATATATAAATAAAACTCAGGGATAATCCTTCTCCGATAATGGTTTGTTTGTATATCTTATATATATATTTTCGAACTTCTAAGTGACTTTATGCTGGATATATTAGCCAATATTTGAGTTATCTCAATGAAATTGGGTCTTTGTCTGTCACGTCGATATGATATTTTCAAAAATTGTCACCGAATCTAATGGCGGAGAGTACGATTTAAGTTATATTCGTTTATATTTCACAATATTGGTAAATCTACAAAAGAAAAAATAAATTCTTCTTCTTTCAATATAAAATAAGAATTCCTAAAAATTTGAAATACACAAAGAAATATTCTACCCACCTAATAACGGGTGATTTTTTTGAGGTTAGGATTTTCATGCATTAGTATTTGACAGATCACGTGGGATTTCAGACATGGTGTCAAAGAGAAAGATGCTCAGTATGCTTTGACATTTCATCATGAATAGACTTACTAACGAGCAACGCTTGCAAATCATTGAATTTTATTACCAAAATCAGTGTTCGGTTCGAAATGTGTTTATCGACAAATTTTGTTCAGCGATGAGGCTCATTTCTGGTTGAATGGCTACGTAAATAAGCAAAATTGCCGCATTTGGGGTGAAGAGCAACCAGAAGCCGTTCAAGAACTGCCCATGCATCCCGAAAAATGCACTGTTTGGTGTGGTTTGTACGCTGGTGGAATCATTGGACCGTATTTTTCAAAGATGCTGTTGGACGCAACGTTACGGTGAATGGCGATCGCTATCGTTCGATGCTAACAAACTTTTTGTTGCCAAAAATGGAAGAACTGAACTTGGTTGACATGTGGTTTCAACAAGATGGCGCTACATGCCACACAGCTCGCGATTCTATGGCCATTTTGAGGGAAAACTTCGGACAACAATTCATCTCAAGAAATGGACCCGTAAGTTGGCCACCAAGATCATGCGATTTAACGCCTTTAGACTATTTTTTGTGGGGCTACGTCAAGTCTAAAGTCTACAGAAATAAGCCAGCAACTATTCCAGCTTTGGAAGACAACATTTCCGAAGAAATTCGGGCCATTCCGGCCGAAATGCTCGAAAAAGTTGCCCAAAATTGGACTTTCCGAATGGACCACCTAAGACGCAGCCGCGGTCAACATTTAAATGAAATTATCTTCAAAAAGTAAATGTCATGAACCAATCTAACGTTTCAAATAAAGAACCGATGAGATTTTGCAAATTTTATGCGTTTTTTTTTAAAAAAAAGTTATCAAGCTCTTAAAAAATCACCCTTTATTTGAACTCCTCAACCTGAAAAAATGAGACAACCCTCCTACCTAGTTTACCTACTTTCCGGGTCGAGCACTTGAATTACATATAAGTGCTAGTCAACAGCAATAGAAATGGATTAAGCCAAGTTTGTACCGAAAATTTGGGTTTTCTCACATCAAACTAAACAATTAAATATAGTTAGTTAAAAAAAAACTAAAATATACGCTTTTAAAGCATATCAAACTAAAAAGTGAAAAATAATTATTTGTATAAACTAACAATAATAATGAAGGAAAAATTCCTCCATTGTGGTGAGAAAAGCGTGGGGAGCTTTGTGACATATTTTTCATATATCGAGCATTCCGCGCTATTTTCACAGTAATGCAGGAATTTTTCCTTTCAAAACTAAAAAAAAAACTTTTATATGCTTAAAAAAGTCTTCGATTTACACTGAGAAACCTTTATTTCATTTTAACAAATATTTCTACATACAACCTAAATTATGATTAATAATAAAAATCAAAATACAAATGCAGGAGCTCAAAACAGGTTGCTAAATACATTATATTTCCGAAAATGACAGTTTATTAAGATACTGCTCTAAATTTTCATCTTCACCGATTCAAAATAATTCTGAATCGTTATTAGAGATAAAATGCCAAAATCTTGAAAATTATTGCACACGCTCATGATACAATAGTAGAATCTGACTACTAGATCTACCAAAAAATTTTAAATCCTCGACTTACGCAATGTACTCGTACGAAACCTACTTAAACCAGTACGAAGATACAAAAGGTATGATCTTCGAGCTTCCACAAATAGGCAGGTAAAAGGCAAGTTCAGGTATCCACCTCGCAGTGCACGCATGTGACACAGAAACATTTTATTTAGGTTATGAAGAAAGGACGGCCATTCTTCATAACCTAAATAAAATGTTTCTGTGTCACATGCGTGCACTGCGAGGTGGATACCTGAACTTGCCTTTTACCTGCCTATTTGTGGAAGCTCGAAGATCATACCTTTTGTATCTTCGTACTGGTTTAAGTAGGTTTCGTACGAGTACATTGCGTAATTTCGTGCGTGCATTTCGGGCATATTTACAGCCGTTTACGTCAACCATCCAAAACTATCAAAAGCACAAAAATTGTATCAGCTCGGATACAAAATTAAAGGTCAAGCAGGCATAATAGTAAAACAGTTCGCTCTTAATAACGACAATTTAAATTTGGCTTGGGTAGCTCTAAAAACGAGATACGAAAACGAAAGAGTACTGATCGATAAGCAAGTAACGCCATTATTAAACTTACCTAAAATTAAGAAAGAAACAACTGAAGAATTTGTGAGACTACAATTTCTACAAGACTTCTAATTGTTGTCGATTCGGTCGACACAAAATATTCCCACAGACATCTGGAACCCAATTTTGGTAAACATTTGCACCGTCGCATTACCAGAAAAGTCGTTACATTCAGTCGAGAAGAGAGAGTGTTCAAAGTGTACGGACGTGCTTTTTTAAGTCGCTCCGTGAATTCAATCTTTACAAAAAAATAAATAAATAATAATAATCAAGGAAAAAGCAAAAAAAAAAAAGATTAAATTGTAAACAAACATAAAGAACAGTGCACATTAATAATAATAAACATAAACAAATAGTGTACGAATCAACCAGTAAAAACAAAAATTCAAACAAACAATAATAAAATGGAAGTTTTAAATGCCAACAGATTTGCCATACTAAGCAATGGTTCAGACGATGATGCGAAGGGTACCACCACAGTCGTTAATGCCAAACCACCTCCAATATATTTGCGCGAACGTAGCAGTAATACTCTTGTTGCGAAATTAAGTGAACTTGTTGGCACTAACAATTTTCATATAGTGCCTTTGAAAAAAGGCAATATAGATGAAACAAAAATTCAGTCGTACACTGAAAAAAGTTTCATGGAAATAGTTAAATTTTTGTCTAATAAAAACAAAAATTATTATTCGTATCAACTGAAGAGCTCTAAGGGCCTAGTAGTCGTAATTACCCTTGTCCGCCGTAGACTCTAGTGAAGTAAAAGAAGCATTGGAACAATGCGGCTTTGGAATTAAAACAGATGTATGTAAGTATATTTAATAGAAACAAAGTACCTCAGCCAATGTTTAAAATTGAATTGTTGTCAAACCCAAATCAACTTAAGAAAAATTAAACACATCCATTATACATATAATTTGAAATATTTGCCGCATCGTAGAGTAACTGTCCGGTACAATGTATTAACTGCCAAGAATATGGGCATACTAAATCATACTGCACTCTACGCAGTGTTTGTGTGCAAAACATGGTCCAAGATTTAATAAACTCACAAAATCAAATGCTGCAAAATTTATTAAGTAAAAAATGAGCTTACTAAATATCTGTATATGGAATGCTAACGGTGTTAACCAACACAAATTAAGGGGAATTAACTATATGTTACAAATCAATCGGATGGAAAAGCGCATGGTGGTACGGCAGTGTTGATTAGAAATCGTTTAAACCAATATGCTCTTGAATCTCATGCTACACCACAGTTACAAGCTACAACAATATCACTAAAAAATCGGGGTTGTGACTTAAACATTACGGCTATGTACTGTCCACCTCGTTTTAAAATTACAGAAATCGAATTTAAAGACTTTTTTGGAACACTTGGTCAAAGATTTCTAGCAGGTGGAGATTACAACGCAAATCACACGTACTGGGGTTCACGTCTTATTAATCCGAAAGGACGACAGCTGTATCAAACTGTTATAAATAGGCACAATAACCTTGAAATAATATCTCCGGTAAGCCAACATATTGGCCTAGTGATCGTAAGAAAATACTAGATTTAATTGATTTTGCTGTAATCAAAAATACATATATATAGATAAATCGTACATAACAGCTGTACTAATAAAGTTATGTGAACACCCCATATTCGTTAATCCAAAAGTGGGTCTAACTTCTTATAAAACGAATTGGCTAAAATATAAAAAATACGTCAGTAGCCACATTAATATAGAGTACAAAATAAATACAGGAAGAGATATTGACGAAAGCATAAGAGAAGTCAATGATATAATAACCAGCGCAGCTGTCTTAGCAACACCAAACAAAAACTATAATCCGCTTGGTTTCAGAAAAATTTCTAATAAAGAAATAGAAATGCTTGTAAATGAAACAAGAAAAAACGTTAACTTCGGTTGCGCCGAAGCTAAATACCCTTCACAGGAGCATTTCTGTTAGTAACTATGTTTTCAGTTTGGAAGCTATATGCTATAGTAATCCGTTCTGAACAATTTTTTTGGAGATTATATTGTTGGCTTAAAAAATAATCTATACCAAATTTCGTGAATACATCTTGTCAAATGTGAAAGTTGTCCATACAAGAACTTGATTCCGATCGTTCAGTTTGTATGGCAGCTTTATGCTATAGTTAACCGATCTGAATAATTTCTTCGGAGATTACAATGTTGCTTTAGAAAATAATATATACCAAATTTCGTGAATAAATCTTGTCAAATGTGAAAGTTTTCCATACAAGAACTTGATTCCGATCGTTCAGTTTGTATGGCAGCTATATGTCATAGTGGTCCGATATCGGCCGTTCCGACAAATGAGCAGCTTCTTGAAGAGAAAATGACGCTTGCAAAATTTCAAAACGATATCTTAAAAACTGAGGAACTAGTTCGTATATATACAGACAAACGGAGAGACGGACAGTCAGACGGACATGGCTAAATCGACTCAGCTCGACATACTGATTATTTATATATGTATATACTTTTTAGGGTCTCCGACGGTTCCTTCTGGGTGTTACAAACTTCGTGACAAACTTAATATACCCTGTTCAAGGCGTGCAAGACGTGAATGGCAGATAAATCGCTCCCCTTCCACTCAGCTCCAATTGAAAGCTGCTGCACGTCAATTAAAAAAAGCGCTCAAACGTGAGGAAGAATTGAACACCGAAATGTACATAAAGAAGCTGTGTCCAAATTCAAACAAGCAAAATTCCCTTTGGAAAGCCCAAAAGTCCACGAAGCCACCAACTGACTCCAACATGCTAATACGAGAGTTGGATGGAAATTGGGCTCGAAGTGACGAGGAAAAGGCTAATTGTATTGCAAATCACCTAGAAAAGGTATTTCAACCCAATTTGCCAAAGAACAACTTTAAGCTGTCAATCTTACCCAACACAGCTAAAGAGTCGCTCGAGTCTCATAAGACTTCACCTTCTGAGATTATTAGAATCATCAAAGAACTTTATTCTAAAAAGGCGCCGGGACATGATAATATATCCCCAAAAATGATAATTGAGTTACCAATTATTGCTGTAGAGGTGATCTCTTTGCTCTTCAATGCAATTCTTAGTTTCGGATACTATCCAATTTCATGGAAAAAGTCGCAGATTACTTTGATAGACAAACCTGGGAAGGACTTAACACAGCCGTATTCATACAGACCAATCAGTCTTCTACCCTGTCTTTCAAAAGTATTTGAAAAAGTATTACTATCAAAGATGTCTCCTTTCTCCCATGAAAATAATACAATACCAATCCATCAATTCGGTTTTCGTGCGAAACATGGCACAATAGAGCAAGTAAATAGAATTACTAACGAGATAAGGAAAGCATTTGAGCACAGGGAGTACTGATCAGCAATATTTCTAGATGTAGCTCAGGCGTTTGATAAGGTGTGGCACGAAGGTTTTTTATACAAGATGAAAAAATTCTACCTTTAGAATTGTATAAAACATTGCAGTCTTATTTGGAAAATAGAAAATTTATGGTAAAAGTGGGAGATTTCATATCTGATGAACGACAGATAAGGGCTGGTGTATCCCAGGGCAGTGTTTTAGGCCCAACACTGTACATCATATATACAGCAGATCTTCCAACAGCTAATAATATATTAACTTCAACTTTTCGGATGACACAGCTATAGTGAACCGTAACAAATGCCACATTTTAGCATCACGAATATTAGCGAAGCATTTAAGTTCTGTCGAAGAGTGGCTTGCGAAGTGGCGAATAAACGTGAATGAACAGAAGTGTTAGCATATTACATTTCCGCTAAGACCAAAGATGTGCCCGGCAGTAAAAATAAACAATACTTTAGTACCCCAAGCGAACGAAGTACTATATCTTGTTATTCACTTAGATAGAAGGCTCACGTGGAGAAAACACATCTCTAGTAAAATAACATGTATGAAGATTAGAGCTGCAAATTTAAATTGGCTTTTAAATAAAAACTCCAAACTTAGCCTAGACAACAAAGTGCTTTTATATAATGCGGTCATAAAGCCGATTTGGATGTATGGCATTCAACTGTGGGTTACGACCTGTGCAACTAATATTGATATACGAGTATTACAAAGGTTTCAATCAAAAATGCTTAGAACAATGACGTGTTCACCATGGTACATGCGTAACGAAAATATCCATAAAGACCTTAGTATCCCTATGGTAAAGAAAGAAGTAGAATCTATCTAAACTCCGAGATCACCCAAACCCTTTGGGTAATGCTTTGGTACATTCCTGCGATCAAACACCACTTAAAAGAAGAGATATGCCGGCGTATTAAAGAGCGACGTATCACCAAAACAACTCAATCACTTGCTTGAGCCTGTCTAGCTTTTAACTAGATTTAAGATTTTATAACTTATTGTTAGGCTTTAAGAAAAAGCAGATCCAATAAATAAAATAAAAAATAAAAAAAAACTCTATGGGAGCAATCGCTTTCATCACGAAAAAAGTGACCCACGTGGGAACAAAAGAATGATTTTCCAACTACTCAGTACGAAATCGCTGACAGAATAGGCAAAAAACTAATTAAATCAAAATATGTTTAAAACGACCTAAAAACAAGCTTCAATAGACCCGCACAAAAAAAAACCACGGATTTATTTGCAAATCCCGAAAACCTAAATTTAGAAATTGCCAAGAGTTGTTGCTCTAAGACGCAAAAAGCTCAGACCCTGCACAACGTAACACAAAGTGGACCAGTTACAGAACTAGTTGTAACCATACCAACTAAAGTTGAGTATAATACAAATAATATTTTAATTTACAATAAAGGAAATTTCAAAACTTCAGGAAACTTCCGTCCATATCAAATAAAACTCTAGAAGACCAGTATTTCTCTAAAGCCACAACTACTCTATTAAATAATGGCCAGTACGTCGTACGACTACCACTTAAGCCATCATTTTCCCACATTCCACAAATCTAATAATGAAAAACAAAGAACAATCTTGAACAAATCTTTGAGCGGTGGCTTACCACTACTTGTCAAATTAGTGATACGCACTTAAATTCTCCAAAAAGTCGAACAATCGACACCTATAACACAATCTTCAACAAGAGTGTACAGCTGCTGCCGTATGCTGATGATATTGACATCATTGGCCTTAACATCCGCGCCGTCAGTTCTGATTGGGCCTGGTGGTGAACGAGGGCAAGACGAAATATCTCCTGCCATCAAACAAACAGTCATCGCACTAGGCACCCACGTCACTGTTGACAACAAAAATTGTTGCGATTTACGTGAGTACCTGCCGACGATGGCCTAACCTCACGGTGCTTCCTTTGAAGCACATAGATCAATATAATGCGTTGATCAGCGCCCCAAAGTATAAATGCATTTTGCACGTATACACATTTGACTGAATTTTTTAGGTTTAAACCACAGTCACCACGACTCTCCACAAAGGGCCAAGCCCAATGAACAGATTGGAGTAAACTCCAAGGCCTAACTGCTCCCGTGGTACCAGGTTAAAGTCTCTGGTAAGACCTCGTAGCGTTCGCTACTACCAGTTGAGCCCCTAGAACGCAATGACTGAAGTTGAAGATAATTTCGTTTATTTAGGAACCAGCATTAACACCAACAACAACGTTAGCCTATAAATTCAAACGCAGGATATCTCTCGCCAGGAACTGCTACTTTGAACTAAGTAGAAGTATGAGAAGTAAAGTCCTATCTTGACAAGCCCAAACAAAACTTATAAGTCACTCATTATTGCCGTCTTGCTATATGGTGCAGGCGCACGGACGATGACAACATTTGATGAGTCGACGTCGCCAGTATTTTAGAGAAAAATTCTGCGAAGGATTTATGGCCCTTTGCACGTTGGCCACGGTGAATATCGCATTAGATGGAACCATGAGCTTTATGAGATATACGATGACATTGACATAGTTCAGCCAATTAAACGACAGCGGACGAAAACACTCCAGCTGTGAAAGTATTGGACGCAGAACCCGCCAGGGGAAGCAGAGGAAAAGGAAGACCTCCACTCCGCTGGAAAGACCGGGTAGAGAAGGACCAGGCTTCGCTTGAAATTTCCAATTGGCGCCCCATAGCGAAAAGAAGAAACAACTGGCGCGCTGTTGTAAATCGGCTAGAACCGCGTAAACAGTTTCCACGCCAGTAAAGAAGAATCACACAATATTACCTAATAAGTTTCAAGTTTATAGGACAACTCAAAATTAGGGTTAAGGGATCACCAAAATTCCCAATTCGATACAGTGACGCACCTACACATACAAAAAGCAATGGTCGCTCTTATCACATCTATCCATGCGCGCATTGTTAGGTTATGGAATCAGCTGTATAAAGCTTCAAATTAATAAAGAAAAATTCAATACTTTACGAATCGAAGCCGTTCTCCATTCACGGTCATTCTCTCGCAATATCCCTCTATTGTCACAGTCCTAAATCCAGGGTTAAGGAGTACGCATTCTAGCCATATCTGAGCCAGGCGTGGAGTTACTATCCCTCATAATAATAAAAAAATCACAAACTATTATCAGCAATACAGAGAAAGCAAATAATAAACAATTTTAAATAAAAAGTATAAATAATAAACCTATAAAAGCAAACATAATAACTACGAAAAGCAGTTACAAACTCGTAAATCCGCAAAATATAGTTTAATATCGAATGCACGTAAAAGCAAATACATACTAACAAATGTTTAAAAACCAAAGCAACATTTACAGGTATTCTGCGCCTTCGAGTACTTCGAAATACATGCAATCGCATATATAGTACATACGTGTAATACTAGGCAAAATATTCGCCTAGGGGACCCAGGATATTTAAATGAGTTAAGTCTCCACCCACTCTACCCGGGAAAACCTGGCGCACCCTAGCTAAATATAGCTCGATACACCACAGCCAATGACAACACAACACAAAACCAACGCAACTCACCACACCTATAGACCAAACCACTTAACAAAAAGGATGCACATCGGGATCGCAGATTCAATTCGTTACCAAATGTCGCTTATATACTTCGATCGACATCAATCCTGCGCGCTACGTCAGACACAATACCCAACTAACTATCGATTTAGAATATTGTTTCATGGGTTTTAAGGGGTTACATGGGTTTCAAAATTTCAAAAAATCGATTTTTTTTCGTCTTATTTAATAGTATAATATGTGTAGAATATTCTCCCAAAATTTTAAAATTATCCGATCAAAATTCTAAGAGCTAGACCCTTCGACAGTTCCGCCCATCAGACCATGTCAGTCTGGCCTTGAACCTTTAATCGCATTTTTCTCAAAACTCGATTTTTGAAGTCGGTGGACACGATTTCTCGAAAAGTTATGAACCGATCTTCTTAAAATTTTGCACACTTCTTCAAAATAATATTATCTCGTAATTGAACGAAGGACTTTTTTTTATTTATTACAAGTTATTATACGAGGCAACTTTCTTTCGTTCAAGTACGAGTTTTATTCATGTACTAACTAAACATATTTGGTTTTTTAATTTTAGATGAACCAGTCGTGAGTTATCCTGTCCACGGTGAGAGCACTTTTTTTTGAGAGGGCGAGGGACATGAGCTCTGAAGTTAAATATGTATCATTAATATGCCAAACTGTTAAATAAATAATTACATTACAAATATTATTAAAAAATTGAAAAAAATACCCATTTTTTGAGCCTTTGAAACCCATGTAACCCCTTAATCGTACCTTCGCATGCGAGTACATTTTGATTATTTTATTGTTAAATATAAAATGTCAACATTACTTTTATTAATTTAATTAAATGAAATGTTATTAAAAAAAATACCATTTTTCTTGACCCCGTGTAAACACAGAGTTTTTCAAAAAGACGTATAGCATTTGGGCTTTGTCGTATCAAGAAGTGGTATAAAAATAAGTCCTGAAAAGGTCAACGGCATAAAATGTTATGAACAACCATCCACATTTCGCGTTCGTTTTTGGAATTAGCAAGTTATTATAGATGTTTTATCAGAGACTGTGCCAGTAAATGCCTTCCAGTCGAAAAAAATTAAAGTCCAATGAACACAAGAAGGTGAGGACGCCTTTAACAAACTTAACGAAATTCTGTCTTCATAGGATGTCAAAATTAACGTTTTCTGATTTCACTAAATCGTTTGATTTGACAACTGATGCTTCCTCAAAGGCTTAGGAGCTGTGCTTTCACAGGAAAAGAAACCAATAACCATGATATCGAGAACTCTTAGAGAAAAAGAAGAACAATTAGCAACAAATGAACGAGAATAGTATGGACACTAGGGTGTGTCATTCTGCGGCAACCTTTTTTTTCAACTGAAAAACAGGCTCAAAACTTTCGAAAATGTGTAAAAAAAAGTCACTCAAAAGATGAGCTCTTAATATTAATATTAAGAGGTGCCTATTTCAAATTTTCTGTTTTCCATATAAATTACATGGAGAAAAAATCATTTTTTTTTGTGGTGGTTATTGTGCGGAGGTTTTATATGTGCCCCGATAGCTTCCAGTAGGGATGGTAAACTCGACTCCGATTCTACTCGAAAATCGAGTTTTCTCGTAAAATAATCGATTTTTCGGAATCGATCTCCAGTAGTAGAAGTCGATTAAGAATCGGTTCTTGACATTCGATTCTTAATATTAACATTAAGAGCTCATTTTTTGAGTGACTATTTTTTACACATTTTCGAAAGTTTTGAGCCTGTTTTTCAGTTGAAAAAAGGTTGCCTCAGAATGGCACACCCTAATGGGCACTTAACAATTTAAGAAATTAAGTATCTATATATATGGAGTAAACCAGTTAAACGTTTATACTGATGACTTCCAGAGACTAGGATATGCTCGTTGACTCCAATAAAAAACAGTAATGGATAAATACTAATACTACAGAAGATAACAGAAACAATAAATAAAATTGCTACAAATAAAAAAGAAAAAGTAGATACAGATCACTTTTACGAAATAATATTTCAAGAAGTAGAATAATAACTCTCGACTTACAAGCTGTCACAATTTCTATAACATTAGCCAAAATTAATTTAATTAGTTGACGAGCACTCTACCAACGTAATTATAATATAAATATTAGGAATGTACAAAAGTAAGGTTTTACAAAATAGTGACAATTTGTATTTTGTTAAAAAATATCCTATACCTAAGCTAGTTTGTAAGAAAATTAGCTTTTTCGCCGGGTCGCATCATGGACTAGTACTACATTTTGGACAAACTAATACCGTTGCTGAATGCGGAAACAATGCGTACGCCGTGAAATGCAAAAAATCTACGTTCGCTACATTTTGAAAAATTCTGAAAACTACCACCTGCGGTCAGCTCATTATGGGAACAGTGGCAAACTGCTTAACAATCATAATAAGGGCATTAAGGAAATTGAAGATGACATTGTTATTATTAATAATATCACGGCTGAAATAGAGAATCACCTTGGCAATATCAGAACCTTCAGCGGTACCTATTTGTTAACTTTTGCTCAGTCAGTAAAAATAAATGGTACTGAATACCACAATACACTTTTTCATGTACACCTTTAACTCCAACAGCACAGAAAATAAATTTTTTGAGTCATCTAGACACTTTGAGGAAAATGTGAGTTATATTGGCGTTCTTCTAGAGGAAATCAACTCTTAAACAATGGTTTTTATAGTTATAATGACGACAGTCATTATCCTTGTATTGTTGAGGTTTGCTTTGATAACATACAAAAAACATACTGCTGAAAGGGCAATAGAAGTCTTGGTAAAAAATGTAACTGAAAAGATCGCGGACGATCCTCACCTAGGATGGAGTTAACCCAAAACGCTGACAGTGAAATAAATCAGTCTGCATTGTCTACATAATATCCGACCAGACAATGCAGATCGTAGTAACCCAATTCCAACAGCAAAAAACCGTGGGATTCGCTGACTCAACACTTTCCCAACGTCTAAGCACCAATAATAAAATAACTTATACATTGCCGAACAAATAATGCACAAGTATACAAACATACATATGCGTACATATGTGAATATGTCACCAACAAAAAATTGAAACATTGTTCTAATCGTCCCAAATAGGGCGAAGCCCAAATGTAGTAAATCTTTCAACAAAAACTTTTGTTCATACAATGAGGCGTCCATTCAACAAGCGACCCCGTTTTATTCATAAAAACAGACGTCATAATATCTCCCGGAGCATGCCTTTGCCTACAAGCGTCTTTTCGCGACGATGACAAAAGCTAAAAATCATAAATTGAACAACTTTCTGATGTTTCTCTGGAGGAAAACTGACAACCCCTCAAACTCACAAAACCCAGAAAAGAATGACAAAACTGACATCACACATAGTTCACGTCGATTTGAAGTATTTGTTAAATCTAAAATATTTTGCCAAGGCTCGCATAAATCAGCGTAAACACTTAGTTTACGAGATATTCAACTTTATAGTTCAAAAATTCCAAAAATTCTAAATGGAGCGCTGCGGTATAATAATAAGCAAATATGAGCAATTCGCTATAATTCTTCTTTCTTTATTTAGCAATCTTAGTTCTAATAAAAACAAGTGTGTCTATATATATTTCAAACTAGCTTTCTACACGCGGCTTCATCCGCAGTGGAGCCATTAAATAAGTATGAAAGATAAAGGGTAAAGGTATAATATTAAAAATGAGTCAATATGATAACTAAATTTTATTGCTTGGCTGCGATCAACAATCAATTTAAAAAACTAAAATACAAAGTACAAGCGTCTTTTCGCGACGATGGCAAAAGCTACAAATCATAAATTGAACAACTTTCTGATGCTTCTTCATAGAAAGAAGTCAGAAAAGTGGCAACAACGGAGTTGTCGATTTATAATATTTGTCCATTCTAAAATATTTTTCCGTGACTCGCAAAAATCTGCGTCGATTTGTATGCAAGCTCATACATATGCATACATAATTACGCTAGTTTGTAGGCGAAGCTGTTACAGCAATCAATAGGCGGTCATTCGTTTATTTTTTTCGGCACAGCGCGACAGATATTAGAATACACACGTTCTTAGGGACACAGGTATTGAGGCAGCTGCACAACTGCATAACTGTGTCCCTAAGGACGTGTGTATTTTAATATTTGACAGATGACTTGACTTGCAGTCTGTCGTGCTCAATGTGTTCAGCACTTGACTCTTTGTCAAAACGCAAGTTTCGGCCATTGGTGACAACGGAGATGCGAAAGAAGCGTGCGACATTTGTTATTATGATTGTATGTACATACATATGTACATGGCTCGCATTTGCTTTCGTAAACACACAGAAAAATGTGCCAAAAAAATAATATATGTACATATGCATGTGTCATAGAAATTATATTGGTACAAATATGGAAATGATAACGAAATATTGCGAATATGCATATTTCATGAAGGTCATCAATTTTCTTCTTCACTTTTTAATAGTCGAAATAAATATAATTTATTTAAAAATTAAAAAATTAAATTAAAGAAAAATAAAATTAAAATAACGTTTCCTAATTTTTCCCGATTTTGTAAAAATAATTAATAATAATTTTTCCTTTCTTTGAATCTATCGGCTCTGTTAGCCGCCAAATCGAACATCATACAGAATTCAATTTGCACCTTCTCTATACTTTACATTTTATGGCCCGGCGCACTTTTCAGACAGACTAATTTATTTGGATAAGGATTAATATAAACACATAATTAGCATGTTTTGAATTTGGTTAGCATTTTCATTAATGTTTAAAATGAAAAAAACTTGTTGTAGTGACCTAACTACAATAGTTGGACATATGCTATGTTTTGTTTTATGCGGAGTTTTTTGTAGACATTATGATGTTCTTCAATGTTGTTGTACATTAGTTTGTTCTATCGCTAATAGTTTTGGCAGCGCATTCGGCGAAAGACATTTTAAGACTCATTTTTCTACACCTTTGGTTACATTGTTCAAATTTTACCAAGGATTCCTAATTTGTTTCAAAATGAAATGTAGCTATGTCAAATTGGAAGAATGTCGCATTCTATTGGTGAAAGAATATTTCAAACCGACCCAGTACTTTTTGAGTCTATGCATTTATGAGAGATGCCCCCGCCACGATGTCAAAATCGTGCTTGGCGACTTCAACGCCAGGGTGGGCAAAGAAGGTATCTTTGGCACTACGGTCGGTAAATTCAGCCTCCACGGGGAAACATCCCCAAATGCAGCATAAGAAGATACATCAAGCTACCTGGCTGTCTCCGGATCGAAAAACCATCAACCAGATCGATCATGTTGTGACAGACGGAAGACACGTCTCCAGTGTTTTAGATGTGCGTGCGCTCCGAGGTCCTAATATCGACTCGGACCACTATATTGTTGCAGCCAAAATTCGCACCCGCCTCTGTGCAGCACGCCAACAAACACAAGGAAGGTTCGACGTCGAGAAGCTGCAATCACAACAGACAGCCGAAAGATTTTCTACTCGGCTTGCACTCCTGCTCTCTGAGAGCACTCGTCAACAACTCGGTATAAGGGGACTGTGGGACGCCGTCTCACACGTCCTTACCTACAGCTGCAACCGAAACCATTGGTTTTCGGAAAGTGCAAAAAAACAGCTGGTACGACGAGGAGTGCCGTGACCCAGCGGAGAGAAAACAGGCTGTCTACCTCGCAACGTTACGATCGACCACAACACGTGCGGGATGGGACAGATACCGAGAGACGAAGCGAGACGCATTTGTAGACAGAAAAAGAAAGAGGCCGAAATGCGTGAGTACGAAGAGTTTGATAAGCTGGCCGACAGGGGTAATGCTCGAAAATTCTACGAAAAGATGCGGCGGCTTACAGAAGGTTTCAAGACCGGAGCATACTCTTGCAGAACCCCCCAAGGTGATCTAGCCATCGATGCCCAGAGCATACTTAAATTATGGAGGGAACACTTTTCCAGCCTGCAGGCAGTGAACGCACAACACCAGGAGAAGGCGAACCCGATACCCCAATCGATGACGATGGAGCAGACGTTCCATTGCCCGACCACGAAAAAGTTCGAATAACAATTGCCCGCCTGAAGAACAACAAAGCGGCAGGGGCCGACTCATTGCCGGCCGAGCTATTCAAAGACGGCGGCGAAGAACTGATAAGGAGCATGCATCAGCTTCTTTCTAAAATATGGTCGGACGAAAGCATGCCCAATGATTAGAATCTAAGTGTGCTATGCCCAATCCATAAAAAAGGAGACCCCACAATCTGCGCCAACTACCGTGGGATTAGCCTCCTCAACATCGCATATAAGGTTCTATCGAGCGTATTGTGTGAAAGATTAAAGCCCACCGTCAACAAACTGATTGGACCTTATCAGTGTGGCTTCAGACCTGGTAAATCAACAACCGACCAGATATTCACCATGCGCCAAATCTTGGAAAAGACCCGTGAAAGGGAATCGACACACACCACCTCTTCATCGATTTCAAAGCTGCTTTCGACAGCACGAAAAGGAGCTGTCTCTATGCCGCGATGTCTGAATTTGGTATCCCCCCAAAACTAAAACGGCTGTGTAAACTGACCTTGAGCAGCACCAAATGCTCCGTCAGGATCGGGAAGGACCTCTCCGAGCCGTTCGATACCAAACGAGGTTTCAGACAAGGCGATTCCCTATTGTTCGACTTTTTCAACCTGCTTCTGGAGAAAATAGTTCGAGCTGCAGAACTCAACAGAGAAGGTACCATCTTCTATAAGAGTGAACAACTGCTGGCGTATGTCGATGATATTGATATCACTAGCGACTTGGCACTCACGTCACTGTTAACAGTCATAGCTTTGAAGTTGTAGATAATTTCGTCTATTTATGAACCAGCATTAACACCACCAACAATGTCAGCCTGGAAATCCAACGCAGGATTACTCTTGCCAACAGGTGCTACTTCGGACTGAGTAGGCAATTGAAAAGTAAAGTCCTCTCTCGACGAACAAAAGCCAAACTCTATAAGTCGCTCATAATTCCCGTCCTGCTATATGGTGCTGAGGCTTGGACGATAACAACAACCGATGAGTCGACTTTGCGAGTTTTCGAGAGAAAAGTTCTGCGAAAGATTTGTGGTCCTTTGCGCGTTGGCCACGGTGAATACCGCATTCGATGGAACGATGAGCTGTACGAGATATACGACGACATTGACATAGTTCAGCGAATTAAAAGACAGCGGCTACGCTGGCTAGGTCATGTTGTCCGGATGGATGAAAACACTCCAGCTCTGAAATAATTGGACGCAGTACCCGCCGCGGGAAGCAGAGGAAGACCTCCTCTCCGTTGGAAGGACCAAGTGGAGAAGGACCTGGCCTCGCTTGGAATATCCAATTGGCGCCACGTAGCGAAGAAAAGAAACGACTGGCGACTCGGCTATAATCGCGTAAGCAGTGTCTACGCCAGTAAAGAAGAAGAAGATTAAATTAAAATTTCTCCAGAGTTTTTGAGATATAAAATAGTCGGGACACACGAATTCACTAAAATTAAAATTCAACCAATTGCCTGCACTTAAACTTACGATATTGCGACGAAAAATTAGCGAATGAAAGAAAATGCGTGCGATCTTGGTACCGGTCGAATTACAATAGGTTCTTTATTTTATTTCATCTAGTTGCTTAGCCTAAATCTTAAAACTAACGGCTTAAGCTAATGGCAATGTTAACATGTATTAAAGCAAGTAAGGAAGGGCTAAGTTCGGGTGTCACCGAACATTTTATACTCTCGCATGATAAAGTGATAATCGAGATTTCATTATCCGTCGTTTACATATTTTTTTTTATTTTGCTGTAAAATTAATTAGATTTGTAGTTCTTGAGATATGGTTTTTGATCCATAAGTGGGCGATGCACGCCCATTTTCAATTTAAAAAAAAAGCCTGGGTGCAGCTTCCTTCTGCCATTTCTTCCGTAAAATTTAGTGCTTCTGACGTTTTTTGTTAGTCGGTTAACGCACTTTTAGTGATTTTCAACATAACCTTTGTGTTGTTTTATGTGCATTTATTTCAATCAATTTTACGGAAGTGAGTTATATTAGTTCCAGATATTGTATGACAGCTTAACTTAAGTTACACTGTTATGGATTCTTCGCAGGGTTACAAGTAAATTGCTTCGTTCTCTCCAACACCTCCCCTCGAAGAATTTTGATTGCAATACAATTTATGAACATTTATTCGTCATGCCCATATTTTCAATGCATTTGTAATGTTTTTCCATAGGCAATCCTTTGGTAGGGACATCAGCTGGCATATCTTCTGTAGGCATATAATTCAAGTTGATATCGCCGCTTTGATGTTTCTCGCGTATGAAGTGATGACGTACATCTATGTGCTTAGTACGTGAATGGAATGCCATGCTCTGCACTAACTTCTGTGCACTTTGGCTGTCGTTGTAAATCGGTATACTTTCGTGCTTAAACTCGATCTCCTTCACCATTTCTCGTAAGTACATAGCCTCTTTTGTAGCTTCACTCAAAGCCATGTATTCGGATTCGGTGCTTGAAAGTGATACTGTCTTTTGCTTACGGGCTTGCCAGGATATTGAACGTCTATCGGTTAAATTACCACCCCAATCAGCATCGACGACTGCATACAATTTTGGCCGCTTTGCAATGCTCGAAACTATAATTAGAATTGAATTGGCTTATAAAATTAACTGCGAATGCTAAATCAGGTCGTGTTGTTACAGGCAAATACAATAGAGCACCAATTAAACTTTGATATGGAATATTCTGTATTTCTTTGTTGTCAGACCTAACTGGTTTTTCAAGTTTTCAATTGTATTCGAGGGGTGTCTTGAGTGGTTTACAGTCTTTCATTTTAAAACGTTTTAAAATATTAATAGCGTAATCTCGTTGATTTAAAAATAGTGTATGATTCTTCAAATCTTGTTTAAATTCAATACCCAGACATATTTTAACTGGTCCTAAATCTTTCATTTCAAAACTTTCCAAAAGAGATTTCTTGACTTCTTTTAACCATTCATGATCATTCGTAGCAATGAGCAAATCATCTACATACACTGTAATTATCATTATCTTAGATTTTATTTCAGTAAATAAACACGGATCGCATTTAGATGCATTAAATCCTATTTGTCTTAGTTTATTCGTTAATTTTTGATACCTTTTTAAACCAAATGGTCTGAAGTGAATGGCTGTGGGAGTTTTACCTGACCACATCTTGATAGGCACTTCATCTTCTAGCACTTTTGTGGGACACCTACATATTTCGAATATAGTTTGCTGTATTTACAGCCTTTGCCCAAAATATTGTTTTTAATCTTGCTTGTGTTAACATACATCTAGACATTTCTAAAAGAGTTCCATTTTTTCTTTCAGCTATTCCGTTTTGCTGTGGTGTATAAGGAGCGGTCAAACGCCGCTTAATTCCACATTCATTCAAATAGTTTTGAAATTCGTTACTCATATATTCCAACCCGTTGTCTGTCTGTAGTGTTTTAACTTTCTTCCCTGTATACGTTTCCGCCATATTCTTAAATATTTTTACATTTTTCTAAAACTTCTGACTTATTTTTCATGAAATAAACCTCGGAATATCTCGAAAACTCGTCATTGAATGTCACGAAGTATTTTGCGCCTGAATGTGAGCAAACCTTCATTGGACCGCAAACATCGCTGTGTACAATCTCCAGTAACTCGGTTGTACGTTGGTCCCTCTGCTTTGTAAATCTTTCTCGTGTCTGTTTTTCGCTTAAACAAATTTCGCTAGTTTGCAATTTTTTATTTGTATTAAAATTTATACCGTGTGCCATACCAATTGCACGTCTTAAATCTTTTTCGTTTAGATGGCCCATTCGTACGTGCCATGTATTTATGCTATTTGACTTCATTTGCGAAAATCTCACAGAATGTTCAAAACCTTTAACGTAGTACAAGTCACCGATTCTTACCGCTGTCAGAATAGTTTCCCCATTCTTTGAAATGACAGCTTAAATTCGCCGAAAATTACTTCATACCCCTTATTCGCAATTTTCGAAACAGATAGCAAATTCGTTCTTAAATCTTAAACATACAATACATTTTCGAAATTAATTCGCTCTTCGCTATTATTTTCGTTGATAATAACTTTAACAATGCCTATACCCGTGATTTCAGCTGTGTTGTTGTTTGCCAGGCTGAGAGTCTTGCTAATCTCTCTAAAGTTATTGAATTCGCTCTTTTTCGCACTCATATGTGATGAACAGCCGTTGTCTAAGCACCAATATTCGCCGGAGTTGGTTATTGTACGTGCTGATTCGAAAAACATGGATTTTTCGAAGTTCTCCTTTTTCGTTCCAGTAGTTGCGTTGTAGTTTTTTACCCTTTGTCTTGATGGACAATTTGGCGATATGTGACCAACTTCGCCGCACTTGTAGCAAGTTCGTTTATCTTGCTTTTCTTTTGTTGACTTTTTGTTGTGATTGTTAGAAGACTTACCATCACTTGTATTTCTGACGTTTGTTCTTCGTTGAGCAATTAACACGTTATGCTCTGCTGCTGCTTCTTTTGCTTGCCTGGATTGTTCTTCTTGCAGCATCTTTACTCTTAAAATGTCTGGCTTGGGGAGTTCATCTCGAGTTTCCAGTGCACATCGGAACGTTTCAAATGAATCGGGTAAACTATAAAGAAGCAATATAGTTAATAAATCATCACCAACAGTAACATTTATTTCCTTCAGTTTGTTGACAGCATGGAAAAATTCGTTTAAATGTTCGCGAACGTTATCACCCTCCTTCATGCGGGTGAGTGCAATACGTTTCAGTAGGGTAGCTTCTCGCGCAGGACCCTTTGACTGGAACGTAGACTCCAACTTTTTCCACTTTTCATGTGAAGTTTCGCATTCAGTTATCAGACCCAATTCTGATGGTATAATTGAAAGCATTATATCCGCACAGGCCTTCTGATCGAAATGTATCCACTTCGCTGCGTTATTGTCTTTTGAACAAGGTATAGCTCCAGATGCGTAGCTCCATAAATTAGCTTTCACAAGAATTGCACGCATGTGCAACTTCCACGTATCGTAGTTATCCGCGTTTAGCGGATCAATCCTCACTGTTGAGCTCGCCATTTATACCACTATCACCATATATAATACAATTGATGATGTACGAATCATTTTATTTAATACAGCTAATAAAATATAACTTTAATTTAAAAATGTATGCCCTGGGCCCATAACCTGTTGTTTTATGTGCGTTTATTTCAATCAATTTTACGGAAGTGAGTTATATTAGTTACAGATATTATATGACAGCTTAACTTAAGTTGCAGTGCTATTGATTCTTCGCAGGGTTGCAATTAAATTGCTTCGTTCTCTCCAGCACTTTGTATGGGAGGTGGGCGTGGTTATTATCCGATTTCTTCCATTTTTGAACTGTATATGGAAATGCCTGAAGGAAACGACTCTATAGAGTTTGGTTGACATAGATATAGTAGTTTCCGAGATATGTACAAAAAACTTAGTAGGGGGCCACGCCCACTTTTCCAAACAAATTACGTCCAAATATGCCCCTCCCTAAGCAATCATTTGTGCTAAACTTCACTTGAATATCTTTATTTATGGCTTAGTTATGACACTTTATAGGTTTTCGGTTTTCGCCATTTTGTGGGCGTGGCAGTGGGCCGATTTTGCCCATCTTCGAACTTAACCTTCTTATGGAGCCAAGAAATACGCGTACCAAGTTTCATCATGATATCTCAATTTTTACTCAAGTTACAGCTTGCACGGACGGACGGACGGACGGACAGACAGACATCCGGATTTCAACTCTACTCGTCACCCTGATCACTTTGATGTATATAAACCTATGTCTGACTCTTTTAGTTTTAGGACTTACAAACAACCGTTATGTGAACAAAACTATAATACTCTCCTTAGCAACTTTGTTGCGAGAGTATAAAAAGGGATAAGCATAATAATTTTCAATTTTCGTTAACTATTGTAAAAGATTACCTTGAGGTAAGTAAGGTGAGTAATATTTTAGTATTACAAATGTATTATTAGAGTAAATATCTATATAAATAAAAATGAATTGTTGTGCGTTAGTCTGATTAAAACTCGAGAACGGCTGGTCCGATTGAGCTGATTTTGGTTTTAAAATGTTTGTCGTAGTCCGTGGTAGGTCTAAACGGTGAGCGAATATGGAAAAATTGCGAGTAAGATAGATTAAAACGACAATAATAACGCTAAGAGAACGGCCTAACCAATATTGATGAAATTTTCAGAGGTTGTTCTTTGTGGATCAAGGAAGGTTTAGAAATAAAAATATCTTGTACTTTTCATGAAAAGGCGAAAAATTTGATAATTCCAAAAAGTAACTTTTTCCATACATTTTTTTTTTCAATTTTTGTTTGTTTTGTTTTTCAATACTTTGATTTGCAAATTATTTAAATAGTTCAATTTCGGTCGCTTGCTTTTTTATTCCGGTTATTCAAAAGAAAAATTATTAAAAATTATTCAGTGAAAACTTTACGTGTGTTTCACACAAAGAGGTCAATTGTAGATTGAAATTTGTTACGAAGGCACCAAGAGGTCGCCCTAATATCGGTCGGTGTTCTTTTCGCCATCAAAGTATGGCAGCCCAAGGCAAGGCAAGCCAGGAAGTACTCCCAAGATGCGGTGACATACGTGCGGAATTATGGATCGCGGTAAATCAGCAAGTGATCGTCACGATGTCACAGCACGACTTTTCACACAACAGTTACGATGTTTGATTGACTTTATCTTGAAGCAACGTACATGTGGTGTACTAATGTACTCTGTTGAGGGGCAAAATAGAGGTTTTCCGCACGCACACATTCTTCTTTCGATGATGGTTACACCAGATCAAATTGATGAAATCATTTCTCCGGAAATTCCTTATGTAGGGAAAGAATATCCAGAATAATATGAAGTGGTGGGAACCAATATGGTTCATGAACCTTGCGTACACTACATACAATCCTTTTTCGGTTTGTATGTCTGACAATAAATGCACGAAACACTATCCACGTGCTTTTCTTTCGGAAACACAAACTGGAAATGATGGATATCAACTCTATCGGCGTCGCTTACCAGATAACTGAACATTCAGCATTTAACTTAGAAGAGTGAATATCGAAGTTGATAACACATGGATCGTACTATGTTCACCACTACTGTCTAATTCATATTCAAAACTCATATCAACTTTAGTATTGCGGTTTGGTGAAATCGATAAAATACGTTTGTAAGTACGTCACCAAAGGAAGCAACATGGCAAAAAAGCGCTTTGTTGGTTATTTACGTTTGCAATTCATGGACGTTTTCCGACTGTTGTGCGTCTCACAGTTAATTTGGAGATGGGCCAAAGAGTGTATTTTACCAGTGGAATCATCACCAGCAACAAAATTAACATTAACGAGTTTTTTCTCAACTATTCGGAATACCTTGATATGTATTAGGGGTATTCAGACCTGTTAATTTGGTAATTCATTAGTTAATACTTCGTTAAAATGCTTAACAGTGAACATACCTTTGGCTCTACCTTGGTAATATGGTAAATTTTATTCCGAAACAGCTGATTCAATTTTATTAAAGAGTAAAAATACCTCAACAAAGTGCAAAATCAAAAATTGTCAGTCTTTAATTGAAAATTATGTGGAGCAGATCAAATTTATTACTGGTAAGTACATTAAATTGATGTACAGAGGAACATGAGAACGGTAAAACGATAGTCTGTTAATTTTACAAAAACAAAATACATGTAAAAAAACTACCGAACAACGACTGACAAATTAACAAGGCTGGTCTGAATACTCCTGTTATACATGGAATGCATCGTCGAAGAAATAGTTAGACAGAAAGCAAGGCCAACCAGTAGATTGACATCCAAGTGTCTTATCAACTAATGCATTAGGACGAATTTACACAATCCACCCGAAAAACGACGATTGTTTCTACCTTTGGTTGCTATTGATTAATGTACGCGGGTCAACTTTATTTGAGTCATTGCTTACTGTGAATGGTTCGATGTGTGTGAGTTTTGGAGAAGTAAGCCAGCAATTACAATTGCTGGAACACGTTAATCACTGGAATAAAAATGAAGTTGGCATACTTTTCGATATAAACATCGACATTGTCAAAGACATTTTACATCGTCCTCGCTAAAAATTGGAAATGGGTCAATTTCGGTTGATACTTCCGGTGGTGGTACTAAGGCGTGCTCGCCTTAGTCGCCACGTCTGCGACTCGTACCTTGCCGTCTTTCCCTTCGACGGTTGCGACGACGCGTTCGAGTGGTGTGGCGGTACGTTGTCCTCGTGGACGAGGTCGTTGAGCTGCAGATTGCATGTGGGGTGCAGCCACTTGTTGCGTTCCTGAAGGCCCGTCATGTATACTGTCGCCAACAAGTTGCCATCTCTCGCAGCAACGAATTGAGTCCGTTAGCACTTGTGCTGGTGACAGTGCTCGCAGAGGACAACCGATTAAAAGGTGCGCTGGACTTAGTGCTTCTCCGTCGTTGGAGTCCTGTCCCAACGGTGCTAGGGGACGCGAATTCAAAATGGCCTCCACTTCGGCCAGTAACGTTGAGCGCTCTTCCGTCATTAGTAGAGCGTTGGCGAGTGCGCGAACGACCAGATGCTTGGCGGACTTCATTGCCGCTTCCCATAATCCGCCGAAGTGCGGCGCCTTGAGTGGTATAAAGTCGAAGCTGAATCCTTCTTAGGCGGCGAATCCCATTAGTTTTAGGGCTTGCGCTAGAAAGGCCTCCTTCAGCTCGCGCAGCTTGCGGTCGGCGCCAACAGAGTTGGTTGCGTTGTCACTGAATATTTTCTGTGGCATCTCTCGGCGACGAATGAACCTTTTGAGGGCGAAAATAAAAGAATTAGTAGATAGGTCCGAGACGAGTTCTAAATGTACTGCTTTTGAAGTGAAGCAAGCGAAAACTGCTATATAAGTTTTTACGGGTGGTCGACCACGTATTTTTAAAGTTGTATATGTGGGACCACATATCAAGGGTCGTAACGCTCGAAGTCTTTCAACTAAAAAATTTCCCATTATTTGAGTTTGCATCATCGGCTTGTAATGAAAGCAGTGTACACAATTTCTTACGATTATACTGCAAGCTTCTCTGGCATTAATTAGCCACATGCGTTCTCGTTGTGATTTCGAAAGTGCAGGAACCGTAAGTAAGTGATAAGGAAATGGGAATTTGTCATCGTATGAGAGAGGTGCATTTAATAGGCGACCTCCTACTCGGATTAATTTAAAGGAAATTCTCTCTCCACACAATAAGCTGACAATTTCTGTCTTCTTCGTGCACCATTATTTGGTAGTACATTTTAGTAATGTCTGCCGTTAAAACGTACTTGTGTAAACGAAAACGGAGAAGAGTTCGAATGTCAAGAACCGATTCTTAATCGACTTCGACCACTGGAGATCGATTCCGAAAAATCGATTATATTACGAGAAAACTCGATTTTCGAGTAGAATCGGAATCGAGTTTAGCATCCCTACTGGCATCGGGGCACATAGAAAACCTCCGCACAATAACCACCACAAAAAAAATGATTTTTTTCCATGTAATTTTTATGGAAAACAGAAAATTTGAAATAGGCACCTCTTAATATTAATATTAAGAGCTCATCTTTTGAGCGACTTTTTTTTACACATTTTCGAAAGTTTTGAGCCTGTTTTTCAGTTGAAAAAAAATGTTGCCTCAGATTGACACACCCTAATGTATATGTATATTTTGTTACAGGTTCCACTGCACGCACGATATATGTATGTAGATATATGTTTTTGTGTTAGAGGGTTTCACTGCACGCACTGCACATATATGTATATATATATTATATATATATATATATATATATATATATTTGGATCTTTATTCCCTTTTTTTAACTTTGTTTTTTAGCACTATCACTTAACCGTGATAACCGAAAATCCGAAAACGATAATTTGGCAATTGGTTGCGAAAAATATATTTTTATACTGTATTGTAGTTACATTAATTTTTTAATCACGCTTATGTCCCTACTCGGGCGCCATGAATATTTCTCAAGAGTTTTTGAGATATAAAATAGTCGGGACACGTGAATTCACTAAAATTAAAATTCAATAAATTGCCTGCACTTAACCCTAGAACATACACCCAGAAAATACCACGTAAACACACACCCGGGATACATTTGTACCCGGGACCTTATTTTGCGGTTTTTTTAATGCTTATTCAACCGATGTCTATAATTTTTTTTGAAATGTATATTTTAATATATAGCAAGTATTTTGTCTTTTGTTTCATTCGAATATTCCTACTGGTTCCAACGATATGGGCAAATAAAGTCAGGACATGCAACAGTGGATTTTTGTTTTTGTTGTTGTCCTGATAAATGCAAAACAAAATAATATAATTTATAATAATATACTTGTAGAGTAACAACCAAAACACATTTTGGTTTTTATTTCATTGAAATATTCTACCGGGTTCAAAATATACTTATGTGCAAAAAGGTCGCGCAAGGTATGGGTACGTACATAGCAGAGTCCTGCACGAGTAATTAAAAAAGTAACATGTTAGCAAGCGGCGATGCCGATGCGGCGAGTACACGCTACGTAACGGTACTTTGGCATCGTGGGCATCGGCATCGAGGGTATCGGCATCGCGGGCATCGCCGATTACTAACATGTTACCAGTGGTCGGCATTTCTTAGAACAATTGTGGAAACTAACTTCACACGTACGCTTACGCTCTATCACAGAGCCGCTCAAAATTTTTCATGCCTATACTCGGAGTATAGGCAAGCAAATGCAGTCGAAGCATGTACGCTATGACGCAAATTCTGCCAGCGTCAAAAATACACTCGAAATACAGGAATTCAGTTTCCAATAAGCATATAGAGGACTTAATGAGAATCAAAACTTACGATCTTGAAGTCGATATGGAAAAAATCATGGAAAGTTAAAAAAATTAACTTAAAATTATTGTTGTTCTTAATTGCTTTTTTAATCAAAAACCATAATTTTTTATTTTTTTCTAAATTTTTAATAACAAAATAACCAAATAGCACGATTTCACTCAGTGTACTAAGCAAGCGCGCGCACACAATCATACGCTAGCAGATATCAAATGTGTGATTGTATGCGTTGGTAAATAAATTGCGCATTATTTTGAGCGGCTCTGCTCTATCGTTCAGTCGTTGTCGAGCCAGCAACGAATTAACATCATGTAAGACTATAGCGTTTCATTTGCCATTGACGATACCAGATAGTAATCGTACGATGCCACGATGCCGCGATGCCGATGCGCAATGTTACCTTCGCATCGTGGTAATCGTCAGAAGTGTTACTTAGTAACGTAATCGTACGATGCCTACCTTAATCGTGCAGGCCTCTGGTACATAGGTAGCAAATACACTGGTATAACTGGTTTTTGTATTTTATATGCAGCTGCAAGGGTTGTTTCACACGAGGTGTTGTTATAAATGCTGCCTGTTGATATTTTCTTTATTGTTTTGGTGCTCAAAAGGGTAAGAAGTGAAAATATAAGTGAAAATAAATATAACTGAAACTATAAATAACTGGATACGAAATGACTTCAAGAAGAAACGAATGTTTATCAAGTGCAGAATATAGAAGGTAAAAATGTTAAATAAGCAACAATGTAAACATATACTAATTTTTTTATTATGCAGGCTAACTGAGGAACAGCGAGAATCATATATACAATCTTTATTTGATGCAATTTATGACGATGACGCTCCCTATGACTTTGACTCAGAAGATGAAGAAGAAATTCAAATCAATGACATTGAAATTGCTGATGACGATGCTGAAGTTTCGCAAAGTGCCGCAGAAGTATTACCTGATTATGCGGATTATGAGGATGAGGAAGAAGAAGAAGTAGAAGAAAATAATGAATTACCTGATAGTGCCGAAAAATTTGTTGCACGTGATGGTACTGAGTGGATGAAAGAACCAAATGTAAGTCGTCAGGTACTCAGACAAAATATTATAAGAGAACGTTCTGGACCAGCTAGATGCACTGAAATGTTGTCAATAGAGCAAACATTCAAATGTTTCATGAACGTTGAAATGTCTGATATAATTATGCGCCACACAAATAAGATAGCAAAAGAAACTTATAATGCGTACAACAATGCACATCCAAACACAACTCCTAAGTCATGGACGCCTGTGTCAATAACAGAGCTGTATGCATTTTTGGCATACTTATTATGACCGGTGCGAACCATAGAAATGGAGAACATGTTCGAGATTTATGGAGCGTCAAAAACTATCCTTTATATCGCGCCACAATGGGAGTCAACCGTTTCTGTTCGATATTGCGGCTCCTAAGATTTGACGATAAAAACACTCGTGCAACACGCTTACTAACTGATAAAGCAGCACCAAAGTGAGTTGTGGACGATGATGAACAATAATCTTGCTGCACATTACAAGCCTAGCTCATGCTTGACGATTGATGAACAATTGTTTCCTTACCGTGGACGCACACGGTTTACGCAGTACATACCGTCAAAACCTGCTAAATATGGTGTCAAGGTTTGGTGGATTTGCAATGCCACAAATGCATATCCACTGCATGGATAAATATATACTGGAAAAGCGGAAACTGGTAGGGAAACGAACCAAGGCGAATGAGTGGTGAAGGATTTGTCTGCCAAATACCAAGGAAGTGGCCGAAACATTACAATGGACCATTTGTTTACGACCTTGCCAGTTGCAGAACTGCTTCTCACCTGGAAACTCACGATCGTTGGAACTTTGCGCGAAAACAAATCATATATTTCTCAAGAAATGAAGCAGAACAAAAACAGGACAATTGGTTCAACGACATTTGGCTTCAAAAATAATGTGACAATGTGCTCTTATGTTCCCAAAAAAAAAATTAAGCAGTAATTTTGCTTTCGACCATGCATAATGATGCTGAAATAGCTGACAGTGGGAAACCTGAAATAATTGAATATTATAATCGTACCAAAGGTGGTGTTGATCGAATGGACCAAATGTTTGCGGACAAACAAAACGGTGGCCACTAGCGATGTTCTTCAACATGTTGGACATTACAGCTCTTGCAGCCTACATTGTCTGCAATTTGAATAACCCTATGTTACCTTGGAGAATAAACAACAAGCGTAAGCAGATCCTGCGCAGCTTAGTTGAAGCATTGTGTATGCCCATTATTGAAGCCAGAGCCATAAATCGTCAAGTGACGCGAAATTTTTCGACTAAAATTGCTATTGAAGCATATTTCAACCGACCGGTGGAATCAATGGTATCAACAGCAGCATCAGCATCTGCCGCAGCGCGCACGCCAAAACTTGTGTCCGGATCTTGCTATTTATGTTACGCATAAGAGGAAAAACGCCGTAAAAAAACCAGAAAGCTGTGCGCCAAATGTAAGAAGCCAATGTGTCTTGAACATTCGGTCACATCAACAAATTGCTCTATTTGTCATGATTTTCCTTAGATATTAGATGCATTTTTATAATAGAAGTCAATAATATAATGTGTGAAATGAATATTTTTAATTTTTCAAATAAAAAAATAATATAAAAATGTCTGTTTCCAATGGTCCGATCTGGTTCAAATTTTGAATTTGAACTCAAAGCTAAATAATCTTAGATCCGAAGTTGGCGGTATAGAGGTATAGCGGTTCAAAAGTTACAAAACTTCAAAGTTGAAAGTGGATACATTTGTACCCGGGTGTGTGTTCTAGGGTTAAACTTACGATATTGCGACGAACAATTAGCGAAAGAAAGAAAACGCGTGCGATCTTGATTCCGATCTAATTACAATAGCTGCTTTATTTCATTTCATTTAGTTGCTTAGCCTAAACCTTATAACTAACGGCTTAAACTAGTGGTAATGTGAATATGTATTTAAGAAAAGCGGTAAGTATGATAATTTTCAACTTTCGTTAACTATTGTAAAAGATTACGTTGAGGTAAGTAAGGTGAGTAATATTTTCGTATTACAAATGTATTATTAGGTTAAGTACGAGTATACAATAATAATATAATACAATATTTTATAATTTGTATAATTCAATTTTCTTAATTTTAGTTTAAGGTTTAAATATGCATTTCTTGTCGCTTGAAGCATATTAACAATCTTTTCATGCATATGAGTATTTTTTTATTGCAATTTAATAAACAACTAAGTAAAATAATATTAGGCAATAAAATACTTAAGTTACTCCAGGTATTGGCCCGATCAGAATTATTTTTTTAAAGGAGTTCTACGCAAAAGTACTTCAATCACCCCGGGTATAGGCTCGACCAAAATTATTATTTTAGAGCGCAGCCGAAGGCCGTCAACGTAAAAAGAAGTACTACGCGTAAGTGCTTTAGTCATTCCGAGTATTGGCTCGAGTAGCGCTGCCGAAGGCCGCCAAACACCGAAAAGCGTACTTTACATGCTCAATTACAGCTTAAAAAATATTGGAAAGAATTTTTTTATAGTTTATAAAACAAAAGAATCATTAAACAATCCTTCATATTTCGTGTTTAAGATGTGGCAACACTTGTTTTCCTCATAATCGTAAACAATCTAGCTACTACGACTAGATTTTATATATTTTTGCTCATCCCACATATTATTAATATGCCACAAAACGTTCTCTGGGTTTCATTAAGGTACCTTACCATACAATCACCAATCATATGGAGCAAAGTCAAGTGGATGTTCGAAAATCTTGGTAATATTTATATGGGGGAGGGTCAAGCTTTCGCCCAATTGTATATATTTTAGACACAAAAATACCCTGTTATGAATAAAACATGTTTTGCAATTTTCATTGAGTTGGCCCAAATATTGGCGAATATATAAAATGATAAAAATTTTAATTTTTTTTAGAAAATCGGAAAAAATTAAATAAAAAATATTTTTAAATAAATTATTATTTCAAAAATTATATTAATTTCAACTGTTATAAAATGAAGATGTGCCAAATGAACTTAAATGTGCTCATATAAACAAGACTTGGGTCATTCCTTTCATTTCGTCAAAAAAAATTAATGACCTTCATGAAATATGCATATTCGCATTATTTCGTTATCATTTCCATATTTGTAGCAATAGAATTTCTATGGCATATGCTACATATATTATTTATTTGCCACATTTTTCTGTATGTTTATGAAAGCGGAAACTCACGTTTTGTCAAAGAGTCCATGGGCCGTAGCACTGACGCGACGAACAGCTTTGCAAACAAGCTAGCGTACATACATATCGACGAAGATTTTTGCGAGCCACGGAAAAATATTTTAGAATTGACAAATATTGTAAATCTACAACAGCTTCGTTGCCACTTTTCTCACTTTGTTCTTAGAACAAACATTGGAAAGTTGTTTAGCTTTTGCCATCGTCTGTTTTTATGAATGAAGCGAGGTCGCTTGTGGAATACGCGCCTGAATTGCGAATGAATTGGAAATAGCAGCTGTAGCAATATCATCAGAAGCAGCAAATATCAATTGTTAAGCAAGTATGAGGAAAAAAGTATGTGTACTTTGAAATTGGACTGCGCAGTCCAATATAATACGCAAAAATAAATACATACTTACATATGTATGTATTTTATGCGTTTAAGGCGGCCTGCACAATCCAATATAATACATGAAAACAAATGTTTGTTTTATATTTTAAATGATCAAATAATATTTATCTTTTCTTTCAGATGTTATTATTATTTTTATTTAATTATTCTTTCTTTTCAGATTTTATCACTATTTTTATTTAATTAACCTTTCTTTTCAGAGTAAATTCTATTTGTATTTAATATATTTTTTTTAGGTAATATTAATCTTTTCTTTCAGATATTATTATCATTTTACACAATTAATATTTATTTTTCTTTTAAATATTACAAATTCAATGTAATTATTAGCGGGTGGGACATCTAACGTTTTAAATTTGAATTATCTATATATCGACATTGGAAACGTCAAATACCATTCGGAAAGTGACGGATATTCAGTAAAAAGTCTAAAATTTATGAAATGGGCCGCTATTTACTATTCTACAGTTCGCAGATTGGGCAGAAGATCGTTTGACCTAGGATGGTCAATTTTACCGAAAAATCATCTTTTCGAATGACGCTCATTTCGATATCGCTCAATGTTAACCAAATTTTTCATCAAGCAAATTGAAGAGGAAGACTTGGACAACATTTGGTTCCAGCAGGACGGCGCTACGTGCCATACAGCAAACGCTACACTCAATCCTTTATGCCCTTTCTTCGAAATTTAAAATTTTATATAGCCCACCCTATATTTATTTTCAGGCATTAATAACTTTAATTTTAGAATTATATTTTTTAGATATTTGTCTTTTATTTTCAGGTATCAAGAATGTTTTTCATTAATAAATCTTTTTTTAAGATATTAATTATTTTTTTAAATTAATTATATTTTAATTTATTTAATTATAATAAAATTTATGTAAATATATGTTAAAAATAATAATATTTATAATTTAAAGATTAAAGTTTTATTTGAAATTTTAAAAGCAGGAATCAAATAATACAACCCTGCATCAGCCGTCGATTGCGAATGTCCAAATTGACTATAAATATTCCCTGCAACACGGGTAGCTGTTAGCAAACGTGTAAGCGACTTGATATTGTTCACTTTTGCATTCGTTAAAATATTTGTTACTTTTGTTCAGAGAGTGGGAAAAAAGTAACACATAGCTATTTCATGTTCAATGGTTATCTCGCTCTAACCAATGGCAAATATCGCATGCTGCCTTGTTCTAACAGAATACACCCATTTGTTAACAAATCTCTACACATGTATGTTACGGGTAACAAATTATTTTGTTAGCGCATAGCTTGCCTATGTGTTATGGATCACAAAAAGTATTTGTTACCCGAATATCTATTAGTGTTATTATTTTGGTTATCAGTTTGTTACCTATAACATATAAACATGTTAGCAGGAGCAAGCAGTAACAAGATTATCTATTACCCATTTGTTACTTCTACCAAATTCAATTATTTTAAATAAAACTTAGTTTTTTTATTATTTTGCTTTATTTAATAATAAAATCATATTTACTTAAACATAAGATTAAGTTTATTTCAGTATAAAAGTTATAAGTTAGTTAAAAAAGCATATTTGTAAAAGTAAATTTAGAGACTTCAACTTAAAACGAATATGTACATCTTAGAACTAATATATACAACTTAAAACTAATATGTACAACTTACTTAAAACTAATATTTACAACTTAAAACTAATATGTACAATTTAAAACTAATATGTAAAACTTAAAACTAATATCTATTTTCATTTGTGAATGTTTGTCTTCCCCGAAGCACACCGGTGATGCGGCTAATTGAAAGGTTCGTCATTGCCGCTATGACGCGGCATGCGCGCAATAATTTACTCTGCGTCTGCATTTCGCCCTTTTCTGGCATCTAGAAAATTAATATATAAAAATTAGCTTCTGTTTTAAATTGGTAATGTAATACTGCGTTACTTACTTTGTTTGTTAGGGACTTTTAAATTGCAGTGAGACGGGTCTCAATGGCATCCAGCTTTTAGATTATATCTGAAAAACATAAATATATTTTTTTAAGCAAATACTAATATATTTATATGGGCCATTCCATCAATTGGCGACATGGTTTTGTACCCGTGGTTCTCCGATTTTGACGAAACTTTGGATCATCATAATATAGACTAAAATAAGAATATCTGTAAACTTTTTAGTGGCCAAAGTTGCTCCATTGTTTTTTGGCGCGCACTTCAAATTGAGATCAAACAAAAAAAAATTACTTTTTCTTATATTTTTTAACGACCTCAAAATTGAGTGAAAAAAATTTTGAAGTTATCCATTTTTATGTAAAAAAATCTCAGCTTTCTGATAAAAATATTTTCAAAATTCAAAATCCAAAAAAACCATGTTTTTTCCAAAAATCCCGCTTTTTGTGCTCTTCCCCCACTTTTTTTTTCAAAATTGACATTTTTATTCGATTCGTCGTTAGATTTTACATAATAATCAGTGTTCAAAAATATGAGACTCTGATCCCATGAACAGCAAAAAAAAAATGCAAAGTTGTCGCTATACGGCACATATTTTTATGAATGAAGACAGTGATTTCGTCTTAATTCAAGTCTAAGAATACAATTTACACATTTACCTCTTTCACACAACCTTCTAAGCGAACACACTGCGCCGTATAGCGACAACTTTGCATTTTTTTTGCTGTTCATGCGATCAGAGTCCCATATTTTTGAACACTGATTCTTATGTAAAATTTAATGAGGAATCGAATGGAAAAGTCAATTTTGAAAAAAAGTTGGTGGAAAAGCACAAAAAACCGGATTTTTCAAAAATAATGTTTTTTTTTGGATTTTGAGCGTCAACTTTGAATTTTTTTTTGCTGTTCATGGGATCAGAGTCCCACATTTTTGAACACCGATTCCACTGTGATAGTCAAAAAAAAAGACAAGACCAAATTCGACGGTTTCCCCCTATTTCGGGTCCTATGAATCGAACTGCATCATTACTTTTTTGAGTTACAATCATGGTTTCATACAAAAATTTTTGTTGAAGTTTTTCATCAAAGTGGCCCACTGTAAGAGAAAGGCACATTTTTCTTCGATCTCTAACTTTTTTAATGTTGACTTTTTTGGTAAACTTTCTTTGGCAAAGCTTCTCAGAATAAGTCCGTCTTTAAGTTCTTAGATGACTGTAAACCCCAAAATCAATGTTTTTTGTGTCCTTATACCCAATATGTCGAAAAAACTGAAATGTAATCCATTTTTTTAAGTTTTTTCCCTCACGTTTCGTCAATATTTTAATTTACCCTTTGATACTATACATTAAGTGACATCTTGTAATAGTAAGAAACTTAAGACAACGTTCTGAGCAAACTAACCATTAGAAAAAAAAACTTAACAAAATTTGTATTTTTTAAAAAGGCTACACAACTATGTTTGTGTGCTGTTTTATTTTTTTTTTTGTATCTTATAAGTGTTATCAATAAGTATCATAAATTTGTACACAATATTTAAATTAAATTTAACAAGACTCATCTATCAATATCCAACACAAATCAGCAAGCAACGAGTCAAGCTTTTAACCACTGCACTGATAATAAACAACAACAAGTAACGTTTGGAAGAAACGTTAAATGCTTGCCTAAGAGTCAAAATTTAAGCATAGATTGCAGTAGTTAATTTGGCTTTGACTTCGCGGAAAGAACATTGTTTTAGTGCCTTGTATATTAAGAAAATAAATTAAAATGAATAAGTGTCCAATTAGCCTATCGTTGTTCTGCTACGTATGTAGAAAATTTACAAGCCCTCGGAGTAGACGCAAAATATCTTCGGGAACTGCCGGCATCTACGAGGAATATTTCGATTTGCTCGTTATAAGAGACGTATATTGGGCGCCAAATACCATTTGCACGCAATGCAACAACAACCTGCATAACTGGTCAAAAAGACTGTGCCTAAAAATGGGGTTCGGCATCCCAATGATTTGGATAGATCCACAAGGGCATCATACTGGTAACTGCTACGCGTGCAAGAACAAATTTGCAAGACTCAACAAAAAAAAAACACAGTTTACAAAAGTGTTCAATCTGCACAGCTACCAGTATCTCACTCAGAAAATGTTCCGATACCAAGATGTCCAAGTCCAACTGACAGATATATTTCGCCAACACTTTCCCCCGAGCCTACATATCTACTCACAATGTATAACCCAACCGAAGTTGAAAGCCCATGTCGTCACTTGGAGATTTCCCAAGCCCGTTTGAATACGATGGTACGACAGCTGAAATTATCGCAAAGACAAGCGATTTGCCTAGCACATAAAAATGTGAAGGTGTATGGATACCGCAAAAGACAGGAGGAGCTTTTAGATTTCTTTGAGGTTAATAGCGACAATACTTTTTCGTATTGTAAAAATATTCCTGGTCTTATATAGGGTGATTTTTTAAGAGCTTGATAACTTTTTTTTAAAAAAAAACGCATAAAATTTGCAAAATCTCATCGGTTCTTTATTTGAAACGTTAGATTGGTTCATGACATTTACTTTTTGAAGATAATTTCATTTAAATGTTGACCGCGGCTGCGTCTTAGGTGGTCCATTCGGAAAGTCCAATTTTGGGCAACTTTTTCGAGCATTTCGGCCGGAATGGCCCGAATTTCTTCGGAAATGTTGTCTTCCAAAGCTGGAATAGTTGCTGGCTTATTTCTGTAGACTTTAGACTTGACGTAGCCCCACAAAAAATAGTCTAAAGGCGTTAAATCGCATGATCTTGGTGGCCAACTTACGGGTCCATTTCTTGAGATGAATTGTTGTCCGAAGTTTTCCCTCAAAATGGCCATAGAATCGCGAGCTGTGTGGCATGTAGCGCCATCTTGTTGAAACCACATGTCAACCAAGTTCAGTTCTTCCATTTTTGGCAACAAAAAGTTTGTTAGCATCGAACGATAGCGATCGCCATTCACCGTAACGTTGCGTCCAACAGCATCTTTGAAAAAATACGGTCCAATGATTCCACCAGCGTACAAACCACACCAAACAGTGCATTTTTCGGGATGCATGGGCAGTTCTTGAACGGCTTCTGGTTGCTCTTCACCCCAAATGCGGCAATTTTGCTTATTTACGTAGCCATTCAACCAGAAATGAGCCTCATCGCTGAACAAAATTTGTCGATAAACACATTTCGAACCGAACACTGATTTTGGTAATAAAATTCAATGATTTGCAAGCGTTGCTCGTTAGTAAGTCTATTCATGATGAAATGTCAAAGCATACTGAGCATCTTTCTCTTTGACACCATGTCTGAAATCCCACGTGATCTGTCAAATACTAATGCATGAAAATCCTAACCTCAAAAAAATCACCCGTTAGTTAGTGTAGCTTTTTTTAAAAATACAAATTTTATTAAGTTTTTTTCTAATGGTTAGTTTGCTCAGAACGTTGTCTTTGCTTAAGTTTCTTACTACTACAAGATGTCACTTAATGTATAGTATCAAAGGGTAAATTAAGATATTGACGAAACGTGAGGGAAAAAACATTAAAAAAATGGATTAAATTTCAGTTTTTTCGACATATTGGCTATAAGGACACAAAAAACATTGATTTTGGGGTTTACAGTCATCTAAGAACTTAAAGACGGACTTATTCTGAGAAGCTTTGCTAAAGAAAGTTTACCAAAAAAGTCAACATTAAAAAAGTTAGAGACCGAAGAAAAATGTGCCTTTCTCTTACAATGGGCCACTTTGATGAAAAACTTCAACAAAAATTTTTGTATGAAACCATGATTGTAACTCAAAAAAGTAATGATGCAGTTCGATTCATAGGACCCGAAATAGGGGGAAACCGTCGAATTTGGTCTTGTCTTTTTTTTTTTTTGAAAAAAGCTATCACAGTGTTATTTGTGGCGGGTGCTGCCTCCTGTTGGCCAACCGATCACTTTTCGTAGGAACGGTCGGTCAAATAAACCCTATCGTTTTCAGAGTTTACGAATTGCTCAATTGGAAAAATTTTTTCGACTGAAAACACAATGTAAAACCTAACAGTAAGTATTCAAATCTTAATCTAAAGAAGCTCAAGAATGTGGTTGATCTTTTTTGCTAAAACGTTGCTCTCTAGTATGCTGGTGGATCATTTCTTTTTAAACGTATTTGACTGCAGGAATTTACCAAGGCGTTGGCCAATGGGTTTGGATGTTCACGAAATTTAGAAATATATTTCATTCTGCTGTCCTATAACTCCTTCTTTACTACAGGAATATCAAGATCTTTATGAATGCTTTCATTACGAATGTACCATCGTGAACCCGTGATTGTTCTAAGCATTTTGGATTGAGACCTTTGTATTATATCAATATTTTGGGTTCGTAGGGACAAAGCGCAGCATTTAGAAACACAGTGATAATTTTCGAAGTGGGAGATGGCGAAACTATATCGATTATAACAAAAGGATTCGCCCGATAAGATTAAACGATCGAAAATAGTATCGGATACCTTTGATGAGTTGCTGATTTGTATTGGATATACTGATACAAACAAGATTAAATTAGCGGAATTGCCAATCGGAGACCATACATCTTACATATCGCTCATTTGCTGCAAGACCGGCATATGTCAAAAAAATCGATTCGCCAGAAAACGCGTTTAAAGTTTTCAACTGACTATAACCTTACACGGTGACTCCAACCTTACACCTCTTCTCAAGCAGAGCATATAAGAGGTATTCATATGAATTTTTCACTCAACATGAAGTATGATATAACGAACAATTCTGCAGCATTAACTCCAAAATCACGTTTTTTGAATTATGCCGGTCTTGCAGCAAATGAGCGATATATTGAATAAAAACACAATTAGTTTGGGACTATAAACGAGTAATTCGACATGTTATGATTAGTCACCTTGAGAGCTGGTGTGATGCCCGTATATGTCGAAATAACTCACTCTTTAAGCAAAATGCATCGATGGATTGCAGGGGAGTCGACATACCCTTTATCTTGAACATTAATAACCCCCTACAGAAGTTGCACAAGTCGGTTGGATAGAAACGCCCAAAGTCCTAGTTATCTGAAACCAAAAAGAAAAAAACATTATTAATCTAGAATAATGTCGCAATGGTCGGAACTATGGAAAAGTGGGAAAAATTTTTTTTCACAAAATGGCGACTGCCTAAAAAAAGTGTTTTTGGATCACTTTTTCTGACTCTTTCGAATTTTTTAAAAATAATAAAAATAAAAATTTGGGGATGGGGCTAGTTCCAAACATAGACAAGCCTACAAGAAGACTCTATAAAAATGTCAAGTAAATCGGTCCAGTAGAACCTGAGAAATCGTGGGCATCGTTCCGAAAAAGTCAATTTTGAAAAAAAACGCGTTTAAAGTTTCGCGTTCCGGCCGAACCAGTTTGGATGCCGGGTCAGAAAAATGCCTATATCTCCGAAAATGATTTGAAATTTGAAAAATCCTCTTGCACACATATTCTTCAATAGTTAAACTTTGAAAATATAAAAAAATTTCGATTTTTTTAAATTTCTATAAAAAAATTTCGATTTTTTTAAATTTCTAGACTAGAATACCCCCTTAAAATACAAAGATAAATAAATTACTGATAAGAGGAGTAACTTATATTTCTTCTCACTTTTGAACTTCCTCCATTTCATTCTTAAGTTTTTTCAATATTTCTTCTTTTTCCAATTCTAGCATTTTTAAATCCAACTCACGGTTCTTGAATTCTATTTCATCTTTATCCCTTTCAATTTCTGTTTGCAATCTTCTTTCACTCAAGGCGTGATCTTTTTCACATTTCTCATTCTCGCATTCCATATTCGTTTTAAAGATTTCCCAGACGACTTTGGGACATGCTTCTTCATTTTTTCGGCGAAATCTTTTGATTTTTCTGGAATAATTGACAATTTTCTTACATTGCCTGGTGGCAGATTTTCATTGTTGGCAATGTCAATTGGTCGTTCATAATGGATCTGCTGCCCTTATCAACCACTTCAACCGGTAATCCATTTGTGGGTTTTGCTCCAAAAATATATCTTATTTGAGAAAAGTGTGGGCATATCTGCAAAACTTTGCTTGAAATATAAACATTAGACAAAATTTCAACACTCGACACGTCAGCATCGGACTGGAAAAGGCCTGCTCCTGTTGACATTCGCCAATCACTTGCATTTTTAAATGAAGCCTTCAGGTGCCGAATTTTCCAACGTATGAGATCCCACGTCGCATCTATTCTTATTTTCTCAATTAACTTTTAAATTTCAGCGAAAGCATCATGCTCATTAATTGAACGGTGCTATATAGACTATTTTGGATTTTCTGTGAAGAATCATGATAAATTCTAAACAAAAATATAGACATTTCTTGTACATGGATATTTTTAGGGGAGACACCGAAAATTCAGAAATCGTTTGGAAAAACCAAAATAACTTGAAATAGTTGATTACCTAATACATTTGTACATACTTGCACACTATATACGAGGGTTGCTATATATATTTCCTAATAATGAAAATAGGCATATTTCGTTGGATTTGGCTCGTTTGAAGACCCACGCGGTCGATTGCTGTTTTGTTTCGGGCTCATATGCATAGATCTATGATTCGTCACCTATGACGATCTTATAAACGTCTTTTGAAGCACCGCGATCGTATTTTTTCAGCATTTCCTTACACCAATCCACACGAGCCTTTTTTGAGCGATTGTCAAATTTTGAGGGATCCAACGAGAACAAACCTTTTTTACGGCCAGGTGTTCATGCAATATCGAATGTATGCTGGTGGGAGAAATGCATAGGCATGCCTCCATCTGAAGGTATGTTACATGACGGTCTTGCATTATTAGTTCACGTACGGCATCGATGTTTTCTGGCACAACGGCTGTTTTTGGACGACCTTCACGGAATTCGTCTTTGAGCGATCGTCGGCCACGATTGAATTCGTTGTATCAGTTTTTCACAGTGCTATAGGATGGTGCTTCATAGCCATACAAAGATTTTAGTTCATCAATGCACTCTTGTCGTGATAATCCACGTCGAAAGTTATGAAAAATGATCGCACGAAAATGTTCACGAGTTAATTCCATTTTTTGGCCGAGGTGAATTTTTTAATTCCCTGTAAATAAAACAATTCACTATTAAATGACAAAATGTTCTGAGTGACGTTATGCTAAAAAATGTCAAACTTTCCAATGGAAATGTTAGATTGCACCTGGCAACACTTAGGGTTGCCTAGTCCAGAAATATATATAGCAGCCTACGTACAACAAGCGTCCACTAATAATGATTTTTTTTTTTTGATATTTCAGGGTACAACAGCTTGCCGCGATCAGGCGTATCCGTCATAGATACGGATATTTGTAATCGGAACCAGTACTTGATGGATGTTTCGGATTATTTAGGGATTCAAAGTGGATATGTAAAGCCAAAACAATCGGACATAGATGATAATGATAATAGACCCTTTTTTGATACTAATGACGAACATAAACCTTCTTCACTCTATTTTCTTCCCTCCTTAAATAAAATAAAATTAAATACTATACAAAATAATTTTAACTCTTTATCCATATCCCATCATAATAAAAATATGGACGGCACGGCAACTTTATATAAAAAATTTAATAACAGCAAAATTAAAAATCTTTGGAGTTTTTATATATGTCGCCTATTTTTTCCTTCAATGGCTTTCGTTATAATAATCATGACCCTAACTGTGTTTTTCATTTTTGAATCCAATACAGAATTATTTGACAGCATCCGACGTGCTCCTGAAACTACTGCTTTTAGAGATAATTATTATTTACCTTTAAAGCAATTTATTAAGAACAAAGTTATTAACTAAATATTCAGTGTATCATCTCGTCAGCCTTAGCACCAGTAATTTATTACTTAGCATGTACTATCTCTATATTAAACATAAACTAAAAACCCAGCACCCTTAATTACAACTTTAAAATTAATATATCTAAAAATAATTGAAAATATTAAAATTAATATATCTAAAAATAATTGAAAATATTATAATAATATAACTAAAAATTATTGGAAATAGCATAATAAAAAACTAAATAAGTATATTTAAGGGATTAAAGCCCATTCCATTTGCGCTAATAACATGTTGCCTGTTAGGAATGTATAAAAGATCAATTTTCAACTTAAATCAAAAGTGTTTCGAATGATTTTTATTTGAAAAATATTCAGTAATTAAATTATATTAGAATATTGTATAATATTTATATTTGTATTTTTCATTTCTTTGTTTTTATTTTTTGAAACAAATAGAATATGTTGTATCAGCAAAGGCATGATGGGGCAATCGATATTGAACTTTACATTCATTGTTTGATTCCCATTACTATCATAGTACTACGAAACAGATAAGAAAGTTCTACCTGCGAACTGAAGATATTACGATAAATTTGTAAAAATTTGAACTATGTTCACCAAGTCAGAATGTTAAATTTTGTATTTAACCTTTAATTCTTCCAAAGTTATAATTAAAAACCGATAATCTTTTATTAATACGTTGAGGACGGCATTAAGGTTTCATATTTGATTCAGAACTATTTTTTGTTAAATGAAATAAAACTATTTGGTATCAAAAGAAATTGTTAAATATATTTATTAATATTTATGAATTTTTTTTAAAACATTTTAAACAAAGTGGTTTATTTTCACAAAATGGGCAGATCGTTGTAACCTTTTTAGTTCTCTTTTCAGCAAAACTTCGTTGAGTAGATAATGTTTTATAATATTCATGACCGTGTCTTTTTTGCCGTTCCAGGATGTTTCTGAAGAAAATGTATAGTTCTATGTACCATGCATTTACAATTGACGTTGCGTAAATCAACTCAAAGAAAATTCCCCTGTACCATTTTACAGTTTTGCGCAACGAATTGGTCGGATATATCATCTTCAGTTTTTGCATTATGGGGTTAGGGGTAGTCAGAGGCACGAAAAAATTAGAATTTTCAGTATTTTTTTTGCTATTAAATCGTGTTATTTTACAAAAGTAGTAATATGGGATAATTATAGAATGTGTTGACTTGAAGTCACGGAAATTTCAAAAAAAATTTAATTTCCAAAGTTGTAGTTGTTTGTGTTGACCCAGTTCCAAAAAAAGGTACTTGCGGTGACAACCATAAGTCCTTGGAGATTCATCTAAAATCAGTCGGACAAAAAAAAAAGTTTTATAAATAGATAATCCTGGGCCTGACGAAGAATTTTTTTTTTCAAAAATTAACAAAATGGCGGCCTCAGGAATTTTTTTCCCAAATTTTTGGGAAAATTTCAACAGTTAATTGGTCTTCAAAAATCGAATCTTTTGAAAAAATAAAAATCCTTAAATTAGGCCCGAGTTTATTATGTATTCTAAAAGCTGTATAAATTTCATTAAAATCTACTGAGCGGTTTTCGAGTAACAGTTGTCACCAACTCAAAAACGCGTTTAAAGTTTCACACTAGCGCTTTGAAGTGCCCGAGCTCTCTTTGTTATTTGTCGAATAACTCAAAAACTAATTTTCTGATCAACGTGAAATTTTCAGAAAATATTTCTAAGATATTACACTTAACGAAAATGCAAAAAAAAAAATAAATTTTTGAAAATTCTGATTACCCCTAACCCCTTATTATAATCAAAACTAGCATCAGGTTTTCGCTTACTAAAATTTTCTCTTTCAACAAGTATGAACATTGCAAGTAGTTAACATACAAACTGACCTCTGGTCTGTCCATTTTAAAAATTTGACTCTTTAGAGATTTCAACAGACACATAGTCACCAGGTCTTTGTTTCAGTTTTGCTCTGGTGGTAGAAATTTTTTATTTACTTTCAGAGTGCCACATATCTTTATCTAAAAGCTATTCGGCTAAAGGCACACTGGTATAGTAACTATCTGTATACATGCGTCTTTCAAATAACAATCCATCCATCAATTTTCATTTCTTCTACGATAACAGATATCCAGGATTGATTCATGTTTCCTTGTGTTGGATGAAGAACTGTGTTCAACACCATTGGCATATCGATTTGTTTCGAATACAATTAATTAAAGGAGATTCCTTGACAGAAATATCTGATAAATAGAAAAAATTCTTTTTCTCCCGTAAACTGATTTAACATATTGCTTCTTCCTGTTACTTGCTGCCATTCTGTGTCATCACTTTTTCAGAATCAGTTTCTAAAAAATCTTGCGTCGTTATATCTATGTTACAGCCACTTTCCTCTTCTGAAGATGAAAGTACCCTCAGCCTTGATCATTTTCTGCGGAATACAACTAAGGACCCTCTTGACGAAGAATTCATTTTCTAGTGGTAAAAATTCTATTTATCGACAAATTATACGGGCTATGTGTTTTAAAACTACTTTTCAAGAAAAATCAACTTTTAAAATTCAAAATTCTTTACCAAATTCTTATCGCATTCGTACACGTATTCATAGACACTTGCAAAGAATTAAATTTTAAATGAACATAGCAGAAAATAACTACAACAAGCGGGTTGCAAGTTCAAACAGTTATGTAAGCGCAAAGCAAGAATGCAGTTTGCAACCTGCTCCGCCGCTTCAATCATTTTGTTTTCTTGCATTCTGTGCTTTGATTGCTATATCCTGGTATATCCTGAGCTTTATTTACCGTAAATCATAAAATAAGGCATTTTTGTGCATTTGCATTTGTTACAAGAACGCTTCTCCCAACGCTCTCACTCTGCCATGATCTACGCTCGAGTTACCAATATTCTAATGACACTATTGATTTAGATATGTCTTCACTGTTAAAAAAATCACCCAGAACACAGTGTTTATTACTCTGTAGGGCACCGAAGGGAGTCGTGGCTGATTGGTGACCAAGGTTACCTTTTAGAACCTTGGCTCTTAACACCGGTCGGAAATCCTAGTACTTCTCAAGAGCGAAAGTATAATAAGCTACATTGTACTGCCAGAAATTGTGTTGAAAGAGCGTTCGGAGTTTTAAAATCGCGCTTCAGATGTTTGCTGAAGCACCGGGTTCTACATTATTCCCATGAAACGTCCGCATTAATAATAAGCAGTTATGTTATACTGCATAATATAATTACGAAAGCTGGTATTACCATGGACGCGGTGGACAACGAGGTTGAAGAAGACTCTGACCATGTAGTTAATTCCGGTGACTCTTTGCAGTATACACGAGAAGGTGAAAGGATAAGGGCAAGATATATATCTACACTTTAACACATTATTACACTATACATACACTACATTACTACTAACAATGTGCATACATATATACACTGCACAATGACATTACACATTAACCTACTCCTGTTACATTATCCTTCTATTATTACACAATATAACGACTGCTAACAATATGTGTATACACAAGTCATATGTAAACAGAATATCTAAACAGAAGCACACATCACCGCACTTAAAAGTAACCCCTGCATAGCCTGTGTCAGGCACATGCTAAGCTGCTCGGTCTGAGTCACGACATCTTCAGCTACAGAATAACACAACCAGATATAATTATTAACAACATTGTTTCATTAGTTTAATTCATTAGTTTGAATAATTTATTTTAATAAAAACAAAGTCCATTAACATACATACATATGGATATGTACAAACAAGAAAACTAAAATTTGAAAAATAAGGAATTAAAAAAAAAATATAAAATTCAGTCTTCCAACTCTAATGACCAGAGTTTTGTTTTAAAACATTTATTAACTCTGCGACAACTCTTGTTAGGTCATGGATGGCATGTATTACTTCCCGGTGCTCCCGACGCTGTTCCTCTTCACGATGTTGCCTGTGTTCTTCAGCAGCATTCCTCTTTGCTATGTTAGCAATAAGACTACTAATTAGCTTATTGCGCTCCCCTCGTGATGGCCGTGATGTCCTGGCATCCGAATCGGTGTCAATCTTAAAAAAAAAATATTTATTAAAAACTACGTAAAGGCATATGTATGTTTGTATGTATGGATATATATACATACATATATGGGCATATGTAAATACATATGCATTATGCAAATATGTATACATATGTGTACATATATGCATAACTACCCTGCCAACCACGGCTACCCACTTGAGACAAATATTCCAATACAACTACACATTTTTTTGTCTATTCACTAACACCAACGCACATTTTCGGGTTATTTTTTGTTTACCTAAAAGCGATGAAAAAAAGTTTTTCATTTCTTGATTTATTTGAATGAGTGCGAAGGAGAAAACATAATAGTCAATAGTGACAATAGAAAATCCCAAAAAGGGTAATAAAAAACGAGGGAAAATTGCGAGCCATTTGCAATTCTAGTGGGAAGAAGAAAGGTAAGTTAAAAAATTTGCATATTATAAATAAATTTTGAATTAATAACTTTATGGCATTGCAGCATTTAAACAAAGTACTTAGCAATATATAAAAAGGTAAGAACAATTTTGAAATAGTTATAAATACATTTAATTAATTCTTATTTCTCTCTTTAGAAATCTTCAATCAATCATTTGGCATCAGAAGCAGAACAATTTTAATTAGTGAGTTTTTTTGTTAATTTTTAATATATATAAACACATACATATAGTAGATATTTAATTAAATGACCAGTGCGGTTGGTCCTAATAACTTATTTTATAAAATAACTACAATGTTTAATAAGTGCGGGTTACAAATATTCTATTATTCTATTCTTTCGGCCTGCGCAGTGCTAAAATTATATATAAAAGAACGTGTGTTTAAAGCGGCCTGTGCATTACAAATTTTATACATAAAAGAGCGTGTCCTTAAAGCGGCCTGTGCAGTGTTTAAATTATTTGCAAAAGAACTTTTGTTTTATAACTGAACTTTTTGATTAATTATTATTTTTTTTTTTTTTCAAATTTTGCGTTTAATTCTCACCGACGAGAGTTTTGTATATTTATATTTCATTTTATATATGTACATATATATTTTATTATCATATTTTATATTATATAATATTATATTACGTTATTGTTAGACTATATTATATTATATTATATATATATATATGGACGACAAAAAAATTTTAGCTGTAAGACATTTGGTAAGTTTAAGTCATAACCGATACAAACATGTAAGGCGTACTATGAGGAATTAGATCCTTTTAAATTTAATTTTAAGTTTTTCTTTATTATTATATTCATTGTATTAGTAGGTAATATTTCTGAATAAAATATCAATAAATAAAATGAGAATTAATTAATGTTTTTCTTACAATAATCTCTTGTTTCATCTTTATTTTATTTTAATCTTCTTTCAGGTATTTGTCTTTTATGATAATTTTCCACTCTTTTATTTTCAGGTTTTAATAATCTTTATTTTATTTTCAGGTATTTGTCTTTTATGATAATTTTCCATTCTTTTATTTTCAGGTTTTAATCATCTTTATTTTATTTTCAGGTATTTGTCTTTTATGATAATTTTCCACTCTTTTATTTTCAGGTTTTAATCATCTTTATTTTATTTTCAGGTATTTGTCTTTTATAATATTTTTCCACTCTTTTATTTTCAGGTTTTAATAATCTTTATTATATTTTCAGGTATTTGTCTTTTATGATAATTTTCCACTCTTTTATTTTCAGGTTTTAATAATCTTTATTTTATTTTCAGGTATTTGTCTTTTATAATATTTTTCCACTCTTTTATTTTCAGGTTTTAATAATCTTTATTTCATTTTCAGGTATTTGTCTTTTATCATCTTTTTTCACTCTTTTATTTTCAGCTATTAATAATTATTTTCTTTAATTAATCTTTTTTTCAGATGAAATTCTTTTTTAAATTAAATATATTTTTATTTATGAAATGTTAGAAATATATTTGTTATAATTTTATGTAAATATTTATTAAAATAAATAAAATTAATAATTTAAAAATTAAAAAGTTGTCTGAAATTTTAATAAATTTTTAAAGTAGGAATTAAAAAATGCAACCCTGCATCAGCTGTTTAAAATGCAACCCTGCATCAGCCGTCGATCGGGGATATTAGAGCAGGACAGATATACTTTTCTATATGACACTGCTGAATGAGCGCAACAGAGATGTATGATCACATGTATACGTACGTGAGTGGGTTAAATATTCGCTCGGCCTAAGACACACTCTATATGTTTATCCCCACGTTTACCACCATGCAACCAGCCGATTATCTGGATGTTTACCCACTCATGGTTGGCAGGGTATGTATTACTTATGTATAGGTACTCATACAGATACGAGTATATTGGTGCGAATTCTTGGCTCCAAATTTAAAGTTTGTAAAATTATTAAAAAGTTCGTATGAAGCTAAAAACTTGGGTTCATATGGCTTTTCTTTGCGAATAAATAAAAGAAAAATAACCCAAAAAAAGAAAAAAAGCCACTGCGTTTAACCAGTGGCCAGGGGTTTATGTACTTGGATACATTGTAGAATAAAATAGAAATTACATACCTGTTTATCCGGGCTAAATAACGGTGAATCATATGGAGATTGTGCTGAATTTGGCGATGGTAGTGGGCCTGGCGATGGTAGTGGGTTTGGCGATGGCAGTTGGTTTGGCGATGGTAGTGGGCCTGGCGATGGTAGTGCGTTAAACGATGGTAGTGAGTTTGGCGAAGGTAGTGGGGTTGGCGACAATAATAGGCTTGGCAGTGGTGCTGAACTAGGCAGTCTACTTTCAGTAGATGATATTGGACACTCAATTATCGACGATTCTACAATTTGTTTTCGCGGCAGCCCTAAACCAAAGCTTTCAATAGTTTCCACTCCATCCACAGCTACTGATCCAAAAGCTGCCAAAGATTTTTGCTCGAAATTGGTCAACGGCTTGCCACAGGGCCCTCCTCCAGTGAGCCTCTGCTCCATTTTTAAGCGCCTTGCCCGCGTACGTAGTTGGCTCTTCCAAACACCCATTGTCTGTAAATCAAAATCATTTAACAAATGTAGAAAATATCAGACGAATTACCTCTTTCCACTTAGCTGCAGTACGAGATGGCCCTCTGCACGCATTTAACTGCTCCGCCAGCTGCCGCCACAAATCCTGCATTTGTCGAGGCGATTTTGGCGTATTTTTTCCTCTACCGATTTCCGGATGCGCCCGGCAAAATGAAACGTAAGTTTCTAATTGTTCGTGCGTAGCACGTTGGTTTTTTGGTTTTCTATAAATTGAATTAAATATTAAACCATTTATTTCTTTAAAATTAACAATTAATAATAATGAATACTTACGTTGTTGAAGAATCCATTTCGCACTAAACAACTGATTTCTGTTTACATTATTTTGTTCACCACAGTATGGTGAAAAGCGATTCGCACTGAAGCTTTAAGTTTTATCAATATTTGCACAAAATAACAAAAAGCTTTTGGCTTGATAAAAGTCTTGATAAATAAACAATATTTTGATAATTTGTTAAGTGCAAAGAATCGGTCTGTAAGTATGTGGTTGTTAATTTGCCTTATTAGATACATACATATATTGTAACATAAATAAAGTTTTCATTGCGTTCATCGCTCTTCTATAAATACAGTGTTTATAACTATTATATTCTTATTATTCTGAATTTTGAGCTTATATAATATAACTGTTTTATATATTTTTCTTAAAAAAAATCAAAAGAGTGTAATTATAAAAATATTAAAGCTTCATTATTTCGTTCATTGACTTTCATTTTTTATTTTATATATATATTTTTTTGTAATAAACTTTCTTTTTGTTTTGTTTTTTTTTTTTTTTTATAGATTAAAATTTAAATGGACTGAGCTTCTTGTTTTTTTATTCTTCTTTTCATTTTTTATTTGTGAATCTTCTGATTTTTGGTTGTGATAAGAGTTGGAGTTTTCATTTTTCTTTCAACTTCATCTTTAATCTCGGGATATATTACTCTCTGAAAATCATTAAGTTTTTGGATATAGTTATGTTCGTTGTTGAATGCCGTCTCTTTGTTAAATAAATGTGGTCTACCGTAAAAAATCGTATATGGAGTGTATTTAGTGGTAGAATGGACAGCGTTATTATAGTATGTAGTAAACGTTTCGGTAAGAATATCATTATGATCACAATCCAGTTTTTTCTCCTTTTTTATTTATTATAATGCGATATATTTCGGTTAAGGAGAAATGTAACCTCTCAACTGGTGAATTGCTAGATGATTGTTGGAAAGACGTGAAATGTATTTGAATATTATATTGTTGGCAGAAGTCTTTAAATATTTTTCCTGCAAATTCAGCGACTTGACTGCAGACAAGTTTTTTAGGAGTGCCGAAGAGTACAAAGAAAGTTCTCATGGCTTTAACCCTTATGTTAGTAACCAACTTTACCGACGTCTTTTAGCAACCGGGTACCGGGGTACCCACGATCTGAGTATTAAAAATTTTGTTTGTTTTATTAAAAAAAAATTCTAAAAATTCTTCGGTAACTTGATTTGTGCTGGAGCAAACAATTCGAACACAGATCATACATTTGACATGTGGCACTCCAATTCTTATCCGCTGTATCGCGAGTTATATCGTCACATCAACCCCCACCAAAACCCAGAAGACACCAATAAAATAATAACAATAAATCATTAAATTTATTTTCTTATTTAAAACATTGCAACAATTGTAATTAATACTTACTTCCTGTTTACCAACTTTTGTACAATTATTATTGTTTTAATTTTTACTGTATTTTTCTTGACTCATCAAATTCCTTTTACTTGTTTGGCTTCATGTAAAATTGGTTCAGAAATAAAAATCATTATTGGTGTAACCTTCAAAGAGATAAGGTGTTTTTATTTAACGGAAGAACGTTGAGTAACATAACTGTAACCTTCAAAGAGATAAGGTGTTTATATTTAACGGAACAACCTTGAGTAACATAACTGGCGCAGTCGAAAACGGTTCGGGTCGAAACTAAAAGTGCTAACAAAATAAAACTTTGTTAATCCTTGGACCACATAAGGGGCCGCCTGTTGAGAAATCTGAAGGAATATCGGACGGAAAACAAATACCAAGAGCATATTGGTATAAGGCTAAAAGGAGATAAGTCAACCGTTGGAAAAAGGACCTAAACACCTCATGTATACAATTCTCATAGGGGCTCTGTAAGTTAATGAGCGGTTATTGAATTACATATATGTATATACAAAAAAAAAAAAACATTGAAGAAAAGTTAACATATATACATAAATATATTGCGAAAGTAGATGAAATTAGAAAAATTTTAAAGAAAAATATATTAATTAAAAAGAAAGATTGGAAAGATCATAAAAAAAAAAAAAATAATAATAATCTTTACAATTTAAAAGAAAATATAACATACATTGCCAAAATCAGTAAAATTAAAAAGGAAAAGGAAGAAGTGGAAAAGTTTTATAAAAATTAATTACATATTATTTTTGTGTAGGCATTATTTGATTCCAAATTCCTATCAATCGGAACCAAATTATCTTACGTAAATAAAACAAGTTTTTATTTTTGATGAGTAGTAAATCTAGATATTTTCCATATCTTAAAAGTTTTAAGATTTTTAACTCAAGAAGCCTACCCGTTATATCCGAGGACAGTACATTAAATTTTAATATCCTTTCAAATACAGAACTCAAACGAAAACTAATAGTAACAACATGAATAATATCGACATTTTTTAACTCACTTAGAATTCCAGATTCAATCAAGGACCTTACCCAAATTTGATGGTAATCCAAGATTACTCCACGAATTCATTAGTAATGTGGAAGAAATACTCCTTCACATTAGTGGAGCAGATAACACTCCTCATGGACTAATCCTCTTGAGGGCCATAAGAAATAAAATAGATGGTCAAGCCAACGAAATGTGGCTAAACTCATTTTTGTCGGGTTTACGGGAACCTATGGGATCTACGATTAGAGCAAAGAGATCAGAATCATTGCCGATTGCCCTTGACTATTGCATCAGAGAACAGAATATTCATTATATTAGGTCCAATTTGAATAAAGCCAAATATCCCCAATTTAGACCAAATTACCAATATAATCCAGATTTAGGATAAATATCCACAAAATTTTGTAAATAATGCACCAAGACAAGAAAATTATTACCAACCTAAAAGATATTTTAATTTTTCAATCAGACCTTACTATGTTAATAACAATAATTTTGAGCCAAATTCAAACAATCAGAACCGTAATTTGTTACCCCAAAATTCCCAAGTACACCGCGAGAATTTTTCAAATTTTAAACCCAATTTTTCGAGGCAAACAAATTGGAGGCAATCACAGCCCCCACCAGAACCTATGGATACCGGTAGTGGATTTTCAAAATTTGAAAAGGGCACAAACAAATTTAAAACTAGCCCAAGCACTCAATTTAGTAGGATAATAAATAGGAATGAAATGAATAATACTTATTAACGAATTTAGAAGTCTTCGAAATGAAAGCTCTGTCCCATGTCTTGACCACGCTAACAAGATAAACCTGGACCAATATGAAAATTACAATATTGACGATAATCAGGATCTTTTACAGTTAGCCTCAAGAAACAAACAGGATATATAGACTGCAATAAACATGGTAGTATTTTACCCTATATCAGTATAAGCTCTCCATTTGGCAGACAATTAAGATTCCTAATAGATACCGGAGCTTCTTCTTCATTTATAAACCCGGAATTTATAAATCTCTTAGATATCAAGAAATGTATTCTAATAACTATATCTACCATCTTACATAAATATATAATTGACAAACAAGTGACATTACCTATTTTCAAAGAAATTAGGAAAACAGAAACTCTTACATTCTTAGTTTTTAAATTCCATGATTATTTTGACAGACTGTTAGGCTTAGATTTTTTGACAAAAATTAAAGATAAAATTGATTTTGAAAATAAAATACTAATTACAAATAATATTACAATACCTCTTAAAATGAAACCAAATTTTTCCTCTGATAAATTCACAATAGAGGCAAATTCGAAACAAATCGTAAAACTGCCAGTTGATTCTAAGGAAGGAGATATTATGATAAATACAATAACTTTAGACAACGGCTTAATTATTTCTCCAGGCATATACTTTGCGAAAGACTGGTTTAGTACAATAGAAGTAGTTAATCCCATCGGGAATGACCAAACAATTTTCCTAGAGCAACCCCTGAAAACAAGTCCGTATAATTCAGAAAACTTCGTCGAACTTAATAACTTTAATATGCATTGCAAATCAAACAGTGAAAGAATTGCAAATTTATCTGGCTTACTCCGAATGGAACATCTGAATGGCGAAGAAAAGCATAAACTTTTGAAACTACAGTAGAAACTCGATTAACCGGACTAATTGTTGTCGATAGGCATTCGGATAATCGAAAATCCGGATAATCGAATGTATGAAGAAAAAGAAATAGATATTCATATCCTGCAACGAAAATCAATGTATTAAGAAATGAACACTTACTTATGTATGTACATATGTATGTACATATTTTCTTAGATTACTCTATATACGTAATACCAAACTGCAGCATTAATCATGAAATACAATAAAATATTTAGGTACGTATGTACGAATAATTTGTCTACATATGTATTTGGTAATTTGCATTTGGTAATCATGAAGTAAGTAGGTAGGTAATAAGTTTAATTTGGTTTAAAATATTTGGTAATTGTCATTTGACGTAAGCAACTTTTTCTCTTCATTGCTGCTATATCACGAATTCGTTTCAGTTGTAGTAGACTCACAGTATCATCCTAGGGGTATTCTCTCGCTCTTGCAAATCCCTTGCACGGTGCAAGAATTGCATATATTTCCTCTCGGTGCACCGGCACAACAACAAACACACGCAGAAAATTATTTGCAAGGGCTGTAAAATATGTCAGATCGAAAATCATGTATATTTGCGTGCAATGTCATGGAAAAATATAATTGTAACCCTGTTTTAGCTGACTTTTTACATAAAGTCATATAGCGTCGTTAAATTGTCTCTTACGCTTTGGCAGGTTTAAATATGCAAACGTGACACGCACGTCAGAGCGGAGTCACAATTGAAAATGAACTAAAACAATAATGAAACGCGCGGGGCAGCGGCAGCGACCCCACACTGCGCTAGCGGAATATGCAAGTTCCGACACGTTCATGATTCCATAATTTCTACGTAGGTACATATAAATTGGTCGCGATCGGTAGTCCGGATAATCGCGAATCCGTATAACTGAGGGCCGGATAAACGAGTTTCTACTGTATGTACTAAATATAGTGATATCTTTTATAGAGAGGATGAAAAGTTGACGTTTGCAAATGAAATAAAACACAGAATTAGGACGACGGACGATATTCCTATTCATACTAGGTCTTACAGGTATCCTTTCGTTCATAAAGAGGAAGTTCGGAGACAGATATCAGAGATGTTGGAGCAAGGGATTATTAAGCCGAGCTTTTCCCCATGGAGCTCTCCAGTATGGATTGTTCCAAAAAAGAAGGACGCATCGGGGAAGACGAAATGGAGACTGGTCATTGACTATAGGAAGTTGAACGAGAAAACCGTCTCGGACAGGTACCCCCTCCCGAACATATCTTGGATAAACTGGGCAAATGCCTTTATTTTTCAACTTTGGACCTAGCAAGTGGCTTCCATCAAATTGAAATGGATCCACGGGACATATCAAAAACAGCCATTACTGTGGAAGGGGGTCACTACGAATACGTAAGATTGCCTTTTGGCTTAAAAAACGCACCCTCAACTTTCCAGAGGGTTATGGATAATGTCATAAATGATTTAGTTGGAAAAATCTGTCAAGTGTATTTAGATGTCATTATTATATTTTCGACGTCCCTCCAGGAAGTTAAGATGTTCAAATTTTAAGGTCCAGATGGACAAATCAGAGTTTATGCGAAAAGAAATTGCTTTTTTAGGACACGTAGTCACGACGGTAGGCATAAAAGCGGATCCGACAAAAATAGAAGCCATCCAGAAATTTCCGATACCACGAACTAATCGTGAAATAAAATCGTTCATAGGCCTACTTAGTTATGAAAGGAAGTTTATCCCGAACTTGGCAAGACTTGCAAAACCAGTGGCAGAATGCTTAAAAAAGGGCAGAAGCATAACACTAAACGCCAGATACCTAGAAGCTTTCGAAACATGCAAGAACATTTTAATGAACGATCCAATACTGCAATACCCTGATTTCACAAAGCCATTTTTACTCACAACAGACGCAAGTAACATTGCGCTTGGAGCAGTCCTTTCTCAAGGTCACATAGGTAGTGACAAACCTATTTCCTATGCAAGTAGGACTCTTTCTGAGAGTGAGATTAACTATTACACTATTGAGAAAGAGCTTTTAGCCATAGTGTGGGCAACCAAATATTTCCGCCCATAAATCTTCGGTCGTAAATTTAAAATAATTACTGACCACAGACCACTTACATGGCTAATGACTCTCAAGGAGCCCAATTCGAAATTGGTGAGATGGCGCCTGAAGTTGGAAGAGTATGACTACGAGATCGTATATAAAAAAGGAAAATTGAACAGTAACGCAGATGCATTGAGCAGGATAAAATTAGACCATGATAAAACCGCTGATATAAATTTGTGTGATTCGGAAGAACTGTCTACAATACATTCATGTAAAGAAAATGTGAATGATGGCATACCAATTTCAGAAAAACCTTTAAATGAATTCAACTTGCAACTTTTATTAGAAAGATCTGACAAAAAGCCCAGTATGACTGTTGAAACCATCTTTAGAAACAAACAACGTCGAACTATAAGAGAAAAAGAATTTTCTCAAGACACAATAGTTCAGATTTTCAAAAAATGTATACCCTCAGGTAAACTAACTGGCATTTTCTCCGATGAACCAACCTTCAGAACTATTCAACTGATATATTCAAAATACTTTTCAAATGGAAAACAATTTCGTATTGTCCGATGCACTAAAATCCTATTAGATGTAACTGACAATGATAAGCAAGTTGAACTAATTCGTACCTGTCATGAAAATAAGAACCATAGAGGAATTACCGAAATTTATGAATACTTAAAGAGACAATATTATTTTCCCCTTATGGAATCTATAATAAATAAAACTTTAAATAATTGTGAAATTTGCAATACACTCAAATACGACAGACACCCACCAAAATTAGAATTCCAAGTTACAGAAACACCAAACGAACCTCTTCAAATTTTGCACATTGATATATCTATATATATTTCTTTGTAATTTCATCACTCATGAACGGCTGAACCGATTTGGCTGATTTTTTTTGTTGTATTTGCTATTATTAGGAGAAGGTTCTTATGTAAGAAAAAGTTACGAAAGTTGCCGGAAAACCCCTAAAAACAGCCCTTTTCTTTTTCCCATACAAACGTTTTATTTGTATATACATACATACATACATATGTATGTAAGTAAAAATTATTGTTTGTTTGTTACTAACGCTAACGCTCGAGAACGGCGGAACCAATCTTCATGAAATCAGAAGTTGTTCGCTGTGGATCTGGAAAGGGTTAGATATAAAAAAAACCATACAATACTTTTCATAAGGAAAAGTCGAAAAATTTGAAATTTTCAAAAAGTGACTTTTCATACATTTCTTTTTTGTTTTGTTTTTCAATATTTTGATTTGTAAATTATTTGAAACGTTCAATTTCGGTCGCTTGCTTTTTTATTCCGGCTATTTAAAAGAATAATTATTGAAAATATTCAGTGAAAACTTTATGTGTGTTTCAAACGAAGTGATCATATAAGAAATTATTTTAAAGAAAATGCCGGCACGTACAAAATCAAACATAGGTCGACGTACTCGAAATGCTCGGGGCGTGTTGTCACAAAGAGTATCACAAAGTGCAGTGCGACGTCCACGAAATAGATTTGAAGAAGCTCATCATGCAAGAAATCCAGCAAGACCTTCGCGAATACGACGTCGTGTTTTGGAAGATATGTTCCGTGCTGCATTTGATTACGACCCTTCAATCGACTATAATGTACATGGATATATTGGAATGATGGATGTTATATGCCCACATTGTGAAGCGGCTAAATTCTCGGGTGAAACGGCTGGAATGTGTTGCGCTAACGGGAAAGTAAAATTGCCGGAATTTGAACCGCCTCCTGAACCATTAAAATCATTAATTTTTGAGACATCACCAGAATCGAAACATTTTTTAAATCATATACAAGAGTACAATTCGTCTTTTCAAATGACTTCTTTCGGCGCTACAAAAATTATAAGAGATCAATTTATGCCGACATTTAAGGTGATTGAATGGAATATTTGATGGTTTTTTCAATGAATAGGGAAAAATATATTCCTATAACATTGCATACATTTTACAGATTCAAGGTCAAATTTATCACCTAGCGGGTTCATTGTTACCGCTCCCCGACGCTAACCATCAATTTTTACAAATATGTTTTATCGGAGATAAAAATCGTTTCAATCTCGAGATATTATTCTTCACCGTAGAAATGAACAATTACAACGTGTTTCAGAGCTTCATCGTTGTTACGATGCATTACAGTATCCTATATTGCACTGGAATGGCCATGATGGATACCATATAAATATCCCAATGATTAATCCAAGCACATGTACATAATATATATCGTGCTCATAAATATTTCGTTTAAATAAAAGATTTCGATTTTGAATTGAAATCTTCTAAATACGTTTTGAAACGTATTTTTTACAGGTCTTGATGCTCAAAAGAAGGTCAGCGCCTTGAATTATTATTCATACAGATTAATGATTCGCGAAGGAAGTTCAAATTACATTTTGAGATGTAGAAAACTGTTTCATCAATACATTGTGGACATGTATGCGAAAATTGAGACTGAACGTCTCAATTACATCCGGTTCAATCAAAGTAAATTGCGATCAGAAGAATACATACATTTGCGTGATGCAATAACAAATGATGGGAATTTGAATGATATTGGACGTCTGACGATATTACCAGCATCTTATATTGGAAGTCCTCGCCATATGCACGAATATGCTCCAGATGCGATGTCATACGTGAGAAAATACGGCCAACCAGATTTATTTATTACATTCCCATGTAATCCGAAGTGGAGCGATATTCAAAATAATTTGTTTGACGGTCAATCAACAACAGATCGTCACGATATAAATGCACGTGTTTTTCGGCAAAAATTTAAAGCGCTGATGGATGTAATTGTGAAATTGCGCGTATTTGGAGAAGTGCGGTGTTATATGTATTCAATCGAATGGCAAAAGAGAGGATTGCCGCACGCACATATATTGATATGGTTGGTTCGTAAAATCACACCAGATGAAATTGATAATATCATATCAGCCGAGATACCAGATCAAACAATTGATCAAGAATTATTTGAAGTCGTCACAAAACATATGATTCATGGCCCATGTGGCGTACTAAATATGAATTCACCATGCATGATTGATGGCAAATGCTCAAAGCGTTATCCCAGAGCATTGACTTCCGACACAATAACAGGCAATGATGGATACCCGTTGTATCGACGACGGTCTACTGAAGATAACGGTCAATCAGTAATGATTAACATTCGTTATCACGAAATCATCGTCGATAACCGCTGGGTTGTGCCATATTCACCACTTCTGTCAAAAATATTTCGGTCTCACATTAACCTTGAGTATTGTAATTCCGTCAAGTCAATCAAATACATTTGCAAGTATGTGAATAAAGGAAGTGATATGGCTGTCTTTGAAGTACCTGATGCTGACAATAGGAATGATGAAATTACTCGATATCAAATGGGCCGATACGTTAGCAGCAATGAAGCAATTTGGCGAATATTTTCGTTTCCATTGCACGAAAGACATCCTGTTGTTGTTCATCTAGCGGTGCATCTTGAAAATGGTCAACGTGTTTATTTTACGACTGAAAATATACAGCAGAGAGCAGCACAACCACCAGCGACTACTTTAACTGCTTTTTTTCGACTTTGTGAAACCGATACATTTGCCAGAAGTTTGCTATATACTGATGTACCTCAGTATTACACATGGAATACATCATCAAAAGAATTCCAACGACGTAAACAGGGTACAGCAGTTGATGGTCACCCAGGTATATATTCAACATTTGCTTTGGGCAGAATGTATACGATTCATCCCAACAACGCGGAATGTTTTTATTTGCGATTGCTATTGGTGAACGTTCAAGGACCAAGATCGTTCGAAGATTTGAAAATAGTTGATGGTCATTTGTGTGAGACGTATCGCGAGGCATGTCACCTACTGCATTTGTTGGAAAACGGTTCACATTGGGAATCGACGTTTCAAGATGCATGTGTTTCATCTATACCACAACAAATAAGAATGCTTTTCCCGATTATAATATCAACATGCATGCCATCGAATCCACTGGAATTATGGAACAAATATCAAGATTACATGACGGAAGATATTTTGATTCGGATGCGTCGTACGTCAATTAACCAGATTTGATGATTACCTTGGAAATATACAATGAAGCATTAATAATCATTAAAGATATGTGTCTCAAAATTGCGCATATTATTATTGTTTTATATTTTTTGTGTTGCTTTTTATTTTTGCCTTTGCTTACTTAGCTATATGCAATCCTACTTACTGCTTTATTAAGCAGAAGGGGTATTGCCGAAAAATATTGCAAGTAAATACTTGAATTTTGGCTGCTTTATGTTTTTGTTTTGTTTTGTTGACTTGCAATGCTGTTTGTGCGTATATTTGTCTGCGTTTATTCGGGCCTCTGATGTCAACTCCTTCTCCTTCGATTCCAGTTGGTTGTTTTTGGTTTAGCCGTTTTTTTTTTTGGTTTATTCTATGTTGTTTTAGATTCGCGCCCGCTTAATTTGTTAGTTTATATTTTACATTTAGGTTTCGCGCGCGTTTAATTTGTTGATATGTAAGTATGTATGTTCTCCTGCTGGCTTTCGCGCCCAGTGTTTTTTTGTATGTATGTAGTTTTAGTTTAACAAGGAATTTGGTCCATATTTCCTGTACTTTTTAATTTGTTTTGATATATGTATGTACATATGTGTATATATAGAAATGCACTGTTGTTGTTTATTTTGTTTTCTTTTTTGTTGTGACACTGAACTGCTCTGGTTTTTGTTTTTTGTACTTTAGTGCACTCTTTTCGCTGCTCTCAAATTTATGTTTTATTTGGTTTCGCGCCTAATATTCTGTTTGTTGTTTTTGGGTTTCTTTTGTTTTTGTTGGGTCTGTATTTATATTTTGATTTTTCTTGTAATTTTTTTGTGCTTGTTAAGTAGTTCACCTTTTATATATTTTAAGAGCACTGCACTCACTTTCGTTTTTTTTTTATTTTATTTTGTTTTGTTTGAGCACTTTGTATTTTGGTTTTCTCCACAGAAATTTATGCATATATTATATATGTATATCGATTGCCACCAAATTTATTTATTATTGTTTTTATTGATTTTAATTTGTCTGTTATAGGTGCCTTTCGTTAAGGCTCGAAGGACCATAAATAAATGTTGAGCCAATTTATTGGGGAATACAAACAGGGTATTAAACGTTTCAATTTGCACTCACACCCGCGCGAGGGTTTAAAATGAAAAACACAGTGTTTTGATGAAAAGCACAATATATTTAAAATTATTATTTCTTTAACAAATGGTTCTGTGCGATATTATATATAAAATTTTGTTCGCATCAAATTACTCTCCAATAGTTTGGATCGCTATAAGTCGGCGCGGGCGGCTCGGAGCCAAAGGTAGTGTTTTGCGGATCAAAATGTATCGAATCGAATGGTGGTAGCGAAGCGGACCAGAGAATGTAAAGTATAGAGAAGGTGCAAATCGAATTCTGTATGATGTTGGATTGAACGGCTAACAGAGCTTATAAGATTCGTGAAGGGGATTCCCTTTCTCGCTGCTATTTAGCAGAAATGAGCACGTTCAATGGCAGAAATATATGTAAAACGACTGAGAATAAATGAAGAGAATTGCTTTGTAGAAGAATGTACAAAATATACAAAGTCACACAAAGAATGTGAAAAAGCATTCTCTGAGTGACATATGCATGCTTATATTGTATGTATTATGTGAACCATTGTCACTTATGCGTGATTTTCACATATGCATGCTTATGTATATTGTATTATATGAATAATTGTCACATACATTACGTGATTATTTTATATTGATATTTATATTTCCGAAAAATGGTAAAAATTTTATGTGATAAAATTAAATAAAAAATAATTTTAAATAAATTACTATTTCAAAAATTATATTAATTTCGTCTATTATAAAATGAACTAAAATGCTCATATAAACACTTCATTTCATTCCTTTCATTTCTTCAAAAAAATTAATGACCTTCATGAAATATGCATATTCGCTATATTTCGTTATCATTTCCATATTTGTACCAATAGAATTTCTATGGCATATACATACATATGTATATTATTTCTTTGGCACATTTGTCTGTATTAAAGCCCGACCGAAGGTTCGGCTTCGGCTTCGGTTTGCCGAACATTCGGCTTTGAAAATGCCTTCGGCTGTGCATTCGGCTTCGGCCAAAAAAAACCGAATTTTTAGCCGAATATTACTTTTTTAAAACCAAATGTTTATTAATAAAAAAAATAGCCTACTTTTTGGCGACATTTATTGCTTTACGTAGAGAAAATTTTATGTCTTTTGCTGTGACAGTTGCACAACGCAACATTGTTGTCAATATAAGCTGTTCGTAGATTGGAACAAATAAATGCGTTGGTAAGGTGTTAAAAACAATTTACTTATAATACTTCTATTTTTCTTTAAGCATTTAGATTAAGATGTCCAAGATTTGGGATCATTTTGTTCGCAAGAAAAAAACTGCCATCTGCAATGTTTGCAAAAAAGAATTGTCGCTTGGGCACGAGGATAAAAAAAGGCAAACAACCCATAATATTAAAAATCATTTGAAGAAAATGCACCCTTAAAAGTGGAATATATTTATAAAGTCGACGGAGATAGCTAGTTTAAGTATTCCACAGAAAAGAAAGGCAAACGAAAGCGAAATTAATATTATTAGCGACAAATTGCAAATTACCATGCCAGAAGCAATCGAACGCACAAATTTGTGGCCAGATGATCACCCGTTGGCACTTCAAATAAATAAAACTATAATGGATCTCATTATTGTTGATATGCTTTCCTATAGCATAGTGCAGGGATGGGCACATTAGCCCTCAGTGGCATTTTGCCCGTTCGGGCACGAGTGCACATTTTGAGGGCTAGGTGAGGGGATCATCGCGGGCAAACATGAAGAGGAAGTGAGAGCAACGTTTTACCACTCCACATTTACAAATGAGAGCAACGTATTTTCCACCACCATTGACTGATCTATCACATGTACAGTGGTGTGAACAAAATAGAAACAACCATAAGGTGTTGTGAAGTTTTAAAATATGCTGTTTTCTTATTAAATAAAATTGTTTTTAGATACATAACATAACATATATATATTTTTTCCTTACAGTGATTAAAATTTCCCACCATGCAAAGGTAAATAAAAACAAATTTTAATGCGAAACTCTAAACTCTGCAAATTATGTTTACCCCTTTTTGTTCACACAACTGCACAATTCCGATATGAAGTACATTTCCACCTTTAAATTTGTGTACAATGTCAGTATTGCCGCAACCACTCTGCGATGAACATCAAGTTATGGAGGAATGTAATTCATTTTTTTCGCAATTTTTCTCAACTTGTTATGCCCTTCTCTCCGTAAACTGATATTCCCCTCATCTAGCCCCCGTGCGCACTTTGCTAACTTTGCGGGCTAAAAATGTGCCCATCCCTGGCATAGTGGATGGTGTAGCATTTCAAAGGCTTAATTTTGGAAATCCAATTATGCCGGCGAAATACAAACTGAAAAGTGAAAAATTTTTCAGAACATCACTGATGCCGGACACTTACGAAAAAGTTTTAAAAAAGGTTGTTGCTGTCTTAAAAAAAGCGAAATGGATCAGCATAACCACAGATATTTGGACCAATTCTTCTAAAAGCTGTTCGTTGTTGAGCCTGACTGCACATATGATTTATGGACCTGAACGTATAAAAGTTATACTAGGCGCCAAAGTCTTGGAAGACGACCATGATGGAAACTACATAACTGAAAAGCTGGCTTAAACGATAAATAATTTCAAAATAGGAAATAAAGTGCATCTGGTTGTAACAGATAATGCGCGTAATATGTCTGCTGCAATGCGCATAGGTGATTTTAAATCCTTTGGTTGTGTAGCGCATACTCTACAACTTGTTTTGCATGATTGCGTGCTAAAAAACGAAGAAATTGACCACATTATTAAAAAGTGTCGTAAGATCGTCGGACACTTTAAAAGAAGTGAACAAGCTTATCGACATCTTAATCAGTATCAAGAAATGTGTAGCGTTCCAAAACACAAGTTGATACAGGACGTTGTTACCAGGTGGAACAGTATGTATCTAATGTTAGAAAGACTGTTAGAGCAAAAGAGCCCATTAGTTTTATATGCGACAGAGAAAAACTAGATAGACGTTCCGACTGGATATGAGTGGAAACGTATAAGCAAACTGGTTTAAATTTTGCAACCCTTTTATGAAGCTACGCTAGAGCTTTCACTTGGTTTAGCCTCCATATCTATGGTCATTCCATTGGTACGTATGTTGCAGAATATACTTCAAACTGAATGTGAGGAACATGATGAACTGGAATTTTTAATGAAAAACTTGCTTAATTCAATTAACAATCGTTTCCAGAATGTAATGAAAAACGAATTAATGATTGCAACATTCCTTGATCCAAGGTTTAAAACAAAATATTTTTCAACCGATCAAGTAGATATTTGTAAAAACAAAATTTATAATTATAATGAAAATAACAATAATGAAGAAGAATGTTCAGTGACAGGGAGTCCATTGCATCCTGCAGTGACTGACAATTCCACAAAAACAAGACTTTGGGACATCCACGACAGCTCTCTATTCGTTGAGGAAATATCAAAAACACAATCGCAGGGTATTTTTAAAGAGGTGAACGACTATTTACAACAACGTCTACTACCCAGAGACACAAATATATATCAATATTGGCATTTAAGCTCATTTGTCTCTTTAAAATCTATAGCGCTAAAATTTCTTTCCGCTCCACCGAGCAGCGTGGCTAGCGAGCAACTTTTTAGTGCCGCTGGGCAGCTTTACAGTGATAGGCGTTCAAGCCTGCTCGGTTATAATGCTGATAAGCTCCTGTTCCTGCACTACAACATAAAACTATTAAACTTTAATTATTAATTATTAATTTTATATATACATACATGTACATGTGTATATTTTCAAGATCAACATGAACTTAAGTGTTTTTTTTGTTTAGACATGAAATGTTATATTTAATTTAAGTGTTTGTATACAATAAAATACATTTTCCTGAAATAAATAAATAAACTTTTTATACGGCTTCGGCTTCGGTATTCGGCCGAATGTTTTTTTGGTGCCGAAGTTCGGCTACGGCTACGGCTTCGGCCAAAATTTTACATTCGGTCGGGCTCTAGTCTGTATGTTTACGAACACAAATACGAGCCACATACATACATATGTACATACATTCATAATAACAAGTGTCGCACGCATCTTCGTTTTCACGGTCAATCAATGGCCGAAACAGGCGTTTTGTCAAAGAGTCAAATGCTGAACACATTGAGTGGGGCAGACTGCAAGCGACATCTGTCAAATATTAAAATATACACGTTCATATGGACACAGTTATGTAGTTGTGCAGCTGTCTAAATAACTGTGTCCATAAGAATGTGTGTATTTCAATATCAGATTTAGATGGCGCTTGCAGTCTGTAGTGTTCTATATGTTCAGCACATCAATCTGTCGAAGCACTGACGCGACGAGACGCGAAAGAAACTAACAAACGATTGCCGATTGTTACCGCTTCCCTTGCCGCTGTAACAGCTTCGCCAACAAACTAGCGTAAATATGTATGCATATGTATGAGCTTGCATACATATCGACGCAGATTTTTGCGAGTCACGGAAAAATATTTTAGACAAATATTATAAATCGACAACTCCTATGTTGCCACTTTTCTCACTTCTTTCTTTGAACAAACACCAGAAGATGTTCAATTTATGATTTTTAGCTTTTGCCATCGTCGCGAAAAGACGCTTGTCGGCAAAGGCATGCTCGGGTAGATGTTACGGCGTCTGTTTATATGAATGAAGCGAGGTCGCTTGTGGCATATGCGCCTGCGTTTATGAATGAAATCGTTTTTGTTGTAAAATTTACTACATTTGGGCTTCGCCAATTCGGCTGCCATATTGACTTGTGATGTTTTTGTTGGTGACATATTCACATGTGTATGCATATGTTTGTATGCTTGTGCATTACGTATATGTTCGGAAGTGTATACAAATATATGTACATATAAGTGTATATGAATGTATGAACATGCAGATCAATGCGCGCACATGAAATACATTGATAAGTGATAAAATCATTGTTTGAATTTCTGAACGCGCACATGCGTATACATACATTTATGTATATGAGCAGATAATAAGATTATGATATGAGCATGTGCAGAGACATAAGATAATATGATGTATGTACCAGAGAGCTGCAACGATCACAATTTTTTCAATCATACCCGATCATTGACTCAGATTTTTTGTGACGGAAAACTTTGCTTCAACAAAAATGAATGATCGTAAGCGAGCGTGCTCGAAGCGAACAATCAGTTTCAATCACTGTTGCTTGTTTCGGCATGATTTTTCTCGATCGAAAGCCTCGTGTGAACAGCAAAGAATGTTCGAGAATGCTGCTTGCATTCTGATCGATCACAATCATACCGTTTGGTCATACCGGTTGGTTCCTGCCAGCAGCGCAGTCGCTGAGCGTTCTTTTTCTTTAGCTGGAAATATTATAACTTAAAAAAGAAATAGGCTCGGACCATGTTCAGTTGATAATTTATTGTTTTTAAATTCATTTTTTTAAAGCTTTAGCGATTAAGAAACCAAGTTTATTACCTTCTTTTAATTTTAAGTTTTTGTTGATCTCAATGAAGAAGTGATAAAAATTTTAAATTTGTGTTCCCTAATATTTTAAGCATTACCTTTGTTTATTAATTTTAAGCATTAATTGAATTTTAGTTTTAAGCGTTAAAAATGAAGAAATATATGCAGTAATGTTTTGGTTAATTTTATGCATCGCAACTTGTTTCCGTTAAAACACACAAATATGTACATACAAACTATGTATATACATATTTGCAGGGCAATTCTCGATCTGATTGGTCTAATCACAATCAATTCAAACGCAACTTGATCGATGTCTGAGTTTTCGTGCATCGTTGGACTTGATCGTCTTTTTCTGTACACTCACTTCCAATCATCATACCGGAACCAACCAATCAGTTTCAATCAGTAAGCAGAGCAATCCAATCAACTGATCGAACTCCTTCGTTTTGAGCACGAAACTCGATCGAACAATTTTGTTGCGAACCGCTGTGCTGAGTTGTGACCGTTTTGAGCGTGGCTGATCAAACCGGATCGATCATACCCAATGCAGGTCTCTGGTATGTACATACATGTATATTGTTGTGATAAATTTAATTTCTATTAGTGGGAAATATAATACAAAAATATTTATTAGTATAGTATATTATGCAACAATCAAAGAAAATTATTAAATATGCAAGTCCAAATTGACTATAAATATTACTATGCAGGCATTCATACAAAATTATACTCATATTATAATTATGTTTACATGTCAGTATTCAATTGCCGACGGCAAAACGCAAAAGCATACATACATATGTATTTGCATACATTGCGATTCCCAAGTTGAAAAATTGAGGCATGAAAATATCAATGCTGTTGTTGGGAGATCGTAAGGAGAATGCATGCATATGTTTATGTCTTCATATTCATATTCATGCATACATATATTTATGTCTCTTCATATTCTCTGCTTGGGTATACATGCTATGGCAACAAATGCCTTAAATTCATATATTTTTTCTCTTCATATTCTCACTATGTGGAGAACTGTTAAAAATGTTAACATTTCTCATCGTGAATTCTGAGGTGAACTCCGTTCAAAAATCCTACAAAATGTTCGCTGTCGAACCTGCACCTTCTCTATACTTTACATTCTCTGAGCGGACCGGGTGATGACGACGGGACGCAGTGTGTCAGCGAATGCGTGTATGGCGAATGTAGTCTCCTTTCCTGTTGTCTATCCTTTTTGTTTTGTGGGTAAGAGCACAGGTGTGGTGAGTTGCGTTGAAGTGTCATCAGCTGTGGTTAATTGCGCTGTTGCATTAGAATGCGCCAGTTTTACAGGGTAGAAGGGGTGGATGCTTAGCTCATTTAAACAGAGACGTTTATAACTTACAATAATACAATCCATTCATCTACAAAATTTACACTATATAAGTTATTCTTTGGAAGACCGTATAACTTCTCAAGAGACATAAAATACGACAACAAACACGAATTTGTAGTTAAGTTAAATGAATTTAAAGAAAAACTATACCCCATTGTTAAAGAAATAGTTATGAAAGCTAAATTAAAAAATATTAGTCGTCTTAATAGATCTAGGAAATCTCCAGAGCGTAGGAACAAAGAAGAGGATATATATAAAAAAGAATGTAGGAGAAACAAAATAACTGCACGATTCTCGAAACATAAAGTATTAAAAGATAATGACGTTACTTTACAAACTACTAAAGGCAAAAAATTTTACAAATCAAAAATTAAACTGAGACCACGAAAATAATAAACAATTATTTACCTTTGGAATAGCCTTTGCTTATGGACAAGTCTTGGAAATACAAAATTTTGACGAAGACCAGAATATGATAGCCCTGAAGATTGGACACGCGAGAACGATCGAAAGTTATTTCAATTTCATTCATATAATAGACTTGGACAATTATAATTCGCAAACTTCAAAACTAATTACTATCGTAGACAAATTTGAAAAAATAGCCTCCTAAAAGATGCTGCTAAAATTTGTAAGCTGAAACTTAAGGGACTCGAAAACAAACTACAGACATTAAATGTTTGGATTTCACGAAAAGGTTACCATGTGTTCCTACGTTCCTAAAAAAATAAAGCTGTCATTCTGATATCGACAATGCATTCAGATATATCAGTTGGTGATGAGGCTAAACAAAACAGAGAAATAATAAATTTTTATAATAAATATAAAGCTGGAGTTGACACAATGGACCAAACGGTGCGGAGATACACCAGTCAACGACGATCGTCGAGATGGTCAATGGCAATGTTCTTCAACATGCTAGATATTTCTTCACTTGCGGCATATATAATTTATTATGAAAATAATAAAATGAGTGTCAAAAAACGACAGAACGTCGTCAATTTATGCGTAAACTAAGTGAAGAACTAATATTGCCGATGATTGAACATCGCACGGCGAATCCACAAGTAATGCGCCACAAAGATTTCAGTTGAAAGTGTATTAGACCATACACTGACAGAAACAGTCGTGATAAGTCCTGGTCCAGAGACTCCAAAAGATAAAACCGGAAAGAAAAAAGTAACAGGATCTTGTCATGGCTGCAATGCTTTGTCAGTAAAAAGACGGCGAAAGACACGGAAGGCATGTGCCGATTGTCACCAACCTGTTTGTGACGAGCACTCAGTTAATCGTGTACAATGTGTTCAATGTCATTAATTATAAAAAAAGTGTAATATTTCTTTATTTTTTTTAATAAAATTTAGTTGCATGCGTTAATAGAAATTATATACAATTTATTTCCTATTCTTTCCACTGTGGGTACCCGGGTACCCGGTTGCTAATAGGGCGATGGCTAGAGTTTGAGCTTATTTAAAAAGAAAAATAAAAAATAAATCAATTAAATTAACTCACAAATAGCTTTCTTTTAAGTTAAAAACGACGATTTGAGAGCTTAAAAAGAAATATTGAGTTTTTTTAAGCTATTCACATAAATACACCCCGGTGGGTACCCGGTTACTAACACAAGGGTTAACTATGTATGTTCAGACTATCCCCTGCTGCAAATTTTAAAAATTTGTCTATAATTGTTAAAATAATTTTACAATTGGTGCTGTATAAGTCGATGTGTAATATTTGCATAGGAAAATCTGGGATTTCTGTTTCTTGATAAGATAGGTTTGATAAATATCACAACTATTAATTAATCGGGACGTATGAGTTTTAAGTTGTTAAGTTATATTTGAAAATTATTCCACAACTCTGCCAGCTATACAGCGATTCCAGCGCGTTTTCCAGGCTTCGTAACATTTCTGGAACGCTTCGACTGGGATGTCCGCGAGTACCCTCGTCACGGCCGCCTGTCCGTAATCGACTCAAAAGGGGTTCTTTGACCACCGATTTTGTTTTAAGAAACAATAAAAGTCACAGGGTGACATGTCGGGCGAATACGGCGGATGTTGCAACACGGCGATCCCTTCAGTGGCTAAATACTGGGACACGCTGAGAGGGGTGTGGCACGGCGCGTTGTCGTGATGAAGGATCCAGTTACGAGTGATGTCTGGGCGTACCCTGTTGACTCGTTTTCGCAATTTTTCGAGTACTTGGCAATGGTACACTTGATTCACAGTTTTCCCCGGTGGAACGAATTCTTTGCGGATGATTCTACGGCTATCAAAAAAGGCAATAATCATCTCGACTGGTCTCCCACTCCGCGCCTCGTCTTCCACACTTTCACGCCCCCCTTTGTGCCATCGAAACATCTGAGCACGACTAAGAGCACTATCACCATACACTCTTACAATTTTAGCGTACGTTTCCGAAGCTGTTTCGCCCAATTTGCCGCAAAATTTTATCGCGACGCGTTGCTCTTGATTTCGTTTTTTCATTTTCGTGACGAGCACTACAAATACACGTCTACTCAACATGACGCAGCAGGCGAACAAGCTAGAGCGATGGTACATATGTATATCAATGGAGAGGGGAGGGATGCCGGAAAAAGAGAAAGGGAATTTTAAGGTCACAGGTTTACCACAAGCGCGGCAATAAAACCAGTCTCATTACTTAATTGTCAAACCTCGTATATTTCCCTCTTTAAATGAGCTACCGTTTCGTCTAAGTATGCCCCTATGGTTGCTGTTTATATGATAATTTTGTATTTCTATAATTAATTCTTCAATATTTCCAACGTCTTTCAGTATTGTAGTAGCTCTTCCAATTTTGTAAAAATTTGTTGATAAGAAATATTCTTTTAACACATCTTGAATGATATTGAAAATGTCATCTGCAGTGAAAATAGCGTGTACTTTACTGCGAGAAATTATGTGTTTTGAAATTAAAAGAAAGTTGAATTTATCCATTTGGAAAACATAGAATTTCCAAATATATGCCGCACTCTATGCGACTTTCCTTGTATACTGTTGATTGTCATCTCAAATGCAATTTTCACTGGAAACGGAATACCTTTGAACTAAAATCGCAAATCGTTAGAGCTCAAACGAATTCGTAGATTCAAGCATTCTGCCTTCTTGTATTCGATAGCTGCGTCACAATAAATCGGGATCCAATACACAGTTTCGGCGCATGAAAATTGCGAAACATAATAATGACAGATCCAACTTTGAATGATGCGTCGGTATACCAAGCCTCTCCACAGAATTTGGAAATTCCACTGGATAATGCACGGCTTCGTCTTCATTGTCAAGACGATCGGAATTTTTGTTCGCATCCCATAATGTCGAAATGATCATCGCTAGCTATCATGCTGGCATGATTCTCAAAAAGTTGCTCACACCGTACCGTTCACAGTACGCAATGACTCAAATGAAGTTGAACCGTGTACATTAATCAATAGCAACCGAAGGTAGAAGCAATCGTCGTTTTTCGGCTGAATTGTGTAAATTCGTTCTAATGGATTAGTTAAGAACAAAACTGGATGTCCATCTACCGGTTGGTCGTGCCTTCTGCGTAACTATTTTCTCAACGATGCATCCCATGTATAATATCAAGGTACAATAGTTTCGAAAAGAGTTATGTTCTCTCAAACGCTGGTGGTGTTTCCACTGGCTGTACTGTATTCACTGGGTTGGAATACACTCTTTGGCCATTCTTCAAAATAACTGCGAGAGGCACAACAGTCGGAAAACGTTCATGAATTGCAAAAGTAAATATACTACAAAGCGCTTTATTGCAGTTCGCGTATCAAGACCAATAACCGCCATGTTGCTTCCTTTGGTGACGTACTTACAAAAGTATTTTATCGATTTCACAAAACTGCCATATTCAACATTCATATTAGTTTTGAATGTGAATTTGACAATAGTGGCGAATATGGTACGATCCATATATTGTCGACTTCGATATTCACTCCATTAAGTTGCTAAATGTACTGCCATTGTCATCTGATGAGCTACGCAATAGAGTGGATATCTATCATTTCCAGTTTGCGATTCCGAAAGAAAAGGACGTGGATTGTGTTTCTTGCATTTATTGTCAAACATACAAACAGTAGTGAGATTGTGGTGTCCTCAAGGTCCATGAAGCATATTGGTTTTCATCACTTCGTATGATACTCTATCTTTCTCTGAATCAGGAATTTCATCAATTTGATCCGTTGTAACCACCATCCACCATTCAAAGAAGAGTATGTGCGTGCGGCAAACCTCTCTTTTGCCACACAACAGATTACATCTAACATCTAACAGCACCACATATACGTTGCTTTAAAATAAAGTTCATCAAACATCGTAGCTTTTGTTTAAAAAGTCGTGCTGTGACATCGTGATGATCGCTTGCTGATTGACCGTGATCCATAATTCCGCACGAATTACGAAACAATTTTAGACAACCGGCTCTTTAGAGTGTCAGAATAAATGTGTCTCTATATTTCAAAGATTTTCTTGCTTTTATAGTTTCACAGAAATACTTATCTTCTAATTGACAAAAATTCTTACCTGTGGGAAAATTCCACAGTGCTGCTTATCCTTTATTACTATCATGTGGCTGCATTTGCATTTAATATTTATTTACAGTCATCGACTAAGCACCGCCGTGTGCATACGTTTGCTCTCGTTCGCGGATCTCGTCTGACTTTCTCACCCGCTTCAGTGCAGTTATCTTTAATTATTCTTCTTTTGCGCTCTATCCCACGTGTGTCTTTTGTTTGTGCGAACAATTGTGCGAACAAAGGTATACTCTACCAAGTGACAAGTGACTAATAACCCAAAAGTGCAACATGCCCCCCTGGGCTACTAACCTAGGGGAAAACACGTTTGCCCTGCTTTCCTCTAGTCCACAATCAAAAAGGAAAAAAGCCAACAAATCTGTTGAAAAGTTTCCTGATCTCCCTCTTGTAAACATTACAAAGAACGACGATCCTAAGTTCATTGTATTAAAATCGTGCGACAACAACAAGCCCCTATCACGTTTTTCTTATTTTTTGGTACATAAAGCCCTTAATGCCATAAGTAAAGATGTGAAAATTACAGAGATGAGAGATGGAAGTCTCTTGCTACTCGCAAAAAATAAAAAAATTGCCGAAAAGTTCATCAACATCAAAAACCTCTCAGGCATCTGCCAAATCGAAGCAAAATACAATGAGCAACTCAATAGTGTCAAAGGCACAATTTTCGCTCCGTTCCTCAATCACGTCCCAGACAACGAAATTGTGGAAGGCTTAGAAGCATATGGTGTAACATCCATTTACAGATTTCAGAGAAAAACTGAAGGTGTTCTAACACCAACAGGTGCGTTACTTTTAACCTTTGAAAGCTACAAACTTCCCGAAAAAATAGAAGCATTGCAAAAATTTTCCATCATGCGTCAATTGCAATTTCCCTCCGCACGAAGAAGAAAAATGCTCAAGATTAATGTGCGCAAATTGTTCTGGTGAACATCCCGCGTCCTCAATTAGTTGCCCAAAATTCCAACAAGCAAAAAAAATATTAAAAATAAAAACGGAAGAAAAGTGCAGTATGTGCGAAGCAGCAAAGAAATAAAGAGCGCAAGCTCCCTCCCCCACTCCTCTTCAATCATTCTCTGAAATACTTAGCGACCTGCTCCCATAGCAACCAACAATATCAATATACCCACTGAAAAAACTACAACAACAAACAATAATGCAAACATCATTCCTATATCTCCACCAATCTATACACCATCCACCTCTTCATTAAAATCAAATGCAATAAGCCTTACCGCTTTATCCCCATCCCCCCAAAGTACTAATACCAATCTTCCCACCTTTCTAAACTCTCAACTCAGCGAAGCAATGAAATCCACCTTAGCAAGCGCTAAGTTAAATTACATTGCGCAATTCGCTAATAGCTCAAGTCTTAAACATTCGTCTTCACGCGACTAGACGCGCTATGAAAAGCATAGTTTACTCATAGTTGCCAAGACTCAATTTTCTCTCCCCACTCACTAACTATTTATATTTCTCCCTTCTCTGTTTCTTGTTTTTACTTTTTCGGTATGCTGTCGATCATACAATGGAATATGAACGGTTATGCCAACAATTATCACGAACTAGAAACTCTTATCAATTCTTACACTCCATCCATGATCTTCCTTAATGAAACTCATATTCCACATAATCAATCTGCTCACCAAAATCCTACGTAGGCTATTTTAACAATCTCCCGCACGTAATAACAAAAAAACAAGGCGGTGCTATTTTAATAAGAAGAAGCATACCCCACAAAGTACTACCTGTTCGGTCTAATCTCTCAGTAGTTGCCATTGAAATTAATGCAGCAGCTTGCATCTGCATTCCACCCACACAAGATTTTGCTTCTTCTGATATTCTGCAATTGATAAACCAATTAAATAAACCACTTATTTTAGGAGGAGATATAAACGCCTGGAGTACAATATGGGGATCTACGCTCACAAACTCAAGAGACGAAAAAGTTGAAGATGCGCTACTTGCATCCAATATTATCTTAACGATGGATCCGCCACACATTTTTCCACCCACAACACCTTCTCCAATATTGATGTCACGTTTTGCTCTACGCCCCAATGCACATGGCAAGTGCTAAATTCCTTGTTTGGCAGCGACCACTTCCCAATATTCATACAAATAAATCCGCACAACAATCAAACTACGAATACATTCAAATTTACATCTAAATTCAAAACTGATGAGGCTGATTGGAAAAAGTTCAGACAAATATGCAATAATCTTTGTGAGACCACGCAAGTTTCCTCCAACTCGAACCAGGAGTCTGCTAAAATTTCGAGAATCATTCGTACCGCTTCTCACTTTCCCATCCCTCGAACGCTTCCCAACAAAAGTAGGAAAAATATTCCTTGGTGGAACGCTGATTTGTCCAGACTACGGCTCACCAAGCAGAATTTATGGTATGAATACAAGCGAAAACGCTTAGCTGAAAACCTGCTCCTTTACAAAAAGGCAAATGCGTTATTCCGACGTTCTGCCAAACATTATAAAAAGAAAAAGTTGGAAGAACTCACTGAGACCATAAACCCCCGCACTAGCCAAAAGAAAATATGGGATGATATCAAAATGCTAACCGGATCACCTAAACAGCCTCTATTTTCCTACATTCAAACACAAAGCGGTCCATTAACGGCTCTAGTAGATATTGCCAACCATTTTCCTTCTTTCCTGTCACTCTCTTCTTCCGATACAAGCTTCTCAGACACGTTCCGCAACCTATACGAATACGAATAAGTATTGAACCACCTATTTTGTACCGTTTATCGCCTCCCGCTAAGCAACTAGAGTCGGAAATTCTACTAACCGAACTCGAATTCGCCCTTTCGTCCGTTAAAGGCAAAACTCCTGGTCTTGACAAAATTACCTATCCAATCATTCAAAACTTGCCTATCCAGGCTAAGCATCGTTTACTCAACCTCAATAACAATATATTTGAAAGCGGATGCTATCCTCATGCCTGGAAAACTTCGTGTATAGTTCCTATCCTGAAGCCCAATAAGTTAGCGCTTGATGTCAACAACTACAGGCCGATATCGCTCTTACCCTGTTTGGGAAAATTTCTTGAAAAAGTTATAGTTAACCAGCTGATGTGGTATGGCAACAAAAGAAAACTCATAAGCCCCAACCAAACCGCACACAGAAAGAATTATAGCACCATCGATGCTCTTTTGTACCTAGATCACTTTATATCAAGCGCTCTTTCCTCTAAAAACCATGTCTCAATTTTAGCAATTGATTTTCAGAAAGCATTCGACCGTGTTGGTGCCCATATCGTTCTGAGACAATTAGATAAGTGGAAACTAGGCCCTAAAATCAAGAAATTTGTCAAGAACTTCCTCAGTCACAGGCAATGCAAAGTAAAAATAAATAGTTTCCTGTCCTCCATAGCTCCACTTGACAACGGAACCCCGCAAGGGTCTCCATTATCCGCCTTCCTTTTTATAATAGCTTTCGAAGAGATTACTCAACTCCCTTACAACCTTCGCGGCATCGAGTGCCAGCTTTATGCTGACGATGTAATTTTCTACACAAAGAATGCAAAACTCACCAATACAGCCCAACTGTTTGAGAATATCTTATCCGAAAATTCGACATGGTCCCTATCATCATGAACTACTATCTCTTACGAAAAATCAAAAATATTACACATTTGTAAAAAACGAACATGCTCAGGTTTACTAACCTATTCTAACAATATTAATATTAGTATGGTAAATGAACTTAAAATCTTAGGGCTAGTACTAGACTCTAAATATAGCTTTAAGGCCCATTGTAAGCATATTAAGGACTGCCTCTTAACGCGACTAAATATAATCAAATATCTAACGTCGAAAAAAAGTTTAATTCATCCATTAACGCTTATCAACGTCACCAAGGCTCTAGTGATTTCCAAGATCGACTACGCTCTACCTATCTTCGGCAACCGCCCGGTTTCTACAATGAAAATACTCTCCTCCCCTTACCATGTGGCCATGCGCAGAAGCATTAGAGCATTTCCAACAACACCACTAAAGAATCTCTTTGCTGAAACTGGCCTGCCAACTATAACAGACAGGACTATCGACGTCCACAATGCTCTCTCGAGGAAACGGAAACCTAAGTGCTTGTCAGCCATCGCGCGATGCATTAACTTCGTCAGGCAATTTGAGTTACCTTCCTATAAATGTTCTCTTGGACCTGTAGCTCGCCCACAATGGATGATAAAAAAATTCTTCCTTTGCTATTAAGAAGCTACAACTGCCGAAGGATAAGACCTCAATCGAAAATTACAGGCAACTCTTCGCTTCGGAGAAGTCAAAATACTCCAGTTACGGTTGGAACTTTATATACACCGACGGTTAAAAAACAGCAAACAGCCAACGTTCGCAGTCACAAAAGAAAATGGTGACTTGATTTGACACGGCACTCTCCACACAATATGTTCATCATTTACGTCGCTTTATTAGAAGCAGTTACTTATGTAAATTACACCAGGGGAAAGTATATCGTATGCACCGATAGCAAATCTTGCATCCAAGCCATAGAATCGCCGGAAAATACACAAAATGAAATAGTCGTCATATGCAACTATCTTTTGAAATATCCAAACAAACTGAAACTGATGTGGATCCCGGGGCACACAGGGATATCCGGTAATGAAAAAGCAGACGCAGCTGCGAAAAATGCAGCAAATGCTCCAACCATAACTTTCGGTTATTTCACAAAACAAGACATTATAACTGAGATTACACGCCTAAGGAAAAAATCAGCAAAAGATAATTGGAGTGGATATATTCATCACTATTCTAAAATCAACCCGTTCGGAATTAAGCCGACCTACACTGCCGACATCACCTTACGCGCCATCAGGCCCTTTACCCGCTTACGTCTGGGACACTCCATAATTACACACGCTTATTTATTGCAACGTGCCCCTCATGGAAACTGCCCATTCTGCGACGAAAACGCAACGTTAGAACACATATTAACCGCTTGCCCTATAACTGCAACAATTAGACATGAGATTTTTAATTCGGCCGATCCATTCCAGCTTCTGAATGAGCCCACCGCTAAAAATGTGAATATGATTTATAATTTTCTTAAGGAAACAGATCTACTTCGACGAATATAAAGATTTATAGCTACTCTAATTAACTCACTAACCCTACTTCCAAAGTACTAATCTATCCTTTCACTTCTGTTTTAATATTACATTAAACATACATATGTACGTAGCATAACAGACAGCCGAAGTCCTCTGCTGCCAGTGCTGCTAGATATTTATTTGTAGAATATTAAGTATTGTACAAATAATTTATAAAATAAAAAAAAAAAAAAATAAAAAAAAAAATATTTATTTAGTATCAGTGTTTCTTCTCATATCTTAATTTTACATATCTTCTGATTTTCTTAAATAAATGTATCTTCTTATCTACCAGACCAGATCTTCACACCATCTGTGTTTGCTGTTGTTCTTGGGTTAGCATGAGATGTAACTCCTCCCCCTTTACATACAAAACTCTCCTGAGGTTTGTTTACAATTTCTATTCGCATTTGTTTTCTTAAAATATACAAGATAAGGCTTGTTAAAAGTAAAATAATAATAAAAATTACAAATGAAATTGATTAATTAATTTTCTTATGGTACTTAAGTTCTTCTATTTTTTCTATGTTCTTTAAATGTTCCAGTCTCATTTCTTCAAATGAAATTTTATTTGTAAAATTAGTTTCTTCATTTACAGGAAGGTAAATCTTTGTTGGAATATTTTTACCTTATTAGAGAAAATTTGATTGTTAATTTCTAGTGCATAATTTTGGTAGTGTATTAAATAATTTCCTTCCAGTATTACTTTCCTGTGATCACAATCTTGTACTAGCTTAGTATTTTTCAAATTTTTTAATATTAATATTTCGTTCTTAATTAATAGACATGTTTTTGTAAAAATACAATGTTTTGAAGTTTTTAATTCATTAAGTGTTTTGTCTTTTTTATATGTATGTATAAGTTTTACTATTGTAATTAAAAACTGTTTCTGAACCGGAAGTAATTTCTCTCATTTGTTCATTTGAAATGGGCTGAATAACTTTTAATTGAGCTGTGCTAAAATTTCGTGGTACTTTTACTATTAAAGTTTTTCTGCATACTGAATTGCACACATTTTTAAATGTTGCAACTTAAATAGGTCTATTTCGTATATATCAACTTCTTCACTTGTCAAAATTCCGGAATGTAATAATCTACAGTAGCGGACAAAAGTCTACATACACGCCCTGTTTTCTTCGATGTGAGAGCACAAAAACTTTTTAGAAAAATGTGTTGATACAGTTTTATTCTAATAACAACACTCTTAAAAAATCCGTTAATTAATATAAAACTACAAATTTATGGAATAAAAACTCAAATTTTGTGTTGACAAAAGTCTACATACAGTACAAAAATATCTTAGTTCAGTGCGAAAAACTTTACAAAATGCTAGTTATTAAGACGTTTTAGTATTTAGTTGGGTCCCCATTGGTATCTATAACTGCTTGAAGACGCCGTGGCATTCATTCTGCTAAATTTGTCAACGCTGCAGATGTAATGCTGTTCCAAGGTCCCAATATGCGCTCTTAGAGTATAGCAGAGCTAGAAATTTCGTGCTTTCTAATTCTACGCTCCAAAATCTCCCAGACATGTTCAATAATATTCATATTTGGACTTTGAGGTGGTGTATTTAATTGACTTGGAGTATAATAAAGCAACCAGTCCTTAACAATTTGCGCCGTATTCATCGGATCGTTATCTTGTTGAAATGTCCAACTGGAACCGGGCCCTAAATTATCCACCAAAGGCTTCAAATTATTTTCCAACAGAGACTTATACTTATAACCGCCACCGAGCTTCACAATTGATACTACGTTCTTCGGTTCAAGCGTGGCGTTAATTTTCCTTCAAATTTTAGCCCTTTCATCACTTCCAAAAAGGGTGAATTTAGAATCATCTGTAAATGAAACTTTTTTCCAAAAATCCATTTCCTTTCCTTTGTGTTTTTTGGCGAACTTTAAACGAAGTTTCCGGTTTTTTCAGAAATAAAAGGTTTCTTCTGTGGTGTTCTACTGTGGAATTCGTTATCGTTTAGAGTTTTTTTTATTGTTCTTGGTTTGATACTCATTTGTGACGCACTAACTAAGCGTTCGGCTAAATTTGGAGCATTTACTTTTGGATTTTGGTCTACTTCGTTGAGAATCAGGCTGACGTCTCTACGAGATTGTTTTTTTGGGCGTTCACTGCGCGGTGTATTTTCGTTGGAACCATTATTTTTAAAGTTTTTGAAGTAAAACTTCTTTAGGCGCGCTTGGCTTGGGGAGTAAGCTGTGAAAAGTGTGATCAGGCGAGGCGAACGCAGAGAACGTATAATATAGAGAAGGCTCACCGCGTTGCCAAATTTACGACATTTCATTTAACATATGTACATATTAAAAGACCAAGCGGTCGCGCATATTCACGTACATACATATGTAATTATGTGTGCATGTAAACAAATTTGCAAGAACCAGAGAACTTAAAAGTATAGACCAGTGGTCGGCATTTCATAGCAAAATTGTGCAAACTAACTTCACACGTACGCTTACGCTCTATCGTTCCGTCGTTGTCGAGCCATCAACGAATTAACATCACGCAAGACCATAGCGCAAAACGAAATATGCCCTGCGAGAAATATTTTATGATTCTAAATGCCTTTGATGCCACGCAATGCCTTTATGTTCCAAGTCTTTTAAAGATAATAGGGAATATAAAGACAATTTATTAATTTTCATTATACTATTAATTAATAATAAAAATTGCTTAATTTTAATTCAAATTTCTCACTGGGCTACTATTTTTTCGTGCTCACCAACACAGTGACAGATCCTCTCATGCCGACCACTGGTATAGACAGAGAACATAAAATTTGTTAACATTGTATGTAAGGTCGGAATTCGCCTCGCAATTTTAACATTGTTTACAATTCTCTCACATATTCTAACCGAGAATATGAAGAGACAGAAATATATGTATTTACGGCATATGATGACAAGGCATATACATATGCCGAAGAAGAGAATATGAAGAGACTCCCAACGAAGAATTTCGTTTTGCTTGTTTATATTTTGTTTCATTTTGACACCGAAAATGTGTAGAAAATACATTATGTTCTCTGTCTCACATACGCAAGAATATGAAGAGACATAAATATGTACATGTATGCATGAATATGAATATGAAGACATAAACACATGCATGCATGCTCCTTATGCGAGTTCATACATATGAATACATATTTACGCACGTTGGAAGGCGAAGCTGTTACAGCGGCAAGGGAAGCGGTAACAATCGGCGATCGTTTGTTAGTTTCTTTCGCGTCTCGTCGCGTCAATGCCTCGACAGATTGATGTGCTGAACACATAGAACGCGACAGACTGCAAGCGCCATCTGAATCTGATATTGAAATACACACATTCTTAAGGACACAGTTATTTAGACAGCTGCACAACTACATAACTGTGTCCATAAGAACGTGTGTATTTTAATAGACAGATGTCGCTTGCAGCCTGCCCCGCTCTATGTGTTCCGGGCGTGACTCTTTGAGTTTCGGCCATTGATTGTCTGTGACAACGGAGATGCGAAAGATGCGTGCGACACTTGTTATTATGAATGTATGTACATATGTACATACAGTGACACATATACGTATAAACGCACTCTTAGTTTTAATTTTGCTAACTTCTCTCTTTCTTTGCATTGCACCAATTACAACAAAATCTCTCTCATATTGTTTGTTAAACTAACGGAAATTCGTATTGAGTGCAAACCCCCACTTTTGTTGTTGTTGTTATATTTAAATCGTTGTATTTTAAATCAAATAGCAAAAACAGGCACATATTCGTTTAAACGCATCTGATTAGAGAAGCCGGCAACGTGTTTGTGATTAAAAATAAAAAAAAGTTTTTTCAATTAAATTGAAGATTGGTAAGTTTTCGTTTATTAAAGTGCAAAAAAGTTGTTATAATGTTTTTTTTTTAAGGTTTTATTAAAATGCCAAAAGGAAGTTACTTAAACGACAGTGAAAAGGTCCAAATCAACCTGTACCACAAAGAAGGTTACTCAAATCGAGAGATTGGCCGAAGAATCGGAAGATCAGAGGCAGTTGTGCGCTCCTTTTTAAAAAAAGGTGAGAATTATGGCGTAAAAAAGCCCACGAAAGGCAATAAAAAACTAAATTCACGCCAAATAAACCAAATTAAAACGGAAGCCACAAAACATTTTTTGAACTCCACTCAAATAAAGGAGAAGTTGGATTTACCGGTGACAACAAGGCACATTGCACACATTTTACGCATGTCACCTAACGTAAAATGGAAAAAACCGGTGTGCAAGCCTGTATTAAAGCCGCACCACAAACAAGCTCGGTTAGACTTCGCCAAAGAGCACATGCAGTGGTCAATAGAGTGGGACAATGTTGTGTTTTCCGATGAAAAAAAGTTCAACCTGGATGGTCCAGACTCGTACAGTTGTTACTGGCATGACTTGCGTAACAATGACGTCCGTATGTCAAAGAGAAACTTTGGTGGTGGCAGCGTTATGGTGCGGGCTGCTTTCTCATCGAGAGGAAAAGCAAAAATTTGCTTTGTGCCGCCCAAAATGAACTCAAAAATATTCACAGAATTGTTGGACGATGCTCTCATTTCATTTTTGGAAAATAAAATGGATGAAGATAGCATTTTTCAACAAGATAACGCTGCCATCCACGTCTCTAAGGAGTCTCTGAAATGGTTTGAAGAGCACAACATCTCTCTTATGAAATGGCCTGCATGCAGTCCCGATTTGAATCCAGTGGAGAACCTTTGGGGGCACATGTCGCGAAAAATCTACGCGCAAAAAGCTCAAGGACACCTCTTTAAAACAACACTTGAGCTCAAATTGGCTATTAAGGAGGCTTTGGAAGATTTGGACCGGACGCTGCTGCAAAATTTAGTGGACTCGATGCCAAACCGTATTTTTGAAGTTTTAAACAAAAATGGAGGACCAATAAATTATTAAAAATTAAATAAATGTAGCCTTATTAAAAATTAAGTTGATGCGTTTAAACGAATATGTGCCTGTTTTTGCTATTTGATTTAAAATACAACGATTTAAATATAACAACACAACAAAAGTGGGGGTTTGCACTCAATACGAATTTCCGTTAGTTTAACAAACAATATGAGAGAGATTTTGTTGTAATTAGTGCAATGCAAAGAAAGAGAGAAGTTAGCAAAACTAAAACTAAGAGTGCGTTTATACGTATATGTGCCACTGTATGTATGTTGCTCGCATTTGTTTTCGTAACATACAGACAAATGTGCCAAAGAAATAATATACATATGTATGTATGTATATGCCATAGAAATTCTATTGGTACAAATATGGAAATGATAACGAAATAATGCGAATATGCACATTTCATGAAGGTCATCAATTTTCTTTGAAGAAATGAAGTTCATTTTGCACATCTTCACTTTGTAATAGTGGAAATAAATATAATTTATTTGAAATATTACTTTATTTAAATAAAAATAAAGAGAAATAAAATTAAAATAATTTTTCCCAATTTTTCCCGTGTTTTGGACGATGGAACAAACATCATAATGGTAGTTGTTTACATGTCGCCCAATAACACAGTTAATAATATCATAAAGTTTGTATACAGAAGACTTATGATTTATGGTCGAGTAGGTTCTGAAGAACTAGGAGAAAACTATCATACGTTGCCACTAATCTTGGCAAGAGATTTCAATATCAATTTCGCATCCGAAGATGGACAACTCTTGAGAAACTTTCTACGAGATAAATTAGAATTACAAATGAATAATAAATGAATGACCGTAATGAGCCCACTACAAGACATGGAACAACAATCGATGCAGTTTTTTCTAGATTTCTGTCTAATTTTAATTCTAAAATATATGTATGTATCGTATTTCTCGTATCATAAGCCTATTGTCTCGGTTTTACAATCAACCACAGTAATTACCGATGTACCCAATAATGAAAATAACGAATAAAACAATGCAAAAAAATAAAAAAACCAATCCAAAAATATTAATTTACTAATGAAAACATAAAATAAATTTAAATATTTGTAGGAAATAAATATATGTATATGTGCATACATGTATATATTGCACACACACATTCATATACATATATACATACATATAGATAGAGAGAAAGAAGTTTTACTTCAGTCGTGCGGTCATAAGCACACTCTCTTTTTTAGAATTGTCTGTACTGTTGCTCGACTCAAGTTTAAAATTTTAGAAATTTCACCATATGATTTTTTTCTTTTCTTTCTTTTATCACCAAATTTCTTACATCAATTGATATTTCATTTCGCGGAGCCATTATAGCTATTGAAATGTTTAAACCACAACTAAATTCAATAAATATCAAACAATAAACATATTTAAATAAAAGAAAAAGGCTAACGTTACCTTACTGTTAATATTACAATGTACAAAGTATGAGATTTGAACTGTATGTAGACTTTTGTCAAAGCAATTTTTGAGTTTTTCTTCCATAAATTTGTTGTTTTATGTTAAATAATGAATTTTTTTAGTTAATTGTTATTATAATAAATATTAGAATAAAACTGTATAAATACATTTTTCTAAAAACTTTTTGTACTCTCATATCAATGGGAATAGGGGTGTATGTAGACTTTTGTCCGCCACTGTATATTTGGCGGCTGCAATGCTATCTTGAATATGATCAATTTTTTTTTAAGGACATGTATTCTTAAGATTTGCTCGTTAAACATGTTGTTTAATGCAGCATCCTTTAGAATTTTATCGTTTCCTCTTTCATAATCTAGTATTTTTTCCCTGTCTTGTTCTATTGTTGTTTTTAAATATTTAAATGTTTTTTCAAAATATTTATTTATTTTAACTTGTTGGTTTAAGGTTGTAATAGATTTGTGCATATTTTGATCAATCACCTTTAAGTGATCCTCAATATCCTTTCTATCTATGTCATCCATTGTTCCAAATAAATATTTATTCATTGTCCCAACCAAATTAAATAATCCTCTTTTATGCCTATTCCCACTAGATTTAGGTATTAAGGTTTTGACTTTTGTTTTAAGAATTAAGAGTTCATTCCTAAGTAAATCGCGATGTAATGGCTTCAAGAGATTTGTATTAAAAGCCATGTTGTTAAACTGAATGAAATGAAACTACAATTTCCGTTTTGGATGTACTAATTTCCACATATCCGCTGTTTTCGTGAATCGGTTGGATGGTTAAAATGGACATTGCTGTTGGAGCCATTGTCATTAGTATCAAAAATATTAATGTCCAGTTGATCTGCAAATTTATTTTCTCTTTTAATATTGGTTATATGTACATTATCTAGTTTAGCTTCCTATATCGTGATGCGTTCTTATGACGTACTGACACATAATTCTTAACAAATGCTTCTTCTTTATTTATTACAACATTTTCTCTTTTCATTAAGTTTTTTAATATTGTTTTCTTTTGTTTCTTTTAATTTTTTGAATATTATTTCTTTATTTACTTTCCCATTTTCTATGTAAAATGGTCTTTCCTTAGATACCGAATGAATCGATTTGTTATAAAAATCGATACATCTAAACATTTTTTCTTGAACTGAGAGAGTCCTATATTCTAATTCAGCAACTCTAAGTTTTTCGCTAATAGTATTATGAAAACGTTCTATATCCGAATTCCCTGTATGACTATTTGGCTTGGTAAAATGAACCTCTATATTTTCTATGTTAAAAAAATCCTTAACATTAATGTTATTAAATTCATTATCAGCTATAATTTTTCTTGGCTTTCCTTTAATAGAAACATATTGCCTAAGTTTTTCAACAAGAGTCAAACTATTTCTGTTTTCCAAAGGCAATGCCATTGCAAATGTAAAAGTATCAACATGAACAATATCATTAATTTCCGTAGGAGTTTGTGTTATGTGAAACTTAGGTTTCAACGGATTTCTGTCATACTTTACTCTATTACATATATCGCAATTGTTTATATATTTTTGTATTAACTCTTTTAGCTTTTTAATATATATACGGTGTTTTAAACCATTATACTTTTCATTTATGCCATCATGCCCAGTTTCATATTTGTGGTACTTTGAAATGTACCGATATGCATCTGTTTCATCTGACAAGTCTTTGGTATGAAATAAACATTTAAAGAATTTGATACTATTGCCAAATATTTCGATTAATTTTAGTTGAACTTTGTTGTATTCGGAGTCAGCTATTTCTGAAAAAATTCCCGCTTTTTTAGTTTTAACATGTGTCCTTAAGATGTCTACCATGTATTCGCTATTAATGTCATCTTGGCTTATGTAAATCTTAAGATTTTTACCTATTTTTTCAGTGTCTTTTACTTTATGTTCACATAAAATAATTTGAGTCTGAAAACGATTGATGACAGATTCAAGTGTACGGATATGGTCATTTAATTCTTTTACTTGAGAGTGAATTGTAGCTGCTGTACTCATGTTATCATCTTCTTCAGAAGTTTGATTTATGAGGCAGATTTCTCCAGAATCTACATCTAATCTGCTAAGAACGTCGGCCAATGTATTTTCTTTGCCTTTTATATATTGAATACATATATCGTATTCTCCAAGTTTCAGAAGGCACCTTTGTAATCGAGGATTTATGTCTTTTCCTTTATATTTTGTTTGTTGTGGTAAATGATCTGTTAAAATATCGAATTGCCTACCACAAATGTAGGGTCTAAAATAATTAACTGCCCAAACGATGGCTAAGAGTTCCTTTTCTGTTGTGCTATATTTCTTCTCGTGTTCATTAAGTGTCCTGCTAGCATAGCAAATGGGATGGCCATCTTGCATTAATACGGCACCAATTGCAAAATTGCTAGCATCAGTTGCAACTTTAAATTTCTTTTCGAAATTGGGATATTTTAATATTGGATCGTTAACTAAAAGTCTTTTTAGTGTATAAAAAGTGGCTATAAATTGTTGAGCTTTAATATTAATACGAACTTCCTTTTTAAGAAATTTTGTCATGCCAATAGCAATTTTAGCGTAATCTTTAATGAATTTCCTATAATATCCTGTTGCTCCTAAGAAAGATTTAATTTGCTTCAATGTTTCAGGAAGCTTTAATTTTTGAATTGCTTCTATTTTATTAGGATTCGGTTTAAATCCTTCTGTTGTTAAAATGTGACCAAGATATTCAGTAGTCTTAGCAAAAAAATTGCATTTATCGATTTGAATTTTTAAACAGTGTTTTCTTAATTTTTTAAAAACCTTTTCTATACTTTCCTTGAGTTCTTGAAGAGAGGAACTAAATATGAGAATGTCATATAAATAAACAACGCATATTTTATTAATATATTCTCTTAAGACAGAGTTCATTAATCTTTGGAAAGTGGCTGGGCCGTTCTTTAGACCAAATGGCATTCTTATGAATTCATAATGACCTAACGGTGTAGAAAATGCAGTTTTTTTCCTATCACATTCTTTTATAAGAATTTAATGGAAACCTTTGGCTAGATCAATTGTCGTAAAAAACATACATATGTTGCTTGACCTAATTTTCCAGATATGCTATCTGTATTTGGAATTGGGAATTTATCAGATATAGTTATTTCATTCAGATCCCTGTAATTATCCATTTTCTTTGGGACAATCCAAAGTGGTGAATTGTATGGGGAGCAGCTTTCTTTAATTATTCCCTGGTCCAGCATTTCTTTAATTTGTTTGGTTATCTCCTTCTCGTGTATTTGAGGGTACATATTTATAAATTTTTGAATATACAAGCTTTTCAGTTGTTGTATGAGCATGGGTTAGCTGTTCATTTTCTCTAAATATAATATTTTTCCGTAGTATTTCCTTTAACATTTTTCTTTCTACAGTATTCATATCGGGCCTTTCTAGGATTGAAAAGTCTTTCTCAATGGGTTCAATTGAATGAATTTCTTCCTTAACAAACGGGCATGGATTTAAAAATTGAATTTTATTGCTATTAATATAAATGTAATTTTTTCAAAATTAATTATTGGTCTCAAAATTTTCTGCCCTATTAAGCAGTTAAGCAGGATTTTCTAATTTATTTTTCCTAAATCGTAAATCTACTTTACTATTTAAAACTGAAGTTGTTGAACCGGTGTCGATTAAACACTTCAATCTATTTCTACCTATAGTTAGTTCTGCTATTGGAAGTGGGCTGGTGACCGAAAATTTTCGCCCTGATTGTAATCCATATGGTCTACTTCCATGGGCACAGGCCTTTGACTTCTATTGCTATTCCTACTCGGTTGTGAATTTCGTGATGCTTGTTGTGGATTTTTATTATTATTCATTCTACTATTGTTTCCCCAAAAACGTTGTTGTGTTGGAAAAGAAGGCTGAGGATTACTAGCATGTACCCTATTGTTTGAATCATAATTATTTTGTGAGGGGTAATAACGTTGCCCATAGTTACTATATTTATTTTTATTTTGCTGGATTAATCCAGTATTCTCTAAGCAATAAAAAGCTTCCCTTAGTTTTCTAATATCCCTACTCAAAATTATGGAGGACAAATGAGGACTAATTCCGTTTAAGAAGGTTTTTAGAAAAAATGCTTCGTTGGCTTCCGGTGAAAAGGCTATGGGTTTCTCACTGTCAAATTCGTACTTAATATTAGTTTTATCTAAAATATCCCTTAATTTTACAAAATATTCACTTACATTGTAGTGCTTAACGTTGATTGCCTGGTGGTACAGACTCCTGTAGCTCTCCTTTACCCCGAAGTTGCAGATGAGTTCCTCCTTTACGTCGTCCCCTATCGGTAAGCTTCCTAAAGGTCGGACTACCTTCGGGGCGTCTCCATTTATTTTCGTTAGTACGTAGCGTTGAATAACAAATTCCTTTAACAAATTCCTCGTTTTAAAATTACATAAATCGAATTTAAAGACTTTTTTGGAACACTAGGTCAAAGATTTCTAGCAGGTGGAGATTATAACGCAAAACACACATACTGGGGCTCACGTCTTATTAATCCGAAAGGACGACAGTTGTACTATACTATTATGAATAAGCATAATAAACTGGATATAATATCTCCTGGTAAGCCGACATACTGGCCCAGTGATAGAAGAAAAATACCAGACTTAATAGATTTTGCTGTAGTCAAAAATATAGATAGATCGCTTATGACAGCTGACACATGTACAGACTTATCATCTGATCATTCTCCTGTACTAATAAAGTTATACGAACAGCCCATGTTATTTGAGCCGAAAGTTTCTCTAACATCACATAAAACTAACTGGTTGAAATATAGAAAGTATATCAGCACCCACATCAATATTGATTGCAAAATAAATACAGGAAGAGACATTGATGAAAATATAAGAGAAATTAATGACGTAATAATTAATGCAGCTGTATTGGCAACACCAAAAAGAAACAACAAACCAGTTGGTTTTAGAAAGATCACCAATAATGAAATAGAGAAACTTGTAAATGAGAAAAGGCGAGCTAGGCGGGAATGGCAGTTAAATCGATCCCCTTCAACTCTGCTTCAACTGAAATCTGCTGTACGAAAGTTAAAAAAAGCGCTTAAACGCGAAGAGGAACACAACACTGAAAATTATATAAAGAAACTGTGTCCAAATTCTCGCAAGCAAAATTCTCTTTGGAAAGCACAAAAGTCTTTCAAGCCACCAGTAGATTCCAACATGCCTCTAAGACAGTTGAATGGTAATTGGGCACGTAGTGATGAGGATAAGGCAAATTGCTTTGCAAATCACCTAGAAAAGGTATTTCAACCCAATTGCCCAAAGAACAACTTTGAGTTGCCAACCTTGCCCAATACCGCAAAAGAGTCGCATGTGTCTATTAGGACTTCTACTTCTGAAGTTACTAGAATAATAAAAGAGCTTAACCCCAAAAAATCACCTGGACATGATAATATTACCCCAAAAATGCTAATTGAGTTACCAAATATTGCCGTAAAGGTGCTCTCTTTGCTCTTCAATGCAATTCTTAATCTCGGACACTATCCAAATTCGTGGAAAAAGTCGCAGATCATCTTGATAGACAAACCTGGGAAAGACTTAACACAGCCGTCTTCATACAGACCAATCAGTCTTCTACCCTGTCTTTCTAAGATATTTGAAAAATTGTTACTATCAAAGATGACTCCTTTCCTCCACGAAAATAATATAGTACCAATGCACCAATTTGGGTTTCGTGAAAAACATAGCACGATTGAGCAAGTAAATAGAATTACTAATGAAATAAGAAAAGCATTTGAGCACAGAGAGTACTGTTCAGCTATATTTCTAGACGTGGCTCAGGCGTTTGATAAGGTATGGCATGAGGGCCTTTTATACAAGATTAAAAATATTCTACCTTCAAAGTTATATAAAACATTGGAATCGTATTTAAAAAATAGAAAATTTATGGTAAAAGTGGGAGATTTCATATCTGATGAAAGACAGATAAGGGCTGGTGTACCCCAGGGCAGTGTTCTAGGCCCAACACTATACATCATATATACAGCAGATCTTCCAACAGCTAACAATGTATTAACTTCTACTTTTGCGGACGACACAGCTATAGTGAGCCGTAACAAATGCCACATAATAGCATCAAGAATATTAGCCGAGCACTTAAAGTTTGTCGAAGAATGGCTAGCTAACTGGCGTATAAAGGTAAATGAACAAAAGTGTAAACATGTTACATTTTCGCTTAGACCAAAAATGTGTCCGGCAATAAAAATTAACAATATTTTAGTACCCCAAGCGAATGAAGTAACCTATCTTGGTATTCACCTAGATAGAAGACTTACGTGGAAAAAACATATATCTAGTAAAATAACTTGCATGAAGATAAGAGCTGCAAATTTAAATTGGCTATTAAATAAAAACTCCAAACTTAGCCTAGACAACAAAGTGCTTTTATATAATGCGATCATAAAGCCGATTTGGATGTATGGCATTCAACTGTGGGGTACGACCTGTGCAACTAATATAGACATAATACAAAGGTTCCAATCAAAAATGCTTAGATCAATCACGTGTTCACCATGGTACATGCGTAATGAGAATATCCATAACGACCTTGGTATTTCTATGGTAAGGAAAGAAGTTGAAGACAGCAGAATTAAATATATATGTAAACTCCGTGATCACCCAAACCCTTTGGCTAATGCTTTGGTACATTCCTGCAATCAAACACGCCTTAAAAGAAGAGATATGCCCGCGTACTGAGGAGCAATGTATCACCAAAACACCTCAATCATTTGCTTGAGCGTGTCTAGTTTTTAAATAGGTTTAAGATTTTATTACTTATTGTTAGGCTTTCAAAACAAAAAGCAGATTCAATAAATAAAAAAGATATTGAAACAAAAAAAAAAAAAAAAAAAAAATACCTTTAGCGATGGGTTATCGTTAAAGAGGCGGAGTATGGCATCCACTTCTCTTATAAATGAGGATAGGTCGTAACCATCACTTCCGTAGAATGGCCTTATTCTCGAAGCTTCCTTCAGGAGCTCGGAGCTGTTAATAGTTTCCATGATGATGTTCGAATTTTCTTCTTTTTTTTATAAAAACTGTTTTAAGGCGTCGGAAACGCCTTATTTTTATTTTTAAAATTGATTTTGTTTTTTTTTTTCTTTTTTTTTTTGTGTGGATTTTCTTCGGAAAATCCGAGCGACCCGTTTGACCAATCTTAAGATTATGTCAGACGTTTACCGACTGCGCCAATTACGAAAAAATTTTAGACGACCGGCTCTTTAAAGTGTCAGAATAAATGTGTCTCTTTATGTCAAAGATTTTCTTGCTTTTTTAGTTTTACAAAAATACTTATCTTCTAATTTACAAAAATTCTTATCTGTGGGGAAATTCCACAGTGCCGCTTATCCTTTATTACTATCATGTGGCTGCATTTGCATTTGCATTTAATATTTATTTAGCATCAGTGTTTCTTCTCTTGGTGGCTTCGTAACAAATTTCAATCCGTAATTGATTTTTTTGTGTGAAACACACATAAAGTTTTCACTGAATAATTTTCAAAAAATTTTCTTTTGAATAGCCGGAATAAAAAAGCAAGCTACTGAAATTGAACGATTCAAAAAATTTGCAAACCAAAATATTGACAAACACTATTAAAAAAAATTTGTATTGAAAAAAGTTACTTTCTGGAATTATCCAATTTTCCGACTTTTCCTCATGAAAAGTATAAGGTATTTTTATTTCTAAACTTTCCCTGATCCACAACGAACAACCCCTGAAAATTTCATAAAGATTGGTATAGCCTTTCTCTTAGCGTTACTAACAAACAAAAATTCATTCGTGTGTATGGGAAAAAGAAAAGGGCTGGTTTTAGGGGGTTTCCGGCAATTATTCGAATTTTTCTTGCCGTAAAAACCATCCTTGAACCTCACCAAACATTTTAAAAAACGAATTAACAAAATTGGTCCAGGCGTTCTTGGGTTATGCATTTAGCAACACATTTTGCGATTCATTATTATACAATACTAGCTTACCCGGCGCGCTTTGCTGCGCAGTTCGTAAATATATTAATAATTTATTAAAATTTTTTTAATATGTATATTTATCGGCTATTATAGTTCATTTAATTTTTTTTTCATTATAGACATTTTTGTCATCTTCTTTTTAAACATATTGAATATTCAAATATGCGATAAATTTGCCAAAGCAATCGGCTATTTTCAGATTTTATGAAATATCCACAAACAACAAATCTAAATTTTTATGTATTTGACGTTTGAGTGTAAACAAAAACATAAGAGAAACAAAAAATAAGCATTTGATATGAATGAGTAATGTCACATTATTAAGTGTATTGTTACACGAGCAAAAGTCAACTTATTTAGCAAACAAAAAAACCTGAAACTGGTATTTGAAAATAATGTGATTTTCCATTCATAAAAGTGTAATAAAATACTAAGTTAATAGCCAAACAAAAAAGTTAATAACAAATACAATATAAAAAAAAAATTTTATTTCCAAAGTATACCGTACAAAAAATGACGATGAAAAGATTCGATATGAAAAGAACATTCCATTCTGATTATCTTCAGGAAAAACAGTTGTTGTTCAGTCGATTGATAGCCCATCGTGCTTCACCGTAAAATTCAGACCGGAAGAAAAGGAATACCAGGATGTTGAGCAAATTCTGAATTGCCGATTAGCAAATATCAAGCCAAGTAATGGGAAATACTGGACGCGAGAAGCTATCAAATATTTTGAAGAAATTGCTTTGAACGAATCTTTCACTATGAAAATAATGAAACAAATAGACGAAATCCTTTTCATAAATTTAGACGATTATGAATTAAGGATGAGGATTGACCAAGATATTGTTGATAAAGGATATGCAGTTCATGAGAATGCATTCGTACGATACATATTATCCATTAACTCCATAAAATTGTTATAACGCTAACATTGAGAAGCGTACATAAATACGAATAATAAGAAAATTGTCATAGCGATTCAATAAAAAATTCAACAAAGTAATACTCTTCAAACATTGAAAGTATTTATTCTTCAGTTTCCTCTTATTTTTACATAAGCGTAATAAATTGTAAATCTCAAAAATGCGAGTTCTAATCTAAAACATTTTGATAAACAACGTTCTTAGTTTTACTGTCCGGTGCATGAATGAATAAACAGTGCAGTACCGACTCTCGAACATGCAACATATAATTACCCATGTGAAAAACACGATTCTTCCAAATTTACTCCGCATATTTGAAATGCTTGTCCTTGTGCTTTGTTTATAGTCATGGCAAATGATAACCGCACCAGAACGCAGACGTTTGAAATTGAATGGCATGTCTGTTGGAATCATTGGAATACGTGGTATGAGCCCTTTTTCGCCTTTCGCTTTGCCATTGAGAATAGTTGCTTCAATCAAATTTGGCATTAGCTTGTTTATTGCCAGTCGTGTACCATTACACATTTTTTGAGGATTGATATTCCGTAGTAATATGATTGGTGAACCAACCTTAAAAATGGAATCATTAATATATTTCATTGAACCTCCTTACAGATTTATATTCTGTAATGATTAAAGTAATGAACAAACCTTTAAATTCAAAAGATGTGGTGTACCAGGTGGTTCCAATGAATTCAGAAATTCAATTGGATAATTCACAGCTTCATCTTCATCCATAACGCTGTCAATGGATTTAAAAGTTATGACTTCACCTGGCAATTTTTCTTGAATTTGGAAGTTCATTGCATTGATGTGTATATTCTTCGGTGCCAATATTGAACGTTCTGCTAACCAATCATGGCTTCTGTGATTCTGAATGATATTTGGGAAAACGCATTCGACCAATTCTTCTTTTGTTAGCAAAATTGTACAAACATTTTCGGGCAAGGTGATCATTCCATTTGTATTGTCGATTTGCATTTTTCCATTTCCGATATCCAACAATTATTCCGAAAACTGATGTGCAGATGAATCGTCTTGTAATAGGACACGCATATTGACATTCAACGTCAATATTTTTCACAAATCTCCAGAGCAGAAGATTTCAGACATGGATTTATTTCATCGGCAGGAGTTGATCGAGGAAGAACTAGCAATGTTTGTCGAAAATCACCTGATAACAATATCAAGGCACCACCAAACAGCTGTTGATTTCCGCGTAAATCTTTCATAGTTCGATCCAATGCTTCGAGCGATTTTTTGTTGGCCATTGTACACTCATCCCACAGAATAATCGCTGCTTGCTTCAAGACTTTTCCCATTGCAGAATTTCTTGAAATATTGCATGCCGGCGTTTCACTCACTTGCATGTTCAATGGCAATTTTAATGCAGAGTGTGCTGTTCGTCCTCCGTCCAATAAAGTGGCAGCAATTCCAGAAGAAGCAAGAGCCAAAGCAATTTTTTTCTGTGATCGAATATCTGCCAGAATCAATGTAATAATGAATGTTTTTCCGGTTCCACCAGGTGCGTCCAAGAAATATAATCCGCCAGTGTTGTCAGAAACATTTAATTTGTCAATATTTGATTGCACAAATTCAATCAATTCGTCACAATTGAATTGTTGTTCACGGTGCAATTCTTGATCCATCAAATCATGCATCGGACGATCAGGTGAAATCATAGATAACTGTGATAACGCTTTATGCGCAATTTTGAGACACATATTTTCAATGATTATTAATGCTTCATTGTACATTTCCAAGTTAATCATCAAATCTGGATTATTTGACGTACGACGCATCGGAATAAAAATATCTTCCGTCATGTAATCTTGATATTTGTTCCATAATTCCAGTGGATTCGATGGCATGCATGTTGATATTATAATCGAGAAAAGCATTCTTATTTGTTGTGGTAAAGATGAAACACATGCATCTTGAAGCGTCGATTCCCAATGTGAATCGTTTGCCAACAAATGCAGTAGGTGACATGCCTCGCTATACGTCTCACATAAATGACCATCAACTATTTTCAAATATTCGAACGATCTCGGTCCTTGAACGTTCACCAATAGCAATCGCAAATAAAAACATTCCGCGTTGTTGGGATGAATCGTATACATTCTGCCCAAAGCATCTGTTGAATATATACCTGGGTGACCATCAACTGCTGTACCCTGTTTACGTCGTTTGAATTCTTTTGATGATGTATTCCATGTGTAATACTGAGGTACATCAGTATGTAGCAAACTTCTGGCAAATGTATCGGTTTCACAAAGTCGAAAGTAGTAGCTGGTGGTTGTGCTGCTCTCTGCTGTATATTACATATATATATGTAAACAGGTTGACCATTTTCAAGATGCACCACTAGATGAACAACAACAGGATGTCTTTCGTGCAATGGAAACAAAAATATTCGCCAAATTGCTGCTAACGTATCGGCCCATTTGATATCGAGTAATTTCATCATTCCTATTGTCAGCATCAGGTACTTCAAAGACAGCCATATCACTTCCTTTATTCACATACTTGCAAATGTATTTGATTGACTTGACGGAATTACAATACTCAAGGTTAATGTGAGACTGAAATATTATTGACAGAAGTGGTGAATATGGCACAACCCAGCGATTATCGACGATGATTTCTTGATGACGAATGTTCATCATTACTGACTGACCGTTATCTTCAGTAGACCGTCGTCGATACAACGGGTATCCATCATTGCCTGTTATTGTGTCGGAAGTCAATGCTCTGGGATAACGCTTTGAGCACTTGCCATCAATCATGCATGGTGAATTCATATTTAGTACGCCACATGGGCCACGAATCATATGTTTTGTGACGACTTCAAATAATTCTTGATCAATTGTTTGATCTGGTATCTCGGCTGATATGATATTATCAATTTCAACTGGTGTGATTTTACGAACCAACCATATCAATATATGTGCGTGCGGCATTCCTCTCTTTTGCCATTCGATTGAATACATATGTATAACACCGCACTTCTCCAAATACGCGCAATTTCACAATTACATCCATCAGCGCTTTTAATTTTTGCCGAAAAACACGTGCATTTATATCGTGACGATCTGTTGTTGATTGACCGTCAAACAAATTATTTTGAATATCGCTCCACTTCGAATTACATGTGAATGTAATAAATAAATCTGGTCGGCCGTATTTTCTCACGTATGACATCGCATCTTGAGCATATTCGTGCATATGGTGAGGACTTCCAATATGAGATGCTGGTAATATCGTCAGACGTCCAATATCATTCAAATTCTTCTGATCGCAATTTACTTTGATTGAACCGGATATAATTGAGACGTTCAGTCTCAATTTTCGCACACATGTCCACAATGTATTTATGAAACAGTTTTCCACATCTCAAAATGTAATTTGAACTTCCTTCGCGAATCATTAATCTGTATGAATAATAATTCATGGCGCTGACCTTCTTTTGAGCATCAAGACCTGTAAAAACTACGTTTCAAAACTTATTTAGAAGTTTTCAATTCAAAATCGAAATCTTTTATTTAAACGAAATATTTATGAGCACGATATATATTATGTACCTATGCTTGGATTAATCATTGGGATATTTATATGGTATCCATCATGGCCATTCCAGTGCAATATAGGATACTGTAATGCATCGTAACAACGATGAAGCTCCGAAACGCGTTGTAATTGTTCATTTCTACGGTGAAGAATAATATCTCGAGATTGAAACTGATCGCCAACAATCACAATGGCCACTTCATCAATGGTTGGTGCATTGAATCTTCTTGAATGCTCTCCAGTTGGAGTTTTATCGGCTCTTATAACGATTCTGTGATTATCAGATCGCAACCGATCCATAGCAGTTTTGAACAATTGGACTAATTCATTGTGCTGATGAAAAAAATCTTGTAGTTCGCAAAGAATTTCTCTTTTTGTGTTAGAACCAATTGTGCAGCGTTGATTTAATTCACGATTTTTATCTCCGATGAAATATATTTGTAAAAATTGATGGTTAGCGTCGGGGAGCGGCAACAATGAACCCGCTAGGTGATAAATTTGACCTTGGATCTGTAATATGTATGCAATGTTATAGGAATAAATTTTTCCCTATTCATTGAAAAAACCATCAAATATTCCATGCAATCACCTTAAATGTTGATCTCTTATAATTTTTGTAGCGCCGAAAGAAGTCATTTGAAAAGACGAAATGTACTCTTGTATATAATTTAAAAAATTTTTCGATTCTGGTGATGTCTCAAAACTTAATGATTGTAATGGTTCAGGAGGCGGTTCAAATTCCGGCAATTTTACTTTCCCGTTAGCGCAACACATTGCAGCCGTTTCGTCCGAGAATTTAGCCGCTTCACAATGTGGGCATGTAACACCCATCATTCCAATATATCCATGTACATTATAGTCGATTGAAGGGTCGTAATCAAATGCAGCACGGAACATATCTTCCAAAACACGACGTCGCACAATGGGTCAGAAACGGCATTTTTCGGCAAAAATGTTGTACATATTTTAAAACTGCTTGCCTATATAAATTTTATTGATAAGTTAGACTTCTTAGATCTAAGAAGTTGGTGAAAAGATATAGCGAGCCTATAGCCTGCTGTAGTAGAAGTTGGCTCGCCCGAGATGAGTGAGACGAGTTGAAAAAGTAAAATGAAAAATTAAGTAACCAGTTGATTTTTTAACTTTTTAATAATTTAATTATACAGAGCATTTAATTTTTTTGGGACATTATATAACTTGTTTTAACAGGAATATCTTACAAAGAGGGTGATCATTTATATTTTGACCTCCACCTAGAGGCGTAATTGCAGATAATTGGTAAAAGTTACAATTACAAAAGTTGTAGAGGCTTTTATCTATTATATCTATCAATCTATATTGATTTACCTTCTACCTGCAATTAAGCCACTAGATAGGGTCAAGACATAAATGATCACTCTGTGCATACGTATGTCCACGAATACAAGAGAGATTAAAACCATTACATATGAACAGACAGATGATGCTTTACAACCAGTTGCTGCTTGAGCTATTTTTGTGTCCATCATGGTAAATAAAGGATTGTGACGTATTTCAATAACCTTGTCCTTTATAGTCACAAATGTTGGCTATATGTTGCTTATGGTTTCCTGTATCCTTTCGACAATTTCTTCAGTACGTATGCTGCTATATATATCTCTGGCGTAGGCAACACTAAGTTGGCAGGTGCAATCTGACATTTCCATTGGAAAGTTTGACATTTTTTAGCATAACATCACTCAGAACGTTTTGTCATTTAATAGTGAATTGTTTTATTTACAGGGAATTAAAAAATTCATCTCGGCCAAAAAATTTCCGAATTCCGTGAAGGTCGTCCAAAAACAGCCGTTGTGCCAGAAAACATCGATGCCGTACGTGAACTGATAATGCAAGACCGTCATGTAACATACCTTCAGATAGAGGCATGCCTATGCATTTCTCCCACCAGCATACATTCGATATTGCATGAACACCTGGCCGTAAAAAAGGTTTGTTCTCGTTGAATCCCGCACAATTTGACAGTCGCTCAAAAAAAGGCTCATGTGGATTGGTGTAAAGAAATACTGAAAAAATACGATCGCAGTGCTTCAAAAGACGTTTATAAGATTGTCACAGGTGACGAATCACGGATCTATGCATATGAGCCCGAAACAAAACAGCAATCGACCGTGTGGGTCTTCCAAGACGAGTCAAATCCAACAAAAGTTGTTCGTGGATGAAGCACTTCGAAGCAAATGGTCGCCTGTTTCTTCGGCAAAACTGGTCATGTGGCGACTGTTCCGTTTGAGTAACGTAGGACGGTCAATTCTGAGTGGTACACCACCATTTGTTTGCCTGAAGTCTTCGGAGGAATTCGAAAAACGAACAAGAGAAGACGAATCATTGTGCACCATGACAATGCGAGCTCTCACACATCGGCTCAAACTAGCGCCTTTTTGACCGGCCAAAACGTCGAATTGATGGGTGATCCGCCGTAAAGCCCTGACTTGGCACCAAATGACTTCTTTTTATTCCCACACATCAAGAAAATAATGCGTGGTCAACGATTTTCGTCGCCAGAAGATGCTGTTGAAGCATTCAAAAACCATGTTTTGGAGGTGTCTCAATCGGAGTGGAAAAAGTGCTTCGAAAATTGGTTTGAGCGCATGCAAAAGTGTATAAATCTTGATGGAGAATATTTTGAAAAACAATAAAACCATTTGCGTTGATAAATATTCTTATTTTCATTATTAGGCCAGAGATAAGTATATATAGCAGCCCTCGTATGGTTTGCGGTTTCCTTGGCATATTCAAATTGAATCGGCCGACAAAACTTTGTGGAAGAAGGCCTAAAGTTCTTCCATAACGTGTCTGTTTGGTCTATTGTTTTAAGCACTAAAGGCACCGTAGATACCATAAATAAATTTGCATCAGATATACCATCAAATTCGTTAGGTATGAACTGGTGGTATTGACTTTGATTTGACGAACCGCCACAACCCCATTTCGATGTTAGAGCCATTATTTCTGGAACATGAGCTAGATTTGTGAAGTTCTCGGCCCCCAAAATAATTCTTTTAGCTGTGTGATCAAGTAAACTTTGCAAATCACCTTGTGCAGATATTGGTGTAATAGTAATATTTTCAGGGTAAAAATGTCTTTTTTCTTCCCGAACTCTATAATACGGTGGCAACACATCACATCCGAAGTCTTAAAGCACATTTCGAACAACTTCATATTGATGATTTGATAACTGTGCAACAATTAAAATCGCCAACGCTTTTTGAGAATCTAAGTATGTCTTTTTAATAGCTGCTGATCCAGCTGCGGCCTTTACATCTTGTTCAGAGTACTTATCTCGAAGTTGTTGGACCTTGTAACGTTTAGCCCGTTGACTACATTCTTCGAATTTCTTTACCGGTCGTCCAGTAATTAAACTACGTTTATTTGAAGTCCCTGGTAATAATTTATCAACCATCTCTACACTAAAATTCTTATCCAGCCATACAGAATGATCTTTAATTAGTACGTTGTTTTTTCCTGTGGCACTGGTTCCATTTTGAATTGCATGTACTTACCTTTTTTTATTGCCTTTTTTTAATTTGTTCTAAAATTAACTTCACCTTATCTTAACTAAAAGAAGGGAATTTATCCCTCAAAAACTGCGTCAAGATATCACTTTTTCGGCCGCACCGAATAAATTCTTCAGTAAGCTGTCGATTACTTATGGAAACGGATAACATTTTGCAAATATTATTTGCAATATATATTTATACAAATCACACTTGTTAAGAACTGTTAGGTTATTATTACACAACGAATTTCGAAATGACACAAACGCTACTTTAAATTATCAATGTGTGAACAACACAACAACCGTTCGTAGCTATCTTTGATCCTTATCCGCACGTATCCGCAGTTCATTTTTTTGTTATCATATTCCTTAAAGCGTACATAAAATATTAGGACAAACTAGACTATGTACATGTAGCTAATAGTCAAAACTATAATTTTTATGTAAAAGTGTTTAAAAAATGGTTTTATTTTAAAACTTTGTCAAAATTGACATGAATTAAGCCCATGAAATGAAAATAATTATTTTATAATATATTATAATATATATTACGATAGACTTTAAAGTCACTTCTTATTACATAAAACGTCGAAACACCATACGTCTGTTCTCATACACGATTCAATAAAAAATTCAACAAAGTAATACTCTTCAAACATTGAAAGTATTTATTCTTCAGTTTCCTCTTATTTTTACATAAGCGTAATAAATTGTAAATCTCAAAAATGCGAGTTCTAATCTAAAACATTTTGATAAACAACGTTCTTAGTTTTACTGTCCGGTGCATGAATGAATAAACAGTGCAGTACCGACTCTCGAACATGCAACATATAATTACCCATGTGAAATACACGATTCTTCCAAATTTTCTCCGCATATTTGTAATGCTTGTCCTTGTGCTTTGTTTATAGTCATGGCAAATGATAACCGCACCAGAAATTGCAGACGTTTGAAATTGAATGGCATGTCTGTTGGAATCATTGGAATACGTGGTATGAGCACATTTTCGCCTTTCGCTTTGCCATTGAGAATAGTTGCTTCAATCAAATTTGGCATTAGCTTGTTTATTGCCAGTCGTGTACCATTACACATTTTTTGAGGATTGATATTCCGTAGTAATATGATTGGTGAACCAACCTTAAAAATGGAATCATTAATATATTTCATTGAACCTCCTTACAGATTTATATTCTGTAATGATTAAAGTAATGAACAAACCTTTAAATTCAAAAGATGTGGTGTACCAGGTGGTTCCAATGAATTCAGAAATTCAATTGGATAATTCACAGCTTCATCTTCATCCATAACGCTGTCAATGGATTTAAAAGTTATGACTTCACCTGGCAATTTTTCTTGAATTTGGAAGTTCATTGCATTGATGTGTATATTCTTCGGTGCCAATATTGAACGTTCTGCTAACCAATCATGGCTTCTGTGATTCTGAATGATATTTGGGAAAACGCATTCGACCAATTCTTCTTTTGTTAGCAAAATTGTACAAACATTTTCGGGCAAGGTGATCATTCCATTTGTATTGTCGATTTGCATTTTTCCATTTCCGATATCCAACAATTATTCCGAAAACTGATGTGCAGATGAATCGTCTTGTAATAGGACACGCATATTGACATTCAACGTCAATATTTTTCACAAATCTCCAGAGCAGAAGATTTCAGACATGGATTTATTTCATCGGCAGGAGTTGATCGAGGAAGAACTAGCAATGTTTGTCGAAAATCACCTGATAACAATATCAAGGCACCACCAAACAGCTGTTGATTTCCGCGTAAATCTTTCATAGTTCGATCCAATGCTTCGAGCGATTTTTTGTTGGCCATTGTACACTCATCCCACAGAATAATCGCTGCTTGCTTCAAGACTTTTCCCATTGCAGAATTTCTTGAAATATTGCATGCCGGCGTTTCACTCACTTGCATGTTCAATGGCAATTTTAATGCAGAGTGTGCTGTTCGTCCTCCGTCCAATAAAGTGGCAGCAATTCCAGAAGAAGCAAGAGCCAAAGCAATTTTTTTCTGTGATCGAATATCTGCCAGAATCAATGTAATAATGAATGTTTTTCCGGTTCCACCAGGTGCGTCCAAGAAATATAATCCGCCAGTGTTGTCAGAAACATTTAATTTGTCAATATTTGATTGCACAAATTCAATCAATTCGTCACAATTGAATTGTTGTTCACGGTGCAATTCTTGATCCATCAAATCATGCATCGGACGATCAGGTGAAATCATAGATAACTGTGATAACGCTTTATGCGCAATTTTGAGACACATATTTTCAATGATTATTAATGCTTCATTGTACATTTCCAAGTTAATCATCAAATCTGGATTATTTGACGTACGACGCATCGGAATAAAAATATCTTCCGTCATGTAATCTTGATATTTGTTCCATAATTCCAGTGGATTCGATGGCATGCATGTTGATATTATAATCGAGAAAAGCATTCTTATTTGTTGTGGTAAAGATGAAACACATGCATCTTGAAGCGTCGATTCCCAATGTGAATCGTTTGCCAACAAATGCAGTAGGTGACATGCCTCGCTATACGTCTCACATAAATGACCATCAACTATTTTCAAATATTCGAACGATCTCGGTCCTTGAACGTTCACCAATAGCAATCGCAAATAAAAACATTCCGCGTTGTTGGGATGAATCGTATACATTCTGCCCAAAGCATCTGTTGAATATATACCTGGGTGACCATCAACTGCTGTACCCTGTTTACGTCGTTTGAATTCTTTTGATGATGTATTCCATGTGTAATACTGAGATACATCAGTATGTAGCAAACTTCTGGCAAATGTATCGGTTTCACAAAGTCGAAAGTAGTAGCTGGTGGTTGTGCTGCTCTCTGCTGTATATTACATATATATATGTAAACAGGTTGACCATTTTCAAGATGCACCACTAGATGAACAACAACAGGATGTCTTTCGTGCAATGGAAACAAAAATATTCGCCAAATTGCTGCTAACGTATCGGCCCATTTGATATCGAGTAATTTCATCATTCCTATTGTCAGCATCAGGTACTTCAAAGACAGCCATATCACTTCCTTTATTCACATACTTGCAAATGTATTTGATTGACTTGACGGAATTACAATACTCAAGGTTAATGTGAGACTGAAATATTATTGACAGAAGTGGTGAATATGGCACAACCCAGCGATTATCGACGATGATTTCTTGATGACGAATGTTCATCATTACTGACTGACCGTTATCTTCAGTAGACCGTCGTCGATACAACGGGTATCCATCATTGCCTGTTATTGTGTCGGAAGTCAATGCTCTGGGATAACGCTTTGAGCACTTGCCATCAATCATGCATGGTGAATTCATATTTAGTACGCCACATGGGCCACGAATCATATGTTTTGTGACGACTTCAAATAATTCTTGATCAATTGTTTGATCTGGTATCTCGGCTGATATGATATTATCAATTTCAACTGGTGTGATTTTACGAACCAACCATATCAATATATGTGCGTGCGGCATTCCTCTCTTTTGCCATTCGATTGAATACATATGTATAACACCGCACTTCTCCAAATACGCGCAATTTCACAATTACATCCATCAGCGCTTTTAATTTTTGCCGAAAAACACGTGCATTTATATCGTGACGATCTGTTGTTGATTGACCGTCAAACAAATTATTTTGAATATCGCTCCACTTCGAATTACATGTGAATGTAATAAATAAATCTGGTCGGCCGTATTTTCTCACGTATGACATCGCATCTTGAGCATATTCGTGCATATGGTGAGGACTTCCAATATGAGATGCTGGTAATATCGTCAGACGTCCAATATCATTCAAATTCTTCTGATCGCAATTTACTTTGATTGAACCGGATATAATTGAGACGTTCAGTCTCAATTTTCGCACACATGTCCACAATGTATTTATGAAACAGTTTTCCACATCTCAAAATGTAATTTGAACTTCCTTCGCGAATCATTAATCTGTATGAATAATAATTCATGGCGCTGACCTTCTTTTGAGCATCAAGACCTGTAAAAACTACGTTTCAAAACTTATTTAGAAGTTTTCAATTCAAAATCGAAATCTTTTATTTAAACGAAATATTTATGAGCACGATATATATTATGTACCTATGCTTGGATTAATCATTGGGATATTTATATGGTATCCATCATGGCCATTCCAGTGCAATATAGGATACTGTAATGCATCGTAACAACGATGAAGCTCCGAAACGCGTTGTAATTGTTCATTTCTACGGTGAAGAATAATATCTCGAGATTGAAACTGATCGCCAACAATCACAATGGCCACTTCATCAATGGTTGGTGCATTGAATCTTCTTGAATGCTCTCCAGTTGGAGTTTTATCGGCTCTTATAACGATTCTGTGATTATCAGATCGCAACCGATCCATAGCAGTTTTGAACAATTGGACTAATTCATTGTGCTGATGAAAAAAATCTTGTAGTTCGCAAAGAATTTCTCTTTTTGTGTTAGAACCAATTGTGCAGCGTTGATTTAATTCACGATTTTTATCTCCGATGAAATATATTTGTAAAAATTGATGGTTAGCGTCGGGGAGCGGCAACAATGAACCCGCTAGGTGATAAATTTGACCTTGGATCTGTAATATGTATGCAATGTTATAGGAATAAATTTTTCCCTATTCATTGAAAAAACCATCAAATATTCCATGCAATCACCTTAAATGTTGATCTCTTATAATTTTTGTAGCGCCGAAAGAAGTCATTTGAAAAGACGAAATGTACTCTTGTATATAATTTAAAAAATTTTTCGATTCTGGTGATGTCTCAAAACTTAATGATTGTAATGGTTCAGGAGGCGGTTCAAATTCCGGCAATTTTACTTTCCCGTTAGCGCAACACATTGCAGCCGTTTCGTCCGAGAATTTAGCCGCTTCACAATGTGGGCATGTAACACCCATCATTCCAATATATCCATGTACATTATAGTCGATTGAAGGGTCGTAATCAAATGCAGCACGGAACATATCTTCCAAAACACGACGTCGCACAATGGGTCAGAAACGGCATTTTTCGGCAAAAATGTTGTACATATTTTAAAACTGCTTGCCTATATAAATTTTATTGATAAGTTAGACTTCTTAGATCTAAGAAGTTGGTGAAAAGATATAGCGAGCCTATAGCCTGCTGTAGTAGAAGTTGGCTCGCCCGAGATGAGTGAGACGAGTTGAAAAAGTAAAATGAAAAATTAAGTAACCAGTTGATTTTTTAACTTTTTAATAATTTAATTATACAGAGCATTTAATTTTTTTGGGACATTATATAACTTGTTTTAACAGGAATATCTTACAAAGAGGGTGATCATTTATATTTTGACCTCCACCTAGAGGCGTAATTGCAGATAATTGGTAAAAGTTACAATTACAAAAGTTGTAGAGGCTTTTATCTATTATATCTATCAATCTATATTGATTTACCTTCTACCTGCAATTAAGCCACTAGATAGGGTCAAGACATAAATGATCACTCTGTGCATACGTATGTCCACGAATACAAGAGAGATTAAAACCATTACATATGAACAGACAGATGATGCTTTACAACCAGTTGCTGCTTGAGCTATTTTTGTGTCCATCATGGTAAATAAAGGATTGTGACGTATTTCAATAACCTTGTCCTTTATAGTCACAAATGTTGGCTATATGTTGCTTATGGTTTCCTGTATCCTTTCGACAATTTCTTCAGTACGTATGCTGCTATATATATCTCTGGCGTAGGCAACACTAAGTTGGCAGGTGCAATCTGACATTTCCATTGGAAAGTTTGACATTTTTTAGCATAACATCACTCAGAACGTTTTGTCATTTAATAGTGAATTGTTTTATTTACAGGGAATTAAAAAATTCATCTCGGCCAAAAAATTTCCGAATTCCGTGAAGGTCGTCCAAAAACAGCCGTTGTGCCAGAAAACATCGATGCCGTACGTGAACTGATAATGCAAGACCGTCATGTAACATACCTTCAGATAGAGGCATGCCTATGCATTTCTCCCACCAGCATACATTCGATATTGCATGAACACCTGGCCGTAAAAAAGGTTTGTTCTCGTTGAATCCCGCACAATTTGACAGTCGCTCAAAAAAAGGCTCATGTGGATTGGTGTAAAGAAATACTGAAAAAATACGATCGCAGTGCTTCAAAAGACGTTTATAAGATTGTCACAGGTGACGAATCACGGATCTATGCATATGAGCCCGAAACAAAACAGCAATCGACCGTGTGGGTCTTCCAAGACGAGTCAAATCCAACAAAAGTTGTTCGTGGATGAAGCACTTCGAAGCAAATGGTCGCCTGTTTCTTCGGCAAAACTGGTCATGTGGCGACTGTTCCGTTTGAGTAACGTAGGACGGTCAATTCTGAGTGGTACACCACCATTTGTTTGCCTGAAGTCTTCGGAGGAATTCGAAAAACGAACAAGAGAAGACGAATCATTGTGCACCATGACAATGCGAGCTCTCACACATCGGCTCAAACTAGCGCCTTTTTGACCGGCCAAAACGTCGAATTGATGGGTGATCCGCCGTAAAGCCCTGACTTGGCACCAAATGACTTCTTTTTATTCCCACACATCAAGAAAATAATGCGTGGTCAACGATTTTCGTCGCCAGAAGATGCTGTTGAAGCATTCAAAAACCATGTTTTGGAGGTGTCTCAATCGGAGTGGAAAAAGTGCTTCGAAAATTGGTTTGAGCGCATGCAAAAGTGTATAAATCTTGATGGAGAATATTTTGAAAAACAATAAAACCATTTGCGTTGATAAATATTCTTATTTTCATTATTAGGCCAGAGATAAGTATATATAGCAGCCCTCGTATGGTTTGCGGTTTCCTTGGCATATTCAAATTGAATCGGCCGACAAAACTTTGTGGAAGAAGGCCTAAAGTTCTTCCATAACGTGTCTGTTTGGTCTATTGTTTTAAGCACTAAAGGCACCGTAGATACCATAAATAAATTTGCATCAGATATACCATCAAATTCGTTAGGTATGAACTGGTGGTATTGACTTTGATTTGACGAACCGCCACAACCCCATTTCGATGTTAGAGCCATTATTTCTGGAACATGAGCTAGATTTGTGAAGTTCTCGGCCCCCAAAATAATTCTTTTAGCTGTGCAAACTTTGCAAATCACCTTGTGCAGATATTGGTGTAATAGTAATATTTTCAGGGTAAAAATGTCTTTTTTCTTCCCGAACTCTATAATACGGTGGCAACACATCACATCCGAAGTCTTAAAGCACATTTCGAACAACTTCATATTGATGATTTGATAACTGTGCAACAATTAAAATCGCCAACGCTTTTTGAGAATCTAAGTATGTCTTTTTAATAGCTGCTGATCCAGCTGCGGCCTTTACATCTTGTTCAGAGTACTTATCTCGAAGTTGTTGGACCTTGTAACGTTTAGCCCGTTGACTACATTCTTCGAATTTCTTTACCGGTCGTCCAGTAATTAAACTACGTTTATTTGAAGTCCCTGGTAATAATTTATCAACCATCTCTACACTAAAATTCTTATCCAGCCATACAGAATGATCTTTAATTAGTACGTTGTTTTTTCCTGTGGCACTGGTTCCATTTTGAATTGCATGTACTTACCTTTTTTTATTGCCTTTTTTTAATTTGTTCTAAAATTAACTTCACCTTATCTTAACTAAAAGAAGGGAATTTATCCCTCAAAAACTGCGTCAAGATATCACTTTTTCGGCCGCACCGAATAAATTCTTCAGTAAGCTGTCGATTACTTATGGAAACGGATAACATTTTGCAAATATTATTTGCAATATATATTTATACAAATCACACTTGTTAAGAACTGTTAGGTTATTATTACACAACGAATTTCGAAATGACACAAACGCTACTTTAAATTATCAATGTGTGAACAACACAACAACCGTTCGTAGCTATCTTTGATCCTTATCCGCACGTATCCGCAGTTCATTTTTTTGTTATCATATTCCTTAAAGCGTACATAAAATATTAGGACAAACTAGACTATGTACATGTAGCTAATAGTCAAAACTATAATTTTTATGTAAAAGTGTTTAAAAAATGGTTTTATTTTAAAACTTTGTCAAAATTGACATGAATTAAGCCCATGAAATGAAAATAATTATTTTATAATATATTATAATATATATTACGATAGACTTTAAAGTCACTTCTTATTACATAAAACGTCGAAACACCATACGTCTGTTCTCATATTTTTCTCAATATTTTTCACAATTTTCAAGAGTTCTATTTTTATTTGACTTTAAAAATACGTTGTTATGTCAGTGAAATGTCAATTCGCAAATACGTGACAAATTAAACTTTATTCATTGGCTAGAAACACTACTGGAATGAAATTTTGTTAAAATTAGATAGTTAAAAATTACATATTTTTTCCGCCTTTTACCCACTGTGCGTCGTATCCGCGTAGGTCTTGCTGGATTTCTTGCATGATGAGCTTCTTCTATTTCGTGGACGTCGCACTGCACTTTGTGATACTCTTTGTGACAACACGACCCGAGCATTTCGAGTACGTCGACCTATGTTTGATTTTGGACGTGCCGGCATTTTCTTTAAAATAATTTCTTATATGATCACTTCGTTTGAAACACACATAAAGTTTTCTCTGAATAATTTTCAATAATTATTCTTTTAAATAGCCGGAATAAATTTTTTCTTACATAAGAACCTTCTCCTAATAATAACAAATACAACAAAAAAAATCAACCAAATCGGTTCAGCCATTCACGCGTGATGCCGTTACAACGAAAACGGTTTAATTTTTATATATAAGAAGATATGTACATTTATTGCTTATTGATAATAGACTGATTATCAATAATTTATATCGAAATATTTGTACATTATCCATTATTGATCCAATCATAGAAAAAAAGGTAAGGTAGAAGGTACACCACATAAATTTTATGAATTTTATCCCTAAATTTATAAATTTATTTTATTTAATTTTTTTTAGCCGAACTGTTAAAAATACAATGTATGGCTATAAACCATCCTTGAACTCAGACGAATATGTATGCAAGGTTTCATCAAATTCGGCTCAGCCGTTTATGAGTGATGAAATTACAAAGAAAGTGGCATTGATTTTTATATATAAGATATAAGATGAACTATCCGTGACTACTCTTCTTATTTTATTTTTGAAAGGAATTGATGTTATTATATGAGAATCTGTATGAATTCTAAATATGTATAATCTGCATATTGTATTCATTAATTTGCTTATTTACGGTTAAAATTGTGTTTGTCTTTTCATTACAGTTATCTATATAACGGGTGATTTTTTTGAGGTTAGGATTTTCATGCATTAGTATTTGACAGATCACGTGGGATTTCAGACATGGTGTCAAAGAGAAAGATGCTCGGTATGCTTTGACATTTCATCATGAATAGACTTACTAACGAGCAACGCTTGCAAATCATTGAATTTTATTACCAAAATCAGTGTTCGGTTCGAAATGTGTTTCGCGCTTTAATTTTGTTCAGCGATGAGGCTCATTTCTGGTTGAATGGCTACGTAAATAAGCAAAATTGCCGCATTTGGGGTGAAGAGCAACCAGAAGCCGTTCAAGAACTGCCCATGCATCCCGAAAAATGCACTGTTTGGTGTGGTTTGTACGCTGGTGGAATCATTGGACCGTATTTTTTCAAAGATGCTGTTGGAGGCAACGTTACGGTGAATGGCGATCGCTATCGTTCGATGCTAACAAACTTTTTGTTGCCAAAAATGGAAGAACTGAACTTGGTTGACATGTGGTTTCAACAAGATGGCGCTACATGCCACACAGCTCGCGATTCTATGGCCATTTTGAGGGAAAACTTCGGACAACAATTCATCTCAAGAAATGGACCCGTAAGTTGGCCACCAAGATCATGCGATTTAACGCCTTTAGACTATTTTTTGTGGGGCTACGTCAAGTCTAAAGTCTACAGAAATAAGCCAGCAACTATTCCAGCTTTGGAAGACAACATTTCCGAAGAAATTCGGGCTATTCCGGCCGAAATGCTCGAAAAAGTTGCCCAAAATTGGACTTTCCGAATGGACCACCTAAGACGCAGCCGCGGTCAACATTTAAATGAAATTATCTTCAAAAAGTAAATGTCATGAACCAATCTAACGTTTCAAATAAAGAACCGATGAGATTTTGCAAATTTTATGCGTTTTTTTTTAAAAAAAAGTTATCAAGCTCTTAAAAAATCACTCTTTATATAAAAATCAATGCCACTTTCTTTGTAATTTCATCACTCATAAACGGCTGAACCGATTTGGCTGATTTTTTTTTTGTTGTATTTGTTATTATTAGGAGAAGGTTCTTATGTAAGAAAAAATTACGAAAGTTGCCGGAAACCCCTAAAAACAGCCCTTTTCTTTTTCCCATACAAACGTTTTATTTTGTATATACATACATACATACATATGTAAGTAAAAATTATTGTTCGTTTGTTAGTAACGCTAACGCTCGAGAACGGCGGAACCAATCTTCATGAAATCAGAATTTGTTCGCTGTGGATCTGGAAAGGGTTAGATATAAAAAAAACCATATCGTCACCTGAAATGCAAAATAACGTATCATCAAAAAATTCTAAATTGAGTGTCTTATTGATTACGCTTCACTACTTCAAATTATATACATAATATTAAATATGTTCAACATTTTCTGGTTCTGCGGTCATATATAAACCAGTTTTAACCAATATTAATATTTTGTTTCACTCATGTTCCATTTTATTCCGTGTTTCATTCATGCCACTGTAAATTTCTGAAAATGTTGTTACGTTAATTTGCATTTCAGGTGACGATATACTTTTCATAAGGAAAAGTCAAAAAATTGGAAATTTCCAAAAAGTCACTTTTCATACACTTCTTTTTTGTTTTGTTTTTCAATATTTTGATTTGTAAATTATTTGAATCGTTCAATTTCGGTCGCTTACTTTTTTATTCCGGAAAAATTATTGAAAATTATTCAGTGAAAACTTTATGTGTGTTTCAAACGAAGTGATCAATTACAGATTGAAATTTGTTACGAAGCAACGAAGACATCGCGCTAATATCGGTCGGCGTTCGTTTTGCCATCAACGTATGGCAGCTCAAGACACAAGAACTTCATGAGACTCCCACGATGCAATGACATATGTGTGGAATTATGGATCGCTGTCAATCAGCAAGCGATCATCACGATAATACAGCAAGACTTTTCAAACAACAGCTACGGTGTTTGATGAACTTTATCTTGAAGCAACGTATGTATATACAAGTATGGTGCAGTCAGATGCTGGATGTACTCTGTTGAGTTGCAAAAAAGAGGTTTGCCCCAGGCACACATTTTTCTTTGAATGGTGGATGGTGGTTACACCAGATCAAATTGATGAAATCATTTCTGCCGAAATTCCTCATGCAGAGAAAGATCCATTATTCTACGAAGCGATGAAAACCAATATGGTGCATGGACCTTGCAGACATCCCACTTGCAATAAATGCACGAAACACTATCCACGTGCTTTTCTTTCGGAAACGCAAACTGGAAATGATGGATATCCACTCTATCGTCGTAGCTCATCAGACGACAATGGCAGGACATTTAGCATTCAACTTAGAGTAGTGAATATCGAAGTTGAGAACATATTGATCGTACTATATTCTCCACTATTGTCTAATTCACATTCAAAACTCATATCAATGTTTAGTATTGCAGTTTGGTGTAATCTATAAAATACGTTTGTAAGTACGTCATCAAAGGAACCAATATGGCGGTTATTGGTCTTGAACGATACGGTCGATACGTGAACTGCAATAAAGCGCTTTGTAGGGTATTTACTTCTGCAATTCATGAACGTTTTTTGACTGTTGTGTGTATCGCAGTTTATTTGAAGAATGGCTAAAGAGTGTTTTTCAACCCAGAGAATACAGTACAGCCAGCGGAAACACTTCCAATAACATTGACATTTTCCATAATACAATTGCTAAGTATTTGGTATAGAAGAAAAGAACTGCAACCAAATACGCCGTGAAATAGATTATAAATGGTTCAGTAATCAGTCGTTGAGTATGTATTATACCACGTGCATCCCTAAAGACTGATGTCACAACCTTTCCAGCCGCCTTTTTCGTTTTTCCACGCCTGAAAACCATCACCACCAACTTCATCATGTGCAGTCCACTAGAATGACTGTCGATTGGACTCCAGCGGGAAATGATGGAGCTATATTTCTTTATTTATTGCGATTAGAGAGTACTTAAACACTTCTCAGAATTAGTTGTTTTTGTTGGATTATGAACTTGCGAGCACCTACTTTGCAACTCAACGGTGGATTTCCCTGAGCCCAAATTCAACAGTATTTTTCACAAAAAAACAATGCTTTATTGACACATGAAATGCTTTATGATCGATTTTTTATACCCTGAACAGGGTATATTAAGTTTGTCACGATGTTTGTAACACCCAGAAGGAAGGATCGGAGACCCTATAAAGTATATATATAAATGATCAGTATGTCGCGCTGAGTCGATTTAGCCATGTCCGTCTGTCTGTCCGTCCGTCTGTCTGTCTGTATATATACGAACTAGTCCCTCAGTTTTTAAGATATCCTTTTGAAATTTTGCAAACGTCATTTTCTCTTCAAGAAGCTGCTCATTTGTCGGAACGGCCGATATCGGACCACTATAACATATAGCTGCCATATAAACTGAACGATCGAAATCAAGTTCTTATATGGAAAACTTTCACATTTGACAATGTATCTTCACCAAATTTGGTGAAGATTATTTTCTAGGGCAAAAATGTAATCTCAAAGAAAATTGTTCAGATCGGTTAACTATAGCATATAGCTACCATACAAACTGAGCGATCGGAGTCTAGGGCTTGTATGGAAAACTTTCGTATTTAACGTGCTATCTTCACGAAATTTGGCGCAGATTAGTCCTTAAGGCAACAATATAATCTCCGAAGAAATTGTTCACATCGGTTAACTATAGCATATAGCTGCCATACAAACTGAACGATCGGAATCAAGTTCTTGTATGGAAAACTTTCACATTTGACGAGATATATTCACGAAATTTGGTATAGATTATTTTTTAAGCCAAGAATGTAATCTCCGAAGAAATTGTTCAGATCGGATTGCTATAGCATATAGCTGCCATACAAACTGAACACATAGTTACTAACAGAAATGCACCTGTGAAGGGTATTTAGCTTCGGTGCAACCGAAGTTAACGTTTTTTCTTGTTTAAACTAACACCAGTTGCTTCAGAAAAATGCTATATCTCATTAACTAATAGTTATAATCCAACTAATAGAAATCATATAGATGGTAGTAGTAGTATTATCTATGTATCAGCCACAGTGAAGCGTGGACGGGTCCTCTAGTTTGTTATAGAAATGCTGAAAACGCTGAAATGCGACTAAGTGAATCTGCTACTACATTTTCAGAACCTTTTTTTATATGAGATTTCATAATCATATTCGTAACGTAAAGTTGTAGTTTCCACCGAACCAATTTAGAATTACTCGTAAGTTCTTTAAAATTCATTAGCCACGTTAGTGGTTTATGATCGGTGTTAATTTTAAATTTTTGGCCATGTAAATAAGGGCGCAAATATTTAGTAGCCCATATAATGGCTAACATTTCTTTTTCAATGGTTTAATACTTTAATTCAGTGTCTGTAAGTGTACGACTAGCAAATGATACTAGTTTCACATTGGTAGGTGTGCCTTGAGAAAAGACTGCTCTAGTGCCACATTACTTGCGTCTGTCGTAAGAGTGAAGGGTTTTGAAAAATCCGGATATTCTAACTATGGATCATTACATACTAAGTTTTTACAATCTTCAAATGCGGATACGAATTATTCGCCAATTTTGACTGCATCTTTACCTTTTAATTGTTGAGTTAGGGGTTTGGTGATCGTAGCAAAATGAATTTAATGAATTTTCTGTAATATCCGAGTAAACCTAATAATGGTTTTATTTGTTTTCTGGTCTTTGGAAGTGGAAATGATTTTATAGCACTAATTTTTTTGGATTTGTTTTGATTCCTCTGTCTGTAACCACGGGATCTAAATACTCCATTTTCTTTCTCAAAAATTTAGATTTTGCAGTTGCAGTTTAAGGTTAGCATTATTTAATTTCTTAAAGACTACTTTTAAATCTTTAATATGTTCCTGTAGATATGCAGAGAATATTATTATATCGTCTAGATATGTATATAAGACAACATTTACCATTCAGGTCGACCAAAACATTATCCATAACCCTTTGGAAAGTGGCTGGGGCATTTGTACGTTCAAATGGCATTCTTACAAACTCAAAGTGTCATCCTTCTGTGGAAAATGTCATCTTGTTTACATCTTTCGGATGCATCTCGATTTGGTGATAACCGCTAGCTAAATCTAATGCTGTGAAGTATTTATCCCTGCCAATTCTATCTAACACATCATTGATGTTAGGCATAGGATATTTGTCTTTAATAGTTTTCTCATTTAATTTGCGATAATCTACTACTAACCGCCATTTTTTGTATTTGAGGCGTCCATTCTTTTTGATACTAGGAACGTTGGAGCACTCCATGGAGGATAACTATGTCTAATTATCCTCTGTTCCAGCAGGTTATCGATTTGTTTCCTAATTTCTTGTCTTTCTTTTTGGCTATAACGAAATGGATTAGTGTGAATGGGAATTTCGTCTGTGGTTCTAATTCTGTGCTTGATTAAGATTAGTGAAAGGTAAGGTATTTCCATCAGAGCAGTTTTTTGATTTGAGTAATTTCCTCATTATTAAGGTGCTGAGTTCGTACATAAGTATTAAAATCCTGACTATGAATGTCGTTTCGTTATTTTCTTTTTGAATTAAGTTGACTTCAAAATAATCTCGTTCTCTGCAGTTTTGTATATACTTCTAAATACATATGTATCTAAGCAGAATTGTTTGTCTTGGCTTGAAAAATTATGAACTTCCATATAACTAAGATTATTTTCGGCAGTATAAAGTCCACCTGATATTACAATGTCTTCGGAAATAGTTGTGATTTCAAACAAGAAGATTCCGTTTGGGACGTTTACTGGTAGATGAATAACCTTCTTTGATTTCTCTTCAACTGTATATACATATGTGAGAATTTGATTTTTCTTCTATTTATTTTTGAAGTTCTTGTTTTAAGTATCTTTAATGGAATGTTTACAAAAGCTTTTTTTTCTTGCAATATATCTATTCCGATAAGCCCATCAAAATATGGATGAAAATCAAATAAAAGAAAAGAGTACTGTGACAAATCGGAGATTTCACTGAACAATGGAATAATAAGTAGTCTTGTTTGTAGTTGGAATTGAGTTAGTACTGTCTTGATGGCTATTGGTATATGTAATTTAATTTGATTTGCTTTTTGAAAATAATTAGGGTTAATAAAGGAAAAAGTAGCACCGGTATCTATAAGGAACTTGAGAGCTTTATTTATAAGGTATCCTGTCTGTTGTCTGAGGCTTTTTGTGGGAAATTTGCCGACTCATTAAAATTGTGCATTTGTGCTTGTTGATCAACATTACTTATTGAATTTCTAGACTGATAGTTTGTGGTTTATCTATTGGATTGTTTCTGTTGATTGTTATTCTAATAGTTATTATCTTTTGGCATAATTGCTAACATGTTATTTCTTTTGTGATTATTATCGATATTGTCATAATCGTTACGATAACGCTTATATGTAGTTACGTCTTTCGTTATTTCCTCTATTATCGTTTCTGTCGTTACGACTACGTTTTCATCATTTCCTCTACTTTGTTACTTCTAATATAATATTGTTGGGATCCATATTCCTGGTTTTGATCCAGTGTTTTCATATTCTTTTGAGCGAAAAAGTTTCTTTTTCTTTTAACGCCCATTCGAAGGCCTCTGGAAGGTTGGTCGGTTTCATAGATCTCTTACACAGACTTGTGGAGCTTGAACATAAGAATGCGTTCATCTCTCTTGTCTGCGCAATGTAAGATGAGAGCGTCCTTAATTTCTTCCCAATTAAGACTGGCTCCAGATTCGATGATGCCTTCGCTAGCCTTTCCTTCGATTTTATTTCAAATCGATCTTAAAAGTAGCTGACCATATGGCGTTTTACTAGTGCCCCTAATCAGTGCTAGAATTTCCTCCACATTGGTTATAAATTTATTTAAAGTTTTAGGATTACCATCGTATGTAGGTAAAAACTAATTGCGTCAGATATTTTCAGTATTGATAGGACATCAAGTGGATTATCATTTCGCTCTCCTTGATTCGAAAGGACGTATTCTGATGAAGAAGTCGTAGATGATTGATCGTCTTGTCTTGCTGCGATGGCCTCAGTATTCTTGGATATGCCGGTGTTGTTTCCGGATCGACTCCTGGTATTTGGAATATGGTTTTTTGCTCCTCTCATGGTAGCTTTTATCTGTTAATTAGGACTTACTATTAGTAATGAATATTTATTTTATATTTCGAGTTTTCGGTTGGGAAGCCAAGGTATGTATATAAATATATAGTTGTATTTGATACTTAATTTGTACATCAATATATACTAATATGGTTTCGAACTTGTTTCAACTACACGTTAAAAAAGTTTGATGTGCTGAAACAATGAGCGCGACAGGCAGCACGACAGTGAACTGAAAATGGCGTTGCGAATCCTTCTACATGGACATTTGAGAGAAGGCAGTAGCATAACAATGGCCGGCATGTACACAGACAACACAGCTCTCGATTTTGCATGTACACAATTTGAAATTTTAATATTTTGTTCAAAGTGAATTTTTTATGCAAAAAATAAGTAAATAGGTAAATTTATTTGTTTTAAAGTATCAATTGTTATTAAAATGATGATATACAGATATTTTATGCTTTTATTTGTAAGGTTTGTTAGAGCTTTGAATAATTTTACATTTTACATATTAGTGGCATCACCACTCTACCTCATCTCTCTAGTGTCAACTCTACTGTCGTTGCAAATATAAAAATATAATGAAGTTAGCGAGAGCGACAACTGTCGGTCTACAATCGTGCAGCTGTCAAAATAACTGTTATTGAGAACGTGTGTATTTTAATATTTGACAGATGCTGTTTGTAGTCTCTCGTGCATATAGTTGCCCCAAGCAGGAATAAAGGGATGTTCAACTTATTCCAGTGTGAGAGCGTTTCAAAATTTGCGTTTTTTATAACATTTTTCATTATGGTCAGATTGAACAAAATAATAATTTTTGGGCTTTTATCAACCCAATACCCAACATTTAGTACGAATAAAAATTACTTTATAGTGGTTATTTATTATATAGAGAAACTATTTAAATCGTTTAAAAGTATATTAGAACAACTGACTCTTGACCTTTCAATACCCAATAAAAGAAATTAAGCTTGCCAGCTCTCAATCATTAAATATTTTTAATCATTTTCCATTGAAAATAATACTATGATCCTTAAATTTACAAAACGTTTAATCAAATACCTTTAAATTTCACAAATTTATTTAATTTTCATGGTTTAACATTTTTTATAAGTGGTCTTGAACGATGCAACAAATCCCTCCGTTTACATATTTTTTTGGTAAGATTTCAATCTGGCCATCGCTCGTTTCCAATTGCTAAACGTCAAAACCTCCTGAACTCGATCAAAGTTTAGGTGGTTTTGACGTTTAGCAATTGCTCTCTCACTGGAAGGAGTTAAACATCTCTTTATCTCTGACCCCCAGTCTATGAGTCGCACTGAAACACAGAACTAACACCTTCCACGACACGTTCGATCGGCTTAAGCACATACTATTGTTGCGCTTAGTCTGTGAGTCGCACTGAAACACAGAACTAACTGCAACTATCTCAAACATATTCCACGACACGTTCGATCGGCCTGAGCACATAGTACATATTGTTGCCCTTAGTCTGTGTCGCACTGAAACACAGAACTAACTGCCCCATATTAAAAAATCTATGAAAATTGCACACAGCTTTACTTAAAAAGCTGAATAACTCGAGAAGTATTAATGATAGCGATTTTGACCTCGAACCTTTTTTATAGCAAATAAGATTTCTACTTTCCTATTTGTCATTTAAATTTTTTCTATAGCTCCTGTCATTTACGAGATATATACAAAAAAAATGCGAAATTCTTGGAAAAATCGGGTTTTGGAGCCCCGTACTACCTCGCAGGTGTGAGTTACGACTTTGTTGCTCTGGGCACCTTTTTAGAGTGAACAATTCTGAGAAATATGCGTCTAAAGTCAAAACGATGCCATAAAATACCTCTGATCTGTAGGAATTTAAAGATAAAAACTCACGATTGTAGTGTATTTTCTATGGAAAATTTTTACGGGCCTTGATCCAGTTCTTAATGTTAATATTGGGTTGTCAAACAAGTCTTGCGGTATTTTTATTGAATCAATTCGTAGGGCACCCATACAACGAGTTTCTTAGTGACTCCAAGCTTCTTCAAATGGTTTTTAACGGTTTGATGACTACTATGCTGGTCTCTTTCGACCAATTCAGGGATTTTATTGCAATTTTCGACGACAGGCCTTGCGCAGCGTGGCGCATCTTCGACCACCTCTACACCAGAACGAAAACGTTGAAACCATCGTTATGCGATGGAAATGGAAACTCTATCGGGTCCATAAACTGCACAAATTTTATTGGCGGCTTGAGATGCATTTTTGCCTTTATTATAGTAGTACTGTAAAATATGCCGTAATTTCTCTTTATTTTGCTCCATGTTTGCGACGGTATAACTCACGAACGACTTAAAAGAAACGAAAATCAATCAAACACGTGTTAGCTTTCCAAAAAGGTATAGCATGACCCGATGCGACGAATAAAACTAGAACTACGCTCTTTCAGAGCCAACTAGCGAAAATACCGCAAGACTTTTTTGACAACCCAATATTAAGAGCTAAAATTTTTATTTTAGGGTACTTCCCAGGAAATTTCGTAACGGGACTGAAAAAAAAAAATTAATAGTTCAATAAAAAAAAACACCCTAATGTATATATAAAATTAAATGAAACATGTGAATCAGAGACAAGAACTGAATTCATTTATTATAGAGGTAAACTACAGCACATATAGAAGATATAGTTACATATGTTACATATTCTACGGTAATTGGCGCTAGTAACTTTGAACGTGATATTGTCGATACAAAATAACACCTCCACTTATCGCAACATTCACTCTAAAAATTTATAAAATATCAAATTTATTCTGTAGAAACTATGCCAAGAAGCGACATAAACTTTTAGTTAAAATATCAGCCGGCATATCAGCTGTTGGCAAATACAGTATTTTAACAATCTTATCTTTTATCACGACAATGTGCTTTGTACGTTTGTGAAAGACTGGATTTGCACACAGTTTTGTGCACCCTGATTATTATTATAGAGGCTGATAGTGTACATTTTATTAGTTATTTCATATTGTAATTCCTTTAGATACAATGCTTCCCTGCATGCCTCAGATAGACTAATATACTCTGATTCAGTGCTAGAGAGGGCTACACATTTCTGTTTTTTTACATTCCCATGATATTGCACTATTACGTAATAAAAAGAACACATTCCAGTATATGATCTGTTATGTATAGAGGTAGAGGCCCAGTCAGCATCTACATATCCTGTTATTTCTGAATTACCTTCTTTACAATATTTTATTGCATAACATTACTGTGTCCAAAAAATAAGGGGCCATTTGAATTTAAACTGCGCGCGTCGAAGGATTTGGAGAATTATTATTTTTTTAGGTTGGTAGTATGGATGGGAGGATGGAGTCATGTGTAGAAGTTCACGCAAGTGAGGAAAGTTCTCTGATCGCCATTCACTTGGGAGTGGCCAGAAACGATTCTTTTACATATGACTCAAGCAGCTCACGACTTCCGGTCTTTGACCAAGTATCCTCTGGGTAGCCTAAGAACATCCGTTTGAAGGCGAGCTAACGTGAGAAGGCGAAACATCCCCTGCATAGGGTTGTGCGCTGGGTTTGGGACCCGCCACGTAAAAAAACACCCCCAATGAAAAAGCAAACACAGCCTCGGATGAGAGACCCCCCTTTTGATGACGACCATGGCAAACGAAATAAGGACTATGATTTGAGGGCATGCACCTGGAATGTCCGGTCCCTTAATTGTGAAGGTGCCGCTGCCCAGCTGGTAGATGTCCTCGTAAAGATAAAGGCTGACATCACCGCCGTCCAAGAAATGCGATGGACGGGACAAGGACAGAGACGAGTAGGTCCTTGTGACATTTGCTACAGTGGCCATATAAAGGAGCGCAAGTTTGGTGTTGGATTCGTGGTGGGAGAGAGACTCCGTCGTCGAGTACTATCATTCACTGCGGTGAATGAACGTCTAGCCACAATCCGTATCAACGCGAGGTTCTTCAACATATCGCTGATTTGCGCCCACGCCCCGACGGAAGAGAAGGACGATGTGACCAAAGATGCCTTTTATGAGTGCTTGGAGCGCACTTATGAGAGATGCCCCCGCCACGATGTCAAAATCGTGCTTGGCGACTTTAACGCCAGGGTGGGCAAAGAAGGTATCTTTGGCACTACGGTCGGTAAATTCAGCCTCCACGACGAAACATCCCCAAATGGGTTGAGGCTGATCGACTTCGCCGCGGCCCGAAATATGGTTATCTGTAGTACTAGATTCCAGCATAGGAAGAAACATCAAGCTACCTGGCTGTTTTTGGATCGAAAAACCACCAACCAGATCGATCATGTTGTGATAGATGGAAGATACGTCTCCAGTGTTTTAGATGTGCGTGCGCACCGAGGTCCTAACATCGACTCGGACCATTATATTGTTTTAGCCAAAATTCGCACCCGCCTCTGTGCAGCAAAAAACGCACGCCAACAAACGCAAGGAAGGTTCGACGTCGAGAAGCTGCAATCACAACAGACAGCCGAACGTTTTTCTACCCGGCTTGCACTCCTGCTCTCTGAGAGCACTCATCAACAATTCGGTATAAGAGAACTGTGGGACGGCATTTCAAACTCCTTACGTACAGCTGCAACCGAAACCATTGGTTTTCGGAAAGTGCAAAAGAACAGCTGGTACGACGAGGAGTGCCGTGTCGCAGCGGAGAGAAAATAGACTGCCTACCTCGCAACGTTACGATCGACCACAACACGTGCGGGATGGGATAGATACCGAGAGTTGAAGAGGGAAGCGAGACGCATTTGCAGATAGAAGAAGAAAGAGGCCTAAATGCGTGAGTACGAACAGCTCGATAAGCTGGCCGACAAGGGAAATGCTTGAAAATTCTACGAAAAGATGCGGCGGCTTACAGAAGGTTTCAAGACCGGAGCATACTCTTGTAGAACCCCCAAAGGTGATCTAGTCACCGATGCCCAGAGCATACTTAAATTATGGAGGGAACACTTCTCCAGCCTGCTGAATGGCAGTGAAAGCACAACACCGGGAGAATGCGAACCCGATTCCCCAATCGATGACAATGGAGCAGACGTTCCATTACCCGACCATGAAGAAGTTCGAATAGCAATCACCCGCCTGAAGAACAACAAAGTGGCAGGGGCCGATGGATTGCCGGCCGAGCTATTCAAACATGGCGGCGAAGAACTGATAAGGAGCATGCATCAGCTTCTTGTAAAATATGGTCGGACGAAAGCATGCCCAACGACTGGAATTTAAGTGTGCTATGCCCAATCCATAAAAAAGGAGACCCCACAATCTGCGCCAACTACCGTGGGATTAGCCTCCTCAACATCGCATATAAGGTTCTATCGAGCGTATTGTGTGAAAGATTAAAGCCCACCGTCAACAAACTGATTGGACCTTATCAGTGTGGCTTTAGACCTGGTAAATCAACAACCGACCAGATATTCACCATGCGCCAAATCTTGGAAAAGACCCGTGAAAGGAGAATCGACACTCACCACATATTCGTCGATTTCAAAGCCGCGATGTCTGAATTTGGTATCCCCGCAAAACTGATACGGCTGTGTAAACTGACGTTGAGCGGCACCAAAAGCTCCGTCAGGATCGGGAAGAACCTCTCCGAGCCGTTCGATACCAAACGAGGTTTCAGACAAGGCGACTTCCTATCGTGCGACTTTTTCAATCTGCTGCTGGAGAAAATTATTCGAGCTGCAGAACTGAATCGAGCAGGTACAATCTTTTATAAGAGTGTACAGCTGCTGGCGTATGCCGATGATATTGATATCATCGGCCTCAACACCCGCGCCGTTAGTTCTGCTTTCTCCAGGCTGGACAAGGAAGCAAAACGAATGGGTCTGGCAGTGAACGAGGGCAATACGAAATATCTCCTGTCATCAAACAAACAGTCGTCGCGACTTGGTACTCACGTCACTGTTGACAGTCATAACTTTGAAGTTGTAGATAATTTCGTCTATCTTGGAACCAGCGTAAACACCACCAACAATGTCAGCCTAGAAATCCAACGCAGGATAACTCTTGCCAACAGGTGCTACTTCGGACTGAGTAGGCAATTGAGAAGCAAAGTCCTCTCTCGACAGACAAAAACCAAACTCTATAAGTCTCTCATAATTCCCGTCCTGCTATATGGTGCAGAGGCTTGGACGATGTCAACAGCGGATGAGTCGACGTTGCGAGTTTTCGAGAGAAAAATTCTGCGAAAAATTTATGGTCCTTTGCGCGTTGGCCACGGCGAATATCGCATTCAATGGAACGATGAGCTGTACGAGATATACGACGACATTGACATAGTTCAGCGAATTAAAAGACAGCGGCTACGCTGGCTAGGCCATGTTGTCCGGATGGTTGAAAACACTCCAGCTCTGAAAGTATTCGACGCAGTACCCGCCGGGGGAAGCAGAGGAAGAGAAAGACCTCCACTCCGTTGGAAGGACCAAGTGGAGAAGGACCTGGCTTCGCTTAGAATATCCAATTGGCGCCACGTAGCGAAAAGAAGAAACGACTGGCGCGCGGTTGTTAACTCGGCTATAATCGCGTAAGCGATGTCTACGCCAATTAGGAAGAAGAAGAATTTTTTAAGACTTCGTTCTGTGCAAAATTTTTTCAAGCATGGGCGACAACGCTCTCATCTGTTCCTTACATTTTTATGTTTTGTTTTTTATATGAGTTTTACTTTAGTTTTTTCTGTTCACTATGTATTGATGAATACATATACTTAAGTACTTTTAAAAAGTATCTAATAAATATTGACATCTTCGTAGCTTAAAAAAGTAGTTGTTTCATATGTGCGCTTTTATATAAGCTTCAAAATGTACACAAAGCGGGATTTTCATATAAGCCCCAAAAGTGTTTTTAACCGGGGTTTTCATATAAGACTTCCCCGGAAAAATGAACATTTTGAGCATTTCTCTCGGCTCTTATATCCAAAAAAAATACTATAAACTCCGAGATCACCCAAACCCTTTGGATAACGCTTTGGTTCATTCCTGCGATCATACACGCCTTGAAAGAAGAGATATGCCTGCGTACTAAGGAGCAACGTATCACCAAAACAGCTCAATCACTTGCTTGAGCTTGTCTAATTTTTAAATATACATACATATATGTATGTATAAGATTTTATAACTTATTGTTATTCTTTTAAAACAGAAATTAGATTCGAATTCTAATGTAATTATCAACATTTGTCCAGAAATAAATTGTAAATGAAATCAAAAGTTAGTTCCGAGATTAAAGGAAACTCAGAAAAAACCTTATTCAGAGCATTGGTTAATAATAATAAGAAAAATAACTTATAAATAAAAAATTCAGTTTTTGTATTACAAATAATATTGTTAGTAATGTATAATATATGTACATGTTTATAAAAAAAATTAGTTTTTAAGGCCCAATGCATCTCCCAAAGTCAAAAATCTGGCTGCAGCCAACAGCTTTGTTGGGATATCGGCTACCTGTATATCCGTGTAAATATACCCAAAAAAATCTGGAATGAAATAAATTTATTGACAGGTGGTACTAAAAATTCGTATATCCCACGGATCAACACTCCTGTTGAATCGCTAATCATGTCTGAACAAATTTCGAATTTCTTTGCAAACCACTTCTCTGCCGCGAGTTCTGATGAACACTTTAGCTTTCAATTTCGTAATAGCAAAGCATCAATTCCAGACAGCTTCACTGATACAACATATGACCTTTCCTCAACTGCAAAAATGTTAGAATCGAGAATCTCGCTTTCTGAATTTAAATATGCTCTTTCCTCAGTAAAAGGGAAAACGCCTGGGTTAGATAAAATATCTTACCCAATGATGGAAAACCTCCCGATTTCAATTAAGATACGTCTAGTTGAACTGTATAATAACATCTTTGACACCGCTGTTTATCCACAATTCTGGAAAACATCAAACATAATCTCCATACTAAAACCCGGAAAATTATCAACTGATGTCAACAGTTATCGTCCTATCTCTCTTTTGAGTTGTCTCGGGAAAGTCTTCGAAAAAATCATTGGAACTCGTCTGGCGTGGTTCGCTAGAAGAAACAACTTAATTAGCTCCCGTCAAGTTGCTTATAAGAAAGGTCATGGTACCATGGACACTTTACTTTTATTCGATAATTTTGTGACCACTGCTTTGTCTAGCAAAAATCACGTATCGTTGTTGTCGTTAGATTTCCAAAAGGCATTTGATCGCATAGGAATGCACGTTATATTAAAACAACTACAAAAATGGAAGGTTGGCCCCAAGAATTTAAATTTCATTAAATCTTTTCTTACTAACAGGAAACTATCAGTGACTGTTAATGGTTTCCTCTCACCAACGCGCAATTTATCAAACGGCACTCCTCAAGGTTCACCCCTTTCCGCCCTACTTTTTGTTATCGCATTCGATGAATTAAGCAACCTTTTATCCAAGCACAAGAAAATAGAGCATCAAATCTATGCAGATGATGTCCTCATCTTCTCAAAAGTCAACGATATCTCTGCTGTGCAAAACATTTTTAAAGATGTTCTAAACGACATTGCAGCATGGTCCACAACTTCGGGAGTACTCCTCTCACTAGAAAAAACCAACCTGCTACATATATGTCGAAAAAGGACGCCGTGTAACATTATACTCAATGTGGAAAACCATGCAATTAATACTAAAGATAGCTTAAAGATACTAGGATTAATCGTAGACTCTAAATATTGCTTTAAGCAACATTGTAATTATATTAGAAGTTCCTTAATATCTAGATTAAATATTATTAAGTATCTTTCATGCAAACATAGCTATATACATTCTGCTACGCTTATCAATGTTGTCAGAGCTCTACTATTATCGAAGGTTGATTACGCCCTGCCGATCTATGGACACTGTGCAAAATCTACAATCTCCAGAATCTCAGATCCCTATCATGCAGCTATCCGCCGAAGTCTCAAGGCTTTTCCAACTTCACCAACGAAATTTCTATTGGCGGAATCTGGCCTACCGAGCATATCCAACAGAGTAGCCGATACAACAAATCGTGTTCTTGGAAAACTACTTGACGCTACAAACACAGCGTTAGCAAATGCATTCAACAACGTAATTTCACGTAAAAGGCAGCTGAGGATCCCATCAGCGTTATCGAGATTTCTTGTTTTCGTCAAGGAGAATTTCATATCTCTTTACCGAGAGAAAAGAGTGGTTGAAACTTTTCCCCCTTGGCTTATCAGTTCCACATCTTTTGAGGATTCATTACTCAGCTTACCTAGGCAACATACGCCAAACACGGTCTAAAGTGCATCATTCTCAGAGACAGTCGAAACTTACAGCGCCACTGGATGGAATTTTATATTCACCGACGGGTCTAGGACATCAGACTATACTTCCTTGGCTGTAACAAACAAAGATGGAGATGCAATATGTCAGTGGCTTCTTTATCCCATGTGCACAATTTTTACTGCTGAAGCTTTAGCAATTGAGTTGGCGGTCAAGTACGCGAAAAAGAATAAAGGAAAATATATGATTTGCTCGGACTGCAAACCATGCATCACTGGAATCAAATCCCCTTCCAGCACGAATAAAATAATTCCCTTCATTAGGAACTCATTAATCGCAGCACCAAACAAAATTAAGCTAATGTGGATCCCTGGTCATGTCGGAATCTTAGGAAACGAACGAGCTGACACCGCTGCCAAAAATGTGATAAAGTCTCCTGCACTAACTCTTAACCGTCTGACCAAATCCGATCTGCATAACGCAATAAAAAACGAAAGACTTAAACTCGATTTAACTGATTGGGCAATCCAAGGTCATCACTACTGCAAACTAAACCCAAAGAGAATTACACCTTCTTATCCAGCAAGTTTGCCAGCCAATGTTCTGAAGCCATACATTCGTCTTAGGCTGGGGCATACAATATTTACTCATTCTCATCTTTTAACTAGAGGTAATCCATCCTGCTGCCCTCTGTGTGGTGGGAGCAACACAGTACAACACATGATTGCCCGATGTCCGAACGTCACGGAGTCCGATCGCACCGGCAACATTAACTTAACAAGAGCGTTATCTACACCTAGCCATGACAACATTATGCACGTATATAACTTCTTAAAACGCAATAATATTCTTAATCAAATTTAGCTTTATTAGGAATCCTCCTTAGAACAGTATATATCTAACGTAATTAAAATTTTTGTTTTCCGATATTACCGAGCTAAAAGTTAACATTTTAGAACTAAAAGGACGACTGAAAGCCCAGTAGCTAGTGTCGCTTTTTAATTTATGCTGTAATTTATTATTGTATAAATTGTTATAAATAAATAAATAAATAAAAATAAATAAGAAAAATAACTTATAAATAAAAAATTCAGTTTTTGTATTACATATAATATTGTTAGTAATGTATAATATATGTATATGTTTATAAAAAAAATTAGTTTTTAAGCCCCAATGCATCTCCCAAAGTCAAAAATCTGGCTGCAGCCAACAGCTTTGTTGGGATATCGGCTACCTGTATATCCGTGGAAATATACTCAAGGGTTATTAGTTTATTTTCAATTCGTTCCCTTGAAAATGGTACTTTATATGTAGTATGTGTTTTAATCTTTTGTGGCATGTGGGATTATTAGCGATACTAATGCAACCTTGATTATCCCTCATTTTTTTTATTGGTTCAAACATCATATTCGATGTAAAAATGTGGCAACTCGTGCAAAAGTCAGACGTTCCAGCGAGTAAAAATTTGACACTTGATGCGCGCCAAATGTCATCATTACGCATCAAAAATTTTTCTACTGCGCGCAAATATTTTATAGTAATTCTTAAATAGTTGATTTTGTTGCTTCAAAAATTTTTTTACTGCGCGTCAATAATGGTATTGTAAGTAAAAGTGGTATTTATTGAATTTAATAATATACATATATTATATCGTGATTTATATTTTTCATTGAAAAGTTAAATTCACCGGTTACAAAACTCCTAGTAAGCTCCCGACTTGACCTTGAGCCCGAATTTGCTGGCGGGAAGAGGAAAAAGTCCGTCCTATGGGGTAAGGTGGTCGAAAATATGCGTATTATAAATCCGGAAGTGTCGCAAACAAAAGAACTTATGCAGAGGAAATTTTTAAATTTGTTTGCGACGTATAATTGGATTAAGAAACGCAACGACGCGATGGTCGAGGTGCCACGACGTTGGAATATTTTAAGGATTTTGATAACGCTTTCAGAAATAGGCACTCCATTGAGCCTCCCATAAGGAACCTCCAGAGCTCACTGCAATATTTAGTTGAAAGTGGTGTGAGTGAGGAGGAAAGGTGCGTGGAAGAAAGCGATGCAGAAGGTGTCAGTCGAAAAAAACGACCAAAAACTATTGCATATGAAACATTGGATTTTTTTTAAAGAAGATGCGCGGAAAGAGCAGATTCGGCACGAAGAAACTATGAAGATCGAAAAGGAAAACATGCTAGTTGACAAGGAAAGGATTAAAGCAAAGTTGGATTTGCGGCAAGTTTTGGAGGGATTGTGTCAAAAATAAAAAGTGTTAATTTTATAATAAACTTTAAGTTTATATTAATATAATATATATTATTATTATAAGTGTGAGTTCCTATTTTCAATAAAATAAATATTTATTAGTTAATTAATGTTTTATTAAAAAAGAAACGGAAATTGTTTAGTATTCCAGGGTAGTGATTTTAATTAAATTAACTGATACAACAAGATTTCAATCAATTAATCATTTATTTGATATTTACATATATACACTATTGAAATAATACTTCTATGAAATAAATAGAATGTTTCTAAAAAAAAGAACAAAAGAAAACAATGTTTTTTGTTCATTTCAAAAATAATTTATTTTGGTCCAAGGGGATTTGTTTCAGCTAATATTTAAAAATTAGATCGCGTAAATGGGCACCTTTAGCTTTGACAGCTAAATGCACTCTTTTTTCGACATTTTCCATGACTTTGGCCAATGTTTCGGATGATATGGCGGCTGTTTCACGTCGAATGTTGGCTTTCAGTTGAGCTAAGGTCTTTGGCTTATTAGCGTATACCTTGGATTTCAAATAACCCCACAAATAAAAGTCTGGTGGCGTCAAATCTGGTGATCTCGGTGGCCAGTCAACATCACCATTTTTCGATATCAATCGCCCGGGAAAAATGGTCGCAATAAATTGATTGTTGGTCGAGCTGTATGGCATGTAGCCCCGTCCTGTTGAAACCAGAAGTTATCCATGCCATTTTCGCGAATAATGGGTATCACAAAATCCGTTATCATGGCTCGATAACGCTCACCATTGACTGTTGTCGTGGCTCCATCATCGTCTTCGAAAAAATACGGTCCGATGATCATATTCGCGCAAACACCGCACCAAACTGTTACTTTTTGGTCGTAAAGAGCCTGTTCTTCAATTAATTGAGGATTTTCGGTGGCATAAAATCGGCAATTTTGCTTGTTTACGCCTCCATTCAACGAGAAATGTGCCTCGTCTGACATGATGAGTTTTCGCCAAAAGTCAAGTTCGTTTTCAGCCATTTCGATGGCCCATTTGCCAAAATTAAGGCGTCGCGGATAATCAGCTGGGTTTAGTTTTTGTGCCATTTGAATTTTATATGGAAACATCTTCAAATCTTTATGAATTATGCGTCGGAGAGTGGTGCGAGAGATGTCTAATTCCTGAGAGCGGCGATAACTCGATGTCGATGGAGTCTCCTCAATACTGGCTCGTACAGTTTCGATATTTTCATCAGAACGTCTTGTGCGTTGTCTGGATGCATGACTGGCATTACTGAGATTACCGGTGTTCACAAATTTTGCGTATAAAGACTTAATTGTGTTCTTAACTGGAGCACTTTTCACTTTATTTTTTTTTGCGAAACGCACGTTGAGTTAACACAATTGAAAAGTTATTTTGAATATAAAGCTGAACAATTTCAGCGCGTTCTTTTGGAGTGTACTGTTCCATTGTCTTCGAATGACGCTTCTAACGCGGTATGACATTAGCCGATTTGTCAGCGCTGTTAAAAATTACAGCGTTGCCAGATGGGTCAACTTTAAATGGCCTACCCTGTAGCATTTTCAAGTTATTTCATCTGATAATTACTTCATCAGTGTCATTTATATTTTCAGGTAGTTCAATCATATCGTGATCATTTGAATTTTCTAAATTTTCAGGCATACTCGTATGATTGTCTTCAGAATGAACCGGATTGCTTCGCAGTATAAAATTATGTAAAATTGCGCAAGCTAATATCACAGTTGATATGTCTTCTATATTTCGCATATCAATATGATTCAATATTTTGAACTTAGCCCTGAAATTTCCAAATGTTTGCTCGATAAATACTCGGGTTGAACTCATATAATATTTGAATTGTTTTTCCTCTCTGGTAAGATGTCTGTTATCTCTAAAAGGAGCAATTAAGTATCTTGAAACAGGATATGCTGAATCGGCTACAATAATTGCATCTTTCGCAAGTTTTATTTTTCCAGATGTGATCCCTTTGTAAAGTGGACTATTTTTCCACACACTGGCATCATGACAGCTACCTGGGTAGCCGATGAACACATCTAAAAAACAGAACTTACTGTCGCATATGGCCTAAATAATTGAATATATAACACCTATCTTAAAACAGATCTATTAGCCAAGTACATACCTGCATAATAACTGAAAAATTTCCTTTACGGTCATAATAACTAATTGCATCTGTTTGAGGAGTGTTAGTTTTGAAATGCTTTCCATCTAAGCATCCGACAACAAAAGGAAATGAATTTACCCGGCTTGTTTGAAAGTTTTCCATTATTTTTTTCTGCTGTATAACTGACGGCCAACATATTTCGTTTTTAAGTTTGCAGATTGTCTTGAACTCGGCTATAATCGCATAAGCGGTGTCTACGCCAATTAAGAAGAAGAAGAAGATTGTCTTGATTGTTTAGAGGAAAAGTTTGTGGGCAGTTCTTTGCCCAACATTAAATCTATCGGCAAGCTCTCGATATGTGACTCCACTATTGCTTAGCTTCCAAAGAGTCATATGCAAGGAATGTTCCAAGGAATATACCCCGTGTGGTGTTGACCAAAAAGGTTCTAACGCATTTTTCAAGTCCTAAGACAAATTAATTTATTTATCACGTACTTCCAAAAAGTAAACAACAATACTTACTGCAAATGTTTCACGAGTCATGCGAAAATGCGAGAAATATGTATCATCATGGTACAATGGAATTGTTTTCCAAACCCATGTCATCTTCGTCACTGTTCTCTTTTTTGAAATTTCAGCGAAGAACCACTTTCTCTTTCTTAAAAAATTTTGTTTTCTATTTTTTCCATACTTGAACAGCAAGTTATTATCACTGCTTTCAAAATTATCTATCGCTATATTTATTAAAAAGCTCATGGTTAAAGTTTTACATTCGGTCACAATTCGCGCAAAATATTATCGAAATTTTAACTAATTAACTAAAAAGTTGTATTTTAACAAATTTTAGGTAAAAAAATGTTATTTATTTGCTTTTTTATTTAAGATTTCCAAAAAGGAATAATTTTTAATAAAAACAATAATAAACAAGTAAGGAAAGGCTAAGTTCGGGTGTCATCGAACATTTTATACTCTCGCATGATAAAGTGATAATCGAGAATTCATTATCCGTCATTTACAGATTTTTTTATTTTGCTGTAAAATTAATTAGATTAGTAGTTCTTGAGATATTGTTTTTGGTCCATAAGTGGGCGACGCCATGCCCATTTTCAATTTTTAAAAAAAGCCTGGGTGCAGCTTCCTTCTGCCATTTCTTCCGTAAAATTTAGTGTTTCTGACGTTTTTTGTTAGTCAGTTAACGCACTTTTAGTGATTTTCAAGATAACCTTTGTATGGGAGGTGGGCGTGGTTATTATTCGATTTCTTCCATTTTTGAACTCTATATGGAAATGCCTGAAGGAAACGACTCTATGGTGTTTGGTTGACATAGCTGTTTAACCTTCAAGCGGGCGCGCGTAGTCGAATCGACGACGCTTAGTACATTTACGTTTATGTTACTGTTATTACACATTACATTTTTAATAATTTTAAATACTTTTTTTGACAAAATAGACTGTAAGGACAATGATAATATATCTAAGTACAAATAAATAAATAATTACTGAATAATTAGTGCTTTATTTCTTTTATTCATCTCAAACGTCTTTTCGGTTACGCGCGCCCGCTCCCGTTACAAATGACCGCGCGCCCGCTTGAAGGTTAAATGAGTTAAGCATCCCCCCACTTTAACCGGAAAAACTAGCACACACTAATACTTGACGACACCACACTCGCACACAAGATAACTCACCACACTTGTACATCCACCCACTCAGCATAAAGGATGGTCTCCGGAGCCGATTCAACACATTCGTTCATACACTGCGCCGCGTCGACCCCTTTCGCCAGCACCTACAATCTACAACATTCGCTCGACACAATTCGATCTATACAAGCCGGGCATCAACATTCGCTTCTTCACTGGGCCGCGTCGGCAGCTTTCGACACAATTCCTTCGTCACACCCAATTCGATGATCTTCGATTCGATTCCTCACTGCGCCGCGTAAACACTACGTTCGTTTTGAGTGTACTGCTCTATACCTCGCTGTTGGCAGCTTTCGTTCGTCGTACAAAATTCGCCAGAACTCTACGTGATTCAACAACAATTTCGCACTGTGATGGTTTAAACACCACAGTTAGATGTGTATTTTGAGAATTGCATTGTATTTTAAATACTTATCTTAAACATTAAAGTTAATTGTACACAAAATTACTCGCGCATTTTCATTTGTATGCTTAATCGCGGGTGTAAGTGAGTTGTGCATACCCTACCCAATTTGAGATTTAAATATGGTCCTTCGAGCCTTACCGAAAGGCACCTTCGGATTTTTATGAATACAAATAACAATATTATATTATAATATACATATAACAGTTGCATCAAAACCAATTTTGGTGACAAAAACAAAAAATAAAGTGCGGGAACATAGTGCAGTGACCTAAATAAAACAAAGTGCAGGGACACAAAAAAAAAAAAAAACAGAACCAAACCATATGTACTTACATATATAACGAACACAAAAAAAACAAAAAACACAAACAAACCAAAAAAAAAACGATACATATATGTACATATGTCTGTGAAGAAACGGGAGTGCATTTACAAAATTAAACAAGCAAACAAACGAACAATATATATACATATATAACAAACAAAAACAGCAATAAAGCAAAAATTAAATAAAAAAAAAAACAAAACAAAAAGTGCAGTGGGCCAAACAAAAAAGAAAAAAAAAGTGAAGATATACTTATATACAAGAAAAAGACAAAAAAAAAGAAAGTGCAGTGGTACCAATAAAAAAAAAGTAAAGCTGCGCTGACAAGAGCATAAGCTTACAAAACCAAAACATAAACACACAATTTTACAAACACAAAACCACTAAACCGGGCGCAAAACCCCAAAACAAAAATATAGAAATATAACAAACATTCGGGCGCGAACTTAAAAACATAAACTTACATACAAACAACAATACGCATAAGAAGTCAGGCAGCTGGGAGACCGTGGAAGAAGACAAAAGGAATTGGCAAGAAAAGGGGCATAGGCATACATATACACGTTGAACCCACATCAAAGTGAGCGTATTAATTTCATTTCATATTTAGTATATGCACATATATACATACATACATATGTATAGTACGGTTTTCCTAGTTAAAACTTAGCGAAAATCGGTACCCAAACTGGTTTAATTTACGGCTGTGCTATACCGTAAAATTCAAATGACCGCATTTTAATCAAGTATATTCTGTATCATTGCATGTACACATACATGTATATATCCTTAAATATACTTATGTATATACTTACTTCGGTCCAACACCAATAAATAAAAAATTCAAATATTTATGACAAATTTCCGGCGCACCCCTTATGCTTAATAAAGTAATAAGCAGGACTGCATACAAAAATTGAGAAAGGAATATTTGAAAAAATAAACTAAAAAATAAAAACAGAAACAAAAACACGTACAAACATACATATATGCATATACATCTATTTAGTGCAAAATAAAATACCTCTACATGATACACAAAACATACATCAATATGTATGTATAATTGCCAAGCGCAAAATATATATTTATATACACACATATTTCTATAATTTTTATTAAGCGGCCGATCTAATAAAATCTATGTACTAGTGCATATTTGCTTACGTATAAAATATACATAAGAGAAAAAATTTTTCAATTCCATTTCCGAACTCTCTCTTTTACGAAAAAAAATTAAATAATATTTACATATATATTAAAAATAACAACCAAATATACATACTTTGCAAGAACTACGCAAAACATTTATTAACACATTTGTGCACACACATATTATAAGTCCACATTGGCAATTATCTGGCAATACCTCTTGTTTGGCAAACAAAAACAAGCAGGTTTGCGTACAAAAAGCGAATTGATCTCTCTAACGAGCTCTCAATTGCTTACGAACAAAGCATAACCATAAGCACACAAACGATTCGTGCATACTTATGTAAAAAGCGCATTGATCTCCTCAGCGAGCTCTCAATTGCACAAAACATAAGTACTTTCATAAGCACATATATACATTCGTATAAGCCCAAGTATTAGGGTGTACCTAAATACTAACATAAGGACGTAAAAAGTGTTATTCAATTAAAAGTTCGGACATTTTATAACTTCAAACTAAAATATAAATAAATAATATCGTTTAGTGGTAATAATAAAAAATAAAGAATCCGTTTTATACGAAATAAATAAACTCTTATTTACTGAAAAGAGTATTTGGTTTACAAATTACCACAAATTACTGAGACAAATTTAACTCATTTTGACAAATATTTTACCATACAGTAAAAACAATGAATAATAATAAAAATCAAAATACACCTGCAGGAGCTACACGCTCTAAAGAGGTTATTAAATTCATTTCAGAAAGTGACAGTTTAACAAGATACTGCACTAGATTTGCCTCTTCACCGATTCACGAAAACTCGGAATCGCTACTAGAAATCAAAATTATAAATCTTAATAATTTTTGGACACGACTCCAAGCGGCTCATGACGCCATAGTAGAATCTGACAATTCAGATCTACCTCAGAATTTTAAATCATCGGCTTACGATATGTACGAAAACTGCCTTGACCAATATGAAGAAACGAAAGCTATGATCTCCGATCAATTAAAGCTAATAAAAGCAGTTGCACCTACTCTACATCCGAGAGTAGAGCTGCCACAAATGCAACAACATCAAGAGGCAAGTTCAGGCATCCAACTCGAGTTGCCCGCTTGTGACACAGAAACCTTTTACGGAGGTTATGAAGAATGGCCGTCCTTCCGGGACATGTTCACGGCCGTGTACATAAACCATCCTCAATTATCACAAGCGCAAAAATTGTATCACCTCCGATACAAAACAAAAGGTCAAGCAGGCATAATAATAAAACAGTTCGCCCTTAATGACGATAATTTCAATTTGGCTTGGGAAGCTCTAAAAGCTAGATACGAAAATGAAAGAATACTGGTCGATAAACAAGTAACGACACTACTAAACTTGCCTAAAATCAAGAAAGGAACAAGTGAAGAATTTGTAACACTACAATCCACTGTTTCCAATTGTTTGTCGATTCTGTCGACACAAAATATTTCCACAGACAGCTGGGACCCAATTCTGGTAAACATTTGCACTGCCGCATTACCAGAAAAGTCGTTACTTCTATGGGAGCAATCGCTCTCATCACGAAAAAAGTGCCCAACGTGGCAACAAATTAAAGATTTTCTCACCACCCAATATGAAATTGCGGAAAGGTTAGAAGAAAAAATAATCAAGAAAAAGAACATTAAACACGACCAAAATAAAAGCTTAAATAGACCCCAAGCTAGAAGCAACAAACATTTAAGCAAAAGTTTTTACAAAACACAAACGTTCACATCAGAACAAAGAAAACAAACGTCATGCGAACTATGTAAAAGAGGGCATAAACTTAAAACCTGCGAGAAGTTTAAAAAATTAAGCATTAACGAAAGGAACAACTTTGTCAGAGCAAAAAGACTCTGTACAAACTGCTTGTCCTATACACATTATCTTAAAAATTGCAAAAGCAAATTTAACTGCTTATATTGTCACAAAAGACACCATTCAATGCTTCACTACGGCACATTTCCTAGCTCACCTCAAAAGAGCGCATGTAATAGCACAAAAGGAACCCCGGGTTTAATTGCAAAAGCAAATCACGAAACCCAAAATTCGAAAAATTGCTTAGAGACACCATGCTGCTCAAAGGCACAAAAATCTCAAACGCTGCACAGCGAAACACAAAGTGGACTAGTTACAGAACTAGTCACCACCATACCAACTCAAGTTGAGTATAATGAAAACAAATACCTTCATTCACAATTAAGGAAATTTCAAAACTTAAAGAGACTTCCCCCCATAACTATTCAATCAAATAATGGCCGGTACGTCGTACGACAACCACTAGAGCTACAGTTTTCGAATACCCCACATAATGGTAGAAAAAACAAGGTCAGATTCCCTCTGACAACCTCATATAAAACCAAAAATATATGCTCGTAACTTTTCGACCCCGCAGGATGGCTTTCGCCAATAATGATACAAAAATCCTGCTTAAAAAATCTCAAGCTATGTGGCGCGGTACTAAACGTCAAATTAGTGCATACGCACTTAAACATAAAATGAAACAACAATTGCCTCCAAAAGTCGAAAAATCGACAAATCTTATACAATATTGCACATAGAGGCTAAAATTTTCCAAAATCAATAAAATAAAAAAGGAAGTTAAGGGATCACCATACTCCCAATGCGATACATGGACGCACCTACTCTTACAAAAGCAAGGTCGCTCTTATCGCATCTACCCAAGCGCTCCTCATATGGGTGAGTTATGGAAATCAAAGCTTCAAATTAAGTATATAAAATTGTCTACTCCACGAATCGAAGCCGTTCTCTATTCACGGCCATTCCATCGCAAGATCCCTCTATTGTCACAGTCCTAACACCAGGGCTAAGGAGTACCCATTCTGACCATATCTGGCCAGGCGTGGAGTTACTATCCTTCATAAGCCGATCATAAATTAAATATCTTACAAAAATTACAACAATTGCCAACAACACAGAAAAGCCAAATAATAAATTATCCGCATAATAAGCCGATAAGTCGTCAATAAAATCAAATAAACCCACAAAATAAAGTTGCTTCTCTTAAGCATCTATTTGCATTTTAAAATTCATATTCGAATATGTATGTACATGTGATAAGTATATTTTAAACCAAAGCTGTTTTCCACATACACGAATATATATGAGAATATTACAACGCCATTATTCATCCATAAAATCCATGCTACTCAATCAGCAGTACGGCGAAATATGTGCAACAACATATGCGTGGAATACTAGGCAAAATATTCGCCTAGGGGGCCCAGGATGTTTAAATGAGTTAAGCATCCCCCCACTTTAACCGGAAAAACTAGCACACACTAATACTTGACGACACCACACTCGCACACAAGATAACTCACCACACTTGTACATCCACCCACTCAGCATAAAGGATGGTCTCCGGAGCCGATTCAACACATTCGTTCATACACTGCGCCGCGTCCACCCCTTTCGCCAGCACCTACAATCTACAACATTCGCTCGACACAATTCGATCTATACAAGCCGGGCATCAACATTCGCTTCTTCACTGGGCCGCGTCGGCAGCTTTCGACACAATTCCTTCGTCACACCCAATTCGATGATCTTCGATTCGATTCCTCACTGCGCCGCGTAAACACTACGTTCGTTTTGAGTGTACTGCTCTATACCTCGCTGTTGGCAGCTTTCGTTCGTCGTACAAAATTCGCCAGAACTCTACGTGATTCAACAACAATTTCGCACTGTGATGGTTTAAACACCACAGTTAGATGTGTATTTTGAGAATTGCATTGTATTTTAAATACTTATCTTAAACATTAAAGTTAATTGTACACAAAATTACTCGCGCATTTTCATTTGTATCCTTAATCGCGGGTGTAAGTGAGTTGTGCATACCCTACCCAATTTGAGATTTAAATAATAGCTATAGCAGTTTCCGTGATATGCACAAAAAACTTAGTAGGGGCGGGGCCACGCCCACTTTTCCAAACAAATTACGACCAAATATGCCCATCCCTAAGCAATCATTTGTGCCAAACTTCACTTTAATATCTTCATTTATGGCTTAGTTATGACACTTTATAGGTTTTCGGTTTTCGCCATTTTATGGGCGTGGCAGTGGGCCGGTTTGCCCATCTTCAAACTTAACCTTCTTATGGAGCCAAAAAATACGTGTACCAAGTTTCATCATGATATCTCAATTTTTACTAAAGTTACAGCTTACACGAACGGACGGATTTCAACTCTACTCGTCAAGCTCATCACTTTGGTATATATAACTCTATATCTGACTCTTTTTGTTTTAGGACTTACAAACAACCGTTATGAGAACAAAACTATAATACTCTTCTTAGCAACTTTGTTGCGTGAGTATAAAAATAAAACATTCGTAATAAAAACAAAAATAATTAGAACACGACTTAAAATCTAAAAAGATAAATTTTTCTCAATTTGATCGCAGCACCAACTGTCAGGATAAACTAAAATTAAAATAGAATACTATATAATATACGATACTGCGATGGTAGCGCAGTCTGTCGCATTACTTTTTCCAACAGTACCTTCAGATCGCGGCCCCAAAGAAATCGGAATTGTGCCATTTCGGTATATAATTTAAGCACTTCTGCTTTCCGATATTTCAACAATTATTTTTCCTATATTTTTTAAATACGTACGGATATTTAGTATAAAAGTACACTTGTCACAACTTATTTGCTTAGCGGTTCTCGCTATAATGAAGCTAAAATATCTCTCTACACCAGTGGTTGGCATTTCTTATCACAATTGTGCAAACTAAAAGGCTAGCCAGTCAAAAACGCTACTCTCCTCCTTCCTTTTCCTTCCTTATCGGCAAAATGTGTGTAGAGTCAAAAACGTGGTAAAAACGCAGAAATCAGCAATCTTTGCTTTGTTTTCATTTGAACAATGTTGCCATTGCCCAATACGCATATATACTTTTGAGCACATCTTTCAATTACAATTTTTTACAATATAAAATATCAAAACTAAAAACAAACTATTAAAAATAGTTTATATATTTATAAATAATAGCATTCGACTCTGATTTTGAGTTATTTTAAGAAAATTTCAAACATATTGAACAGATTGAATTATAAAAGTTAATAATTATTGCAGTATATCGATATTGGCAACCCTGCGTTGTGAGAGAGCAATTAGCTGAGACGTTTGCGACGGCAAAAATCCAAATGTGGCAGATTCTCACGTCATCGTCACGTCAGAGAGAAGGGAGTAGCGTTTTTCACTGTTCAGTTACATTGCGCGCCCATAAGATAGGTCGTGCCAGCTGACACGACCCACGATTCTGCGTTGTTCACTAACTAGCCTATAATAGTAGAAACAGTGGCGAACGTAGAATCGTGGCCCGCGTCAGCTGATATGACCTATCTAATGGGCGCGCAATGTAAGTGAACAGGGAAAAACGCTACCCCCTTTTCTCTTTGACGTAGGATGCCCTGAGAATTTACGGCATTTGGATTTTTGCCGTTGAAACGTGTCACCCGATTGCTCTCTCACAACGCAGGGTTGCCAATATCGATATACTGTAGTAAGTAGTACTGTTCAAAATGTTTCAATATGTTTGAAATTTTCTTAAAATAACTCAAAATCAGAGTCGAATGCTATTATTTATAAATATATAAACTATTTTTAATAGTTATAGGTTTTCATTAATATGTTCACTATAATCGAAGTATTCGTTTATACGTAACCAATCAGTTATTTTTTGCAAAAAAATATTTTTTTTTTCTTTAAAAAGACATTTTCGTTCTTTTTCATCTAAATAATTAATAGTATAATGAAAATTAACAAAATGGCTTGTAAGGATAATATTCCCTTTTATCTTTAAAAGACTTGGAACATAAAAGGCATTGCATGGCACCAAGGGCATTTAGAATCATAAAATATTTCTCGCAGGGCATATTATGTTTTGTGCTATACTCTTGCGTGATGTTACTTCGTTGCTGGCTCGACAACGACTGAACGATAGAGCGTAAGCAAGAATGATAGAAACAAGATTGCGCAATGACGAGTTCAAATTTTGTTCGTTCTGCGCATCTACGTCACACGGCTCATAAATTTCGTGAAACAGCTTGAGTAGCAAGTAAACATTGCTTGTTAACAAGAATGTTAGAGTAGTATAGTTTATAGCTGTCAAATTTTTTACTGCGCCGTGTGAAGTCAGAATTGTATGTTTAGAATAACGGACCTGCGCAATGCGTAATCTCTTTTCTATCATTCTTGGAGCGTAAGCGTACGTGTAAAGTAAGTTTGCACAATTGTGCTAAGAAATGCCGACCATTGCTCTTGAGCAGTGGTCGGCATGAGAGGATCTGTCACTGTGTTGGTGAGCACGAAAAAAAGTAGCCCAGTGAGAAATTGGAATTAAAATTAAGCATATAATATAAATAATTAATGGTATATTGAAAATTAACAAAATGTCTTTTAAGGATATATTCCCTATTATCTTTAAAAGACTTGGAACATAAAAGGCATTGCATGGCGCCAAAGGCATTTAGAATCATAAAATATTTCTCGCAGGGCATATTTGGTTTTGCGCTATAGTCTTGCGTGATGTTAATTCGTTGCTGGCTCGACCATGGATAAATTGATACGAAACTCTTTGATTCGAGAGAGCGCTGTCAAAGTCCACATTTTTTATAACATTTGCCAATGATGCCACTATGGAAGAAATGTGTTAGGGAATTTTTAGTAAATGTTTTGGGAGTTTGTAATTTCCACACCACCGCTGAGGTATACAAAAGGCGCGTTACCGAAGTTAGTTTTGGGTGCTCGGTTCCCCTATAAGCCTATATCACCCATATAGGTACAAAATAAAATCACAACATTTATTAGTATTTATAATTTATTATTTATATTACTAGTATTACATTTATTTGTACTTATAATTTATAATTATAGTAATATTTACATCTACTACGCCACTCCAAACAACATATTAAATTGGATCTATTAAATATTACAATACTATTTACTAAATTACATTAAATTTCGCAAGTATGATATATTTTTTATCATGCAATAAATTGCATCTAAAACAATATCAAAATAGGCACAATTTATCAAAAAATATTTCTAAATTTCACTAAATAACTATATTTTTCTACTAATTAAAATTATTTACGAGCCTGGATCCATCCTTCTTCTTGTTGGGGAAATTGAAAAACCGTCGCGCTCCTACGCATCCAGCCACACACTTATTTTTAGTTCTCGGCATTTTCCTATAATACGTTAGGAAAACATAATATATTTATATACATGTATTTACGATGGCTTTAATAATACACTTACCAACTTTATTTTTAGTAAAAACACTTATACACTGTATTTTTAATAAAAAACACTATATTTTCACAACACAATTACTTATATACTCCACAAGGAAAAATAACGAACTGATTTTGTCAGTTATCTTTAATGGGATTTTGTCTGGCAGTTCATTGTTTTGCTTGTCACCTGATTCGTAGCCCATGAACTTTCAGTATTGCCATACCAAACCGTGAGATCATGGGCTCTCTCAGAAAGCGAAGAGAGGAGTTTCGGATCAATTTATCCATGGGCTCGACAACGACTGAACGATAGAGCGTAAGCGTACGTGTGAAGTTAGTTCGCAAAATTTTGCTAAGAAATGCCGACCACTGCTCTTGAGTCACTTTGGCTCCCAACAACGCATGTACTGAACACATAGAGAGCGATAGACTTCAAGCGATATTAACAACTCGGTATAAGGGCAATGTGAGACGGCATTATAAACTCCTTACCTACAGTTGCAACCGAAACCATTGGTTTTCGGAAAGTGCAAAAGAACACCTGGTACGACGAAGACTGCCGTGTCGCAGCGGAGAGAAACAGGCTGCCAACCTCGCAACATTACGATCGACCACAACACGTGCAGGATGGGATAGATACCGAGAGTTGAAGAGGGAAGCGAGACGCATTTGCAGAGAGAGAAAGAAAGAGATCGAAATGCGTGAGTACGAAGAGCTTGATAAGCTGGCCGACAGGGGTAATGCTCGAAAATTCTATGAAAAAATACGGCGGCTTACAGAAGGTTTCAAGACCGGAGCATACTTAGATTATGGAGGGAACACTTCTCCAGCCTGCAGTGAACGCATAACACCAGGAGAAGGCGAACCCGATTCCCCAACCGATGATGATGGAGCAGACGTTCCAATGCCCGACCATGAAGAAATTCGAATAGCAATTACCCACCGGATTGCCGGTCGAGGTATTCAAACATGGCGGCGAAGAGCTGATAAAAATCATGCATCAGCTTCTTTGTAAAGTATGGTCGGACGAAAGCATCCCAACGATTGGAATTAAAGTGTGCTCTGCCCAATCCACAAAAAGAGAGACCCGACAATCTGCGCCAGCTACCGTGGGATAAGCCTCCTCAACATCGCATATAAAGTTCTATCGAGCGTATTGTGTGATAGATTAAAGCCCACCGTCAACAAACTGATTGGACCATATCAGCGTGACTTTAGACCTGGCAAATCAACAAACGACCAGATATTCACCATGCGCCAAATTTTGGAAAAGACCCGTGAAAGGAGAATCGACACACACCACCTCTTCGTTGATTTCAAAGCTGCCTTCGACAGCAGGAAAAGGAGCTGCCTTTATGGCGCGATACCTTAGAGCTCTGTTTGGTATTCCATCGATACCAGGCGGGCAATTGCTATTCCAACTTCTTTATGGTCGGGCAATGCAACGTCTGCTCCATCGTCATGGATAATTTATAATTTTAGTATACTCTGAGCATCGGTTACTAGATCACCTTTGGGGGTTCTGCAAGAGTATGCTCCGGTCTGGAAACTTTCTGTTAGTCGCCGCATTTTTTGTAGAATTTTCGAGCAGTACCTCTGTCGGTCAGCTCGTCAAGCTCTTCATACTCACGCATTTCGGCCATCTTCAACAATAGGTATCTCTCCAATGCTGCACGTGTTGTGGTCGATCGTTACGTTGCGAGGTAAGCAGTCTGTTTTCTATCCGCTGCGACACAGCACTCTTCATCGTACCAGCTGTTCTTTTGTATTTTCGAAACTCAATGGTTCCGGTTGCAGCTGTACGTAAGTAGTTTGAAATGCCGTTCCACAGTTCTCTTATACCGAGTTGTTAACGAGTGCTCTCAGAAAGCAGGAGTGCAAGTCGATTCGAAATGGAAAGTCGTTCGACTGCTATGTTACCAAACACAGGCTGCAACAAGATAGTGGTCCGAGTCGATGTTAAGACCTCGGAGCGTACGCACCTCTAAAACATTGGAGACGTGTATTCCGGCTATCACAACATGGTCGATCTGGTTGGTGATTTTTCGATCCGGAGACAGCCAGGTAGCTTGATGAATTTTTCTATGCTGGTATCTGCTATTATAGTTACCCATATTTCGGGCACCGGCGAAGTCGATCAGCCTCAACCGAGTTGGGGATGTTTCCTCGTGGAAACTGAATTTATCGACTGTTGTGCCAAAGATACCTTCCTTGCCCGCCCTGGCGTTAAAGTCGCCAAGCACAATTTTGACATCTGAGCGGCAGCTCTCATACATGCGCTCCAAGCGCTCATAGAAGGCATCTTTTATCACATCGCCCTTCTCTTCCTTGGGGGTGGATATCCTTGTCCCGTGCATCGCAATTCTGGGGATCTAGGAGGACCTTCCCGTTACAATTTAAAACTCATATTTGGAGAGGCTTTCTTAGAGGTGTCCAGGAACCTATTTTTCCGAGTACCAATCGACAAATTTTTTTTTTAATCACCCTAGTATACATATTTATCTATTAATGTACTTGTATTACAAATATAATCATACTTATATTATAAATGCGAATGTAAGTTTGTTTGTTACGCTTTCACGCAAAAACTACTTAACTGATCAATATGAAACTTTGTACATATACTCCTGAAGGTATTAGAAGTAAAATAGGGTACTTTATATTAAAAAAAGGGTTTAAGAAAGAAAAAAATACATGCAGTATAAAACTATTAAAATTTTTGAGGTAATCCGTAGTTTTTGTGGTTAGCTGTCACTTTATTATTTTAGATCTTACTCGCTGAATACTCAATTCTTACTCTGCTTTTCTTAGAAAATGCCTCGGAAGCGGAAATCTGGTATATCCAAACCATACTCATACTAATATTATAAATGCGAAAATGAAGTTTAAACAATGAATACTGTAATACCGTCCCACTATATTACCGGCGGTGACGACAATATCTAATTCAACAACCATGAATACTGTAATACCGTCCCACTGTATTACCGGACTCTCCAGGACATGCGAGATAGTACAGATATAATGGGAGGCATGGTAGAATGATGTGGATCTCATTGCTAATGTTTTTCCGGAATTACAACAAAATTTGGGGTTACTATTTTAGCAGGTGTCGGTAAAGGAAATAGTGTTATAATTCCTCGGATACCAATTATTCCCACTGAACTTCCATTCCAATTTAAAAGGGTTCAGTTTCCCCTCAAGCTTAACTTTGCTGTTACTATAAACAAGGGCACAAGGATAAACATTACAGGTAGCAGGAGGACATTCAGAAAACCCATGCATCTCTCATGGTCAACTTTATGTAGCCTGTTCACATGTATCTAATGCCCAGTATTTACATATACAGTATACTCTCGAAAAGTAAATCGATTGGTATTTTGGGTAATTTACTTTTTCGAATAATTTACTTTTCCAAATATATATATAAATTATCTGTTTTTATAATATTAAATGCATTTTTAAACTTAAAAAATTCATTCATTTATTTGCTTCAATAAAACATATGGATTTACATGAAAAACATATGTATTTATTATGAAGAGAAAAAATTTTGAATATTCTTTTGTTTTTTTTCTTTTGCAATATATTTTCTGACCATTTACATATGTACATATCTCAAAGTTTATTTACTAAACAGACGCGATAAACAAGAGAGTAAGTGTTTTTGCAACATCGTAAAAAACGCTGCTTGCTTCGTTTCGAATTTTTTATCACACTCTCTGAAAAGTAAATTAAAAAATTTACTTTTTCGAGGTGCATGTGTAATCTTAAAGATGATTTACTTTTCCGCGATTATTTACTTTCTGAGAATTTACTTTTCGAGAGTATACTGTATTTGCACCCGACGGGAAAACTTATAACACTGTCTACAAAAATATCTTAGATTAATACTTTGTATTTTATTTTTTTAAATTGTTAGAATTCTGAATTATTTATTTTTGTTACGGTGAAATATATTTTAACAATTGTTGTTGCATTTCAATACGCATATTTTAAGGTGTTGAAACTTCATTGTCTGTAATAATTTTTAAAAATTGTTGATCTTAGCCAAGCAACATAATTTATTTATTATATTGACTCATTTCTAGTATTATACCCTCATCCTTTATCTCTCAAACTTATTTAATGGCTCCACCACGAGCGAAGCCGCGGGTGAAAAGCTAGTTTTCTATATACATATAATTCTATCTTAAGAAATAAAGTGTCATGTTCATGTATTTATGAACATTCTGCCAGGGGCCAAAGTTATGTTTCAACTCTGTTTTATTATAAATATTATTTTTTTAATTACGTTTAACTGGAAGCTCAAATGGAACAGTGACAGTTCTTCTTTCACATTTTGATCTTATATATAAAATAGTAATAATTAACGCTATTATTAACTCGAATCCTCCTGGTACTTTTATTGTCTGGGATTTCTGAAATATTTAAAGGGATGACTTTTATAGGTCCAATGATCACTTACGTACCATCCTTATTATAAGGCATCATTCCTAAACCGACTTTTGAGGTGTGACCATATGGTCACACTGGGCATGAATGGGGTAATTTTTCTCATGTTTTTATTTGAAGTAAAGCAAAGGTTTATCCTACATATTTCAACTAAACAAGTGTGAATTAAAAGAAAATAATTTTCTCAAAACATTTTACGCGAATCCCAACGTTACATTTCGAGCACTCGGTTCTACCAACAGAAACGCACAAATCGGCAGCACAACGTCTTCTTTTTTCGCATAGACGAACGAAATGATTGAGCCCATCATGTCTTAATGTCTCATCTGCTGTTCCTTCCAAAGACCTTTTTCGAGGACCCTTTGATTTGGGGCGGTCACCAAAGTGTTTACAATAGTAAATGGCTATTTGTCGCCTAAACTCGAGCTGAGGTATTTCTGGGTAGACTGATCTGTGTAGCAGCCAGCTATTTTGTACCGAAACGTCAACTAGCCACGTAAAGACCCTATTCCACCATTTCTTTCCTCTTATACCTATTCGATACAAGCCCACATTCTGATCCATTCGACCTACGCCGCTCATATATTTATTGTACTCCCTGATAACTAATGGCCGTGGAACATCAATAATTTTTATTTGCTTCTGTGAGTATCGAACTGCATTTGTTACCGGTTTTGCGCCATATGTAGTCGAAGCGATGCTAACAACTGCGTTATCATTCCATTTTATGAGAAAAATATTAGCTTCTTTCAATTTTGTAGACTCAATATGACCACGCTCCTTATTTTTCAATATTTTTTTATGTTCAATCGGGCAACTTTTTGGCATCCGATTTTCCCAGATCGTACCTGTTGCGGTATATCCTCGAGGTTTCAAGTAAACTAACAGAGGAACACTGGTGAAAAGATTGTCAAATCGTCTATCATATTCAGCAGTGGAGCTGCGCATTTTCCAAATGTTTGCTCGTAGGTACTATTGGCACCAGGATTATTTCCTTGATAAATTTCAAAATTAACTAAATATCCCGATATCGTACACAAGGACCAAACTTTATAACCGAACCGTAATGGTTTTCCTTTGATGAACTGCTTGCATCCATGACGTCCAAAATATGATATCATGCTCTCGTCAAATGAAAGCTGTTGTTCCGGATGGAAATGCTTCAGCATATTTGATTTTAAGTGGTCGGTTAAGGACCGCAGTTTCCACATCTTATCTCCGTCAGTTATTTTTTTACAACTATCCTCAAAGTGTAAGAATCTCAAAATTTCCTCGAATCGATTTCTACGCATAGCTAAGTATACCATCTCATTGCGCATGTCATTACCAACGCTCCATAATGACTTGAACGTACTTCGACCATTGTATCCACTGACCAACAAGATGGCTATGAAAACTTTAAGCTCCGCACTGGAAATTTGAGGATTTGGTTTACCAAGAAAAATTGCACATCTTCGCGGTTCGTTTATAATGTGCTCTATGAGTTCATCGCCAAAAAACTTTTCATGTTGCTCATGAGGCTTCACCTTACAGTCTTCAAAATTTCGTGAAGGGAAAATGGGGATCAATCCGTCCGAGTTATCTTCTACCCACGTAAAATGTGATTCCTTACGTAACAGTGGCGGTGGCACTAAAGACGGTGTAGGTTTCACTTTTCGTGAGCCGCTGACATACGTTTCAGGTTGTGATAAGGAGGTTTCTAATATGTCGATCAACACAGAATCAGCAACTTCCAAGTCATCATCATTATCAATCGTTAAAACCCTTCTACCACTGCTCATCACTAACTCACAAGGTGCCTTCAATTGACCAAAACATATATCCTCTGGCTTACCTACGTCGTCTTCATCACCATCATCTTCTCCACTGATTGCACCATTTTCGTTGTCCGGGGGTAAGATATACATATAGAGCAGCGGGCGAATCTTCTTCATCGCTATCACAAAAGTCATTTAGATAGTAACTAACCTCTTGCGTGTTTAAACGTCTGAAAATTTAGAAAGAATTCACCACGAGTTATAAACTTTTCAATTCGTTTGAACGAAAATTACATAAAATGAGCTTTTAATCTAGCCCAGTGTGACCATATGGTCACACCAGGAAAAAATACCGTTAATGGTCAACAAGAACATTTTATTTTTTTACAAAATATAGTTGTCATATATTTTCACTTTATTATTATTCAAATTGAAACTTCTTTTAAAAACAACACACTTCAAAAAATATTACGGTGCTTACCTTTTGTTTCTATCAATTTTCGCATTTTTTGCCATCTTTTTTTCTTTCAACTTTTTCACACCTGCTCACTTCGAAACAAAGACACTTTATGAAAAATTTTAAACGCAGTTCGCTTCGCGCATGTGTATTTACATGGAAAAAGCAAGTTCAAAGGAAATTATTTGGGTGAGCTCTGATTTTTTTTTTAATTCAACTACTATTTCTTGCGTGACCATATGGTCACGCTGGGGTTAACTGAGTTAAAACTTAAGTTAGCGAAACATGACCACTTATGTGATGAAATTTTATACCTTTTAATTTAATATTTTCTTTTTGAAGATGCTCTATTTCCTGTTTCAGATGTACAATAGCTTGGGTATTGTTTATTGATGTTGAATCAAAGGGCTTTATTTTTTGTCCTGGGATATCTTCAATATCTTTAACCCAAGAAGACGATAGCAATTCTTTATTAATTTCTGATTATAGGTGATGAGTTGCTGTTACAGTTACTCCTTTATGTCGCGCTGTACATTCTTTTCTTATTGTCATTATACCTTGACTATAGATTACCATATGCATTTGTTGATTGTTACCACATTTTAGTTCAATCATTGGTTTGCGAAATAATTTGTAAAGCCAACGATTTTGAAAAGACAATTTTATCCAAACATTTTCATGTGTAGAAGGTTTGAATTCACATGCTTAATTTTCTAACTGTTCTAAGGCTGCTACTTCACATGAATTATCAGTCGCAGATTTCCAAGCCCAATTTGTAGGACATTGGTAATGATTCTCCGAGTTAGTAGAACATTTATCTAGATCTGCTTGATTTATAAGTGAATATTGATTCAAATCAAACTTGTGTATTACATATTCTGCTTTTACTTCTGGAATAATCATATTACCTTTGTATTTTATTGGAAATGGAATAAATTTGTTTACGTTTGGTGTTGCATCCGATATTAAGGGGATTTCTATGTTTAGGAATAGCCGTGAACCAACAATTAAACCTTTAGCATTTATCGATTTATAAATTTCTTTTAATTCATTACCCGATTGCTTTCCAGGTATTATTAATTTGTGTGGTAGTTTGTTTATAATAAATGTAATTTCTTCATACATTGATGTCTGCTTTTTAAATAATTTTGCTTGATTTGTTTGGTTGTCGAAAATATCTCTAATATTTGATTCCATATTTTTTTCGGTCATCAGCATCCATAATTCCAAATAATATATGGTAATTTGAACCAAAGAATTTGAATGGTGCTTGCCTTTTTCTATTTTGTTCTTTCATAAACAATTCATTATTTGCCCTAAGATTTATTATATTTGTCTTTTAAAGTTTCAGTAACCATTATACAGGCCTAATTCGTAATATACTATTAAGTTCCATTTTAAATTTATTATGTCCATTTTACTAATCGGATCCAAATATACTGCTGTGTGTATTTTTTAGCGTAGTCACTGAAGCTCCTGGCTTAGCGGTATCATTAATGTATGTAAGTATAACGATTTAGCTTGTGTTGCTAGCATGAGCAACGTTAAAAACCACATCATCAATCTGCTTGTTCTACTCGACTGAACTGAGTTGGCAATTATTCTTGAAGTAAATAAACTTGTATCATGATTTCGCTCGTCTGTTCTACTGCTGTTTGTTGCCTCCAGTGGGCACAAGTTGTGAACGGGCCACATTTTATTTAAATAATTTTACCTAATAGCCACTTGGCTGGATGAGTTTCTTCATTCTTAATAATTACTATTTGTCCTTCTGTTAGATTGGCCTGTTTGGTTTTCCATTTTATTCGTTGTTGCAATATTACAACATATTCACATTCCCGTCGCACAGTGGGGTAAATGGTGCTCAAAATGGAGATTAATTCCCACAAGTCTTCTAGTTATGAAAAAGTTATTTTTTTTAGTTAATTAATCATAAAGAAGTAAGAAAATAATGCAATTCGAGTTTTTTTATTGTTTTTTTTTTATATCTTAAAAAACAAAAATATGCTGAACATCGGTTTTCTAAATTTTTAATTTTTTTAAGCTTCAAATTTTATTTAAAATATATAAACTGTTTCTTCATCACTATAATCATATTCATGATCATTGTCGTCTTCGCTTGAATTTTTATCATCGCCTTCATCATCATCGTCATTATCAACTTCATTATTATTGCCACTCTCTATCACGATCAACTCTAATGCTTCTTCGGGTAAAACCTGCACTTTTTTTTTGGTAATTTTCTTGTGGTTGATATAACGGGGTCAGAACTGATTAAAAATCTGTTAAATATGTCTTCATTTGCTTTTTTTCTGCTGCATTTGCGAGAAAAATTTTCTCTAAAATTCTTAAAATCTTTGTTTCGAGCTTCCTGAGCTTCTTCTGATAATTGCCCGATTGGCAACATAGCGTGCGATATTATCTCTAGTCCATGGATAAAATATTTGTGAAGTGTTGGAGGCATGTTATACCAAGGATAACATTCAACGAAATATCGTGCCCACTAGAAACAACTACGAGTATTGTATGCATCTTTTTAATCAAACTTATGTCAACTTTAGTAATTGCTGCTGACACCTCGGTATTTTGAAAAAACGCCTAGCTGTATTGCCGTCGTTAGAATTCCCAAAGCCAGGTTTCGGTTGGTCTACAATCAGACCAATTTTATCTTTAAATCCTTTTTGAATCCTTTCTTTATTTTCCGAAACTAATAGTTTCGTTAGTTGATAAGTGGAGAAGACATTCAAAGAACCTAATCCACCCATGAAGTATTGAAAGCCCAAATTGTAAATTTTCTGTTTTTACAACTTTCTTCACCATTTCATCAATTTTATTAAAATCTTTCGAGCTAGCTCCACATAAATAACATTTTTGTGTAGATGTTGTTTCTGTTAATGCGTTGCATACTTTTCCATCAACCATAGATAAAATTAAATTGTGTTTAACTTCCAAATACTTATTTCCATAAGGTATAACCGAATTAACAAGATTTCGTATTTCTATACCAACTCTTTCGTTTTCAGTTCTAGAAACAGCTGTGGACTCTTTTACAAACTCAATTTTTAAAGGCCTGCATAGATTTTGCCACATAATTTTGCTTCCACAAATCAACCTGATTGGAACAATACAGGTGATGAAAACTGATGAATCATTTGCACCCGGATTATGGTACGCTTGCTTATATGAGCTGTGTCCAGAGCTTCTATCGAATCCCCACTTAGTGTACAAGCATAAATTCGCCATTTCCTCATCGTTCAATGTTTTAATTACGTTATTTTGGGCTAAATTTATACGCTCAGTGGTATGGTCTAAAAGGGTTTGCAAGCTTACTTGTGCTGAAATCTCTCAAAAATGCATGCTCTCATGTTTAGGATAACAATCCGTTTTTGCTGATTGTACATATGAATAGCAAGGAAACCTATCTGGAGCAGAATGCCTTATAACATTGTACTGTTGTCGAGATAACTTTGCTTCCACCAAAACAAATAAAGCGTCTTCGCATTTGCTGTGATAGTGATGATTTGGCAATACTTTTATGAAATTTTTCCGCTCTCGATGGTGAACTTGCAACCTCTTTCACTATCTTTGACGCTTCCACTTGCCCTGAAGCTCTAAAACTCATTTGTGCAGCATAAGCTAATAAAGGCAAAGGCACACTATCTCTTAAAAATTTACTTTCTTTTTGCTTCGTTGTCAAAATTTTATTTCAAAAATTTATGTGATTATGTTTATTATTATACATATGTAAGTAAAACGCGAATTTTAGACTATTCCGGAATATGTTCTTATGCATTTAAACTGCCACTTATCGTAACGTAGGGTGTGAACAAAGCAAACAGGCATCCACTGAACAACAAAAACAATAACAAACCTTTTTTTGCAATTGCTGTATTTGTTCTTCTTCTGCCTTGAGAAATTCGTGTATATTTGACCAGACAGTTCGCATAAAGAAATGCATATACTGAGGAAGTGCGCAGTATTGGCGCAACTTTTTTTTTTACAAAAAGAAACTACAGCAGCCATAGATTACAAGAATGAAACACGATTTGCTTTACCCCGCTTAACTCACAACTATATGTCTGCATATAAGGTCGAAATCCCAATATTTTAAGGCTTTCGCCAAAAAAAAAATTAAAATACTTAGAGACACGTAAAAACGTAAATGAAATCTTTTTGTATTTACTAAATTACCTGAACAAGAAGGCTCTATTACAATTTTCTCAAGATTTGTCCAGTTAAAGAAAATAAAAAACTTCGAAAAATTAAAAAAATCACGTATATCACTGTGCGCATACAAAAAGAAATGAACTTGCAATTTTCAGAGAATATTACAAGAAAACTGTAAATTTTTTGCCAAATATTTGTTCAGTTAGTGATGTAGAATTTTATCTACTTTTGTTTGATACCAAAAATTTACTTGTACCTTGAATTTTGATTTTTGAATTAATCTCCAAAATCGGCACATTTTACCCCAATGTGCGTCGTTTCCAAAAAACTCTTTTAATTTTTGGAATTAATTTCTACCTTTCTAATGAACCCATTTGTGCATCATTAAATGCCTCAGGACAATCTATTATTGGACATCCTTTTAAAAAATGAGCAGGTGTTAAAACGTCTATATCGCTTTCACTATCTATTGCACATAGAGGTCGTGAATTTAGCACTGCTTCAATCTGTGATAGCAAAGTAATCATTTCTTGAAATGTCCATTTACTTTTGCTTATCACTCTTTTGAAATGATATTTAACCGACTTGACTCCTGCCTCCGAAGTGAGGAACTGCCGGCGGCCCAAAATGCCATTGAATTTTATCTGATTCTAATATTGGAGCTACGGTTGAATTTTTTTTGATTTCCATTTTGAAATTTAGGTCTAATCTTCTACAAGCTTCGACAAAATTTGTTCCATTGTCCGAGTATATGTATATGCTGACTTTTACCTCTTCTAGCAAAAAATCTTTTCAAAGCAGTTAAGAACGCTTATGAATCATATGAATCGGTCCGGCATAGTCTATACCAACCTGTTAAATTGACATAAATACTCGAAATTCTGGAAGATTTCCCATAATTTGTTTTGCTACTTCTTTGCGGTAACGTATACATCGACTACAAGTTCGAATTGTCTTTTTTATGGAACTCTTTTGTTCAAAATTGAACATGTTCGTTGCTGACAAAACACGGACAACAATATTATATTTAAATCTTTTATATGTATATTTCAATGTTAAATAAGATAAGAAATAATCTAGCTATTATACAGTCCACTACTAATAGATAACTATGTTCAAATATATTGAACATACGTAAATAAAAACATAAAAATATATGCATTGATATGCAACATACAAACATATATGAGGCACGTATGCATTAATAAGTGATACGCATGCACTCAAGAAATACATACTAAACATATTTACTTAGGTTTGGGCAATTGATTACAAATGCACATGTGCACTTGAAAACAACCCCATGTAGTGTGCTGTAAATATATATATTTAATTAGACTTCTAAAATAGTATATAAGGTTTACAAATTTAATAATAAAATTAGAATGAAATATTCTCAGCTCGACTAAGGTCTTTATTTTTCCCCCACCAGCGGTAAGAATTTAAAGATTTTTTGTTGAGTTTAAAAAGTTTGATCTTACAAATCAAACAGTTTGATTATAATTTCAAACACTTTAATCCAGTAATTCCTTCTAACCATAACTTCCATTAACTTGTTTCCTCCATGTACATTTTCAATTATTATCTTATTAACATCTCTTCAGCTTCTTTCATTTCTGACTTAACTAAGTATTCGGAACATTTTTGTCCTCTTATTCTTTTTATAAATCGCAAGATATAAGCTACTACTCCTATTAGTTTGCTTAAACTAGAATATTTTAGTATTAACGGGTGATTTTTTTGAGGTTAGGATTTTCATGCATTAGTATTTGACAGATCACGTGGGATTTCAGACATGGTGTCAAAGAGAAAGATGCTCAGTATGCTTTGACATTTCATCATGAATAGACTTACTAACGAGCAACGCTTGCAAATCATTGAATTTTATTACCAAAATCAGTGTTCGGTTCGAAATGTGTTTATCGACAAATTTTGTTCAGCGATGAGGCTCATTTCTGGTTGAATGGCTACGTAAATAAGCAAAATTGCCGCATTTGGGGTGAAGAGCAACCAGAAGCCGTTCAAGAACTGCCCATGCATCCCGAAAAATGCACTGTTTGGTGTGGTTTGTACGCTGGTGGAATCATTGGACCGTATTTTTTCAAAGATGCTGTTGGACGCAACGTTACGGTGAATGGCGATCGCTATCGTTCGATGCTAACAAACTTTTTGTTGCCAAAAATGGAAGAACTGAACTTGGTTGACATGTGGTTTCAACAAGATGGCGCTACATGCCACACAGCTCGCGATTCTATGGCCATTTTGAGGGAAAACTTCGGACAACAATTCATCTCAAGAAATGGACCCGTAAGTTGGCCACCAAGATCATGCGATTTAACGCCTTTAGACTATTTTTTGTGGGGCTACGTCAAGTCTAAAGTCTACAGAAATAAGCCAGCAACTATTCCAGCTTTGGAAGACAACATTTCCGAAGAAATTCGGGCTATTCCGGCCGAAATGCTCGAAAAAGTTGCCCAAAATTGGACTTTCCGAATGGACCACCTAAGACGCAGCCGCGGTCAACATTTAAATGAAATTATCTTCAAAAAGTAAATGTCATGAACCAATCTAACGTTTCAAATAAAGAACCGATGAGATTTTGCAAATTTTATGCGTTTTTTTTTTAAAAAAAGTTATCAAGCTCTTAAAAAATCACCCTTTACCTTATCCAGGAAATGTAATTCCTTTGATGTTTGTACGTTGCATCAATTTGAATAATATTTTGGGTTGGCCATGATGTTCCTCTTCGTGATCTATCAGCTTATTTGCAAGTACGCCTCTGGATGTTACATCAGCTGGATTGTCTTTTGTTCCAACGTGTTGTCATATCGCAGTGGGAGTTAGTAAATTTACTCTTGTTGTGATAAATCTGTCTTTTCTTTTGTTAAATTCTCGTCAATTAATTCGTCCCAGTTAAGTTTCACCAACCAAATTTTCTGTATAAACAACTTTGCTATTACTGTTATTGGTGAAAGTCATTCCATTGGGTCGAAAATTTGCGCTAAATCAGACAAAGCTTGTATTTTTGTAACTAGCTTTTGCGTTGAAAGATTCGTATTAAATCCAAACATGTCTTTGGTATTGAATACCCAATGTTTTTATTGTTTCGTCCTCTTCTATTTTTATTACTTCATTTGCGCCATTTATTGGAATTGTTGCTATGATCTCACTGTTGTTTGATATCCACTTCCTTAAGTGAAATCCATATTTTGTAGTTGCTTCGATATTTCATACTGAATGGCCTTACATTCATTTATTGAATCTGCTCCTGTTATTAACTCGTCCATGTAGAAGTCGTTTTTAATGATGTTTGAAAGCAAATAGTTGTGGGGCTCGCAGAAATTGGCAATTTCTTGTAAAGTTCTCGTTTGCCAGGAAAGGAGCTGATGCTGTCCCATACGTAACTGTTTGTAGTTTGTATTCTTCTATCGGCTCTCCTTTTGTTTCTCTCCACAATATACGTTGATAATCTTGATCACTCTGTGTTATATTAATTTGTCGAAACATCTTTTCAATACAACTTTTTAATACATATTGCCAAAGTCTCCATTTGATTATAATGTCAAATATATCTTTTTGAAGTCTCGGTCTTATGAAGAGGATGTCATTTAAACTATTTGTAGTTTTTGCAGACGCATCGAAAACTACTCGTAGTTTAGTTGTTAGACTGCCTTCTCGAATCACTGCTTGATGTGGCAAGTAGTAATTTCCGCATCTATTTTCACTTGCTTTTTCATGTGACCCATTTCTAAATATTCTCTCATAAATTGCACGTATTGTTTTCTTAACTCGTCATTTGTAGCGAATCTTTTTTCAAGATTAAGAAACCTCGCCATAGCTTGTTTGCGAGAGTCGCCAAATTCTTTCTTTTTTTTAAAGGGTAGTTTGACGACAAATGGATTATTTTCATCTTTTCCTGTAGTTTTTTTCAAAAATTTTTAGGCATTCATCATCATCTGCTTCATCTGATGGAGTTGTGGTGTCTTCTATTTCCCAAAACATCTCCAATGTTGTCGTAACCGCTGCTAAAATTTTGTTGTTTTTTCTCGGTTGTTGTAAAACTTTTGTCGAGAGTTCAGCCCAATTTCGTAGCTTGACCTAGTATTCGCTCCTTTTTAAATATGCCTTCTTTTAGTATGTCAGCATATATTTCACTTCCAGTGACGGAATCGATTCGATCTGATTTATTGAAATTGGTATCAGCTAAAGTATAGTTTTTCCATTGTTCTACATCCCATTTAAACGATTTGTCTGGTTGAGCACTAGCTACTTTCGGGAACCCTAGGGCTTCGACATTGTATCCTTCGTTGCTTAGGAATCTCGGCTTGATTTCAATGCTGATTTTAAATTTGGACACTCCCAGTGTGGTATTTCCTAAACCTTGTAGTTCAGTTACTTCTCCTGCTCCAGAAAACAAAAAACATCATCTAGGCTTTGTATTTCTCTACTTTTTTACGTTTTGCTCATATAAACGTAGGCTTTCTTTGTCTAGTTTTCGAACCACTATGCGAGCTATGATGGCTTGTTCGTCGTCTAAATTTAAATTGAGTCTTTTTAAAGCGTAAATACATTCCTTGCTGCACTTTCTCCATTTGCTGACGGTTGATCCAGTAGCCTGTCTACTTGTGCTGTAAATTGTAGTCTTCTATTCTCGTATCTATCCTGAAGAATTTGCCAAGCAGCTTCGTAATTTGTATCTGTTACTAGTAAATGTTGAATTAATCTACATCCGAATTATGCACCAAACTTTTAAGAAGATCGCGGAATGACGACCATTGTTTCATTTCACCATAATATATCGGAATTTTAATTTCCTGAAGTTTTGTAATAGAACACAAGTTTTGTGTTGTATTGTTCCTCTTTAATTTTTCTCTAAGTGATTCGAGGGTAATTGTATATTTTTCCTGAAATTCCTCTATTTGATCTTCAAGAGAGTTATTCGTTATTTCTTTTAGTAAGATATTTTGAGTCTCCAAATATGCTTCTTCTACATATTCAAATTGTTTTTGAAGCTTGGTCTTGAATTCTCTCATTTGCTCGAGAGAATCCAGTTCGTTTTGCTGAATTACATCAAATGTAATTTTGACCTTTTTTGCACACCGTTGATATCTTTTTTCAACGTTAGAAACAGCATCAGTTTGTTCGAGCTGATTAGCTTTTTGCAAAGATCCAATTAACCACTTGCTGCTTACTGCTGAATTTCGGCAATATTTTGAACTTTTTTATTTTAAATGGAATTTTCCATTATTTTAATTACATGCTCGTAGTAGTTTTTTCCAATGTAATTTTCTACTTCTTGAGTTTTCTTAGCCATAATCTTGTTATGATTTGCTGTAAACTCTTTCATAATAGTCTGAATATGCCCAATGTATTCCAGACATGAAGCTTTCCTAACTTTTCCGCTCAGATTTTTTCGCTACTCCAACGCAGCCAGATCGCCCAACTCCTTCTGTCTGTTTAGCAGATTCTCCATGGTTGCTTCTTTTGGTTGCTGATTGCTCTCTCACAACGCAGGGTTGCCAATCTCGATATATTGTAGCAATTATAAAAGTTGTCTTCAATATGTTTGAAATTTTCTTAAAATAACTCAAAATCAGAGTCGAATGCTATTATTTATAAATATAAGTATAAACTATTTTTAATAGTTTGTTTTCAGTTTTGATATTTTATATTATGAAAAATTGTAATTGAAAACTTAGATGTGTACAAAACTATATATGCGTACTGAGCAGTGGCAACATTGTTCAAATCAAAACAAAAAAAGATGGCGGATTTCTACGTTATTGGCAACTAATTATTCGAACATCACATAGTGGATTCGAAATAGTGGATTACAAAGAAGCTGTGGGCGGTAAGGACTAACGTCCATCATAGTGAGGAAAGTATTATGACACTCCTGATTCTAACGCGGTAGCATTAGGGATGGAAAGAGCGCGAGCGGAATCGATTTTTGACTTTGGAATTGACTTCTAGTTTTTCGATTCTGGAAGTCAATTAATCAACCCCGATAGTCGACTTTTGTGACTTAAGTTGACTTTTTATAAATTAAGCAACTCGTACACGAAATTCGTTAGATATATCAATATTTTATTAAATATTTTTTTAGTTTTCAACATATTATAAAAAGTATTTTATGATTTCATTGCATACATTTTGGTATTGGATAATAAAATTGCTTTTTTTAATTAAAAAACAAAAAATTTAAAAATAAATAACTACGAAAACCACATTTCTTCGCCGATTGATCTTAAAAATATTAGCTCATTAATGTGCTGAGGTGATAAGCGACTCCTCAACTGATTTGCGATAAGTCCTGCATGTGAAAATAATCGCTCACAGGGTACAGACGTTGCAACTATTGGCAAGTACTTTTTAGCTACATTCCATAGATACGGATATTCATATTTCATACTTTCCCACACAGTGAACGGATTAGGATTTTGTTTCCGATCCGAAGACCATAAATCATCATTGTCATCGTTCGTTTTCTTCGTTTCTCCTTTTTCGCCTGTTGCGTGAAGTTGGCTGTTGATACTCCTCTACATTACGCCTCTATTACTTTTTGTAACTTGTGGGAGTAATGCAGAGGAGTATTTGTTTGGATTAAACAAATACTATGTACCGTATATTAAAAAGTTAATTACATCAATTACCGGCGCCAATATAAACATTATATTGTTATAGACCAATGAGAAAGAGGCTATTTATAAGGAAACACTTCGATTGGTACTTTATATTGTGCTTTTAAAAGTAATCTTATAGTGATTATCTTAATTCGTTAACTGTCAAAGTCATCGAGTAAAAGTCGATTTTAATCGATTCAAGACAGGCTTGAATCGATCCTAAAAAGTCAATTATTTCTAATAAAAGATCGATTTTCGACTAAAGTCAGAGTCGACTTTTCCATCCCTAGGCGAGACGGCACGCCAAAGGGCAGCCGTTTGAGTTTATAGAGACAAAGTGTTTAAAGTTTTAAGTTATCGTTGCTTCATTTAGCATATGAATTACATTATATATGTACTATAAGATATCGCCAATAAAGAATTACACGGTGAATGAAGTAAACCGAGAAGTGTGTTGGAAAATCAGTGACATTTTAATTTAACCCTTAAATGCATGGCGTACCATATATGGTACACGCCTTAAATCCGCCGTCATTCAATGAAAATTAATCTGAATTGAATTTTGCTTACTCTTAGTGAAAGCGATAAAAACTAACAGTTATTTAAATGTCGTCGCAGCTTGCTAAGGTTTATACGCAGTTGACAGCGAGCTGTCGAATTGGTCGAACGTAAATATTGCGAAAAATTTGAAGTGTGATTTTCATTCGTCATTAAAATATAATTTATTACATTGTTTGTGAAATATATACATATTAGAAGTAAGTACAGTAGAGTTTATTTTAGCTAAATAAAATCAAATGTGATAAAATACGATCAAGTTTTGTAACTTTTTTGCTTTTTTACGTATGTACCATATATGGTACTTCATGCATGCGAGCCAAGTATCCTTTTCAGTACTTGCTGTTTGATATAGATGTATATGTACAGATATGGATGGATGTATAATTGATGGAAAGAGGTATAACGCGGATGAAGTAGCAAATATGCTATGTGATGATTTTGAGGATAAGGTAGATATACCCAAAAATGAAAATCTCTCTTTTGATGATGAAGAATCTGCAGATGCATTGGATGAATTAATAGATGAAACACGAAACCCGCAGCGTGTTAGAAATCAAGCCGAGATCGACTATGAGTTATTAGATGAAGATTCGATTAATGATTCTTTTTTAAAAGAGATGAACGAGGATGATGTGAATGTGTCAGTGCTTCAAACTTCTAGTATAACTGCTCCGGACGAGTACGTCTCTGTAGATTTATCTATAGTGCGCCAAGAACTTCCATCCCCTCCGAAAAAAAGAAGGTTAGTTTTATCAACACCGGTACCACTGGAAAGCTCTTGTTCCGAAGAGGCTATACGCAAAGAATGCTGTAAATATAAAAATATTGTTGTTGATTTAGCGTCATCAGATTTTGAAAAAATTCGCTGGAAAAAAGGTAATTTACAGTTGAATGAAGAGCAAATATCTTTCCTTGGCAGTTCAGTTTTAAGGCCAGATCCATTAGATGAGTTCGCCACTGCTTATGGTTGCTTTAATTATTTTTTTTCCGACGAACTAATGGAAAAAATAGTAAATGAGACCATTCACTACGCTAAAGTGGAAAAAAAACGACCAAAATTTCTTGTTTGATATTTTCGATTTTAGAAAATTTATTGGTATTACATATTATATGTCCTATCACAAACTACCTTGCGTTCGAGATTATTGGAATAGGCAAAATAGAGTTGATGCTGTACGAAATGACAGTGAACAAGTTTGAGAAGATAAAGGAATATATTCACATAAATAACAATGATGAATATAACCCCGAAAAACCTGACCGTTTATTCAAATTGAGTCCTGTACTGAATTGTCTGAAGGATCGTTTTCAAACAATTCCTATGGAATCTCGTCTATTGATAGACGAACAGATGTGTTCTACTAAAGTTGGTCATTTCATGAAGCAATACCTCCCAAGCAAACCCAAGAAATGGGGATTTAAATTATTTGCACTTTGTGACGTATCCGGTTTTATGTACAAGTTTGAAATTTATACTGGAGAAGCACATTCTTTACTGCCTGGCGAACCAGATTTGAAGGTCTCCGCTAATATTGTAGTCCGTATGACTCGCGGAGTTCCCCGTTTCCAAAATTATATGCTATACATGGATAATTATTACACATCCATACCCTTATTGATTTATCTACGGACGCAAGGTATTCACAGCATTGGGACCATCAATCGAAATCGAATAAAAAATTGTAAGCTTCCGGATACAAAGATGAATCGAGGTGTCTCAGCAGAGTTCATAACTACAATACATAGCGTACCAATAATGTCTTTAACCTGGAAAGAGAATCGGGTGGTTAATCTGGTTTCAACTATTGTTGGAACGAAACCAGTGCGCAATTCACAAGCCGATGACAACGAAGTTCCGACTACACATTTTTGAGATAAAAAGGAAAAGAAAGTAGTAACTATATCTTGCCCCCAAATCATTAAAGACTACAATTTGCATATGGGAGGTGTAGATCTCATGGATTCTCACCTCGGTCGCCTTAAAATTACATTAAAAAGCAGAAAATGGTATATAAGGATATTTTATCACCTACTGGATAATTGCATGGTCAATGCGTGGCTGCTTTTTAAAAGAGCAAACTCCAATATCCCAATGACTCAAAAAGCGTTCCGTCTGGAAGTATCTCATGTATTGACAAATACGGCAGCAAGCAAGAAAGCGAACGCAAACCGATCTGGAGCACTCACGCAAGTTTCTCATCCCCAACAAGAACATGGACCAACACAGAACTTACGTTTCGACGGTATTGATCATTTTCCTGTAGTTCAAAGTCGTGGAAGATGCAAAAATGAAAAATGCTATGCTGGAGACAGAAACGTAAACAACCGTTCAATTTTCACATGTGAAAAATGTAACGTACATCTTTGTTTAAATGATAAAAGTAATTGTTTTGTAGCATATCATAAAAATGATAAAAAATAATATATATATTTATAAGATATTTTTAGTTTTATTAATTTTATTTGTATTCCTTTTCAACCTAAATTGATTTACCTTATTTGTGTACACGAATTTCCTTTCATTCCAATAAACGGAAATAAAATTTACGTACGAAAAATGTTCACCCTTATTTGAGTGTACCATATATGGTACATATAGAAAAACTCACATTTTGAGCTTTTCCTGGAAAACGGCGAGTTTAATCGGAAAATAAGTATCCATTTCGTGTTAAGTGGGTAATTTTACATAAACGCTGGGTACTGACCTCATGCATTTAAGGTTTAAAATTCCTTTCTTTTTTATTTAAAAAAAATTAAAAATTTTATTTAAAATTCCTATTCCTCCTATATATTAATGAATTCTTATCGTTTTGATTTTTCTTTATATATTAATGAATTTTTATCGCTTTATTGCTTCATATAAATGAATTTATTAATGGGTGATATAGGCTTAAAGGGGAACCGAGCACCCAAAACTAACTTCGGTAACGCGCCGTTTTGTATACCTCCCGGGTGGTGTGGAAAGTGCAATTCGGCATTTTAAATTAAATGCCCAAAAATTCTTATTTCGTTCCAACACAATGGAAAATGTTATAAAAAACGGTTATTTTGAGGCGCTCTCACAGTGGAATAAACTGGGCATCCCATTATCCCTGGCAAAAACAATGTGCTACAAACAACATATAACACAGGCATACACATATATTTAACTAGATACATAAGATTCTCAAAATTGTATATAAACGCTTGAAATACTCAAAATTAGAATGGAATATTTCTCAGCTCAGGAAGAACTTTATTTTTTCCCTACCAGTTGTAAGAACTTAAAGAATCTTATTCGCGTTTTAACATTTGAACTTACAAATTAAATATTTTGTCCAGATGAGTAACTTAAGCCAAAGACCTGTATAAATAAAATACAGGCAATAGCAAAGATTTGATGCAAAACACGGCAAAAGCCGTAGTAGTACGAAACTAAATGCTGCATAATAACTGTGATTCAAATAAATGTTTATCGGCTGTGAAGCTACACAAATTATTAAGCGAGTCCCGGTACAGTATTCAAAGAGATGGACATAGGGGCAGGAGCAAATAGCCCAACTGTCAATAGAATAACAAACCTTCTAGAGCAGGCAGTTGTAAAAGGATCGGCAAAAAATCGATCTATTATTGAAGAGGCAAAAATAAAAATGTATACTGCCGACGAAGATGACATCGAAAGGCATGAAGACCGTTTTAAGAATTTATGGAGCTGCATGGAAAAAGTATCTATGAATTGACACTCCAATACAACAGGCCGTATGTTAATGTTGACATAAAAAATCGATCTGTTGAAGCCACTGACACCTAAAAAACAGAAGAGAAGAGGTCCGAGATGTTGAAGATGATATCACCACGGAAGAGCACGAACCAATGGTAGCTGATACAGAGAACATAAAACCATAGGGAAGGTGCAAATTTAATTTTGTATGATGTTCATTGGACGGCGAAACGAGATGAAAATCTTGAAGTAAGGAATTCATCATTTTCGCTGCTATTTAACAAAAAAGAGCATGTTCTCTGGCAGAAATATATGTGAAACGATTGATTTTACGCGAGAATGAATAAAGAAAAATGCTTTGAGGAGAAACACACAAATCACATATGCGTGATTATTTTGTATCATATGAACCATTTTTTCACGAAAAATGTTAAAATTTTAAATTTTTTTTTACAAAATCGGGAAAAATTGAATAAAAAATAATTGTAAATAAATTATTATTTCAAACAATTTATATTTATTTCGATTATTACAAAACGAACTTAAATGTGCTCATATAAACTTGGACTTGGATCATTCTTTTCATTTGTTCACAAAAAATTAATAACCTTCACATATGCATATTCGCATTATGTCGTTATATATGTATCTACATTCAAAAACAATAGAATTTTTATGGCATAGTATACATTAGACTGTGCCAAATAAATACAATATAATTTTTCGGTCCCATATCAAAATTTCGTTGTGAGTCACGAAAAAAAAATTGTGTCAAAATTTGAGCCCTTTATCTTCATTTTTCAGTTAGCGCTTGCAAAAATAAGAATTTTCGTTAAAAAATACTTTTTTTCATTCATTTTTTGGTTACAGATAATTTAAAATACCAAATATAAAAAAAACCCTTGGTATGGTTTTGTAGGAAATTAAAAATGAAATTAAAAACAAAAATGATCCTTTCTCGAATTTATAGAATCAACACCGTTTTTTTTTATTGCTCATTCAATTACAATTTGTTCTATGATTTTTATTTTCAACTAGCTCACCCCGCAGCCGTTGTTCTGCGTGAAATTATGTGTTTTGAAATGAAAAGAAAGTTAAATTTAACATTTCGTTTTTGTTTTTTTTTTCAATGTAAAGCAGCTTGATAAAGAAAGGTTTTTGGTTTCTGTTCCGGTGTATAGAAAAGATGGTTTTCCAACTCGTGACCACGTCACGTATATCTGGCCGTGCGGAAAACATAGTATTTTCAAATTTATGCCACACACTATGCGGCTATCCTTGTGTCCTGTAGATTGTCATCTTGAATACAATATTCACTGAGAACGGAATACATTTGATCAAAAATGGTATTCGTAGAATCGATCATTCTGCCCCCTTGTATTCGATAGCTGCGTCACACTCAGTCGGGTTCTATTACCCAGTTTCGGCGCATGAAGATTGCGAAACATAATAATAAAAGATCCAACTTTGAGACGCAAATGATGTCGCGGCAGACCAAGCCTCTCCAAAGAATTTAGAAATTGAACTGGATAGTTCACGGCCTCGCCTTTTTTGTCAAGACGATCGATCGATTAGTATGAGCGCAGATCTCCTGGAATTTACCTTTGAATCTTTCAGTCTAAGTCAACAAAATTTTTTTTTTTTTATTTTTGGCAGCCAACTATGCGCGTGCCCTTAAGAAATCGTAGTTGCGATAATTTGGCCAATGTCCAAACATTCGTGATGAGTTCATCTTTCGTGAATTGATAAACGGCAGATAGAATTGATATTAAACCACCGGAAGTATTAACCGGAATTGACCCATTTTCAATTCTTAGCGAATACGATGTAAAATGTCTTCGGCAATATCATTTTTGTTGGTATCCCATAATTGACGTGGGTTTGAAGGCTGATATGCCGAAATGATTATCGCGAAAAGTGTGCGAACGTCATTTGCATTCCAGTGATTATCATTTTCCAGCAAATGTAATTGCTGGCTTGCTTCTCCAAAAGTTGCACACACCTTACCATTCACAGTACACAATGAAGCAAATAAAGTTGAGCCTCCTACATTAATGAATAGCAACCGAAGGTAGAAACAATCGTCGTTTTTCGGGTGAATTGCGCAAATTTGTCCTAATGCATTAGTTGAGAACACACCTGGATGTCTATCTACTGGTTGGCCTTGCTTTTTGCGTAATTATTTCTGCGACGATGCATTCCATGTATAATATTAAGGTATTTCCGAATGTCCTCGCAAATGGATCACTGACGAAAGTTAAGCAAAAACTCGTAAATGTTAATTTTGTTGCTGGCGGTGTTTCCACTGGCTGTACTGTATTCTCTGGATTGAAATACACTCTTTGACCATTTTCCAAATTAACTGCGAGACACACAACAGTCGGAAAACGTTCATGAATTGCAAAAGTAAATATCCTAAAAAGCGCTTTAGTGCAGTTCACGTATCGACCGTATCGTTCAAGACCAGTACCGCCATGTTGCTTCCTTTGGTGACGTACTTACAAACGTTATTTATAGATTACACCAAATTGCAATAGTAAACATTGATATGAGCTTTGAATGTGAATTAGAATATAGTGGCGAATATAGTACGATCCATATGTTGTCGACTTCGATATTCCCTCTTCTAAGTTAAACGCTGAATGTACTGTTATCTGGTAAGCAACGCCGATAGAGTGAATATCCATCATTTCTAGTTTGTGTTTCCGAAAGAAAAGCACATGGATACTGTTTCGTGCATTTATTGTCAGACATACAAACCGAAGTGGGATTGTGGTGTCCGCAAGGTCCATGAACCATCTTGGTTTTCATCCCTTTCTATAATACTGGATCTTTCTCTGGATCAGGAATTTCCGCAGAAATGGTTTCATCAATTTGATCGGTTGTAACCACCATCCACCATCCAAAGAAGAATGTGTGCGTGCGGCAAACCTCTCTTTTATCACTCAACAGCGTACATCTAGCATCTACGATAGTATATCGCCATTTTTTCACGAAAAACGTCACAAAACAAAATACCTAGTTATGTAAATAATTTATTTTCAACAACAACGTCACATATTGTGTTGCGCAAATTATGAGGAACTAAAATTTTTCAACAGTATAGTCACAACGCAAAATAATACCATTTACATGAAAATTAGCAACATGAAAAATATAACTACCTTTTCACATAAATCGCTGTAACACAAAATATATCGTTTTTTCGGAAAAACTAATAATCTTTACACGACGACGACTCATGTTAAATTGAAATGTGTCGATGCTGTAGCAAAAATTTGACGCGTCACAACAAGTGGAATAACGGCACTTTTTCATCTCACGCGTTCAATTTTCTACTAATCACACAGAATTTTTTATACAATATTAACCATGATATTGAGCACATTTTTTTGTATTTAACTCAAAAAATCAGTTTTTTGAGTTATGACACTGTTGAAGTAAATGAGCGATATATGTACGTTCCTTCAAGATAAAGTCCATCGAAGCTGTTGCTTGATAATATAAGTATATAAACTTCGTATTTGCCGACAAGACATTAAAATCTAATTTTTCTCAAATATTATTATTTAAATATCTAATCACAATGATTTTTTTTCAGTCTTAAGTCAAGCTTTAAGATATTTTGTTTGTAGTAATTATCTATTTCTATTAACATACCAATGATTTTTCATAAAATCGAAGATTTGTGGAATTCTGACTCTAAACATGAATTTTACTAAGCTTTGACACAATAATAAGGAAAAAAGCAAAAAAAGATAAAATAAGCATAAAATTCATTATTTCAAAAATAAAAAATATTAACAACTTAAGAGTATTCACATTTATTAAAGTATAAAAACTACTTGTTTAGATCATAAACATTCCTAGAAAAATTGATTTAGTTTGTTGTTTTCATTGGAAAGAAGTTTAGTAAGTGTTTATCAATAATTGAAAATAAAAATCATAGAACAAATTGTAATTGAATGAGCAATAAAAAAAATGGTGTTGATCCTATAAATTCGAGAAAGGATCATTTTTGTAGAGAATTTAATTTCCTACAAAACCATACCAAGGGTTTTTTTATATTTGGTATTTTAAAATATCTATAACCAAAAAATGAATGAAAAAAAGTATTTTTTGACGAAAATTCTTATTTTTGCGAGCGCTAACTGAAAAATGAAGATAAAGGGCTCAAATTTTGACACAATTTTTTTTTCGTGACTCTCAACGAAATTTTGATATGGGACCGAAAAAAAATATTGTATTTATTTGGCACAGTCTAGTATACATACATATGTATGTATATTATTTCTTTTGCACATTTGTCTGTATGTTTACGAAAGCAAATACGAGCCACATATGTACATATGTACAAACATTCAGCAAAATAATTTAGATTTGACAAATATTTTAAATCGACGCGAACTTTGTTGCCACTTTTGTCACTCTTTTCTGTGGTTTGCGAGTTTGAGTTTTTCAGAAAGTTCTTCAATTTATGATTTTTAGCTTCTGGCATCGTCGCGAAAGTTAGCAAAGGTATGCTCGATGAAATGTTACGGCATCTGTTTTTATGAAGTGCTGAACACAATACGACGACAGATGACAAACGACATCTGTCAAATATTAAAATACACACTTTCTTATGGACACTGTTATTTTGACGACGACACGATTACAACGACAATGGCCGTTCTCGCTAACTTCAATATTCTCCTATATTTACCAACGACAGTAGGACGACAGTAGAGTTGACAGTAGAATGGAAGATAGAGAGATGAGGAAGAGTGATGATGCCACTAATATGTAAAATGTAAAATTATTCACAGCTTTAGCAAACTTGACCATTTGTAATAACAATTGATTATTTAAAACAAATAAATTTACATATTTACTTATTTTTTCATAAAAAATTTCACTTTGAACAAAATATTAAAATTTCATTGAAGTGCAAGCTATTAGTATGACCACAACGAAATTGTGTACATGCAAAGTGGAGAGCTGTGTTGTCTTCTTCATGTAGTAGGATGCACAACGCCGTTTTCAGTTCACTGTCGTTCTGTCGTGTCGTGTCGTAAGCATTGTAAACAGCATATGATTAAGCGAGGTTGCTTGTGGAATATGCGCCTGTGTTTATGAATGAAATTGTTTTTGCTTGTTAGCTTCGCCAATTTTGCTGCCATATTGACTTGTGATGCTTCTGTTATTTGAGACATTGTTGTTTTTGTAGAACAATTTTCCAATTTTTTCTCGGGCACATATTCACATGTTTCGCATATCTATGTTTGTATGCTTGTGCATTATTTGTTCGGCAATGCCTACAAACCTATATGTACATATAGGTGTATATGAACATGTGGATCATTAATAGGTGATAAAATCATGATATGAATTTCTGAACGCGCACATGCGTACGCATACATTCATATGAGCATGTGCAGAGACATACGATTAATATGATAGAAGATGTATGTATGTATGTATTGTTGTGATAAATTTAATTTCTATTAGTAAGAAATATAATACAAAAATATTTATTAGTATAGTATATTATGTAAAAATCAAATAAAATAATTAAATATGCAAGTCCAAATTGGCTATAAATATTGCTATGCATGCATTCATACCAAATTATACTCATATCATTATCTTTTTACATGTTAATATGGAATTCCTGAGGGCAAAACGCAAATGCATACATACATATACATACGTACATTGCACATACAAGCGATTCACTGGTTGAAAGTAAAAAACGAAATTCCTTACATTCGTACATTGCGTATGAAAGAAATTCCCTGGTTGAAAGCTAACATGAAGCATGAAAATAGCATAATGGTGTTGGGTAAATCAATTATTTAAATATATATATCGCAACATTTTTTTTTTTTTTTTTTGTGGGTGAGGGGGTGGAAAATGCCTTCCGCATCATCGGTGCTGTCGTCACAGCAGCGGTGCCACTTGCAGGTCACTAAACACCCCCCCTCTAAGAAACCGTCGCCCACCCTGGAACCGCTTTTGCACTACTTCAGGGTGGCGTTCCATTTTTCTCATTGAGAGATTTACATCTGCGCACCTGCGTCCAGGTCCCGCTTTTTGCTGCGTAGCAAGAGTGCAGCAAATTTCTTGATAATCCCCCAGTTTGCTTCACTCTCCAACATGACGCTGACTACATTGTCCGCGTTTATTGGGCCAACCAGGTTCTCTACGGCGGTGCGTGCTCCTTGCCAGTGCACACATTCGAAGAATGTGTGTTCAGCGTCGTCTTCTGTCGCGTCGTTGTGTGGGCATGACGGCTCTTCGACTTTTTCCATTCTGTGGAGGTACTTTTTGAAGTACCCGTGCCCGGATAACAGCTGGGTTGTGTAAAAATCTACCTCTCCGAATTTTCGCCCTGTCCATAAGTCTAGATCTTTTATAAGCCTGGCCGTCCATCTGCCGCGACTTTCGGTGTCCCATCTCTGTTGCCATGTTATTATTGTTTCTTTCTTTATTTGTTCTATTGCTCTCTTGTTGTTATCGGATGACTGCTTTAGCTCCCACAGCTTTTTCCTTTCGTATGCTAGAAGGTCAATTGGGGCATTTCCGCTTATAACTAAAATTGCCTCGTCGGACACTGTTTGGTAGGCTGATGCAACTCTGAGGGCTGCAGTGTGGTACACTCTGGCCGCTACCTTACGCCGGTTTTCCTTTTTGAGCGTATCTGCCCATATCTCAGCTCCGTATAATAAAACGCTGATTGTTGTCGACATTAGGAGTTTTCTTTTTTCTTGTCTAGGGCCTCCTATGTTGGCCATTAGTCGACTCAGTTGAGAAGTGATCTTCGCTGCCTTTCCTGCGGCGTGCTGGATTTGTACCCAGAAGGTTAGTCTGGGGTCCAGTCTTACGCCCAGGTAGTTAGCTGCTTTTTTTGTCCTAAGAATATCCGTAGTCGTGTGCATGCTTATCTCGAGAGGTATGTGCTTGTTTGTTAGCAGCAGTAGCTCTGTTTTCTCCGTAGCGAGCTGGAGGCTGTGTGAGTCGAGCCATGCTTGCGTCCGAATCATGACCTGGTTCAGCTTTCCTCGCGCTTCTTCCGTATCCCTTGCTGTGATTACTGCTGCGATGTCGTTCGCGTAGCCTATTAAATATGAGTCATCTGGCATTTCTAGTTTTAATATAGCGTCATAGCTGATGTTCCACAAGTCTGGTCCGAGGATGTATCCTTGTGCTGTTCCTGACGTAACCGCTATCTGTCGTGACCCTTCTTTAGTTTCGTACAGCAGTTTCCTGTTGCTAAGGTAGCTCCGTACCACGGCCCTGAGGTAGTCTTTTAAGCTTTTCTCGAGAGCGTCGAACTTATCTACCCATCTAGCGCTGTTGAAGGCGTTTCGGACATCTAGAGTCGCCAGCAACACTATTCTCTTGTATTTATGCCATCTACGCTGTGCTGCTTCTACGCTTTCAATGACGCATTTTATTGCTCCTATGGTTGATCTGCCGGGTCTGAAGCCATATTGCCTAGGGGACAGTCCTCCTGCTTCGTTGATGGCCGCTTCAAGTCTGGGTTTAAGCAGGGTTTCATATAGCTTTCCCGCTGTGTCAAGCATACGTAATGGGCGGTATGTTGATGGCGAATTGGGGTCTCCTTTTCCCTTGCTGATTAGCACCAGCCGTTGCTTTTTCCACGGTTCAGGGAATATTCCGGCTTCAAGGCAGGCGTTGTACATGTTCAGTAGTACTGCCGGGCGCTCTGCTGCGATTATTTTAAGAATTTCGGATGGGATCCCGTCCGGTCCGGGTGCTTTGTTGGCCTTGAGCTTGGCGGTGGCTAGTTGCAGCTCTTCAAGGGTAAACTGGGGGATTTGCGTCGATCCTAGATTGTGTTCTGGGTCACTAGCCCTTGTTTCGTGTGTGGGGATTAGTGCATTCACAATGTTATCCATTTTCACAGCGGTTAGGTCAGGTGGCTTTGCTCGAGCGCCGAGTTTCTTCATCACTATTTTCTACCCGAGTCCCCAGGGGTTTCTGTTTATATCCTCGCGTAGTTCCTCCCATTTTTTCTTTTTGCTGTCGTCGATGGCTTGCTTCAGCTCCTTTTTTGCTAGTTTGTATTGATCAGCTTCTTGAGTTGCGGCTCCTCTACGGAAGGCGGAGGCATGTTCGTCTCAGTTGGGCTATATTTTCAGTCCACCAGTAAACTGCTGTTTTATGTTTGCTGTGGGAGGCCTTGGGCATTGCTTTTTGACAGGCTCTTGTTATATTCAGCATTGTGTGCTCGACAGTTTTTCTTGCAATTGTGGGGGAGTTGCTAGATGGGTTTTGGTCGTCTAATGCGGAGATTAGTTTCGAAGTATCTAGTTCCGCGACGTTCCACTTTCGTTTTCTCGTTGTTTTCCTGTGCTGGTCAGCGTTTGTTCCCGTGTCGATCATAAATGATATGTAGTGATGATCGCTGCCAGTGTAATCTTCCAGGACTTTCCAGTTCTTTATTAAGCCTGCCATGCGTTCTGTTGATAGGGTAACGTCTGGTGTGGTTTCCTCGCATCCCGGTCTTCTAAACGTGGTTGCGTTCCCCGTATTGTTCACTACTAGTCCTAGTCGCGCAGCCATTTCTAGAATGCGCTTTCCTCTCGAGTCCGTGTTTGGCAAACCCCACTCTACCGCTCTGGAATTTAGGTCTCCGGCGATAATCAATTGACCTTCTATAGACCTGGCTGTGTCCTCTATGTTGTCGAGCTTTTCTTGGAATTCCTGTATACTATCGCTTGGCGTCAAGTAGCAGCTAATTACTGTAAAAAGGTCGCATTTGGCCCAGACGAAGCCGTTGCCGTTCCCATTGTTTGCAGTGCTGATATTGCTCCCTGGTGGAAACCATATAGCGGCGATTGAGCTGCTATCTTCAAGCCAGGTACCTCTCTCTTTCTTTTTGTATTGCTCGCTTATGATGATCATCTCGTAGTCGCTCTCCGTCACCATTTGCGAGAGAAGTGCGCGCGGCGGCCTTGCATCTATGCATGTTGGCCTGTAGGATATTCATTTGCCTCGGTAATTCCTATATACCGTGCATTTTGCGGAGCCCGGGATGTGATCGGTTTTCTCATGTTTGGCCTCTTTGCAAAGGCAGCATGAAGGAAGCTTGTCGCATTCTTTCAATTTATGACCTGGTTGGCCGCATTTTATGCAAACGCCTTGTCCTTTTCTATCGGGCCCTTTGCAGTCCCAGGTTAAGTGTCCTGGTCCAAAGCAGCGGAAACATCTTTTGGGGGTTTCTTTCAGCCGCAGCCTGCAGCTAACCCAGCCAATTTTAATGCGTGCCTGTCGCATTAGTGCATCAGCTCTATCCTGGTCCAGCGTTACATATGCCCTTACTTGCTCTCTTGTGTTTGGAGCTGTTATTTTAATCGCCAAGCCTTCGGTGGGGTCCTGTAGCGCTTCTTTGACAGCCCCTGCTACTTCATCTTTTGTTGTCAGCGAATCGAGGTCTCTGATTTCTATAGTAACTTTAGTTTTAAGGTCGGCTACCGTTGCAGTCTCTTTCAGAGTGGACTTAAGTGCCTCACAGAAGCTGGCCTTTGTGGGCTGTCCCTTTTCTAGCTCTAGTAATAGGGCCCCGGCTTTTGTTTTGCGGATCCCTTTGATTTTAACTTCTGCTTCTTTGAGATCTACCTTGCTACGGATATTCTTTAGGACTTCGGCGTAGCTATTTCCTTCTGCTGGTTTTATTATAACGGCCTCTGTTTGTCGTTTTAGCCTATTATTTCCTTTCTTACTTGCGGCCATGCTGTTGACTTGTTGCCTCTCCTTAGGCGCTTCTTCACTCGCTCCTTCGTTTACGTGGGTTTTCCTGACTTTTTTAGGCAAAACTTTTTGCCACTGGCCATCGTTTTCGTGACGTGGACGCACTGTTTTTCGCGGCTCCACAGGGCTTGTCGCACGCCGCTTCGGTGTTGCTGACTCGGGGGTCGTGATACGTCTGTTTAGATGTGCCCGCCTTTTCTCCGTTTCTGCAGTGAGCCAATTTCTGCGATAGCTCTTGATGACGTCGAAGAGTTCGTCTAGTTGTGCCGCTCCGTTCTTTACGTCCATGCTAACGTTCTTTTGCTTCGCCATCGCCAATTTCATTTTCAAGGGATTCTTCTTCTGCTCGTCTCATTTGGGTGATGTATTCCTGTTTCGGCGAGCTCTGAATTCCGTCTTTTGTGGCTGCTGGGGTGCTCTTCCCTTCTCCTTGTTTTGCCGGTGCTGCTTGTGTGGCCGGCGTCTCCCTTGAGTCTGTCTTTTCCCCAGTCTTGTCTGTCTGCTTTGGAGTAGTGGTGAGTATGGGGGATCTGAGTATCCTGCTGCTCCTGCGCAAGACCGTTCCGTATTCCTCGTCTTGTCCGTCTTTGTTTTGTTGTTCCTTCTGCTGGTTTTTATGTTGTTGTTGTTGTTGTGGTGTGTTCATTTTTTCTGATGGGTCTCCGCTTCAAGCCGCTATCTCCGCACGTTGTAGCAGTTGCCCTTTATGAACCCCGTGGTTATCTATGCAAGCAGGGAGGCCACGCAAGGGTTGACACAAGTCCTTATGGGAGCTTATGTTCAGAGCCAGGTTCGGGCACGAATCAGGAGTTCGTCTCAACTGAACCTGTACGGCCAAAGAAATTATGGCGACGTGCATTGAACGTACTTGAAGACCTGCCATGGTTTTAACGAGACGGAGGTGAGAGCAGTATTAGCCTGCCAGCCATTTCGGTAAGATGTCACTCTTATCTACTGAGGTGACAGAATACTGCCCTCCCCAGCCCTTTGTCGATCTAATCCGTTTCGGTTTTCCAGTACGCCGTAATCAGAATCTTACTGGGCTCAATTCTGATGGGCTCTTGCCCAGAGTTTTCCTTCGTTTTCTGTGCACATTTGGTGCTGGTCGCTGTATCCCTCGTCGCTTTGTTGCCTCCCTCTCGTGGGTAGGTTCTCCCTCGGTGCAGCCCCGGTGGGGGTTGTGGACGCTTAATTAAAGGCGGCATCTTCTCGCCTCTTCGCGGGAGGTTCATTGGGCGCGTGAGGCGTTTTGAGCCAAGCCCTCCTCTCCTGCAGCTCTTGGTCGGGGGCTGCGTATTACTATTCGCAGTTGACCTACTTAGCGTAGGCCGTCCACTATCCGCCACCTGTGACCCCGGTAGTAGCCTGAGCTCAGCCTTACCATATCACAACATATTGAAATTATCAAAAATAACTTATTATAAATAAGATGAAGTTAAAATAAAATAATTTGGAAAATAATAAATAAAAGTTCTACATAAGGGAACATAAGTACGAGTATATCCTATGGAATATCAAAGAATATATTTTTCTTCAATATTCTTTGGTCGGGCATACATGCTATGCCATCAGACGGCGTAAATACATACACCCACCTTTTTTACACGGATTTGAAGTTACACGGTTGAGAAAAATGTTTTTTTAGTAACTGGGAAATCCCCTTATTCGATAACTCTTACCTACACATTTTGTTCTCATAATATTTACATTGCTGAAATTGATATCTCCAGCGATGATACCGACTTTAGTCCAGTTCGTCGCAAACAATTGCGCTTGTTATCAAGTAGCGACGAATAATTATGTAGCAATGTAAAAATTTTGCCTTATTTCTATTCTAATTTTTCTGTTCTAAATTCTGGATCAACAGTTTTCTTTTGTTTTTTGCTTAATCTACCAATTTTTCACCTGTATGAATTATGTATGTTAAGTTTTAATGCTCAATAAAATGTCATATGAATATACAATTTGTATGCATATCGGAAATTTTAAAGTTTTCAACATTTTTTACACGGTTTTTTGAAGTAAATATAGTTTTTTATTTAATCTCACACGGTTTTCAGATGACATGAAACATATCACCCCTTTTTCTATAGGAAACGCCTCTTTTTTTACACGGATTTTTGAAGAACGTATCTACCGTGTAAAAAAAGAGTTGGGTGTACATACGTATATTTATTTCTCTTCACATTCTCTGCTTGAGTGTGTGAGAGAACTGTAAACAATGTTAACATTTCACAGCGCGAATTCTATGGTTGTGAGGTGGTAACGTGTGGCACTGGTATACTTACGTGGTACAGTATACGTAGGAGATCGGAAATATAAAAAAAACGCTGATTGTCACAATCGTTATAAAATTTATTATGTTTGATTACACAATATATGTATATAGCATATATCCTATGTATATATGAATGTTTATTTAGGTTTTCTGCGGAACCCACTGCTGCACGCGGTTGGCGAACTCGGCGATTCACTTCACTCCCGTCACTTGGCGGTTTTAATAAAAAGGAAATTGCGGTGATTATTGCGGTTGATAAAAATTAATAAAACTTAATACCACGGACGACTTTCTTGCTGTGCGGATGGAACGGTAAGAGAGCAATCCCGGCCGGGTCAATGCCTTTTGATGGTTTGGGTGGTGAATATTAGCTGACATTACGAGTCGTCACGTTGATGATCGTATGGTTGTTGTGTTGCAGTGTTGTAGTAATGATCGGTGTTTGATGCGTGTGTGTGTATTGGGGTATGCTGTGAGCTGTTGTGTGATGAGGTGTTGTGACGTGACGTGATGTGATGTGTGGTGATGTGATGTGGGGTGCCGCAGAACGCTCATAGCTCATGTGAACATCCCGGCGCCCCTAGGCGAGTTAATCGGCTAGGAGACTCTGCAGCTGTTGCAGTGTGTTTAGTACAGCGCTCAACCCTGTTGAGCGTCGTTGTTGCTGACGATGAGCGTGGCGTGGCGGAGATGGCCGTCTACGTGTTGTGGTTTATTGGCTGCCTCGTCGTCGCCGGATAACATCGCTGCGTGGTCTGGTACGGGTGTTGGTGCTACTTTCCGACGGATTGGCTCGGCGGGGAAAACGATGAAATAGAGTGTGATGGGGCCTGTGGCAATATTGACAGGCGCCGTCGGCCCAGCACTCTATGGTGGCGTGGTCATCTGCCAGGCAGGTCATGCAATGCCCATGCGCTCTTGCAACCTGTTTTCGTTGAGCGGGCTTCATGCTCTTAAAAATGGAGCATCATTTCAGGGCGTGTGGGCGATAGCACAGGCTGCAACATGGAGGCCCCTGTGGCTCCAATAGCTGCTCTTCTCTCATCTCCCTGACTGCTTCGGCGGATGGCGGTGGTCGCATAACCCTGGTCCTTGGAGCGGCAACGGGTGCAGCCGACGCTTTGGGTATAGCGATTTCGGACCTTATGGTGTTGGAGGTGGTTTGAGTCTCCTCTACGTCGATTTCTATGGGAATATAAAATTGTATTAAATTGATTTTGTTTATAATATTAGAATGTGGTTGTTGTAGCTACATATGTATGTGTATGTATAATAAGTTGATCTTCAACGCGCTTGTTTGAGTTTATTTTTTGTGTACGGATTATAAAGAGGGTTAATTTCGAATTAGCGGAATTGATTTATTATTTTTCGATTAATTGTGCGAGTTATTTTGCGGTTTAGGTTGAAGGTGTTCTTCGCTGTTTGGAAGAAAACACAGTTTGGTGACTGGTCGAGTTAATATGCCGGTTTGTGTTCGAACATCGACTACTCTTATGTGACCATCTGACCCTCGATGCACCTTTTCAATGCGGCCTAGCCGCCATTCTGTTGGAGGAAGGCATTCGTCCTGTATAATTACGCATTCTCCTGCCTTGGCTTCCTTCTGGGCCGTTTTCCATGGATATCTCTTTTGGAGATCTTTGAGATAGTCTTCCTTCCATCTGTGGCTGAATTCGTGATGGATAATCTTGATCGATTTATTAAAGTGAGTGAGTCTCCTTCTGTCTCAGGTATGGCGAGAAGAGGAGCTCCTCTGAGGAAATGACCTGGTGTAAGAGCTGTGAAATCGGAGGGATCTTGCGAGAGGGGTGATATGGGTCTTGAATTTAATACGGCTTCGATACGAGTGAGGAGTGTAGTAAACTCCTCATAATTGAATTTATGATTACCAGCCGTTTTCTTTAAATGGGACTTAAAGCTTTTTACTGCTGATTCCCAAAGGCCGCCCATGTTTGGAGAACATGGAGGTATAAATCGCCAGTCGATCCCTTGGGGTGCATATTTGTTAACTATTTCAGGGGAGACTTCTTTCATGAAGTTTATAAACTCCTTCTCTGTTGCTCTTTGGGCTCCGACAAAGTTTTTCCCATTATCGCTCATTATTTTTGAAGGAAATCGTCCAACAAAGCGTGCAAATGCTGCAAGAAAAGCCGCAGTGGTCAGATCTGAACAAAGCTCGAGGTGTACTGCCTTTGTCGTAAAACATACAAAGACAGCCACATACCCTTTTCTAAATGAAGAAGACCTTAACATGGAGGCCTTTATCTGGAAAGGTCCAGCAAAATCAATCCCAGTGATGGTAAAGGGTAGAGCATAGTTGCAGCGTTCAGGTGGTAAAGCTGCCATGATCTGCGTACGCATTTTGTGTTTGTACATGGTACATGGTTTACACATGAAAATCGTCCTTTTGATTTGTGGCTTTAGTCGCGGTATATAAAATTCTTGACGGACCATTTGTTGCATTAATCGATGTTCACCATGCAGTGTAAGATGGTGCAGATATGCTAGAAATAGGTAAGTAAAACGGGATTTCTCTGGAATAATGATGGGATGTCGTTCGTTATAACTAAGGCTGGAGTTCGCCAATCTTCCATTTGTCCTTATTAATCCCTTAGAATCCAAGAATGGATTTAAGACGAGAAGTGAGCTTCCCTTTTCGAGAGGTCGCTTTTCGAGCAACTTTGATTTTTCTTTGCTGAAATAGCGAGTTTGTGTATATAATATTAGACTGACCTTGGCATGTTGCAACTCGGTATGCGTTAGTTGTACGCAAGGATCATTTGGTGCTCCTTTCATTTTTAGTTTAAGTCTTTGAATGAATTTGTGCATGTAAGCGACTACTCTTAGTGCTCTAGCAAATGACGAAAATCGATGGAGAATATCATCCTCTTCTGGAGTAATATGAAAATTTTCAATTTTCCGACTTTCCGGCGGTATTATATTACGAGCGGGAGACTTTGGCCAGAATTCTTGTGATTCTGTTAGCCATGTTGGACCATTCCACCAGAGTGTAGTGCTGGTGAGGTGCAGTGGCTTGCAACCTCGTGTCCCAAGATCCGCTGGGTTATCTGTACTTGCAACATGTTGCCATTTTGCTGGGCCAACTAAGTCTAAAATTTGGGATATTCGGTTAGATACATAGGTCTTCCAGCAATAGGGTGGTTTTTCTAACCATGCTAAAACTATCTCTGAGTCTGACCAAAGATACATTTTATGATCGTTTAATTTGAGATGGGCTTGGACTATGGAAATTAATTTTGCTAACAGAAGAGCACCATTCAGTTCAAGCCGTGGCAGACTGAGTGTCTTCAAAGGTGCAACTTTGGCTTTGGCTACCAAGAGGTGTGGAGACATTTTGTTATCGTGCTGAGTGCGTACGTAAACTATTGCGCAATAAGCCTTTTCAGAGACATCACAGAAACCGTGTAATTCTGCGTTAATGTTAGGGGTGAAATTTACCCATCGAGGGATTCGAATTTCAGATATAGTATGTAGTTTGTTAGCAAATTGAACCCATTTCGCTAAACGTAAAGGTTTTACCTGTTCATCCCATTCAGTGCCATCTTGCCACAATTCTTGAATGAGGATTTTTGCTTGAATCATTATTGGCGAAAGCCATCCTGCGGGGTCGAAAAGTTTTGCCACCGAGGAAAGTATTTGGCGTTTTGTAATGGCGGACATTGCAGATATTGACTCAATTGTATATGAGAATTGATCTGTTATCGCATTCCATTGAATTTCTAGAGTTTTAGTTGTACTAGCCTTTTCAAATTTAAGAAAGTCTGTATCTAATAAAGCCTTCTTTTTTAATGTCTTTTATTACATCAGGGTGATTTGAAGTAATTTTCTTTAGAGGGAAACCTGCTGAATTTAATGCTTTGATCACTTGCGATAGTGAGTCGCATGCTAATGTGATACTGTGGCTGCCTGATAGTATGTCGTCCACGTATGTTTGTGTTTGCAACGCAGAAGATGCTAAAGGCAAGTTTGTTGTATTTGTTTTTGCCACTTCATGCAGTGTCCTGATCGCCAAATAGGGTGCGCAATTGATGCCAAAGGTGACGGTTTTAAGTTTGTAGTCGCTGATTGGACTATTACTTGATTTGCGGAAGACTATACGCTGGGAATCTTGGTCATCTTTATGTACTAGGATTTGTCTGTACATTTTCTCTACATCTCCATTAAAAACGTATTTAAACATGCGCCAATTTAATACTAACAGCATGAGATCAGGTTGTAAGGTTGGGCCAGTATATAGTACGTCGTTTAGTAATTTGCCTGAGCTCGTACACTTTGAGGCATTGAAAACCACTCGTACTTTTGTTGTGAGTTTTTCAGGTCGTATTACCCCGTGATATGGCAGATAAAAAGATAAATATCTACCCTTAGATACTTTTTCATATGGTACAGCTTCTTCCATATGATTGGGGTCTAGATATTCGTCCATCACATTATCATATGCTGATTTAAGCTCACTTTTTTTCATCAGGCTTTTTTCCAGGCTTAGAAATTGCTGGACTGCTGATATTCTAGAGTGACCTAGAGCTATGGTTTCAGGAAAAGTTGGTTTGAATGGTAGTCGGACAACATAACGACCATGTTCGTTTCTTGTTGTTGTGGACTTGTAATAGGCTTCGCATGCCTGATCTTCTTCTGAAAGTTGAGTAGTCTGAGGTAATTCTTCTACTTCCCATAATTTTTTTAGTTCATTATATAAAAATTCGTTTGAAATATTTTCAACTTCAGTTGTAAAAGAATTAATTTTTTCTGTGACTTGGCCACTTAATATCCACCCAAAGATTGTATTTTGGGCTAACAATTTATTGGATATTTTTTCTATACCTTCAAGAATTATTTGAGGTATTAAGTCACTACCTAATAACAAATCGATTTGTGATGGGGTATGGCAGTTGGGATCTGCTAATTTGAGATATGAGCATTTTTCCCATTTCTTTTTATTTACTTCACAGCTTGGAAGCAAATTTGTGAGTTGCGATAGAACGATGGCTTGTGCATCTATTCTTATATCCGCGTTTGGGGAGACTATAGTGATTGGGCAAATTTTGTTCGAATTTTGGATAATTCTTCCGCCCATTCCCGAGATTTTGAAATTTGAATGTTTTATTGGCAATTTGAGCCGATTTTGAGCTTTTGATGATATAAAGGATCTTTGAAATCCTTGATCTATTAGTGCTCTTAATTTGAATAATTCTCCTCTATGTTCAATAGCGATGACCGCAGTGGGTAAGAGAATTTTGCTATCATTCTCTGAATGAAGAGCTTGAATTTTTGCTGCTTTAGAGCAGCATGGTTGTTCTTCCCTTTTTTCGGGATTTGAGATTTCGGGATTATCACTTTTGGTGGTAGTGACTAACCCGGTGGTTTTATGAAATTGATTTTGCTTCATATTTTGAAAGTTTGTTATATGAAGCAATGAGTGATGTCTTCGTTGACAGTACACACAATTAAATTTGCTTTCACAGTCTTTTGTCCCGTGAGAATTGGACAGACAGTTGATGCAAAGTTTATGTTGTCTGACAAGATTGCTTCTGTCAGATACGGATAATTTTTTAAATTTCTCGCAAGATCTTATGTTATGACCTTCTTTACAAATTTCACATACTGGTTGCAATTTATTAGTTTGGTTTGACACGAAAGTGTGACTTTTATTAACGTGTCTATTGTATTGCATATTGTTGCTGGCTTGAGGTTTGAACAAGTTTTAACTTGAGTCATTTTGATGACTTTTTAGATTTATATTTTTGTTGTCAATTCGCTCAGCTATCTCGAATTGAGCAGTGAGGAATGCTTCCATTGGCTCCCATGTGGGCATTTTTTTCCTTTCACAAGAGATTGTTCCCATCGTAGTAACGCAGCCTCAGGGAGTGTTTCTGCACAAATAGTTACTATGAAGGGGTCCCACGATTCTGTGGAGATATTTTGTGTTTTTAACACTGATATGCAATTAGTCACTGCCGAGTATAAATTTTGAAATTCCTGGCTGGTTTCTTTTTGAATTTTTGGTAGATGTAATAATGTTTTTATTGGGTTTTCTACCATAACCCTTTCATTTTCGTATCTTTCGACTAGTGCTTCCCAAGTCAGCTTAAAATTTTCGTCATTTAAAGCGAATCGCTTGACGATACTGCCTGCTTCCCCTTTTGTTTTGTACCTTAGATAGTGTAACTTTTGCGCTTGTGAGAGTTTAGGATGGTTTATATAAACGGCAGTGAACATGTCCCGGAAAGACGGCCATTGATCATAACATCCATTCATTAAAAACTTCAGTATCACAAGCTGGTACTTTTAGATACATGCCTTTATCTAGGTCTTCCTTTTGTGTTGTATTTACTCTGGGAGACGGGTAGTGGCTCTACTTGGCCTTACTAAACTTATTTGTTCAGTTATCATTCCCTTTGTCAATTCGTACTGATCGCGGCAGTTATCACACTTGGCTGTCGTCGAAGCTTTTGTGTTTTCTGGGAGTTCTGCGTCGTCAGTATCTAGTACTGTATCGTACGCTGCCAGAAGGCGAGTCCAGAGATTGTTCACACTTTCTAGTTTTATATTTAAAACTGATTCTGTGATGTCAGTAATCGGGGAAGCTTGGAATCTTATACAATATCTTATAAAACTGTCACTTTCAGTGATGAATCTAGATATTGTCTGATCTTTTGATCTTTTTTGTTTTATACTCTGCTTTGAGCGTGTAGCTTCTGCAGGTGTGCCTTGTGGCTTATCTTCATCAGCCATTTTAGGAATTTCTAATGATAGAGGTGTTTTTGGCTTAACCTCTCTTGATTTGTCAGATTACATTAATTTGAATATAGTTTGAAGCTTTTAGCTTAAAGTTTTGTCTAATAGATATTGGTTCAAAATTAATATTGCTATAGCAATGTAGTTGAATAGATTTTCGAAAGAGTATGAATTTAAATTTTATCAACAGAAGAAATATATTTGTGATCAAATAAAAAGATTAAAGTTTTTTTTTTGTAAAAGTATTTTACGTAAAAGTTCGATAATTTTTTGTTCTTTTTTTTTTATAAATGTGACTGAAAATTTTTTGAAGTGTATCAAAATATCTTCAGTTCACTCGCGCTTATTTGTATATTTGTATCTGCAAACGAAACGTGAAAGAAAAAATACAATATGCAAAATTGTTTGTATGTATCTATTTATTTATTATATGTTTGCATATGCATATGATTTATATGAACCACATAACGTTTTCCTTTTTGTTTGGTTTTGCTCGTATCCCTTTTAGGTATGTAATTGTTATATATGTATGTATATATGTAATAAAAATGTTACATATAACAATTTGGTAATCGGACCTATATGTATAAATGCGCGGGAAAAAGAGAAATATATAATATGTATATGTTTATACATATATTTATGTATTGATCTATGTATATGTGTTGAATAGTAGTTAAAATGTGAACTATTATTACAAAAAAGAAATAGAAATTGAAATAAATAATATATATATGTTTATATATTTATAATTATGCATATGAGTTGATGTATGTATGTCGCACGGGAGATGCATAAGTTTACCGGCATAAGGTACATACATAAATGTCATGCCTTTTTTCTCTATTATTTCTTTATCCGTTTTTTTTTTATTACCTACCTTTGCTTGAATGTTCTAAGCGATTTTAACATCCAAGCAGGTAGTTTGGTATTATTATGTGTTCTAGCTTTATGCTAAATTATGTTATGTATGTATATGTATATGTACCATATGATTGTGTATGCATTTGTAAACGCGATTTCTCTATCATGTTTTAGGTCTTTATGTTCTTTATCCAGCTCTTTTGGCAGAATTTTTACATCGTCACCCTCTAACAAATATTTTGGACTGAATTTTGTCACGGAATGCACCGTTTCGTTGTAACGCTTTATGCATTCGTGAGCTATTGTTGTCCACGCAGTTTTTGTTTCCCCTTCATTATATTTACATCTTATCCTATTAATCAGCGTTTGATTTAGTCTTTCATTTAGGCCGTTAGAAAAGGGAGTATCAACCGAAGTGAATATTATTTTTATGCCTTTTTTCTGTAGAAACTCTTTAAACTCTGTAGAGTTTATTCCAGGGTATTGATCAGCTAGTATTATTTCAATTTTGTACGATTTTATTACATTTTCTACGAGTTTTGTGAAGTCTCTTGCCGATTGAGTCTGTGATGTTAAGATATAGGCATATCGCGTGAAATGGTCTGTTAGAAGATGCAAATATCTCTTCGTTGATCTAGAACCGCCGAAACCACCAATTGTATCTATGGATACTATTTCAAAAGGATTTTCTGCTGGTCCTAAATGAGACATTAATCCAAACTTTTCCTGGCCTCTAGTCTTATTTTTTATGCATATAGTACATTTCTTACAACTCTCTTTTATGTGTGTTGTCATATTTTTAAACGTGACGTACGGGCTTATTTTGCTTTTTATTTGTTCTCTACCTATGTGACAGTAATGGTTATGAATTTTCTTTATTAATGCAACGCCCATGTTTTCCGATAGCAGAATTTTGTTTGTCTTTTTTACGCATTTATAATATATTTTATCTGTTAGTACCAATTTTCCTTTTTTTGTTTGTAAATCTGGGTTTTTTTTCTGGTCTTCCAAGATTTCGTTTAAGCTAACGAGATTCACGATTTTTAGGATTTTGTCTTCTTCCTCGGTTGGTTCGAGAACTGGATTCCGACTCAAACAATCGGCTTCAGTATTATATTTTCCCGGATTATATTTGATATCAAAATTGTACTGTGATAAAAATAGTGTCATGCTTCCGAGTTCTTCATCTGTTCGTGATTTTACATTTACTTGCAACAGAGGTTTGTGGTCAGTAAAAATAGTGAATCTCTTTCCCATTAGTCGGTATTGCCAGTATTGTATAGCCTCCTTTATAGCTAAACATTCTAAGTAAATAGCTTTCTTTTGGGTTTGACTTTTTGTCAGTTTTTTCGAAAAGTATGCAATAGGTTTTTCGTCCCCATTTTCTTGTGGTTGTTTTAGAATCGCTCCGAGTCCTTGTATGCTTGCGTCAGTGTATATGTGTATTTGTTTATCTGGATCGAAGATCCCCAACACTGGTTTTGAGCATAGAAGGTTTTTTATATCATTAAATGAGTTTTGACATCTTTCTGTCCATATAAATTTTTGATCTTTTCGTAATAAATTATGCAAAGGTTCCAGAATCTTTGTGCTATCTTTGATATATTTGTGATAAAAATTTATTTTCCCAAGGAATTGACGAATATTTTTCCTAGTTTTTGGTGTCGGAAAGGCCTTTATAGCTACTAAATTATCATTTATTGGATATATATTATTATTTTCTATTATGTGGCCCAAGTATTTTACCGAACTTTCCGCAAACGTGCATTTTGAAAATTTAAGTCTAAATCCTTCCTTCAATACAGCCTCCAGCAATTGCCCGACGTGATTCACATGTTCATCGAAACTTTTAGAAAAAACAAGAATATCATCAATATAATTTACTGTGAAATCCGTTAGTTTATTTTTCTTAATAATGTTACTTAATATCCGTTGAAAAATTGCTGGTGCTGTTTTCAGGCCAAACGGTAAGCAGGTCCATTGAAAGTGACCCTCTTGAGTTACGAAAGCTGTCTTTTGCCTATCTGTAATCTTTAGGGGAATTGACCAAAAAGCAGAATTTATATCTAATTTTGTAAAATATTTACAATTTCGCGCTTTTTCCATTATGTCCTCGATTAGAGGAAAAGGTTGAGATTCAGGTATTACGATTTTGTTCAATTCCCTAAAGTCTATACACAGTCTAGATTTCGTCCCTTCGTCCCGTTTGTATGCCAATGTGACTGGGGCAGAAAAGGGGCTATATGATTCCTCGATTAGGTCTCTTTCTAACAGCTTCGCTATCTGCTCCTCTATTTCTTTTTTATCATCTATAGTACACCTATATGGACGTTTACTGGGGTATTTTTCAACGACTAGATCTATGTGAGCTTCATAGTTCCTCACTGTCCCTATATCGTATTTATCTTTGGCAAATACACTTTTGTATCGTTCAACTAATTTATTGATTTCTTTTTTTTCTTCACATAATAAGTGGTTAATTTGAATTTGGAAATTTTCTTTTACTATATGTTCATTGAAGTTTATAACAAATCTCATATCATTATTCTTTTTTATCGTTTCTTTGGAAATATTTTCTTGGTTATCAATTTCTTTTGTGTTCAAACAACTCTGTTTGACGTTTAAATTCTCGTCATGAGTCAATTTGAATTCTTTTATTGAATCTAAACCAAGTAGGAGATCGTATTTGAAATTCATATCATCAACAACAAATATTTTAATTTTTTTTTCCATTTCGAAAATTTTAAGTTTTACCTCTATCCAACCTTCGGCTTTCTTTACACCACTGATTGTTTGTAAATTATTAGTATTATTTCCCTGATTATTGACTACGTTCTTTTTTTTTAAGAATTTTGAATTGATTAATGACACGTTTGATCCGGAATCATAGATTCCGTCCAATTCAAGGAAATCATTAAGTAATACTTTTATTTTAATCAGTGGTGTCAAGATTAGTTTTTTGAACTATCGTGTTCTAGTTCTACCTCTAATTCCGCGTTATTGACATGTTTGATTTTTCCATTTTTTTGTTCTCCATTTTCTCTATTCTTGAACCAGCAGTTCGATTCCGAGTGGCGCCGTCCGGGCTTATTATTTTTTTCACATATTGTGCATGCACTTTTCTCAGGTCTGGTCTTCTGGGTGTCGGGTTTTCGTTCTTTTTTTTTCTCCGCTAGGTGTTCCAGTTTTCCTAACGCGCCGAATAAGTTTTCAGTTTTTTTCAATGATTCACGATCTAGCTTATCAGTAATAAAGTTTGGCAGAGCTGTTGTAATCAGGTCGATCAGCATTCCCGTGTCCGTGGTTTTACGAATTTCTAATAATAGTCGCTCTTTTTTTACCGCAAAGTCTACCAGAGACCCCGAATGGTATTTATACCCCAATGCATACCTGACAGGTGCCCAACCCTTACTTGCGTAGGTTTCGATAAAATTGTTTTTCCAATCTGCCCAATTTGAATTTATGGTAAATTTGAGCATCATGGACGAGTACCAGTCAAGACACGACCGGTCTAGAAATAATTTAAACATCTCAATCATCTGATTTTCTTTTACCTCCAATCTTCTGCATTCAGTTTCGAATTCTCGTATCCACTGCTCTGCATTTGGGTTTCTGTTCGAAAATTTATCTATAACGAATTTCTCAGCTTCTTTTTTTCAACAAGTAGTTGTTTTAAAAGGTCTTTTAGTAACCCTTCTTCTGGCTCAACCTTGTCTTGGATTTGTTCAAGGAATGTGTCCCCAAAAAGCATATTTCCTGCCTTATCCATATAGCATTGGTTTAGCTCTGGGGTCAATAAAATCCAAACGCTCCGTTTTTCATGTCGTTTCGTCAACGTTTCCTTTACTCTTGCGAACTCACTCGTTCCTTTTAATGTGGTATGGAGTGAGGTAGGTTGTTGATCTTCTGGGATCTCAAATTTTTCTCCCAATGTGTTTTCTATTTGGGTTACAGCCATGAAATTACTCTTACCTCCTTGTGCGGCTTTGATAACGAAGGTAAATTTCAACTTTTCCATTATGATTATATTCTCCTTTATTTTTGGTTATGTTATGACGAAAATGTCGTTTTATAATGGAATATTATTTTGGAAAATAATTGACACTGTTGTTTCAGCTAAAATTAAGAGTTTTTTATTTAATTGTACACTATTTACATTATTTACATTTTATTTTACCTAAAATTAAGAGAAACGACATTTAATGCCAATTATTCGTCTGTTTTATTTACAGTGCTTCTATCGTCTGTTCCTTTGTATACGCATTTTTATACCTGTTCGATTATATCTTAAGTCTAGTTTTATCCTGTACCTAGTGACATCTACAGTCGCATTTTTATACCTGTTCGATTATATCTTAAGTCTAGTTTTATATTGTACCTAGTGACATCTACTGTTAGTAGATGTACAATGAATGGAAAGAATATCCTTTTCATTACATATGTAAATATGTACATCTGTATATTAAACGGAAGACTTGCAATTTTAGGGGAATATGCTTATATATATGTATGTTTTCTTTTTTATATATGTATGTATATATTTCGTTTTCTTTTCGTGCCTTCCGCTTTTGCTTAGAGTTTAAGCGATCCTGCATGTTGCTTTTATTTCTAGCCCAAGGGGTATCGCAAGAATTATCGCGAGTTATACTTGACTTAGGAATTTTTTTTTTTTTTGAAATTATATAATGGGGTGTCTAACGACACAAGCTAAGCAAAAAGCGGGTACTGTACTTTTTGCAGTATTTTTTTCTTTTTTTTTTTTAATTTTTTTTGTAGATATACATATATTAAACTGTTAAGAACAGGTAACGGTGTCCCGAAATGCCGTCAAACTGTAACTTAACATACATACATATATATGTGCATAAAAAAATGGAATTTATATATTTGTATATATCAAATTATATATGGAACGGACTCACTTTATTTTCCGCCAAGGGTTTTGGGTCATTGAACTTATACCCTTTTTTGCTTATTACAGTTCCTTTTCCTCTTATGTATGTATGTCCAGCGCTGTCCCTGCTGATTTGCTGTCTACCTCTTTGTTGTCTGTTGGTGTAGTCTCCCGTGACTATGTATAGTAGTTGTGTTTTGTGTATGAGTATGTTATTACACCGCGCCCGTTTGCTTATTTTAATGTTTGTATGTTTGTTGAACTATGTAATTTTACCGCGCCCGTTTTTGATGTTAGTAGGGTTTGGTTTTGTTGCTTTGGTTTTTAGTTTATTTCGCACCCGTTTCCGATTTTAGGTTTTCAGTTTGACTAACTTTGTTGTATTATTGCCGCGCCCGTTTTGACGTTAGAATTTTAATTTTTTTTTTCACTTTATGTTTCAATTTCTTTTTTGTATCTTTTTCACATCACTTTCTATTTTCTGTGCGATTCTGTGGTTTGTTTCGTTTTTCATTGTAACTTTGTTCTTTAATTTGTTCACGTTCACTTTGTTCACTTAAACTCTTCCTCTTTTTGACGAATTTTGTGCTTCAACCACTTGCGCACTTGCCAGATAGTTATTGAAATTTTTATTTTATTATTCTTTTTTCTTAGGTGCCTTTCTGAAAGGCTCGAAGGACCATTTGGTAACGTGTGGCACTGGTATACTTATATATCGTTATAAAATTTATTATGTTTGATTACACAATATATGTATATAGCATATATCCTATGTATATATGAATGTTTATTTAGGTTTTCTGCGGAATCCACTGCTGCACGCGGTTGGCGAACTCGGCGATTCACTTCACTCCCGTCACTTGGCGGTTTTAATAAAAAGGAAATTGCGGTGATTATTGCGGTTGATAAAAATTAATAAAACTTAAGGGGTTATATACAGTTAGGATTTTCAAAAAATCGATTTTTTTGTTTTTACGTTTTCTTAATATATACCTACCTACCTATACACATACAAAATTTTAAGTCGATCCGACGAATATTTTCGAAGTTATAGACACATTAGTGAAGGCGCGCCGACTACAAGTAAAGTGCTTTCAATACTTTAAACTCGTTTTTCTCGAAACGGTGTTTTCAAAGTCGGTGAGCAAGATTTCTCAGAAACGGCTGAACCGATCGGTCTGAAATTTTTACATAAGCTTCTTAACTATATTTTTTAGTACTTAATCGAAGGATTTCCCCATCCGATGAAAATTTCTTATTTTTAGAAACAATTAAAGACACGAATTTTGGTCGAAAATCGAACCTTTTGCTTTGAGTAGACGCCATTTTTTCAAAATTTTTTTTTTTGCTAATTCCTTCGATCAATCACTAGATTATTTCTTATATTAATGAAATTTATCTGGTTTTTGCTTTTTAGATGATCCAGTCCAGAGATATCGTGCTCACCGCAAGAGGCCTTTTTTTTGCGGACCTCTGCAAAATTGGCAATATCAACGTTCCCGATAATTATTTTTGGCAAAAAAAAACGTGTGAATATAGTTTAAGGTTGTCATAATATACCTGCCAAGTTTCAAATCAATAAACCAAATAGTTTGCTTAGAAAAAATTCTTGAAAAATGCCTTTTTTTCGACCTCCTAACTGTATATAACCCCTTAATACCACGGACGACTTTCTTGCTGTGCGGATGGAACGGTAAGAGAGCAATCCCGGCCGGGTCAATGCCTTTTGATGGTTTGGGTGGTGAATATTAGCTGACATTACGAGTCGTCTCGTTGATGATCGTATGGTTATTGTGTTGCAGTGTTGTAGTAATGATCGGTGTTTGATGCGTGTGTGTGTATTGGGGTATGTTGTGAGCTGTTGTGTGATGAGGTGTTGTGATGTGACGTGATGTGATGTGTGGTGATGTGATGTGGGATGCTGCAGAACGCTTGTCAGTTATTCTATTATTTCATTCTCTGTATATTCTTGGAAATTTACAGTTTCAACTGAATTTCTAATTCTTAGTTTACAGTTTTAAGAGGCGTTAATTCTTGTACAGACGCCAACAAGAATACAAGTGTTTTAAGATCTCTTCAATAAATAATCGTTTAATATTAAATGTGGTGCCTTAATAGGAGGTGTGTTCAAAAAGTATCGCGAATTTTGTGTTTTTTCAAAAATTATTTATTTATTCATGAATATATATTTTTCCCCTTCAAAGTAATCCCCTTGAGATATTATACACTCGTGCCAACGGTTTTTCCAATCTTCGGAGCACTTCAAAAGTTCGGAAAAGGTTGCGATAGATTCAGGTTGCGCAACCTTGCTCAATATGAATCTAACGCAACCCTGCTCAATATGAATGTAACGCAACCTTGTCTGCGAAGATGTTCGAGCAGCAAGCGAAGCGGTGACAATCGGGGATCGTTTGTTCGTTTCTTTTGGCACAGCTCGGCTTTTCTACCAACAACACAATGTTGCCATGCTTATGCTGTTGTTGTTTTTGTAGAACACTGTTTCAATTTTTGGATGGTGACATATTCACATGTGTGCGCATATGTATGTTTGTATGCTTGTGCATTATTGAAGTTATACTTCCTTTTCTTTCGTTTGTCTTTCATTTCTGCGAATTCTCAACTATTTTGCGTATCTTTTGGTTGAAATACCCTGCGTTGGCCGTTGAAAAATTAAGGCTACACTTTACAGGATCATTTCTGTAGTTAGTTTTCATTTACATTTTTTGGATGACGAGGTATATCGTTTTATCTGACAGCGTGAGGTTTAAGAAGTTCATTTCTAATTTTGTCTTGTGGCATATTAGAAATGATGTTTCTTCGAAAATCGTTCATTTACAATGGATAAAACGACTTCTGAGTGGTGATTTTAATGAATAAATTCCTTTTGGTTGAAATGCTCTGCGTTGCGACTATACTTCTCAGGATCATTCATTCCTTTCATTTCTTCAAATAAATTAATGACCTTTAGAAATATGCATATTTGCATTATTTCATTGTCGTTTCCATATTCGTAACAATAGAATTTCTATGGCATAAGTAAAGTAATGGCCGCCGATTGTCACCCCTTGTCGCCGTAGCAGCTTCATGCGTAAATATGTATGTATGTATACGTATGATCGTGAATACATATCGACGCAGATTTTTGCGAGAAGCACCAGAAAGTTGTGCAATTTATGATTTTTGGCTTTTGCCATCGTCGCGAAAAGACGACTTGTTGGCAAAGGCATGCTCGGGGAGATGTTACGGCCTCTGTTTTTATGAATGAAGCGAGATCGCTTGTGGAATTTGCGCCTGCGTTCATGAATGAAGTCGTTTTTGTTGTAAAACGTACTACACTTGTTCTTCGCCAATTTGGCTGCCATATTGCCTTGTGAAGATCAATTTTTTGTTGGTGACATATTCATATGTGTACGCATATGTATGTTTGTATGCTTGTGCATTATTTGTTTGGCAATGTATGCAAATATATGTACATATAAGTATATATGAATGTATGAGCATGCAAGTCAATGCGCGCACATGTAATAAGTATATTGATAAGTGATGAAAATATGATTTCAATTTCTGAACGCGCACATGCGTATACACACACTCATATGAGCATGTGCAGATACACAAGATAGGATAGAAGATGTATGCCTTTTAACATCGTATACTATACAAATAAATATTTTTCTTACTAATAGAAATTAAATTTATCACAGCAATATACATAACATACATATACATAATATTGCTGTGATAAATTTAATTTCTATTAGTAAGTATCAGAAATGAAGCATCATGTTACAATCAAATCGTTTGTGCTTTCGACACTGATTCAGTGTTACTGCTAGCGGACTTCCTGCAGAATCCACCAGAGACCGACAAGTACGCGAAGCTGAAGGACGAGATATTGAAGCGGTTTTCGGAATCCAGCGACCGCCAGCTTCACCGAGCGGAGGTTCAACTCGATGAAAAAAAACATAGCCAGCTCCTGCGCCAGCTCAGAATTCTCATGGGCGACAGGGCCTCAGAGGACTTCTTCTTCTTCTTAATTGGCGTAGACACCGCTTACGCGATTATAGCCGAGTTAACAACCGCATGCCAGTCGTTTCTTCTTTTTGCAACGGGGCGCCAATTGGATATTCCAAGCAAAGCCAGGTCCTTCTCCACTTGGTCTTTCCAACGGAGTGAAGGTCTTCCTCTTCCTCTGCTTCCCGCGGCGGGTACTGCGTCGAATACTTTCAGAGCTGGGGTGTTTTCGTCCATCCGGACAACATGACTTAGCCAGCGTAGCCGCTGTCTTTTAATTCGCTGAACTATGTCAATGTCTTCGTATATCTCGTACAGCTCATCGTTCCATCGAATGCGATATTCGCCGTGGCCAACGCGCAAAGGACCATAAATCTTTCGCAGAACTTTTCTCTCGAAAACTCGCAACGTCGACTCATCCATTGTTGACATCGTCCAAGCCTCTGCACCAAATAGCAGGACGGGAATTATGAGCGACTTATAGAGTTTGGCTTTTGTTTGTCGAGAGAGGACTTTACTTTTCAATTGCCTACTCAGTCCGAAGTAGCACCTGTTGGCAATAGTTATCCTGCGTTGGATTTCTAGGTTGGCATTGTTGGTGGTGTTTACGCTGGTAGACAGTCCTCAGAGGACTTACTGCGTATAAAATGGTTGGCATTGTTACCAAGATCAACCAGCCGATGTCTCAAACTACTCAGAGTTGCCCCTCCAGACGAGCTTGTTGAAGTTGCACGCCGACCTGGTGACCTGTTTCAAAGACCAGGGAATTACTCGAGACCGACCCCAACCTGCATCTGGCCGTTTCCAGCAGTCATCGTCGAAGGAAGAGCTAGCCTCAGACAAGAAGAAGTTCTGCTATTATCACCGTCTCTATGGGTCCAGTTCCAAAAAGTGCGAGCGTCCTTGCACCTTCGACTCATCGGCGGAAAACTAACTTCGCTGTCGACCATCCAGTATTTGAGCGCCACGACGTCTCACCGGGGAGAGACTACAAATAGCTAAAGATGACTTTGACCTCCTGCTACATCATGGCGTGATCCGTCCATCGAGCAGCCCATGGGCCAGCCCTATCCGTATGGTGCCAAAGAAAACTGGTGGATGGCGCACCACAGGTGACTATCGAAAACTAAACGCAAATACAGTTTCAGATCTATATCCAGTCCCTCATGGGGATGACATTCTCCAGCGTCTCCACGGATCCACCGTTTTCTCCACCATCGACTTAGTCAGGGCTTACCACCAGATACCCATGGCCAAGTCAGACATTGCCAAAACAGCTGTAACCACTCCTTTTGGACTTTTCGAATTTCTGGGTATGCCACCCGGACTACGCAGTGCCACGCAGACTTTTCAAAGACATATGGCAGCATCCTCAGAGAGTTAGACTTCGTGGGCTGCTTTATAGACGATCTGATTGTCTATTCTCAGTCCCACGAACAGCACCTACGACATCTCACCACCATCTTTGAAGTCCTGCGTGCACATCATCTCACCGTCAATCCAAAGAAGTGCCAGTTTGGCAAGTCTGAAGTCATTTACCTGGGGTACACTATCAACAAAGACGGCTACACTCCACCCGCCGAACGCACGCAAGCAATCGCCGATTACACAAAGCCCGAAACCGTCAGCGATCGACGTCGTTTCCTGGGGATCGTCAACTACTACCGGCGAGTGATCCCTCAGGCAGCCCAGATACAATCACTACTGACGGACTTTCTCAAACATGCCAAGAAGAAGGACAGCATTAAAATCCAGTGGACACCTTCTGCAGATCAAGCCCGGCAAGACTGCAGGAAAAGTGTCATCCAAGCCACGCGCCTGGCTTTCCTCGCACTAAACGCCATCCTCTCATTGAGATCCGACGCCTCGGATACAGCCATTGGGGGCGTTCTTGAACACCGACACAAGGACTTATGGCAACCACTGGCCTTTTTCTCCCACAAGCTCAGTCCAGCAGAGACCAGATACTCCACGTACAATCGTGAACTTCTAGCCATCTTTGCCGCCATCAAGTTTTTCAAGCACATTCTCGTGGGAAGAAACTTCAGCATCTTCACCGACCACAAGCTAATCATCTACGCATTTTCTCAACGTGCTGACATGGCATCACCTCGCCAACTACGTCAATTGGACTACATCTCACAGTTCTCAACTCAGATTTTCCACACCAAGGGCACAGAAAATGTCGTAGCTTATGCGCTTTCGAGAATTAATGCCACAACCATGCCAACCAAACTTGATGCTGAGACCATTTCGCTGGCACAACTCCAAGATGACCAGCTTAATGATGTCCAATCCAGCACATCTCTCAAGCTGCACCAGCTGAACATTGAAGGTCATGATATACTATGTGATGTGACCAATAATACTGTGCGACCTTATCTTCCACAGCCACTCAGACGCCAGGCCTTTGACATCATCCATGGTCTTTCTCATCCTAGTGGCAGGGCCACAGTCAAGGAACTTACCGGAAGATTCGTCTGGCCAGGTATTAGAAAAGACGCACTCCTCTGGTCCAGACACTGCATATCATGTCAACGTTCCAAGATCCATCGTCACAATCGCACCACACCAAACCACATTGACGTACCAGACAATCGCTTCGAGCACGTCCACCTGGATCTCATAGAGCTGCCCAGAGTCAAGGACCTTCGCTACTGTCTGACGATCATTGACCGCTTCAGCAGATAGCCACACGCCATACCACTCAACAACATGACAGCTGAGACAGTTGCACACGCCTTTTACACTCAGTGGATTTGTCAATTCAGCACACCATTGACAATCACCACTGATCAAGGTCTGCAATTCGAATCAGCACTGTTCACCTCACTCTCACCTATCGTATCAGAACGACACCGTATCATCCTCAATCGAATGGTCTGGTGGAAGGGTGGCACCGCACACTCAAGGCGGCTCTCATGTGCAACAATGAGACACCTTGGCCGGACATGCTACCGTCAGTTCTACTAGGACTCCGAACCGCATACAAACCAGATCTGAAAGCATCTCCTGCTTAAATGCTTTTCGGGACTACACTGCGTATTAGGGTGTCTGTTATTTACCAAGTTGGCTATTTCCACTTGGGTATCGTCAAAATCGTTTCTTTTTGACCTAAAAACAATTTTGGAAACAAAGAAAAATTTTTTCGATGCCGTTTAACCCTGCCTAAATAAGGATACTTTTCCCATTTAATTAACATGGGATTTTCGCACTATTTAGCAAATAATTCTTACTTCGTACATTATACTCTTTAACTTACCAACAATGCTCAATTCTGCTTCTATTATGATCCCTTTAGATATTGGCGCAAAAAATGTTATACATATTAGCTCAAGTCAATAAGCGGGATTACTGCTCGTTTGACGAGTCTATAGTGTGTAAGACACTGCGTATGAGAAACTAGCGTGAATGCTTGGTATAAGTAGAAGAGCTTGTCTTATAGATTTGTGGTTGAAATTGAATATGTTTTGATATGGTTTAACTTAAGCTTTCAACTTTTGAGGTGAGAAGGTAATTGTATATTTATTAGTTTATTTATTTCTTATAAATACTTAATGGTATAAAACTAAAGAGGATTAATTCGTAAGTAGTTTAAGCAAAATAATTAGAATAATCAATACAAATAAATTTTGATGTAATAAATTTTTTGCGCCAATATGAAAATTTCTCCGTCTAAAGGGATCATAATAGAAACAGAATTGAGCATTGTTGGTAAGTTAAAGAGTATAATGTACGAAATAAGAATTATTTGCTAAATAGTGTAAAAATCCCATGTTAATTCAATAGGAAAAGTATCCTTATTTAGGCAGGGTTAAACGGCATCGAAAAAATTTTTCTTTGTTTCCAAAATAGGTTTTAGGTCAAAAAGAAACGATTTTGACGATACCCAAGAGGAAATAGCAAACTTGGTAAATAACGGACACCCTACTGCGTATACCCGGTGATTTCTTTGTTACAGTAAGCACATCAGGTGATCCACCAACATTCGTGAGGAAATACAGGCAAATTAAGCAATCAGGCCAACACCAACAGCTCATCACACCAAACACAAGCTGTTCCTACTCAAAAACCTTGACACGTGCGCCCACGTCTTCAAGAGAGTTGACTCCATCAAGAAGCCTCTGGAACAACCATACACTGGGCCACATGAAGTCATCCAGCGTGTAGACGACAAAACCTACATCATCAGGTTCAATGGGGCAGATAAAACAGTCTCAATCGTCATGCTGAAGCCAGCATACATTGAGTTAACAGACAATTCACAACCAACACCTCAAAAATCACCACCACCTCGGCCGCAAACTTTATAGCAGCAGCAATCATCTTCATCATCTTGCTATCCAACTTCTAACTACATTTATCAACCAGCCTAATTGCACCAAGCACCCGGACTAGGATCTAGTAAAGGAACTCAACCTTAAAAAGTCCAGCAGGACTTTATTTGAGGGGGAGTACCGTGGGCACACAGACAAGATGTATCACATCTGGCAGCACTGTTTGTCAGTTATTCTATTATTTCATTCTCTGTATATTCTTGGAGGATGGAGTCATGTGTAGAAGTTCACGCAAGTGAGGAAAGTTCTCTGATCACCATTCACTTGGGAGTGGCCAGAAACGATTCTTTTACATATGACTCAAGCAGCTCACGACTTCCGGTCTTTGACCAAGTATCCTCTGGGTAGCCTAAGAACATCCGTTTGAAGGCGAGCTAAAGTGAGAAGGCGAAATATCCCCTACTTAGGGTAGTGCGCTGGGTTTGGGACCCGCCACGTAAAAAGACACGCCCAATGAAAATCAACAATCAGCCTCGGATGAGAGACCCCCCTTTTGATGACGACCATGGCAACCGAAATAAGGACTACGAATTGAGGGCATGCACCTGGAATGTCCAGTCCCTTAATTGGGAAGGTGCCACTGCCAAACTGGTTGATATCCTCGCGAAAATAAAGGCTGACATCACCGCCGTCCAAGAAATGCGATGGACGGGACAAGGACAGAGACGAGTAGGTCCTTGTGACATTTACCATATAAAGGAGCGCAAGTTTGGTGTTGGATTCGTGGTGGGGATGAGATACCCCCTTTTGATGACGACCATGGCAAACGAAATTAGGACTACGAGTTAAAGGCATGCACCTGGAATGTCCGGTCCCTTAACTGGGAAGGTGCCACTGCCCAGCTGGTTTATGTCCTCGTGAAAACAAAGGCTGACATCACCGCCGTCCAAGAAATGCGATGGACGGGACAAGGACAGAGACGAGTAGGTCCTTTTGACATTTACTACAGTGGCCATATAAAGGAGCGCAGGTTTGGTGTGGGATTCGTGGTGGGAGAGAGACTCCATTGCCGAGTACTATCATTCACTCCGGAGAATGAACGTCTAGCCACAATCCGCATCAAAGCGAGGTTCTTCAACATATCGCTAATTTGCGCCCACGCCCCGACGGAGGAGAAGGACGATGTGACCAAAGATGCCTTTTATAAGTGCTTGGAGCGCACTTATGTGAGATGCTCCCGCCACGATGTAAAAATCGTGCTTGGCGACATCAAGCTACCTGGCTGTCTCCGGATCGAAAAACTACCAACCAGATCGATCATGTTGTGATAGACGGAAGACACGTCTCCATTGTTTTAGATGTGCGTGCGCTCCGAGGTCCAAACATCGACTCGGACCACTATATTGTATCAGCCCAAATTCGCACCTGCCTCTGTGCAGCAAAAAACGCACGCCAACAAACACAAGGAAGGTTCGAAGTCGAGAAGCTGCAATCACAACAGACAGCCGAACGATTTTCTACTGGGCTTGCACTCCTGCTCTCTGAGAGCACTCGTCAACAACTCGGTATAAGGGAACTGTGGGACGGCGTCTCAAACCCCTTACGTACAGCTGCAACCGAAACCATTGGTTTTCGGAAAGTGCAAAAAAACAGCTGGTTCGACGAGGAGTGCCGTGTCGCAGCGGAGAGAAAACAGGCTGCCTACCTCGCAACGTTACGATCGACCACAACACGTGCGGGATGGGATAGATACCGAGAGTTGAAGAGGGTACCGAGACGCATCTGAAGATAGAAAAAGGAAGAGGCCGAAATGCGTGAGTACGAAGAGTTTGATAAGCTGGCCGACAGGGGTAATGCTCGAAATTTCTACGAAAAAATGCGGCGGCTTACAGAAGGTTTCAAGACCGGAGCATACTCTTGTAGAACCCCCAAAGGTGATCTAGCCACCGATGCCCAGAGTATACTTAAATTATGGAGGGAACACTTCTCCAGCCTGCTGAACGGCAGTGAACGCACAACACCAGGAGAAGGCGAACCCGATTCCCCAATCGATGACGATGGAGCAGACGTTCCATTGCCCGACCATGAAGAAGTTCGAATAGCATTTGCCCGCCTGAAAAACAACAAAGCGGCAGGGACCGACGGATTGCCGGCCGAGCTATTCAAACACGGCGGCGAAGAACTGATAAGGAGCATGCATCAGCTTCTTTGTAAAATATGGTCGAATGAAAGCATGCCCAACGATTGGAATTTAAGTGTGCTATGCCCAATCCATAAAAAAGGAGACCCCACAATCTGCGCCAACTACCATGTGATAAGCCTCCTCAACATCGCGTAAGAAGGTTCTATCGAGCGTATTGTGTGAAAGATTAAAGCCCTCCGTCAACAAACTGATTGGACCTTATCAGTGTGGCGGTAGACCTGGTAAATCAACAACCGACCGGATATTCACCGTGCTCCAAATCTTGGAAAAGACCCGTGAAAGGAGAATCGACACACACCACCTATTCGTCGATTTCAAAGCTGCTTTCGACAGCACGAAAAGATGCCGCGATGTCTGAATTTGGTATTCCCGCAAACTAATACGGCTGTGTAAACTGACGTTGAGCAACACGAAAAGCTCCGTCAGGATCGGGAAGGACCTCTCCGAGCCGTTCGATACCAAACAAGGTTTCAGACAAGGCGACTCCCTATCATGCGACTTTTTCAATCTGCTGCTAGAGAAAATTATTCGAGCTGCAGAAACTGGCTGATATTGATATCATCGGTCTCAACACCCGCGCCGTTAGTTCTGCATTCTCCAGACTGAACAAGGAAGCAACGCGAATGGGTCTGGCAGTGAACGAGGGCAAGACGAAATATCTCCTGTCATCAAACAAACTGTCGTCGCACTCGCGACTTGGCTCTCACGTCACTGTTAACAGTCATAGCTATGAAGTTGTAGATAATTTCGTCTATTTAGGAACCAGCATTAACACCACCAACAATGTCAGCCTGGAAATCCAACGCAGGATTACTCTTGCCAACAGGTGCTACTTCGGACTGAGTAGACAATTGAATAGTAAAGTCCTCTCTCGACGAACAAAAGTCAAACTCTATAAGTCGCTCATAATTCCCGTCCTACTATATGGTGCAGAGTCTTGGACGATGACAACAACCGATGAGTCGAAGTTGCGAGTTTTCGAGAGAAAAGTTCTGCGAAAGATTTACGGTCCTTTGCGCGTTGGCCGCGGCGAATGTCGCATTCGATGGAACGATGAGCTGTACGAGATATACGACAACATTGACATAGTTCAGCGAATTAAAAGACAGGCTACGCTGGCTAGGTCATCTTGTCCGGATGGATGAAAACACTCCAGCTCTGAAAGTATTCGACGCAGTACCCGCCGGGGGAAGCAGAGGAAGAGGAAGACCTCCACTCCGTTGGAAGGACCAAGTGAGAAGGACCAATTGGCGCCACGTAGCGAAGAGAAGAAACGACTGGCGCGCTGTTGTTGACTCGGCTATAATCGCGTAAGCGGTGTCCACGCCAGTAAGGAAGAAGAAGTATATTCTTGGAAATTTACAGTTTCAACTGAATTCCTAATTCTTAGTTTACAGTTTTAAGAAGCGTCACTTCTTGTACAGACGCCAACAAGAATACAAATGTTTTAAGATCTCTTCAATAAATAATTGTTTAATATTAAATGTGGTGTCTTAATATCTCCACATATGTAAATACAAATCACGATATTATCGTTTTTCAGTAATACGTATGTATAATGTGCGCGCACTGTTCTATATGTATATGCATATATGCATATGTGCGTATGACACTCCATCACAACCCTGCCACAGAGAACGTATAATATAGAGAAGGTTCACCGCGTTGCCAATTTTACGGTACTTCATTTTTTGAAGGAGTACTTTTTTCTATTAGCGGATTTCACCAATATTTAACTTAATGGGTCGCAAATAGCAGTCCTAATTGAGAAAAATGACGTTAATTTCAATGTTTAGAAATGTACGCTTACAGATTCGCATATTTACAATGCAATTATTTTGATAACATATTGAAGGCCAAGCCGACGCACATATTCGCATATCGATGTACATGTGAACAGAGTTTAAAAAACCGTAAGCATAAAGTTCACATAGTCACATATGTATGTAATTTTGTGTTCATGTAAACAAATTTGAAAGAATCATTCTCATAATGTTTGTAAATTTGTCTACACACAACTTTGTATGTAAATATACACACTAGAGTGGGTCAATTTGTATGGAGCAAAAAAAAAGATGCACCAAGCGGATATCAAAATCATGATCTACGATGAATTCTAAGAAAATTAGCCAAGAAAACCATGGGTCTAAAATCAAAATGGAGCTTCCGTTTTTAACGAGAAACTTTTCATTTTGTTTTTTTTTCAATAAATGAAATGAAAAATAGTAACAACTACTGGAGCCGAAAACATCAAGCAGTGACCGTACAGGTGCTGCTACACCTTCTCATCAGCGTTCTTTTTGTGATGCATATCAAATTGATCTTAAGATCTCTATATACTTGCAATTTTGAGAAAGTGCTCTACACAAATTTAAAACATATAAAAATTTTATTGAATCTTTTAAGAAAACTAACAAAAGTGGTTATGTCTGCATTTGTTCGAAAGGAAATTCCAAGAACTTTAGATGCTGTATAGATAACGGTCTAATTTTGATGTTCAGATTAGTGTTAAAAAAGTTTTTTATGAAATTGGCCATTAAATCATCAATACACAAGATATGTAAAAGCTCATGGGTTTTGTAATTTTAAGAAATAAAACGTTGTGCCCCTTAAAAATAAATTAGATATTTATAAAATAATAGTATTTAGATTGGGGTTCAAAAAGCTTCGGTGATCGGACGAGAATCGATGTATTCAGCGTGGTATAGTCGTTGGCCGCTGTGGTCGGTGTATGTATATGTTACCTATCCATTAAATGTAACAAGCAAACAAACCAGTGCAATGGTCTGTCTAACAGTACTTCAAGCCGTCGTAATATGCCGTTTTCCGTGCCAGTATTGCTGACTTCACCGTCACAGCAAATACCAACCAGATCAAAAAGAGCTAAGTTCTTTTTAACAAATACATAAGTCATATAGCAGCTTTTGTTTTGCACCAGCGTCCTCAGCATTGAGTGTTAAATGACCCAAGAGTTCGGTTTTAGGTTCTCGCACAACCACGATGTGAGATTCTTTAACCACTTTTGGGTGAAGCTTATGATTAACCTTCTCCATTGTCAATGATTCATCTTTTCTGCCATCAAATGAGAATGCCAGCACTCTGAAATCTCTACATTGTTTTTGACGCACAGAATCCTTGATTTTTTCTTTTCTCGCGCTACTTTCCTTTGTCCACAATAATAAGTTCCCCATTGTCGTCTTTGAAATCTTCTTCTTCTTCTTCTTAATTGGCGTAGACACTGCTTACGCGATTATAGCCGAGTTAACAACCGCGCGCCAGTCGTTTCTTCTTTTTGCTACGTGGCGCCAATTGGATATTCCAAGCGAAGCCAGGTCCTTCTCCACTTGGTCCTTCCAACGGAGTGGAGGTCTTCCTCTTCCTCTGCTTCCCCCGGCGGGTACTGCGTCGAATACTTTCAGAGTGTTTTCGTCCATCCGGACAACATGACCTAGCCAACGTAGCCGCTGACTTTTAATTCGCTGAACTATGTCAATGTCGTCGTATATCTCGTACAGCTCATCGTTCCATCGAACTCATCGTTTGTTGTCATCGTCCAAGCCTCTGCACCATATAGCAGGACGGGAATTATGAGTGACTTATAGAGTTTGGTTTTTGTTTGTCGAGAGAGGACTTTGCTTCTCAATTGCCTACTTAGTCCGAAGTAGCACCACCGTGGGCGCCTAGTTTTAGAATTCCTGAGCCAAACCAACCTCACAATAATGAACAGTGGCACAAAAAATACTTACCAAAAAGGAAATAAGGGCTCTGTAATAGACCTAAAGTTTGCAAATGACGCACTAAGTAGACACATTAAGTGGAAGGTGTCAGATATGTTCACATATAGTGACCATATGGCAATCATCGCAGAAGTTTTATTCTCTCGAGACCAGGAACCCCCACGCAGTAACACTACACATAAACGAAGCTGGAAGCAAACAGATTTTGACACTGACGTTTTTGAGACAGTCTGGAGTGCAGCAATAGCACCAGGCGAAGGCGGCGTCCACTTAGTAAACGCATTGCAAAAGGAAATGGTAGCAGCATGTGACGCTACAATGCAAAGGACAAAATGTCACAATAAGCGAAGACCTGTATACTGGTGGAATGAAGAAATTGCCACGCTGAGAAAGTTTTGTCACTCAGCCCGACGTCGCCTACAACGCAATAAAAGTGGCGAAAACGAAAACCGTCTTAAAGAAGATTTTAAAAACCATAAGAAGCTTCTAAAGTCAGCTATAATCCGTAGCAAGAAAAACTGTTTTGAAAAGATCTGTAAAGAAGCAAATATAGACCCCTGGGGGACTGCCTATAAAATCTGCATGTCCAAATTCAAAAATAAGCGGCAGCAACCCCAATGCGCTCCGTTCATGAAGAAAGTCGTCGAGGCATTATTTCCGACGCACGAACCGATTACTAACGCTGAACAACGAAACGAAGCTGCTGTATCACCCCCACTCGTTACAGAAGAAGAGCTAGTGGCCATAGCCAAAAAAATCAAAAACAACAAAGCGCCTGGTATCGAGGGAATACCAAACAGAGCCCTAAAGGTAGCCATAATTTCGAAGCCCACTCTTTTTGCAAAAATGTACAACGCATGCATAAAAGAAGGGATGTTCCCCGATCCCTGGAAAGTCCAGCGTCTGGTCTTAATACCAAAACCCAAAAAACCACCAGATGAACCTTCTTCGTATCGACCTCTGTGTATGCTCGACACAATGGGTAAAGTGTACGAAAGCATAATAAGAAACCGCTTGGAGATTGCAATCCAGGAAGCCGGCGGATTATCAGAAAGACAATACGGCTTCAGAAAACAGAGGTCTACTATCGATGCACTGAAAGAAGTGGTCGACACTGCGAAAAGAGCAGTAAGTGGCAAAAGATGGAAAGGTGGTACAAAAAAATATTGTGCGCTGATCACCCTGGATGTGAAGAATGCATTCAACTCTGCTAAATGGGAAAATATATTCGAAGCCCTATATGGAATACGCGCGCCTCAGTACCTCATAAAAATCATTAGGAGTTATTTTAAAAATAGAAAGTTGATCTATGACACCACCGAAGGAATAAAGAGCTACCCCATTACAAGCGGAGTACCACAAGGATCTGTTTTAGGCCCTCTCTTATGGAATCTAGTTTATGATGGGGTGCTAAGAATTCCACAGCCTACAAACGTTAAGCTAATCGCATACGCGGACGACCTTATAGTGATAGCAGTAGGTAAACAACTTGATGACCTACAACATAAATGTAACGAATGTATAAATAGTCTACGCCAATGGTTTTCTTCCAAGAGTTTGGAACTGGCTGAGCACAAACCAGAGGTATTGCTCATAAGCACCAGAAAAATTGAGGAAAAAATAACTCTCACTATAGGAGAGTGCGTAATCACTTCACAACCACAGTTGAAGTATTTAGGGGTAATATTGGACTCGAAACTGAAATTCAAGCGGCACTTGGAAAACATAGCAAATAAAGCAAATAAGATTTATAACGCCTTGTCAAGAATGATGGCAAATAGAGGCTGTGTGCGCTCCAGCCGCCGACTTCTAATCGCAAAAGCTACGAGCTCAGTTATACTATATGCAGCTCCAGTATGGATACAGGCACTAAACATAAAAGCATATGCCAAACCAATAAATGCGGTGCATAGACTCACAGAAATAAGAGTAACAAGTGCTTTCCGAACTATCTCCAGCGAAGCATCTGAAGTACTAGCTAGTATGCTGCCCATAGACATCCAGGGTGACGAGCTCACGAGATTATATGAGCTATCAGCGCCAATTACAGAAATTCAAAAGAGAGAAGAGAGAAAGAAGAGCATACATTTATGGCAGCAACGGTGGCAAACCTCAACTAAAGGACGGTGGACCCACAGACTTATACCTGACATCCATACGTGGATAAGTAGAAAACATGGGGACCTGAATTTCCACCTGACCCAAATATTAAGCGGGCATGGGTGCTTCAGAGGCTATCTATATAAATTTCAAAACGACGTCAGTCCGTATTGTTCGATGTGTACGGAGTCAATAGAAGACTCTGAGCACGTGTTCTTCCATTGTCCTCGGTTTCTAATCATAAGGGGAAGGCTAGAAACAGTACTAGGTGGTAGTTTAACGGTGGAAAGCTTGACTGCACATATGTGTCAGTCCTCTGAGAAGTGGAAAGCTGTTCACGAAGCGGCTACTTCCATCATGACAATATTAAGACAGTTACAGCAGAATAGGCGTCAGTCCGTCTGTGCTATAGAGGAGACGTAAGATGTCTTGTCACTCCCATGAAGTAATACCTTATCTGGTGGTTCCGTGGGAGAGTCTTGAGTTGGGAGTAGGTTAGGTTTAGCGGGTTAAAGCACTCCGGCTTTCGATGCCAGTAGTTGTACACTCCTATAGAAGATGGTACCTTCTCTGTTGAGTTCTGCAGCTCGAACTATTTTCTCCAGAAGCAGGTTAAAAAAAATCGCACGATAGGTAATCGTCTTGTCTGAAACCTCGTTTGGTATCGAACGGCTCGGAGAGGTCCTTCCCGATCCTGACGGAGCTTTTCGTGTTGCTCAACGTCAGTTTACACATCCGTATTAGTTTTGCGGGGATACCAAATTCAGACATCGCGGCATAAAGGCATCTTCTTTTCGTGCTGTCGAAAGCAGCTTTGAAATCGACGAATAGGTGGTGTGTGTCGATTCTCCTTTCACGGGTCTTTTCCAAAATTTGGCGCACGGTGAATATCTGGTCGGTTGTTGATTTACCAGGTCTAAAGCCACACTGATAAGGTCCAATCAGTTTGTTGACGGTGGGCTTTAATCTTTCACACAATACGCTCGATAGAACCTTGTACGCGATGTTGAGGAGGCTTATCACATGGTAGTTGGCGCAGATTGTGGGGTCTCCTTTTTTATGGATTTGGCATAGCACACTTAAACTCCAATCGTTGGGCATGCTTTCATTCGACCATATTTTACAAAGAATCGGATGCATGCTCCTTATCAGTTCTTCGCCGCCGTGTTTGAATAGCTCGGCCGGCAATCCGTCGGCCCCTGCCGCTTTGTTGTTCTTCAGGCGGGCAATTGCTATTCGAACTTCTTCATGGTCGGGCAATGGAACGTCTGCTCCATCGTCATCGATTGGGGAATCGGGTTCGCCTTCTCCTGGTGTTATGCGTTCACTGCCATTCAGCAGGCTGGAGAAGTGTTCCCTCCATAATCTAAGTATACTCTGGGCATCGGTGGCTAGATCACCTTTGGGGGTTCTACAAGAGTATGCTCCGGTCTTGAAACCTTCTGTAAGCCGCCGCATTTTTTCGTAGAATTTTCGAGCGTTATCCCTGTCGGCCAGCTCTTCGTACTCACGCATTTCGGCCTCTTTCTTCTTCTGTCTGCAAATGCGTCTCGGTACCCTCTTCAACTCTCGGTATCTATCCCATCCCGCATGTGTTGTGGTCGATCGTAACGCTGCGAGGTAGGCAGCCTGTTTTCTCTCCGCTGCGACACGGCACTCCTCGTCGTAGCTGTTCTTTTGCACTTTCCGAAAACCAATGGTTTCGGTTGCAGCTGTACGTAAGGAGTTTGAAATGCCGTCCCACAGTTCCCTTATACCGAGTTGTTGACGAGTGCTCTCAGAGAGCAGGAGTGCAAGCAGAGTAGAGAATCGTTCGGCTGTCTGTTGTGATTGCAGCTTCTCGACGTCGAACCTTCCTTGCGTTTGTTGACGTGCGTTTTTTGCTGCACAGAGGCTGGTCGAGGTTGGGACCTCGGAGCGCACGCACATCTAAAACACTGGAGACGTGTTTTCCATCTATCACAACATGATCGATCTGGGCCCGAATCGAGGCACACGTTAACGAACGAAATTTATGAAATTTTTTTGTTTTCGGATCGTTGTACTCGCTATCGAATGCGCACTTTCGAAATTTGAAATTTCCTCATTCGATAACGTGTTCTCGTTTGTACGAAAGAATCGAAATCTCACTCGTTAGCTATTTGAGAACCGTTATAGTACAAATTAAAAAAAAAAGTTTGAATATAACAGTTAAAATTAATCGGAAGTGAAATATAAGTTATTTTTCTTTTATTGAGTTTATTTAACATGTATTATAATTATAAATAATGATTTAAGGACGAATATGCACCAAAAAAATTTGATGAGTAATTTTATACTACAGCATCAGAATTTAGCAAATAATATTTTGCCTAATTGTGGGCAAGGCAAAGTTGCATTAAATAAGCTATGGGGTACATTGACGCTAAAACTTAACGCTGCCGGGCCACCGATGAAAGATGCTAAATTTTGACGAAATGATGAATAGAATGATAAAGATAATAATAAAATACAAAAATAGGTATTTGCTGATCAAAAGCACAATATAAAAAAGAAAATTTCTTTCAAAAAAGCCTCGAAACAAAAGACTGGTGGTGGTCAGTACGAGGAAAAGCTTTTAACTGTAGCAGAAGAGCAACTCCTCCATGCTACGGGGATAGATGTTGCAGTAGAAGTAAAAATCTTGAGAAACTAATTGCTTAAAAGAAGAGATCGCTGCAAATAAAAGAAGATGTACATCAAGCAGATATGCAAAAAAGCTGTAGAGTTGCAGATTAAAACTCATGAGCTTGAAATTTTAAAGAGAAAAATTAAGAAATAAACACCAATATATACGATATGTTAATTCCAAGTTCCTGTTTTTATTGAAAATATATTTATTAGAACAAAACATGAATTCAAATGTTGTTGGAACGTTTAATTCATTTAGATAATAAAATACTGGCTAATATGATCTCTAATTTTATGACCAATTTAGTTAATTGAGTCTCATTTCCCGTATCTATTTCTATATTATTGTTTTCATTTACAAAATATTTTCAATATGTTGAATTTTTTAACTGTATGCAACACTGCACATACATTGCCGAACTTTGCCACCTTTTCAGGAATATACCGACTTATGTTATCTTTAGTGAAAATTTTCCACCGGCCCACCGGCTGATTGATGGTACTGCGGTTGATAAATGTCCGTTAATTTTTATTTCCGATATGATGAAAGTAAATGCGTCTTTGGTCAGTCTAAATCACTTCCTGAATCTGTAAATGATTTAAAATAATATGATCTATACTAAGTTAAACGGTATAATTTTCTTACGCTGCTTCAGGTAAATCCATGGAATTACTTTTATCACGAATCCTGAATCGTATGGCCATTTCGTGATATTTTTCATCTGAATCAGATGAACTTGTATAAAAACACGTTAGGGTTCATTTTATTGAATGCAAAAACTAAATTTAGTAAATTTATATACAATTTATTACACATATTGTATAAACATATATTGAATACTAGCTGACCCCGCAGCCGTTGTCCTGCTTGAAATTATGTATTTGGAAATGAAAAGAAAGTTAAATTTACCATTTCATTTTTTTTTTATTTCAATGTAATTTATTTATTTATTTTGGTTTTCCAACTCGTGAGTACGCAACGTATATCTGACCGATTTTCACTGGAAACGGAATACGTTTGAAATGAAATGGCAAATCGTTAGAACTCAAAGGAATTATTAGAATCAAGCATTCTGTCCCCTTGTATTCGATAGCGCAGATTGCGGAACATAATAACGACAGATCCAGCTTTGAGACGCAAATGATGCGGTGGCAAACTACCAAGCCTCCAAAAAATTTAGAAATTCCAAAGGATAATTCATGGCGTCGCCTTCATTGTCAAAACGATCGATCGATTTGTATGAGCGTAAGTCTCCCGGAATTTGGCTTTGAATCTTCAAGTTTAAGTCAAAACATCGGTATTTTTGGCAGCTAACATTGCGCGTGCACTTAAGGAATCGTAGTTACGATAATTTGGCCAATATTCGGATACACATTCGTGATGAGTTCATCTTTCGTGAATTGATAAGCGGCGAATGGAATTGATATCAAACCACTGGAAGTATCAACCGGAATTGACCCATTTCCAAGTTTTAGCGAAGACGATGTAAAATGTCTTCGGCAATGTTATTTTTGTTCGTATCCCATAATAGGTTCGGATTTGAAGGCTGATACGTCGAAATGATTATCGCGAAAAGTGTGCTAACTTCATGTGCATTCCAGTGATTGACATTTACCAGCAATTTTAATTCCTGGCATACTTCTCCAAAACTCACAGACACCGTAACATTCACAGTACGCAATGACTCAAATGAAGTTGAACCGCGTTCATTAATCGATAGCAACCGAAGGTAGAAACAATCGTCGTTTTTCGGGTAGATTGTGTAAATTCGTCCTAATGCATTAGTTGATAACACATCTGGATGCCCATCCACTGGTTGGCCTTGCTTTCTGCGCAACTATTTCTTCGACGATGCATTCCAGATAATAATATCAAGGTATTTCCGAATAGGGCAATGTTCTCGCCGGTCGGAAAACGTTCATGAATTGCAAAAGTAAATATTCTACAAAGCGCTTTATTGCGGTTCACGTATCGACCGTATCGTATTGCTTCCATTGGTGACGTACTTACAAACGCATTATATAGATTTAACCAAACTGCAATACTCAACATTGATATGAGTTTTGAATGTGAATTAAACAACAATGGGAATATAGTACGATCCATGTGTTGTCAGCTTCGATATACACTCTTTTAAATTGAATGCTGAATGTTCTGGCATTGTTATCTGGTGTACGATGCCGATGAGTTTGTGTTTCCGAGAGAAAAGCACTTGGATAGTGTTTCGTGCATTTATTATCAGATATACAAACCGAAAAGCGATTGTAGTGGATGCAAGGTCCATGAACCATATTGGTTTCTACCACTTCGTATAATACTGGATCTTTCTCTGGATCACGAATTTCCGCAGAAATGGTTTCATCAATATGATCTGGTGTAACCACCATCCACCATCCAAAGAAGAATGTATGCGTGCGGCAAACCTCTCTTTTGCCACTCAAAAGAGTACATCTAGCATCTAACAGCACCATATATACGTTGCTTCAAGATAAAGTCCATCGAAGCTGTTGTTTTAAAAGTCTTGCTGTGACATCGTGACGATCGCTTGCTAATTGACCGCGATCCATAACACCGCACGTATGTCATCGCATCCTGGGAATACTCGGTCATGTGCCTTGGGCTACTAATGTATGTTGATGCCAAAACGAACGCCGACCGATATTAGCGGGACCTCTTCGTGACATCGTAGCAAATTTCAATCTTTAATTGATCACTTTGTATGCAACACACATAACAATTTCACTGAATAATTTTCAAAAATTTTTGAAGCAAACGACAAATTTGAACGATTCAAATAATTGAAAAACAAAACAAAAAAATTTAAAAAAATTTGTATGGAAAAAATTAACTTTTTGGAATTGTCCAATTTTCCGACTCTTTCTCACGAAAAGCATACAGGTTTTTTTATTTCTATACCTTCCCCGATCCTCCCAGAACATTCTCTGAAAATTTCATCAAGATTGGTTCAGTCGTTCTCTCAGCGTTACTAATAAACAAACATTCACTCGTTTGTATGGGAAAAAGAAAAGGGCTGGTTTTAAGGGTTTTCCGTCAATTATTCGAATTTTTCTTGCCGTAAAAACCTTCCTTGAACCTCAAAGAACATTTTAAAAAAAGAATTGGCAAAATTGTTCTAAGCGTTGTTGAGTTATGCGCTTACCAACACATTTTGCGATTCATTTTTATATATAAGATTTGCATTGAATTCAAATTCAAATACTTGTTTTGTTTCGTATTTGAATGTATTCGAAAATGTCATTTACAGCTACACCAGGGAAGTTATTTCATAAAATTTCTATTCGTTTCGTGTCGAGTGCGACGATCCGCACACTCGACACGTTACGAAATTTCACTCGATACGATTACTTGCTCGCTCACGACTGCCGCGATTCGGGCCCTGGTTGGTAGTATTTCGATCCGGAGACATCCAGGTAGCTTGATGAATCTTCTTATGCTGGAATCTAGTACTATAGATAACCATATCTCCGGCCCCGGCAAAGTCGATCAGCCTCAACCCATTTGGCGATGTTTCCTCGTGGAGGCTGAATTTACCGACCGTAGTGCCAAAGATACCTTCTTTGCCCACCCTGGCGTTGAAGTCGCCAAGCACGATTTTTACATCGTGGCGGGAGCATCTCACATAAGTGCGCTCCAAGCACTCATAAAAGGCATCTTTGGTCACATCGTCCTTCTCTTCCGTCGGGGCGTGGGCGCAAATCAGCGATATGTTGAAGAACCTTGCTTTGATGCGGATTGTGGCTAGACATTCATTCACCGCAGTGAATGATAGTACTCGGCGACGGAGTCTCTTTCCCACCACGAATCCCACACCAAACTTGCGCTCCTTTATATGGTAAATGTCACAAGGACCTACTCGTTTCTGTCCTTGTCCCGTCCATCGCATTTCTTGGACGGCGGTGATATCAGCCTTTGTTTTCACGAGGACATCAACCAGCTGGGCAGTGGCACCTTCCCAGTTAAGGGACCGGACATTCCAGGTGCATGCCCTCAATTCGTAGTCCTTATTTCGTTTGCCATGGTCGGGGTTTCTCATCCGAGGCTGTTTACACTTTTTCATTGGGGGTGTTTTTTTACGTGGCGGGTCCCAAACCCAGCGCACAACCCTATGCAGGGGATGTTTCACCTTTTCACTTTAGCTCGCCTTCTAACGGATGTTCTTAGGCTACCCAGAGTATACTTGGTCAAAGACCGGAAGTCGTGAGCTGCTTGAGTCACATGTAAAAGAATCGTTTCTGGCCACTCCCAAGTGAATGGCCATCAGAGAACTTTCTTCACTTGCGTGAACTTCTATACATGACTCCATCGTCTTTGAAATCTATATCTTTAAAAAGTGCCGTAGCCAAACACGCAGCAACTTTGTCTGACACACCAAATCTGTCGCACATTGCATAATTGGTTGTATTAAGCATTTTCGTATACGGGCCGCGCTTAAAAACAATTGGCCTTTCTGCATTTGGTGTTTTGAACACAAGATCTTCATCACTGTCCATACCTGGACTATACACCATTTTTACATCTGACATTCCTGAAACTGAAAATGTATTAATTGCTACTTATGCTGATGATACTGCTCTATTGCCGTCAAGCCAGACGCCAATTGAAGCAACTAATTTAGTTCAAAGAGAATTGATCAAGATACAGACTTGGTTAGATTGCTGGAAAATAAAAGCAAACGTGAGTAAATCCGTACATGTTTTATTTACATTAAGGAGAAGCGACTGCCCTCCATTGCTTTTAAATGGCAATACTATCCCTAAAGTGATAGCGTTAAATACACCTCGGCATACACTTCGACAAAGGACTAACTTGGAAACAGCACATGCAAGCCAAAAATGAACAATTAAAAATAAAAACCAAACAACTTTATTGGCTACTTGGACGTACATCGCAGTTACATCTAGAAAATAAATTACTATTATATATATACTATACTAAAACCTATATGGACATATGGTGTGCAACTTTGGGGCACTGCTTGTAATTCAAATATTGAAATTCTACAAAGATACCAATCGAAAACTCTAAGATTAATTATAAATGCGCCTTGGTTCATAACAAATAAAGCCATTCATTCAGACCTGAATATACCTTTTGTTAAAGATGAAATTAAAAGATTTAGTTCAGCATATTTGCACAGGATAAGTTATCATGACAATACTTTGGCAGTCATGTTATTAGATGATAGTAATGAAACTATTAGACTTAAAAGACATCATGTTCTAGATCTCCCATTTAGAAATTAAGTTTATGTTTAATTATATATGTTACTATGATTTAAAATGTATAATTAAATTTTTTTATATAAACTTTTATATTTAGAACATATTGTTATATTGTATATTATTTTTGATCTCATGGGAGATCAAAAATATCAGTCAAATTATGGTTTTGTTATCAAATTTGCTCATTATTTACTAAAATAGATTGCAAATAAAATGTTTTATAAAAAGAAAAAAAAGGCAAGGTTTTCAGCTTGTTTATTATGGTTTTCTTCGTCATTATGCCAATATTCAAATTGCTCCAAATTTCAATCAATTTATCCGCCACTTATGGAGTAAAAGATGCGTACCCAAGCATTTTATTTCTATTTTTAGACCGATCATTCAAAAAAAAAAATATTTTAAAACATCGCGGCAAATTGGCAAGTTTAGTTCGTGTAAATCACTTGGCAAACCAAAAGCACTAAAATTTGGATCTGGCGTATGCACCAAATTTGATTCCGAGAGATTTGATAATGTAATATCATTAGCACAAGAACTAATTGATATAGGAGTTGATTCCATAATAAAAAGAAGCTTAAGTTTTGCTTTAAAATGTTAGAATCGCGAAAATCAGAGGCACACACTTCTTCCTTGAGTAAAAACTTCTAACTGTAATATTGTATCAAAATAATTTAAAACGATGGCTCGGTGGAAATTGGAATGATTTGATTTTTTTTTTAATAAATGAAAAGGAAAACAGTAACAATTACTAGAGTCGAAAACATAAAGCAGTGACCGTACAGAAAAATACTGTCATACCGTAGTTTTTGCCCAATTTTAATCATTTTCATAATCTCACCTAACTACGTACAATCTAAAATGTGTACCAAATTTAGACGAAATCGATAAAATAGTTCCAGAGATTTACATATACACTCAAAAGTGGGCGGTGACATGCCAAAATTTTCGTATAGTCGGATTTTTGGCTGCAATACAATTAATTAATTGTATTCGGTATACCAAACTCAAGATGTTTCCCTTCAACAGTTATTAAAATTTCTGATCTTTAGTGTTTTCAAAAATTACTGTTATATGGGAGGCGGGCGTGGTTATTATCCGATTTCGATCATTTTCCAGATATCCGTTAAGTAGGCATTGTGTAATATGGATACCAAGTTTGAACGATATCGGTGTGGTGGTTCCAGAGATATACATATGAATTCATAAGTGGGCAGTGCCACGCCCCCTATAAAAAATTTCTGTGCTGTCGAATTTTCTGCTTAAATACAACATCACATACCAAATTTGAGCAAATTAGCTTCGATAGCTACAAAACAAGCAAACAATCGACAGTGGAATAGGAATTGGATTTTTTTTTACAAAATACAACATACGAAATTTCCTCGCTAAAAAACGGAAGCTCGACTTTCATTTTAGACCCATGGTTTCTTGGGAAAATTTTCTTAGAATTCATCGTAGTTTACGATTTTAATAACCGCTTTGTCTAGAAAAGAATTGACCCACTCTAATATACACCCATTGCTTCACATAAAATTTCCGTTGTCACGGACAACCAATGGCGGAACTTCACGTTTTCTCAAAAAGTCAATATGTAGAAGGACTGACAAAGCGTCATAACATTGTATTGTTGGTGGAAAATCCAAGCTGTGTGGAAAAAAATGAACGAATGGTCGCCGATTGTCACCGCTTCCCTTGCTGCTGTAACAGCTTCGCCAACAAACCAGCGTAAATATGTATGTTTATGTGTGAGCTTGCATGTATGCAATCGACGCAACTGCGTAAAAATATTTCAGAATTACAAAATATTTTTTACATTCCTTGACAAATACATTCAATCCTGGTTATGTGCCACATTGAAAGATACAAGATAAAAGAAAGATTTGTAGTTAGTTAAAAATAAAAATATAATATGGCACGAGTTGTCAAAAAAGTCTTGCGGTATTTTTGCTAGGTGGCGCTGAAAGCGCGTAGTTCTAGTTTAATTCGTCGCATCGGGTCATGCTATACCTCTTTGGAAAGCTCATTTCACGCGCTAACACGTGTTTGATTGATTGTCGTTTCTTTTAAGTCGTTCGTGAGTTATAGCGTCGCAAACATGGGGCAAAATAAAGAGAAAATACGGCATATTTTACAGTACTACTACGATAAAGGAAAAAATGCATCTCAAGCCGCCAATTTGTGCAGTTTATGGACCCGATACAGTTTCCATTTCCACCCCACGACGATAGTTTCAACGTTCAACGATAGTTTCAACGAATCAAGTATGCTTTTTGAAAGTACGTTTGCGTTCATGAATGACAATTTTGTTGTGTAATTTACTATAAATTTTGACGTCGGCAATTTGGCTGTCATATTGACATAAACAACGATTGTTGTTTTTGTAGAACAATATTTGTAATTTTTGCATGTGACATATCCACATGTGAATGCATATACATAAGTATGTGTGATGATGTTTGAGACGATTGTAGAACAATATTTGTAATTTTTACCTGCGACATATTTACATGTGTATACAGATATGTATGCATGTAGGTTTGTGTATGAATTATTTGCGCGGCAATGTCATACGCACATATATATGTATGTATGTTAGAGTGGGTCAATTTTTTTCTTGACAAAGCGGTTATCAAAATCGTAAACTACGATGAATTCTAAGAAAATTTGCCCAAGAAACCATGGGTCTAAAATGAAAATCGAGCCTCCGGTTTTTAGCGAGAAAATTTCGTATATTGTATTTTGTAAAAAAAAAATCCAATTCCTATTCCACTGTCGATTGTTTGCTTGTTTTGTAGCTATCGAAGCTAATTTGCTCAAATTTGGTATGTGATGTTGTATTTAAGCAGAAAATTCGACAGTACAGAAATTTTTTATAGGGGGCGTGGCACTGCCCACTTATGAGTTCATATGCATATCCCTGGAACCACCCCACCGATTTCGTTCAATCTTGGTATACATATTACACAATGCCTACTTAAGAGATATCTGGAAAATGATCGAAATCGGATAATAACCACGCCCACCTACCATATAAGAGTAATTTTTGAAAACACTAAAGATCGGGCATTTTAATAACTGTTGAAGGGAAACATCTTGAGTTTGGTATTCGGTGTTGTATTGCAGCCAGAAATTCGACAATAAGAAAATTTTGGCATGTCACCGCCCACTTTTGAGTGCATATCAAGACTATGAACAACTTATTCTATATTGGAAAATGCAAGTGCGATTTACAAAGAAATTGTTGCTCATGTGGTTTGATGCCTGATCATTTACACGAATTTTTGACTGATCAGCATACCGCGAGGAAACTGACAATTCCAGCGGTCCTGGCGGATGTTGTTGATTTGGATTTGGCTCCAACAGCTACTGAATATTCATCTTACCGGCCTGACTCATCAGATATGGACGTTGATGAAGATCTTGTGTTCAAAACACCAAATGCAGAAAGGCCAATTGTTATTAAGCGCGGCCCGTATACGAAAAGATTTGAATTTGAATTAGAATTTGACAATCCTCCACTTCCGGATCCACAAATTCCTCCACATATTCAAGGAACCGAGCGCTTTGTGCAACTGCTGACTAGCGTTTCACGTCGAACTATAGAAAAAAATCGCGATGGTGTTATGGCAGTCACGGTTGCAAGTCGAAACGCAACATCTAGGATGGACAGCAAACAAGACCTTAAAACTAATTAATTCTGAACTTTAGAAGTATATTATATTTTGTTTGGCCCTTAACAGTTAAGTTTTTGCTTTATATATAGATATAAAATGATATTGTTAACTGCAATACGATTTCGCGGAAGATGAAAGCTATTAAAGTTTGAATTTTATTTATTATTATTTTAATTTTTATGGGTGGATAGGTAACATATACACACACCGACCACAGCGGCCAACGACCATACCACGCTGAATACATCGGTTCTCGTCCGATCACCGAAGCTTTTTAAAACCCGATCTAAATACTATTATTTTATAAATATCTAATTTATTCTTAAGGGTCACAACGTTTTATTTCTTAAAGTTACAAAACCCATGAGCTTTTACATTTCTTGTGTATTGATGATTTAATGGCCAATTTCATAAATAACTTTTTTAACATTAAGCTAAACATCAAAATTAGACCGTTATCTATACAGCTTCCAAAGCTGTTGGAATTTCATTTCGAACAAATCCAGACATAACCACTACTGTTAGTTTTCTTAAAAGATTCAATAACATTTTTGAATGTTTTAAATTTGTGTAAATTGCAAGTATATAGAGATCTTAAGATCAACTTGATATGCATCACAAAAAGAACGCTGCTGAGAAGGTGTAGCAGCACCTGTACGGTCACAGCTTGATGTTTTCGGCTCCAGTAGTTGTTACTATTTTCCATTTCATTTATTGAAAAAAAAAAAAAACAAAATGAAAAGTTTCTCGTTAAAAACCGGAGGCTCCGTTTTGATTTTAGAGCCATGGTTTCTTGGGCAAATTTTCTTAGAATTCATCGTAGTTTACGATTTTGATAACCGCTTGGTGCATTTTTTCTGCTCCATACAAATTGACCCACTCTAATGTATGTATGTATATATAGAGCAGCGCACGCTTTTTATATTTCTGATAAATAATAATATCTTGATTTGAAATTGATTTTTAGTTGCATATGTCGGAATACAATGGTCTTCGTTGGACATTGTTAGAGCGCAGCGCGTTTCGGTTTCACACTTACTTCACAATAGTTCCTCACTTCACAATATTCCTCACTTCTCACTATTAACTTTTTAACACGACTTCACTATTAACTTTTTAACACAACTTCACTAGATCAAGTCCTCAACTCGACTGTCTCTATGTACGTCGTTTTCTTCCTTTTAAACTTACCACCGAACCACGCTCGACGATAGCGACGCCACGCTGTCGTCCCGCTATAACGGTACTCCTTGAAGAGACGACATGCAGCAAACCACACTCGACGGTGGCGACGCCACGCTGTCGCCCCGCTAAAGCGGTACTTCTTGAAAAGACAACCAATCACAGCACAATTAACGGCTGATGGGATAATGAGGAACTTAGACTTCTAATGAAATTCCCTAAACTGTATACACATACACTCACACACGCATACCAATATTCACACACTATTAGGGTGCGCCGACACGGCCATCCTGACCATTACACGACCTCGTGCAATTTTAACAAAAATGCTATGTTACCTTTCAATCAACTTATAAAAGTTTATTCAAATCTAACTTTCAATTTTTCATCTAATCTTGTAATTTCTATTGACAAATTACATCTTCATATTTCTGTTTCCTTCTTACTAATACAAAATCTTTTTCTTTAACACAGCTCATTTTCACATTATCATTAACCACACATGTGTTAATTTATAATACCCAATGCGCCACACACCATGATCAAAACAATTGTTTTGCACTTGTGCTCACATTATTATTACAAACATCATTATAAGCCCTTAAGGCAACTATAATGTCTCTTTGAACTTTCAACTTCCTTTATTACTGTCTCTTTCAACAGTGTCTCTTTCAACTTTCTTTATTACTGTCTCTTTCAACAGTGTCTCTTTCAACTTCCTTTATTACTGTCTCTTTCAACAGTTTCCTTCAACTTCCTTTATTACTGTCTCTTTCAACAGTTTCCTTCAACTTTTACATTACTGTCACATAATCAATTCATTACTCAATCAAATGCGCCACACGCCATGATCAAAACAACCATTAGTCTGTTTTGCACTTGTGCTTGCATTATGATCTGAGTACTCTGCCATTGTCTTTGGCCAACCATTCATATACTTTGTCATTCTTATTCGTTTACTTCACTCTCTTTTGTGATTTCAACATTCTCAACATCTTCATTCTCATTTTCTTCAAACTTCAACACCCTCAATACTTTCAATATTTTCATTTTCACTCTCCTCACCGTTCGCAACGGATTTTCTACTTGCAACAACATGCTCATCATCACCATCAAACACATTCGGTTCCTCGGGCACTTGCGCCTCTGGCAACCTTCTCAAATCTTCGCCTGCATATCAACAACTCTCCCCATTGGTCAAGAATTCCAAAATGTACCTGTCACCTTCTGCAACTCTTACTATTTCAGACTTAACTTTGATGTCTTTCTTCACTTTTAAGCAACACAAAATCTCCAACTTTGTGTCTAACTACTTTTGCCTTACCTTTACCAAACCGCACTTCATCACAAACTGCAGTGTCTAACGCATTCTTTGCAGCTTGCACCCCCACGTTTGGCAGATCAAAAATATGTTTTTTTTTTTTTGTTTTTTTTACGTGCTCGAGACTATAATTAATATTGAACTGGGAGAACTTGGAACCTCAATTTTATTCAAAACCTGGCACTGGTGGCAATCACCTTTTCAATAACATCGGTCGGCTCGCTTCCAGTATATAAATTAACCATTCTGGTTCATGAAATTTTTAATTGGATTGATGAAATAACAATATTAAAACCCTGATTAAGTATTTGACGGCCAATGACAATGTCATTTTGCATATCATCATCGCCCACCACACAAAACAAAATTTCAATACAATTATCGTCAATCTTAACGTTACTTAATATTTGTACAGTACTACATATTCCACTACTGCCTATACTTTTTAGCATAACAATGTTATTGAGTCTTTTACCAGATAATTTTATACTTAGCTTTTCTTTCATTAACGAACTTTCCGATCCAGAATCAAAGGTGGTTTCAAAACTTTGGTCTCTGTGGTTCAGGCATCCTTTAGGTACTGCACGCTGCAACGCTGCACTGTTCCACACGCTTTTTATAGAACACTTTTATTATGACAACACACGCATTTTTATACTCTCGCAACAAAGTTGCTAAAGAGAGTATTATAGTTTTGTTCACATAACGGTTGTTTGTAAGTCCTAAAGCTAAAAGAGTCAGATATAGGGTTATATATACCAAAGTGATCAGGGTGACGAGTAGAGTTGAAATCCGGATGTCTGTCTGTCCGTCCGTCCGTGCAAGCTGTAACTTGAGTAAAAATTGAGATATCATAATGAAACTTGGTACACGCATTTCTTGGCTCCATAAGAAGGTTAAGTTCGAAGATGGGCAAAATCGGTCCACTGCCACGCCCACAAAATGGCGGAAACCGAAAACCTATAAAATGTCATAACTAAGCCATAAATAAAGATATTAAAGTGAAATTTGGCACAAAGGATCACATTAGGGAGGAGCATATTTGGAAGTAATTTTTTTGGAAAAGTGGGCGTGGTCCCGCCCCCTGTTAAGTTTTTTGTACATATCTCGGAAACTACTATAGCTATGTCAACCAAACTCTACATAATCGTTTCCTTCAGACATTTCCATATGCAGTTCAAAAATGGAAGAAATCAGATAATAACCACGCCCACCTCCCATACAAAGGTTATGTTGAAAATCACTAAAAGTGCGTCAACCGACTAACAAAAAACGTCAGAAACACAAAATTTTACGGAAGAAATGACAGAAGGAAGCTGCACCCAGACTTTTTGTAAAAATTGAAAATGGGCGTGGCGTCGCCCACTTATGGACCAAAAAGCATATCTCAGGAACTCCTCGACCGATTTCAATGAAATTCGGTATATAATATTTCCTTAACACCCTGATGACATGTACGAAATATGGGTGAAATCGGTTCACAACCACGCCTTCTTCCAATATAATAAAACTTTACACAAATACGGTATTTGAGCTGAGGTATCCCTTGTGGAAAAATTGTCGTGATCGGACTATAACTTTTCAAGGTCCCTGATATCGAACACGAAGAACTCAGTGCCTAACCTAACCTAACCTAATTTTTCACCGAAAATATCGGTAAATCTCCCAGAATTTATTTGTAATTAATTTTACAGCAAAATAAAAAAACATGTAAATGACGGATAATGAAATCTCGATTATCACTTTATCATGCGAGAGTATAAAATGTTCGGTGACACCCGAACTTAGCCCTTCCTTACTTGTTTTTTTTCTTTTTTTTCCTTTAACCACTTTATTTCCTCTTTGTTTTACTTAACTTACTCACTTCTCACATATTTTATCACTTTGTACACCTTCGCCGTAAGCGCTTTCTTTTTCATTTTGCATGAACTTTAAAATATTATTTAGCGCAGCACTTTGCACAACTATTTCACTGTTAATACTCGAAGCAGTTACACTCTACCGCCCGTCCGTCCATCCGATCACACACACTTCTCATAAAGCCAACTCAACTACGCACATTACCTTCTTCGAAGTACTTTTCAATGCACAACAACAACAACACTATTTGCACGAGCGCTTCTCAACTGGGTCCATTTACTTGCAACAGTCACCCTGCAACGCTTCCATCTGCATCGCGTATCCATCCACATCTCATGCTTTGTCTGGGCCGAAGTTGGGCAGTTGCACAGACCTGCTCCGCCCCGCATCAGGTACAGCCAGATCCGTAGCCCGCCACAAGCTCAATGAATCCTCCACTCTGCAACTCCATCATGGTACGCCATGGTCCATCTAATGATTGAGGCAAATGGGCAGATTCCACTTCTGATGTCGGAATACAATGGTCTTCGTTGGACATTGTTAGAGCGCAGCGCGTTTCGGTTTCACACTTACTTCACAATAGTTCCTCACTTCACAATATTCCTCACTTCTCACTATTAACTTTTTAACACGACTTCATTATTAACTTTTTAACACAACTTCACTAGATCAAGTCCTCAACTCGACTGTCTCTATGTACGTCGTTTTCTTCCTTTTAAACTTACCACCGAACCACGCTCAACGATAGCGACGCCACGCTGTCGTCCCGCTATAACGGTACTCCTTGAAGAGACGACATGCAGCAAACCACACTCGACGGTGGCGACGCCACGCTGTCGCCCCGCTAAAGCGGTACTTCTTGAAAAGACAACCAATCACAGCAAAATTAACGGCTGATGGGATAATGAGGAACTTAGACTTCTAATGAAATTCCCTAAACTGTATACACATACACTCACACACGCATACCAATATTCACACACTATTAGGGTGCGCCGACACATACATATCTGCAGGATAGATGCGTATGAAAGTTTAAAATGATAAATGGTGTGATTTACATATATTATTATTGTAATATATTATGTTTTTAGGATATTACGATAATATATCATATATATACAATATTATAACATACATATGTATATACATGTACATATATGAAATTATATTATATTATCAATGACAAGAAATATTTAAAACGTAGCTTTTATTTGCACGTTAACTACAAATATTACCTTGGAAATAGCATAATTTAATAATAATGTTATCAATGTTGCATGAATTCACAAAAATTCGCAAAATGATATTCATATCAATTGATATGATTGCATGCAAACATATAAAAATATAAGCAAAAGACCAACATACGTCTGTAATAGAAATGTACGTATGTATGTATGTTCATTGAATACTCAGCTCTGTTCACTCATCACTGTTAAAATTTCTCCTTCTCAGTCAAAAGTGTTGAAATCCACTAATAGCATTTTGTTCGCTCTTGACAGTTCACATGTCATTCGTGATCGTACCATCGTAAAGGAGGCTCTTACAACAAGAAGGTAAGTGGATGATTTTTATGTGATTTTTTCAAAATAATTTCAAATAATTACTTCATTTGTTTTTATAGCATTGGAAATCAGAGCTGAATTGTAAATAGCAGCAGTAGCAATATCATCAGAAGCAGCAAATATAAATTGTTAAGTAAGTATGTGAAAATAAGTGTGTGTTGTTTGAAATTGGATTGCGCAGTCCATTATAATACGCAAAAATAATTGAATATGTACATAAGTATGTATTTTATGCGTTTAAGGCAACCTACATAATCCACTATAATATGGGAAAACAAATGTTTGTTTTATATTTTAAATAATCAGATATTATTCTTTTCTTTCAGATATTACAATGATTTTTATATAAATAATCTTTCTTTCAGAGTCAATTCTATTTGTATTTAACATATTTTGTTGTTTTTCAGATAATATTAATCTTTTCTTTCATATATTATTATCAGTTTTATATAATTATTCTTTTCTTTCAGATGCTATTATTATTTTTATTTATTATTTACAACTTTGCTTCCGCCGTTTGCCAATAGATGTTTCTAGGGTCAAGCACTGGTCGATTAAATCGATTAAACCGTTTTATATCGATCTGATTATAGATCTGTTTGCATCCCAAATTTATTCTCAACGGAAAATGTCACTTTTTGAGCCGAATTCTCGACATTGGCAGGAAATTTTCCTTTTCTTTTTTAATTCCAAGAAAAGTGCGGCTGTGGACCCGTCCACGCTTTACTGAGGCTGACACATACATAGATAATACTATTACTCTCCCTACCGGCAACTCAGCTAACTTTTAATGCACTTTAATCTAACTATTTCGCAACTAGAGGCGGTTGATACTTGGACTATTTTTCATGGAGCCAACTGACTATTTTAATATTGCCATGTCCTAGGCAGTAGTCAATTATCCGACTCTGCATGAATTTTCAACTAACTTAAAGTTAGCTACTTGGTAATTGGCTATATATTAGCTATTAGCTATTTATTTAAGTTAACTACAAGTTGGTTATTTAGCAGTTAGTTAAAAATTAGTTATTTAGTAGTAAGCTATCAGTTGACTTTTTTTAAATTAGCTGCAAATCAATTACACAAGTTAAAAAAAGCCGAAAATAAATTATTAATTTTCTGTTTTATGCTTCTTATTTTTTAAACATTCTGCATGGAAATGCCGTTTTTTAATGATTTTTAAGGCAGTCCTTGTCGCCTTTTCGTTGTCTTCAAAACCAAGCGAACGACAAGCTTCTGTTTAAAATATTTAAAATATATTTGAGCTATGTTATTGGGAATATGTATACATATACATATGCTTTCCATATATGGGTTACCCATTAAAGTTTGGTAAAAAGCTTTGAAATCTTTCAAACTCTTCTTGCCGTGGACTCCATCCAAATTTACTTCTATGCACACACTTTGGGAAATAACATCTGTCAATGTTTTCGCCAGGCGTCCTTTTAACAAAGCCTTCATCCTGTTAACCTGTTAAGTAAGTTATAAAAACTTTTAGGACAGTAATGCATTATAGCAAGGTATTAAATTCATGGAACACAATTTTTAAGACTTACGTAGAGGTCACGATTGTCCTCACTAATAATAGTGTTGAAGTCGTGTAAGTCGTTGACACTTTTTATGGGGAAAACAGCACGTACATTATTGTTGGTTACATCTTGGTGAAGAACCCTTTCCGTCAACACTTTCTACTCAGCCAAGGACTTCATAATTATGTCATTTTGGTTGACAATAGTTTCTGCATTGCATTTGGTAATGAATAATAATAATAATAAGAATTAAGATGTGAAATTGGAGGATGGAGTCATGTGTAGAAGTTCACGCAAGTGAGGAAAGTTCTCTGATTGCCATTCACTTGGGAGTGGCCAGAAACGATTATTTTACATGTGACTCAAGCAGCTCACGACTTCCGGTCTTTGACAAAGTATCCTTTGGGTAGCCTAAGAACATCCGTTTGAAGGCGAGCTAAAGTGAGAAGGCGAAACATCCCCTGCATAGGGTTGTGCGCTGGGTTTAGGACCCGCCGCGTAAAAAAACACCCCCTGTGAATAGTTAGAACCAGCCTCGGATGAGAGACCCCCTTTTGATGACGACCATGGCAAACGAAATTATGACTACGAGTTAAAGGCATGCACCTGGAATGTCCGGTCCCTTAACTGGGAAGGTGCCACTGCCCAGCTGGTTGATGTCCTCGTGAATACAAAGGCTGACATCACCGCCGTCCAAGAAATGCGATGGACGGGACAAGGACAGAGACGAGTAGGTCCTTGTGACATTTACTACAGTGGCCATATAAAGGAGCGCAGGTTTGGTGTGGGATTCGTGGTGGGAGAGAGACTCCGTCGCCGAGTACTATCATTCACTCCGGAGAATGAACGTCTAGCCACAATCCGCATCAAAGCGAGGTTCTTCAACATATCGCTAATTTGCGCCCACGCCCCGACGGAGGAGAAGGACGACGTGACCAAAAATGCCTTTTATAAGTGCTTGGAGTGCACTTATGTGAGATGCTCCCGCCACGATGTAAAAATCGTGCTTGGCGACTTCAACGCCAGGGTGGGCAAAGAAGGCATCTTTGGCACTACGATCGGTAAATTCATCCGAAATATGGTTATCTGTAGTACTAGATTCCAGCATAAGAAGATCCATCGAGCTACCTGGCTGTCTCCGGATCGAAAAACTACCAACCAGATCGATCATGTTGTGATAGACGGAACACACGTCTCCAGTGTTTTAGATGTGCGTGCGCTCCGAGGTCCTAACATCGACTCGGACCACTATCTTGATGCAGCTAAGATTCGCACCCGCCTCTGTGCAGCAAAAAACGCACGCCAACAAACACAAGGAAGGTTCGACGTCGAGAAGCTGCAATCACAACAGACAGCCGAATGATTCTCTACTCCGCTTGCACTCCTGCTCTCTGAGAGCACTCGTCAACAACTCGGTATAAGGGAACTGTGGGACGGCATTTCGAACTGCTTACGTGCAGCTGCAACCGAAACCATTGGTTTTCGGAAAGTGCAAAAGAACAGCTGGTACGACGAGGAGTGCCGTGTCGCAGCAGAGACGAGTAGGTCCTTGTGACATTTACTACAGTGGCCATATAAAGGAGCGCAGGTTTGGTGTGGGATTCGTGGTGGGAGAGAGACTCCGTCGCCGAGTACTATCATTCACTCCGGAGAATGAACGTCTAGCCACAATCCGCATCAAAGCGAGGTTCTTCAACATATCGCTAATTTGCGCCCACGCCCCGACGGAGGAGAAGGACGATGTGACCAAAGATGCCTTTTATATGTGCTTGGAGCGCACTTATGTGAGATGCTCCCGCCACGATGTAAAAATCGTGCTTGGCGACAACAAGCTACCTGGCTGTCTCCGGATCGAAAAACTACCAACCAGATCGATCATGTTGTGATAGACGGAAGACACGCCTCCAGTGTTTTAGATGTGCGTGCGCTCCGAGGTCCTATAATCAACTCGGACCACTATCTTGTTGCAGCTAAGATTCGCACCCGCCTCTTTGCAGCAAAAAACGCACGCCAACAAACACAAGGAAGGTTCGACGTCGAGAAGCTGCAATCACAACAGACCGCCGAACGATTCTCTACTCTCCTGCTCTCTGAGAGCACTCGTCAACAACTCGGTATAAGGGAACTGTGGGACGGCATTTCAAACTGCTTACGTACAGCTGCAACCAAAACCATTCGTTTTCGGAAAGTGCAAAAGAACAGCTGGTACGACGAGGAGTGCCGTGTCGCAGCGGAGAGAAAACAGGCCGCCTACCTCGCAACGTTACGATCGACCACAACACATGCGGGATGGGATAGATACCGAGAGTTGAAGAGGGAAGCGAGACACATTTGCAGACAGAAGAAGAAATAGGCCGAAATGCGTGAGTACGAAGAGCTTGATAAGCTGGCCGACAGATATAATGATCAAAAATTCTACGAAAAAATGCGGCGGCTTACAGAAGGTTTCAAGACCGGAGTATACTCCTGTAGAACCCTTAAAGGTGATCTAAAGAATAAAATTCCCGCATTATAAACCTAACAGATAGAATTTCATAATGAAAATCTGATAAGCATAATAAAATTATCTTTGTTCTAGCAAGTAAGCAAACATTCGCATAAGTATTTATAAATAGACCTAAGATTATAAAATGTAGTCAGTACGAAATTATGAATAAAACAGGCAACACGAAAATAAGTGTACTGCCTAAATAAATATAATTTCTTTACTCGCGACAAACAACAGTTTGTTAACTAGGGGCTCAACCGTTCTTTTCGTTTGAACTGAACCTGCCATATCCTGATATAAAGGGGTAAAACTAAAATCCACGTTCCTGAAGAAGGAAAAAAATAAGTTTGTGAAAAATTGGAAGAAACACCTATAAACATCGGAATTAATTTGAATCTAATGAAAAGAGACAAAAACTGTTCAATTTGCGTCGTCCCGTATTAAACACAAACTTCGAGATGTCTGCACAGAAGATTGCAAACCCCAGGGCTCAAATTGCTGCTTTAATTAACTCCATCTCTAACTGAGCACCAACAAAGAGTGGTTACCCTGGAGAACAGTCTGCCATCAAATGTGACAAATACGGATCAGCACGAGGACTGCAATCCAAATATAATTAACGAAATTCAGATTAACCTTGATATTTTTAAAGCATTGGCAGACTTCATGGGCAATATACATCAATACAAATCCTGGAGAAAACGTGCGTGGACGCACATTGAAAACATAAAGGAATATGCCACAACCTCGACATATCATACCGCACTTTCGATATTGCATTCGAAAATTTAAGGAGAAGCAGCCATATGTTAATCAACCACAACCACAGAGACCTTTTTACGTCTTATTGGACGAAATGAAAAGGATTACGCAAAACAGATTTACGCGGGCAGAATTTCATTGCGAAGTCAGTAAAAATTTAAATGGGAAGCTCAGGTGACCCATCAGAAATGCGAAATTATGCGAATCAAGAAACTGTCAGAACGTTTATTCATGGCTTGAACAGCAAATATACAAGCGGCACCCTTTACAGCCACAATCCAATGGACTTAGAAACCGTCTACGCCATTGCAAATACGATATACCACGACAACGGGAAATTGCAATTCGATTTTTCTGTGTACGATGGCTACAGGAAATACAATATGCCACGTCAACACCTTCAACACAGAAGACATTATGAAGAAACACGTATGATCACCAAAACCCATCAACCCTTTCAAAACAGAAGTTACCGTAATGATCAGCGAAGATATAGACCAAACATGCAAGTGCAATGTACACAGAATGCATCTACCCCACAGTGCCTACCAATGGACGTAGATTCCTCACGGCAATACCCACCAACTTCAACGATGCACCTTTAGAAAACAACTATAACCGTCAAATGCAAGGATTACCTCCAACTAACCCAATTCCAGGAGATCCACAGAAGAGGCATCAAACTCCTTCATCTCGTAATTTCAACGCACCACAGAAGATGCAACGTATAAACCAAATACAAGAAGAAAAACTAGGCTCTCTCACACCACAACATCCCGGCGATGAATTACGATCCCCTGCTACAAAATAAAGCGACGGCTGTGAATGTAAGACAGGCTTTGTTTTTCTCAAGCGAGTGAATGAATTGCCGTGTCTTCAACGCCACTGTAGGGATACAGGCAAAGCAGTTAATATCCTCATCAACACTGGAGCAACAAACAAGTACATAAGTACCAAATGAAATTTCGATGAGTCTATTCCAATTAAACCTATTAAAGTGAAAACCCTTCATGGTTTCTCAATAGCAAAATCCAAAAAAATAGTATCAGTATTTCTCATTAGCAAAATCCAAAAAAATAGTATCAGTATTTCTCCTTACATTTTTTGAAACTGATGCATTAGAAGAATTTGATATGCTTCTGGGTAAACAGGGACTCAGAACAGTTAAAGCAGAGATTTACCTTTTCGAGCATAAGTTCAGTTTTAAATATAGGGCCAAGAAAGAAATTTTGCAAAAAATTAATTATTCAGTAAGCAATGAAAAATATAGATCTGAAATTGAAAAAATAATACAACAAAATGAAGGTACTAACTCAATATTACCATTTACTACCACTGTACGCACAAACTGTTACAGATAGATACCCCATACCCGATGTAGCTATGACAATACAAAATCTTGGCAATGCAAAAATATTTAGAACTTTAGATTTGGAATCTGGATTTCACCAGGTTCTTATTAAAGAATCTGAAAGAGAGAAAACAGCTTTTAGCGTAAATGGAGCCAAAAATGAATTTCTTCGCATGCCTTTTGGACTGAAAAATGCTTCGTCAATTTTTCAAAGGTGTATCGATGATATTCTGAGACGATATATTGACAAATTTGCGTATGTTTATAAAGAGGAAGTCCTCATTTATTCTTCTTCTCCATAAGAGCATGTCGAACACATACACATTATTATAAATGCACTTCATTAAGCTAACATGAAGATTGCCTGTGAAAAGTCACACTTCTTTAAAGACTCAGTTGAATATTTGGGACACATAATTAAATACAATAAAATCACCGTCGATCCTGTAAAAATACAAGCTATAAAGGATTTTCCCACTCCTACATCACTGAGTGAGCTTAGATCTTTTCTAGGTCTCGCAAACAATTATCGAAAATTCATAAAAAATTTTACAGCCATTGTTAAACCACTTACCACGTTTCTCAGAAGAGACAACGGTAAAATATCAAAAAATCAAAGCGCAAAAATTAAAATCACATTAGATGAACCTGCAATAGCAGCATTAAGTAGAATAAAAGAAAAACTTCAAGCTCAGGTTGAACTTGTGCAACCAAATTTCAGCAAACCCTTTGAATTAACCACAGACGCTAGTAACTTTGCAATAGGAGCTGTATTAGCAGAAAATAAAAAACCAATATGATTCATTACACGAACACTTAGTCAAAATGAACAGAATTACTCTACAAATGAGAAAGGGTTACTCGCAATTGTGTGGTCCTTACAGAAACTCTGAAAATACTTATATGGAATAGCAGACTTAACTATATACACCGATCATCAATCTTTAACTTTTGCCATATCAGAAAAAAACCCCAATACAAAATTAAAAAGATGGAAAAATTTCATCGAAGAATATGGTGGTAAAATCACTTACAAACCTGGACATCAGAACGCTGTTGCCGATGCACTTTCCCGCCAATAAATTAATAGCACATCTAATTCTGATAATTCCCAACATTCAGCACAAAGCTCCCCTATACAAAAAATCAAACGTGTAAAACAACCATTAAATTGCAACAAAAACATGCATTTAACCAAAGGGGGTATCCCGACATCCACGACAACGAATACAACAAAACCAGGAAAGAGTATTGCGTCATCATAATCGCAATCGAAAGCAGCTGAACTATAATCCAGGTGACGTAATATTTTCTAAGACTTTTTCTTATCGCATTATGCGACAATATAATAGATTTAAGTAACAAAAAATAATAATAATAAACACTGACCTCTTATACATATATAAAAATAGTTCCTTTCTATATCACATTTCAAATTTATCAAAAATACTTGCGCCCTATGAAGACATAATGAGATCTTCTTATAACAAAAGAGCATTCAATCACAGTTTGAAAGAATTCTTAAAACACTGAATCCTAAAGCAATAAATGAAAATTGAATAATAGGAGAAATTTATAACGAATCACAAACAATAACTAATACTATTAATAAAAAAAATAAAAATTTTTAATCTGCCACCCTTAATTTGAATGATGTGCATGATTTAATAAGCCATGAGTAGTTGGATCTTCCACTAATTAATACATTGAAATATTCGGATCCATACGATATAATTATAATTTTCAGATAACCAATACTCGGAACTAACTGTAGACTATGTAATGTATACCCTTTATCACAAACGCATGGTAAAATTAATTTAGATCCTCAAAAAGCAAAATGCAATTATTATCAAAGTGTTTCAAATTATAAGAATTTTTTCAGTATACATTAGATTAGTGTGATTCAAAAAAAAAAATTTTTTTTTTCGTTTGGCACTCGGAAAAATAGGTTCCTAGACACCTCTCCAAGCATGAGTTCTTAATTGTAACGGGAAGGTCCTCCTACATACAGTTTTCTATTTTTTTCTTATTATCAGATAGAAAAATTTATATCGCGCTTCCAACTACTTGAAAAAATATCTTGTTCCTTAGATTATGTAGGAAATTGAATGCTCTAAAAAAAGGTCTCGCATGATTTTTTCGTAAACCCAACCGTTTATTAACATTTAAAGTTTGATTTTTTTGGGGAAAATTTTGTATTTCTTATTCAAATTCAAATTCACTTCTTCTTATAATATATGTATTTACAGTGACTAATGTATATAAGTTAAGAGGCGATTTTGCCTTTTCTACTTAAAAATTATTTGAGAATGAGCTATGAAATGTTACTATAAATAATATAGTTTTGTAGGGGAAAAATTTACAAAAAACCCTTGAAGAATATTATCTTAACCTGATTATTTCTACTTTATAACTACGAATATATTTTACATAAGTTAATTAATTAATTCATTAATATGAGAGTATATGGAATGCTCACAGCGTTCGTTAAACCTTCTATTTAGTCGGGACAATCTACATATCTGCGACTAATTCAACATTAGCTCTGTCATGTAATTCCGAGGTAGAAAAATACCATGGTAGGTTGAAAATTATTTTTAATATTTTATTTAGGGACACTTGAAGTTTGTGGATGTGGGAGTTCGCGATATCGGCCCATACTGGTGCCCCATAAAAAACCACAGCTTGGAAAATAGACCTGAATAGATACATTTTGTTGGTTATACTAAGTTCTGATCTTCTGTTTATAAATGGGTATAACGACCGTATTAGTATGTTAGTTTTTTTAATGATGTAAAGTACGTGGTCTTTAAAGGTCAGTCTAGGATCTAGTATCAGTCCTAAATATCTAACAGTCTTTTCCCAGTTGACATCGAAAGAGTTAAGTGAAATATGACTTGTTGGGAGAAAGATGCTTTTACGCTTGCTCGTGAAAAAAATTGATTTGGTCTTGTCAGTATTAACCAGTATTTTCCACTTGTTAAAGTAAGATACAAAGATATTAAAGTCCTCTTGGAGTGAATTTGTGATATCAGCTGCAATGAAGCCTGAGCAGAGTATTGCGGTGTCGTCCGCGAAAATAGAAGCTGTGCTCTTACTTAGAGGTGGGAAATCCGAAGTAAAAATATTGTACAACAATGGAGACAGACACGAACCTTGGGAACAACCAGCATTGATGTCAATTTTGCGAGACTGAGCTTCGCCTAGGTGGACTGCAAATGATCGTTTGGTCAAAAAACTTTGTATAATTTTAAAATAAGCTATGGGAAATTTCAAGAGAATCATTTTGTACAAGAGCCAGTCGTGCCAAACAGAGTCGAATGCAGCTTTGATATCTAGTAAAACCATACCAGTGGACTTAGAGTTTGTAAATTTTTTTTTATGATTTTTTTTTATTCTAAGCAATGGGTGTAAGGTATTATGTTGCACTGGCGGGAGCACTTCATTGTCTTCCATGAAGGTCGACAGTCTTTCTTTTATAACTTTTTCAAAAATTTTACTTACTGATGACAACAAACTTGTTGGGCGATATGACGTTGGGCATTCTGCAGGTTTGTTGGGCTTTAATATTGGTAAAACCTTTGAAAGCATCCACTGGGACGGAAAGTAGCATAATCGAAGACATTCGTTTATAATTCTTGTGAGATACTTTAATCCTTTTCTAGGCAGGGCCTTGAGGCATAGATTTTGTATATTATCTAATCCCGGAGATTTAGATGTTTTAAGATTGGTGATAATTGAGGAGATCTCAGAGATAGTTGTTAAAAATGTCTATTCGGAGGTTATTATCTGAGAGTCTAAATCGCACACAAAGTTGTTGACTTCTGATATGGTTGCATGATCGCTGAGGTTGTTAGAGTGACACTGATTCATTTTAAATGTATCTGCTAAAATGTCCGCCTTTTGTGCTGGTATGGAAAAACAGCAAGCATTTTGTCGTAATGTTGGTATGCTAGAACGTTTCGCTCATTTGCTGCAAGACCGGCATAAATCAAAAAACGTGATTTTTGAGTTAATGCTGCAGAATTGTTCGCTATATCATACTTCATATTGAGTGAAAAATTCATATGAATACCTCTTATATGCTCCGCTTGAGAAGAGGTGTAAGGTTGGAGTCACCGTCTAAGGTTGTAGTCAGTTGAAAACTTTAAACGCGTTTTCTGGAGAATCGATTTTTTTGACTTATGCCGGTCTTGCAGCAAATGGGCGGTTTCTTCTTGATTACTTTAGATAGTTTCCAAAATGGGGAAGAATTATCCTCTCACGTTGCTAAAAGATTGTTCCAATTATCGTTTCTGAGAACAAAAATCTTATTGACAATAACATGACTAATTTTATTTCTTATGAATTTTATAACTCAATGAAAAAAATCATTATGAATGATGAAACTCATAGGTTTTTGGAGAGGCTTTCTTAGAGGTGTCTAGGAACCTATTTTTCAGAGTACCAAACAAAATTTTTTTTGAATTTTATTAAAAAAAAGCCATAAATATTTTTACTATCCATTTTTTATGATATTTTTATTGATATATAAAAATTTTACAAAAAAATATTAAAAATTAAAATAATTAGGGGGAAGGGAGGCGAGAGACAAGTGTAAAAAAAAATGGCGCATCCTGGTGACATTGATCCTGACTTTCCTGGTGGTCTGAAAAAAAAAATCAAGAGAAATTTTTAATCAGTAAGGATGCTGTTATAGTCCCTACCCCAGGGAACAGGAAAAAATTTTTGTTTGGAAAATGTCGACTGCCTGAAAATAAAAATCATTTTTTGCGCTTTATTTTTGAAATTCCTGAATTTTTTTAAAATACTAAAAGCAAAGGATTAAGAATTATATACAAATGAAGGATAAAGGATTATAGAAAAAAGGTTCACACAAAATTTCAAGTAAATCGGTTGTATAGAACTTTAGATAATGCCGGTATCGTGTGGAAAAAAGTAGTTTCGAGAAAAACGCGTTTAAACAAGTAAGGAAGGGCTAAGTTCGGGTGTCACCGAACATTTTATACTCTCGCATGATAAAGTGATAATCGAGATTTCATTATCCGTCATTTACATATTTTTTTATTTTTCTATAAAATTAATTAGATTAGTAGTTGCTGAGATATGATTTTTGGTCCATAAGTTTGCGACGCCACGCCCATTTCCAATTTTTAAAAAAAAGCCTGGGTGCAGCTTCCTTCTGCCATTTCTTCCGTAAAATTTAGTATTTGTGACGTTTTTTGTTAGTCGGTTAACGCACTTTTAGTGATTTTCAACATAACCTTGTATGGGAGGTGGGCGTGGTTATTATCCGATTTCTTCCATTTTTGAACTGTATATGGAAATGCCTGAAGGAAACAACTCTATAGAGTTCGGTTGACATATCTATAGTAGTTTCCGAGATATGTACAAAAAACTTAGTAGGGGGCGGGGCCATGCCTACTTCTCCAAACAAAATACGTCCAAATATGCCCCTCCCTAATGCGATCCTTTGTGCCAAACTTCACTTTAATATCTTTATTTATGGCTTAGTTATGACACTTTATAGGTTTTCGGTTTTCGCCATTTTGTGGGCGTGGCAGTGGGCCGATTTTGCCCATCTTCGATCTTAACCTTTTTATGGAGCCAAGAAACAGCTTGCATGGACGAACGGACGGACGGACAGACAGACATCCGGATTTCAACTCTACTCGTCACCATGATCATTTTGGTATATATAACCCTATATCTGACTCTTTTAGTTTTAGGACTTACAAACAACCGTTATGTGAACAAAACTATAATACTCTCCTTAGAAACTTTGTTGCGATAGTATAAAAAGTAGAGAGTACATACCGGGCTAGGTACTGCGTCACTAAAGTAACTGTAGTTTTTAAAATAATTTTAATTTTTAAAAATCCTTTGGAGGATATGTTCCTAAGGGTCTTAACTTTAAATATGTGAAAAAATCGAGTTTTTCAAAATTCTAGAGTAGAATACCCCCTTAATATGCATTGATGTTTGACGATGAATATCTCGTAAACGCTTAACTTAATCGAAAAATCATGTCAGACCATTTTTATAGAGCAGTAAATTTCGTACAAAACTATGAGTTTCAGCATTCATAATATTTTTTTTTCATTGAGTTATAAAATTCATAAGAAATGAAAAATTTTCCCAAAAATAATCAAACTTCAACCGTTAATATCTTTTAAACGGTTCTTCTTCTTCCTAATTGGGGTAGAAACCGCTTACGCGATTATAGCCGAGATAACAACCGCACGCCACTCGTTTCTTCTTTTCGCTACGTCGCGCCAATTGGATATTCCAAGCGAAGCCAGGTCCTTCTCCACTTGGTCCTTCCAGCGGAGTGGAGGTCCTCCTCTTCCTCTGCTTTCCCCGGCGGGTACTGCGTCGAATACTTTCAGAGCTGGAGTGTCTTCGTCTTTTAAACGCTTTGGTTTACGAAAAAATCGTGGAGACCTTCTTTGTAGAGCATTCAATTTCCTACAAAATCTAAGGAACAAGATATTTTTTCAAGTAGTTGGAAGCGAGATATAAATCTTTCTATCTGATAATAAGAAAAAATATAAAACTGTATGTAGGAGGATCTTCCCGTTACAATTAAGAACTCATGCTTGGAGAGGCTTTCTTAGAGGTGTCTAGGAAAATAGATCTGAGTACCAAACGGAAAAAAAAAAATTTTTTTGAATCACCCTATGTATTACATACATATTTGTAAATCAGAACATTCTGATAATTGTACTATCAAAATATTAAACGATAAATCAGCACAATGTAAAACAATTCATGAAAATAACGCTCCAAATCATAGAAAACGGTGACATCTTGACCGATTATATGCATTCTTGGAATAATATGCCTATGTATATCTGGTCGATGAGTTATTTGAGATCGAAATGAGCCATTTACACTAACAGCAATTAGCAGCAAAGTAGCGAGGACTTTCTATTTTAGGCAGGAGGGAAGTTAGCGACGCATTATAAACACAGCCGCTGGAATTCCATAATGAAAAACCGATAAGCATAATAAAACTATCTTTGTTCTAGCAAGTACGAGTAAGCAAACATTCGTATAAATTGTTTTTTTTTTTTTATTAACTTTTCTATTATTTATTGAATCTACCCTACTTAAGAGCCTAACAATAAGTTTGCGAATCTTAACTGGGCCTAAAATATTGTACGTCTGGGCTGGTAAGTCGTTTCTACGTAATCTTGAGCTCCTGTTCACACGCAATAACGATCTTGCTAGTTGGTTTGGGTGAACCGATAATTTCAATGCATATTTCGCGCTTCGTTGCTCTATATCAGTTCGTACGTCTGGAATTCTTAAGTCGCGTTGGATGTTCTCATTTCGGATATACCACGGTGCTCCGGTGATTGTACGAAGAATTTTTGATTGCGCACGACGAAGAATTTCGATGTTATTGCTACTCGCGTTGCCCCACAGCTCACACCCATAGGTCCAGATTGGTTTTAAAACTGTGTTGTATATAATGACTTTATATTCCAGACTCAAAGCTGAGTGAGAATTAATAAGCCAGTGCAAAGAACCTGCCTTTAACTTAAGGTAAGTCTTTTTAGGACTATGATTTGAGGGCATGCACCTGGAATGTCCGGTCCCTTAATTGGGAAGGTGCCGCTGCCCAGCTGGTAGATGTCCTCGGAAAGATAAAGGCTGACATCACCGCCGTCCAAGAAATGCGATGGACGGGACAAGGACAGAAACGAGTAGGTCCTTGTGACATTTACTACAGTGGCCATATAAAGGAGCGCAAGTTTGGTGTTGGATTCGTGGTGGGAGAGAGACTCCGTCGCCGAGTACTATCATTCACTCCGGAGAATGAACGTCTAGCCACAATCCGCATCAAAGCGAGGTTCTTCAACATATCGCTGATTTGCGCCCACGCCCCGACGGAAGAGAAGGACGATGTGACCAAAGATGCTTTTTATGAGTGCTTGGAGCGCACTTATGAGAGATGCCCCCGCCACGATGTCAAAATCGTGCTTGGCGACTTCAACGCCAGGGTGGGCAAAGAAGGTATCTTTGGCACTACGGTCGGTAAATTCAGCCTCCACGAGGAAACATCCCCAAATGGGTTGAGGCTGATCGACTTCGCCGGGGCCCGAAATATGGTTATCTGTAGTACTAGATTCCAGCATAAGAAGATACATCAAGCTACCTGGCTGTCTCCGGATCGAAAAACCACCAACCAGATCGATCATGTTGTGATAGACGGAAGACACGTCTCCAGTGTTTTAGATGTGCGTGCGCTCCGAGGACCTAACATTGACTCGGACCACTATATTGTTGCAGCCAAAATTCGCACCCGCCTCTGTGCAGCAAAAAACGCACGCCAACAAACACAAGGAAGGTTCGACGTCGAGAAGCTGCAATCACAACAGACAGCCGAACGATTTTCTACTCGGCTTGCACTCCTGCTCTCTGAGAGCACTCGTCAACAACTTGGTATAAGGGAACTGTGGGATGGCATTTCAAACTCCTTACGTACAGCTGCAACCGAAACCATTGGTTTTCGGAAAGTGCAAAAGAACAGCTGGTACGACGAGGAGTGCCGTGTCGCAGCGGAGAGAAAACAGGCTGCCTACCTCGCAACGTTACGATCGACCACAACACGTGCGGGATGGGACAGATACCGAGAGTTGAAGAGGGAAGCGAGACGCATTTGCAGACAGAAGAAAAAAGAGGCCGAAATGCGTGAGTACGAACAGCTTGATAAGCTGGCCGACAGGGGTAATGCTCGAAAATTCTACGAGAAAATGCGGCGGCTTACAGAAGGTTTCAAGACCGGAGCATACTCCTGTAGAACCCCCAAAGGTGATCTAGCCACCGATGCCCAGAGCATACTTAGATTATGGAGGGAACACTTCTCCAGCCTGCTGAATGGCAGTGAAAGCACAACACCAGGAGAAGACGAACCCGATTCCCCAATCGATGACGATGGAGCAGACGTTCCATTGCCCGACCAGGAAGAAGTTCGAATAGCAATTGCCCGCCTGAAAAACAACAAAGCGGCAGGGGCCGACGGATTGCCGGCCGAGCTATTCAAACACGGCGGCGAAGAACTGATAAGGAGCATGCATCAGCTTCTTTGCAAAATATGGTCGGATGAAAGCATGCCCAACGATTGGAATTTAAGTGTGCTATGCCCAATCCATAAAAAAGGAGACCCCACAATCTGCGCCAACTACCGTGGGATAAGCCTCCTCAACATCGCATACAAGGTTCTATCGAGCGTATTGTGTGAAAGATTAAAGCCCACCGTCAACAAACTGATTGGACCTTATCAGTGTGGCTTCAGACCTGGTAAATCACCAACCGACCAGATATTCACCATGCGCCAAATCTTGGAAAAGACCCGTGAAAGGAGAATCGACACTCACCACCTATTCGTCGATTTCAAAGCTGCTTTCGACAGCACGAAAAGGAGCTGCCTTTATGCCGCGATGTCTGAATTTGGTATCCCCGCCACGTCACTGTTGACAGTCATAACTTTGAAGTTGTAGATAATTTCGTCTATTTAGGAACCAGCGTTAACACCACCAACAATGTCAGCCTTGAAATCCAACGCAGGATTACTCTTGCCAACAGGTGCTACTTCGGACTGAGTAGGCAATTGAAAAGTAAAGTCCTCTCTCGACGAACAAAAACCAAACTCTATAAGACGCTCATAATTCCCGTCCTGCTATATGGTGCAGAGGCTTGGACGATGACAACAACCGATGAGTCGACGTTGCGAGTTTTCGAGAGAAAAGTTCTGCGAGAGATTTATGGTCCTTTGCGCGTTGGCCACGGCGAATATCGCATTCGATGGAACGATGAGCTGTACGAGATATACGACGACATTGACATAGTTCAGCGAATTAAAAGACAGCGGCTACGCTGGCTAGGTCATGTTGTCCGGATGGATGAAAACACTCCAGCTCTGAAAGTATTCGACGCAGTACCCGCCGCGGGAAGCAGAGGAAGAGGAAGACCTCCACTCCGGTGGAAGGACCAAGTGGAGAAGGACCTGGCCTCGCTTGGAATATCCAATTGGCGCCACGTAGCGAAGAGAAGAAACGACTGGCGCGCTGTTGTTGACTCGGCTATAATCGCGTAAGCGGTGTCTACGCCAGTAAAGAAGAAGAAGAAGTCTTTTTAGTCTCTATGTGGTTTCGCCAAGTAACATGATTGCTTTGTGGTATTTGTACGTTGTTCAGTATCAAAGGCGAACAGCTGCTCTTGTTTAGTGTAAATGTAACGTGCTTACATTTTTGCTCGTTAACCTTTATCCCCCAGTTTGCGAGCCAGTTGGCCACAGCTTCAATATGATTTCCTAGGAGCGCATTTGCATGAATTGGGCACTTGGAGAGGTTGATTATTGCAGTGTCATCGGCAAAAGTAGACATAGTCAAGCGGTCGTTTACTGGGATATCTGAAGTGTATAAAACAAATAACATTGGGCCGAGAACACTGCCTTGTGGTACACCGGCTTCAATCGTTTGGGCTTCAGATGTGGTGGTGTTACATCGAACTACAAAATTTCGATTATAAAGATAGGACTTAAACAAATCGTGGGTGTTTTGCGGAAGTAGCGTTTTTATTTTGTACATCAGACCATCTAGCCATACTCTATCAAAAGCCTGCGCGACATCAAGAAATATTGCAATATTCCCGATTTTCAAAAGCTGTTCGTATAAATGGCACTAAGATTATAAAATGTAGTCAGTAAGAAATTATGATTAAAACAGGCAACACGAAAATAAGTGTACTGCCCAAATAAATATAATAGCCTTTACTCGCGACAAACAAGAGTTTGTAAACTAGCGCACAAGTCAATATGGCAGCCAAATAGTCGATGACCAAATTTGTAGGAAAACACACAACAATATTTTCATTCATGAACGCAAGCGCACTTTTAACAGGCAAACTTGCTTTATTCACAGAAACAAACACCATTACATCTCCCCGAGCATGCCTTTGCAAACAAGCGTCTTTACGCGACGCAAGTCTGCAATAAAACTTAACATATTATAACCTAATTATTGTCATCGAAATAGTCAACAATTATTATTGAAACAGGAAATAAACTAAACACTACGAATACATTTGCAAGAGTTACATAACAATTGTGGATCCCATTTTTTGTCCTGGTTTTTAATAGGTAGATTTAAGTAAGCTTGATATGCTTCGCAAATCTTTAAATTTTTGAAGTTATACTTCTTATACGAGTTCGGAAAAGGTTGCGTTAAATGCAAGTTGCGCAACCTTGCTCAATATGAATCTAACGCAACCTTGTCTGCGAAGATGTTCGAGTAGCAAGGGAAGCGGTGACAATCGGCGATCGTTTCTTTCGGCACAGCTCGGTTTTTCTACCAACAACACAATGTTGCCATGCTTATGCTGTTGTTGTTTTTGTAGAACAATGTTTCAATTTTCGGTTGGTGACATATTCACATGTGTGCGCATATGTATGTTTGTATGCTTGTGCAATATTGAAATTATACTTCTTTTCCTTTCGTTTGTCTTTCATTTCTGCGAATTCTCAACTATTTTGTGTAACGTTTGGTTGAAATACTCTGCGTTGGCCGGTGAAAAATTAAGGCTATACTTTACAGGATCATTTCTGTAGTTAGTCTTCATTTACATTTTTTGGAAATCGACCCGCGATGACGAGGTATATCGTTGTATCTGACATCGTGAGGTTTATGAACTTTATTTCTAATTTTGTCTTGTGGCATATTAGAAATGATGTTTCTTCGTAAATCGCTCACTTACAAAGGATAAAACGACTTCTGACTGGTGATTTTAAAGAATAAATTCCAAGGTTTTACACAAAAATAATGCAGTCAATAAGTACAGTACGCGTATGTATGCTTGCGCATTATTTTTCTTTCGTTTGTCTTTCATTTCTGCAAATTCGCATATGTATGTTTATGTGCTTGTGCATTATTTGTTCGGCAATGTATGCAAATATATGTACATATAAGTATATATGAATGTATGAACATGCAAGTCAATGCGCGCACATGTAATAAGTATATTGATAAGTGATGAAAATATGATTTCAATTTCTGAACGCGCCCATGCGTATACATACACTCATATGAGCATGTGCAGATACACAAGATAGGATGGAAGATGTATGCCTTTTAACATCGTATACTATACAAATAAATATTTTTCTTACTAAAAGAAATTAAATTTATCACAGCAATATACATAATATACATATTCATAATATTGCTGTGATAAATTTAATTTCTATTAGTAAGAAAAATATTTATTTGTATAGTATACGATGTTAAAAGCAAAAAATTAAAAATTTATTCTGTCGAGATTCGAACCTGTGTTAGCATCTTGACTTTCCAAGCGCTTACCACCAACACCATCATTGACACTAGGTTGCGATGACTTAAGTATGGTTTGGTTATGCATGTAAGAAACATACGATGGTTCTTATAATTTTATTTAAGTATAGAAATATCCTTTGTAGAACATTTGCTTTCGCAAACATACAGACAAATGTGCAAACGACATAATATATGTATGTATGATTGTTTGGCATATTGCTTCTGAATATCACTAAGAAGTATAACTTCTTCCGCGCGTAGGGGCTCCACGTACCTTTTTTATTTCTCTCTCATATTAATAAAGTCGCCGCAAATATAGCTAAACCAGTAAGCGTCTCGTTTATAACTTCTTGAATATATTTTGCGTCTGTTGTTCCAGGAAACATTTATGAAACACATTATTACTACGCAATATGCAAATATAATATGTACATACTGCTGCACTCAACAAGCAAGCGACGGCAGCTTCACGAAAATCAAATATGCAATTCAAATGTACAAAATTGCAATTCATGGAAATTGAATTGAACATCTCCTAAACATCGATTTATAGCGTTTTGACCGAACATTTGGGCTTACGAAACTTGTGTGCACGGTTTGTTCCGCACAAATTGACTAACCATCAAAAATTGCTCAGATCGATCAACGCTTGTGACCGATTATTTTAGATAAAATCACATTTTAACCATTAACCACTCCCCGTATTCATCTGATATGGCAAAGTGCGACTTCTTCCTTTTCGGAAAAATGCATTGGCTCATGAAGGGAACCCGTTATGCAGACGTAGAGGCCATTCAAAAGGCTTGCACCGGCATACTGGCAGCCACACCGTGTAACGAGCTAAAACACTCTTTCGACATATTCTTGGACCATGCAAAAAGCTGTATTGAAGCTAAAGGAGGCTATTTTGAATAAAATGAATTAATTTTGCCGAAAAACCCTTTGTTCTTATTTTTATTTTTTAAAGTCTTGTTTACTTTGGAACGTACCTTGTAGTCAAATCGTTACGACTGCTTAAAACGCAAATATTTTGAATTTGTAATCATTCTTACCCACATATGTACGTATATATTATACACATATTTGCCTATATAACGAGGCTACTATATGATAAGGGGTCATGTGGCTTTTGAAAAAAAAAATAATTTTTAGCAACGTTGCAAACAAAACATAATTATGGTAAGTCTAATTTTTACCACAAGTTGCCTTGAACAAATTAGTTATAATGGAAAAAAATCGTTCGATCAATAACAAGTAAATCCTATTTCTTCTTCTTTACTGGTCTAGGCACCGCCTACGTGATTATAGCCGAGTTAACAACAGCGCGCCAGTCGTTTCTTCTTTTCGCTACGTAGCGCCAATTGGATATTCCATGCGAAGCCAGGTCCTTCTTCACTTGGTCCTTCCAAGGGAGTGGAGGTCTTCCTCCTCCTCTGCTTCTCCCGTCGGGTACTGCGTCGAGTACTTTCAGAGCTGTAGTGTTTTGTCCATTCGGACGACATGACCTAGCCAGCGTAGCCGGTGTCTTTTAATTTGCTGAACTTGTCAATATCGTCGTATATCTCGTACAGCTCATCGTCCCATCGAATGCGATATTCGCCGTGGCCAACGGGCAAAGGACCATAAATCTTTCGCAGAACTTTTCTCTCGAAAACTCGCAACGTCGACTCATCAGTTGTTGTCATCGTCGAGGCCTCTGCACCTTATAGCAGGCTGGGAATTATGAGCGACTTATAGAGTTTGGCTTTTGTTCGTCGAAAGAGGACTTTGCTTCTCAATTGTCAACTCAGTCCAAAGTAGCACCTGTTGGCAAGGGTTATCCTGCATTGGATCTCCAGGCTGACATTGTTGGTGACGTTTACGCTGGTTCCAAGATGGACGAAATTATCTACGACATCAAAGTTATGACTGTAGGTTTTTCGGTTGTTGATTTCCCAGGTCTAAAGCTGCACTGATAAGGTCCAATTAATTTGTTGACGGTGGGTTTTAATTTTTCACACAATATGCTCTATAGAACCTTATAGGCGATGTTGAGGAGGCTTATCCCACGGTAGTTTTTATGGACTCGGCATAGCACACTTAAATTCCAATCGTTGGAATTTTCGTCTTGCTTTCGTCTGACCATATTCTACACAAAAATTGATGCATGCTCCTCGTCAGTTCTTCGCCGCCGTGTTTGAATAGCTCGGCCGGAAATCCATCGGCCCCCGCCGCTTTGTTGTTCTTCAGGAGGGTAATTGTTATTCGAACTTCTTCATGGTCGGGCAATGGAACGTCTACTCTATCGTCATCGATTGGGAAATCGGATTCGCCTTCTCCTGGCGTTGTGCGTTCACTGCCACTCAGCAGGCTGGAGAAGTGTTCCCTCCATAATTAAAGTATGCTCTGGGCATCGGTGACTAGATCACCTTTGGGGGTTCTACAAGAGTATGCTCCGGACTTGAAATCTTCTGTAAGTCGCCGCATCTTTTCGTAGAATTTTCAAGCATTTCCCCCGGTCGCCAGCTTATCAAGCTCTTCATACTCACGCATTTCGACCTCTTTCTTTTTCTTTCTGCAAATGCGTCTCGCTTCCTTCTTCAACTCTTGGTATCTATCCCATCCCGCACGTGTTGTGGTCGCTCGTAATGTTGGGAGGTAATCAGCCTGTTTTCTCTCCGCTGCGACACGGCACTCCCCGTCGTACCAGCTGTTCTTTTGCACTTTCCGAAAACCAATGGTTTCGGTTGCAGCTGTACGTAAGGAGTTTGAAATGCCGTCCCACAGTTCAATTATACCGAGTTGTTGACGAGTGCTCTCAGAGGGCAAGAGTGCAAGCCGAATAGAAAATCGTTCGGCTGTCTGTTGTGAGTGCATCTTCTCGTCGTCGAACCTTCCTTGTGTTTATTGACGTGCGCTTTTTGCTACACAGAAGCGACTACGAATCTTGGCTGCAACAATAGTGGAACGAGTCGGAGCGTACGCTCGTCTAAAACATTGGAGACGTGTCTTCCGTCTATCACAACATGATCGATCTGGTTGGTGGCTTTTCGATCCGGAGGTAGCCAGGTAGCTTGATGTATTTTCTTGTGCTTGAATAAAGTACCACAGATAACCATATTTCGGGCCGCGGCGAAGTCGATCAGCCTCAACCCATTTGGGGATGTTTCGTCATGGACTTTACCGACTTTAGTGCCAAAGTTACCGTCTTTACCCACCCTGGTGTTAAAGTCGGCAAACACGATTTAGACATCGTGGCGGGGGCAGCTCTCATAGGCGCTCTCCAAGCGCTCATAGAGGGCATCTTTGGTCGTCCTATTCTTCCATCGGGGAGTGGGCGCAAATTAGCGGTATGTTAAAGAACCTCGCTTTGATGCGGAATTATAGTACTGGGCGACGGAGTCTCTCTCCCACCACAAATCCCACACTAAAATTGCGCTCCTTTATATAGCCACTTTAGTAAATTCCACAAGGACCTATTCGCCTCAGTTCTTGACCCGTCCATCGTATTTCTTGGACAGCCTTTATTTTCATGAGGACATCAACCAGTTGGGCAGCGGCACCTTCCCAATTAAGGCACCGGACATTCCAGTTGCATGCCCTCAATTCGTAGTCCTTATTTCGTTTGCCATGGTCGTCATCAAAAGGGGGGTTTGTCTTCCGTGGCTGTGTGTAATTTTTCATTGGGGTTGTTTTTTACATGGCGGGTCCCAAACCCAGCACACAACCCTATACTGGCTCACTTTAGCTTTTAGGGTATTCCTTTGCAAAAATCCACTGGAATCAAAAATGTAAAGTGGGAAGGGAATTTGACAAATTCTAGAAACACTTTTCTAGTGGCTCTTTGAATTTCATATTATAAAATATTTTGGCAGAGTTGCAAATTATTTTTGAAGGAAAGCCACACCGCCCGACGAATCTCGCAAATGCCATAAAAACACCCACTGTCGTCAAGGTTGCATGAGATGTAAAACACCGACTATTCTTCAAATTCGGATTAATTCAAATTTTCAACTTCTAATTTTCGCTGAAGTTTTCTATTATTCATGGACAATGCATCACTGCAACTGTTAACAATTTTTGTTTTGTTTTTCTCTTTATAATTTTTTAGCTAAACTAATACAATATTATAAGCTAAACTTAAATCTTTCAAAATTGACGTTTGGCGCGACAAGTGTACATATGTAAACATTTTCCCGCTTTTTTGTATTTTTGTTAAAATTTTGGGGATATCTTTGTTCAATATGCGTGTAATTGCACAAGAAATTATTTCTGTGCATTTTACTTATTTGTGTTTGTGTTGATCAAGCTCAATTTCATTGACATTACTCAATGACACTGAAACCGTGTCTTCAGCTAAAATTATAAGGGCAATAAGATTAATATGAAAAATAATCGTATTATGACTAAACTAGATGACCCCGCACCCGTTGTCCTACGTGAAATTATGTATTTTGAAATGAAAAGAAAGTTAAATTTATCATTTCATTTTTTTGGTCTTTTTTTTTTCAATGTAACTCAGCTTTATAAACAACATTTTTTGGTTTCTGTTCCGGTGTACAGAAAAGATGCCTCACACTATGCGACTATCTTTAGGTCCTGTTATATGTCCGAACATTTGTGATGAGTTCATCTTTCGTGAATTGATAAAGGGAAGATGGAATTGATACCGAACCACCGGAAGTATCAACCGAAATTGAACCATTTCCAATTTTTAGTGAAGACTTTGTAAAATGTCTTTGGCAATGTCGATGTTTATATCGAAAAGTATGCGATTCATTCCAGTGATTAACGTGTTCCAGCAATTGTAATTGCTGGCTTACTTCTCCAAAACTTGCGCACATCGAACCATTTACAGTAAGCAATGACTCAAATAAAGTTGAACCGCGTACATTAATCAATAGCAACTAAAGGTAGAAAAAATCGTAATTTTTGGGTGGATTGTGTAAATTCGACCTAATGCATTAGTTGATAAGGCACCTGGATGTCAATCTACTGGTTGGCCTTACTTTCTGCGTAACTATTTCTTCGACGATGCATTCCATGTATAATATCAAGGTATTTCCGAATAGAGCAATGTTCTCGCACACGGATTACTGATGAAAGTTGAGAAAAAACTTGTCAATGTTAATTTTGTTGCTGGCGATGATTCCACTGGCTATACTGTATTCTCTAGGGTGAAATACACTTTTTGGCCAATCTCCAAGTTAACTGCGAGACGCACAACAGTCGGAAAACGTTCATGAATTGCAAAAGTAAATATCCAACAAAGCGCTTTATTGCCATGTTGCTTCGTTTGGTGACGTACTTACAAACGTAATTTATCGATTTCACCAAACTGCAATACTAAAAATTGATATGAGTTTTGAATATAAATTAGACAATAGTGGGGAATATAGTACAATCCATGTGTTGTCAACTTTGATATTCACTCTTCTAAGTTAAATGCTGAATGTACTGTAATCTGGTAAGCGACGCCGATAGAGTTGATATCCATCATTTCCAATTTGTGTTTCCGAAAGAAAAGCACGTGGATAGTGTTTCGTACATTTATTGTCAGACATACAAAGCGAACAACACAACAGTCGGAAAACGTTCATGAATTGCAAAAGTAAATATCCAACAAAGCGCTTTATTGCCATGTTGCTTCGTTTGGTGACGTACTTACAAACGTAATTTATCGATTTCACCAAACTGCAATACTAAAAATTGATATGAGTTTTGAATATAAATTAGACAATAGTGGGGAATATAGTACAATCCATGTGTTGTCAACTTTGATATTCACTCTTCTAAGTTAAATGCTGAATGTACTGTAATCTGGTAAGCGACGCCGATAGAGTTGATATCCATCATTTCCAATTTGTGTTTCCGAAAGAAAAGCACGTGGATAGTGTTTCGTACATTTATTGTCAGACATACAAAGCGAAAAAGGATTGTAGTGTCCGCAAGGTTCATGAACCATATTGGTTTCCACCACTTCATATTATTCTGGGTCTTTCTCTACATCAGGAATTTCCGGAGAAATGATTTCATCAATTTGATCTGGTGTAACCATCATCGAAATAAGAATATGTGCGTGCGGAAGACCTCTATTTTGCCACTCAACAGAGTACATTTAGCATCCAACAGCACCACTTGTACGTTGCTTCAAGATAAATTCAATCAAACATCGTAACTGTTGGTTGAAAAGTCGTGCTGTGACATCGTGACGTTCGCTTGCTGATTTACCGCGATCCATAATTCCGCAGGTATGTCACCGCATCTTGGGAGTACTTCTTGACTTGCCTTGCCTTAGGCTACCATACTTTGATGGCAAAAAGAACACCGACCGATAATAGGGCGACCTCTTGGTGGCTTCGTAACAAATTTCAATATACAATTGACCTCTTTGTGTGAAACACATGTAAAGTTTTCACTGAATAATTTTCAATAATTTTTCTTTTGAATAGCCGGAATAAAAAAGCAAGCGACCAAAATTGAACTATTCAAATAATTTACTATTCAAAATTTTGAAAAACAAAACAAACAAAAATTAAAAAAAATTGTATGGAAAAAAGTTACTTTTTGGAAGTATCCAATTTTCCGACTTTTCATGAAAAGTATAAGATATTTTTATTTCTAAACCTTTCTTGATCCACAACGGACAACCTCTGAAAATTTCATCAATATTGCTTCAGCCGTTATCTTAGCGTTACGAACGAACAAACATTCATTCGTTTGTATGAGAAAAAGAAAAGGGCTGTTTTTAGGGGTTTTCCGGCAATTATTTGAATGTTTCTCCGTAAAAACCATCCTTGAACCTCAACGAACATTTTAAAAAAAGAATTATCAAATTTGGTTCAGTCGTATGAAAGTTATGGGCGTACATACAGTTTGGTCAACTTTTATATGGGAAAATGGAATTGTCGTCTTACTCTATCTTACTCGCAATTTTTCCTTATTTGCTCACCGTTTAGACCTACCCTGGACTACAACAAACATTTTAAAACCAACATCAGCTCAATCGGCCCAGTCGTTCTCGAGTTTTAATCAGACTAACGAACAACAATTCATTTTTATTTATGTATAGATAAAGTACTCGGAAGCATATTTTCTTACTAATAATGAGGCCTTGTGCAAAAATTCGATAAAATTGGTAATGTTGCCCTAGATGAAAAATAATGACGGTTGATTTTCCGCTTAAACTTGATCCTAAAAAATACTGAAATTAAATTCTGATTTGTAACAACTTACCTGTATATTTTGCCTTAGAGTTGTGGATAGTAGAAAAATTTTTTAACATTGCACCATTGTTCAAGCTTGAGTTTAATTTAAAACTTATTGCTTCGTTATGTAATTGTTTGGTGGGTGTACAATCACTAAGAGCTGTATTGGAACGAATCGCATAACATATATAATTTTTGGTTTTATTAAATTTAAAAAGTGTTTGCTGCTCTGAACTTTGGATGTTATATAAAATATTATTGCCTTCAAAAGTTAATTTTGTTTTGCTTTTGTATATAATATTTCCAATGTCTCTACAGTTAGGAACAGACCCAGCTATGTATTTAGTTTTCCACAATTTTAAAAACTTAAATTGATCGGAGATCACATCTTTGAAGAGAGGAGTACGGATACGGTAATCTACTATATTATTCATACATACTGCAGACGTATTTCTTCGTAATAAATCATTTAAGTTGACATAATATATGGAATCAACCAAAATTTTGGATATATTAATATTTGAAGAATGATATGAAAATAAAACGAAATCTTTGCAGTCACATGTATATAAATTAGACCAAGAGTTATATTTCTGTTGAAAGTAACCCAGTTTATTATTGTTTTCACATTTACTCACTATATTTATTACACTAATATTTGGTTTACAATCACTATATAATACGCCGTCATATTTTCCAGTCGAGCTTACTACGGGTGCATACATATTTTCCTTGAACATTTTCTCTTGAAAGACTCTATCATTTTCTGATGCGTTAACAGTAAAATTGTTGTATGGAATACACTTTACATCATTTAATAAATTCAAGACTGAAATAGCATTAAGCTTTATCTTCTGATTGGATATCATATGGGTTCTAGAAACTTCAGAGTCGTTGGTAGAAAAGCGATTTTCCCTTATAAGTTTGACATTTTTATCATTTCTAATTAGTGAGTAGTTAGTTAGTATTACTTTATCTTCGCTAGTATTTGTCATGTCAGCATCAAAGGTTGGCTCATGCTGAGCATTATTTCTATATTTTGTAGCAGAAGTTACATTTGATAAAAAATTTAGGTTGTTGTGATCTTGGATATCCAAAATTTGAACGCTTCTGGTTTCCACGAAATTTTGCGTCTGCGGCTTTGTTATAATATTCGGCTTATTGAATTTTAAGTTGTATACGAACTTTTCTGAGTCCAAACATGGATTTAAAAGTGAATCGTATTTGTGATGTGGGTTGTCAAAAGCATCCCTTTCGTTAACTTTCACTGATTCCAAAAGAAAGTACGGATTGTCAATACTAAATAAAATTAAATCCATATTCTCTAATAAAATTGAGAACTTAATGCAATAATTATACTTCATTCGAAAAAGGTCGTTTTCTTGAAAAAGGAAATTAGTAATTTTAGTTTCAGAAGAGATAATTTTATTATCAGATATATCTCTATTTTTCGTGCTATTGACATTTGTGGAAAGCATTTGCTTAAATTTTAATCTCTCGTCAAGCACAACGTTTTTTGAAATATCTTTAACATGTGTGGATATTTGATTGATTTTTTCTAGATATGTAATATTGTTCTCTGAAACTCTTAATATTGAATTGCTCGCGAACAAAAATAAATTAGAAACCGATTTAGAGTCATAATATAACTTTCCTATATCCGGAGAGTGCATTCCAGATTTTAAAGACAATGTATATGAAGTAAATATTACTAAATCATCGAAATCGATTTGTTTTTGGACTTTGGCTACTTTGCAAGCCAGACTTAAACTATCCGACTTTTCCTGTTGCTTGCTGTTCATTATTTCGCTACCAGGAACTTTATGCATATTTAATGAAGTAATTATACTAATTGGACGATTGTATATTTCACTATATCTTTCTAATGAGCAGTTATATAATTTATTATCATAATTCTCTAATACTCCATTAGTTACATTTTTGGTGCGAGTAGAATTGTTTTGTAAAAGCGAAAATTTTTCAATTAGAGGATTGCATTCATTTTTAGAATATCCTCTTTCACTGGATAATAGAGATGAAGAACAAGACTTGCATATGTCAACAAATGATAATTGAAATAATTTCTCAGCACCGTATTTATATTTTCTGCTTTTATTTGTAAGATTAGAGTCAAAGAACATACTTCCTTGAACCGTGCCATAATTTCTTGGACCGAAAATTATGTTTTTGAAAACATGTTTTGATTGTTCCAAAGGTGGATATATATAATTTTTTTTCTGATATTTATTGGGATACTTACTATAAGATTTCATTCGATTCGAATATAAAGAAGTTTTAATCAATTTGTAAGTACTTATATTTCCGATTTCAGAGCCATTGGAAGTGGGGCACTCATGCTTCTCATTTTTAAAGCAATATCTTCTTATTTTTTGAATGTCGTCCAATATGCAGTGATGACTTATATTTACATTTTCATTCTGTGTAAAGTTAATCTGTGAAATTACAGAATATCTACCCAAATTCCGTTTATTCAAGGTCTTTATTCCACTAGATCGCACTGAGTGAAAAACTCCTGAAGAAAATTTAAAATCCTGGTATTTTGATGTATATTTCTGTGTATAGCAATCACATTGTTTCTTATTGTGCCTCCTGATGTCATTGAGTTCAAACTTGCTGCTACTCTCATTTATTTTGGTATAGAATGGATTAAGAAACTCATCGGCAAAACTACTTTTGATTTTTATATTCGATAATCTATTTTTCTTTTTTGAGGAAGAAAGAACCAGCCCTTCTCTAATAACGAAAACATTATTAAAAATTCGTTCAACAGATTTGGAAATTTCGTAACGATGTTTGCTATAATCTTTAATAGTCATGATCGTTATTTGATTTAATAGATATAACAATAACAATTTTTTTATTCCAACGTCCCTTTACAACTGTATATTTTAAATCTTTGATTTTATTATTTATTTTTATGACAATATATTCAGTGTATTCACAGTATACAGAAATATATTGTAATAAGTTAAAAATACTGGCAACTTGTTTATTGCTATGAATAAAGAAAATGGCTGTAGTGTATCGACTAGTATATAATTTCGATGAGCTACGTTCATTTAGCATCCATATAAACGAGTGAAAGTTTAATTAACTTTAACCTGTTAGCAATTTCACTAATTTATTTTACTATTCTATACATTAAGAATAACAAGAATTATCTTTCTTTTTTTTTGTTTTTATTTATTTATTTTTTAAGAAATAATTACACTATTTCCAAACAAAAAACCGAAAAATATTTACCTTGGGTTAATACCAATGACAGCTATGAATGAAATTCCAACCAATACAAATAAATAATTTGTGAAATAACCATATTTACATTTATTGTTTTCTTGTATTCTTTTACTATACCTAATTGTTCTAATTTATCAACCAAATTTGGAAAACTATATATTGTAGTACTCTTTGGTTAACAAGGTCCTTTGCGTTGGGTTTTTCAGTTATTGTTGTATTTATAATTTGTGAAATAACCATATTTACATCTATTGTTTTTCTTAGATGGCTCACTGTGTGCCTAGCCTAAGGAAAATAATAACTATATCTATTCTTTTACTATCCCTAATTGTTCTAACTTATCGACCAAATTTGGAAAACTATATATTGTAGTACTCTTTGGTTAAAAAGGTCTTTTGCGTTGGGTTTTTCAGTTATTGTTGTATTTAGTTACATATAGACTACAGAAAACTGATTCATCGCTTATTTGTTTTATTAGCCATTGCTTACGATTCGAGTCATTCTCAGTATCTTAAAAACTAGTTCAGTAGATCTCTTACGTTATAATCTAAGCCAGACCGAACACGCAGTCGCACAGGAACTGGTCGTCGACCAGCGTCGACTAAGTGCACACAAGGTTCATTAATCCAGCGCTAGAAGCCAATATGCCGATGAAATATTTTGATATTATTTCTGTAAGGACAAACACTTCTTGACTAGCTTTGAGCCTACAGTTAGCCATCTTAGTGCTAGTATTCTCGTTAAGCTGTCAAAGCTGAATGCTATCCTCCATAAAAGAATCTAAACTTTGTGGCAATACGGTACCCCCTTCACAGCAGCTAAAATTGACGAAGTGTTCCTTACTAAAAACTACCACTCCAGACTTTTTATTACGACGCTTAGATACCCTTGCGTCAATTCGTAAATGGTACTCAAGAACTTTTCTTTCACCTTAAGCACTACATTATCTGACTGAATTAGGTGTTTGATTCAACCCCAAGACCATTCAAAGCGGTTACGACTGCTTCTAGCAGCATGTTATTGAAGGTTCCTTCTTCAAGCCATGAGACAATAAGATACAGGGCAGTATTTGCTGACTTTCCTTTACAATAATCATGTTGCATTCTTGATAAATGGTCCCTCGGAATGAGCTCTCTTATGAACCAATCCATCAGTTTCTCCAGAGTTTTTAGTAAGAAGGAGGGGAGGCTGATTGGCTTGAAATCCTTAGCCGTAACGTAGGAGCCCCTGTCAGCCTTCGGGATGAACGTGACTCTAACTCATCACCAGGCCCCGGGTCCAGTCTTATGCAGCTCGTATAGATAGGTGCCAACCAGTTGCATGACACCTTAACAGCCTGTTGCCGCTGTGTTGGTATGATGCCATCCGGATCCGGGGACTTGAAAGGTTTGAAAGGTTCTCCTCTTCGAGAACGTGTTGCTCGGGAAGGGAGTATCGAGAATCATTCGAAGTGTATCCTCACTGCTCAGGGCCCACTTCCCATTCTCGTAATTAAGATAACCCGGGGACGGTGGTTCTGTGCGAGAATGTGCCTGAGTCTAGAGAGCTCATGGCAGCCCTCCACTTTTTCGCAGAAGCTTTTTCATAAGATCCTCTTTGCCTTTCTTAACTTCAACCAGTATATTGCAAGACCCGTTTTATACAACATCCAGCCAATAGTGGAATTAACGCTCTGATATCCGAGAGGTCTCTTTGCCTTTCGGTGTTTTCAGTAGACAAGAGCTCTCCAGAGCAGTTTTACGTGCCGCGCTGAAGACCTCGACCCAGCCGATCCATCATCGGCGTACATAACACCATGGTGACAATTGTGGGTATCTCAAGGTTTCCCCAGAGTACCTTCAGGAAGACTGATGAGATAGCCGCCGCTGCTCTTACATTTCTCGTGTGGGATGGCACCATCCCCCCTGCTGCTGTCGAACACGCCTAGCTCTATTGAGCCAGCGTTTTTAGCGATTTCGCCAAAGGTTTGCGCAGCCCCGTTCTTTTCCCAAGGGAGGCTTCTCACTCATGCGACCTTTGTCACTTGACTTCTGGTTTAGTTTCGTTTACGTCCGGTTTTTCATAACGTCTTCGCCTACTCTCAGCACCCTCTTGGCCCACTCGAGTATGTTAGCATGCTGCTGACCGCCATAGCGTTCTACGATTTTGACTGCCCTCTGTAGAGCCTAGCAGACATTTCTTTCCTAGTGCTGGCGATTTAGCCGCGTATGTCAGCTCTACCCACGTCGGTTGCCGGGGGGTTTCCACTAGCTTCCCCCATCCTACAACCCGTAAATGTAGAAATTCCTACTGGGGTATCGGTATTACTGCCTTTCACCAGCGACGGTTACGCCACTCTAGTAGCAGCACTCCTCTTTACTAACCTCTTATTAATCTCCATGCAAATAATGTTCCCAATCAGAGCCGTATCCGTCCTCCAGAAGTTGTCTCAGTAACGAGGCCAAGACGAGGGTTAACGCACGTCCTTATGAGGCTATACGTTCAGAGCCGACCAGGGTAAATAATCAAAGAGTGAAATTGAAAACAGAAAAACCGATAGTATAATTTTAAACATTTATTTATTGTACTTAATTTATTAAAAAAATTTCTTAATATTAAAAAGAACCAGCCAAAAGCAATTTGAGAAGATGATCAAGTTGATGAAGAAAAATGTTGACCTAGCCAGAGGAATGGCCCCGATTGGCTCAACGAAAAAAAGATGATGGAGTTGTGCCAATGTATTGTGGCTGAATTAAATAATATCGGCCTTCCAATACATAGTGAGTGAGAAATTTTAAACGTCGGCTTTATGTCTGTTTACCTATAAATAGAGTAGAGGAGTGCGAAAACTTGCGTAAGAAGGCTTTGGAGAAGCAAGCGGAAAAGCATGAAAACCTTGTCGATATATTACAAACCATTAACTCAGTATGCAATGAAATCGCAAGGTATAATAGAAAATTTATAAATTAAAAAAAGAAAACTTGGCACTGTATAAATTGGAAGCAGAAAGTAAGAAGAAAGAAAATATTGAAAAACAAGTAAGGAAGGGCTAAGTTCGTGTGCAACCGAACATTGTAACTTGCAAAAATCAAATCCAGGGAAATACTTTAAGGTGTAAAACCTCAACCAGAGGATCGAAAAGCAAGGAATTTCATATACAACTCCTATACTGGCAGACACATAAGGTTTATTAGACAAACGAAAATTGCTATATGAATTGTTTAGTTTTGCCAATACCACATATTATTAAACAGTCACATACTATAGAAGCAATCATCTAGAGTAAAGTCAGCCGGATGTTCGAAATTTTTGGTATTAGTTATATAGGGACTAGGTCAAATTTTCACCCAATTTTATAAATTTTAGGAACAAAGACACAATGTTATCAGTGAAACATCTCCTCTCATTTCTCGTGAGACAACTCTCATATTGGCCGATATATGCGGTTCAAAGTCACCCGGAAATTCAAAAATCTATATATTAGGTAAATGAGGGCTATTGGAAGTATTAGTCCGATTCAACCAATTTTTGACATACAGACATACCATTATCAGAGAAGAATTATCCTTTAATTTCAATCATACAGTGGACCAATAAAGTTTACATACACCTAGTTCTATTAAATTACGACACAAATAAAAAAATGAATGCCAAAGCTTAAAATGCGCCTAATTTATATGAAAAAAGTTTACGTACATCAATGATTATAATCATAATAATTATTAATAAAATTCAAAAGTAATTACAATAGTTTTATCGGTTTTTGGCCTACATTTTGCTGAAATTATTGTCTCTAGAAGTCAACGTATGTTCCCCTTTCGATTTCTAGTATTATTTCCGGATATTTTGACCCATTAAGTCCATGATCCAGTTTTTTGGCCTTATTTTGAAGAAATTCGATGTTTTCGAAAACGGTTTTCCAAAAAGTTCCAGACATTTTGAATAGAATTAATGTCTGGTGATTGCGGGACCTATGGATTTATTTTTAATTCCATAACAACCATTCACGTACAAGATAAGTTGTGTGTTTTGGGTCGTTATCCTGTGCGAAATAGAAATGGCTGCTATCAACAGCCGATTTAAGCATACTTAAATTTTAAACTAGTATGTTAAAATGTTCAGAAACATGTGTTTATCCATTTTCGAAATTTCCTCAAACAGTAAGGAATGTGTTGAAGAGTGTTGGTTATCATAGACGAATCGAACGTCGTAAGCCATACATAAATAAGGTTAATAAAAAGATTAGGTCGACGTTTGCTAAACAATATTTAAACAAACTGTATTGGTTTTGGGAAAACATTGTGTTCACAGACGAATCAAAATTTAATATACATATTTGGTTCGAATAGATCAGGAAAAGTGTGGAGAAAGATCAGTGAAGAGTCGCAAGAAAAAAAGGTGCGTAGAGTCCCTACGCGCGGAAGAAGTTATACTTCTTAGTGATATTCAGAAATGCATATCATTTTGTATGAAAGAAAACTAGAAAACTTAAATTCACATTTTATAAATTTACTATGCACATAAAATGAAGAATAAACCAAAGTCTGAATGAAGGAATTTTGACTCGGAAAGTAGTTCCGTCTCTTCGTTGCAGAAGAGAATATGCAGCGTAATCATCTCTCTTTTGTTCTTCGCCAATTTGGCTGCCATATTGACTTGTGAAGATCAATTTTTTGTTGGTGACATATTCATATGTGTACGCATATGCATGTATGTTTGTATGCTTGTGCATTATTTGTTTGGCAATGTATGCAAATATATGTACATATAAGTATATATGAATGTATGAACATGCAAGTCAATGCGCGCACATGTAATAAGTATATTGATAAGTGATGAAAATATGATTTCAATTTCTGAACGCGCCCATGCGTTTACATACACTTATATGAGCATGTGCAGATACATAAGATAGGATAGAAGATGTATGCCTTTTAACATCGTATACTATACAAATAAATATTTTTCTTATGTATATGTATATTGCTGTGATAAATTTAATTTCTATTAGTAAGATAAATATTTATTTGTATAGTATGCGATGTTAAAAGCAAAAAATTAAAAATCTATTCTGTCGAGATTTGAACCTGTGTTAGCATCTTGACTTTCCAAGCGCTTACCACCAACACCACCATTGACACTTAGGTTGCGATGACTTAAGTATGGTTTGGTTACGCATGTAAGAAACATGCGATGGTTCCAATAATTTTGTTTAAGTATAGAAATATGCTTTTGTAGAACATTTGCTTTTGCAAACATACAGACAAATGTGCAAACGACATAATATATGTATGTATGTGTGATTGTTTCGCGTTTTGCTTCTACGCCGGTCAAATTTCTATACAAAAATCGGCTGAAATGTGTGAGAAAATAAAATGGACAACTAGGACAAATAATTTTTAAAAAATGTATTGATAATTAAATAGAAATGAAAATACATGTAAATTTACTTAAATTTATTTAAATTTATTGAAATTTGGTTTCGCATTTTTCGGCACTTTCAAATTAATTAATATGAGTAAAATTCACGACTTAAGCCGCACACGTCTTATTCGCTCAAAATTTCCAACTTTATGAAAATTGGCGCAATTATTGACACTTCAATTTTATGTAAAGTTTAAAACATATTTACATATGAATATATAATATATTTGATTTTGGCGCAATTATTGACACTTGTCTTAATACACAAAATTGGGCCAAAACGAAACAATGAGATACGTATTACTTTTGCATGTCAATATGCAAATGCCGACGGCAAAACGCAAAGGCATATATTGCACATACATATAAGCGATTTCTTGGTTGAAAGCAAAAATTGAAGCATGAGAAATTGAAATGCCGACAGCAAAACGAAATTGCTTACATTCCTACATTGCGTATGAATCATGAAAATATCATCATAATGTTTAGGTAAATCTTTTATATATTTAAAATGAGTTATTATAAATTAAGATCTAATTAACACTAAATAACTTGAAAAGTAATAAATCAAAAATAAAAAATCTTCTACATACATATTTCCATACAAACGGGAATATTCATATTTCTTATGTAATATCATATTCTCGGTTAGAATATGTGAGAGAATTGTAAAAAATGTTAAAATTGCGAGGCGAATTCCGACCTACAATGTTAACAAATGCGGTGAATTCCCTAATTTGAATCTATCAAATGTTCGCAGTCGAACCTGCACCTTCTCTATACTTTTAAGTTCTCTGATCAGTCTTCATTTACTTTCTTTGCAAATCGACCCGCGATGACGAGGGGACTATTCACATGTGTACGCATATGTATGTTTGTGCATTATTGAAGTTATACTTCTTTTTCTTTCGTCTGTCTTTCAATTCTACGAATTCTCAACTATTTTGTGTGAATTTTGGTTGAAATACTCTGCGTTGGCCCTTGAAAAATTTAGGCTATACTTCACAGGATCATTTCTGTAGTTAGTCTTCATTTACATTTTTTGGAAATCGACCCGCGATGACGAGGTATATCGTTTTATCTGATATCGTGAGGTTTATGAACTTCATTTCTAATTTTGTCTTGTGGCATATTAGAGATGATGTTTCTTCGAAAATCACTCACTTACAACGGATAAAACGAATTCTGAGTGGTGGTTCTAATGAATAAATTCCAAGGTTTTACACAAAAATAATGCAGTCCTTATTGTACAGTACGCTTATGTATGCTTGCGCATTATTTTTCTTTCGTTTGTCTTTCATTTCTGCAAATTCTCAACTATTTTGTGTGACTTTATTCCTTTCGTTTCTGTTTCATTTCTGCGAATTCTTTGTGTGACTTTTGGTTGAAATACTCTGCGTTGGCCGTTGAAAAGTTAAGACTATACTTCTCAGGATCATTTATGTAGTCAGTCCAGAGATCTTAAAAGTATAGAGAAGGTGCAGGTTCGACTGCGAACATTAGATAGATTCACCTTAGGGAAGTCACTGCATTTGTTAGAATTGTAGGTCGGAATTCGCGTCACAATTTTAACGTTGTTTACAATTCTTTCACATATTCTAACCGAGAATATGATATTACATAGGAAATATGAATGTTTCAGTTTGTATGGATTTGTATGTATTTTTTATTTTTGATTTTTTATTTTTCAAATTATTTAATGCTAATTTGTTCTTATTTTATAATATTTGTATATTCAAAATGAGTTAAAATATATAAAAGATTTACCTAAACATTATGATGATGCCAACCCCACTCATCTGACATCCTTTTCTTTATAGTCCGACACCGTCAAAAAATCACGACTCCTGGGCCTCCCGTTAGATGACGTCGACGACAACTTGAACGGTCCTCACCACCTAAACGGGGATTAGATACTCAGATAAAACAACGACAAAAACTTTTGCTGATATAGTAGTACCATTGTAACCAATTGAAAGAAACTTCAGTGGAACTATAGATCGTCGCCGGAGACAAATTGCGAATACATTGTCATAGTGTAGTTACATCCATAACCCTAGAACACACACCCAGAAAATACCACGTAAACACACACCCGGGATACGTTTGTACCCGGGACCTTATTTTGCGGTTTTTTTAATGCTTATTCAACCGATTTCTATGATTTTTTTTTTTTTTTGAAATGTATACTTTAATATATAACAAGTATTTTGTCTTTTGTTTCATTCGTATATTCCTACTGGTTCCAGCGATATGGGCAAATAAAGTCAGGACATGCAACAGTGGATTTTTTTGTTGTTGTCCTGATAAATGCAAAACAAAATAATATAATTTATAATAATATACTTGTAGAGTAACAACGAATACACATTTTGGTTTTTATTTCAATGAAATATTCTACCTGGTTCAAAAGATATGTATGTGCAAAAAGATCGCACAAGGTATGGGTACGTAGGTAGCAAATACACTGGTATAACTGGTTTTTGTATTTTATATGCAGCTGCAAGGGTTGTTTTCACACGAGGTGTTGTTATAAATGCTGCCTGTTGATATTTTCATTATTGTTTTGGTGCTCAAAAGTGTAAGAAGTGAAAATATAAGTTAAAATAAATATAACTGAAACTATAAATAACTGGATACGAAATGATTTCAAGAAGAAACGAATATTTATCAAGTGCAGCATATAGAAGGTAAACAAGTAAGGAAGGGCTAAGTTCGGGTGTCACCGAACATTTTATACTCTCGCATGATAAAGTTATAATCGAGATTTCATTATCCGTCATTTACATATTTTTTTCTTTTACTGTAAAATTAATTAGAATTAAATTCTGAGAGATTTACCGATATTTTCGGTGAAAATTTTAGTTAGGTTAAGTTAGGCCCTGAGTTCTTCGTGTTCGATATCAGGGACCTTGAAAAGTTATAGTCCGATCACGACAATTTTTCCACAAAGGATACCCCAGCTCAAATACCGTATTTGTGTTAAGTTTTATTCGGCTATCATCATTGGTTCCTAATGTATATATGATATAGAGAAGGCATCAGATGGAATTCAAAATAGCGTTATATTGGAAGAAGGCATGGTTGTGAACCGATTTCATCCATATTTTGTATATGTCATCAGGGTGTTAAGAAAATATTATATACCGAATTTCATTGAAATCGGTCGAGTAGTTCCTGAGATATAGTTTTTGGTCCATAAGGGGGCGAGGCCACGCCCATTTTCAATTTTAAATAAAGCCTGGGTGCAGCTTTATTCTTCCATTTCTTTCGTAAAATTTAGTGTTTCTGACGTTTTTGGTTAGTCGGGTAACCCACTTTTAGTGATTTTCATCATAACCTTTGTATAGGAGGAGGGCGTGGTTTTTATCCGATTTCTTCCATTTTTAAACTGTATATGGAAATAGCTGAAGGAAATGACTCTATAGAGTTTGGTTGACATAGCTATAGCAGTTTCCGAGATATGTACAAAAAACTTAGTACGGGGAGGGGCCACACCCACTTTTCCAAAAAAATTACGTCCAAATATGCCCCTGCCTAATGCGATCCTTTGTGCCAAATTTCACTTTAATATCTTTATTTATGGCTTAGTTATGACACTTTATAGGTTTTCGGTTTCCGCCATTTTGTGGACGTGGAAGTGGTCCGATTTTGCCCATCTTCGAACCTAACCTTCTTATGGAGACAAGAAATACGTGTACCAAGTTTCATCGTGATATCTCAATTTTTACTCAAGTTACAGCTTGCACGGACGGATGGACGGACGGACAGACAGACATCCGGATTTCAACTCTACTCGTCACCCTGATCACTTCGGTATATATAACCCTATATCTAACAATTTTAGTTTTAGGACTTACAAACAACCGTTATGTGAACAAAACTATAATACTCTCCTTAGCAACTTTGTTGCGAGAGTATAAAAATGAAAAATGCAACAATGTAAACATATACTAATTTTTTTTATTATGCAGGCTAACTGAGGAACAGCGAGTATCATATATAAAATCTTTATTTGATGAAATTTGAGACGATGACGCTCCCTATGACTTTGACTCAGAAGATGAAGAAGAAATTCAAATCAGTGACATTGAAATTGCTGATAACGATGCTGAAGTTTCGCAAAGTACCGCAGAAGTATTACCTGATTATGCGGACTATGAGGATGATGAAGAAGACGATGAAGAAGAAGAAGTAGAAGAAAATAATGAATTACCTCCTAGTGCCGAAAAATTTGTTGCACGTGATGGTACTGAGTGGAGTGTAAGTCGTCAGGTACTCAGACAAAATATTATAAGAGAACGTTCTGGACCAGCTAGATGCACTGAAATGTTGTCAATAGAGCAAACATTCAAATGTTTTATGAACGTTGAAATGGCTGATATAATTATGCGCCACACAAATAAGTTAGCAAAAGAAACTTATAATGCTTACAACAATGCGCATCCAAACACAACTCCTAAGTCATGGACGCCTGTGTCAATAACAGAGCTGTATGCAATTTTTGGCATACTTATTATGACTGGTGCGAACCATAGCAATGGAGAACATGTTCGAGATTTATGGAGCGTCAAAAACTATCCTTTATATCGCGCCACAATGGGAGTCAACCGTTTCTGTTCGATATTGCGGTTCCTAAGGTTTGACGATATAAACACTCTTGCAACACGCTTACTAACTGATAAAGCAGCACCGATCAGTGAGTTGTGGCCGATGATGAACAATAATCTTGCTGCACATTACAAGCCCAGCTCATGCTTGACGATTGATGAACAATTATATCCTTACCGTGGACGCACATGGTTTACGCAGTACATACCGTCAAAACCTGCTAAATATGGTGTCAAGGATTGGTGGATTTGCGATGCATATCCACTGCGTGGACAAATATATACTGGCCAAGCAGAAACTGGTAGGGAAACGAACCAAGGCGAATGAGTGGTGAAGGATTTGTCTGCCAAATATCAAGTAAGTGGCCGAAACATTACAATGGACAATTTGTTTACGACCTTGCCAGTTGCAAAACTGCTTCTCACCTGGAAACTCACGATCGTTGGAACTTTGCGCAAAAACAAATCATATATTTCTCAAGATACGAAGCAGAACAAAAACAGGACAATTGGTTCAACGACATTTGGCTTCAAAAATAATGTGACAATGTGCTCTTATGTTCCCAAAAAAAATAAAGCAGTAATTTTGCTTTCGACCATGCATAATGATGCTGAAATAACTGACAGTGGGAAACCTGAAATAATTGAATTTTATAATCGTACCAAAGGTGGTGTTGATCGAATGGACCAAATGTTTGCGGACTATCCAACACTAAGACAAATAAAACGATGGCCACTAGCGATGTTCTTCAACATGTTGGACATTACAGCTCTTGCAGCCTACATTGTCTACAATTTGAATAACCCTATGTTGCCTTGGAGAACAAACAACAAGCGTAAGCAGATCCTGGGGAGCTTGGCTGAATCATTGTGTATGCCCATTATTGAAGCCAGAGCCATAAATCGTCAAGTGACGCGAAATTTTTCGACTAAAATTGCTATTGAAGCATTGATTTTTAATGTTGGGGTACAAACGTAACCCGGGTGTGTGTTTACGTATATAATGTGTTGGAAAGGCTGTAGCTCCTGAAATTTTGAATTTGAACTCAAAACTAAATAATCTTCCTAGATCCGAAGTTAGCGGTATAGAGGTATAGCGGTTCAAAAGTTACAACACTTCAAAGTTGAAAGTGGGGTGTGTGTTCTAGGGATAAAATATATCTACACTAATATTATAAAGAGGAAAAATTTGTACCTATTTTTGTATGTTTGTAATGAATAGGCTCAAAAAGTCCTGGGCCGATTTAAAAAATTCTTTCACTAATAAAATGCTACATTCTTCCAATTAGGAAGAAATTAGGAATCCTTGGTAAAATTTAAACAATGTAACCGAAGGTGTAGAAAAATGAGTCTTAAAATGTCTTTCGTTGAATGCGCTGCCAAAACTATTAGCGATAGGTCAAAATAATGTACAACAATATTGAAGAACATCATAATCGCTACAAAAAAACTCCGCGGTATCATATGTCCAACTATCCTAGTTAGGTCACTACAACAACTTTTTTCATTTTAAATATTAATGAAAATGCTAACCAAATTCAAACCATGCTATTTTTGTGTTTATATTAATACTTATCCAAATAAATTATTTTATGGTCAAGACTATTTTACTACCTAAGTATAAAATAGTTTTTAAATTATTTAAATTGGACTTTCCATTCAGAAGATATTACGAATTAAAAACTTCAAACAGTAAACAAAACCGCCATAGCGCCGTGGCCGTTGTTTACGATGCAGTCTGAAAAGCGCGCCGGGCCAGATAATGTAAAGTACAGAGAAGGTGCAAATTGAATTCTGTATGATGTTCGATTTGGCGGCTAACAGAGCCGATAGAATCAAAGAAAGGAAAAAATATTATTAATTATTTTTACAAAATCTGGAAAAAATTAGGAAACGTTATTTTAATTTTATTTTTCTTTAATTTATTTTTTTAATTTTTAAATAAATTAATATTTCAAATAAATTATATTTATTTCGACTATTAAAAAGTGAAGAAGAAAATTGATGACCTTCAAGAAATATGCATATTCGCATTATTTCGTTATCATTTCCATATTTGTACCAATAGAATTTCTATGACACATGCATATGTACATATATTATTTTTTTGGCACATTTTTCTGTGTGTTTACGAAAGCAAATGCGAGCCATGTACATATGTATGTACATACAATCATAATAACAAGTGTCGCACGCTTCTTTCGCATCTCCGTTGTCACCAATGGCCGAAACTTGCGTTTTGTCAAAGAGTCAAGTGCTGAACACATTTAGCACGAAAGACTGCAAGTCAAGTCATCTGTCAAATATTAAAATACACACTTTCTTAGGGATACAGTTATGTAGTTGTGCAGTTGCCTCAATACCTGTGTCCCTAAGAACGTGTTTTTTTTTTTTTTTTTTTACGAGGAGCAAGCATCGAAAGCCTGGACCCCAGTCAGTATGGAACTTTAATCCAAACTAAATCTCCTACCGTCCTGTACCGTTCCCCCCGGTACCACCGTCAAGTATTACGTCGGGAGGATGGTTGAGTGACACTCATGCGTACGCGATGGTCAAAATGCATTCAGTTACAAGTTGCATTTACTTGGCCCCACCTCTGTTGGTCTGATAACCCCCCTTGTACTTTGTTCGTCGCCAACCCTTCCCGTCACGTCAATGTTAGTTTGTTTGGGTCGTGGTTGTCCGTTACATTTAACAGCTCTCTTTTCCGCCGCTGTTCGCTGGCACGTTGGAATTTCATAACCCTGGCTGCTACTTCGCAAGCAGCTTTTCACTTCTCTACCGATTCGACCATTTGGCTTACCAAGTTATCAGGAGTTGGGTCTACACCAAACGCATTTTTTAAGCGTTGCCTCTCCTGATTATATTTTGGGCAATAGAAGAATGTGTGTTCCACATTTTCGGCGGTATCGCCTCCGCAATAATCACATGTGTCGTTATTTTCGTGCCCGAATCGTTTTAAATATGCTTTGAAGCAGCCATGTCCTGTGAGAATTTGAGTTAGGTGGAAATCTACCTCACCGTGTTGTCTATTTAACCTTGGTTCGACATTGGGGATCAGTCGGAATGTCCACCGCCCGTTTCCACTTTCCTCCCAGCGTTTTTGCCATTGATCTACTGTCTCTGCCCTTGCTATTTGTTTTAATGTGTTGTGCGGTAACCTGTCTTTTGTACAGCATTGAATCTCCTTGGCCAGAAGGTCTAAAGGGTGTAAGCCTGCAATAACTAGAGCAGCATCTTCCGATAATGTGCGGAACGCAGAACATACTCTTAGCGCGCAAGTGGCATGTTTCGAAAAAAGGCCACGGCGATATGATTTTATTTCTAGAGCTTTTCCCCATACCTGGACGCCGTACAGAGCGACTGACTTTAGTACACCAGCTAATAGTCGTCTTCTATTTTGCTTGGGCCCACGGGTATTGAGCATTAACCGGGTCAAGGCTCTGCACACTTTTGTAGCTTTTTCTCCTGTGTACGCTAAGTGTTCCTTAAAGGACATCCTTGCATCAAGCATGATTCCCAAGTATTTAATTGCCGGTTGTGTCGTGTTGCTTACACCCTTTATATTGATCGTGGCAACTTCACGGACTTTTCTGCCAGTAATGAGTACCGCTTCTGTCTTGCTCTCCGCTAGGTTCAGTCCGTTAGTTTCGAGCCAGTCGCTTATTAACTCTATTGTTCTGTTGGTTATCGGAACTATATCGTGTATATGTTTTGCTTTAACCATAACAGCGATATCGTCTGCGAACCCAATAATATGCACGTTTTTGGGTACTTTCAGTCGTAGTACTCCATCGTACATGACGTTCCATAGTAGCGGCCCAAGAACAGATCCTTGGGGTACTCCACCAGAGACTTTATATTTTTTAGAGCCTTCACTTGTGTTGTAGCTCAAAGTTCTATCCTCGAAATAGCTTACTATTATGTTATAAAGTTATAGACGAGCTCGCCCGCTCCGCAGCCTCCACCAAGATGGTAGGACCCGAACCCTTCATGGGGGTGGGTCCTCATACCATGAGAGAGCTGCTCCGTAAGGAAGAAGCAGTGGGCAGGGAGCAGCATTGGCACCAAACTCACGGTATGAGACATGCCAAGCTGCTAATGGGGGGTTACAACCTAAAAAGATTCAAAACGGTAATGAACCTCCCAAGGAACAAACTCAGGTTACTGGTCGCATGGTACACCGGCCACTGCAAACTGAATAGGCACATGCATAGCATGGGCCTATCCTCTGGTGCAAGTTGCCGGTTCTGTGATAGGGAGCCTGAAACCCCGGAGCACCTGCTGATCGACTGTACAGCAGTCTGGAGACGCAGGGCGAAGGCCCTTGGATCGATAGTTCCGGATAGGGATCACATTGCCTCACTAGCACCCGGGAGGCTATTGGATTTTATTCATGCGCTGGGGCTGAGTGAGTCAATGTGAGTCAGGAGAGGGCACAATAGACCAAAGGTCGCAGTGCATTCCTCAACTTTCATTCATTCATTCATGATCCGCTCCAGGATCTTTCCAGCGAAGTCTAACATGCAAAGGGGCGGAAGTGGGACGGTTCGGTCATTGGTTTGTTAGGTTTCGGCAATAGTATCAGGTTTTGCTTTTTCCATATGGTGGGAAAGCGGCCTTCCTGGATGCATGTATTATACATAGTTCGAAAGGGGTCTTTAGACGGATTTAACCGTTTGCATGCTTCTCACGATCTCCTGATGGAGTGGGCGTTGAATAGGGAAGAGGACTGAAACAATTCTCTCAATTGTTGAGGGGGAGGTTGGCATTTGCCCGTCAGTTCGGAGTTTCCCCATTACCGTTTTGTAAGCGAGTCCCCAAGCGTTGTTTTCGACATCGTCGCACAGTTTAAGGAAACATTCCCGTTTGCTTTTTTTAATTGTTTGTTTCAGTAGTTTTCTTTTCTCCTTAAAATGTTTTTGGAGAGTGGTGTATACAGGTGTACCTCGTGACCTTTGGTATAATCGCCTTGCTTGCTGGCATTCTTTTCGTAACCTGGCGATCGTCTCATTCCACCAATACACTGGGGGATGGTGTTTGGGTCGAGATAGCTTAGACATTGAAGCGTCGCATGCATTCTTAATACAGCTCATAATTGGGTGAGCAGCTTTGTTAGCCGACAAAAAATTGTCGGTAATAGAAGTTAGCCTGAAGTCTTCTTCAAAAAGGTCTGGGTCGAACGTTGTGGGTCGCCAGTTACTTCTTTTTAGGGTCGGTAAACGCTGTCGTTCGTGTGCGGTATTTATTTCGAATATAATTGCATAGTGATCGCTAAAAGGGTAATGATCACTAATTTCCCAGTGAGATTTGCAAACTAAGCGCGAGTGTACGAACGTTAGGTCTATCACAGATTGTCGGCCACCTTTGTTAAATGTGCATTGGTTGCCAGCATTTAAAAGCTCCAGATCAAGAGAAGCAAAAGCTTCTAGCTGTTGGTTCTTTTGCATCCCCACTCGATAGCCCAGGCATTAAAGTCACCAGCTATTATAACTTTGGTCTTGCATCTGGCATCGACCACTAGGTTGTCGATAATACGCCTGTATTCTTCGTCGCTAAGGCTTGGAGGTAAGTAGCAGCTGTATATGTTAATATTATTGATAGTTGTATGAACAAAACCATCTGAAGAGAAAGGCGTTCCAGCTGCGCAAAGTTGGGATTGCATTTCCATATAGTCGCTTTCTTTCGAGTGTCACTTATCCAGGTTACGCCTTGTCCGATTGTTTATGATTCACTTAGTAGAACCACATCAATTTGCTTTTCGGCAACTGACTGTTTCAATAAGTCGTGTGCCGCTTGGCAATGGTTTGCGTTCAGTTGTAAGAACCTCATGTGACCTGCTGAGCTGCTTTCTTGTATATCGGGCACCTGACGCTTCCTGTAAAGTGTTCAATTTCTTTTGTACTGGCTTTCAAGCAGAGCAAACATTTTGGTTTGTTGTTGCAATCCTTTGCCTGGTGCTGCCAGTCGCCACATCTCCTGCAGAGTCTGGATCTGTCCTCGTTTGTGCATGTTTTTGCAGTGTGTCCGTAGTCGAGACATTTAAAGCATCGCTGTGGTTGCCTATATTCTCGTATACGGCAGCTTACCCAACCAACTTTCAGCTCTCTAGTCACTAGCAGCTGTCTAGCTGCTTCAATCGGGAGTTTAATGAGTGCCGTTTGGGTGTCTCCATAGGACTCTCTTAAGCTCTTGATTGACGAGATTGTCAGCTCAGGGTTTCCTAATTCCCTTTGCAGAGCATAAAGGACTTCTTCCTTGCTTGTGACTTCATCAAGGTCTTTGCACTCCAGTAGAATCTCCTGGGTCAGAAGTTTAATGTGGGCTTGATCCCCAAGACATTTTTTCATAGACTCCTTAGATTCGGTTGGAATCACTGCTCCGCTGAATTGTAGCAACATTTCACCACTTTGCGTTTTGCGTATCTTTGTCACGACATTTCCGAATCCACTAAGTGTTGAGTCGGATTTGATTTTCCGTAGCATCTCCGCTTAGGAAAGGTTCCCATTTTTTGATATAAAAATCGCTTGGGGTTTTGTTTTCGGCAATTTTGCTGTCTTCTGGTTGCCTTTCTTAGCTACTATATTCCACTGTTCTTCTATTGGCTTTGTTGTTGTTGCCTTATTAATGGGCCCTTTGTATGGCTGCGTGCCGAATTGTTTTATTGCTGGCGACTTTGCAGTGGCTCCAAACATTTGCTGAGTAGAAATATCATTTGTTATTTCTGATCGTTTTAACTGACCAATTAGGTTTAGATCGCTTGCTTTGTTGTTGAGTCTGCTCTTCCGCCATTGGTTCTTCGCTGAGTGTAATGCGACCTCTTTTTGTCTGGGCGGTCAGGTGGATTGTCGACTCTCTCACCTCTGCTACTGCTTGTTTTTGCAATTGCGACATTTTGTCTATTATGTTTCGCATATGCTGGTTTACATGCCTTTGCTTTTGGCCATGGGTGAGCGCGATTAACTCCTCTATTAGTATGCCTAGACCAGTAAGCGCGCTCTCTCCTTCGCTCACACTTATTACATCTTCGTTTCTAGTGGTGCCTTGTGTTGGCAGGTCGGCTGCGCTGGCTTGGTTAGTTGCCATTGTGATGTTACTTGATGGAGTCACATCGTGCGTGGCCGTATTTGGTGGGATCACCTCTTTTAAAGTTGGTGTAACAACTTAAGTGTCTGTGCTCGTTGTAAACGAGCTACAATCCTCCTTCTTACCAGAGATGGCATATGCTGCTTTAGGTTTAGCTGACATTTCTCAGCTATTCCTATAGCAGTCCGCTGGTGTAGCTGTTGCTCGAGAACTCCTCAGCTTAAAATGCCCAGGAATTTCTCTTTGCGTGGGTTGTGGGTTGTGGGATCTAAGCAGGTATCAAAGGGAGAGCTAAGACGCTCTTCTCGATTTCCCTTTTGTGCGAACCTTCTCCCAAATAAATAAATACTTATTAATTGTTTTAGCACTCACCGCTTTTGTAGCTTTATTATGCTCAGTTTTTGACTAGCTTGTGCTGATGTGGACATTGTGTGTGTTTCTGCGCGCATAGGAACCAAATTAGGATTATTTCCTATCGTACTTGATGCCATAAACGGAGCACTAAAAAACACGTCACGTCACTAACTCGCTTTCACTGTGTGTCCCCCTAAGAACGTGTGTATTCTAATATCTGTCGCGCTCATTGGTTCAGCACTTGTGTGATGATAGAAAATCCAAGCTGTGCCGAAAAAAATAAACGAATGACCGCCTATTGACCGCTTCCCTTGCCGCTGTAAAAGCTTCGCCTACAAACTAGCTTAAATATGTACGCATATGTATGAGCTTGCATACATATCGACGCAGATTTTTGCGAGTCACGGAAAAATATTTTAGAATGGACAAATATTATAAATCGACAACTCCGTTGTTTCCACTTTTCTGACTTCTTTCTGTGAAGAAGCATCAGAAAGTTGTTCAATTTATGATTTTTAGCTTTTGCCATTGTCGCGAAAAGACGCTTGTAGTATATTATTTAGTATTTTAGTTTTTTAAATTGTTGGAAATCAGAATTAATTATTTTTGTTGCGGTGAAATATATTTTAACATTTGTTGTTGCATTTCAATACGCATATTTTAAGGTGTTGAAACTTCATTGTCTGCAGTAATTTTTAAAAATTGTTGATCTCAGCCAAGCAATAAATTTTAGTTATCATATTGACCCATTTCTATTATTATAGCCTTACCCTTTATCTTTCATACTTAATTAATGGCTCCACTGCGGGTGAAGCCGCGGGTAAAAAGCTAGTGTACTATATACATATGTAACATAAATACAACAAAATAATTAAAATTAACTTTGAATTGCTAGGAATACGTTTTTTATTTTAAGTAAATCCCAAAAACACATAAAGTGCTATAACTAAGCGCTAAATTAAGATATAAGCCGCAATTTGGTACAAGGGATCGTAGTGGCAAGCGACACCTGTGGACAAACAGGTTTGAAAGGCTTGACACCGCCTTCTAATAAGTTTAATGTATATATCTCCTAAACCACTTAGGCTTTAACAACCTATTTTGCTGAACATAACTCTTCTCCATACAATGTGAAAATGGATGAAATCGGACGATAAATGAATAACTAACCTATACCACAATGTGAAAAGGGCGAAATCGGAGAACAACCACGCCTACTTCCGATATAACATAATTTTAAAATTCGCTTTAATCGTTCAGTTTCCAATGCACAAATCAAGAAATAATTAATATAACGGGATTCAACTTTGCGTGAATAATTCCCTTAGCGTATTCCACTTTACGACCAAAAATTGTTCAAATCCAATAAAAACTGTTCATGCACATTCTTCTTTACTGGCGTAGACACCGCTCACGAAATTATAGCCGAGTTAACAACAGCGCGCCAGTCGTTTCTACTCTTCGCTACGAGGCGCCAATTGAATATTAAAAGCGAAGCCAGGTCCTTCTCCACTTGGTCCTTCCAACGGAGTGGTTTGGGACCCGCCACGAAAAAAAACAGTACCAATGAAAAATTACCAACAGCCTCGGATGAGAGACCCCCTTTTTGATGACGACCATGGCAAACGAAATAAGGACTATGATTTGAGGGCATGAACCTGGAATGTCCGGTCCCTTAATTGGGAAGGTGCCGCTGCTCAGCTGGTTGATGTCCTCATGAAAATAAAGACTGACACCACCGCCGTCCAAGAAATACGATGAACGGGACAGGGACAGAGGCGAATAGGTCCTTGTGGCATTTATTACAGTGGCAATATAAAGGAGCGCAAGTTTGGTGTGGAATTCGTGGTGGGAGGGAGACGCCGTCGCAGAGTACTATCATTCACTCCGGTGAATGAACGTCTAGCCACAATCCGCATCAAAGCGAGGTTCTTCAACATATCGCTGATTTGAGCCCACGCCCCGACGGAAGAGAAGAACGATGTGACCAAAGATGCCTTTTATGAGTGCTTGGGGCGCACTTATGAGAGCTGCCCCCGCCACGATGTCAAAATCGTGCTTGGCGACTTTAACGCCAAGATGGGCAAAGAAGTTATCTTAGGCACTACGGTCGGTAAATTTAGCCTCCACGAGGAAACATCCCTAAATGGGTTGAGGCTGATCGACTTCGCCGGGTCCCAAAATATGGTTATCGGTGGTAATAGATTCCACGAACCATATCGATCATGTTGTGATAGACGGAAGACACGTCTCCAGTGTTTTAGATGTATGTGCGCTCCAAGATCCTAACATCGACTCGGACCACTATCTTGTTGTAGCAAAGATTTGCTCCCGCCTCTGTGCAGCAAAAAACGCACGCCAAAAACACAAGGAAGGTTCGACGTCGAGAAGCTGCAATCACAACAGACAGCCGAACTGTGGGGCGGCATTTCAAACTCCTTACGTTCAGCTGCAACAGAAACCATTAGTTTTCGGAAAGGGCAAGAGAACAGCTGGTAGGACGAGGAGTGCCGTGTCGCAGCGGAGAGAAAACAGGCTGCCTACCTCGCAACGTTACGAGCGACCACAACACGTTCGGAATGGGATAGATGCTTAAGGCCTTGCTACTCCCAACCTTCACTCACCAGCTGAGCCTGGCCAACCCCCAGCATGGATTCCAAAAAGTGCGCAGCACTTTCACCACAGCACTTAACGTCATAAATGCTCAGATAGTTTGTGGCTCCAATCAGAAATCATCTTGTGAGAGAACGATCCTCATAGCGTTGGACTTGTCAAAAGCTTTTGACACAGTTAACCATACAACGCTAGTGCAGGACATTGAGAAAACTTTGCTTCCTCCAGGATTGAAGAGGTGGAGCATGAACTACCTGAACGGTCGTCAATCATCCGTAATATTTCAAGGTGAAACACCTAAACTGAGAAGAATTTAAAAGGGGTTCCGCAGGGTGGTGTCCTCTCCCCGTTACTGTTTAACTTTGACGTCTCGAAACTCCCTCGGCCGCCAGAGGGAATTTCCATAAGCTTGTACGCTGATGATTGCACGATATTGACGTCGGGCAATGGTATCGATGGCATGTGTTCGAAACTATATACTCAACCTCTCCGATCTTTCTCGTTTCCTCACTGCACGGAACCTCATACTTTCCCCACCAAATCCACAGCGACCGTTTTTACGAACTGGACGAAGGAGTATAGACTTGAACTTAATATTGCAGTCGACGTCGTCAAGATTTTAGGTGTAGCCTTTGGTGCTCCTTCACTACCCATACGACCCGGATTATCGCCATGGTACAGAGCCGCAACAAAATCCTTAATTCGCTAGCCGGCAGCATATGGAGAAAAAGAAATAAACGTTTTTAGCAACTTACGAGGCAATCGGCCGGCCGGTCCTCAACTGCGCTGCACCAATATGGTCGCCTGGATGCAGTGGAACGCAGATGATGAAGCAACAGACCTGCCAGAACACTGCACTTCGGACCACGACAGGATGCGACTTGATGTCTCCCATCGTACATCTACATAGTGTGCCGCTTATGCTACCAATTAAAGAGCATAACGAACTCCTCTCCAAGCACTTCCTGCTGGGATGTTTTCGCAGAAATCACCGCCTTCTAGGAACATCGGGAGGTCCTTTCTCAATTACGTCGACGAAATCGACCAATACGACGACCGGACTTCGGGCGAAACGAACTTCCGACAGGTACTGACCGCCCTTCACAGTAGAGCTATCAACACTTCCACTGACTCCCTTCCAGGGGATGGCGTTCTCGGAGTCAAATCACAATCTCGAGTTGCCGCGAGAAATGCCATTGACCCTTGTGCAGCTTCGTTGTGGATATTGTAGCAAATTAAACTCCTACTGTCCAGAATAGACTGTGACATATCTAACATATGTATGTCCTGCATGTAAAGAGTCTCTGCATGACACTGGCTACCTCTTTACATGCCCTGCCAACCCCACTCATCTGACAACCTTTTCTTTATAGTCCGACACCGTCAAAAAATCACGACTCCTGGGCCTCCCGTTAGATAACGTCGACGACAACTGGAACGGTCCTCACCACCTTAACGGGGATTAGATACTCAGATAAAACAACGACAAAAACTTTTGTTGATATAGTGGTACCATTGGAACCAATTGAAAAAAACTTCAGTGGAACTGTAGATCGTCGCCGGAGACAAATTGCGAATGCATTGTCATAGTTACATCCATAACCCTAGAACACACACCCAGAAAATACCACGTATCACACACCCGGGATACGTTTGTACCCGGGACCTTATTTTGCGGTTTTTTTAATGCTTATTTGGAGGATGGGGTCATGTGTAGAAGTTCACGCAAGTGAGGAAAGTTCTCTGATCGCCATTCACTTGGGAGTGGCCAGAAACGATTCTTTTACATATGGCTCAAGCAGCTCACGACTTCCGGTCTTTGGTCAAGTATCCTCTGGGTAGCCTAAGAACATCCGTTTTAAGGCGAGGTAAAGTGAGAAGGCGAAACATCCCCTACATAGGGTTGTGCGCTAGGTATGGGACCCACCACGTAAAAAAAAAACACCCAATGAAAACTTCGGCTATAATCGCGTAAGCGGTGTCTACGCCAGTTAAGAAGAAGAAGATTCAACCGATTTCTATGATTTTTTTTTCTTGAAATGTATACTTTAATATATAACAAGTATTTTGTCTTTTGTTTCATTCGTATATTCCTACTGGTTCCAGCGATATGGGCAAATAAAGTCAGGACATGCAACAGTGGATTTTTTTTGTTGTTGTCCTGATAAATGCAAAACAAAATAATATAATTTATAATAATATACTTGTAGAGTAACAACCAATACACATTTTGGTTTTTATTTCATTGAAATATTCTACCTGGTTCAAAAGATATGTATGTGCAAAAAGGTCGCACAAGGTATGGGTACGTAGGTAGCAAATACACTGGTATAACTGGTTTTTGTATTTTATATGCAGCTGCAAGGGTTGTTTTCACACGAGGTGTTATTATAAATGCTGCCTGTTGATATTTTCATTATTGTTTTGGTGCTCAAAAGTGTAAGAAGTGAAAATATAAGTGAAAATAAATATAACTGAAACTATAAATAACTGGATACGAAATGACTTCAAGAAGAAACGAATATTTATCAAGTGCAGCATATAGAAGGTAAAAAATGAAAAAAGCAACAATGTAAACATATACTAATTTTTTTTATTATGCAGGCTAACTGAGGAACAGCGAGTATCATATATACAATCTTTATTTGATGAAATTTGTGACGATGACGCTCCCTATAACTTTGACTCAGAAGATGAAGAAGAAATTCAAATCAATGACATTGAAATTGCTGATAACGATGCTGAAGTTTCGCAAAGTGCCGCAGAAGTATTACCTGATTATGCGGACTATGAGGATGATGAAGAAGACGATGAAGAAGAAGAAGTAGAAGAAAATAATGAATTACCTCCTAGTGCCGAAAAATTTGTTGCACGTGATGGTACTGAGTGGATGAAAGAACCAAATGTAAGTCGTCAGGTACTCAGACAAAATATTATAAGAGAACGTTCTGGACCAGCTAGATGCACTGAAATGTTGCCAATAGAGCAAACATTCAAATGTTTTATGAACGTTGAAATGGCTGATATAATTATGCGCCACACAAATAAGTTAGCAAAAGAATCTTATAATGCTTACAGCAATGCGCATCCAAACACAACTCCTAAGTCATGGACGCCTGTGTCAATAACAGAGCTGTATGCATTTTTTGGTATACTTATTATGACTGGTGCGAACCATAGAAATGGAGAACATGTTCGTGATGTATGGAGCGTCAAAAACTATCCTTTATATCGCGCCACAATGGGAGTCAACCGTTTCTGTTCGATATTGCGGTTCCTAAGGTTTGACGATATAAACACTCTTGCAACACGCTTACTAACTGATAAAGCAGCACCGATCAGTGAGTTGTGGCCGATGATGAACAATAATCTTGCTGCACATTACAAGCCCAGCTCATGCTTGACGATTGATGAACAATTATATCCTTACCGTGGACGCACATGGTTTACGCAGTACATACCGTCAAAACCTGCTAAATATGGTGTCAAGGTTTGGTGGATTTGCGATGTCACAAATGCATATCCACTGCGTGGACAAATATATACTGGCCAAGCAGAAACTGGTAGGGAAACGAACCAAGGCGAACGAGTGGTGAAGGATTTGTCTGCCAAATACCAAGGAAGTGGCCGGAACATTACAAAGGACAATTTGTTTACGACCTTGCCAGTTGCAAAACTGCTTCTCACCTGGAAACTCACGATCGTTGGAACTTTGCGCAAAAACAAATCATATATTTCTCAAGATATGAAGCAGAACAAAAACAGGACAATTGGTTTAACGACATTTGGCTTCAAAAATAATGTGACAATGTGCTCTTATGTTCCCAAAAAAAATAAAGCAGTAATTTTGCTTTCGACCATGCATAATGATGCTGAAATAACTGACAGTGGGAAACCTGAAATAATTGAATTTTATAATCGTACCAAAGGTGGTGTTGATCGAATGGACCAAATGTTTGCGGACTATCCAACACTAAGACAAATAAAACGATGGCCACTAGCGATGTTCTTCAACATGTTGGACATTACGGCTCTTGCAGCCTACGGTGAAATATATTTTAACATTTGTTGTTGCATTTCAATACGCATATTTTAAGGTGTTGAAACTTCATTGTCTGCAGTAATTTTTAAAAATTGTTGATCTCAGCCAAGCAATAAATTTTAGTTATCATATTGACCCATTTCTATTATTATAGCCTTACCCTTTATCTTTCATACTTAATTAATGGCTCCACTGCGGGTGAAGCCGCGGGTAAAAATCTAGTGTACTATATACATATGTAACATAAATACAACAAAATAATTAAAATTAACTTTGAATTGCTAGGAATACGTTTTTTATTTTAAGTAAATCCCGAAAACACATAAAGTGCTATAACTATGCGCTAAATTAAGATATAAGCCGCAATTTGGTACAAGGGATCGTAGTGGCAAGCGACACCTGCGGACAAACAGGTTTGAAAAGTGGGCTTGACACCGCCTTCTAATAAGTTTAATGTATATATCTCCTAAACCACTTAGGCTTTAACAACCTATTTTGCTGAACATAACTCTTATGAGAACTTCTCCATACAATGTGAAAATGGATGAAATCGGACGATAAATGAATAACTAACCTATACCACAATGTGAAAAGGGCGAAATCGGAGAACAACCACGCCTACTTCCGATATAACATAATTTTAAAATTCGCTTTAATCGTTCAGTTTCCAATGCACAAATCAAGAAATAATTAATATAACGGGATTCAACTTTGCGTGAATAATTCCCTTAGCGTATTCCACTTTACGACAAAAAATTGTTCAAATCCAATAAAAACTGTTCATGCACATTCTTCTTTACTGGCGAAGACACCGCTCACGAAATTATAGCCGAGTTAACAACAGCGCACCAGTCATTTCTACTCTTCGCTACGTGGCGCCAATTGAATATTAAAAGCGAAGCCAGGTCCTTCTCCACTTGGTCCTTCCAACGGAGTGGTTTGGGACCCGCCACGAAAAAAAACAGTACCAATGAAAAATTACCAACAGCCTCGGATGAGAGACCCCCTTTTTGATGACGACCATGGCAAACGAAATAAGGACTATGATTTGAGGGCATGAACCTGGAATGTCCGGTCCCTTAATTGGGAAGGTGCCGCTGCTCACCTGGTTGATGTTGGTTGATGAAAATAAAGGCTGACACCACCGCGGTGTTTGTCGATTCTCCTTTCACGGGTCTTTTCCAAGATTTGGCGCATGGTGAATATCTGGTCGGTAGTTGATTTGCCAGGTCTAAAGCCACACTGATAAGGTCCAATCAGTTTGTTGACGGTGGGCTTTAATCTTTCACACAATACGCTCGATAGGACCTTATATGCGATGTTGAGAAGGCTGCTGTACATAAGGAGTTTGAAATGCCGTCCCACGGTTCCCTCATACCGAGTTGTTGACGAGTGCTCTCAGAGAGCAGTAGTGCAAGCCTAGTAGAAAATCGTTCGGCTGTCTGTTGTGACTGCAGATTCTCGACGTCGAACCTTCCTTGTGTTTGTTGGCGTGCGTTTTTTGCTGCACAGAGGCGGGTGCGAATCTTAGCTGCAACAAGATAGTGGTCCGCGTCGATGTTAGGATCTCGGAGCGCACGCACATCTAAAACACTGGAGGCGTGTCTTCCGTCTATAAGGACATGATCGATCTGGTTGGTGGTTCGATCCGGAGACAGCCAGGTAGCTTGAAAAATCTTCTGTGTAGAAGTTCACGCAAGTGAGGAAAGTTCTCTGATTGCCATTCACTTGCGAGTGGCCAGAAACGATTCTTTTACATGTGACTCAAGCAGCTCACGACTTCCGTTCTTTGACCAAGTATCTTTTGGGTAGCCTTTTGTTTTTTTTTTTTTTCAATATCTTTTTATTTATTGAATCTGCTTTTTGTTTTGAAAGCCTAACAATAGGTAATAATAAAGTCTTAAACCTATTTAAAAACTGGACACGCTCAAGCAAATGATTGAGCTTTTTAGGTGATACATTGCTCCTCAGTACGCGGGCATATCTCTTCTTTTAAGGCGTGTTTGATTGCAGGAATGTACCAAAGCAGTAGATAAAGGGTTTGGGTGATCACAGAGTTTACATATATATTTAATTCTGCTGTCTTCTACTTCTTTCCTTACCATTGAAATACCAAGGTCTTTATGGATATTCTCATTACGCATGTACCATGGTGAACACGTGATTGATCTAAGCATTTTTGATTGGAACCTTTGTATTATGTCTATATTAGTTGCACAGGTCGTACCCCACATTTGAATGCCATACATCCAAATCGGCTTTATGACCGCATTATATAAAAGCACTTTGTTGTCTAGGCTAAGTTTGGAGTTTTTATTTAATAGCCAATTTAAATTTGCAGCTCTTATCTTCATGCAAGTTATTTTACTATATATATGTTTTTTCCACGTAAGTCTTCTATCTAGGTGAATGCCAAGATAGGTTACTTCATTCGCTTGGGGTACTAAAATATTGTTAATTTTTATTGCCGGACACATTTTTGGTCTAAGCGAAAATGTAACATGCTTACACTTTTGTTCATTTACCTTTATACGCCAGTTAGCTAGCCATTCTTCGACAAACTTTAAGTGCTCGGCTAATATTCTTGATGCTATTATGTGGCATTTGTTACGGCTCACTATAGCTATGTCGTCCGCAAAAGTAGAAGTTAATACATTGATAGCTGTTGGAAGATCTGCTGTATATATGTTGGGCCTAGAACACTGCCCTGGGGTACACCGGCCCTTATCTGTCTTTCATCAGATATGAAATCTCCCACTTTTACCATACATTTTCTATTTTTTAAATACGATTCCAATGTTTTATATAATTTTGAAGGTAGAATATTTTTAATCTTATCAAACGCCTGAGCCACGTTTAGAAATATAGCTGAACAGTACTCTCTGTGCTCAAATGCTTTTCTTATTTCGTTAGTAATTCTATTTACTTGCTCAATCGTGCTATGTTTTTCATGAAACCCAAATTGGTGCGTTGGTATTATATTATTTTCGTGGAGGAAAGGAGTCATCTTCCATAGTAACAATTTTTCAAATATCTTAGAAAGACAGAGTAGAAGACTGATTGGTCTGCATGAAGACGGCTGTGTTAAGTCTTTCCCAGGTTTGTCTATCAAGATGATCTGCGACTTTTTCCACGAATTTGGATAGTGTCCGAGATTAAGAATTGCATTGCATTAAGAATTGCATTGAAGAGCAAAGAGAGCACCTTTACGGCAATATTTGGTAACTCAATTAGCATTTTTGGGGTAATATTATCATGTCCAGGTGATTTTTTGGGGTTAAGCTCTTTTATTATTTTAGTAACTTCAGAAGTAGAAGTCCTAATAGACACATGCGACTCTTTTGCGGTATTGGGCAAGGTTGGCAACTCAAAGTTGTTCTTTGGGCAATTGAGTTGAAATACCTTTTCTAGGTGATTTGCAAAGCAATTTGCCTTATCCTCATCACTACGTGCCCAATTACCATTCAACTGTATTTAGGCATGTTGGAATCTACTGGTGGCTTGAAAGACTTTTGTGCTTTCCAAAGAGAGTTTTGCTTGCGAGAATTTGGACACAGTTTCTTTATATAATTTTCAGTGTTGTGTTTCTCTTCGCATTTAAGCGCCTTTTTTAACTTTCGTAAAGCAGATTTCAGTTGAAGCAGAGTTGAAGGGCATCGATTTAACTGCCGTTCCCGCCTAGCTCGCCATTTCTCATTTACAAGTTTCTCTATTTCATTATTGGTGATCTTTTTAAAACCAACTGATTTGTTGTTTCTTTTTGGTGTTGCCAATACAGCTGCATTAGTTATTACGTCATTAATTTCTCTTATATTTTCATCAATGTCTCTTCCTGTATTTATTTTGCAATCAATATTGATGTGGGTGCTGATATACTTTCTATATTTCAACCAGTTAGTGTGCTGTTAGAAAAACTTTCGGCTCAAATATCATGGGCTGTTCGTATAACTTTATTAATACAGGAGAGTGATCAGATGATAAGTCTGTACATGTATCAGATGTCATAAGCGATCTATCTATATTTTTGACTGCAGCAAAATCTATTAAGTCTGGTATTTTTCTTCTATCACTGGGCCAGTATGTCGGCTTACCAGGAGATATTATATCCAGCTTATTATACTTATTCATAACAGTGTAGTACAACTGTCGTCCTTTCGGATTAACAAGACGTGAGCCTCAGTACTTGTGTTTTGCGTTACATGAGAAACATAGAGCCTAAATCTCGGTATGAAGAAATTCTTTTTGTTCGTAAGATGAGTTTCTGACAATAGCATGACATCAATATTATTTTCATCCAAAAATTTAATAATTTCCAGTTTATGTTGGTTAACACCGTTAGCATTCCATAAACAAAAGTTCAATACACTCATTTTTTACTTAAAAAAGTTTGCAACATTTGGTTTTGTGATTTGATTATCTCTTTAATCATATTTTGCATTGAAGCCATAAATTGTTCATACATTGGGTAAGGTTGAAAATCATTGTTTCAACGCTTCCATTTGGTTGGTTTTGGAACAATTGCATTTGTGCAATATTGCCTTTCACCACGTTTGCTTAGCTCCCTTGTGCAGCATTGTCTTTAGGATTCACTGGTTTAGAAATATGAACGGGGATTTCAATATTTTCATTAGGAGGAATATTCAACATTTGGTTACGACGTGCTTGAATGCCCTGTGACAACTTTGATCTCAAATCTTTATATACAGGGCAACCCCTGTAGTTAGGAGTGCGGTTTCCGCTACAATTGCTGCATTTTTTATTTAAATCCTCTTTTTAAAGAGTAAATTTTGAAGTAGGATGTAGATCACCACACACCACACAGACACTGCGTAGAGTGCAATATGCTTTCGTGTGTCCATACTCTTGGCAGTTTGTACATTGTACTAGACCATTTCTCTTATGTGGTTCCTCAACGGTGATTCTGCGATGGAGCAGATATTTTAAATTGTAAATCGGGTGTATTTCATTTTTTTTTTAGTTGGTTACAATTTGTTATCAGTTCTATTTTGAACATTGGTTTTGGGACTTTGTTCTTGTTAAAAATATTTATTACTGATTTAATGCTAAAACCACCTTCTTTCAGTGCTTCTTTCACATCGTTAGAGTTTACCGAAGACTCTATACCTGACAACAACTAGACTTTTTGAGCTCTTCAGTTGGTATGAATAGTAATTCTTGTTTTCATTTAATCAAAATTTAACGATTTTCATGAAACTTTTTTCAGTGTAGGACTGAATTTTTGTTTCATCTATATTGCCTTTTTTAAAAGGCACTATATTGAAATTGTTAGTACCTATAATTTCACTTAATTTCGCAATAAGAGTATTACTGCTACGCTCGCGCAAATATATTGGAGTTGGTTTGGCATTAACGACTGTGGTGGTACCCTTCGCATCGTCGTCTGAACCATTGCTTAGTATGGAAAATCTGTTGCCATTTAGGATTTCTGGCTTTTTACTATTTGGCGTGTCTGGTTGAAATTTTTTGGTATTGAGCGCTGATTTAACTGGACTTAGTTTCCTTTTTACGTTAATATAGCGATCAATTCCAGTCTGAACAGACGGCCCTTTTTTGCTTGGTACATTCTCACCTTGCTTTTTGTTTTCCTTCGCTGTCCGGGTGCTTGCTGGTACCTGCGTACTGTTTGCTGTCAGTGCATTTGTTGTTGCCCTTTTGCTGTTCTCTGCTGCTTCTGCTAGCTGCGCTTACTGCTCTTTCAGCTGATCGCTGCGATGATGAGTCATCGTCGTTAATTTTGTTTTTGCCAGGAGTTACTGTTGTTGGCTCGACAAAGCTAATGTAGGCATTTAAAGAATGCCTACGGCCTTGCTGTTAAGGCTGAGTAGCACTTTTGTTTGTGATTATTTTTTTTTTTTTTTACTTTTTGTTTCATGCACAATTTGTTTATGTTTATTTATAACAACTTGTGTGCACTGTTTGCTATTTGTTTATTTTCTATTTAATCACTTTTTGTTCTTTTAATTTTTGGTGGCTTGCGTTTTAATCACAGAATTCACGGAGCCAATTAAAAATACGTCTGTACACATTGCACACTGTGCCTACGATCCAAATAAATAAATAACTTTTGGCAAAGACCAACTAATCAACATGGAATAATACCACAAAAGACAAACCCTTTTAATTTTAATCCACCACAATGGCAACCTAATCATCATAATAACAACTTCAGGCAAAATCAATTTCAACCAAGGCAACAAATGAGGAACAATTAGAATTATGTACAACCTCAAAAAACATTAAATACATACCAACTTCCACAAGGACGCATGGATGTTGACGAACCTCGAAGAAACAGTGGGTGCAAACGAAATCACTCCAACAGAAACATCATTCCGCAAAAGATACAAAGGATCAACACACACCAACAACCTGAACCTAAGCCAGAACAAATCTTCAGATTCATGGAAGAAGCTGACGAAACATCGAGTACTTTTTTTAGGCTAAAGAATGGACTACCTTGCCTTACACTCAAAGATGGTCCAAAACAACTAGAAGTAAATATCTTGATCGACTCAGGCGCTACAAACAACTACATATCAAAAAAATGCAGAATAGGTAAGAGTATATCAATAGATCCTGTATGGACAGAATCAATGCATGGATATTCCATCATGACTAGTATAAAATAACACATCTGTTAGCCATGATTCACCATTCTTTGAACTAGAAGGTATTAAAGATTCTGATATGATAATATGATTTTGTGGATTGAAAAAATTAAATGCAGAAATAGATTTCACGTCACTACAATTAAAACATATAAATAAAAACAAAAATCAAAAATAAAAAAATAAAAAATAACTTACACAAATGATAATAAAGATTATGACGAGGAGATTAGAAAAATAATTAGGAGAAATAATAAAACAGAAAAGTTACCATACGATAGAAGCAACCATTAGGACAGAAAGTAATGAACCTGTTTGGACGAAACAATACCAATATCGGTATGCAGATAACGATTTCGTCAATTCAGAAATAAAAAAATTATTAAAGAATAATATAATACAACCTAGGAGAAGTCCTTATAACTCACTAGTTTGGACAGTACCAAAAAAGGGTATAAATGAAAATGGAAATCCCAAGAAAAGATTAGTGATAGATTTTCAAAAATTAAATTCAAAAACTATAACAGATAGATATCCTATTCCGGATATAAACATGACAATACAAGCGTTAGGTAAAGCTAAATATTTTCCCACGATAGATCTACATATATAGGATATAGCAAAATAACAAAACCACTAACCATACATCTAGAAGGAAAAATTGTATAAGAAGTAAACAAATTTTAGCTAAGAAAGAAATTAAATTAGATAACGAAGCTATAAAAGCTATACAAATAATTAAAACAAAATTAAAAAAAAAGTTTTGATTTCTCAAAACCTCTTGATTTAACTACAGATGCGAGTAACCTATATTTTTTATATCAAGAACATTAACAAAAACAAAAGAAAATTATTGTACAACGGAAAAAGAATTATTAGCAATAGTACGGGCTATAGGAAAACTTGGGAATTATATTTACGGCATAGCAGATTTAACTGTACACACTGATCACCAAGCATTAATATTTTCTATTTCGGACAAAAATCCAAATATAAAACTACAAAGATAGAAAAATTGTATACAAAAATCTGGAGCAAAAATAGTATACAAACCAGGAAATCAAAACGTAGTAGCAGAAGCACTATCAAGACAAATTAACACTTCAACAATAGAATCGATGCACTCGACACGTACATAGTTCACTAAACGAAAACTATACATATGCAAAACAAACGATAAATTCATTTAAGAATCAAATCATATTAAAGAAAACTAAACGAAATAAAAAAGAAACACAAACGACTTTTCCAAAGTATCACAGACACATTATTGAATATCAAAACACTGACTATTTAACAAAAACCTTAAAAGAAATTTTTATACCTAATTTCAATAACGCGATTAAATTGATAAACAAGAGCTATTCACAATAAAATCACTACTAAGTAAATATTTTCTAAACCACAAGCTCTTTATAGTACAAAATCTAGTCGAAGACATAACAGACAAACACAAGCAATTGGAAATTATAACAAATACACATAACCGAGCTCATAAAAATGAGAAAAATGCAGTATGTGTAGGTACTCAAAATATTTATTAATGAGAGAAATGGCAGATAAAGTCAACACCGAAGACCAACTAGAAGAAATTCTCACAATTACATACCCATATTGCAGAAACCTACAAACCGACAATGCAAAATTTTGAGGACCACGTAGTCCAATTGGGTAATGCTTCGAAGTAGAGGCGATGAGATCTGGTTACATACCTAACCATATGTTATGCTGCACTGGACCATGGCCGAAATTGAACATCGTCTTTTTCGTGATTGTTCGGCAATTTGATTCGGCTATACTCGTATGCAGGTATATTTAGCAATGGACATCATAAAAATAACGATAATTTTAAATAAATCGTAACGAGATATCGATTTATTTTTCCTAAAAAGTCATTGAAAATTAATTAATACATTTCAAAAAACCTTTATTAACGTAAATATTTCTTATTTATTACCACGTTGATGAATTTGTTAATTTTTACCCCACTTAAACTTTTTCTGTATTTGCGGTTGCTTTCATCAATCACATATGTATAAGAATTAGAGCAACCATTTAATTCAAAAAGATCTTTGAAATACAATTTTACGAACCGTGTCTTCTAAGAATTTGAAACATTTCTCATTTTAGTTTAAAACAAATTGAAGCAAATTATAAAAAACATTGAATATTTTAGTCTAAAAGTGAACTATTCATTATCGAGAATAACAAAATAAATCGATTTGCATAAAATTTTTAACTTAGAACGAGTTTAAACCCGAAAACTTTTGTTGCTCGTTTTCGGAATATTCTCGTCTGGTGTTCTGCAATCTTTTTGATATCATATTATCAAATTTTTGTACGCTTCATTTAAAATGTGCATAAAAATATTTTTCTTAATATAATTTTTATCTTTATTCTTAGTTTTCGAAAACACTTCTATTATAGTAAACTTATTTGCACCGAAATTTTTATATTCTATTTAAAAAGTTTATAATTAAATTAAATTTTTCTCGACGTGCCCTCGCCTACAGTTTGGGCGATAAAAGGCGTAGTGTGTCAATGCGCGCTTAATCCTTTTAAAGTATCGATAAGTCGTTGTATTCATATATTATGTATCGCCCACCTCTACATTTACTCATTTTGAAATTGTCAGACGGATTGGATGGATTGGACCGTACCGTTAAGTCCCTCAGTTCTATTGGACTTAAAAAATGAAGAAGTGGTTATCGAACATGTTCCCCCGGGAAAGTATGTTCATCTCGGCCTTAAAAATCAAATTAAGAAAATTGAAAGTAGTGTGTTAGAATTTAATGAAATTGTATTTGATATTAATATTGATGGTCTGCCATTATTCAATAGTTCAAGAACTCAACTTTGGCCAATTTTAATACGCATAGTTAATATTCCAAATATATCGGTATTTCCTGTGGGTATATATAAAGGCAAAAAAAAGCCAAGTGACATTGATAAGTTTTTGAACTATTTTGTCAATAAGTTTCAAATTCTAAGGGTAAATGGGTTAGAACTAGGCGGTAAAATACATTAATTAAAAATTAGATCTTTAATATGTGATGCACCAGCTAGAGCATGTGGTATTCCGCATCACACATCAGCTCATGGGTGCTCAAAGTGCACAGCAGAAGCAAAAAAAAATAGAAATATCCTTGTGTATCCCACGAAAGTGGGAAAAATTGTAAGTGATGAAGATTTCGATCTCCGAAGACACATTGATCATCACCAAATAGAATTTCGCACAGTTAAAACGCCATTTGAAAAAATAAATTTAAAAATGATAACACATGTACCTTTAGATCCAATGCATTTAATCGATCTTGGAGTTATGAAAAAGTTTTTAGTTAGAATTTTAAAAAATAAATTAAGTTATGAAAAGCGACTATGTGTAGCAAACAAAAAACAAATATCCGATCATTTGGAATCGCTTAAAATTCACATTCCAAAGGAATTCGTTCGTCTATCTCGAAGTCTTGAGGAAGTTGAACACTGGAAAGCTACAGAATTCAGACAATTTTTGCTTTACACGGCTATTTTAGCTCTAAAAGATAAAGTGCATGAAGATGTATACTATGAGTTTTTATTATTACATTGCGCTTGTAGATTGCTCTCCAAAAACTGCTCTGTCCAAAAAATGTTCATTCAAACTTAAAAAACGCGGAAGACGCCTTGAAATTATTCGTTGAAAATTTTCCAAAAATATTTGGAGATGATAGTGTTTCATACAAGGTTCACAGTCTATTGCACCTAGCTGATAGTGTAAAAACGTTAGGAGCTATTCAGAATTTTTCTGCGTATGACTTTGAAAATTATTTTCAAAATTTAAAAAAAACGTTAGAAAACCTACTAAAATTTTAAAGCAACTAACTAATATAAATACATATTCTGACTTTCATGTTAAATCTAAAATAACAGGATTTATAGAAATAAATATATATTATAATAAATATTAAAGCATATACCAATCTGCATTATTTTTTTAGCACAAAAAGTCCAAATAATATCTGTTTAATCTACCCTTTTATTATTATAAATATTCAAGCTTTTGAAAAATCGGATTCCGGCTCTGGGCTAATAATTGGAAGACGATATGTTAATACTATTAGTTTTTTCAAAGAACCCTTAGACTCTTTTTCAGCTTTGGGTATATGCTTAGCTGATGCTGTACCCAAAACTGAAAATGAAGTGTTTTCAATTGAAAACATAACTTGGAAAATGTTATGTTTGCCACATAACGACCAATTACTTTTTATACCAATATTACATGGCTGCACTAATTAACATTTTTAATTTTGTTTTCATATACATACTTACATACATATGTAAATATTTGGAGTTGGTACATAAGGAAAAAAAATGGAAACAGCTGGAAAGCTTCGCCGGATGAACGCCGGAATACCCCAATTATTTTTAGGTAAGTGAACTACTGTTTTTTAATTTATATTGTTTGTGTTTTTACTTACATTGACAATTTTTATTTTTTATCATTAATATTTTGGCGGAACAAACCGTTTTGTTACAAAATCTAACTCAAAAGGAGAAGGGAACTGTTAGAGCTATTTCCAAATTTCCTATAAAAACAGATGATGATATCGTGAAATTAGAGGCGGAAATAAATGATGATAATAGAGATGTAAGAGTCCTATAATTTATATATAAAAATAACTGTTTATGTTAAGAGCCTAATCCAATTTCATTTTAAACATATTAGATTTCAGCAGTGCAATACTTGTTGCAAGGAGAGGTTGTAAAAAATTTCGAAAAAGTTTTGGCGCGTAAATTTTGCCTTGAATACAACATTAATGGAATTGGCAACAAAAAGAGCTTTAAGGATTATTCGATGGTGTATACCATACTTAAAAGTATGGACAATTGAATTATTCATTAACGACAAAACAATATATATATGTATATATAATTTTTTATTTATTACAGAAGCAATTGGAAAAACAGCAGTAAATGCGGAAACAGAAATGAGGAGGGCTTTTCAGGTCGTAAAAAAGAGGCATTTCCGGCAGGTTTCTTCGATCAAAAATTATACCTAATATAAAAACTGATTTTTTTTCGTTACACATACGTACCTCTCCCAAAATAGAGTTAAGTTTTTAATAATAATTTAAGTGTAATATATGTAAATAAAATTTGTTTTATAAAAAATGAATTGGAGCATCCAAATAAAATATTTTAAGTTTAATATACTTGTGTAAACTAAAAATTTTTTAATAAAAAAAAAATAATAAAAACAGCGTTTAAAAGTTTTTATTGGAAATAGAGTTAGGTGGATTGTTTAGCTCAAAAATTTAGTCCATTTGGACCACAATAATAGTAAGTAGAGTATGCCATGGTCTAGTGTAATTAGAATATATGTTGGACTAGACGAAGTAGTTTCGTAGGTGGTCGAGAACGCAATGGTCTTGTGTAAGCATAATATATGTTGGACCAAAGGAGGTAGTTTGGTAGGTGGTCCTATGTTATGCAGCATTGGACCAGATGTGGTCATGTCCAATGCCATCGCAATGTTAATGTAACTATATTTTTTCCATATGTTTGGACCACGTCGGTAACTAGTGTTGGTTACTAAGTATCGTGGTCCTGTCTAGTACATAATGTAGTCCTACTTTTTGCAGGGGATCACTATACCGACGACTACATAACACATAATCGTACGCCAACAGCTCATTCGACTTCAAACGGTTCAGTTGAACGCTTGCATAGCACACTGATAGAAATCGCAGCAACATTAGCTAAACAAAATAACACCGATCCAGTTTCGGAAATATTTAACGCAATATACGAGTATAATAGGACAATACACTCGTTGGCAAAATAAAAACCAGTGAAAGAACTGTCAAAACGACGTACCGAAACTGTACAAAAATGTTTAAAATACATAGTTATAGAAAACAGTGAGGACAGTTTTCGTAGAGAAAGGAGGAAGACAACATGTCTTACATAAAAATAACATTCGTAACACTCCTATTGAATTTAATAATAAACATAAAACATACACAGTGAGCAATCTAAAAAATAAAAAATTTATATTCACCGAAAGTGACGACGCATACCTATATGAAGACAGCGAATATTTATACCATCTATTTAATTTAACGACAATAATGGAAAAATATAAACAGAAAGAATATGGATCATTTCACAGGACACAACAGGATATCATAAACGAGAATGGAATCTCAAATGTAATTGAACAAACTATTTCACACTCAATACAAAAGAGATTAATAAACATTTTAGGGACTATAATAAAATTTATAACTGGGACTCCAGATCATGACGATCTTATTGAAATAAAAACACATTTAAATGAAATAATAGAAAATAATAATCAACAAAGAGTCACACTTTGAACAAGTAATCACAAGTATTGATCCTCAATCAATCTCAACAAGCCTGATCATATCAGAAACTCTAAAGAAAGCAGAAACCCTATTTGAAACTATAAATTCTGTAAAGACAGGAAATGACTTGTCTAAATCCTTAAATTGAAATAATATAAAACAAATAATAAAAAACGAAAAGTTAGATATTCCAGTTTTAAATGTAATGGAATACTCCACAATAAATGTAATTAGAGTTAAGGATACATACATATGTAATCATTTATAAATATCCTTTTATAACGCAAAAATGTAAATTATTTAAAATAACATCGTTAAGCTATCTACATGGCAAATACATATATATTAGACAAATATATAGCTCAATGTAATATAAATAATTATTCAAGAGGAAAAGAATGTAAGCAATCACTAAATAATTTTATACTCGTATGTAAAACCAACAAGGATAATGAGTGTATTTCCAAATTAGTGCTAAAAGAAAAAGCAAATTGTAAAACTATTGAAGAAACAAATGCAAATATCACAATATTAGATTATGGTAATATAATATTGAAGAAACAAATGCAAATATCACAATATTAGATTATGGTAATATAATATTAGATGGAAAATATGAAATAAATAACGAGACTATCTAACTGTAATAAAAATAGACTTTAGACCTAAGCCACGAAACATGAATATGTTATCAGCTTAACGAATAATATATAACCCATAGCATAATACGAAAACATGTTCATTAAGTATGTGAATTTCTAAGAAAAAAGATCATATTCTGCAAAAGAAAAAATATATTTTTTAACCATTCATAAGTATATGAATTAACTCGTGCTCGCACCGAATGGATTCGGTAGAGGGCGTTTCTAACTTACGAACGATCAATGGTGAGAATGATCAGTTATCTCCGAGCACCTGGAGAATCAGGACAAACATTTTCATTTTTCCCCAAAATTTTCCTAAGGCCGCCATTTTGTTATTTATAAAACTAATTTTTTTTGCCCGCTTGATTTTACATGAACTTCCAAGGACTTATGGTTGTCACCGCAAAGACCTTTTTTTGGAACTGGGTCAACACAAACAGCTATACCTTTGAAAATTAAATTTTTTTTTTGAAATTTTCGTTACTTCAAGTCAACACATTCATAATAATGCCATATTACTACTTTTGTAACATAACATGATAACATGATTTAATAGCAAAAAATACTGAAAATTCTCATTTTTTCGTGTCTCTGACTACCCCGAACCCCTTAATACATTACACCGGTCAACACGAATTGTGGGTCTGACATCTACATGTTAAATTTTAGTTTCTCCTATGACAAAAATAAGGAAAAAAAATTTTCCGGTTAAAGTTGGCTTTCGTTGAAACTAGAGCAATTTTTCGATTTTTAAGCAGAAATTACTGATTTTTATATGTTTTCTAGAATTTCACTATAGATTATAATTAGAAAACTTTTTTTTAGATACAAAAGTCGTTTTTATTCAAGATGTCTGATAAACAATAATATATATATGTAAAATAACAAGAAATTACTGTCTAAAAGTGAATATTTTTTGTATTTCTTTTATGCTCAGTTATCTCCGAGCACCTGGAGAATCAGGACAAACATTTTCACGCGACGTCTTTCTGTGAGTGGTGCAAGCCGAAAATAAAGCGTTCGTTAGATCCGAGGTACGCGATTAAATTCAGTGTGAAGCTCAGTAATTCTGTGAAAGAGACGTTTGATATGATCAAGCAGGCTTACCCAGATGTTACTTTAGCAAGAAATAGTCTGTTTCGGTGGCATCAGGCCACCAAATTTCCAAAATTTTAATTTTTCAAAATCGGTGGTTCATGACATTGTGACGAAGCGCTTGAATATGCGCAAGGTGTGCGCGAAGTTTGTTCCAAAAGTGCTCACTGAGGATCGGAAATTGCGGCGGGTGGAAGTGTGCCAAGAAAATTTGAACATTTGTGAAAGTGATCTCCCGATTTTTCAATAACGTTCACAGGTGACAAGCCTTTGAGTATGCTCCCGAGACGAAGAGGCAATCTTCGGAGTGTCACACGCTCTTTTTAGATGACAGAGGGGATCCAAGCAGCATGCACCTCGACTCTCAAGCATATTCCAGTGCTGCCTTCAATGCTTGGAATTCACGCTGGCAGCGAGCATCGACGCAGGAGGCCTATTTTGTAGTTTTTAAATAATTGTGGCGACTGGTTCAACAATTTTTTTGGCGTGAAACGGTTTTAAAATCGCCTCGAAACATACGGGTAGCAGGTTTAAAAAGTGGACCGTAACGAAAAGGGTTATATCATCGTACCTTAATAATTAAAAAACTGTTAGTCATAGAAACAAAAATGTGGTGTGAATATTTCGCTTATATAGTCAGCTCACTGTTACAACATTGAGTTCGTGTCGGGGTCGAGCGGGGCGGCGGGGGACTCATACTGCGTTAACTGTACGAAACCGGCGCGGGAAATTGTTCAGATCGGTTAACTATAGCATATAGCTGCCATACAAATTGAACGATCGGAATCAAGTTCTTGTATGGAAAACTTTCTCATTTGACAAGACATATTTCGTATGGATTATTTATTAAAATACTTTAAACAGCGTCAATCTTGTTTTCATTTCAATCTTTTACTTTAAATTCGTGTGTTTTCGATAAGTTTTCACTGACGACTATCAATAGGGGGATTCTCTTGCTCTTGCAAGATTACACGATGACACAAAATGCAAAAATCCTATACCGAATATGCAAGGCTAACAGAGCACCCAAGAGGAAAATTTTGCAATTCATGCACCGTGCAAGGGTTTTGCAAGAGCAATTGAATCCCCCTAATATGGCAATATCAAGTGACAGCTGTATTTGTATATGGAATGTAAACAACTATTAAGTGACAATTTAGGGCCGGCAAAATATGTCTTCCAAAAAAATCGATTAAACTAGAGCAGGCACCGATCATAATGAGTGAAATGTAAGTTTTCAAGTAGTTTTAAGCGAAAACTGTGTTTTCGTTTGACAGAAGACACAAGTTTTCGTGCGAAAACCAGTTTTTCCCAGTAGAGTCAACTTTTCAGCATCAAGAAAATGCACAGCTCTTGCTTTTTTCGACTTACGCTGTTGTTCGAAAGCAACAGCCACAAAAATCAAAAGTAGCAAAAAGCCGAATGAATTACTTTTTGCGACTGTGACTGCCGACAACTGTCGAAAATTGTCGATAGCTGCTGCGGCAACTTATGTATACGAACGAAAGCAACAGCAAAGCAGAAAGCAGAAAAACGAATAACGGCGACTTATGCTGATTTCTGATTTTCGTAGCTATTTGATTTTTGCGCCAGTCAAATCATGCGACTTCTGATTTTTTCAAAAGCAGTAGCAGAAGCAAAATCATATTAACTGAAACTTGCCGCAGTTTTTTAAACGCTAGGTAATTGCGTGCGGCCGAACATATTCATTACGATGACATGTTACCTAGCCTGTACGTTCAGTTACTTCATTCGTTTAGAGTAATAAAATATTGTTCATTTTTACTGCCGAGCACATTTTTAGTTTAAGCGAAAATGTAACAAGCTTACACTTTTGTTCATTCATATTTATTTACCAGTTGGCTAGCTTCGACAGACCTTAAGTACTCGACTAATATTCCTGATGTTGTTATTTGGCATTTTTTTATGGCTCAATAAAACTGTGTCGTCCGCAAAAGTTGATGTTAAGGGGTTAGGAGTAGTTAGAATTTTCAAAAATTTTTTTTTTCTTTGCATTTTCGTTAAGTGTAACGTTGATCCAATAATTAGTTTTTGAGTTAATCGACAAATAATAAAGAGAGCTCGGGCACTTCAAAGCAAAAAGGCAAACTTTAAACGCGTTTTTGTCAAAACTATATTTTTTGAACTAGTGACAACTGTAACTCGAAACTCGATTAGTAGATTTTAATGAAATTTATACAGATTTTAGAATACTTGATAACCTCAGGCCTGATCGAAGGATTTTTTTTTTAATTTCGACTTTTTAAGACTAATTAACTGTTCATTTTTCCTCAAAATTTTCCTAAGGCCGCCATTTTGTTAATTAAAAAAAAAAAAATAAAATCCTTCGATCAGGCCCAGGATTATCTATTTATAAAACTAATTTTTTTTGCCCGCTTGATTTTACATGAACTTCCAAGGACTTATGGTTGTCACCGCAAAGACCTTTTTTTGGAACTGGGTCAACACAAACGGCTATAACTTTGAAAATTAAATTTTTTTTTTGAAATTTTCGTTACTTCAAGTCAACACATTCATAATAATGCCATATTACTACTTTTGTAACATAACATGATAACATGATTTAATAGCAAAAAATACTGAAAATTCTCATTTTTCGTGTCTCTGACTACCCCGAACCCCTTAATACATTACACCGGTCAACACGAATTGTGGGTCTGACATCTACATGTTAAATTTTAGTTTCTCCTATGACAAAAATAAGGAAAAAAAATTTTCCGGTTAAAGTTGGCTTTCGTAGAAACTAGAGCAATTTTTCGATTTTTAAGCAGAAATTACTGATTTTTATATGTTTTCTAGAATTTCACTATAGATTATAATTATAAAAATTTTTTTTTAGATACAAAAGTCGTTTTTATTCAAGATGTGTGATAAACAATAATATATAAATGTAAAATAACAAGAAATTACTGTCTAAAAGTGAATATTTTTTGTATTTCTTTTATGCTCATATGAGCTCTCTCGTATTAAACCCCAATATCATTTTGATTACTGACTTTTAGGTTAAAACATGCTTCATAGGCTTCGCAAAGTTTCTAATTTGTTGATAAAGCAAATTTTTTACTTCTAACTTTAATAAATTCACCGCAAATAAAACAGAATGAATCAACATCATTTTTACCAGGAATAAAGGGATGTTTAACTTATTCCAGTGTGAGAGCGCCTCAAAATAAGCGTTTTTTATAACATTTCCCATTGTAGCCAGATCAGAAAAAAAGATATTTTTGGGCATTTTAAATAAAATACCCAATTCGCATTTTCCACACCACCTATGAGGTATGCAAAAGGGCGCGTTACCGAAGTTATTTTTGGGTGCTCGGTTCCCCAGTAGGCCTATATCACCCATTAAAAATTTATTTACATAAAAAAACAAAACAATAACAATTCATATATAATAGTATAAAAAAATAACAAAAACAATATCACTTCATATCACATATAATAATATAATATTTGAAACTATACAAATAAACATACATATATACAAATGCCAATATTTAAACCCCGAATTCTAATTTGTTATTAAAAACTTTCTATTAAACGTTCTCACTTTAAAGCTTCTTAATGCGAATCTGCTTAAAAAATCTTATTTTAGTGTAAAATAATTAGCTCATTGCAACCACTAAAAAAGGAAGATGAAAGCTACAAATGTGAAACACACAAAATTTTATTTTTAAAATTGGGTAAAGATAAATCTCTATTTAAAAATTTCGTCACAAAATAAATTCTAATTCTAATAAATAGAGCAATTGGGTCACAGTCTTCACAACACAAGAAGGGCCTAATATCTTTTAATTTAGCAAAAAGAATTTCTCCTAATCCTATTTTATGACAATTTCTGTCAAATTCCTCGACAAATTTTATTTCTAAATTATTAATAAATGCAACAAATTCTTGAGGCGGCTTCACTAAGTTGCATTTATCGATCTGGTTTTGATGTGTGAAGATGAATTCATCAGAAGGAATTTCATCTCCTAAATAGGGTAATGGCAGGAGGCATGTGTGCATTTTAAAAATTTTCAAATAAAGGTAGCCGCAAAAATAACTAAAAGCATTTTCCTTTAAAAAGTTAATTTCTAAACTACTATCTAAAGTAATGGATCTAACAATGGAGTGTTCGGGGCGTGGTAAACCCTGGAAATCCTGCCAAGAAAGGTCACTTAAAACGGAATCATTGCACACATTAAGAAGAACATTATGGCTATGTTCTGAAATAACTGTGGCTTCGGGTTCTAAAGGCAGCTCACAGTTACCTTTTGTTACGATATTTACGTAACGTAAACCCCATGACTTCCTAAATAAACTAGAGAACATGAAAGGTGTTACTCTAGTACCTCCCCTACTTCTAATCTGACCAAAAAAATGCTCTAAGCTGTCCTGACATAGTCGTCTTGTCTTCAGGTAAGGAAATCCTGAGTGTGACAGCAATCGCCACAATCGTCTTAAACTATTAATATTAATTAACCACCCCTTTATAAAATTGAAATTATTTGTTGTGTCGTTTCCTAACTCATCTACGACCCGAATTGTTTTCAAAACTTTTTCTGCCTCATCTAAAAACTGGTTTTGCTCTGGGGAACTTATAAAAACTTTTTTAGTGGGTACAATGGCCTCAGTGAAACTACTATTGAAGATATCGAATAATTTATTGAAAAAAGAAACGAAATCAGCGGTATTAATGAAGCTCATACTATTTGAGCTTAAGGCTCCCGAGCTGTAAAGAGAAAGCATACCTGAAGCGACCGTATTACTTAAGACTTGAGACGCGAATTTAACTTTCATTTTTTGAAAGGTATTGGGGTAAATATGAGCATCGGTTAATTTGTGCGCACACCGATAACTCGACTTAGAGTCCTGTTTATAAATATGGACTATGCCTGACCAACATACGCGACTATTTTTAAAATCAACTTTATTTTTCATATTTTGTAAGCAGTTTCGACTACATTTTTATAAATGGGGGCTATCGTAAAAAAACTTATTTCCTTACCATTAACGTTGAAAAAAGGCCGTGACATTGAAACACCTAACAAATTAGCTAAATTTTGAAAATTGGTACCCTGGTCACAAACAAAATGGCAAGGAACTAACCCTATATTTTGAAGTTGGGTGATGGCTTCAAGAATATATTTCTTGAGGACATCCCCTTTACATGAGCCTCTAATAAAAAAATAAGCTAACGGGTGGGACCAAGGTTCCCCACCAATACCTTGCACCATTATGGTCATTGCAGTTGTGGCTATTCTAGATGTGCGATTTTCATCACCATAATCTTCAAGACCTATCACCCTATCAAATTTCCTATCATACTGCAAATGACATTTCAGTGACATTTCATCACAAGAAACTGATATGAACTTTTGTTCGAAAGAAAATCCCTTACTCCTAATTTGTAAAGACTTTATGCTGCTTTGGGTGCAACCTGGGAAACGAGGCCAATCTGCGACAAAATTATGTAACGTAATTTCCGAGGGAAAACTAAGTTGGTGCTTTAGGTAGCGGTAAGCGATTGGTGACAAAAAAAATACACCCAAAGCTAAAGTTTTAAGAAAAGTGTCATATCGCCGACCGTGACTTTGGCGATTACTATTTAAAAAACTACTCCTAATACAAGCACCTAACTGAGGAGGAACTTTGCTGCAAACTATCTCAAGAGGATCTGACTCTTCCCTAAATGAACTACTTCTTAACATGCCCCTACATCTTTCTAATTCAGTTGCCATTTGGACCAACTGAGCTTTTAAACTCCTATTCTCCTGTTCTTTTTCGTCTAATTTTATTTTTAAAATTCTATTTTCTTCTCTCAATTTTTTTTTTTCTATCTGTCCCTGCTGTCAGACCCCTACCTGTTTGCGCGGCATTTTCACTACTCTTTACTAGTTCCTCCTCAAGAAGTGGCAGAGGATCTAAAATATTTTCGCGGTCTTCCCTTTCTAAAAGTGGACGCAGCTGCCTCGCTGCACCGTTTGCATTTGAGGCAGTTCCTTCCATTTGGGGAAAAAAATCTTCAACGCCTATTTCAATTATATTTTCAGAATTTGGGGCGTTAAATATTGGCTCATTAATTAAATTTATGTCCGGAACGGCTCTCGGACGCAATTTTTTCGCGTTACTCAACCAGGTCGGGAAGGACCTCTCCGAGCCGTTCGATACCAAACGAGGTTTCAGACAAGGCGACTCCCTATCGTGCGACTTCTTCAATCTGCTGCTGGAGAAAATTATTCGAGCTACAGAACTTAATCGAGCAGGTACAATCTTTTATAAGAGTGTACAGCTGCTGGCGTATGCTGATGATATTGATATCATCGGCCACAACACCCGCGCCGTTAGTTCTGCTTTCTCCAAACTGAACAAGGAAGCAACGCAAATGGGTCTGGCAGTGAACCAGGGCAAGGCGAAATATCTCCTGTCATCAAACAAACAGTCGTCGCTTTCGCGACTTGGCTCTCACGTCACTGTTGACAGTCATAACTTTGAAGTTGTAGATAATTTCGTCTATTTAGGAACTAGCGTTAACACCACCAACAATGTCAGCCTGGAAATCCAACGCAGGATTACTCTTGCAAACAGGTGCTACTTCGGACTGAGTAGGCAATTGAAAAGTAAAGTCTTCTCTCGTCGAACAAAAGCCAAACTCTATAAGTCGCTCATAATTCCCGTCCTTCTATATGGTGCAGAGGCTTGGACGATGACAACAACCGATGAGTCGACGTTGCGAGTTTTCGAGAGAAAAGTTCTGCAAAAGATTTTTGGTCGTTGGCCACGGCGAATATCGCATTCGATGGAAAGATGAGCTGTACGAGATATACGACGACATTGACATAGTTCAGCGAATTAAAAGAAAGCGGCTATCCTGGCTAGGTCATGTTGTCCGGATGGATGAAAACATTCCAGCTCTGAAAGTATTCGACGCAGTACCCGCCGCGGGAAGGAGAAGAAGAGGAAGACCTCCACTCCGTTGGAAGGACCAAGTGGAGAAGGACCTGGCTTCGCTTGGAATATCCAATTGGCGCCACGTAGCGAAGAGAAGAAACGACTGGCGCGCTGTTGTTGACTCGGCTATAATCGCGTAAGCGGTGTCTACGCCAGTAAAGAAGAAGAAGAAAATAAATTACATCTGGTATTTTATTATGATCACTATGCCAATATTTTGGCTTACCAGGAAATTTATTTCAAGGTTATTATGCCTATTTATAACAGTTAAATGCAGCTATCGTCCTTTCGGAGTCGTGAGTAATTTGGTTAATTTCCACATACTAGAAATATATGGCCTAGTGTTCCAAAAAAGCCTTTGAATTGGATGTCTGTAATTTTAAATCGAGGTGGGCAGCATCAGGTATAAGTCCCCACCTCGATTTTTTAGGGAAATTGTTGTAGCTTGTAACTGTGATGTAGCAAGAGATTCTGGATTAACCGATTAACCGATTATTAACCAACAATGCTGTTCTACCATGTGCCTTTCCATCTGGGTGTAACATAGAGTGTAAATCCCGGTATAAAGAGGCTGTTTTTATTCGTAAGATGAGAAGATGGTTGAAAATCATAGTTACAATGCTTCCATTTGGTTGATTTTGGGGCAATTGCAGTGTTGCATAGCTTCCTTGTGTGGCCTTATTTTTACTCGGTTTTCGCTAGGAAGACTATTTATCATTTGATTACGTCATGCTTTAATTCCGGCAGACAGTTTTAATTCTTTATATACAGGGCAATCCGTACAGTTTGCAGTGTGATTTTCCCCACAAATACTACATTTTTTATTTAAATCCCCTTTTTATACTCTCGCAACAAAGTTGCTAAAGAGAGTATTATAGTTTTGTTCACATAACGGTTGTTTGTAAGTCCTAAAACTAAAAGAGTCAGATATAGGGTTATATATACCAAAGTGATCAGGGTGACGAGTAGAGTTGAAATCCGGATGTCTGTCTGTCCGTCCGTCCGTCTGTCCGTCTGTCCGTGCAAGCTGTAACTTGAGTAAAAATTGAGATATCATGATGAAACTTGGTACACGTATTTCTTGGCTCCATAAGAAGGTTAAGTTCGAAGATGGGCAAAATCGGCCCACTGCCACGCCCACAAATAAATAAAGATATTAAAGTGAAATTTGACACAAAGGATCGCATTAGGGAGGGGCATATTTGGACCTAATTTTTTTGGAAAAGTGGGCGTGGCCCCGCCCCCTACTAAGTTTTTTGTACATATCTCGGAAACTGCTATAGCTATGTCAACCAAACTCTATAGAGTTGTTTCCTTCAGGTGTTTCCATACACAGTTCAAAAATGGAAGAAATCGGATAATAACCACGCCCACCTCCCATACAAAGGTTATGTTGAAAATCACTAAAAGTGCGTTAACCGACTAACAAAAAATGTCAGAAACACAAAATTTTACGGAAGAATTGGCAGAAGGAAGCTGCACCCAGGCTTTTTTTAAAAATTGAAAATGGGCGTGGCGTCGCCCACTTATGAACCAAAAACCATATCTCAGGAACTACTCTACCGATTTCAATGAAATTCGGTATATAATATTTCCTTAACACCCTGATGATATGTACGAAATATGGGTGCAATCGGTTCACAACCACGCCTTCTTCCAATATAACGCTATTTTGAATTCCATCTGATGTCTTCTCTGTATAATATATACATTAGGAACCAATGATGATAGCGGAATAAAACTTTACACAAATGCGGTATTTGAGCTGAGGTATCCCTTGTGGAAAAATTATCGTGATCGGACTATAACTTTTCAAGGTCCCTGATATCGAACACGAAGAACTCAGTACCTAACCTAACCTAAACTAATTTTTCTCCGAAAATATCGATAAATCTCGCAGAATTTAATTCTAATTAATTTTACAGCAAAATAAAAAAATATGTAAACGACGGATAATGAAATCTCGATTATCACTTTATCATGCGAGAGTATAAAATGTTCGGTGACACCCGAACTTAGCCCTTCCTTACTTGTTTAAGAGTACATTTTGATGTGGGATGCAAATCACCACACAGACACTACGTGTGATGCAATATGATTTCCATTCTTTTGTGTGGTTCCTGGACGCACATTTTGCTAGGGAGGATGCGTTTCGTTTTTCTTTGGTTGATTAAATTTGGCATCAATTCTATTTTAAACACTAGTTGTGGGACTTTGTGTCTGTTAAAAATATTTATTACTGATTTAATACTAAAACCACCTTCTTCCTGTGCTTCCTTAATATCATTAGAGTCTACCAAGTACTCTATACCTTTTATGACAACTACTAATTCTTGTTACTATTGGCAAGTATTTTACAACATCTATGACACTTTTTTCAGTGTATGTTTGAGTTTTTGTTTCATCTATGTACCCTTTTTTCAAGGGCATTATGTGAAAATTGGATCTTTCAATGTTCTCCTCTCCAAGGCCTGAAACCGCCGAACTACTTTCCGACTTGTAGGCGTGCTTGCTGGTGTGAACTTGTTCCTCCAGAGCCCAGAATTTTTTGACTACCGAATCTATAGATTTATATCAATCTTTTGGGATTTATGGAATTTTGGATCCGCCAGTTCAATATTGTGCGAAAATTTCCAACCATTAACATCTGGATGATTAGCTAAAATGTATCAAATAATCCAGAATTAAGCTGAATTTGGCCCCGATGTTTGTACTGGTATTTCCAATTCTTATAATTTTTAAGGTCCCGTTTTGGCGTCCAGTCCAGCAAGGCTCTTGCGGGTAGGTATTCTTCACATGAATAACTGCTGTTGCTAACATTACCCGATCGGGCACACCTGTTGTATGCATTGCATATATAGTGGTTGTTGTTGTTTGCGTCTGAGATTCAGCAGCAAAAGAAACGGGATAATGGTACAATAACATATGATGTGATCCATTGCACACACGACATCAATCCGCTCTGCACTTGGAGACCGTATAACCCTCATGAAAATTATTTATACCTAAAGGCACCAATTGGACAAACTCAAATCTCTGTTGCACAGAGAAAGTTTTAAAAGTGGGGCAAGCAGTTATGTAGTGTCCTTTGTTTTACACAGCTGACAAATAGGCTGATTTGTATTAGCAGCTACTAACGCTGATTTGGTCCTGTCCGATTTGGTTCCTGTTATATGACTCGTGCTGTTCGTCCTTGAACATAACGCTCCTCCCGTTGATAACTGCCGAAATCTTCTATTCAGGGTGGCTTTACAGTCCTTCCATAATGGTAGCTTGTCGTAATCCAGCTGTTCTTCCCTCTTTGATCGGGTGGCAGAGTCAACTTTTGTCATGACTATGTCAATGGCAGCCCATTGCGAGCGATGATTGATGAAGTGTCGACATTGGGCAACTCAAAACGTTTAGAAATTGTATTGAAGAATATCAAACATTTATTTTCGTAAACTTTTTTGAGACTTGTCAGCGCGTTTGGATAGTTGTTATCAGTTGAAAGGAGACGGTAATCCAGATTCTTTCCAGATAGACAATTTACAGGATGATTAAATTTTTCAATATCTGAGATATTTGGATCATTGTGAACCAAACTCTCAACCAAACTCATGAAATTTTTAAACTCCGAATATTCTCACTTGCATTTCGCCAGATTCATTTTTGGGAGCTATGAGCTGTGAGATGTTACGAATGATGTGTCCGCAATAGACGTTCTACTTTATGCTAAAATTGTTTTAATTATAAATTTTGTTTCTACAATTTTGTCCTCCAACTCCCCTCGGACCATGTCGCCTTCATCAATCTCTGCAATTTTATATTGACATTTCATCAATTTTTCCCTATGTGAATTCAATATGTCGAGTCGACATTCCAATTCAATTGAATCTAACGACATGGGGTTTTTCAGAAAGCTAATTGAAATGCTAATTTTTGCCACAGTTCTTTGATTCTTTAACGATTTTAAGTCGATCAGCTTCTTAGTTGGAGAGAGGTTGGCGGTAGTTGGCTTTGGCTTGCTCATTTTTACTTGTTTAAATTAAAATTCGTAAAAAGACGACATCGGTTGGCAACAGATATATTAGGAATCGATTACTTAAACGAAAAAATAAAACGATTCCCAATTATACGAACGATTGATAGAAAAAATTTGTAAAAACAACATTACCGAATTGTAATGAATGTTTTTGTTTTTTTTTTTTTTTTTGTTTGCTTTAGCAAATTATAAACAAAGTCGCACCTTAATGTATAATTTATACGATAATAAACGCTACCAGAAATCGCTCGATGCCTTTTTTGTTTTTATATAAAAATACATTATGTACGATTATATTACGTATATGCACTTTTTGCTTTTGCAAATTATAGTCGTACCTTAATATTCTAATGATGCGATCAAAGACGCTATCCTGAAACCCTTTTCCTACCTTTTCCTACGTCAATATATGTATACGTACGTACATATGTATGTATGTACGTGTCCAAGTATTACCCTACCGGCAACTCAGCTAACTTTTAATGCACTTTAATCTAACTATTTCGCAACTAGAGGCGGTTGATACTTGGACTATTTTTCATGGAGCCAACTGACTATATTAATATAGCCATGTCCTAGGCAGTAGTCAATTATCCGACTCTGCATGAATTTTCAACTAACTTAAAGTTAGCTACTTAGTAGTTGGCTATATATTAGCTATTAGCTATTTATTTAAGTTAACTACAAGTTGGTTACTTAGCTGTTAGTTAAAAATTAGTTATTTAGTAGTAAGCTATCAGTTGACTTTTTTTAAATTAGCTGCAAATCAATTACACAAGTTAAAAAAAGCCGAAAATAAATTATTAATTTTCTGTTTTATGCTTCTTATTTTTCAAACATTCTGCATGGAAATGCCGTTTTTTAATGATTTTTAAGGCAGTCCTTATCGCCCTTTCGTTGTCTTCAAAACCAAGCGAACGACAAGCTTCTGTTTAAAATATTTAAAATATATTTGAGCTATGTTATTGGGAATATGTATACATATACATATGCTTTCCATATATGGGTTACCCATTAAAGTTTGGTAAAAAGCTTTGAAATCTTTCAAACGCTTCTTGCCGTGGACTCCATCCAAATTTACTTCTATGCACACACTTTGGGAAATAACATCTGTCAATGTTTTCGCCAGGCGTCCTTTTAACAAAGCCTTCATCCTGTTAACCTGTTAAGTAAGTTATAAAAACTTTTAGGACAGTAATGCATTATAGCAAGGTATTAAATTCATGGAACACAATTTTTAAGACTTACGTAGAGGTCACGATTGTCCTCACTAATAATAGTGTTGAAGTCGTGTAAGTCGTTGACACTTTTTATGGGAAAAACAGCACGTACATTATTGTTGGTTACATCTTGGTGAAGAACCCTTTCCGTCAACACTTTCTACTCAGCCAAGGACTTCATAATTATGTCATTTTGGTTGACAATAGTTTCTGCATTGCATTTGGTAATGAATAATAATAATAATAAGAATTAAGATGTGAAATTGGAGGATGGAGTCATGTGTAGAAGTTCACGCAAGTGAGGAAAGTTCTCTGATTGCCATTCACTTGGGAGTGGCCAGAAACGATTATTTTACATGTGACTCAAGCAGCTCACGACTTCCGGTCTTTGACAAAGTATCCTTTGGGTAGCCTAAGAACATCCGTTTGAAGGCGAGCTAAAGTGAGAAGGCGAAACATCCCCTGCATAGGGTTGTGCGCTGGGTTTAGGACCCGCCGCGTAAAAAAACACCCCCTGTGAATAGTTATAACCAGCCTCGGATGAGAGACCCCCTTTTGCTGACGACCATGGCAAACGAAATTAGGACTACGAGTTAAAGGCATGCACCTGGAATGTCCGGTCCCTTAACTGGGAAGGTGCCACTGCCCAGCTGGTTGATGTCCTCGTGAAAACAAAGGCTGACATCACCGCCGTCCAAGAAATGCGATGGACGGGACAAGGACAGAGACGAGTAGGTCCTTGTGACATTTACTACAGTGGCCATATAAAGGAGCGCAGGTTTGGTGTGGGATTCGTGGTGGGAGAGAGATTCCGTCGCCGAGTACTATCATTCACTCCGGAGAATGAACGTCTAGCCACAATCCGCATCAAAGCGAGGTTCTTCAACATATCGCTAATTTGCGCCCACGCCCCGACGGAGGAGAAGGACGACGTGACCAAAAATGCCTTTTATAAGTGCTTGGAGTGCACTTATGTGAGATGCTCCCGCCACGATGTAAAAATCGTGCTTGGCGACTTCAACGCCAGGGTGGGCAAAGAAGGCATCTTTGGCACTACGATCGGTAAATTCATCCGAAATATGGTTATCTGTAGTACTAGATTCCAGCATAAGAAGATCCATCGAGCTACCTGCCTGTCTCCGGATCGAAAAACTACCAACCAGATCGATCATGTTGTGATAGACGGAAGACACGTCTCCAGTGTTTTAGATGTGCGTGCGCTCCGAGGTCCTAATATCGACTCGGACCACTATCTTGGTGCAGCTAAGATTCGCACCCGCCTCTGTGCAGCAAAAAACGCACGCCAACAAACACAAGGAAGGTTCGACGTCGAGAAGCTGCAATCACAACAGACAGCCGAACGATTTTCTACTCCGCTTGCACTCCTGCTCTCTGAGAGCACTCGTCAACAACTCGGTATAAGGGAACTGTGGGACGGCATTTCAAACTGCTTACGTACAGCTGCAACCGAAACCATTCGTTTTCGGAAAGTGCAAAAGAACAGCTGGTACGACGAGGAGTGCCGTGTCGCAGCGGAGAGAAAACAGGCTGCCTACCTCGCAACGTTACGATCGACCACAACACGTGCGGGATGGGATAGATAGCGAGAGTTGAAGAGGGAAGCGAGACGCATTTGCAGACAGAAGAAGAAAGAGGCCGAAATGCGTGAGTACAAACAGCTTGATAAGCTGGCCGACAGGGGTAATGCTCGAAAATTCTACGAAAATATGCGGCGGCTTACAGAAGGTTTCAAGACCGGAGCATACTCTTGTAGAACCCCCAAAGGTGATCTAGTTACCGATGCCCAGAGCATACTCTTGTAGAACCCCCAAAGGTGATCTAGTTACCGATGCCCAGAGCATACTTAAATTATGGAGGGAACACGTCTCCAGCCTGCTGAATGGCAGTGAACACATAACACCAGGAGAAGGCGAACCCGATTCCAAAATCGATGACGATGGAGCATACGTTCCATTGCCCGGCCATGAAGAAGTTCGAATAGCAATTGGCCACCTGAAAAACCACAAAGCGGCAGGGGTCGACGGATTGCCGGCCAAGCTATTCAAGCACGGCGGCGAAGAACTGATAATATGGTCGGACGAAAGTATGTCCAACGATTGGAATTTAAGTGTGCTATACCCAATCCATAAAAAAGGAGACCACACAATCTACGCAACTACCGTGGGATTATGTTTTCTTGCTGATTTGGATACATTTTGTACAACCATGAGAAGAAGTGTGACCAGGGATACCGCAAGCAAATGCTTTGGCAGGGGCATCACAAATAAGCGCTCGAATTTCAAATGCAATTATTTTGTATCCAAACAATATTCCGTTATCAAGTAAATCTTTTAACTCTGTGACCAAGTCACCTAAGAAACTAGCAATGTTACCGGGTTTACTGTTTCTAACGTAAACACCAATAGGGAAAATAGAAATGTTGGGAAAGTTAACAATTTTAGTCAAGTCGAGAACTTTTAAATAATGGTAATCCATCAATATTAAAATCAATCACTATTTTGTGGCAATCGTTTTATATGCTTGGAATTTTAAACAGATGTTTTCTTAAGCCAAAATGGTAATACACACCAGGAAAAACATGTCTTACGCATAACCGCTCCCTTTTCCCAATAAATGAGTTTGCACTCAAAGGTACATCTAAATTTTCTTCAGCTAAAATATGCAGCAACTCTTCGAAACACTTGCGAGATATGATATTTTTGAAATACCAATCACCGATATTTTCTTTTAAAATTTTTTTTATTGCAAATTTTTGCTCAAAGGTATTGCCATATGGCCTTCGTCATGACACTGAGCATTAACAGAGGAGCACGTGCCTTCTAATTGAGCTACACTATTAGACAAAAGTTTACTAGAAAACACATCTTTTTCCTTTGTGATTAACCGTCTCAAATGCCTTTTGCTTACACCCCTCATTTTACTTTGTACAAGTATACAATAATTAAAATTTAAAGCAGTCAGTTTGACTGTTATTATTCTTCTTCTTCTTTACTGGCGTAGACACCGCTTACGCGATTATAGCCGAGTCAACAACAGCGCGCCAATCGTTTCTTATCTTCGCTACGTGGCGCCAATTGGATATTCCAAGCGAGGCCAGGTCCTTCTCCACTTGGCCCTTCCACCGGAGTGGAGGTCTTCCTCTTCCTCTGCTTCCCGCGGCGGGTACTGCGTCGAACACTTTCAGAGCTGGAGTGTTTTCATCCATCCGGACAACATGACCTAGCCAGCGTAGCCGCTGTCTTTTAATTCGCTGAACTATGTCGATGTCGTCGTATATCTCGTACAGCTCATCGTTCCATCGGATGCGGTATTCGCCGTGGCCAACGCGCAAAGGACCATAAATCTTCCGCAGAACTTTTCTCTCGAAAACTCGCAACGTCGACTCATCGGTTGTTGTCATCGTCCAAGCCTCTGCACCATATAGCAGGACGGGAATTATGAGCGACTTATAGAGTTTGGTTTTTGTTCGTCGAGAGAGGACTTTACTTTTCAATTGCCTACTCAGTCCGAAGTAGCACCTGTTGGCAAGAGTAATCCTGCGTTGGATTTCTAGGCTGACATTGTTGGTGGTGTTAATGCTGGTTCCTAAATAGACGAAATTATCTACAACTTCAAAGTTATGACTGTCAACAGTGACGTGAGTGCCAAGTCGCGAGTGCGACGACTGTTTGTTTGATGACAGGAGATATTTCGTCTTGCCCTCGTTCACTGCCAGACCCATTTGCGTTGCTTCCTTGTTCAGTCTGGAGAAAGCAGAACTAACGGCGCGGGTGTTGAGACCGATGATATCAATATCATCGGCATACGCCAGCAGCTGTACACTCTTATAAAAGATTGTACCTGCTCGGTTCAGTTCTGCAGCTCTAATAATTTTCTCCAGCAGCAGATTGAAAAAGTCGCACGATAGGGAGTCGCCTTGTCTGAAACCTCGTTTGGTATCGAACGGCTCGGAGAGGTCCTTCCCGATCCTGACGGAGCTTTTGGTCCCGCTCAACGTCAGTTTACACAGCCGTATTAGTTTTGCGGGGATACCAAATTCAGACATTGCGGCATAAAGGCAGCTCCTTTTCGTGCTATCGAAAGCAGCTTTGAAATCGACGAATAGGTGGTGAGTGTCGATTCTCCTTTCACGGGTCTTTTCCAAGATTTGGCGCATGGTGAATATCTGGTCGGTTGTTGATTTTCCAGGTCTGAAGCCACACTGATAAGGTCCAATCAGTTTGTTGACGGTGGGCTTTAATCTTTCACACAATACGCTCGATAGAACCTTGTACGCGATGTTGAGGAGGCTAATCCCACGGTAGTTGGCGCAGATTGTGGGGTCTCCTTTTTTATGGATTGGGCATAGCACACTTAAATTCCAATCGTTGGGCATGCTCTCATCCGACCATATTTTGCAAAGAAGCTGATGCATGCTCCTTATCAGTTCTTCGCCGCCGTGTTTGAATAGCTCGGCCGGCAATCCGTCTGCCCCTGCCGCTTTGTTGTTCTTCAGGCGGGCAACTGCTATTCGAACTTCGTCATGGTCGGGCAATGGAACGTCTGCTCCATCGTCATCGATTGGGGTATCGGGTTCGCCTTCTCCTGGTGCTATGTGTTCACTGCCATTCAGCAGGCTGGAGAAGTGTTCCCTCCATAATCTAAGTATGCTCTGGGCATCGGTGGCTAGATCACCCTTGGGGGTTCTACAGGAGTATGCTCCGGTCTTGAAACCTTCTGTAAGTCGCCGCATTTTTTCGTAGAATTTTCGAGCATTACCCCTGTCGGCCAGCTTATCAAGCTGTTCGTACTCACGCATTTCGGCCTCTTTCTTCTTCTGTCTGCAAATGCGTCTCGCTTCCCTCTTCAACTCTCGGTATCTATCCCATCCCGCACGTGTTGTGGTCGATCGTAACGTTGCGAGGTAGGCAGCCTGTTTTCTCTCCGCTGCGAGAACTGTTATTATTAGTTATTTTTAATTTAATTAATAATTTTATCTTTTAAAATTTTGTGTCACTTTTGTTTGCACACGATTGATCAACTGATTCACGGACAATTGACTACAGCCTACTAATAACGAAAAGAGAGATTCCAAAGAACTAACAGTAAAGATGCGAAAATAAATCAAAAACAAAAACACGTGCATTCTCCATGCTCGCCCTGATGTGGGGCATTTATGCATTACATTGTAGTTAGCTTTTAGTTAGTTCATAAAAGTTAACTAGAAATGTGTTTTTTGCGTAGTTGACTACCGAATTGCTGGCAGGGAATATATATATTGCATATGAGTATGTAAATATATATGTATAGTAGGGTGATTCAAAAAAAAATTTTTTTGTTTTTTTTTTATTGGTACTCGGAAAAATGGGTTCCTAGACACCTCTAAGAAAGCCTTTCCAAATATGAGTTTTTAATTGTAACGGGAAGGTCCTCCGCCTAACGGTTTTCTATTTTTTCTTATTATCAGATAGAAAAATTTATATCTCGCTTCCAACTACTTAAAAAAATATCTTGTTAATTAGGTTTTGTAGGAAATTGAATGCTCTAAATTATGGTCTCTTATGATTTTTTCGTAAACCCAACTGTTTAAAAGATATTAACGGTTGAAATTTGACTATTTTTGGAAAAATTCTTTATTTCTTATTAATTTTATAACTCAATGAAAAAAAATTATTATGAATGATGAAACACATAGTTTTGTAGGAAATTTACTGCTCTATAAAAATGGTCTACTATGATTTTTCGATTAAGTTAAGCGTTTACGAGATATTCATCGTCAAACATCAATGCATATTAGGGTGGATCAAAAAAAAAAATAATTTTTTTTCGTTTGGTTCTGTGAAAAATAGGTTCCTAGACACCTCTAAGAAATCCTCTCCAAAAACCTATTCATAATAATTTTTTTTCATTGAGTTATAAAATTAATAAGAAATAAAAAATTTTACCAAAAATAATCAAAGTTCAACTGTTAATATCTTTTAAACGGTTGGTTTACGAAAAAATCTTAAGAGACCATATTTTAGAGCATTCAATTTCCTACAAAACCTAATTAACAAGATATTTTTTTAAGTAGTTGGAAGCGAGATATAAATTTTTCTATCTGATAATAAGAAAAAATAGACACCCGTTAGGCGGAGGACCTTCCCGTTACAATTAAAAACTCATATTTGGAGAGGATTTCTTAGAGGTGTCTAGGAACCCATTTTTCCGAGTACCAATAAAAAAAAAAAAAATTTTTTTTTGAATCACCCTAATGTATAGCATATACAAAAATATGTGAAAAAGGAGCAGTCAAACACTGAATGATTCGCAATGTTCACAATGATTCGCACTCCTTACCTGTTGTGAATCCGTAGACGTTTTCCCTGGATTCACTTCCCTGGTGCAGAAGATGCAAAGGCAGCTCATTCCCACGAAGGAAGTAGGTGGTTACGCAGCAGCGTGGTGTCAGCGGGAGCGAATGGTACACTAATCAACAAAATTTTGTAACAAAAAAAGTAGGCAGTAGTTTCGAAACATCTACCTAACCTCTCTACATAATCATACGTATATTGATTTGATTAGGACTAGTTTTCGTGTTCCGGTACTTATCAGATAAAGTTTAATATTAATCGTCGTTTCCTTATTATTTTGTAATTCAGTGCTCTATTTTTCATAAAAGTGGCTGTATTTTGTCTTTGCTGATTGGAGTGATTCTTAAGGAATGTCAAGAAAGTGTAAAAATGATCCTGACAAGTTCTATTACATTTGTGGTGAAATAACTTTTGTATCTCAACGAAGAAATTTTATCTTTAATAAAAAAAATTGTATGAAAGTTATTTCGGTTTTCCTGTTGGACTGCAAGATAAAGTGTGAGTTGCACACATCTGTTGTGTTACGTGTGTAGGACTTCTTAGAGGTTGGAAAAAAAGATCTCGATCTGTGCCTTTCGGAATTCCGATGATTTGGATGGAGCCGACAGACCATTCAACTAATTGTTATTTTTGCCTGACTAATACAAAAACCATTACAATTAAAACTAAAAAACAAATTAAGTATACTGATGTGTCATCTGCTAAAAAAGCAATTCCTCACAGTGAAGAACTACCTACACCAAAACCACCTCAGCGCTCTGATCTTTCAACTGAATCAGAGGAAACAGATAATATAAGTACTGATCTTGATTTTCAAATTGCTTCTTCATCTATCTGTCTCCAGGAAGAAACGCCGCACCTACTAACTCAAGGAGATCTTAATGATTTAGTTCGTGATTTACACTTGCCTAAACAACAAGGAGAACTTTTAGGATCTCGAATAAAAGGATGGAATTTATTGCAACCAAACAAAAAAAAAACTTTTTTTCGGCATCGAGATGAAGAGGTAAAAAGCTTTTTCTCACAAGATAATGATTTGATATTTTGTAACAGTGTCTGTGATATTATGAATATTTAGGGAACACAACACAAAATTGAAGAGTGGCGTTTATTTATTGATTCTTCAAAAACAAGCTTAAAGCAGTTTTGTTACATAATGGTAATAATCTTCACTCCGTACCGGTAGGTTATGGTGCTAACATGAAAGAATCCTATAAAACAATGAAATTTCTTTTAGAAAAGATTCAGTATGACGAACATAAATGGAAAGTTTGCAGAGATTTAAAAGTTGTTGCGCTTTTATTAGGACTGCAACTTGGGTACACAAAATTTTATTGTTTTCTTTGTGAATGGGACAGTAGGGATAGGAAGAACCATTACGTGAAGAAAAATTGGTGCAAAAGTCGATCTCTCACTCCAATAATAAAAAATGTGAAACATTCTCCAATAGTACAACCTATAGATATATTTTTACCACCTCACCATATAAAACTTGGTCTGATGAAAAACTTTGTAAAAGAAGTGAATAAAAATGGCGCTGGATTTCAATATCTAAAAGAAAAATTCCCTAAGTCAGTGACGCCAAGATTAAAGAGGGCGTGTTTGTAGGTCCTCAAATAAGGGAAGTGATAAAAGATGATATATTTAAAAACCAGCTCAATGATCCGGAAAACCCAGCTTGAGAATCGTTTATAAAAATCACTGAAATTTTTTTTGGAAATCATCGATATAAAACTATTGTTGAGGAACTTCTAGAGAATTATAAAGGCATTAGGCTGCAATATGTCCTTAAAAATACATTTTTTATATTCACATTTAAACTTTTTTTCCACCAAACTTGGGTGTCGTTAGAGACGAACACGAGGAACGACTACACTAAGACAATGGAGTCCAAGTATGCTGGCTGATTATTGCTGGGGATAATATTATAACCTTTATAGTAATTTAATTTTTGTTAAAATAATTTATAATTAAAAAAAAAAAGTAAAAAAAAATCATATTACAATAAAACTATTCGTAACTAAAATTTTAGATTACTAATTCTACTCTACTTGACCTTATTCCTAACAGAATAAGCCAAAATTTTTCTTGTTACACGGAAAAAAATTTTTTTGTAGATCAGTGTTATTAGTGACAGCGATATTGTTAGCGGTAGCGATGCTTTTAGTAGCAAAAGCTGAAACAATATGCTATTTTTGTTTTGTACCAGTGGCGGATCCACGGGGGGGAAATTAGAGAAATGAAATGAAAATACAACAGTGACACTCTCTCACCAAATACACTATGGAAATCACAACAAGATACTATCATAAATTGCATTATATGACCTGTCTAAACGCCTATGGGACAAATATCGTCTGATTGTAACGTTATTTCTTCGTATTTTCTGAATATGCATACATATGTTAGCGACGCTGACAGCTGCCTGCTGTACATATGCACACCGCTAGCATATGCTCTATTCCCGGAATCCTAATAGTTTTTGTACATATCCTCATCGCTGGCATATGCTCTATTCCCGGAATCCTAATAGCTTTTGTACATGTGCTTACTGAACAAGCAGGCAAATAATTGCCGCTTCTTGTGGATTTAAAATAATGTTAAAAATAAAGTCGTGACTATAGGTCATATAAAAATTCAGTTCCTCTTGTTTGATTTAGAATCTTATACAGTAACATAGCTGTGTTCAATAACAAAGTCGTGTTTATCCTACACGCGACATCACATCTATATAGCAACTATAAGTTACCCATTTCATTTTCGTCAATTTCTGTGAAGTTATACATTATTCTGGAAAATAAAGTGCCCAATTTTGAATATCTAAAATGGTAAGTATCGATGTTGTTTCGATTTTACTGTTCATTTTTGTGCGTGGTGAAATTTCACTGACATTCAAACGAGTGTTTACATAAAAATTGAGGTTAGGTTTGTTTATTCAAGAATAGTAGTAGCCAATTTTGCATATAGAACCCGTGTTTTAACTTGCCCTTGTCCTCGGAACCCGGCGATTCCCGACGATAACATCTTGTCCGGAAACACCTGGAAATCAGGCACGGAAATTTTCCCAGCTCTGTCGGGAAATGTTCCTGATTTTTATTCACATTTTGTAGAAAAAAAAATGTTCGGCCGGGTTCGAACCCTTGGCTGCGCAAGTGATCTGCCAGCTTAACCACTACGCCACGGGCGACTTTGAAATGTCGATCTCAAATATGATAGACCTTCGCTAAGCTGTTAAACCGGTTTTGTGTTCCGTAACAAACCTTAGGAATCTTTATATAGAATGAGAATTTTGAAAAATAAGTCGAATAAGGAGCAAAATTTCAGAAAACCTTCTTTCTCGAATGCTGTGCAGTTTTTCTTAGCAGCTTCACTTTAAAAAAATATAAATGTCATTTCATATTAAATTTACTACCAAGGATTTGAATATTTGGAGAATATGATTAGTGAAAGTTTTTTCTGGCATTTTTGGGAGCATAAAAAGCGACAAGTATATTATTATTTTTAGAACAATACAATATACATAGGTATTTTTCTTCTTTATTCAATTGGTAACTTGATTTTATATTCATAATTCATCATTGCGCAAGTTTCTACAATTGCTGTAAACATTTCCAATGATGTTGGTAATTTCGTGGGACAAAAAATTTACGATCACGTGAAACAAATTTTGCTTGAAAATCCTTGGACTCCTCCAAAAAATTATACTTTCCCATTTTCGTCGAGAGTTGTTTCTGCAAAGAAATAAGACACTACGTCTCTTCCAAACACTTGGATTCCCATGCAGAGTGACTCGTACTATCTGACGTGGGGAAAGGGCTATTCTGCAAATATTGTCTATGGTTTACGCCTCGAAATCAAGGAGATTATCGGGGAAATACTCCGCTTGGGGTATTTGTCACGCAGCCGTTGACTGATTTCAAAAATTTGGTTGAGATCAAGAGTGTGTTAGAAATTCATTCTCAAAATATGTACCATAAGAATGCAATGGCAACGGGGAAGGACTTCGTGAGAGACTATTACAATCCTCAACGAAGCGTCCCTATTCTTCTCGACGAAAAACATCTTTCGCAAACGCAAGAGAACAGAAAACTACTCATCCCCATGGCGAAAACGGTCATTTTTTGCGGAAAGCAGAACATCCCACTTCGTGGGCATAGAGATGACGGAGATATTCGAAAAAATAAAACGCCAGTGCAAAACGAAGGAAATCTCAGGACTTTGCTGAGATTCAGAATCGATTCAGGTGACGCAAGTCTGGAGCATCACCTTGGGAGCACATCTTCAAGAGCGACCTATACCAGTAAAACGATTCAGAACCAACTAATTGAATGCTGCAGGGCAGAGATACAGGAAAAAATTTTGCAACGAGTGGCTCGTGCTGAGTTTTACACGATTGTTTTCGATGAATCTCCAGATCTGTCGGGAAAAGCTCGGGTAATACTTTCATCCTGCCAATTATTACGTAGAAGTAGAATATCCGTAAAAATTTAATAATTGATGCCTATTGCCTGAACTATCGGATAATGGTTGTTCCCAAGAAAATAAACAGAAATTTACAGAAGAATAAAGTTTCTCGTTACAGATTAGCGTTGTACTCAGATACGTCGATTTTTCTTCTGGCGAAGCATGCATACGAGAAGACTTTGTATCTTTTTTGGACGCATCCGATCAACTTTCGAAGAATACTCTCGCGGAGGGCACAGAATAAGAAGAAAGCGAGGATGAAGATGGATTAATAGCTTACAGGACTACTGGAAAAAATGACCGAACCGACGAAGAATTGTCCTTAAGTGGATCTGCTATCGGGGGGATTCTTGGAGACATGAAGAAAATGAATCTCCGAATGCAGAATGCGCTTCGATAGGGACTGATGGATTGCGGTCATGCTGTCAGATATCGGAGCAGTCAACGAAATTACAGAGGCACGATGCTGTCCTTCAATTTGTTGCGAAGTTACCGTTGATCATCGAAGCTCTGTCAAAAATCAGTGAGTGGAAGAACAGAGAAACAGCAGGCAAAGCAACAATTCTCATATCGGCTTTGTGCAAGTACTAATTTATCGGGCTCTTCTGTCTCAGCGAAATTCTATCGCTCACTCATTCGCTCAGCGTAGTTCTTCAAAAGGAAGCAATTGATATGGCGAAAGCATCAAAAATGATTGGGACGTTGCTTTTCACGTTGGAAAAAAAGAGGGAAAAAGTTGATGAAATATTCCGATTTATTTATTCAGAAGCCATGAAAATGGCGGAAAAATTCGATGTGGACGAAGCGAAACCGACAACAGGTGGTCGGCAAACGAAACGCGAAAATTACGAGGTAAAAACTTGCGAAGATTACTACAGAGTATTTGTCTACATATCTCTGCTGGATGCCATCAAAGATGATTTGGAAGCTCGTTTTTCACAAGAAGTTTTGGATGGTTACCAATTGAGTATGTTGCTCCCAGAAAAAGCAAGTCTTTTACAAGAAAACGAAATCGACGATCTAATCGGATGCTTGATAGGAAGATTCGGGAATCTTCTGGATGATGAAAAAAGCGTACAAAAATTGAAATTCCAAAGTGAATTAAGCTACAGGCAATGTCACTGGCAGCAGCAACAAAAAATTGAAGGCAGCGAAATTCCAACTTCTGCACTGGAAACATTAAGAAAATGTGATGTCGACATATTCCCAACAATCCACACCTATCTCCGAGTATTCTGTACACTTCCCGTAACAAACGCGAGCTCTGAACGTTCTTTCTCTTATCTTCGCCGCATCAAAACATGACTTAGGACGACCATGCTTCAAGAAAGACTAGTTGGATTAGCGTTGCTTCATACGCATCATGACATCGAAATCACCGCCGAAGAAGTCATCGAAAGATTCGCAAAAGTTGGCAGTCATCGTTTTGCGTTATGAAACACGCAATCTAAAAGGATTTTTCTGTTTGAATTTTTAATAAAATGAGCCACTATGTTATGCATGCATATGGTTGACGTTTCGATTATAACCACTTTGTTTACCTAAAAATTGGAATTGATAATTTTTGTTTCATAATTTGTACTGTATTTCTCGCGCAATAATGAGTTTGAAACCCAAATCGAAGGATACATTCAATTAACCCAACCCCCCGAGGTATTGTCTCTAGATCCGCCACTGTTTGTACACTACGGCAAATTTGACGGAATGTTTTTGTTTTTATAACGGGTGTTCAAATATTACTTCTATAGCGGCACTTCACTTTTTATCGAAACAGGATGATATTTTTGTTTTGTACACTACGGCAAATTTGACGGAATGTTTTTTTAACGGCTATTCATTAAATACTTCTATAGCAGCACTGTACTTTTTTTCGAAACAGGCCGGTATTTTTGTTTTGTACGCTACGGCAAATTTGACGGAATTTTTAAAAGGGTATTCAATAAATACTTCTACAGCGGCACTTCATTTTCTATCGGTACTTTAAGTTAGCGGCACTAAAAACTATTTTATTTTTTTTTTTAATTGTAGCAATTTAAAACAGTATTTTTTTTTATTTTTAATCTTTTAAAGCACTTTTATGTGAATATAGTTTTCACCGCCTTTACCAAAACACATACGAATGGAAATACTTTTGTGCTTTTATTTGACACTCCACTGTTCCTAATGCCTGTCTTTTGTGAGCTTTACGTACTTATAAGTATGTATATTTGCATTTATGTTGTTTCGCTTCCGCACTTATTTCGATTTTTTTTGCATCTTAGGTGTACATACATATGTATGTATATATCGTCACCTTAAATACAAAATAACGTAACAATATTTTCGGAAATTTACAGTGGCATGAATGAAACACTAAAAAAATGGAACATGAGTGTAAAAAAATTTTAATATTGGTTAAAACTGGGTTATATCTGAAAATGTGGAACATATGTAATATTATGTACGTAATTTGAAGTAGTGAAGCGTATTCAATAAGACACTGAATTTCGAATTTTTTGATGATACGTTACATATATATGCTATATATATATATATGCTATATATGTATATTGTGTATGAAATATTATCGTAATATCCTAAAACATAATATATTGCAATAATAATACATATACTTATGTAAATCCCACCTTCCCTCCCATTTAAAACTTTCATAAGCATCTTTCCTTCAGATATGTATGTATACAGGCACAAATCAATTTAAAATCAAGATACTATTATAATTAATTAATTATCATTTATCAGTAATACAAAAAGCGCGCGAGTTAAGTGTGTAGATTAAATAAAACACAAAGTTATATTTATTTAATTCCACTCTTCTTTATTAGTTCTTCAGAACTAAACTGAAAATGTCAATGTCACTGCTATTTATAATAATAAAAATTGTTCAGCTCTTAAGCTGTTATATTATATTGTGTATTTGTTTGTGTACAAATTCTGCATATGCAGCATTTACTGGTCAATGCTCGAAAAGTAATATAAACAATAATAAAGTGAACGACCCTTATGCAAGCAAATTGCTAAGTGTCGTTCTGTACGTAAATTGTGTAAGTGTCGCTACAAAGTAATAAGCGACAATAATAAAAACTGCTGTTTATGCTTAATCGGCATATTTTGTTTTTGATTGTTTATATGTATTTTCGTGCATTGGTTTTTTAATTGTGAAGGCTAAGCCTTAGCTGTGGTTTTGGAGTTCGAGCTGCCGTTGTTGTTACTGACGTAACTCGCGCTTCTCCATATTTATGTATGTCAGTAGTCGGCATGAGAGGATCTGTCACTGTGTTGGTGAGCACGAAAAAAAATAGCCCAGTGAGAAATTGGAATTAAAATTAAGCATCTAATCTAAATAATTAATAGTATAATGAAAATTAAAAAAAAGTCTTTTAAGGATATATTCCCTATTATCTTTAAAAGACTTGGAACATAAAAGGCATTGCATGGCACCAAAGGCATTTAGAATCATAAAATATTTCTCGCAGGGCATATTTGGTTTTGCGCTATAGTCTTGCGTGATGTTAATTCGTTGCTGGCTCGACAACGACTGAACGATAGAGCGTAAGCGTACGTGTGAAGTTAGTTTGCACAATTGTGCTAAGAAATGCCGACCACTGATGTATGTACACACATATGTATGTATGTGCATATGACATTCTCACACAAATAATAAGTATATGCGTACGCATGTAAATCAAAAAATACAAACATTCTTCTGGAAAAACATAGGGGCATGCGAATATTCGAAATTTCGAATTATTCGACGCGAATCGAACCGAATTATTCGATTCGAGATTCGACCCGAATATTCGCATTATTCGAATTATTCGAACTATTCGAATTACTCGAACTATTCGAATAGTTCGAATAATTTTACTATTTGACTATTTGCATGATTTTTTAATTAGCGCCAGTAGTATCTGAATCTCTGTCATGCATCTGACGTACATTTGTCATTTTCGTTTAAAATTTTCAAAAAATCAAACGTTGGTTATTTTTTTTTTAATTAAATAAATGTCTTCCAATAATTCTGAAGAGGAAAGTGTGATTATGGAAGTGGAACCTGAAATTGGTGTGGGAAGTAATAATGAGGTTGTGTCTTCAACATATCGACCCGTATATTCGCATTATTCGAATAGTTCGAATAATTCGAATAATTCGCAAATTCGAATAGTTCGAATAATTCGAATAGTTCGAACTATTCGAAATATTCGATATTTGACTCGAATATCGAATCGAATCTAAGGATTCGATTCGACTCGAATCGAACTGGATTCGCATACCCCTAGAAAAACAACAATCGTCTCAAACATCATCATACATACTTACATATGTAAGTTAGCACCAGCTAAGTTGAAACCAAAGCTGACACCAACACTATTGCGCTAAGTCAACAATTACAAAGAACTGGGAAATAGCCCAGACGCGCGCTCAGCAAAATCGTCAATTTCAGCAGCGCAATATCCGGCATGCGCCGATCAAAATTCTGGATCGACCTAAAAAAGGAATAAGCAAAATAAAACACTTGCAACAACATCCGGCATGCGCCGACCAACACCAATTGCTGACACAGGTAGAAATAGGGTATATTTAAGATAGAATAAGTAGAATTAAGCATTAGTATTAATGTTTTGGTGATTCAATAAAGGTCTTGCGACCAACGAAAAAAATCTTTTTTTTAGACTTGTACAATACAAGTCGATAACTGGCGCCCGAGTCAAATAAGCTCGGCGGAGTCTAGTCGTTGAAAGTGTTAAGAGCGTTGAAAGTGTCAGAAATAAATAAAGACACTTTTTTTAACGTGCAACAATAAAGTGCCACAAACTAAAGACTTTAAAAGAAATTTGCCATAATAAAGTGCCAAAAACAAATAAAGACTTAAAAAAAAAGTGCCACAAAAAAAAGCACCGAAGAAAGAAAGACGTTGAAAAAGTATGCCACAATAAAAACGGCTCCACACAAAAAGTGAGATATAACACTACAAAGAAATTGTTGAAAACAACATAAAATCAGCATAAAGTGGCGTGAAGAGGAACGTGGAACTTCCTTGACGCCCCAACGACAGCACGACACCAGCCGACCCGGAGTAAAACAGCAAGGAGTAAGCAAGTGTTCCCGAGTACCGTAAAGAAAAAAGGATATCAGCACACTTACCGGCATATCTACCGACAATGCAGCTGCTACTAATGTAAGAAAATAGATTATAAGTACTAATTATACCATATAAACCCTATTCTTAACTAAATTTAATGAAATAAAAATAGTTAGAGAAGGAATTTAGATATACATATGTCAGAAAAGTGAAAAATTTAAATAAAGAAAAGTTTTTGTGAAAAAATAGAAAATAGTGGAAAATTTAAACAAAGAAAAATAAGTAGCAAAAAATTTTTTAAATAAAGGAAGTTTTTGAAAAATAGGTACATAGCTAAAATCTAGAAATAACAAATTGGCTTGTACAGCCTATAAAATTAAATGTTACTGAGGCTGCGATTCACCACCTTCGGGGGGACCCTCCAGCTTATAACATAAAAAAAAACACTGCGATTCACCACCCAAGGAACCCTCCAGTGATTTATCAACTAAACAAAAATCTAAAAGGATAAAATAATTATAAAAAATAAAAAGCAGATAATAACAACAAAAGAAAATGGCAAATCCGAATAATTTGATCAGACCACGTGTTAGGGAATAACACAACTCCCCCACCTGCCCAACAAATTTCCCCAGACTTGGCAACATGATACGAGCTATGGTTTCCCAGGCTATAGAAGCCAGTGGACCAGAGCTAGTCAGGACTACTCTAGGCAATAACAATAACCCTATTATAAAAGATCAGACCATAGAAGAGCAATATAGGAATAATATGGCTGAAATGGATAAAGTCCCAGATGTTGTACGATCCTTGAGAGAATTCTCAGGAAACGCCTCTGAGTTCAGCTCATGGAAAAAAGTGTCGAGCGAATTATAAAGATATATGAACCCTTAAAGGCCACCACAAAATTTTTCGGAATTCTAAATGTAATCCGGAACAAAATTGTTGGAAAAGCGGACATAGCGCTAGAATCATATAACACCCCCTTGGATTGGACAGCCATCTCCCGTTGTCTGACCTCCCACTATGCCGATAAACGCGACATAGGCACTCTAGAATATCAAATGATGTGCCTTATTCAGGGAAAGAGCTCTATAAACGAATTTTATCAGAAGGTTTATAGTCAATTATCCCTAATACTTAACGAAATAGGATGCATGGAAATTGGCGAGGAGGCAGTCCATCTACTAACGGACAACTACCGTGCCAAGGCCCTGGATACCTTTGTGAGAGGACTTTCCGGTGACTACCCGAGGCTTCTGGGTATAAAAGAACCCAAGACTTTACCAGAAGCACTACACCTTTGTCTAAAGCTGGAAAATCAAAGCTTTAGAGCACACCATGCCAAGAACCAAGTTTTAAATGCACCATCAGTCCCCAGACATCAAAGTTTCAACTCTTTCATTCCTAGACAACAACCCCCCATGGCAAGACAGGTACACCCATTAAACTCACGATTTCCCGAATCAAGATTCTATCCCGAATTAGCCCATATACCTCACCCTCAGCAAACTTATCGCCAACCAAATTTGAGTCCCCATAGCTCCCAGCAATATCAAAATTCAAATTCGAATCCACACAATAGCTACCAACAACAAAACTCCTATAACCACTCTAGATATCCATATAACCAACAATCAAACTTTCCTCCCCCAAGGCCACCTAAACCTCCTCAACCCATGGACGTGGATGAAAGCGTCAGAACAAGAGCGGTAAATTATGTGAACCGCCCTAAGCCCCAAGAAACTGGCAAACGACATTGAATGCATCCATGATCAACCACCCCCCAGCGAAAGCTCAAAGGAACTTTCATATAGACACGGACGAAACAACTTACGATCCATACCATGAAGACCAACATTATGACCAATACAACAACACCCAACAAACAGCTTACAGTCAGGAAACAGCTTAAAATAATGTATACAAAGAACCATATGACCTAACGGACGTACATTTTTTAGACTGAATAGCTCTTCGTTGCCCTATTTTCGATGCAAAACGAAGAGCGGCGAAATACTTAACATATTGGTGGATGCATTATCTAACAAAAACTATATTCAATCCGGTCTAGTTAAAAACGCAAAAGAAAACGATAACCCCTTTTTCGCCAACTCAGTTGGAGGAAAAATAAAAATTACACAACACACATTTTTAAATCTTTTCAACTTGGAAAACTGCAGACTCAAATTCTTTCTACTACCCACACTTAAGACTTTCCATGCTATATTAGGAAACGACAGTCTAAAAGAACTTTCAGCAGTCATACACACAAGAGAAAATTTCATGGTCATAGCAAGCTCAAAAAGAATCTATCTAAGACAATTTAGCATACAGAATGTTAATACAATACGAACACCGAACACCCCTACAACAATAGGTAAATACGAAATAAGGCAGCTAACATGAAAACACCGCAACCTATTCTCAGAACCGAACGAAAAACTGACATACACAACAAAAGTAGTAGCAGAAATACGAACAATTTCCGACACGCCCATATGTTCAAAATCTTACCCATACCCTACCAGCCTTAAACAAGAGGTGGAAGACCAAGTAAACAAATTATTGGAAGACGGAATCATCCGAAAATCAAGGTCACCCTACAACTCACCTGTCTGGATCGTACCCAAAAAGAACGACGCTTCAGGCGAAAAAAAAGTTCCGAATGGTTATCGATTACAGAAAACTAAATACGGTCGAAATTGCAGATAGGTACCCAATACCAGAAATAAATGAGGTTCTCTCTCAACTAGGAGAAAACCGAATTTTCTCTGTAATTGACTTAAAAAGCGGTTTCCATCAAATTCCTCTTAAGGAATCTGACGTGGAAAAGACAGCTTTTTCAGTGAACAATGGAAAATATGAGTTCACTAGACTGCCATTTTGTTTGAAGAATGCCCCGTCTATTTTCCAACGGACATTGGACGACATACTAAGGGAACATATAGGACGGATATGCTATGTATGTATATATAGACGACATTATTATATTTAGCAAAGACGAAAAAGAACACTACGGGCATATACATACAATTTTTGACACCCTTACAAAAGCAAACATGAAAGTGCAAGTCGACAAATGCGAATTCTTTAAAAAACAAGTCGAGTTCTTAGGCTTTGTAGTATCCTCCGATGGAATTTCAACAAACCCATACAAAGTACAAGCGATAGCCAACTTCCCCTATCCTCAGACGATCAAAGACTTAAGATCATTCTTAGGCTTATCTGGTTATTATAGACGATTTATCAAAGATTAGCTAGCTGCTAGCTAAGCAGCAAAGCCGTTAACATCCTTACTTCGAGGTGAAGAAGGAAGAATGTCTAAGAGCAGTTCAAAAAAAAAAATCCAAATACAATTAAATGAAGAAGCAAAGACAGCATTCAATAAAATGAGTCAAGAACACGTTGACATCTAAAGACGTAATTCTGCAATATCCCGAAAAATATGCCATAGGCGCGGTCCTGGAGCAAAATGACAAACCAATTACCTTCATTTCAAGAACATTGAACAAAGCAGAAGAAAATTACGCGGTAAATGAGAAAGAAATGCTTGCCATAATTTGGGCACTCAACTCCTTTAGGAACTACCTATACGGTACAGCAAAAGTGGTAATAAACAAGCTGACCACCAGCCCTTTACATATGCCCTAAGTAATAAAAATAACAACTCAAAGCTAAAACGTTGGAAAGCAATACTCGAAGAGTATAACTATGAATTAAGATACAAGCCCGGAAAATCGAATGTAGTTGCAGACACTTTATCTAGACCATTTGAATTAAATTCATTATCAGTTGCTACCCACTCCGATGAAAGCTCATCTCACAATCTAATCCCATCTGTGGAAGGACCCATAAACGCCTTCAAAAATCAACTTTGGATCTCTTTAGGAGAAGAAGACAGCTATCAGTTTAAAATACCATTCCCGACCTACCATAGACATCTAATTACTAAACCCAATTTTTCAATGGACAACCTAGTGGCATTATTAAAACGTTACCTAAACCCTTCAGTCATAAATGGCATAATTACCTCCGAAGAAATAATGGGAAAAATCCAAGAGGTCTACCCCCTACATTTTTCCAATTACAAAATCCGCTATACCCAAACAAAATTAGAAGACTTAATAAACGAAGACGCCCAAAACGAAGAGATTTTGAAAGAACACAAACGAGCACACAGAAATAGAGATGAAAATAAGAAACAAGTCATACAAAAATTCTACTTCCCCAAAATGAAAGCAAAAATAGAAAATATTATTAAGCAGTGCAAAGTTTGTAAGGAACATAAATATGATCGTCATCCCAACAAACCGAAATTACTCGAAACCCCAATTCCCCAATATCCCGGTGAAATAGTTCACATAGATATCTATACTACAGAAAAACACCTGGTCTTAACGGCATTAGACAAATTTTCGAAATACGCACAAGTTAAGTTAATAAGATCAAAAGCAATAGAAGACATTAGAGAACCACTACGAGAAATAATCTTTTCTTTCGGAGTACCGAAAACAATAGTCATCGACAATGAGAAATCGCTAAACTCAGCTTCCATTCAATTCATGGTTGAAGATCAACTTGGAATTGAAATATTTAAAACACCCCCTACACAAGTACAGTCAACGGTCAAATGGAAAGATTTCATTCCACACTATCCGAGATCATGCGTTGCCTTAAAACAGAACAAACTCATCGCTCGTTCCAATAACTTTTAGATAGATCCACATATGAATACAACTACTCCATACACTCCGCAACAGGGAAACGACCGATAGAGACATTTTTCGGCAGACGAGTTTCAATAGACCCCGAACAATACGAAAACTCACGCAGAGAAAACATAAACATACTTAGGAAAAGACAAGCGAAGGACTTAGAAACTCATAACAAAACAAGACAACCCATAAAAACATATTCCCCTGGTGACATAATTTACGTCAGGATAAATAAACGATTAGGATCCAAACTTACCGCTAGATATAGGAAAGAAATAGTAAATGAAGACAAATCTAGCGTGGTAATAACTGAAAAAGGACGGACAGTACATAAAAGTAACATCAAGACCTAGAAATACTAATAATCTTTAAATTTTCTTATAAATATATAATTTTTTATTTTCAGACTTCTCGTACATTTAGTGTACGCAGACTTTAAAATTATAGACTATACGAACTCACAACTAGCAACATTTGACACAGGACTGACGAAAATTCAAACTGGGACCTATAGGATAATACACAAAGTTGATCTAGATGCATGCCAAAATGCATTAAATGAAATAAGCACCACTGTAAAATCAAAGATTACTAATGAAAACCCCCTTTTACCCATCCTAATTAATGAATTAAATCTAGCACAAACTTATCTAAATAGACTTAAACCAAAAAGATTTAAGAAGTCTATAGACACGATAGGAAAAGTATGGAAATGGATCGCGGGAACTCCCGATCATGATGACCTAGTTACACTGGAGAGCCAAATAAATAACATAGTAGACAATAACAACAATCAAGTAACAATAAATAAAATAGTTTTTGATAGGATAAATAAGATAACAGCCGTTTCAAATAAAATTTTGAAAGCCGTTCAATCTAGCGAAGACATACAGCACAACGTTGCTATAGAATTAAAATACAAACTTAGAGTTATAAAGAAAGAAATTATCAATATAGATTATGCGATTCATTGGGCTAAAGCCGGAATTGTAAATTCATATATTCTATCAAACGAAGAATTAGAATTAGTTAAATCTGTAATTTTAAAGAATAATCTTACATTAAATAATGTTGAAGAGTCATTAGAACTAGCAAATGTAAAAATAGCTTTAAATAACACAATGTTATTTTACATAGTAAGCATACCATTAACAAATGAAGAAATTTGTGAATCAATTCTAATTAAACCAATAAAGAAGGAAAAATATATTAATAAAATCCCTTTCGAGGACATTGTAACTTGTAATGATAATAAAATATTTGCCATTAAACTAAAATGTAAAGAAAACAACAATATTAGAATTTGTAATCATAGGAACATTATAGACATTAGTAACACTACCTGTGTCCCACAACTACTCAAGAGTAAACCAGCAGAGTGCACATTAGTCAACAATCAGCACATCCCTTCAGTTGAAAACATCTCACCTGGAATAATTCTACTAAACCAGTACAAAGGTACAATTCAAATTTACAACCAAAAAATAACCCTTGAAGGATCATATGCAGTGCAAGTCCACAATTCCACGGTTATAATCGACAACCAGAAATACTCTTTTAACGAGATACTAACCAGCAAACCCCTGCCTGCTATACTGCAATCAAATATCCCCTCAAACAAGGAAGAAGAAATTTTAAGCTTAGAAATGTTGAAAGAACTTCCCATTAATAACACCAAGCGGTTGGACGCATTGAAAACAACCCACACAGCAGCCCTAGTAACAAATTTTTCGCTAACGATCACTAGCATTATCTTCATAGCAAGTTTGATTATCAAGTTAATCATGAAAATAAATTTCAAGGCAGAACCAGAGCTATCGAGCTACAATCCGAACGCCAATGAGGCCGATATTAAAAAAGTCGCAACACCCGAAATGCCTTACTTAACAGAACCCACAAGCCCAGTTTTTTAATCCCAACAAACGAGGACGTTCGTTTTTGGCGGCGGAAGAGTTAGCACCAGCTAAGTTGAAACCAAAGCTGACACCAACACTATTGCGCTAAGTCAACAATTACAAAGAACTGGGAAATAGCCCAGACGCGCGCTCAGCAAAATCGTCAATTTCAGCAGCGCAATATCCGGCATGCGCCGATCAAAATTCTGGATCGACCTAAAAAAGGAATAAGCAAAATAAAACACTTGCAACAACATCCGGCATGCGCCGACCAACACCAATTGCTGACACAGGTAGAAATAGGGTATATTTAAGAGAGAATAAGTAGAATTAAGCATTAGTATTAATGTTTTGGTGATTCAATAAAGGTCTTGCGACCAACGAAAAAAATCTTTTTTTTAGACTTGTACAATACAAGTCGATAACTTGTATATGCGTACACAAGTAAATATGTTCTCATGACATTCCCTCACAAACAATGTATATACAACATATATACTTACATGCGTTCACATGAGGATATGTCACCCGCAAAAATTACAAATATTGTTCTACAAAAACAACAATCGGTTGAAAAAGCAGCCAAATTGCCGACGTCAAATTTTATAGTAAATTACACAACAACAAATTTTTCATTCATGAACGCAAACGTACTTTCAAAAAGCATAATCGATTCATTCATAAAAACAAACACCATTACATCCTATGCAAGCCTTTGCCAACAAGCATCTTTACGCGACGATGCCAAAAGCTAAAAATCATAAATTGAATATATTTCTGAAATGTATGAGAAGGAAAAAGTGTCAAAAATAAGTAGTAAAATATATTAGAATAAAATTGACAACATAGTTTATTTGTCGATTTTCATGTCAAGAAATATTTCGAAGAACATATTCAATATTGCTCTGATTTATGTGTACAGTCAATCCCAGTTAAGTAGTACTCCGCTTAAATGAAAATCAAATCCCTCCCTCATCACTCTTATTATATATTTGTTTTTTGAAATACATAGAAATTATTGTTTTAAGTACCACTCGCTTAAGTCTCCGCACTCGCGTATGTGCCCTATTACATTTTTATTTTTAACAAACCATAAAGATCTGTATCTTTGATTGTGGCACATAACCGGGATTGAGTGTATTTGTCAAGGAATGTAGAAAATATTTTGTAATTCTGAAATATTTTTACGCAGCTGTGTCGATATGTATGCAAGCTCACGCATAAACATATGTACATATTTACGCTGGTTTGTAGCCGAAGCTGTTTCAGTGGCAAAGGAAGCGGTGACAATCGGCGGCCATTCGTTTATTTTTTTTTTTGTCGCGTCAGTCTTTCGAGACACTGACATTTTGGCCATTGGTTGTCCGTGACAACGGAGTTTTCGTATGACACATTGAGTGTATGTGTATATTTACAAACAAAGTTGTGTGTAGACAAAATTACAAACATGAATGATTCTTTCAAGTTTGTTTACATGAACACAAAACTACATGCATATGTAAATATGTGAGCATTATGCGAAAGGTTTTTTAAAATCTTTTTACACGTACACATAATTACACCTGCGGCCAAGCGTAACTTACCATTAAGAAAATTTTTAGCGAACACGTGTTCTATCACTCATTGTAACGGTACTTGTTGCGGTAATGGAATTTTTCCGTTAAGTTTTAACGAAGTGATCTTTGACTTACACAAATATAAAATATTAAAAAAAAATAAGTTGTGTCAAACATATATCAATCGTTATGTCGGAAGGCATACAAAATGAGCTCCAAAAACAAACGACTTGCTCGCGATGAAAAAGTGGTTATTTTCACTTTGGCAGAAGAAGGAGTTTCATGTAGAGAAATTTCTAGAAGAATCGGCTGTAGTCATCCCTCGGTGCTCAATATATTAAAAAAAAAGAATTAGGAGGACCACTTGGAGACAAAGAAAAGAACAGGTCTGAGAAGGAAGACAACCAGTCGAACTGACAGCGTTATACATATATATATATATATATATATCTATATATTCCCCGTATTCTATTAAATCCATAAAAAAGTTACCCAAAGAACGAAAAAATTGAAAATAGTGAAAAAAATCAAGTGGTAAGTTACGCTTGGCCGCGGGTGTATATGCATATGATATGGTCTTTTAAGATGTTATCAAAACTTCTAATGCCCAAAGCAAATAAATATATACATATGTATATATGTACACATATATAACTTATCAAGCGTGTAATAATTAAATATTTAAGTAATAGGTAATAAAAATATGACTTTATTATACATTTCAACAGATTTATTGGAATTCATCATTAAATGGGTCAAATTGCACATACATACAAGTTAATGGTTGCCACTAGATGATTAACAACACGCTGTTTTGAATGGTGAAGTTGAACTCAAATTTCTTTATTAAACCATTTCTTTTATATAGAATTTGCTTATTTACTATAAACTTACATATGTACGAATTCTTACTTACTAGTATTTATTTCTATATACTCTATAATGATAAGTAAGCAATAATTATAGCGAAACAGCAAACCTCAGTTTGGTCAAGAAACGGCCTACATTGCGGCGGCACGGCTTCCGCTCTGGTTTAGTGCCGACGAAATGTGCTGTTGTTGTAATTTTAGGAAATTAACTTTATTGAGCAATGATATTGTATATTTACATAATATTGCTGAACTGAGTAATATCAGTATATTTTGCTAGCTACGACAACTTTGTTGTTGTACATTTTGTTATGCTAGCTGTGATAACTCCTCCATTCTTAAGCATCAGCGTCTCGCTGATTAAGAATTATTGGTTACTGAAAGCTGTGGGTAATCTATTATTGGTGAGATAAGAAATGAATTTCTGGTTTTTGGTTTGAGTATGATATATAAAACTAATGATAGTGTTACTGCAACAAGAATTGCTAAGAAGCTTGAGCTAATTGAAATAATGTTTTTTGATGTTATTCGTTCTAGTTATTTACATTATTAAAATGTAGTTTATATAAATAGTTTAAGTCTAATTTAATTTCATTTTCTGTTAGGTTATTTCTAAGTATTGCGCGTAAGATTTGGTAGGAACTTGTTTGCCAGTTTGTGTAACTAACGTTATTCAAAGTTATAGTTTCGTTAAAGAAGTTTATGAGAAAAGTACCATTTAGTTTAAAAGATGTATTATTATAAGTAATATTTCCAATAAAATTTTAAAGAAATATTGTTCCTTCACTAATTAATTCAATTATAGCTTGGTTTACATATTGGTAATAGCAAAGCGCTCCGCTAAGGATCTGTGAAATGTAATGGGTTTTGTTTAGTTTTTTAAGTTGGTTTCTCTTGCATATAGTAGTATCATCTACTTCAATGCAATTTCCAAGTATGCCATATTTGTCGTTTTGGAATATGAAAAGATTGGTGAATTCTAAGTATACTCGTTTAAGGTGTTTTACAGTCGAACGTATGATAATATTATTGTAAAGGGTATCTTCGGTTTTTAGAAGTGAAATTACATATAAAAGAAGTGAGTCTTTAATAATCATAGAAGGTTCTGCATATTTGAGTGCTTGCAGTTCATTTTTAAAAGGTAATGTCTCAGTTTGAGAGAGAATATTTGCGATATCTTCTTTATTTAGAATTTGAGAATGAACGATTCCTTGTTTTGCTAATTGGGTTGCCATTATAATTTTTGCAATTTCGTCTTTTACGGTACCTAACCTATTATATAATGTTTGTGCGAATGATTCCTTGTTATTCTTACTTATTTCATCCACAATCATGTTATAACTATCTAGTATTTTATTATTTGTCTTGATAAGGTATTGGTTTGTGGTGTACTGTATGTTACTGTTTTCAGTCAGTTCATGTGTTGTGGAAAGTATTTGGTCCCAGTCAGTGGCATCGGGATTTCCTGCTAACCATTTCCAGCAGATCCTATCCAATTGATTGACCTCTTTTGAATATTTGCATTTGTTGTTCGCAGTTGGCTTAAGAAGCTATCTATCTCGGAAAGTTGATGCTTTAATTGAGGAAATAAAACATTTTTTTTACTAATTTCGTGGTATATAGTAAGTCTGACGTCGTTGGTAATTTTTTCGTAGCCATCCAAGTCGATAGTGTGGATAATTTTATATGTCCCTTTTGTAATCTTTCCTAGTCCTTGTTTGATCGTCACGAGCGGGCTGTCATATTCGTAGGTGTCCACTGTTGCAGTTTTCTAGTAAGGTAAGAGTCTAAACAGTAAATGTCAGTTAGTTTTTGAAATGTGATTTATGAATCTTTCTGTTATCTTTAGTAGTTATTGAGACGGCATTGTCTTTTGCGACAGTTTCTTTTTTAAAAATGGGTTTCGTTTTCCCTTTAATTTGTTTATTCTTTTTAAATATAGTATCACCCGGTTCGTAATTCCTTATTTTTGACCTATTTTTGTTGTGATAATTTAGTGCTTTTTGTGTTTTCTGGCTATTTCATTTCGAAGTTTGTTAAATCTTGGTAGTTGATTCTCTGTGCTCTTCCAAAGAAAATATCAGCTGGTTTCTTTTTCGTAACTGAATGTAGCGTGTTATTATATCTGTCAACGGCAATGTTGACAATTTCTTTAATAGAGTAATCAGGATATTCCATTTGGAGACATCTGATTATTTAAATAATAGTGGAATGCACACGTTCTATCGCACCATTGACTTCGCTTTTCTGAGGTGGTGCTAGATAGATTTAAATTCCTAACCTTTCTAAATAGTTCAGATTTATTGGGCTTATAAAGTTGCCTTCATTGTCCATGACCAAAGTCTTTGGTACAGTGAAATAGTGTAGAAGCTTTATCAATTTATCCCTGATATGCAGTACTGATTTATTTTTTATCCTGAAAAATTTTACAAATTTAGTGAATTTGTCAACGCACGAGATATATTTTTCGCCGGACATTTCTATAATGTCGATATGCAGTATTTCTGTTGGATACGAAGGTATGGGTGTTGGGTTTTTGTGGATGCCGGTCGTACTTATTACATCCGCAAATTTCACATGATTTAGTATATTTTTTAATAAGTTTAGTCATTTGTGGAAAATAGTATTTTTCCAATATCTGGTCTTTTTTTCTTTACCATTGTGATGGGCTCTTTTGTGTTCTTGTTCTATTATTTTAAATTTGACATCTTCGTCTGCGATTTCTGTGTTATCCTGATACCAAATTGTGAGAAATTTTCTTGATATATTTGTTATAGTAATGAAATGTATTTCTCTTGGATTTTAATTCCATTGATTATGTTTGGGTTTAGAACGCTTTTCAAGATTTTAATTAGGTTTTCTTTATCGTAAACTTCACATTTAATGAGATGTCTGTGGAAGCTTGAATGAGGTTCTTTTTCGTGTGTAATTTCCTCCTTTCCTTCTGTAAATATAATTTGATTTTTAAATACGTTAATTGGAGCTTCACAGTGGGGAATGAGCTTTGAGCTGTCCTCTTCCGCGCTATGTTGTGAATTTTCATCTGTGAATGTTAGCGTATTAACTTCTATTGGCAGCCGTGATAACGCATCGGCGACCACGTTTGTTTTTCCTGGTTTGTAAATTAGTTTATAATTATATTCTTCTATCCTTGCTTTCCACCTTTTTAACTTGGCATTGTTATTACTGCTGCTTAATGCAAACGTCAGTGGCTGGTGATCAGTAAGAATTTTTATTTCAGGTATGTAAGTCCTTAATTTGTCGAGGGACCATACTATGGCGAGCATTTCTTTCTCTATTGTCGAGTAATTCTCTTCGGTTTTGTTGAGTGATCTAGAGATGTAAGTTATGGGTCTGTCTTGACCGATTATCCCTTGTGAAAGGACTGCTCCGATTTCAGTATTTAAAGCATCTGTCGTCAGAATAAAGGGTTTGTTGAAGTCTGGGAATACCAGAATTTCAGAAGATGTAAGCCAATATTTTTTGTCATTGAATGATTTCAAGCCTTCCTCTGTTAGTGAAATTTGTATCCGTTTGGATTGACTTGCTTTTATTTGAGCATTTTCACCTCTAGTTAAATTGGTAAGTGGCTTGACAATTTTTGCAAAGTCTTTTATAAATCTCCAATAATACGATGCTAAACCCAGGAAACCTTTTAATTCCTTAAGGTTAGCAGGTGCGGGAATTTTTTTAATAGCGGATATTTTGTCAGGATCTGGCAAAATACCTTCGCCGGTAACGATATGACCTAGAAAATTTACTTCTGTTCTAAGAAATTTGGATTTTTCAAGATTGACTTTTAAATTTGATTTGTACAAAAGCATGAACACATCTTCAATATTTCGTAGGTGTTCCTCTTTAGTTTTTCCCATTATTATAATGTCATCGATATAAACGTAGCAGGCTTTTCCTATAAGCGTTTTGAGAACATCATTGATCATTCTCTAAAAAATGGAAGGGGCATTTTTAAGACCGAATGGCAACATAGTCAATTGATATTTACCATTGGGTGTAGAAAAAGCTGTCTTTTCTATGTCCTTTTCCTTCATCCTGATTTGGTGGAATCCGGACGTAAGGTCGAGTGTAGTAAAATACTTACATTCGCCTAAGCTAGCGAGAGTGTTGTTTATATAAATTATTCAAATGTAATGTTTAATTCAAAATTACTTTATTTGCCGTCATCTCGGCTTAGTTGTCAAGTATAAAGTGAAACTTATAATTATCCCTAACTTAGCTCAAGCCACCAACCCGCTTCGCGTTGTGGCTCCTCTGCTGACGTTTTGCTGACCTTGCGCCTCGTGCATGGTGTTAGTTTACTTTGATGTCTGGCCAATGTTCTCACGCAAAATGTGCTAACTTAGCGACATGTGCAGAGTGGTAGGCTCTTATTACGACGGGAATTAGGGTGTGTCGTTTCCTCGCGATAACTTTAGGGTGTGTCGTTTTCTCGCGATAACTCCTCCCCTTCTAAATGGGGAACGTCCTCGGTCCTCAAAGAAGCGGTTTTAATTGCAGTTTCAACGGACCTGGCTATGATAATCTCTCTCTTGGTCCTCCTTATCCTGAGAAGGACGTAAACAGTGAATGCCATGATTAATAAGACACCAAAGGCTGAGAAACCTGTAACGTGGCCATAATGGATTGATCGCTGCAGGTGATTGATCCTTTGAACATTCTCTAGATTCACATGGTGAAGATAAGAAGCGCTTAATATTTCTGTGTGCTGCGTCAAGTTGATTGTAGAAGCCCATGGAGTTTCAGGTTTTAGAGGCAACGTAGAATTTTCGTTATAAAAAGTCGTACCATTAATCTTTACGTTGTTTTTGAAGACTACGGGGTATGTTCCGTTGACCGTAATAGGGACCTCATTATTTTCCTCGATGACAGCCAATTGGTCATTGATGACAACAAGGCCGTCACTTATCGGTGAAATTGGTGTGAGGTTGTTAAATGTTGTACTGCAATTAGCAGTGTTGCGAGTCTGAAGAGAATGGGACTTAAGACCCCAATTTTGGCGAAAGTGACAGCTGTTATAATGTTATTTAATTCCGTAATAATTGCTCTGTTTCTAGCCAGAAGAAGTTATTTACTGTAATGGTAAGGTTATTGATTTCTTTCTGTACTTGAGTGTTTATGGTAAACTGTCTGTCCTGCGAGTTAATTAGCTGTTCTTCTGTGTTCATTAATCTATTGAAGTCGTCATGGTCAGGAGTTCCGGTAATGTATTTCAGGACTGTCCCTAGGTCATTCAGGCTTCTCGCCTGTCTGTGGTGAGCGTTTATCATTTGTATCAGTCGACTTATCTGGTTTATGTCCGCGTCTAGTAACATCCTCATATGTGACTGAGGAAAGTGGTCTGTGGCATTAATTGTCTCGTCTCTCAGTAATTCGTAAAGTGTCAAGTTGGTAAGGGACCATCCATAAATTACGTCACACCTTGAAGGGGGGGGAGGGTATCATGCAGAAGAAAAGATTTGTGACATCACATTTCAAAATTTGTGATGTACAAACGTAAAATTTATAGGTAAACAAAAAATATTTAACATTTATAAATACAATCTTTGTTTTTTAATACTTAAGTTGTAACGAAGCTTTGGTATTGTATTAACATTGGGGCTCTTCCACGAATCGTACTTTATTTTATATTATAATTTTAATCAAACTTACAGAATTGTCTCCCGCGTTATTTCAACATTTCAAAGATTTTCATTTAGATGCAATTTATATAGCTACAAATGCCCCACGACGCATGGCACCTCTCAGTCGCAAACTTACTGGTGTACTATTAAATCATGATGATTTTGGGTCACATCTTGATTCAAGTAATCGAACTGCTGACTTAGATCTAGAAAAACGAAATTTCGAAAGTGCGGGCAATGTGTTGGCTGACATTTGGAGCAAGTTAGTCATTGATAATTTTCCAGTCGTTGCTGAATGTGTTGCACCAACTGTTACTGGACTGGATATTGAACAGGCTATGATGTGGAAAAATAATGCTACTTAGTATGCTAATCATGTACGTGAGTCGCAATATTTTTTTCAATTAGTTAAATGTGAAACTATTGCATGTTGCAGTGTAAGACGTTCTAGTCTTTGGAAATTATTAAAAGAAGGATTTTTACCACCACCTGTGTTAATTAAACAGACATCAGAAGGTTATGGAGTCACAGGGAGTGATGACAACGACGCTAAGTTTGCTCATTTTTACTACAAATATTATTATATTAAATCTCCAAGCATCATCCCATCTGAAACAAGTTCCATATGATAGTTATTGCCTTAGTGTCGAGTCATACTTATTTAAAAGATCGTGTAGCATATGTGGCCTATATTTTTCTTCATATAAAGCCACCAATCAACACAAACAATCACATACAAAACAAGAGCTGTTACCCATTGCGAAAATTTGTCCTCAAAGAATTGCGGCTAGACGTGCCCGAGATGGATGGAAGAAGACGATGTTGATACGAAAGATGTTCCTGACATCCAACTTCAGAACGAAAATGAAGTGCCTGATTTACCAGTAATAAATGATATAAAGGAGTGGGTCAAAAGTCCATGGACACAAAATGATTAAGTTTTGTATTTTTTATTAGCATAACTAAGAATCTATTATTTCTTGACTAGCCATTCGTTGTGTCTGTACTTTAACATTTAACTAAATGTTGATTTTATTAAAGATTATTCAATAAATATAAGAATAAATAGAATAACCTGTTTTTTTTTTTTTATAAGTCCACAAAATTGGAAAATGTGTGACGTCACGAAAGGGGGAGGGCTAGTTCAAAATGTGACAACTTGTGACAAGGACGGGGGGAGGGGTTAAAAAGTCCTTAAATTCGTGTGACGTAATTTATGGATGGCCCCTAACATGCTTGATGTGTCCTGAATTCTCCCAAATTACAAGGTCCTCACCGACCACCGGAATGTACCTTGCATTGGTATAGTCGATTAACCTTCCTGTTGTTGCCGATATTGATATGGCCAAAGTTATGAAAATCCTAAAAACATATATGAAACTTTTTGTTAATTGTTTATCATTAGAAACACCTAGGTTCTAGATTAAGTTTAACGAAGGTTGTCCTTATGGACCCTCCTCCCTTTTATTAAAACTGTTGTACCCAAGTCCTTTTCCACCTCTTCCTCAGATTAAAGAGGCGTAAGCTTATTGCCTAGTCTCCAGTTATTTTTAACAAGTACTTTTTCTCCAACAGGGAACTCCCTATCCTGCCTGTTCTTATTATGAGTTGTTAGTTCTCTTTCCTGTGCGTTTCTTAAGCGGCATGGTGTTCGGTTGTCATCTTTAATTGAACGAAATACGGTAAGGGGCTTCATCCCCGTTACTGTGTGAATGGACCTGTTATACTCAATTGTAGCTAAAAGGACAATTTCCTCAACATCATCAAGATTTTTGTCAAGTTTAAGGCATCGTGCTATTTCGATTAGTGTGTTATGGAATCGCTCCACCTGACCATTTGATGCACTATGTAGTGGTGGAGCATTCGCAATGTCGATATTGAAGTGATTCTTTAATGTAGCTTTGATGCTGTGTGAATTCAGCGACTTCTCATTGTCGCAATAAACTATTCGAGTACCGAAAAACATGTTGAGTAACTGAAGGAGCTGTGGTTTGACATCTACTATCGTTCTTGATTTCAACGACTGTACTATCGCAAATTTTGAAAACTTGTCGATGCACGTCAAGAAGAACTTGGATCCGGTAGAAAATATGTCGATGTGAAGAATTTCTCCACAATATGTTGGTATGCGCGTTTGAGCAATAAGCTGCTTGTTTGGGTGCCGATCATACTTCGCCCGCGAGCAAGTTCGACAATTTCCCGACAATTTGACGACATTGACATAGTTCAGCGAATTAAAAGACAGCGGCTACGCTGGCTAGGTCATGTTGTCCGGATGGACGAAAACACTCCAGCTCTGAAAGTATTCGACGCAGTACCCGCCGCGGGAAGCAGAAGAAGACCTCCACTCCGTTGGAAGGACCAAGTGGAGAAGGACCTGGCCTCGCTTGGAATATCCAATTGGCGCCACGTAGCGAAAAGAAGAAACGACTTGCGTGCGCTTGTTAACTCGGCTATAATCGCATAAGCGGTGTCTACGCCAATTAAGAATAAGAAGAGATAGAGCGTCTGCCACCACATTTTCCTTTCCTGGTTTGTAGATTAGCTTTGCGTTGCATTCGTCTATGAAAGCTTTCCATCTTTTAATTTTCGAATTAGGATTCCTATCCGAAACCGCAAAGGTCAGCGGCTGGTAGTCAGTATAAACATTAAGTTTTGTTACGCCACATAGGTAGTTTCTAAGAGCTTTCAATGCCCTTACAATAGCTAACAGTTCCCTTTCATTGGTGTCGTAATGCTCCTCGCTCCCGGACAAAGTGCGAGAAATCATGGTAATCGGTTTGCCCTCCTGAGAGAGGACGGCCCTATAGCATGAGCCGACGCGTCAGTAGTTAGGTCAAATGGTTTGTTAAAATCTGGATACGTCAGGGTTACAACCTCTGACGCTAAAATTTCTTTAATTGTTTCGAAGGTCTTTTTCTGTTCATACGTCAAATCAATTCTGATTTTTTTTGATTGGGACGCAGTAACTCGACCGTTTTCGCCTCTCATGATCCCCGACAATGGTTTTGATATTCTAAGGTAATCCTTTATAAAACATCTATAATAACCCGCTAAACCTAGGAATGATCTGAGTCCCCTTAGAGTGATGGGCTCAGGGAAACTTCGTATTGTGTCGACTTTGTCTGGACACGTTTTTATTCCTCCTTGTGAAACCAAAAACCCCAGGTATTCGACCTCAGTTCTAAAAAATTTTGATTTTTCAACCGACACTCTCATGTTGGCCCTAAATAATTCATTTAAAATTGATTCTATATCTTTCAGATGCTTCTGTTTGTTTTCCGAAAAAATAATAACATCGTCTACATAATCAAAACAGCTTTTCCCAATATGCTCTCTTAATACGTCGTCTATGGCGCGTTGAAAGATGCTCGGCGCGTTTTTTAATCCAAAAGGTAACCGGCAAAATTCATACTTGCCATTCTTGACACAGAAAGCTGTTTTTTCCCTATCACGCTCCAATAGTTTAATCTGATGGAAACCAGATTTTAAGTCCAAAGTGGTGAAGTATTTACTACCACCCAAATTGGAAAGAATTCCTGTTATGTCAGGAATTGGGTATTTATCACCGATAGTTTTTTCATTGAGCTTCCGAAAATCAATAACTAATCTCTGCTTCGCCTGTCCGTTTTGGTCTACCCCCTTTTTTTACCACCCATATAGGGTTGTTAAACGGTGATCTTGATGGCCAGATAACTCCATTTGCTAACAAGTCCTTGATTTCTTTGTCTACGAAATCCACTACACTCAGTGGGTACGGGTATAATCTTGAGTAAACTGGTGTTTCGTCCTCCGTGCGAATTGTTGCTATCACTTTTGTATTGTATGGTAGTGCCTCATTGGGGTCAGCAAAAACCCCATTCATCCTTTTGATCATCCTAAAAAAATCTTCCATAACGTCTGTTGGTACTAGATTTGTTTGAAGCCTAAGATGGCTTACGTCATGACTGGGAATGAAGAAGATGTCCTCCTCACCAAAATCATGAATTATTGTGTTCGATTTAAGGTCAATGTTCGCATGAACCCTGTTTAGTATGTCGAGCCCAATCACGCCATCAAATGATGTTAAGTCCGGTAAGATGAAAAATTCTGCCACTACGCCAAATATTTTTATGTAGCATTTTTCCATGATAGAAGTAACCCCGTGAATAGATTTTACAGAGAATGTGTCCCTGAAATGTTGTGTCCTTAAAGCCAGTGTTGGTTTCATATAACTCCTCGACGCACCGGTATCGATAAGGAGTTTCACTTCCTTCCCTCCTAGGGACTTTGAAATCCAGGGTAGGAGGGACCTTCCCCTAAAAAATTAAGTTGATCTAAACTTACGTCATCCGCCGCTTGTTCGGCTTCTGCACCGTACAATGATTCACTCTGTATTTGGACTCTGTAGCTTTGGTCCTGTGTAACGTCCAGAATTTGCTGGACGTTTTTGTTGATAGCCCTGTTGCGTTCTATTACTGTTTCCTTGATAGGCACTAGGGTGGGTCGATTCCGGAATTTTTTCGATTCGGTATTTCTAATAGTGCGGAAAAGTTGCCTTAGTACTTCCTGATTCCAATGCAACTTTTTGTTTTGAGGTCGGATTGCATCTTCAACCCGAACCTCGGCCTTGAAATTTCGGAAATTCGCCTAAAATCGTGAAATTGTCTACCTAGCACCTGAAATACGCATCTCATGGCAAAATGTATAAAACAAAAGTTATTTGTCACGTCATTTGCTACCGAAATGGTATAAGTGATCATGGCCGTAGGACGAACCGTTCCCGAGATACGAGCGAAAAGGCGGCGCGCCACAGCGCAAGGTCAAAATTGTTGCAGCTCTCAGCTAACCTGTATTGGTCACCCAGAACCCACCGCGTGGAGGTAGCTGCTCTTCGGGTTCCTCCCAAGCCCAACCCAACCAATATGTCAGGCTTGTTTTAGTCTGAATCTGTGTCAAATTTATTGATAAAATCAGATTTTGTACTAAACTTTGGCACTTGTTGCCTAGATTTCAGTGTAGAGCGTATAAAAAGATCACGAGATTGGGGGCCAATAACTTTAGAAGATGCCTCTGTCACCAGTTTGACGATTCTCTCGACTGCCACGGTGTGAGAGGGGAATTCACTAAATTTCCATACCTCTGCAGTGTCTCCCGACAGCCCTTTTATGAGTTCTTCGTTAGAAACTGAACAAAGAACTGGTGGAACAGTCAAGGTAATAGTCTTCCAGTAAATCATATCGTAACAAGTATTAGCTTTGAAATTCAGCTTTGGCAGTTTATTACATCTAACTCTTCCATTTATGGTGTCAGACTCTGCTTCTCTGGCTGCCAGAAGACGGTCAAGGGCCAACTTTCTGACTTCTATCCGTTCGTCAGTCATCATACTAAGGAGAATGTTTTCTGGAAGAGCAAAGAAAGCATTCTGTTGAATGGATGAATCGACAACCTTGCGCAGTTTAGCGGGTAAGTATCTCGACCTTTGAATTGCAGCATAGAGATGGCGCGAGCCATCTTTGATTGAACTGTTGAATCTTATTGAGAACCACAAAGGTGAGTAAACTGTAAGTTGGCCAAAATCTTTATTTCCTTTGTTGGTTTGTCAGCAGAAATGTATAATCTCAGAATTCTATTTGCACAGGTGAGCCAGCAAGATTTGCACATGTTACCTGGATGCATCGACGCTAAATCTGAGGAACATTGACCGGAAATAACAGCTTCTGATATTTTATAGAGATAAGCTTGGTCTGTGCTAAGTTGGGTCGGATTAATAACCTCAGAAGGTAATTGGCAGGATGGAAAACTTTCAAATTTGACAACAGGCAACTTCTCACAATAAGGGAGCAGTTTACCTATGTCGCTAGAGAATGTATTTGGACTCTTTGAGACACCATCTATGTGTTCGAAAAGAGCACGGAATGGAAGTTCATTGAAATGTAGAAGACAAACAACCCACTGTAATGGCCTACCTATTCTTTCTTCTAGTTTCCGAATGATTCCACCTTTCCAACCTGTATTCGTGTTGGTGCCATCAGCACCGACAACTTCTAGATGTTCCACATCAACTGAATTGTCTTGTAAATGTTGCCATATAGCTTGCGTCTCATCCTCAGCTCGGAAGGAGAAGTGACGTGGCCAAAGTAATGACAACCAGGTTCCGCTATAAGAGAAATATGTTCCTCTTTGACAGTGTCGCGGTAGTACTTTTCACCTTCGCTGACTTGTGTAAGTGTATTGTCTTTGCGGCCGTCAAAATACAGCCCATATACGGAGTCAATACTTTCGGTGCTCTGGAGCTTAATACCAACACTTTTTTTGCCCGACTAATCTTGCATTTGTCAGTGACAAAGCTAGCCTGATCCTCTGTTATCAAACCTGCTTTTTGGCATCCAGAAAAGCCGATGAAACAATCAAGGCCGCTGCTCTATCACTTACTCCAAATCTTTGGGCAGCTGAAGCAGTGTGTTGTAATACTTGTGTGTTTTGTTTTAGAGGACGGAAGAGAAAATTCATCATCACCATCGTTTTTCGAAGAATCAATGTGCGACGCGCCTACATTGTTGTCGTCTGTATGAGAGATTGTACGGATATATGCCAAACACAGGACATTTCTGTCTAAATTTAAATTTAGATACAGACATTTTGAGTTCTGTGTTTTGTTGAGAGAATATAAGTGATGGCACCTGGCGAAATCAACGACAAGAGTGAAGGAACTCGATGAAAAAATATTTATGTGGAGACCAGTCCGAACGTGTCGTATGGCGCAGGGAAATGAATGTAAGTGATAGAACTCGGCGAAATCACCGACAAGAGTGAAGGAACTCGATGAAAAAATATTTGTGTGGAGACCTATCCGAACGTGTCCTTTGGCGTAGGTGAATGAATGTGAGTGATAGCACTCGGCGAAATCAACGTCAAGAAGTGTGGCCGCAAGCCGATTTTCACCTTGCGCTGTGGCGCGCCGCCTTTTCGCTCGTATCTCGGGAACGGTTCGTCCTACAGCCATGATCACATATACCATTTCGCAAATGACGTGACAAATAACTTTTGTTTTATACATTTTGCCATGAGATGCGTATTTCAGGTGCTAGGTAGACAATTTCACGATTTTAGGCGAATTTCCGAAATTTCAAGGCCGAGGTTCGGGTTGAAGATGCAATCCGATCTCAAAACAAAAAGTTGCATTGGAATCAGGAAGTACTAAGGCAACTTTTCCGCACTATTAGAAATACCGAATCGAAAAAATTCCGGAATCGACCCACCCTAATAGGTACCTCGGTCTCTGTCAAACGATTCGTGCTTAAATTTTGATAAGGATGGATCAACGTCCATTGGTTCCGCTCTAACTAGTCTGTCGCTGTCACGTCCGTTATTTACCCTTTGATTTTCCGTAAAATGAGGTGCATGTCCGGGTTTGTACTGCCTATTACTATAGTAGTGTGGGCTCTTATGAGCTAAGGGTGGATCGTAAGTGTTTGTCCTATGGTTGTTCTGGCTTGAAATTATATTATTATTTTTTTTAATGTGGTTGCCCTCGACGTTCCTGGCAGCAAAATTGGCTGCGAACGCATACCGCTCATGGTTTGAGTCTACCTCCTGTGCTAAAGCAAGAGCAGACGGAAGGTCAGACGGCCGTTAAGCGAAAAGAATATTGTATAAGGGCTATCTTAAACCGGAAATGAAAACTCTTAGGGCATCTGCCCTATATTTCTCGTTTATAATTTCTGCCACGCTACTCTCGTAAGACATTATAGTCTTATTAGCTAGTAACGTTAGCTTCTTTTCTACCTCATCGTAGAATTCCAGACAGGACCTAGAACCCTGTCTTAAAGTAGATAATTCCTGCTCTATAAGATATACGGGACGTTTGTCCGCGTACGTAAAATCTAAACGTGCTATAATGGCATTAAAATTCAGCACAGTACTAAATGATGAGAGGACCGCATCAGCAGCCCCTCTTATTTTGTTCCTCAAAATGGTAACTGCTTGGTAGTGTCGTTCACTGCCATCATACCTTTTGAACAGTTCATAAGCGTTATGCGCCGCCTCGCGCCATGACACATATGTGCCTATGTGACCATGAAATTTGGGAAGTGATTTGATCGCATCAAGCGTTATGTCACATGTTACTAGTGGATTTACAGACACCTTTAGATATTTTTCTACCTTTGGCCTGCTGCCCGTTACCTGGTTTTGGAATGCTCCTAACTTCCTATCGAACTGCAACCTTTGTGCTGCCAAAGCACTTCTAACTTCCACCTTAATTAACTCGCTTATTTGTTCTGTGTTCATATTTGCTTTCTGACTTCCTAACTTTAAATTTCTAAAAAGGTCTTCCAGACCTTCAATCATTAATTTTTGTTCTGTCACTTTCTTTTATTTTATTCACAATTATTGTTATATTTATTCCAGGAAACGAGCATCTCACTTACCTTTCCATCGGATTTGAATAGATTAAGATTAGGTACAGGTTCTTCCGGTTAGTTGATCGGGCCAAAGGTTGTCTCTTCTTTAAGTCCACGTTGAGTCAAAGTAGTTGATTGTTGTTGATTTCAAGTGAGCCAGCTGTCGTAGTTACACGAGTCGAGTTAAGAACTTTATATTTTTCTATTAAACTTTTCACTCGCGGACCCCACGTTGGGCGCCAATTATTCAAATGTAATGTTTAATTCAAAATTACTTTATTTGCCGTCATCTCGGCTTAGTTGTCAAATATAAAGTGAAACTTATAATTATCCCTAACTTAGCTCAAGCCACTAACCCGCATTGCGTTGTGGCTCCTCTGCTGACGTTCTGCTGACCTTGCGCCTCGTGCATGGTGTTAGTTTACTTTGATGTCTGGCCAATGTTCTCACGCAAAATGTGCTAACTTAGCGACATGTGCAGAGTGGTAGGCTCTTATTACGACGGTAATTAGTGTGTGTCGTTTCCTCGCGATAACTTTAGGGTGTGTCGTTTTCTCGCGATAACTTATATATTTATATTGGATAGGAATCAGGTATAGTTATTGCGTTTAGTCGTTTAAAATCAACAACGACTCTATACTTTTTTCTCCTGATGGACCTGGTTTTTTTGGAACAATCCACAATGGGGAGTTATACGGACTCTTTGAAGGCCTTATTACACCATTGTTTAGAAGTTCTTTTACTTGTTTTTCTACTTCGCCCCGTAGGTTGGTTGGGTAAGGATATGATTTTGTATATATCGGTGTTTCACTTGTTGTTCTAATTTCTGCTAATACAGTTGTGTCGATTGTCCTACTGTCGGAGACTGGTCCGAAAAGTTCCGAATATTTATTTATCATTTCCTTAACGTCATGTTCATAGGGGTTTTCTTGAATATTATTTATTTGTTTAGAGATATTTTGTTTTAGTGGCAGTACCACATCCTTGAGGGTTATTGTGCCATTTTTTCTATTTATGATTGCTCCCAATTTTTTGAGGGTGTCATCGCCAATGATGCCATCAAAGGATTTTAAATTGGGCAATGTAAAGATATCAAAATTATTTGTAATACCTATACTTCCGAAGAATGATCCACGTAGTTCATGGGTTATATTTACTTGACCTGTGGCTGAGTGAACCTTAAAAGGACACTCAAGTTTCATTGAATTTTTTGAAAGTTTTTCGGAGACAAAGTTTTTATTAGCTCCCGTATCTACAAGGAACTTCGCGATATCCCCGTTCTTTAAAGTTAGTTCTAAAGAGGGTAGGGTAGACAGGCGTCTGTCATAAAATTTATTTCCTCGTCCTCTGTTTGGACATTAAATAGTTTTTGGGATTGCCTAGGGATATTTGAAGAATAATTGGATGGCCTTACTATAGGCGTATTGTTCGGTCGATTCATATAGTTTATTCTTGGTGAGTGTATTGAAGGGTCCACCTCCATAGGGATTGGTGGTTTAGGATTGGTTGGTCTGGGTGGTGGCGGTGCTTGATTTTGTATGTTTTTATTATAGATTAAATTTTTTCGGCAGGGTTTAATACCCTTGGTACAAATATTGGTTTTGGATTCATTTGATATTTTTGCATTTGATTAGAGCTACCTCCATTTTTTGTATATATTGAATAGTTTCTTAAGTTAATGTTTTGAATTTCAAGGCAGGAAGCGTATGCTTCGGGTAGGTTGCTGGGGCATTGAATGACTAGCATTCTAGACAATTCGCCGTTTAGGCCTCTGATAAATATATCAAGGGCTCGATTCCTATAGGTTTCCAGGAGAATATTATTTGTTTCTCTTGAATAATCATGACTCTTTATTTTGTTTATTATCAGCGATAGTTGGTGATTGACTCTTGCGTAGAATTGCTCTACGCTGAAATGTTTTTGGAATAAGGTTCCTAGTTCGTGTTCTAGAGTCTTAAGGTCGCGTTTGTCTGCATAGTGTAGTGACAAACAATTTTTGATTGTTCCCCAATCATCATTGAATATGTTGTATGAGATCAAGGTCGTATCTGCAGGGCCTTTAATTTTCTGCCTAATATGTCGTAGGATGGCTCTATACAGTGGCTTTGTTCTGATTACTTCGTAGTCCTGCAAAACAGATTCGACGTTGTGGATCCAGGATATAAATTTGATCGGATCTCCTTCGAATGTTGGGAGGTTCTTCACGCTGTCAGGTAATCTGCTAATTTCTATTAAATCTGACTCAGTTAATTGAATTTGGTTATTTGAAATAGAACTTTCGTTATGGGGACTAATTCTACTTTCTAACTTATTTATCCTACTGCTAAATATTTTTGATTGTGCTATTTGTGCATTAACAGCACCTGTTAGGTGTGTAATAACTTCTTGAATTTGCTGCATTACTGTGATTTACAATTTCGACTATTTATTGCTTTAACAATATGATACTTTATATATATTTATTGCTATTAACAATTTTTTAGATTTTTTATATATCGGGTATAAATTTTATTTGCTTATTAAGATTTTTAATATTACCCGATGTATAGTACTTATTGTAATACTTAAAATTTATTTGACCGATATTTATTGCTATGCAATATTTTTAATATATCGGGTAGTTATAATTTTTATGTAAGCTTAACATTAACTTACAGGAGTATCAGCATCAACTTTGTCATTCTCTTTGGACGGTCCACTTGGTCCTGTTTGAAGCGTTAGTCCTCTACTGGGGGGTGGATGACGTCACTCCAGGTGTTGATTTGGCGGCTTCTTGTTTCGGTTGCCCACTTTATAAGTATTTTTAATTTGATTTGTCAAACACTTAGCTTTATTGTTTAACAAATCTTAAAATATGTCACGACACTTGACGCGCTTTTTTGTTTTTGCGGCGTTTTTTTGCATACACTTGTAATTAAATTTCCGAACAAGGTTTTAAGTACTGTTTTTAATGACTTATGTCAAACTCGGCTGAACTTTCTATAAAAATTAAATTCCGTCGTTTATCCTTCTGGATAATGATATTTGTGCGTACGTATTCACTTTAATACTTTTGGTGTAGGCAACTTCAAGTTTTTTAAAGTTCTCGGGCGCTAGTTAATGGTTGCCACCAGATGATTAACAAAACGCTGTTTTGAATGGTGAAGTTGAACTCAAATTTCTTTATTAAACACATTTCTTTTATACAAAATTTTCTTATTTACTATAAACTTACATATGTAGGAATTCTTACTTACTAGTACTTATTTCTATATACTCTATAATGATAAGTAAGCAATAATTATAGCTGGCTAGATGAGTTAGCTTTTCCCTCTGAACGCCCGACACTAAACAACCACACGACAACACACCACGCTAACGCGATCCACATGTGAAGACACCACCCATCCAGATATCCCACATGAAGACACCACACACTACTACACATGAATATATATCACACATACGAACATCACACCACAACTCTACACTACCCAACAATCAAAACCGACCGTTCGAGAGGACGACCTTCCCTTCTTTATATTGATCTCGCAACGAGCAAAAGTCCGTCGCCGCATCAACGTTATTTTTTCAATTTTATATATTCCGCATCCTCCGAATATTAAAATAAAACGAAGTCGGTTTAAGTTCGACTGTGACTTTACATTGTAACCATAAGATTTTATTAATTATTTCGCCGGTGAATTTTCTAGTGTCGAGTGCCGAGGTAAGTGGTGACAAAACAAAGGTGTTAAAGAAACATTGGTCTTTCGAGCCATAGTGAAAGGCACTATGGACAAATAAATAAAAAAAAAAAACCAAATCGTGCAGTGACAAAAGTGCAGTTTAAACAGAAAAAAAAGGGGAAAGTGACCATATAAGAGTGCAGTGCAGTGGCGACATACACATACATATACACAAACATATGAAAGTGCGAAACTAGGCAAAACGTTTGCCCTCAAGAAGGAGAAAAACCCAAAAAACCAAAAACGAAAGTGCAAAAACAAAATTTATACTTATATAAAAAAAGAGCGGGCGCGAAATGAAGAAATAAATAACATCGCGGGCGCGAAGCCGGATTAAACAAAAAAAAAAATACACATATGCATAAGTAACCATCCAAAACGGGCGCGAATTAATACCAACCAAAACGAACAACAAAATCACCAGCACATCAAAAGTCCGCACAAACAAAGGATTGGGAGAACGCAAACGCACAAACTGAGAAGAAAGGCCACAAACTGACACACTCAAGACATATGTATGGTGGAGATATTAGCCACCACACTAAATTTATTGAATAAGTGCGAGTAAAACGTGTAGCCCTGTTGGCGTCTGTACAAAGAGTGACCGTTTCTTAAACTGTAACTTAAGAATTAAGGAATGCAGTTGAAACTGTGAATTACATTACTGTGAATTTCCACGAATATACGGAAATTGAAATAGGAGAATAACTGACAGAAAATGAGATAATAGAATGGCTGACAAACAGTGCGGCCAGATGTGATACATCCCGTCTGTGTGTGTGCCCACAGTACTCCCCTCCAAATAAAGTCCCGCTGGACTTTTAAAGGTTGAGTTCCTTTACTAGATGGACTAGCATCTAGGTGCTTGGTGCGTGTCTGTTAACTCAATGTATGCTGGCTTCAGCATGTCGATTGACACTGTTTTGTCTGCCCCATTGATCCTAATGATGTAGTTTTTGTCGTTTACACGCTGGATGACTTCATGGGGGCCAGTGTATGGTTGTTCCAGAGGCTTCTTGATGGAGTCTACTCTCTTGAAGACGTGGGTGCACGTGTCAAGGTTTTTGAGTAGGAACAGCTTGTGTTTGGTGTGATGAGCTGTTGGTGTTGGCCTGATTGCTTGGATGATTTGCCTGTACTTCCCCACGAATGTTTGTGGATCACCTGGTGTGCCTGCTGTGGCAAAGAAGTCACCGGGTATACGCAGTGTAGTCCCGAAAAGCATTTCAGCAGGAGATGCTCTCAGATCTGGTTTGTATGCGGTTCGGAGTCCTAGTAGAACTGACGGTAGCATGTCCGGCCAAGGTGCCTCATTGTTGCACATGAGAGCCGCTTTGAGTGTGCGGTGCCATCGTTCCACCAGACCATTCGATTGAGGATGATACGGTGTCGTTCTGATGCGATGAATGCCCAGCATTCGTGAGAGTGAGGTGAACAGTGCTGATTCGAATTGTAGACCTTGATCAGTGGTGATTGTCAATGGTGAACCAAATTGACAAATCCATTGAGTGTAAAAGGCGTGTGCAACTGACGCAGCTGTCATGTTGTTGAGTGGTATGGCGTGTGACCATCTGCTGAAGCGGTCGATGATCGTCAGACAGTAGCGAAGGTCCTTGACTCTGGGCAGCTCTATGAGATCCAGGTGGACGTGGTCGAAGCGATTGTCTGGTACGCCAATGTGGTTTGGTGTGGTGCGATTGTGACGATGAACCTTGGAACGTTGACATGGTATGCAGTGTCTGGACCAGAGGAGTGCGTCTTTTCTAATACTTGGCCAGACGAATCTTCCGGTGAGTTCCTTGACTGTGGCCCTGCCACTAGGATGAGAAAGACCATGGATGATGTCAAAGGCTTGGCGTCTGAGTGGCTGTGGAAGATAAGGTCGCACAGTGTTATTGGTCACATCGCATAGTATATCGTGACCTTCGATGTTCAGCAGGTGCAGCTTGAGAGATGTGCTGGATTGGACATCATTAAGCTGGTCGTCTTGGAGTTGTGCCAGTGCAATGGTCTCAGCATCAAGTTTGGTTGGCATGGTTATGGCATTAATCCTCGAAAGCGCATCAGCTACGACGTTTTCTGTGCCCTTGGTATGGAGAATCTGAGTTGAGAACTGTGAGATGTAGTCCAATTGACGTAGTTGGCGAGGTGATGCTTTGTCAGCACGTTGAGAAAATGCGTAGATGATCGGCTTGTGGTCGGTGAAGATGCTGAAGTTTCTTCCCTCGAGAATGTGCTTGAAAAATTTGATGGCAGCAAAGATGGCTAGAAGTTCACGGTCGTACGTAGAGTATCTGGTCTCTGCTGGACTGAGCTTGCGGGAGAAAAAGGCCAGTGGTTGCCATGAGTCCTGGTGTCGCTGTTCAAGAACGGCCCCAATGGCTGTATCCGAGGCGTCGGATCTCAATGAGAGGATGGCGTTTGGTGCGAGGAAAGCCAGGCGCGTGGCTTGGATGACACTATTCTTGCAGTCTTGCCAGGCTTGATCTGCAGAAGGTGTCCACTGGATTTTAGTGTTGTCCTTCTTCTTGGCATGTTTGAGAAAGTCCGTCAGTGGTGATTGTGTCTGGGCCGCTTGAGGAATCGCTCGCCGGTAGTAGTTGACGATCCCCAGGAAACGACGTAGATCGCTGACGGTTTCTGGCTTGGTGTAATCGGCGATTGCTTGCGTGCGTTCGGCGGGTGGAGTGTAGCCGTCTTTGTTGATGGTGTACCCCAGGTAGATGATTCAGACTTGCCAAACTGGCACTTCTTTGGATTGACGGTGAGATGATGTGCGCGCAGGACTTCAAAGATGGTGGTGAGATGTTGTAGGTGCTGTTCGTGGGACTGAGAATAGACAATTAGATCGTCTATGAAGCAGCCCACGAAGTCCAAGTCTCTGAGAATGTTGTCCATATGCCTTTGGAAGGTCTGCGTGGCGTTGCGTAGTCCGGGTGGCATACCCAGAAATTCGAAAAGTCCAAAAGGAGTGGTTACAGCTGTTTTGGCAATGTCTGACTTGGCCATGGGTATTTGATGGTAAGCCCTGACTAAGTCGATGGTGGAGAAAACGGTGGATCCGTGGAGACGCTGGAGAATGTCATCCCCATGAGGGACTGGATATCGATCTGGAACTGTGTTGGCGTTTAATTTTCGATAGTCACCTGTGGTGCGCCATCCACCAGTTTTCTTTGGCACCATGTGGATAGGGCTGGCCCATGGGCTGCTCGATGGACGGATCACGCCATGATGTAGCAGGAGGTCAAAGTCATCTTTGGCTATTTGTAGCTTCTCGCCGGTGAGACGTCGTGGGCGCTCAAATACTGGTGGCCCAGTTGTCTCAATGTGATGAGCGACTTGACTGTCAGTGGCTTTGACAGGATTGGTGCTGGGATGAGTTATGTCGATGAATTGGTTGAGTAATTGCAGGTATTGGGCGTCATGTGCACCAGGACAGATTGAGCGGTCGATTGTTGAAATGCTGTGTACCGTGGCTTCAGACAGTGTGCCCTGAGTTGTGCATGACGAGGTTGTGTCGATGAGACATCGTCCTTTGAGATCTAGAAGCAATGCAAAGTGGACCAGGAAGTCTGCACCGAGAATGGCTGACTTAACATCTGCAATTATAAAAGACCAATTAAATGTACGGCGAAGGTTGAGATCAAGGGTGATGATTTTTCGACCGTAGGTTCGGATAACGGTCCCGTTGGCTGCGAAGAGAGTCAGATCATCTTCGTTGAGCGTGTGAGTGATGGCGGACTTGGGCATGAGAGAGATCACTGATCCAGAATCGACAAGAAATCGCATGTTTGTTGTGCGATCATGAACGTGAAAGCGATGCTCTCTGGTTGGTGGTGTGTTAGCCTCTATGCTGTCGCCGGCCGCCTGGATGGTCGACAGCGAGGTTAGTTTTCTGTCGATGGGTTGAAGGTGCAAGGACGCTCGCACTTTTTGGCTCTGGACCCATAGAGACGGTGATACTAGCAAAACTTCTTCCTATCTGAGGCTGGCTCTTCCTTCGATGATGACTGCTGGAGACGGCCAGATGCTGCTTGGGGTCGGTCTCGAGTAATCCCTTGTTCCTTTATACAGGTCACCAGGTCGGCTATGGCAAGTTTAAGGCCGGACACGTCCTTTGCCATGCTGGTGAGCTGTGAATTCTCGAACTTGTCGCCCCTGTATGCTGCATGGGCAGGCTGGTGATGTGTAGCCATGACGGAATGGCCAGCTTGGTTTTCCATTAGCTCGTCTGCAACTTCAGCAAGCTCATCTACAAGGGCATCTCGCAGTAGTTTGAGACACCGGCTGGTAGATGGTGGTAACAATGCCAACCACTTTATACGCAGTAAGTCCTCTGAGGCCCTGTCGCCCATGAGAATTCTGAGCTGGCGCAGGAGCTGGCTAGGTTTTTTGTTATCGAGTTGAACCTCTGTGAGCGCTCGGTGAAGCTGGCGGTCGCTGGATTCTGAAAACCGCTTCAATATCTCGTCCTTCAGTTTCGCGTACTTGTCGGTCTCTGGTGGATTCTGCAGGAAATCCGCTAGCTGCAACATTGAATCAGTGTCCAAGGCACTGACGATGTGACTGTAGCGTGATGCGTCATTTGTGATACGGGCCACCTGTAGCGCTGCTTCGACCTGGACAAACCACAAACGAGGCTGGATGGACCAGAACTGCGGAAGCTTGCAGCTGGACACAGCTACGACTGATGCGGTGTTCTGAGTTTCATCGGTGGCGTGGCCGATGGCCAGAGCTGGGTCATTTGTGGTCATGTTCGAAGAAAGTGGTGTTAGGACGCTTGGAATATTGGTGCACGTGCTTGGCGAGTTACAGCTCACTGTTTTGTTTTGTGTATGCTCCAGTGGCATATCACTGGATCGATTCAAAGCACGTGGTCACCGGGTTGCACACAATTTCGGACACTGACGAGTGATAAGTCACGACGAGCGTGAATTTGCAATTAATGTCACGCTTGCAATTATTAGTCTGTGTAAAAATGAATATTAAAGTGATTGAATTTGAAAACACGCGGCGCGTCACTATCATGTGTTGTGAAAAGTTACACTTTTCACATGAAAAAAAAAACACAAGTTTCGAAATCCACTCACATCACGTCGGGGTCACCAATTATGGTGGAGATATTAGCCACCACGCTAAATTTATTGAATAAGTGCGAGTAAAACGTGTAGCCCTGTTGGCGTCTGTACAAAGAGTCACCGTTTCTTAAACTGTAACTTAAGAATTAAGGAATGCAGTTGAAACTGTGAATTACATTACTGTGAATTTCCACGAATATACGGAAAATGAAATAGGAGAATAACTGACAGAAAATGAGATAATAGAATGGCTGACAAACAGTGCTGCCAGATGTGATACATCCCGTCTGTGTGTGTGCCCACATATGTACATATACTAAAATTGTCCCCAAAACCCCTGGCGGAAATACAAGTGAGTTGGTTGTATCGTTCTTATTATCTATATTATATATGTACATATATTAACATATGTACATATTTTAATAAAAAAAGGCCAACAAATTAAAGCATATAAATTTGCGGTTCTAACCAACCGTTTGAAGCCAAAAAAAAATAAAAACTTTTGCCAAACTGTTTTAGTATTCGGTTATTTCCCGGTAAAAACCGAAATACCGCTAAGAAAAAAAACCGTTTGGTAATACGTATAATAAATAATTATTTGCCGCTAAACGCTTACAGTTGTGTGAAAACACAAAATTATTTCCAGAACAAAAAAACTTTCAAGTATTTACTTGCACCAATTTCCAGCGGTACCCCTTATACTTAATCAAGTATAAGCAGGACTGCTTAAAATAAGCGGCGGCAAATAATAAGCAGACGAAAGAGAGAAATATTTAAACTGAAAACCATACATAAATAAAACTTTATATATATCATATACATACATATATCCGATATACATACATATATTTATATAAATTTCAAGAGTAAATTTACTCAGTCGGAAAACATATACTAGGAAACGATACGTATATTTCTTATATTTACATACTTATATAAGTTAACAAAATAAATATTTTGTTATACAGTGTACTGTACCATTCAAGCTTAAGAGTGCTCAGGAATGCAGGTACACAATTTGGCAAACGCATCACGCCACTTTACCGCTACCCACTAAAAGAACGCCAAACTAAAAACAGGGATTTTAATGACGCTACTAGCACGCCACTTTACCGCTACCCACTAAAGGAACGCCAAACTAAGGACGCTACTAGCACGCCACTAACAATATGCGTCGCTGCCGACGTCTCGCTCTGCCTGCGCTTAGAATATTAAGTTGGTGATAGCATAAGCTTAGATTTAACTTTTACTTTTAATTCGGCTATCCTTTAAGCCCGTTGGACATCGCTCCAACAAACTTTAACATTTAAAAAGTGTTTTGTACAAAAAGTTGTTAAAATAAAAAATTAAAATAAAACTTAAAGGCATTTAACTGGCGCCCAACGAATTGGAGAACCACACATACAGCCTGAAGGAGTCTGCAGTGGAATTTTTCTCAATTATCCTCCTAGCCGAATTAATCGTCCATCCGATCTCTTACCCACTCTTGAGGAAGAGAAGCGTGCGAGAAAGTGGCCATCGGGGGAACCCTAGTAACGACGCAAAGGACTAAACGGGACACTTCTTCCAGTCATGCACGTGTAAGATGCTAATTTTAAGTATTTTAATTCCCATTTTTAATTATCTAATTCAATCAATTAAATACATAAGTGAAAAGTGTTAAAAAGAATATTATCTTCTATCTAAAATGTAAAATTTGAATAAGTGGTTCATTTCACAAAAAAGTGTATTGTATGGTGTATTCCTAGTTGAACACAAAAAATTAATATAAATTACTTATTATTAGTAAAAATTCAAAAAAAAAAAAAACCAGAAAAAGTTTCCTATTCTGATATACCGTTTTCCAAACAAAAAACTTGAATCAGTTATTTAATTCACAAAAGTGTATGTAAAAGTGTATTTTTAGTTGAACACAAAAAAATTAATATAATGAATTGAAAAATAAGGTAAAAGTTCAAAAAGTTCAAGTTTTCAAAAAAAAAAAAAAATCCTCTTTTTGATACAGCTTGCACACGCAAAATATTATATAAATATGTATATATGAATACTTATTAGTAAAAATAAAAAAAGTTGCTTTCCTACTACTTATTTAGATTTATGTAAAATATAAATTTAAATTTAATATAACATACAAGCAAATTTAGCTAACGAACTATAATAAAATTCTATAAAATAATCCTTATTAAAAAATGAAATACAATTATAAATTGAAATTATAACATTTTGTTGAAAATCAATATAAAATAACACCACACAAAAAGGACCTTTTATTGTCCTTATAATAATTTTCTAACTTAAAACGTCTCTGCGATTCACCACCTTCGGGGGGACCTTCCAGAGAACAATCATAATATTAACCATTTTTTCACTTCAAACGTCTCTGCGATTCACCACCTTCGGGGGGACCCTCCAGAGAACAATCATAATATTAACCATTTTCTAACTTAAAACGTCTCTGCGATTCACCACCTTCGGGGGGACCCTCCAGAGAACAATCATAATATTAACCATTTTTTAACTTCAAACGTCTCTGCGATTCACCACTTTCGGGGGGACCCTCCAGAGAACAATCATAATATTAACCATTTTTTAACTTCAAATGACTCTGCGATTCACCACCTTCGGGGGGACCCTCCAGAGAATAATCATAATATTAACCATTTTCTAACTTAAAACGTCTCTGCGATTCACCACCTTCGGGGGGACCCTCCAGAGATCGGATATAATTCGATATTAAAACAATAATAACCATAAATATGTCGTTTGTTTTTGGGCAACTACGGGCAACTGCCTCGTTTTCTTTATTACATTTTCTTAAATACAATATTTTGCTTAAGCCTAGATACAAATATTAATCTTACATTCTAGGAAGCATATCTACAATCAACTTGAGATAGGACATATGTAGGACATATGTTACAAGTGGAAAGATTCATCTTACAATCTATGAGTTACATTTTTGGACCACCTAAGGCGGACAGTTTTAGGAAAGTACCATATGGGTTACATATTTATAACAGAAATACAATATGTTCATGTAATATGAACTGGTGGTATTAACTCCCCCACCTCTAAATTGAAGCGTCCCAATTCAAAGGGGAATAGTGCTTGATCCTTTCCATAATTTGATCTATAGGTTGGGCTTGATCTTGCATTGGAATTTGTTCAATGGTAATTTTAACCTGTGTGCTTTTATTCTTTTTGTATTTACAGATTATTAGTATTACTATTATAAGGCTGACAATTGTTATCAGACTGTAATTTATCATTTTACTTTTTTTGCTTCATACCTGAGTTCTTTTATTTCCTGAATATTTTTAATGTTTTGAAAATGTACTTATTTCTTCCATACTTAAATTCTTTGTGATTGTAATATTAATAACCTTAACTGAATTTGGTAATAATTTCATTGTGAGAGGCTTACGATGTCCATAGACTAAGTTATCAATTTGAACATTACAATTTTCAAATCGTATTAACCCTAGAAGGATACTGTGAGTAAATTTTCCTCACATACGGAATAGATTTGTTCGTAAATCAGCAGGTTGGCCACACTGAAAGTCAAGCCACTAGCAGTGCTTGTCCCACTCTGTCATAAGTCGGCTGCCGCAAGCATTGAATGGTGTTGTTTGATTTATTGCGCTTGTGGACAATTTAAAAAAAAAGTTAGTGAGTCAAATTTACTTTTCGGTACCTTTTACGTACTAAATTGTGTGACTCAAATTTACTCATCAGTACCCTTTACGTGAGTCATATTTACTTATCAGTAACTTACTAAGTGTCTAAAAAATATATTTTGTGCTGCATTGTGACAATTACGTTTTTCTCTTGTATTATGTTACCGTAAAGAAAACTATAGAGCATATAAACGGCAGGTCACGGGCTATCAGAACAAAATAGTTTGGATGCAATACTTGAACTAGAATCTGAGGAAGAAGACAATTTGGAGTTGGAGCTTTGTAACTTTGATGATTTTATGTTATCTCTACACAAGGAGTTAACAGAAGGATTTCAAAGGAAAAGATTAGCTACTAATACAAACATGAGTCTGGCGCTGAAAAAATCCATTCAAAATATTGTAGGCATAAGTCAAGAGGCCCATAGTGCTGGAGAAGACCAAAAAAGGGCAAGAAAGTACTGTAATTTTTGTAGTTATACCAAACGTAGATACACCACAACTCATTGCAATTGTGGATTAGCTATTTGCGGTGAACATGCCCAAAAAAGTGCCCTGACTGTGCTTGAAAAATTTGTATGCATTCATAATCGTCAAAAATTAATAATAAAGTATTATTTTTGCTTACTTTATATATTTTAATAAAAAACTACACTTATATTATATGCTGGCTTTCAATTTTTTTCATTTAAAACTACTACTTTACAAAATAAATCAGATAATAAAGTAAAAATTCTGTAATGAGTAAAATTTACTCATCGGTACCTATAAGCGCCTGCAATTTAACCGTACCCTTCTAGGGTTAAATAATTACCGTTAATAGTAAAGTTGTTAGAATTACAGTTGTGATGAATGGTTTTATTTTTTGCATTGATTACGTAAATATGGTTTGTATTCATTTCTATTACTTTTGATTGGTTATTATACTTATATTTACAATTCATCTTAATTTGACTCCTAAATAAATATTCGATGCAATCGTCTTTGTATTCTTCTAATTCTTTTTTAATGGAAGTCTTTTTATATGTGATATCATTTAGACATAAAATTTCCTTTTCTTGTAGTTATATTTAATTCTGCTTGATTTATATTCGGTATAGGTTGAATGTATATTGATTGATAGGTCTCTTTAGTAAAACTAGGAATCTTTACTAAAATCACAATATTTTCGTTTTGATTGACAATTACAATTTTGATCTTACCCAATTTTTCAAAAGTTATATTCAATTTTAAACTATCGTCATCTGAAATAATATCTCTACTTAAAAGGTTATTTTGGCTCGTCATTATGATCCCTTTTATTCTTACGATATTAGTCTCAATATACATTAAGTTCCCCAACAGTTTGTTTGTCCACCGTTCCTTTGCTATTTTATTTAATTCTGAGCTAACTGCGTTTATATTCTGAAATAATTTCCTGTAGTGATTGTTAGTATTATCGCTAATAGCTTTAATTTGGTAGTTAAATTTTTCATTAATGTTTTTCTGAACATTGATTTGTTCGATTGCATTGTGGGCATTGATTGTAGTTATTTATTTCTAATTTGCCTTCTATTTCTTGACGGTCTTCGTCGTCCATGACGCCATAAATATATTTAAGACCTGTCCCTATAATATTAACTAATCCCCTTTTCTCAATTCTATCATGTGGGGTGAGTGTATATATCTGAGTTCTAATATGCTTAATTTTAGCCATTACAAGCGGATTCGGTTCTTTTTCTTTGAGTGCCATTTGCTCTAAATTGTCAACTATTTCTTTGTACATTGTTGTATTAATAAGATATGTAATTCTGTCGTATCTTTCAACCAACTTTTCTTTTTCTAGGTTCAGAAGGGAATATCCATTCCCGTGATTGAGATCCATGATTTCGATTTGAGCTGTGATGAATGGCATTGCCGTATAAAGTATGATGAATAACATTGTGAACCTAAAGAATTTTAAGATTTAATATTATCTTTATGTATTATTCTGTTTCTGTTTTGTATTTTAATTGTATTTCCTAAATCTTCTAATACTACTTGTCTTTTGTACTTGGGGTTCAATTTATTTCTTTCTCCATAAATTTTTTCATAAATAATATCTCCTTTCTGATAACTTTTCTGAAGCCTTTTCTTGTTATGATGCTCTAGCATTTTCTCAGAAGCATTTTGCAACACATTTTTCATATTATCGTGAGGCTCTTTATTAAATAAAATGTTGCAAGGTTGTTTACCTGTTACAGAATGAATTGTTTTATTATACTGTTGAAGTGCTCTCATAATTGATTCAAAATTACTAATTAAGCTGTGTTCTTGCTTTAAACATCTGGAGATTTCAATCAGTGTTGAATGAACTCTTTCTATTTGGCCATTACTTGTACTGTGGCGTGGTGTACAATAATAAATTTGCACATTAATCCTTTCCATTAAAGACTTGAACTGTATCGTACTTAAGCCTGGTTCATTATCAATAACTATACTTTTAACATTTGGAAATGTTTGTAACAGTTCCAAAACTTTTTCTTCTAAACTTGATTTGTCTTCTATATATTTTACGATTAGAAATTTGGAATATGAATCTATACATGTAAAAAATTTAAGCTTTTGTGCGAAAAAAATATCTATATGGAGTTGTTCTCCCTCTTTGTTTGGTATTGGTGCTTCCCCTATTGGAATTAGTTTCGGATGTCTTTCATATTTATTACTAATACATATGCTACAATTTTTTGCGTACTGTTTAAATTGTTTTATCATTAAAGGCCAATAATATTGCTGCCTAATTTGTGCCAAATTTTCCCTATAATTTCTATGTGCTCTATTATGTGTTTGCTCGATTATCGATCCTTGATCTTCTTTATTGCATATATCATTAGGGAATAGTTTAGTATATAGAAATTTTATCGTGGGAAATGTCTCCTTCAAAATGTTTTTTATTGCATATAGCACTTCAGGTGTGCAAAATATTCCTGTAACTACTTTTGGATTCATATATTCTTTTAAAATACCAATTATATTTTCTGGTCTGTCATATTCAATTAAAAAACGTTTATTATTAAAAGAAAAAATAGTCTCTAAGACAGTAATTCTTGCTCCATTATCGATTACTATCTGCTGCTTAAAATGATTCAAAGGTTTTTTTGTTTCATGAATTTGGTATTCATCGCTACTTTCTGCGGAATGTTGGGTTTCTATTAGTGAATCACTTGAGTCACTCGACTCACATGAACTAGTTAAATTATTTAATACTTGTCTTGATAATGCGTCAGCAACTACATTTGTTGTTCCCGGTTTATAAATAATTTTTGGAGAAAACTCCTCAATAAAAGCTCGCCATCTTTTCATTTTAACATTTGGATTTTTTCGGACATTGCAAATGCTAATGGTTGATGATCCGTATGAATTTCTAAATTTTTTACTGCATAAAGATAATGGCGTAATGTCTTTAATGCCCAAACTATGGCGAATAATTCTTTTTCGTTTGTTGCATAATTTTGTTCGGTGGTGTTTAATGTCTTTGAAATAAATGTTATTGGTCTTCCTTCTTGGGATAAGACTGCACCTACAGCAACATTAGATGCGTCAGTAGTTAAAATTAATTTTTTCTCAAAGTTTGGTTGAGCTAATTCAACCTGTTCTTGTAACGCTCTTTTTAAGGTTTCACAAGCAACAATTCTTTCTTGATCAAGATTAATAATTGTTTTTTTGGACATATACCTACTGCGATATTTTACCATTTTCTCCCTTTAAGTGTTTTGTTAGCGGTTTAGCTATTGTTGCATAATTTCCTATAAATTTTCTATAGTATCCCGTTAATCCTAAAAATCCTCTAAGTAGTCGTAACGTCTTGGCATATGGGTAATTTTTTATTGTCTCTACTTTTTTGGGATCAGTTTTTATAACTTTATGGGATACAACGTATCCTAAAAATTCCACCTCGGTTTCTATAAATTTAGATTTTTCTATAGATATTTTCATATGGGCTTCTTCGAGGGTTTGTACTATATATTTCAAATGAGATATATGTTCCTTTAGAGTTTTTGAATATACTATTATGTCGTCAACATATACGTGACAAAATTTTCCTATAAATTCATGTAAAATATTATTCATTGCTCTCTGAAATATACTTGGAGCATTTTTAAGTCCAAATGGCATTCTGTTTTTTCTATATCGTTTTCTTCCATCAATATCTGATGAAATCCAGACTCTAAATCTATTGTGGAAAAGTATTTTGATTCTCCCAAATTAAAAAGTATCACCTCGGGATTAGGCATTGGGTATCTGTCGGTTACTGTTTTTTCATTAATTTTTTTAAAGTCGATGACCAGTCTTAATTTCGGACTACCATCTTCATTTATTCCTTTTTTTGGAACGACCCAAACGGGAGAATTATATATGGAATTATATTATATCGTATAATCCCTTTTGCGAGTAAACTTTCGATTTCCTTATTAACAAAATTATTTGCAGATATAGAATAAGGATATTGTTTGGACCATATAGGTTTGTCATCCTCAGTTCTAATTTCTGCTTTAATATCTGTTCTAAAAGGTAAATCCATGTTAACATTTTGATGGGCTTTATTTATTATTTCAATAACATCCTCTCTTAGCAATGAAATGTTGATATCTTTCGTTTCATTATTATTACATTTGTACGTATCAGCAACTTCGTTAGAAATTTCAACATTATTTATTTTTAAAATGTTGTGAGCATTTGCTTCATTAATTTTTCTATCCTTAGTATCATTTTTGCTAATATTATTACTGACGGGTGCCTCAGGACTTTTTTGTCCCAAGGGGTTTAGTATAATTAAATCATTGAGAAAATTTATTTTCTCTGTTTTATTATTCCCATAAATCAATTTTCTATTCGGAATATCAATTGTCGCTCCGATTTTATTTAGGAAATTAATTCCAATTAAAAGATCGCTCTCTAAATTGTTAATTTCATAAAAACGTTCCTGTATACCAAACAGATTGATATTATGAAAATATTTTATTATGGTCGAACCATGAATGGTTCTAACCTTCTTCTTAATTACTAAAATGCTTTTATTATTATAAATTCCGGCTCGTATATATGAGCTGGTTGCCCCCGTATCTATGAGAATTCTAAAGATTTGCCCAGTTTTTTTATCGGTTTTAATAACATATGGCAAATCGGAGTTTACCCTAAAAAATGGTTCTCACCAATATTATTAATTCGTTGAATTTTTGGTTGAGGTTATGTGCTTATTTGTGCACTTTCAATGGACCTTTTTGGTATATTTGTTAGCTGATAATTTGTCTGCCAATTATATCGGTTACTCCTCACGTGTGGTTGGTTTCTTTGATTGGGTTTATTTGTTAATTGGATTGATTGATCCACTTCCATAGGTTCTGGGTGATTGGCATACATTTGGTATGAATTATTATTTGTTTGGGGGTACCTTAAGTTATTCTGAAAATTCGAATATCTTCGGTTAGCTTGAGGCTGGTTTCGTGAACCAATTTCATGATTGTTTTTAGTAAATTGCAAAGCAAATTTCGATCGTATTTGATTTGAATGAAGTTCTTGAGCTTTAACAAGAGCATTTGGCAAATCGGTAGGTGTTAATGTAAATAATATTTGGTTTAGAGGCTAATTTAAACCAGTTATAAAAGTTCTTAACGCGGTTTCTCGATTCTTGATATTTAATTGTTTTGTAATATCGGAATTGGTGCCGTGCGTCATTATAGTTTTATTTATTAGTAATGTCAATTTCTGATTAACTTCATTATAATAATCAATTAAGGATGTCGATCCTTGTCTCATAACGCTCATTTCTTGATCAATTACGTGAATTGGTCGTCTGTCGGCGTAAGCAAAATCTAATCTTGCAAATATTGCTTCTAAATCCAAAACTTGTCCATGATTAGTTAACATATCATTGGCATTACCTACAATCTTATTTCGGAGGATAATTAATGCTCCAAATTACCTTCTACTACCTTCAATATATAGGCCCATCGAATTCTTTGCAGCTTCTCTCCAGTTGACATAAGATTTACCGGAAAATTCTGGCAAAGACTTTATTATGTCTAAATTTTCGTCACATGTTATGGAATCGTTAATTCTTTGAGTTTCATACTCAGTTACATGTGACGCATCTGTTAGAATTTTAATTCTATTACTCAACTGAGCTATCTCAGTTCTTGAGTTTGCGGTTTGTGTAGCTATTAATCTAGCTATATCGTCTACAGTAAAATTATTCACTGCCATTTTGAAAAATTATAAAATTATCTTGATCTCTTAAAAATTCTTTATTCCTATCGCCTCTTTTTTATAATCGTTATTTTTCGGGTTTGCCCTTTTTTATATACTATATGTATTTGTGAGTTTCATGAAGCAAATTAATACTCACAATAAACAATTTTTATACTTAATTTAATTAATAAATGCATATATATAAATAAGCCTTACTTACAACTAATTTTATGTTGCTGCTTCTACTGCTGCTGTTGTTACTGTTGCTATTGCTGCTGTTACTACTGTTGCGGCTATTGTTGCCTTTGCTGCTGCTGTTGCTTTTTAAGTCGAATTTTGGCGGTTGGTTGTGCAATGGTCGTCGTTGACGGCCGTGTGCGAGGTTTAAATGAAATAAGTTTTTTGGTGAAAATTATTTATTTATTGGTTTTTATGTGGATAGTTTATAGATCCACGCACTTTCTTCTATTTGTTTGAAATTTTCAAAAATTTTCACTTTCAGTTTTTGGTTTTTCAATTCAGATTTTAAAATAACTTTATTTGTGAAACTGTTGTAGTTTTTTGTTTTAAATTTTTTTTTTTTTGGTCCAACAGGAGTTTACGTGTCTCCTGGCAGGATCCCCAATTAATTATGTCGTTTGTTTTTGGGCAACTACGGGCAACTGCCTCGTTTTCTTTATTACATTTTCTTAAATACAATATTTTGCTTAAGCCTACAAATATTAATCTTACATTCTAGGAAGCATATCTACAATCCACTTGAGATAGGACATATGTATGTTACAAGTGGAAAGATTCATCTTACAATCTATGAGTTACATTTTTGGACCACCTAAGGCGGACAGTATTAGGAAAGTACCATATGGGTTACATATTTATAACAGAAATACAATATGCAATATAATACAATATGTTCATGAACTGGTGGTATTAACTTGTATGCCTCACCCAGGACAGCAGACAAAATAATCATAACGAACTTAACTGTACAGATGAAGTAATTAACAGCGAATATAGGCATAATATTGATGAACTAGACAAGGTTCCTGACGTAGTTCGCTGCCTCAGAGAATTTTCGGGAAATCCAATCGAATACAGCTCTTGGAAGAAGAGCGTTGATAGAATTTTAAAGTTGTATGAACCTATCAGAGGAACAGCTAAATATTGTGGTATTATAAATTCTATAAGAAATAAAATAACGGGAACTGCTGATAATGTTTTGGAGTCGTATAATACTCCACTAAACTGGAACAGCATTTCACGTTGTTTGACTCTGCATTATGCAGATAAGCGGGATCTCGGCACACTTGAGTACCAAATGATTACTCTCGTTCAAGGCAACAAAACGGTGGAACAATTCTATCAAGCCGTGTATGAACATTTGTCTCTTATTTTGAATAAAATTTCGTGTATGGAAATCGGAAGTGAATCCATGAACGTCCTAATAGGCACATACCGCGATAAGGCTTTAGATACTTTTATTAGAGGACTTAAAGGTGACCTACCGCGATTATTCGGAATGAAAGAACCAGTAGACCTACCACAAGCTTTATATCTATGTACAAAATTACAAAATCAAAACTTTAGGGCTCAGTATGCCAGACATACTAATAACATTGGAAAAGGGCTAAGCACAAGCTCACCACCACTTTTTTCCTATAGTTCACACCCCAACACATTTAACCAACATCGCGATTATCCTCAACCATTTCGCTCGCCACAAATACCTCAAAGGATATTCCAACCAAATAGACTTTACAATCAATACCGTTACGGACATAATGATTATAAATTTCCTCCACCTAGGCCAACTGCCCCAAAACCACCGCAACCTATGGACATAGATCCAAGTCTAAAAACAGCTAATGTTAACTACGTGAACAGATCTTTTGCTCCTAAATACACAGGGAAAAGACCAATAAGTGGATTTTCCAATAATCAAAATCCACCAAAACTACAATTTTCATATCAATAATTCAGAAATCGTAAACGAACAAGATAACAGGAAATGTTAAGATAACTCACCATACAATGGTAAATTTATTTAAACAAAATGATTTCATTGTAAAATTCTTTTTATTGCCACCTTTAAAATCCTTCGACGGAATATTAGGGAATGATAGCCTAAAAGAACTATCGGCCATCATTCATACGAAAGAAAATTATATGACTATTTGCAATAACTATAAAATCAAAATAAAACAACAATCTGCAAATTCCTTAAATAACATTGGCATCAGAACAGAATACATGACTGAACAAGAAAAACTTCATATCGAAAATTTAATAAGACAATACTCAACTTTATTTGCTGAACCAAACGAAAAGCTTACATTCACAACCATCGTAAAAGGTGAAATAAAAACTACAACCGAAAGGCCAATATATTCGACATATTACCCATATCCTATTTCCCTAAAAGATGAAGTCGAAAAACAAATACAGGAACTTCTTGACAATAACATAATTCGACCTTCACGGTCTCCTTATAATTCTCCGGTATGGATAGTACAAAAAAAATAGACGCTTCAGGAAAGAAAAAATATCGACTCCTTATTGATTATAGGAAACTCAATACCGTCACCATTCCTGATCGTTATCCCATACCCGACATCAGTAACGTACTCTCAGAACTAGGAAAAAGCAAATTATTTTCAGTCATAGACCTTAAAAGTGGATTTCATCAAATACCTCTAAAAGAGAACGATATAGAAAAAACGGCTTTCTCCGTAAGACACGGAAAATATGAGTTCACAAGACTACTATTCGGTCTCAAAAATGCACCATCAATTTTTCAACGTGCACTCGACGATATTTTACGTGAGCACATAGGGAAAATATGCTACGTATACATTGACGACATAATCGTATTTAGTGAAGATACCGAATCACATTTCCAAAATATCGAAACCATATTTCGAACTTTACAAAACGCTAATATGAAGGTGCAAATCGACAAATGTGAATTCTTGAAAACAGAAGTCGAAATGGTATACGAACCAACCCAAAAAAAGTAGAGGCGATTAAAAACTTTCCCTGTCCAAGAACTATAAAAGACCTCAGGTCATTTCTAGGACTGTCCGGTTTCTATCGTCGTTTTATAAAAGATTACGCCAAATTGACGAAACCCTTGACATCCCTTTTAAGGGGGGAGGAAGGACATATATCCAAAAGACTTTTTAGTAGGAAATACATTAACCTTTCCAAAGAAGCCATCGATGCATTCCAAAAGGTAAAAAATTCTCTATTGTCGGAAGACGTTATGCTATCTTATCCCGATTATAATAAGGAATTTCACCTAACGACGGACGCATCAAAATACGCTATTGGCGCAGTATTAACACAGGAAAATAGACCCATTATATTCATTTCGAGAACCCTAAGTAAAACGGAGGAAGCATATGCCACTAACGAGAGAGAAATGCTAGCTATTATTTGGGCTCTGAAATGCCTTCGAAACTACTATACGGGACTGCCAAAGTAAAGATCTTTACAGACCATCAGCCATTAACATACGCCTTATCTAACAAAAATTCCAATTCTAAAATGAAGCGATGGAAATCAATTTTGGAAGAATACCATTACGAACTACAGTACAAACCCGGAACTATGAATAAAGTTGCAGATGCTTTATCTCGTCCCCCTCGCAGTTCACATATTAACTCTATGACGTTGACTCAGAACAGTGACGAAAGCTCCTCACAGAATTTGATACCATTTGCCAATGTACCCCTTAACGTATGTAAAAACCAAATCATTCTCAATGTAGGAAATAACACTGATTACAAGTTTGAAATTCCATCCCAACCTATCATCGTCACACAGTAACTGACGTAACTTTCAACGAAGAAAAATTAGCCAATATCCTTAAATCATATTTGAACCCATCGGTTACTAATGGCCTCATGACAGATGAACGAACGCTAGGTATGACACAAAAGATTTTTGCCCATCGTTTCAACAGATACAAAATACAGTTCACTAGGAAGTTAGTAAGAGATCTAACAAATTCAAGCGATCAAAATAAAGAAATTATTAATGAACACAATCGTGCCCACCGAAATAGCGAAGAAAACAAGTTTCAAATTCTAGAAAAGTTTTATTTTCCACAAATGAGAGCCAAGATTAAAAAAATAGTGAAACAGTGCAGAACATGTAAGTTTAATAAATACGACCGTCACCCTCATAAACACGCTATTCAAAGCACACCAATACCTGAGTACCCCGGACATATTGTCCATATCGATATATACCACACAAACAAACAGCTCATTATTACCGCCATAGATAAATTTTCGAAATATGCTCTTATTAAACAAATTAAATCACGAGCGGCAGAGGATCTGAAACAACCTCTTAGAGACATCATAATTTCATTAGGAATACCAAAAGTTATTATATTCGACAATGAAAAATCATTTAATTCTAGCCCAATCACATTCATGCTGACTAATCAATTTAATTTAGAGATTCACAAAGCTCCACCCTATAAAAGCTGTTCGAACGGTCAAGTCCAGAGATTTCATCTTACTCTTACCGAAATAATACGTTGCCTCAAATCAGAAAATACGCATGAATCATTTGAGGAACTCCTAGACAAATCAATTTTTGAATACAACAACTCAATCCATTCAACAACCGGTAAAAAACCTCTCGAGCTCTTTTTGGCCACAGAACACTAATCGATTCCAAACAAATAGAAATAAATAGGCAAGAAAACGTTAAGAGGCTACGAGAAAAACAAGAGACCGATTTAAATTATCATAATAAAAACAAAACGCCCATGAAGAATTACGATATAGGTGACACAATTTATGTAAATATAAATAAAAAGTTAGGAAATAAAGTAACTCCACGATATAAAGAGGAAATAGTCGCTAAGAACTTTAACAGTACGGTCCTCACCAAATCAGGTAAAACCGTTCATAAAAATTTAATTAAAAACAGCTTTAAGTAAAACGTTAAAATTATAATTTATTGAAAAATTACAAAAATGATATGCATCAGAATTAGAAAAAAAATGTTAAAGTAAATAAAATATAACTTTACTATCAAAAATAAAACTAAAAAGTAAAAATAAAAATATTTAAAATTGAAATTGTAAAAAGAAAAAATTACTACATATACTTATGTTATTAACTGAGCCAAGGCCAATATTATAACTTCATATAAATTAAAAAATTAAGAAACATTTAGAGAAAGAATCACTTGTAGGAATGAAAATGAATTGTAAACCTTTTTCCAATATTTAAATATGAATGTGAAATATGAAAAATGAAAATGAATTGTAACCCTTTTTCTAATATTTAAATACTTTAAGTAGTAAATCATGTAAAATATGTATGTACATAGTTAAGAAATACACCACTTAATTGCGCAAAGGCGAATAAACAGCACCTATCACCAGCCTAAGGAATCAAGCCGATCGTCATCGAATACAATACCAGTGTCAAAAACACTACATACATATGTATGTCGCTCATTGAAACATAAAATAAAACTTTACAATCACTTGGCTGTCGAACGCGGACGTTCGAAATTAAGAAGGGAGAAGTTAACAAAATAAATATTTTGTTATACAGGGTACTGTACCATTCAAGCTTAAGAGTGCTCAGGAATGCAGGTACACAATTTGGCAAACGCATCACGCCACTTTACCGCTACCCACTAAAAGAACAGCAAACTAAAAACAGGGATTTTAATGACGCTACTAGCACGCCACTTTACCGCTACCCACTAAAGGAACGCCAAACTAATGACGCTACTAGCACGCCACTAACAATATGCGTCGCTGCCGACGTCTCGCTCTGCCTGCGCTTAGAATATTAAGTTGGTGATAGCATAAGCTTAGATTTAACTTTTACTTTAAATTCGGCTATCCTTTAAGCCCGTTGGACATCGCTCCAACAAACTTTAACATTTAAAAAGTGTTTTGTTCAAAAAGTTGTTAAAATAAAAAATTAAAATAAAACTTAAAGGCATTTAACTTATACATACAAAAATATCTACCCACTTTAAGTGTCCGCTAATACTCTTTTCGTGGTTTATCCGTACGGCGAATATATATACATACATATATGCACGCGTACCTATGTACGAGTATATACGGTCGCATTACACATAAATACGTACAGAAACGCATATGGTAAAATTATACGCCGGGTACAACTTGAACAAAATACAATTTGGTTTTCAATTAAATCGTCAACAATTAATACTGATCGCAACATCAGTACGTTTTTAAGCGGCGGAAAATTTATTATAATAATATTTCCAAAATTTGTACGATCGTGTACGTCACATATGTATGTAAATACGTATATTACTTCAAAGACCACATTGGCATATATCCCGCAATACCCCCTGGGTTTTGATTAACAAAAACAAGCAGGATTGCGTATACAATATATTCAAAGAACACATTGGCACATATCCCACAATACCCCTTGGTTTTTAATCAACAAAAACAAGCAGGATTGTGTAAAACATAATAAAGCGTAATAGTTACATATGTATGTACATAAATGCATATGTACAAAGTGCAGTGATCTCTAAAACGAGCTCTCATTTGCACATAATAAAATAAAATAACCATAAATATATATACGTACATATACAAATATATACAACGAAAAAAATATTTGTTTTTGCGGTTAATAACAAATAATTAAATAAAATTAAATCGAAATTAAATAAAGTACATAATTCGAAACAAAAAAAAAAACTCTTATTTACCTTAAAAGAGTTGCCGGTTATACAAAATCGCGATTATACGCGGTTATTAAAAGCTTTTCGGTTTACTAATTTAATTAAAAACTCTTATTCACGTAAAAGAGTTCTCGTCTGAACATTACATCTACACACTTGTACATATACGCAATCTGTGGTGAAATTCAATTCAATAATTTCAACATATAATTTATTTATCTGTTTATCGATTTTCGTTGAAACTCTTAGTTACAAAATAGTACATCTACAACTTTGTAATACCATTCAATTTTTTATTGAAAATTTTTATTTTCTATTCGTCACATTTTTTAAATGAGCTCAGACTCAAAAGAATCTAAACCATGTCAGTTACTGAAAGTCCCAAAAATGATTTCTGACGAAAAAAGTCCATGTACACCTGCAGAAGCTACACGCTCGAAGCAAGGTGCTACGAAACCAAAAAGGGGGAAAGACATATCATTCTCTAAATTCATTTCTGAGAGTGACTGTCTAATAAAATATTGCAATCGATTTGCTTCTTCGCCGATTCAAGAAAATTCTGAATCGGCGCTAGAAATAAAAAGCCAAACAATTGAAAATTTTTGGACACGTCTCTAGGCTGCATATGACGCAATTGTAGATACTGACGATTCAGATCTACCAGAAAACTTTAAATCTTCTGCTTACGCCAAATTTGAAAACTGCTTAGACCAGTATGAAGACACAAAAATTATGATCGCAGATCAGCTAAAATTAATTAAAGCAGTTGCACTTACTCCACGAAAACTCGCAACGTCGACTCATCCGCTGTTGACATCGTCCAAGCCTCTGCACCATATAGCAGGACGGGAATTATGAGAGACTTATAGAGTTTGGTTTTTGTCTGTCGAGAGAGGACTTTACTTCTCAATTGCCTACTCAGTCCGAAAGCAGTTGCACTTACTCCACCTCCGAGAGTAGAGCTGCCACAATTTCAAAGCGAAGAGGCGAGTTCAGGCAACCACCTCAAGGTGCTCGCATGTGACACTGAAATTTTTCAAGGTGGTTATGAACAATGGGCGTCCTTCCGGGACATGTTTACAGCCGTGTACATACATCATCCAAAATTATCACAAGCGCAAAAATTGTATCACCTCAGATACAAAACAAAATGCCAAGCAGGCGTCATCGTAAAACAGTTCGCATTAAATAACGACATTTTCCATTTGGCTTGGGAAGCTCTGAGATCAAGATACGAAAACGAACGAATACTGGTAGATAAGCAAATAACGATATTAATGAACTTGCCCAAAATTCAAAAGGAAACAAGTGAAGAATATATGAAATTTCAATCCACTGTTTCCAACTGTTTGTCGGTTTTAGCAACACAAAATATTCCCACAGACAATTGGGACCCAATTCTGATAAATATATGCACCGCCGCATTATCAGAAAAATCGTTATTGCTATAGGAATAATTTCTCTCATCAAGGAAAAAATGCCCCACGTGGCAGCAAATGCAAGATTTCCTAACTACCCAGTATGAAATCGCAGAAAGAGTTGATAAAAAGATAATAAAACCAAAAGGTATGTCCCATGACCTTAATAGAAGCTTCCAAAGATCCCAAGCCAGTAGCAAAAACAATTCAAATAGAAGCTTTTTCAAAAATCAAACGTTCACATCTGAACAATACAAACAAACGTCATGCGAATTGTGCACAGGGGGACAGAAACTTAAATCTTGCGAGAAATTTAAGAAACTAATAGTTGTAATAGAAATATAAATGACCGAAACAATTTTGTAAAGTCAAAAAGACTTTGCACAAACTGCTTATCACATGCACACATGCTTAAAAATTATTAAAGCAAATTTAATTGCGTTTATTGCCATAAACGACATCATTCGATGTTACACATTACCAATTTTTCGAGCTCACCCCCAAACAGCGCAAACATAAAAAGAGCAACAGGTTTAGTTGCAACAACAAATTCAGAAAACAGCCAAGAAGCAGTATGCTGCTCAAAGGCGTTGAAAACTCAAACGCTACATAGCGAAAACAACAGTAGAGTACTACTACCTACAGCAGTCGTCTCCATCGAATACCGAGGAGAGCTTTTTAAACTCAGGGCCTTAATAGACCAAGGATCACAAAGATCATTTATTGCGCCTAGGGCACAAAATAAGCTACAACTGCCTACGAAATTATTAATTTTGAAATTACGGGAATGGGAGGAAGAGTAGTTCAAAACTCCAATAAAATCTTACCCTAATTTCCCCCCAAGCGGATAAGCGCATTCAAGCAGAAGCTATTGTCTTACCGCAATTAACAACCATGCTCCCAAGCTGTCATATAAATAGCAAGCATTGGCAAAAGGTTTCACACCTTAAGTTAAGTAAAATTACAAAAACACTTCTGGCGCAAAATACCATTTTCGGATGGGTCCTAAGTGGACTAGTTTCGGAACCAGTTGCCACGATGACTACTCAAGTTGAGGAAATCTCCAAAGAATACCTCAATTCGCAATTAAGAAAATTTTGGGAGTTAGAGGAACTCCCCCCCCGTATCAATCACAGCCCCTGAAGATCGGTATTGTGAGGATTTTTATAAAACCACAACTTCTCGATCAGAAGATGGCCGGTACGTCGTGCAACTACCACTAAAGCCAGAATTTCCCCGCACACTCGCCTTAGGTCATTCCCGCACCGCTGCTATCCAACAATTTTTAAGTATGGAAAAAAACCTACTTAAAAAAGGCGAGCTGAAGCCAGAATATGATAGGGTCGTAGAAGAATACCTCCATTTAGACCATATGGAGGAAGACAGCGCTGGCGAAAAAATCATACAAAAGTAAATACTACTCGTTTTATTTGCCACATCATGCAGTAGTAAAGCCAGACAAAAAAACCCCAAAGGAAAGAGTTGTCTTCAATGCGTCAAAATCCACTTCTTCTTCTTAATTGGCGTAGACACCGCTTACGCGATTATAGCCGAGTTAACAACCGCGCGCCAGTCGTTTCTTCTTTTCGCTACGTGGCGCCAATTGGATATTCCAAGCGAAACCAGGTCCTTCTCCACTTGGTCCTTCCAACGGAGTGGAGGTCTTCCTCTTCCTCTGCTTCCCCGGCGAGTACTGCGTCGAATACTTTCAGAGCTGGAGTGTTTTCATCCATCCGGACAACATGACCTAGCCAGCGTAGCCGCTGTCTTTTAATTCGCTGAACTATGTCAATGTCGTCGTATATCTCGTACAGCTCATCGTTCCATCGAATGCGATATTCGCCGTGGCCAACGCGCAAAGGACCATAAATCTTTCGCAGAATTTTTCTCTCGAAAACTCGCAACGTCGACTCATCCGCTGTTGACATCGTCCAAGCCTCTGCACCATATAGCAGGACGGGAATTATGAGAGACTTATAGAGTTTGGTTTTTGTCTGTCGAGAGAGGACTTTACTTCTCAATTGCCTACTCAGTCCGAAGTAGCACCTGTTGGTTGTTGTTGAGTTATCCTGCGTTGGATTTCCAGGCTGACATTGTTGGTGGTGTTTACGCTGGTTCCAAGATAGACGAAATTATCTACAACTTCAAAGTTATGACTGTCAACAGTGACGTGAGTGCGAAGTCGCGAGTGCGACGACTGTTTGTTTGATGACAGGAGATATTTCGTCTTGCCCTCGTTCACTGCCAGACCCATTCGTTTTGCTTCCTTGTCCAGCCTGGAGAAAGCAGAACTAACGGCGCGGGTGTTGAGGCCGATGATATCAATATCATCGGCATACGCCAGCAGCTGTACACTCTTATAGAAGATTGTACCTGCTCGATTAAGTTCTGCAGCTCGAACTATTTTCTCCAGCAGCAGATTGAAGAAGTCGCACGATAGGGAGTCGCCTTGTCTGAAACCTCGTTTGGTATCGAACGGCTCGGAGAGGTTCTTCCCGATCCTGACGGAGCTTTTGGTGCCGCTCAACGTCAGTTTACACAGCCGTATCAGTTTTGCGGGGATACCAAATTCAGACATCGCGGCATAAAGGCAGCTCCTTTTCGTGCTGTCGAAAGCAGCTTTGAAATCGACGAATAGGTGGTGAGTGTCGATTCTCCTTTCACGGGTCTTTTCCAAGATTTGGCGCATGGTGAATATCTGGTCGGTTGTTGATTTGCCAGGTCTAAAGCCACACTGATAAGGTCCAACCAGTTCATTGACGGTGGGCTTTAATCTTTCACACAGTACGCTCGATAGAACCTTATATGCGATGTTGAGGAGGCTAATCCCACGGTAGTTGGCGCAGATTGTGGGGTCTCCTTTTTTATGGATTGGGCATAGCACACTTAAATTCCAGTCGTTGGGAATGCTTTCGTCCGACCATATTTTACAAAGAAGCTGATGCATGCTCCTTATCAGTTCTTCGCCGCCGTGTTTGAATAGCTCGGCCGGCAATCCATCGGCCCCTGCCGCTTTGTTGTTCTTCAGGCGGGTGATTGCTATTCGAACTTCTTCATGGTCGGGTAATGGAACGTCTGCTCCATCGTCATCGATTGGGGAATCGGGTTCGCCTTCTCCCGGTGTTGTGCTTTCACTGCCATTCAGCAGGCTGGAGAAGTGTTCCCTCCATAATTTAAGTATGCTCTGGGCATCGGTAACTAGATCACCTTTGGGGGTTCTACAAGAGTATGCTCCGGTCTTGAAACCTTCTGTAAGCCGCCGCATATTTTCGTAGAATTTTCGAGCATTACCCCTCTCGGCCAGCTTATCAAGCTGTTTGTACTCACGCATTTCGGCCTCTTTCTTCTTCTGTCTGCAAATGCGTCTCGCTTCCCTCTTCAACTCTCGGTATCTATCCCATCCCGCACGTGTTGTGGTCGATCGTAACGTTGCGAGGTAGGCAGCCTGTTTTCTCTCCGCTGCGACACGGCACTCCTCGTCGTACCAGCTGTTCCTTTGCACTTTCCGAAAACCAATGTTTTCGGTTGCAGCTGTACGCAAGGAGTTTGAAATGCCGTCCCACAGTTCCCTTATACCGAATTGTTGATGAGTGCTCTCAGAGAGCAGGAGTGCAAGCCGAGTAGAAAAACGTTCGGCTGTCTGTTGTGATTGCAGCTTCTCGACGTCGAACCTTCATTGTGTTTGTTGGCGTGCGTTTTTTGCTGCACAGAGGCGGGTGCGAATTTTGGCTGCAACAATATAGTGGTCCGAGTCGAGGTTGGGACCTCGGAGCGCACGCACATCTAAAACACTGGAGACGTGTCTTCCGTCTATCACAACATGATCGATCTGGTTGGTGGTTTTTCGATCCGGAGACAGCCAGGTAGCTTGATGTATCTTCTTATGCTGGAATCTAGTACTACAGATAACCATATTTCGGGCCCCGGCGAAGTCGATCAGCCTCAACCCATTTGGGGATGTTTCGTCGTGGAGGCTGAATTTACCGACCGTAGTGCCAAAGATACCTTCTTTGCCCACCCTGGCGTTAAAGTCGCCAAGCACGATTTTGACATCGTGGCGGGGGCATCTCTCATAAGTGCGCTCCAAGCACTCATAAAAGGCATCTTTGGTCACATCGTCCTTATCTGCCGTCGGGGCGTGGGCGCAAATCAGCGATATGTTGAAGAACCTCGCTTTGGTGCGGATTGTGGCTAGACGTTCATTCACCGCAGTGAATGATAGTACTCGGCGACGGAGTCTCTCTCCCACCACGAATCCAACACCAAACTTGCGCTCCTTTATATGGCCACTGTAGTAAATGTCACAAGGACCTACTTGTCTCTGTCCTTGTCCCGTCCATCGCATTTCTTGGACGGCGGTGATGTCAGCCTTTATTTTCACGAGGACATCAACCAGCTGGGCAGCGGCACCTTCCCAATTAAGGGACCGGACATTCCAGGTGCATGCCCTCAATTCGTAGTCCTTCTTTCGTTTGCCATGGTCGTCATCAAAAGGGGGGTCACTCATCCGAGGTTTGTTGTTCCTTTTCATTGGGAGTGTTTTTTTACGTGGCGGGTCCCAAACCCAGCGCACAACCCTATGCAGGGGATGTTTCGCCTTCTCACGTTAGCTCGCCTTCAAACGGATGTTCTTAGGCTACACAGAGGATACTTGGTCAAAGACCGGAAGTCGTGAGCTGCTTGAGTCATATGCAAAAGAATCGTTTCTGGCCACTCCCAAGTGAATGGCGATCAGAGAACTTTCCTCACTTGCGTGAACTTCTACACATGACTCCATCGTCAAAATCCACTAGTTCAGGAAATTCCCTAAATGACATTTTATTTACGGGACCCACGCTTCAGCCAGACCTAATGCTGTTTATCTTAAATTGGCGTATCTTCAAATACGTCTTCAACGGGGACGTCGAGAAAATGTATAGAGAAATAGTCGTACATAAAGACGATCAAGATTTTCAAAGAATTATTTTCAGAAAATCCCCCACTAGTCCACTACGCGACTTTAAGTTAAAAACAGTAACCTTTGGCGTCAACTGTGCCCCATACTTAGCCATTCGGACACTGCACGAATTGGCAGAAAACACCAAGTCAGAATTTCCTCTGGCAACCCAGGGCCCGAATCGCGGCAGACGTTAACGAGCGAAATTTAAGAATATTTTTTGTTTTCGGATCGTTGTAGTCGCTATCGAATAGGCACTTTCGAAATTTGAAATTTTCTCATTCGATAACGAGTTCTTGTTTGTACGAAAGAATCGAAATTTCATTCGTTAGGTATTTGAGAAACGTTATAGCACAAATTGAACAAAAAATTTGAATATATCCGCTAAAAATAGTCCGAGGGGCAAAATGTAAGTAATTCTTCATTTATTTAGTTTATTTAACATGTGATATAATTATAACTAATAATTTAAGGACCAATGTAAACAAAATAAATATGCGTCAAAAAAATTTGATGTGTGACTTTATGCTACAGCATCAGGACTTGGCAAAAAATATTTTGCCTAATTGTGGGCAAGGCAAAGTTGCAGCAAATAAGCTATGGGAGGCGTTGACTTTAAAACTGAACGCTGCCGGGCCACCGATGAAAGATGCTAAATCTTGGCGAAAAGTAAGATAAATAAAATAATAGATGATTAAAATAATAATAAAATACAAAAATAGGTATTTGCTGACCAGAAGCACAACATAAAAAAGAAAATTTCTTTCAACAAAGCCTCAAAACAAAGGACTGGTGGTGGTCCGTACGAGGAAAAGCTATTAACTGCAGCAGAAGAGCAACTCATCCAAGCTACGGGGATAGATGTTGCTGTAGAAGGGTTGACTGTAGTAAAATCTTTTGGAAATGTAGAGCCCGAAGAAGGATTAAATGAGTTGGTAGAAATGATTTTAGATAGCGAGGAAGAAGATCCGACTCCATCCACCAGTCGCCGTGCGACAAAGTCATGTAAAGCGAAGCCCACTGTCGAAAGTGAAAAGCTTTCTCTTTTAAAATGCAATTTACGCGCCCATGAAGTAACGCAAGCGCAAATAAATAAAAATATTGAGAAACTACTTGCGCTAAAGCAGAGATCTCTCCAAATAAAAGAAGAGGCACATGCTGCAGATATGAAAATAAAAGCTGTAGAGTTGGAGATTAAAACTCATGAGCTTGATATTTTAAAGAGAAAAATCCATAAATAAATACCAATATATAAGATATGTTAATTCCAAGTTCTTTATTGAAAATATATTTGTTAAAATAAAATACTTATGAATTCAAATGTTGTTGGAACGTTTAATTCAATTATTATCTAAAGACAACATAATGTGATCTCTAATTTTATGACCAATTTTGGTTAATTGAGTCTCATTTCCGGTATCTATTTCTGTATCATTATTTTCGTTTACAAAATATCTGCAATATGTTGAATTTTTACATTGTATGCAAATGTTATGCAACGCTGCACATACATTGCCGAACTTTGCCATCTTTTCAGGACTATACCGACTTCTTTTATCATTGGTAAGAATTTTCCACCGGCCTTTCAGTATACCAATGGTTCGTTCAACAATACAGCGTGCTTTTGCATGGATTTCATTAAACCGTGCTTGGCACGAGCCAACTTCGGGGTTTCTAAATGGTGTCAAACACCATGGTTCCAAAGGATATCCAGAATCTCCTGTTAATTGAGAAAATACGTAGATATGTTTATAAATATATTTTGCAGCTGTATAAGTGCATATATTACCCAAAAGCCAGACATTTCTCATATTGTTTTGATTATATGCTTCCTCCAAAAATCTCCTCTGCGCAGAATGCTTCCACACAAAGGAATCGTGAGCGGCTCCACCATATTTTGAATCAATAGCTAAAATTCGATGTTCGTAATCACAAATCTGCAAATATATATATGTACATACATACATATTCGTAAGTATGTGGTCTACAAATCCAAATATATATGTATATAAATGCATATGCTATGTATTTATGAGTACATCCATGTGTACATATATGCGACTTACTATCATTGAATTAAGACTGTGGTATCCTTTTCTGTTGAAAAACATATGTTCATTCACAGTTGGTTTTTGAAGGCCAAAATGTGTACCGTCAATACATCCGATAACTAAACATTTGTATATTTATTTTTAGCATCTTTATTTAGTCGACAACATACCTCCTGGAACTTTATATTTCTCAACAAAGTATTCTGTGCACTTAGATAAACGGTTTGGCGAAAACTTAATGAAATGTGGACAAAGTTTTGTCTCCATTTCATTAACTACGTCCCCTACAATTTTACACACCGTGCTTTGACACATTCCAATTAAAAAGTCGTTTCCAACTGAGTGTTGATAGCCTCCACTCGCCAAAAGGGACAAAGTCGCTGCTAATTGAAGAATTGGTGGTACTGCGGTTGACAAATGTCCGTTAAATTCTATTTCCGATAAGATGAATGTAAATGCGTCTTTGGTCAGTCTAAACCGCTTCCTGAATCTGTAAATGATTTAAAATAATAATATCTATACCTAGTTAAACGATGTAATTAAAAATGTTCTTACGCTGCTTCAGGTAAAGCCAGGGGATTACTTTTGTCACGGATCCTGGACCTTATGGCCATTTGCTGATGTTCTTCATCTGATTCAGATGAACTTGAATAAAAAAACACGTTAGGGTTCATTTTTTTTTGCTTGCAAAAACTAAATTTAGTAAATTTATATGTATATGTATAAACGTATAATAAATTTGAATATTTACATTCAATTCCAATTCAAATATTTCTTTCTTTTGTTTTGTTTCGCTATTCGAAAAAGTCATTTAGAGCTACACCAGGGAAGTTATTTCATAAAATTTCTATTCGTTTCGTATCGAGTGCGACGATCCGCACACTCGACACGTTACGAAATTTCATTCGATACGATTACTTGCTCGCTCACGACTGCCGCGATTCGGGCCCAGGTGTTAAAAAAGCAAACGTATGTATGTTGACGACATTTTGTCTGGAAGTCACAGTCTTCCACAAGCATACGAATCCTTATCACTGGTTATAAGAGCCCTCAAAACCGCAGGGTTTCCACTGGAAAAGATTACTGCTAATCATCCCGATATAGTAAAACATATACCGAGGTCAATATCTGCAGTATCCGCCATTACAAAACGCCAAATTCTATCCTCTGTGGCAAAACTTTTCGACCCCGCAGAATGGCTTTCGTTAATTATGATACAAGCTAAAATCCTGATACAAGAATTATGGCTAGATGGGACCGATTGGGACGAACAAGTAAAACCACTTCGTTTAGAAAAGTGGTCACAGTTCGCGAGCAATCTAAACGATATCTCACAGATACAAATCCCACGGTGGGTAAACTACTCCCCCAAACACAAAGTCGAATTACACGGCTTCTGTGACGCCTCTGAGAAGGCATACTGTGCCACTTTATATGTGCGCACACAAAGCGATAACGCGACCACAAGCCACTTATTAGTAGCTAAAGCTAAGGTGGCTAAGTCTACCTCGACTTGAGCTCTGTGGCGCCCTACTACTCGCAAAATTGGTTTCCATGGTGCAGACCCAATTAAACATGAAGAAATACAGATTGCATCTCTGGTCCGATTCTGAAATCGTTCTAGCCTGTTTGGAAAAACCACCACACGCATGGAAAACGTACATTTCTAATCGTACGTCACAAATACTTGACCTAGTGGGGTCAGCCACTTGGCGACACGTAGCCAGTGCTGACAATCCTGCCGATTTAGGTACAAGAGGGTGCAAGCCGCTGCACCTCGCCACCACCACCCTCTGGTGGAATGGCCTCCGATGGTTAATAGAATCTCCCGATTCTTGGCCGAAATCGCCCATGCGCAATATAATTGCCCCAGAAAGTCGAAAAATCGACTGCTTTCACGCAACATTGGATGATAGTAACATCCTTGAGCGATTTTCATCGTTCCCTCGCGCCTTTCGAGTTATCGTCTACATGCTAAAGTTCATAGAGCAACTCAAAAATAAAATTAAGGGAGTTCACTCAGACTCTAACCAATGCGATACGTTGACGCACCTAGAACTGCAAAAGGCAAAGGTCGCACTAATCGCATCCACTCAAATGCGCTACTTCAGCCGGACATCTCACTATTAAGAGAATGAAAACCCATTGATAAAAGGAGTTCACTCTTGGTTCTTAACCCATTCTTGGACACGAAAGGTCTGCTTCGTGCGAATGGTAGGCTTGAGTTAGCAAGACGAACAACGAACGCCACCCTCTAATTATAGCAGAGAAATCCCAACTTGTCACATTACTCCTCAATTATATCCACTTACTCATGCTTCACGCTGAACATCGCCTAATGCAGCATATAGTCCATCAAGAATTCTATATTCTCCGTCTTAAGCCCCAAATAAAGAAATGCATTTTCATGTGCAAGATCTGCACCATGCACAAGCAGAAGTTACGAACTCAGCACTTCCACCTGAACGCTGCAACTTCGCTCTGCCTTTCACAATTACAGGTGTCGACTTTGCTGGGCCTTTTCAGATAAAGGCGTCCATACTAAGGTCCCCCACTCTAATGAAAGGCTATTTGGCTGTCTTTGTCTGTTTTACGACAAAAGCAGTGCACCTCGAGCTGTGTACGAATCTGACAAAGGAGGCTTTTCTCGCGGCATTCGCTCGCTTCGTCGGACGACGCGGCTTCCCATCAAAACTGATGAGCGATAATGGTAAGACCTTCATTGGAGTCCAAAGAGCCACTGAAAAGGAGTTTGTGGATTTTATCAAACAAGTCTCACGAGAGATTGTACAAAGGTATGCTCCCCAAGGTATTAACTGGCAATTTATCCCCCCAAGCGCTCCTCATATGGGTGGTTTATGGGAATCAGCAGTAAAAATCTTTAAATCCCATTTCAAAAAAGTACCTGGAAACTACAAATTTAATTATGAACAGTTCACCACACTGTTAGTGCGAATTGAAGCCGTTCTCAATTCACGGCCACTCACAACCCTCTCGCAAGATCCCTCTGACTTCACAGCCCTAACACCAGGGCATTTTCTCAAAGGAGCACCCATTCTAGTCACACCTGAGCCAGGCGTGGGGTCGCTATCCTTATTAAATCAATGGGAGAGAATCAAAATTTTCCATCACGATTTCAGCCGCCGATGGAAGGAAGAATATATAAAGGACCTTCACAAAAGGTACAGATGGAAGAGTCCAGAAAAGGCGCCAAAGCTTGGAGATTGTGTCATCATCCATGATGACTGTCTACCCCCACCGAATGGCGGCTTGGCCGCATAGAAAAATTACACTACGGTTCCGATGGTCATGTGCGAGTCGTTGATCAAAGCGGTATATTAACAAGACCGCTCGTAAAACTATGTTTTCTACCACACATTGTCGAAACCGCAAACAACGAAAAAACCGCTGATACTACCGTAACGCCAGTAAAATAACCAAAAACGCGACGTAATAAACCCGCAAGTAAAAAACTCGTTTAAACTAAATCGAAACCTAATGCAATGGTCGATCTACGTAACGACCCTTTCATGCCACAAAACGTGGCACAATCGCCATATACATTTTAATGACACCCATTTATAACCATATTACTCCTCCCACACAGATTACAATGGATGTGGATATGCCAGCAGTGTCAACGCCAACTGTGAGGTCAGTCATAACCGTGCCACGTCCTGGGTCAACTCCAACGCCTCGAACTCCAGCGGCAACCGCCACTGCTACCGCTCATCGTAGTAGCACGCGACCACTACCACCGTCCTCAGCACCCGTAGCAGAATCTCAGCGCAGCCGATGTCCCGTATGTCGGCGGCCACACCGGCTACAACATTGTAGCATCTTCCGCAGCATGCAGCCCATGCAACGGCAGAAGGTTGCTCAACCTCACGGGCACTGCCTGAATTGCTTAGCAACGGTACACACCACCCAGGAGTGTACATCCATCACCCTATGCCAACTGTGCAATATGCCGCACCATACCATGCTGCATCGCACCCCAAAACGGCCCGTCGCGCGGCAGCTTGCCACGAACCGATCGCAGTAGCCAAGTCGGCGTCGAAGGATAGTTGCCCCTCCATCGTCCAGAACAAGGCGAAATGAAGCATCCCCGCGGCGCCAGCAGCATCGTTCATCATACCGCCGCTCCACTGGCCTTAGTAGCGTTGTTGCCACGCTGCAGCAATTACAGCGTCTGCTAGGCTAATATTCGCCTAGGGGGGCCAGGATGGCTAGATGAGTTAGCTTTTCCCTCTGAACGCCCGACACTGAACAACCACACGACAACACACCACGCTAACGCGATCCACATGTGAAGACACCACCCATCCAGACATCCCACATGAAGATACCACACACTACTACACATGAATATATATCACACATACGAACATCACACCACAACTCTACACTACCCAACAATCAAAACCGACCGTTCCCTTCTTTATATCGATCTCGCAACGAGCAAACGTCCGTCGCCGTATCAACGTCATTTTTTCAATTTTATATATTCCGCATCCTCCGAATATTAAAATAAAACGAAGTCGGTTTAAGTTCGACTGTGACTTTACATGGTAACCATAAGATTTTATTAATTATTTCGCCGGTGAATTTTCTAGTGTCGAGTGCCGAGGTAAGTGGTGACAAAACAAAAGTGTTAAAGAAACAATAGCGAAACAGCAAACCTCAGTTTGGTCAAGAAACGGCCTACATTGCGGCGGCACGGCTTCCGCTCTGGTTTAGTGCCGACGAAATGTGCTGTGGTTGTAATTTTTGTAAATTAACTTTATTGAGAAATGATATTGTATACTCGTATTTACAGAATATTGCTGAATTGAGTAATATCAGTATATTTTGCTAGCTACGACAACTTTGTTGTTGTACATTTTGTTAGCTATGCTAGCTGTGATAACTTACATATGTATGTGCTTTGATATCAAATATATGGAAAATACCTATACATATGTATATGATATCCATATTCGTTTGCGCATTGTAAATATGCAAATCTGTAAGCGTACATTGAAATTAGCATCACTTTTCTCATTTAACACTGAAAATGCTCAATTCTGCTATTTTCGACGCTCCTATTAAATATTGGTGAAATCCGCCAATAGAAAAGAGTACCCCTTCTTTTGTTGTGAACTCCACTAATAGAAAAGAGTACCCCTCCAAAAAAAGAAATATCGTAAGTTTGGCACGCGGTGAACCTTCTCTATATCAGAGAACGTTTATCATAGAGAAGGTTCGCGGCGGGGAGATCGTAAAAATATTTTTGGCCAACTCGGTCGAGATGGAAGAGTTTCACACTGCCAGCTCGGCAGGAGAAATTTTAACATTTTCGCTTGAACAGAGCTGCCTGAAATATAAATTATGCTCAAAACTATATATTGCTGTAACAGACGCAAGTATGTATGTTCGTTCTTTTGCTTATATTTTTATACCTTTACATATGTACTTATATGCAAACATGTGTATGATTATGTATTCTTTTTGTGCATATTAATGAATGCTTGTGCAATTGAATACATTTGAATTAAATTACAGTTAATCTCCTTTTTGCACGGTTAACCGGGACAATAAATTACCCGTGCAAAAACAACCGTTCAAAAAAGACAGGTTTTAATATAAAACTCTCTATAAGGACAAATTTACGAAATAAATCGTGCAAAAAAGGCAAACGTGTAAACAAGATCTAATTTTATATGTGAATCTATCTATTTGTGCAGTGAGAACTTACACAATTAAAATATTGTAGATTTTCATGTTATTTTTATATATGTATTACTTTTAAAAGGAACGAACAAAAAGTACTCTGGGAATGTTAACAAAATGGCTATAATATAAAATACGTTAAAGGTTTAAAAAATCAGTCATTAATCGCTGCGTCTTCTTTGCTTTTACTTCTTCATACAGCTCACGGTAGCATTCTACTGCTTCATTTAATTGGCGCTGGAATCTGGCAGACCGTTCCGTGTTTGGGTCCAAGTTGAGGAAATGATTTTCTAATTCCATCGCTATGTTTAACCCATTTTGGATCAAAGATGCACTAAGGCCAGCAGCGCTCGAATGTTCTTCCCTGTCCTCTTCATTCTCTTTGTTGTCATTACAATCGTTTTCTGAAAAATTTTGCAAAATCTCATCATCGGAAATAACAACATTTTCGAAAAGTTCATTGATATCTTCAATAGTAATATCGTGGAATCCTTCTCCTCCGATCGTGTGGGAAACTTGGAAAATATCGGCATATTCAGATAATGTCTCATTCTCAGTATGCATTACCGCTACATCCGCCCAGAGGTTTTTCCAGCACCTATTTAAAGTGGTTTAAAGTGGTTTTCTTAATTTCTCTTACAGAGAAACTAATGCAGTCTATGCAGTTTTTTATATCGAACGCTTTCCACGCAGATATTATATTCATTTCATTATTTGTTTCAATTTCTTTTATTATGTGTTGAAAAGAATGCTTCACATAATAACGTTTAAAAGCAGCAATAATGCCCTGATCGAGTGGTTGTAAATATTAACGACGTCGTATTAGGAGGTAGAAACATTATCTTCACGTCACGTTATAAGAAATGTCTGGATGACTAGGAGCGTTGTCTATGACTAGTAAAACTTTGAAATCAAGTTGTTTTGAACGGAGATACTCTCGGACTTCAGGTACAAAATGTTGTAGGAACCAGTCCTTGAAAAGTGAAGCTGTGACCCAAGCCTTTTTATTTGCCATCCAATGGACCGGAAGCTTGGTTTTGTCGATACCTGAGGAACAAATTAGCGAATTAAAATACATATAAGTGTTTAAAACAAAGCATTCTAACTGACCTTTTAAGGCCCTAGGGTTAAGATTTTTGTTAACAAGAAGAGGTTTCAACATTTTGTCTCCTGATGCATTGCTACATAACAACAACGTGATACGCTCCTTTGCTACTTTAAAACCTTTCACAGACTTTTCTTGTTTTGCCAAATAAGTGCGACTAGGCATTTTTTTCCAAAAGAGTGCCGTCTAATCCGCATTGAATACTTGGTGAGCCTCATAACCTCCCAACATTATTGCTTCTAAGAACTCTTTAGGAAATGCTCTTGCCGCATGTTCATCAGCTGAGGCTCCTTCTCCTGTGACTTTTACATTGTGTAGTGAATTTCTTTTCAAGAAGTTTCGTAACCAGCCATTACTGGCATTAAAATGGGATCGCTTGCTATTTATTGATGTGGAAGGCTCTTCATTATTAATTGTTACATGAAATTGTTGCATCTTTGCTTTTATAGATCTTGTATCAATAGGTATCCTCTTTACCGCATGGTCTTCAATCCAACATAAAAGGGTACGTTCTGCTTTCAAAACTGCAACATCGCGAACATAAAACCCACGTAAAAAGCACCCAGCACTGGCGGCTGAAACCAATTTTATTATCGTTGTTTCATTTTTCCTTATGGTACGAATTGTTGCTTCATTTATATTTTTACGCTTTGAGATTGTTGCAATCTTTTCACCCGCTTTTAAATCATCTAATTTTAATTTTTTCTTTTAAATTTAATATTGTTCGCTTGGACGCCATGTCACTATGTTTTCTTATGACATTTCTTTGTTTAACTTTTTTGTCCAATAACAGCAGTGTATTTTTAAGTACGTAAAATTGAGAGTTGCATTTGCTTGAATAATGAATCTTTATATATTCGAATAGATTCAGAATTTTAATTTTATTCCAAAAATAGTATATGACTAAAATGAAAAACCCGTGCAAAAAAAGTAAAACCGTGTAAAAAGGATAACTAGGAGGTTCACAAAAACACCGTGTAAAAAAAAACCGTGCAAAAAAAACCGTGTAAAAAGGAGATCAACTGTACTTTTCAAAGCAATATCGTAGTTTATGTGAAAATAAAGCCTATTTTTTTAAATATATTTGTAATTGATATATTCATACTTATGTGTATACTTCATTACATATGTATATAACAAACTATCATACTATTATTAAAAAATGAAATATATTACAATAGTGATAAATGTAGATTAATCGTACATTTTATCATTCAAAACATATATTCACATGTATGATGACCCTACATAAGTATGTACACATGTTCGCTTTCGCGAATTCAAATCATTTTATCACTTATCAATAATAATACATATGTGCGCGCTGCTCATATGTACATAAATATGTGCGTATGACATTGGCACACAAATAACGCATACACAACATACATACTTCTATGCGTTCACTTCCCAGCCAGCATTTACTATCAATTTTTAATGGAAAATCACTCATTTTCAATAGAAAAATTGATAGAAAACAGTCAATTTCTATGTATATCAATACTCATTGTAAATTGACTGTTCCCTCGGGAGAAAATGGTCGAACAAAATTGAATGATTTTGATTGAGTAATTTTCAGGGTCAATTTCCAGTAAATTTCCAGTCATTTTAATATAAATTTCGATTGTTTTTTCCAGTCATTTCTCAATGATTTTCTAGTAAATTTTCAGTCATTTTATTATAAATTTCGATTGTTTTTTCCAGTCATTTCTCAATGAATTTCTAGTCAATTTTCAGTCAATATTTAGTCAATTTACAGTCATTTTATTATAAATTTCGATTGTTTTTTCCAGTCAGTTTTCAGTCATCTTATTAATCAATATTCATTTTTTGGTTTATTTTTAAATTCAAATTTATTTATATTTTAAATTAATTCATTAACATGTTTTTCCTTACAGCTCAAAACATTAATTTATTTTCAAACAAAGGTAGACAGCGCTTTTTTAATCCTTCGTTTGCATAAACGAAATGTTTTTGTAGCGTTGATCTAACGGCTTTTTCTTTGGTATATTTTTTTTATTGAAAACTAATTCCGTTGAAAGTACTTCTGCTTTATGCAAAGGCAAAGAGTAATGTTCACCTCTTTTCTTAACCCATTCGTTCAAAAGCGTTCTCATAACCCCCAAGCAAGCTACATGCATATAATCCAAACAACATTGATGAATAATGTCTATGTTTAAATTTTATAATGTTGATTTGGACGACTGCTTATGATGCTCTGGTTGCAAGTGCATTCGGAACGATTCATTTGTTCTCGCAACTAAGTTTTGAGTTTCGGGGAAAACGAGGCGATATTTTACTATTTCACCTTTTTGTGTGCAACGTACACATGAATAGTACCCAGTGTGGCCTTTAATACCTAACACAAAAGACTTAGCAGGCGCATCCATTACAAAACATCGGACCGCCACGTTAAAAAATTTTGTTGCAAAAACGAGACCCTCCTGTTGCAGGACTTTAAGTTCAGAAATAAATTCACTTAAAAAATCAGTTGAACAGTGCGGTTTTGAATTGCCTTCAAATATTCCTACAATGAAAACATAGCACGTGCTTGGGGCCTCTGTTCTCCAGGGGCCTCCATCCTCTGCTGGCGTTTCATTTTATACTTACATTTTATCGAGATTCATCCACAATTAATTTGTCCGAAATCACAAGGCGCGAGCAGTCCGGGAGTGACCCATCATACACCCCTGCAGGGCCCTACCCCTGCGCGTCCCGCCCGCACGTCGCATCGCGCCCCCGCGAGACTGAGTGAGTGAGTTGTCTTTGCATTGCAAATGATAGCGCCCATACCCATTACCGCTCGTACTTACCTACTTTATTTACGGAGTGGCTTTGATTAAAACTACATACACTTATCGTTACCCCACACAATATCTAGAGGGTTGCAAAATAGAGATTACAAAGTGCAGAGGACAATCATATGACAATGCTTCTAATATGTCAGGACGATACAATGGGATGCAGCAAAAAATTTAATAAATTTAATAAATATGCTGTATTTATACCATGCGCTGCATATTCTCTAAACTGGTCGTAGTGCTGCTGATTGTTGTACGATCGCAGTGAATTTATTTTCAATTGTGCAGTTGTTATACATTTTTTCGGCTTCTACTCATCGTTGGGCAGTTTTAGCATTCTGCGATAGCATTCTGAAGTCGCTGTCGGACACTCTTTGGGAAGCTTACGCTGTAGCTACGAGTGTAATATTACAATCCTATCCGAAAATTTTGGATGCTTTAGATGAAATTGCTGAGGACACAAGGTGAGATCAGGTTAGAATCACAAAATATTTCAAACAAAATGCAAAATTTTAAGTTTATATTTATGCTCACTTTGTGGAATGATATTCTACAAGTTTTTCATCGCACCAGTAGAGGACTCCAAGAAGAAGGATTAAATCTTAAAACGTGTTCCAATTTGTATCATTCTTTATCGGGTCATCTCGTTGAAATGAGGAATCAATTTGAAAAATTTAACGGCGAGGCAAGAAAAATTTAACCTAATGTGTAATATAAGGAAACTCGAAGACGAATTAGCAAGAAACAAGTAAATAATGGAAATGCAGAGGAACTTGATTTGAATTCTAGAGACAAATTCCGCATTGAGGCTTTCAATGTAATAATTTACACACTTAACGCTCAAATGCAAGAGGGGTGATGTATATCACAAAGTTTCACAAAAGTTTTCATTTCTTGCGGATCTAAATAAGTCATTTTCAGAATATGAAAAAGATATCCAATTGCTCTTAGAATCTTACCCAGAAGACTTCAATGAAAACATTCTCGGCGAATTTAATCACTTTCTACCTTCCATTCCATTCCTTCCATTTCCATTTAAGTAATAGAGGGCCTACAAGGGCTCTGTGCTTAGGGCCTCGGATACTCTTGATCCGCCACTGCATATGCGTATGACATTCCCACACAAATAATCCATACGCAACATACATACTTCTATGCGTTCACATGTAGATATGTCACCCGCAAAAATTACAAATACTGTTCTTCAAAACCAAGAATCGTTTGAAATAGTATAAGAAGCGTCACAAGTCAATATGGCAGCCAAATAGTCGATGCTCAAATTTGTAGAAAAACTCCTAACAACACTATTTTCATTCATGAACGCAAGCGCCCTTTCAACAGGAAAACTTGCTTCATTCATAAAAACAAACACCAATACATCTCTTCGAGCATGCCTTTGCCTAAAAGCGTCTTTTCGCGACGGTGGAAAAAGCTAAAAATCATAAATTGAACAATTTCTGATATTTGACAACATAGTTTATTTGTCGATTTTCAAGTCAAGAAATGTATCAATGAAAATATTCATTATTCCTCTGAGTTATGTGTACAGTGAGTCCCGGTTAAGTAGTACCCCGTTTAAATGAAAATCATCCCTCTTAACTTCCTACATCTTGCTGCTTCTTCTGGTTTTTTTTTTTTATGAAATACATAGAAATTATTGTTTTAAGTACCACTCGCTTACGTATTCGCACACGCTTATGTGCCATATTATATTTTTTAGTTTTACAAACCATCTGTATCTTTCATTATGGCACATAACCGGGATTGACTGTATTTGTCAAGGAATATAAAAAATATTTTTAAGCGGCTAGCAAAAGACTGCGTCGATATGTATGCACGCTCATACAAATACATATATATCTACGCTGGTTTGTATGCGAAGCTGTTTCAGCGGCAAGGTAAGCAGTGGCAATTGGCGATCATTCGTTTGTGTCTACCAACAACACAATGTTGTAACGCTTTGTCGCCGCGTCGGTCCGTCGACATATTGACTCTTTGACATGAAAGCAAAAAATGTGAGCTTCGCCATTGGTTGTCCGTGTCAACGGCAATTGCGCATGAAGCATTGAGTGTACATATTTACATACATATGTTGCATGTAGACAAATTTACAAGCATTATGCGTATGGTTCTTTTATATTTGTTTACATGCACACATAATTACACACATATACATATATGGGCAAATGTGCGACCGCTTGGTCTTTTAACATGACATCGAAGCGATTAATGACCAAAGCAAATACTTATATGTATATTAGGGTGGGTCGATTCCGGAATTTTTTTGATTCGGTATTTCTAATAGTGCGGAAAAGTTGCCTTAGTACTTCCTGATTCCAATGCAACTTTTTGTTTTGAGATCGGATTGCATCTTCAACCCGAACCTCGGCCTTGAAATTTCGGAAATTCGCCTAAAATCGTGAAATTGTCTACCTAGCACCTGAAATACGCATCTCATGGCAAAATGTATAAAACAAAAGTTATTTGTCACGTCATTTGCTACCGAAATGGTAGATCATGGCCGTAGGACGAACCGTTCCCGAGATACGAGCGAAAAGGCGGCGCGCCACAGCACAAGGTGAAAATCGGCTTGCGGCCACACTTCTTGACGTTGATTTCGCCGAGTGCTATCACTCACATTCATTCACCTACGCCAAAGGACAGATTCGGATAGGTCTCCACACAAATATTTTTTCATCGAGTTCCTTCACTCTTGTCGGTGATTTCGCCGAGTTCTATCACTTACTTTCATTTCCCTGCATCTTCAACCCGAACCTCGGCCTTGAAATTTCGGAAATTCGCCTAAAATCGTGAAATTGTCTACCTAGCACCTGAAATACGCATCTCATGGCAAAATGTATAAAACAAAAGTTATTTGTCACGTCATTTGCTACCGAAATGGTAGATCATGGCCGTAGGACGAACCGTTCCCGAGATACGAGCGAAAAGGCGGCGCGCCACAGCACAAGGTGAAAATCGGCTTGCGGCCACACTTCTTGACGTTGATTTCGCCGAGTGCTATCACTCACATTCATTCACCTACGCCAAAGGACAGATTCGGATAGGTCTCCACACAAATATTTTTTCATCGAGTTCCTTCACTCTTGTCGGTGATTTCGCCGAGTTCTATCACTTACTTTCATTTCCCTGCGCCATACGAAAGAACTGGTGGAACAGTCAACAGTCTTCCAGTTAATAATATCGTAATAAGTATTAGCTTTGAAATTCAGCTTTGGCAGTTTATTACATCTAACTCTTCCATTTATGGTGTCAGACTCTGCTTCTCTGGCTGCCAGAAGACGGTCAAGGGTCAACTTTCTGACTTCTATCCGTTCGTCAGTCATCATACTAAGGAGAATGTTTTCTGGAAGAGCAAAGAAAGCATTCTGTCGAATGGATGAATCGACAACCTTGCGCAGTTTAGCGGGTAAGTATCTCGACCTTTGAATTGCAGCATAGAGATGGCGCGAGCCATCTGTGATTGAACTGTTGAATCTTATTGAGAACCACAAAGGTGAGTAAACTGTAAGTATGTACTTGACCAAAATCTTTATTTCCTTTGTTGGTTTGCCAGTAGAAATGTATAATCTCAGAATTCTATTTGCATAGGTGAGCCAGCAAGATTTGCACATGTTACCTGGATGCATCGACGCTAAATCTGAGGAACATTGACCGGAAATAACAGCTTCTGATATTTTATAGAGATAAGCTTGGTCTGTGCTAAGTTGGGTCGGATTAATAACCTCAGAAGGTAATTGGCAGGATGGAAAACTTTCAAATTTGACAACAGGCAACTTCTCACAATAAGGGAACAGTTTACCTATGTCGCTAGAGAATGTATTTGGACTCTTTGAGACACCATCTATGTGTTCGAAAAGAGCACGGAATGGAAGTTCGTTGAAATGTAGAAGACAAACAACCCACTGTAATGGCCTACCTATTCTTTCTTCTAGTTTCCAAATGATTCCACCTTTCCAACCTGTATTCGTGTTGGTGCCATCAGCACCGACAACTTCTAGATGTTCCACATCAACTGAATTGTCTTGTAAATGTTGCCATATAGCTTGCGTCTCATCCTCAGCTGACCCGGAAGGAGAAGTGACGTGGCCAAAGTAAAGACAACCAGGTTCCGCTATAAGAGAAATATGTTCCTCTTTGATAGTGTCGCGGTAGTACTTTTCACCTTCGCTAACTTGTGTAAGTGTATTGTCTTTGCGGCCGTCAAAATACAGCCCATATACGGAGTCAATACTTGCGGTGTTCTGGAGCTTAACACCAACACTTTTTTTTGCCCGACTAATCTTGCATTTGTCAGTGACAAAGCTAGCCTGATCCTCTGTTATCAAACCTGCTTTTTTGGCATCCAGAAAAGCGGATGAAACAAACAAGGCCGCTGTTCTATCACTTACTCCAAATCTTTGGGCAGCTAAAGCAGTGTGTTGTAATACTAGTGTTTTTTGTTTGGTTTTAGAGGATGGAAGAGAAAATTCATCATCACCATCGTTTTTCGAAGAATCAATGTGCGACGCGCCTACATTGTTGTCGTCTGTATGAGAGTCTGGCTGATCTGAATGGTCACGTGTTCTAGCTGATACTTTTCTGGTAAGTGTTGATGTTGAATGACGTTTTGAAAGCTTTTCTTTACGTTAATTTTTCTTTGTAATCTTTTTTGTTTCAGGTAGATCAACACTTCCAATGCGACCAATTCTTGTGGTTCTCTGGTCCAAGAGAAATGGTTGTTCATTGATAGGAACTTTCCTTTCCTTTGGACAAGTGCAAGAAGAAAAATAAATGCATTTACAAGCAGCGATGGCAAATAATTTTCCGGCAGAAGAGACAAAGTCGTCTCTTTTAGAGCTCAAACCTATTGGGTTCCTTAAAAACATTTTTTTTAAGAGTCAGAAATTTCTTATGATATGTGGTGAGCATTTGTACAACTCTGGTGTGTGAAACTATCGGAATAGATGACTTTTTGAAAGTATTTTCAACCTTTTTTGCAACTATTTCTGTAACCTCTTTACTCCTAAGTTCATAGTTGTCGCCTCGGAGTCGCCCTATACCAAATCTTTCAAACTGATAACACAAAAGAACATCCTGGTAAGTAGGTAACTGGGACTCAGAGAGTTTGTACGGATATATGCCAAACACAGGACATTTCTGTCTAAATTTAAATTTAGATACAGACATTTTGAGTTCTGTGTTTTGTTGAGAGAATATAAGTGATAGCACCTGGCGAAATCAACGACAAGAGTGAAGGAACTCGATGAAAAAATATTTATGTGGAGACCAGTCCGAACGTGTCGTATGGCGCAGGGAAATGAATGTAAGTGATAGAACTCGGCGAAATCACCGACAAGAGTGAAGGAACTCGATGAAAAAATATTTGTGTGGAGACCTATCCGAACGTGTCCTTTGGCGTAGGTGAATGAATGTGAGTGATAGCACTCGGCGAAATCAACGTCAAGAAGTGTGGCCGCAAGCCGATTTTCACCTTGCGCTGTGGCGCGCCGCCTTTTCGCTCGTATCTCGGGAACGGTTCGTCCTACGGCCATGATCACATATACCATTTCGGTAGCAAATGACGTGACAAATAACTTTTGTTTTATATATTTTGCCATGAGATGCGTATTTCATGTGCTAGGTAGACAATTTCACGATTTTAGGCGAATTTCCGAAATTTCAAGGCCGAGGTTCGGGTTGAAGATGCAATCCGATCTCAAAACAAAAAGTTGCATTGGAATCAGGAAGTACTAAGGCAACTTTTCCGCACTATTAGAAATACCGAATCGAAAAAATTCCGGAATCGACCCACCCTAATGTATATGTACATACATATTTATGTATATACATAACTATATTCATATGTATTTATGTACTTAGTATATGCTTTGATACCAGTTATCGGGCTTTTTGCTAGAGCTCCGAAAAAAAGTGGTTTTATTTTAATTGGGTCCGTATGACCTCCTTTATTAAACTTTAAATTGCAACTGACTTACATATTCTTTCTTAAGCTAGAAGTAACCTTAATCTACCTGTTGGTATTTCAGGTGTTTTGACTTCATTATGATCGTTCAGATTAACATTTACATGGTAATTTGATAGCTCTGTTATACTTGCCTTGCATTTATTTTTTAGACTCAAAATGGTGATAATTACGATTATGCACATCATGCAGATGATTATGAGCGAAAAATTGGTAAAAAAGCTGCAGTGTGGGCTATTTTTAATTTTTCCAGATGATGTGTGTTGTTCAGATGAAGCTCCTTCATCATCTCCAAACTTAAAATTTCTTCTTCTTGAAACGATGGTTCATTTGGTTGTAAAATTGCTGCTAACGGTTTGCTGGTAAACTTTTCGTTAAATGAGTATGTTTGGTTTTCTATCCACACCGTGGAATTATGGTATTCTACTGCATATGATCCGGAAAGATGTATACTTTGGCTGTCAATTTTTACTGTACCGTTATATTGGTTTAGTAATATAATGCCAGGTGATATATTTTCTACCGATGGTATGTGCTGATTATTTATTAAAATGCATTCTGCCGGTTTGCTCTTTAGTAGACGAGGGACACAGGTAGTGTTGCTTATGTCTATAATATTTTTGTTATTACATATTTTTCTACTATTATATTCTTTACATTTGTTCCTTATACCAAATATTTTATTATTCTTACACGCTATTACATTTTCAAATGGAATCTTATTTATATTCCTTTTTATTTTATTGGTTTTATCATAATTGATTCACAAAGATCTTTATTAGATAACGGTATTCCAATAATGTATAGTAACATAGTTTCATTTGATGCAAGTGTAACATTTGCTAATTCGATAGATTCTTCAATATTATTTAGTGTAAAGTTATTTTTCCCTAGTGTATATTTTAATATATTTAATTCTTCATTTGACAAAATATAAGAATTAACTATGCCGGCTTTTGCCCAATGTATTGCATAGTCTATATTAATTATCTAATCTTTTATTATATTTAATTTATATTTAATTTCAATAGCAATATTATGTTCTACAACTTCATTTGTTTGTACTTCTTTTAAAATTTTATTTGATATTGTAGAAATATTATTTTTCTGTATTTGTTCGTTATTATTTTCAATTATATTATTAATATGATTTCCTAGTATTATTAAGTCGTCGTGGTCAGGATTTCCCGCAATCCATTTCCAGACTGTTCCTAATTCTTTTACTGATTTCTTAAATTTCTTTGGTTTTAGTCTATTTAAGTATTGGTGTGTCAGTTTTAGTTCATTAATGAGGATAGGAAGGAGTGGGTTTTCTTCTTTAACTTTAGTTCTAATTGAATTACTTAAATTGTTTAGTGCGTTCTGGTATTCGTCTATGTCCACTTTGTGTATTAGTCGAAATGTTCCTGTTTGAATTTTTACTGGTCCTGTACTAAATGTGGCTAGTTGTGAGTTTGTATAGTCTATTATCCTAAAGTCAGCGTACACCAAATGTACGAAAAATCTGAAAAATTAAAATAAAGAATGATATGTAGCTAGGTCTTGATATTGCTTTTGTGTACTGTTCGTCCTTTTTCTGTGATTACGACACTGGGTTTGTCTTCTTTTACAATTTCTTTTCTATATCTTGGTGTTAGTTTTGAGCCTGTTCGTTTATTTATTTTAACATATATTATTTCTCCTGGGGCGTAGGTTTTTATTTGATTTCTAGTTTTATTGTAAATTTGTAAGTCTTTCATCTGTTGTTTTCTTAGTGTCTCGATATTTTCTCGTCTTGAGTTTTCATATTGCTGTGGGTCTATTGAAACGCGTCTTCCAAAAAAAGTTTCCATTGGTCTTTTTCTGGTTGTAGAATGTATTGAGTAATTATATTCGTAGGTGCAACGATCTAAAAGTTCTTGAAATGAGCGGTGGGTGCGTTCGGTTTGAAGACAACGCATAATTTCAGAAAGTGTGGAGTGAAATCTTTCGACTTGTCCATTGACTTTGCTAGCGTAAGGAGCCTCAATACAATTTATGGTCGAAGACCAACTTGGTATTAACATTTTCAAAACACCCCCTTAAAGATTTTTCATTATCTATAACTATGGTTTTAGGTACACCGAAGGAAAAAAGTATTTGTCGCAAGGGTTCTCTGATATCCTCTATTGCTTTTGATTCTATTAATCTAACTTGGGCTTATTTCGAAAATTTGTCTACTGCAGTAAGTACAAGATTTTTCTCTGTACTGTATATATCAATATGAACTACTTCTCCAGGATATTGTGGAATAGGGGTTTCAAGTAAATGTGGTTTATTAGGATGACGATCGTATTTGTTTTCTTTACATATTTTGCATTGTTTAATTATTGCTTCTATTTTTGCTTTCATTTTTGGAAAATTATATTTTTGTATGAGTTGTTTTGAATTTTCGTCTCGGTTTCTATGTGCGCGTTTATGTTCTTTTAATATTGTTTCGTTTTGAATGTCCTCGTTCGTAATGTCATCAACTTTCATCTGAGTATATCGAATTTTATAATTGGAAAAATGGATTGGGTATATTTGTTGAACTATTCCCATTATTTCTTCGGAAGTAAATATGCCATTTATCACCGAAGGGTTTAAGTAACGTTTAAAAAGTGAAATTAGGTTTTCTGAGGAAAATGTTTGTTTAATTATTACATGTCTATGGTATGTACAAATAGCTAACTATCTTCGTCTCCTAAAGAGATCCAAAGTTGGTTTTTGAAAACATTTATGGGTACTTCTACGGCTGGAATTAGATTGTGAGATGAGCTGTCATCTGAATGTGTGGCTACTGATAAAGAATTTATTTCGAATGGTCTTGAAAGTGTATCTGCTACTATGTTGGCTTTACCAGGTTTATACATATCTTAATTCGTAATTATATTCTTCGAGTATGGCTTTCCACCGTTTTAATTTAGAATTATTGTTTTTATTGCTTAAGGCGTATGTGTTTAAAATGAGACGCGTTGGGTTCGGTTATAAAATAGTACTCAGCTCTGGTTGCCCAGAGCTCCTTTATTTATAGCCTTCCTTATTCTAATTCATGTATGCACCACATGCTGAGTGCATACACACATCTTAACACTAATCTACTGTACATATCGAAGTATGTACACATATCTTAAACATAAGTGTTCTCAACGGCAAACACAATTGTTTCTTGTCTATTGTTAGTTTAGGATCATTTGCGATCTCAAGGGCAGACAGAATTGTTTTTTAGCTATTATTCGTTTAGGATCATTTGCGGTCTCAAGGGCAAACAATCCTTTACATTGCATACATTAAATACTAAGGTCACTAATCAATATACCCGAAATGAACATTTATTACATTGTTGATAAAAATGGGTATTTGTAAATAGATATCTACGTTTAAGACTAAATTCGTATACGCTGGCGATAATGAAAATAAATATTTGAACTATGACAATTGTATCTTTACAAAAATATCTTCTTTACAATTGTAGCCGTTAAGAACTGTTCAGAAATCTAAACAGTATGTGAGAGGTTGATAGTCTGTATGGATTACTACTTTTGCCGTTCCATAGAGATAATTTCTAAAAGTATTTAATGCCCAAATAATATCAAGCATTTCTTTTTCATTAACTGCATAATTTTCTTCGGTTTTACTTAATGTCCTAGATGTAAAGGTTATGGGTTTTCCGACCTGTCCTAAGACAGCGCCTATGGCATATTTGGAAGCATCTGTTGTTAAATCGAACTCTTTTTTATAATCAGGATATTGTAAAATGACGTCTTTCGATGTCAATGTGGATTTTATTTTATTACATGCTGCTTTAGCGTCATTGTTTAATTGGATTTGGATTTTTTTGGAAACATTTTTTGACACTCTACCTTCTTCACCACGAAGTAGAGTTGTGAGGGGTTTAGCTAATTTTGCATAATCTTTTATAAAACGTCTATAGTATCCTGAAAGTCCTAGAAATGACCTAAGGTCTTTAAGTGTTTTGGGGTATGGAAAATCTACAATACTTTTTACTTTAGATGGGTTTGTGGAAATACCAGCAGAAGAAATTAGGAATCCTAAAAATTCTACTTGGTTTTTATAGAATTCGCATTTGTCTGCTTGTACTTTCATATTAGCTTTACGGAGTGTATCAAAAATTTTGTCAATATGCTCTGAATGAGATTTTTCATCTTTGCTAAATATTATTATGTCGTCTATATAGACATAACATATTTTTCCTATATATTGTCTCAGAATATCGTCTAATGTACGTTGAAATATGGATGGGGCGTTCTTCAGTCCAAAAGGTAATCTTGTGAACTCATACTTTCCGTTGTTCACTGAAAAGGCTGTTTTCTCCACGTCAGATTCTTTAAGATGAATTTGATGGAAACCGCTTTTTAAGTCGATTACTGAAAATATTCGTTTTTCTCCTAATTGTGATAGTAATTCATTTATCTCTGGTATTGGATATCTGTCAGCAGTTGTAACTGTGTTTAGTTTTCTGTAATCAATAACTAATCTGAATTTTTTTTCGCCTGATGCATCGTCTTTTTTGGGTACAACCCATATTGGTGAATTGTATGGTGATCTTGATTTTCTGATAATACCGTCCTCTAATAGTTTATTTATTTGTTTTTCTACTTCTTGTTTTAAACTGGCAGGATATGGGTATGATTTTGAGTAGATAGGTGTATCTGAATTTGTTCTAATTTCCGCTACTACTTTTGTTGTGTACGTTAGTTTTTCATTAGGTTCTGAAAATAAGTTTCGGTGTTTTTGTACAAGTTGTTTAATTTCATTTTTTTCTGAAGTATTCATATGTTCGTCACGGATTTAAATGGAATGAACATCTTGGGCTCTATATTGATGGAGTTGAATTTTACGTTTTTTTTGGTACGATCATGAAATTTTCTTTAGTATGTATTATTGCTGATAGTCCCTTTAATCTATCATTTCCAAGAATTGCGTGAAAAGTTGTAAGAGTGAGTAACAAAAAAAATTTTAATTTGCATTCTTCAATATTAACTTTTTAATATAGAAAAGTGTGATGGGTAATGTGTATTTTTCCACCGGTTGAATTTGCGTAAAAAGGGTTATTGTTTTCTTTGGGATTTGGTACTAAATTTGATTGAATATAGTTTTTATTGGAACCTGTATCGACTAGGATTTTTAAAATTTCTCCACTCTTCGTTTTGCAGTTGAAATAAGGTAACGCAGAGCTGTTTAATCTAAAAAATGTACATCTGTCAGGTCTAGTGATTGTTCGTTTTCGTCGGTTTGTGTTGTATCGGAAAAGTCATAGTTATATTCGTTGTTTTGGTAGTCATTGTTGTATTGATAATTTTGTTCGCTGTAAGGTTCAAAGGTGAGTTTACATGAAAATTCCTTTGAACTTTTGGTTGCAGATCATTTTTGTTTGAAAGATTTGATGGTCGTTTGACAGTGAATTTGGGATTTGGTCTATTGGCGTAATTGATAGCATTTGTTCTTAAGCTAACGTCTACGTCCATTGGTTGAGGGGGTTTTGGTGGTCTTGGAGGGGAATTATTTGGTGGTTGATTAAATGGGTTTTGATTATGAAAACCATGTTGTTGGTTTACTGGATTTTGTGGATACCGTTGTTGACCATAAGGATTAAATATTTGATTTGGTTTTCGTATAAAAGCTAACTCGGGATGGAATTTGGTTTGAGGAAGTTGTCGATTAAGATTTGGAAAAAAATTCTAACTACGTCGCACTACGTCGGGAATTTTGTCCATTTCGTTCATGTTGTCTCTGTATCTTTCGTCTATAGTTTGATCCCTAATGTTCTGGTTCCTACCATTATTCAAAATACTTTGTATTATGCTTTGTCCGTCCGTCTGTAACATCTGAGTTACAACGTTTTTAACTAAATGTGCCAATTCTGGCGAAATTTGGGTGCCAGAACCGAAAGGTCCTGTTGGTGCAACGGGAGTTGTATTCCCTAGCACTGGTGGTCTGATTAAATTATTTGGGTTAGACATTTTCTTTAAAATATATAAACACTTTTTCTTTACTAATCTCTGGAGGGTCCCTTTTACAGGAAAGTCGCAGAGTTATTTTACTTTTATAAGAACCGGAGGGTCCCCCGTTAGGTGGTGAATCGCGGCCCTTTTTAACTTTATATGTTATTGGCTGTTCAAGCCCTTTTTTATTTTTCTTTGTGGTTTATAATTCTCTGGAGGGTCCCTTTGGTGGTGAATCGCAAAAAATTTTGTACGTTATAAGCTGGAGGGTCCCCCCGTAGGTAGTGAATCGCAGCTTTGTATTATTATTTATTATTGGCTGTACGAGCCCGTTTATTATTTGTAAAAGAAATAATTTTCTTATTGGAACTCTTAAAACTTTCTTTAAATTATTTACTTTGTTTTTCAAAAATTTTTTTTTAAATATTTTTAAATTATTAATTTTTTCTTATAAGTTTCTCTTTTTTTCTTTCCAAAAAATTTGTTTATATATGTCTAAATTATTAATTTTCAAAACATGTTCTTTTTTTTGTATATTCTTAATTATTAAATTTAAATAGCTTAACTTATTCCTTACATAGATATCAGCTTCCCTTCCATGGCCGGTAACCGTGCAGTTGTCCTTTTTCCTCTCTGTACTTGGGCGCACTCTTTCACTCCCTCGATGTCAGGAAGTCAGTTCCGCTGCTTGCTTTCCGTACTACCTATGGTACTTTTTTTTTTGCTGGGCCCCAGTTATCGGGCTTTTTGCTAGAGCTCCGAAAAAAAAGTGGTTTTTTTGTATTTTAGTTGGGTCCGTATGACCTTCTTTATTAAACTTTAAATTGCAACTGACTTACATATTCTTTCTTAAGCTAAAAGTAACCTTAATCTGCCTGTCCCGTAACTTGCAGTTCTGTGGAATTGCACATTTGCGGCTCGTGGCGTATGTTCGCTTCCTGTTTTTGACGAAAATATTATTGTCAGCTATAACTTTATTTCTGATTGCGAAATATTAGCTCAGCTATATTTGTTATTAAAATATTAGCGTCAGCTATAATTATGAATATGTTACGTGTTAACTTACCAAATATATCATCATATATACATAAATTATATGCCGAGTCGGTTGCGCATAGGAAATAAACGAATCTGTAGGCATAAATTTGTTTACATTGGAATTAGCATTATTTTTCTCATTTAACACTGAAAATGCTCAATTCTGCTATTTTCGTGGTGAAACTCGCTTATAATTTGTCTGTGGTGAAACTCTTCCATCTCGACCGAGTTGGCCAAAAATATTTTTACGATCTCCGCTCCGTGAACCTTCTCTATGATAAACGTTCTCTGATCATTGTACAGAGGAAAAGCGAAAAACGAAAAAAAAAAATTGAGAAAACTAGGAAAAACTTATAAAGAGATAAAGAAATGATAGCGAATGCCTTAAATTATAGAAACAAAAATGAAACTCGTAGACAAAAGCGCAAAACATCCACTGCAAACGATCGCAATATATGTAGTACGCTACTGCAAAAATAATCCTTTTGCTTCTGTCAGGAGCATCCATGACGAACTAAATACATATTGTAGTAATAAGTACTATGTGTGTGATAATACATCCTAACTTTAAGTTATTCTAATTATACTTATGTTATATATAAAGAAGTAAACCATTGACGGGTTAATTTAAATATACATAAAAGAGTAAACCGTTGAAGGGTTAATGTAGATATATCCCGTTAACTTAAGATTCGTTTTCAGTTATTGTTGATTCTCTTAAGAAGTTCATTTGTATTCATGTAAACCAGTGTTGTCCAACGTGACTGTGTGCACATTATGCTTGTGTTGGTTATTCTAGCGTCAACTGAGCGCTAAATTCTGCTTTGCTTGCCTACGAAGTTGAATACAGTTGCGCGATAGTGTTTTCACAGACACTTGTCGCGACATGTTGGTGCGAGGTGTCTGGCACTGTCCGTGCGGTATTGTGCGCATAGGCCGTGGACAACGCTGATGTAAACACATGCTTGGTTGTCATTGTGTTGACATACATATATTCATGTTGCACAAGTTCATGTGTCCATTTTAAAAGATATACATATAAGTAAATACATAGTGTGTAAGCAGAGAAAAATGTATGCATGTTAGAATAAGTATGTGTAACCGTTCTTCGGTAACAAAGCGAAGCACAGTACAGTTTGAGAAATAAAAGCGTAAAGACGTGCCATCCTAAAATATGTATGTCAGTTAATACTGAAACTGTTAGTAGGCATTTGGATCAGAACAAATCATTTGCTAGAAGTCCACGAAGAGGAGCTTCATTAAGAAATAAGTACAAGGAAGCCTGACACATATTGTGATCAGAGGAATCCAAAGTTGGATTATTTGGTAGGACAGGCTCTAGGAACTTTGTCCGACGTCCCCATAACTCAGAACCCCAGTTTACCACAAAAACCGTTATACATAACGATGCTAACTCGTTTTTCTCTCATGTGTTCACTCCTATTTTTTGTGGACAACTGTACATATATGCATATAAGTATATTTTTTTTTTGCTTTTAGGTACCGGTAAAAATTGGTATGTATGTATGTACATATATCTGCCGAACGGAATTTTTCGCACTCCAGTTCACTCATTCCTTTATTTTTATTATTTAATATTTTAACTATAAAAAATATTTATTTTTTTTTTTAACTTCTCTCACGCATTGAGTCTCTGCTCGAGCTCAATGAAAAATTGAAAAAATGAGACAAATCGCGGATGTATCAGAATAATTGAATTCTTCATTGTACGAATAATATGGCTTAGCCTAAACCTTAACCTAACGGCACGTGTAAGTAAGTATAATTCATTTCGTTAAATTACAGTACAACATTATGGTGAGTATATAAAACAGTAAGTATTTTATATAAACTAAACTTTAACATTTTAATTAAAATATTAAATATTATAATTCATTTACATTAATTTAGTATTATGCTTAAAAAATTTAGCATTTATGTTTAAAGGATGTCGCTAGACCCAACACCGGCCACCTTAACAGGATCCTGATCCTTCAACGTCGATGGGTACCAGGGTAAGCTTATAAATGAGCACAACCAACGCTTTTGCCCCTGCGTGGTGATTTCGAAAGTGAAGGAACCGTAAATCAATCGTAACGAAGTACGAATTTTTATTTAGTCAAAGTGGAAATTTAGCATCGTATGGGAAAGGTGCATTTAAAAGGCGACCTCCTACTTGAATTTATCGGATTGAGTTTTTGCAAGTTTGCGGGTAGCGTGGTGCCATTAGTCAGTTTTTGGATTTCATTCGAGATTTGGTCTTCAGCGGAGCCACTCTAGACCTTGCAGTAAAGAGCGTACATTTAATACCACTAGCAGATTGCCTTCGTATATATATGGAGCATCGGTACGCTCTTATTGAAGTGTCGGAGAAGCCATGTGTTTGGCAGATGGCACTCGACTCTACGTGTACGTAACGAGGAATGCTAATTGATGAAAGTTGTGTTAGGTTGGCTTTAAAATTCTGGCATTTACTGTCGAGGTGCAATAGAATCGACTCATCCCAGTCTAGTTTTTGAATCCAAAGCTCTTGCAATAAGATTTTTGCTTTGGTAACTAATGGGGCTAATAATCCCAGGGGATCGAAAAGATGAGCAGAAGCTGACTATGTGTTTCGTTTAGTGGCTCGCAGATCATTAAAACTGTCATCTAAAACAAATCGAAAAAATCTTCTTTCGGCAACCAATAGACTCCCACGTTTTAGTGCAATTACTGTAGAAAAATTTAGGGTGGTTAATGGTTAATGAAAACCATTTCGTTAAAGAGAATCCGGCCAAGTTTAATTTTTTATTACCTCACATCTCAAAAGAACTAGAGACTCGAAATTTTCGGATCCTGTTAATAAACCATCAACATAAAAGTATTTTTTAATGGCCAACGAACCAAGTGGATATTTAATTGTATTGACATCACTGAGCATACGCAAACATCGTGTTGCGAGAAATGGAATGGCACAGTGCCGCAAGCTACGGTGTTAAGACGGAAAATTCGTATTTGCTCTGAACATTGCTCTCTCCACACAATAAGTTGACAATTTCAGTCTTCTTCATGCCTGACTATTGCATATACATTTTAATATTGTCCGCTGTTAGTGCATACATACTTACATATCTAAGCGAAAACTGAGAATAGTTGAGTATAACTCTTCTTGGATGGTTGGACCTAACATCAAAAGTTCAATCAATGCTATTTGAGTTGAATGAATGAATTTCCAAATGCTATAATATTTAAGGTCCTGTTTTAGCGTCGAATCCGCAGTTTTTGGGATAAATTCTCCGTCATAAAATTTACTTGTGAATCTAAGGGACTCTCCAGAGCTGGACCTCACAAGATTAACTGATTTGCTAACATTACCTGATCAGAATGCATTTCATGTGGGGTGGTTTTTGGTTGCGGCTGAGATTCAGCAGCAAAAGAAACGATTTGCACAAACTCAAATCTCTGTTGCACAGAAAGAGTTTTAAAAGTGGGACAAGCAGTTATGTTGTGGTTTTTTGTTTTACACTGCTGACAAATAGACTGATTTGTATTTGCAACTACTAACGCCGATTTGATCCTGTCCGATTTGGTTGTCATATGACTCGTGCTGTTCGTCCTTGAACAAAACGCTCCTCCCGTTGATAACTGCTGAAATCTTCTATTCAGGGTGGCATTACAGTCCTTCCACAATAGTAGCTTGTCGTAATCCAGCTGTTCTTCCCACTTTGATCGGATGGCAACTTTTGTCATGACAGCCCATTGCGAGCGATGATTGATGAAGTGACGACATTTGGCAACTCATCGAAATTGTATTGAAGAATATCAAACATTTATTGTCGTAAACTTTTTTGAGACTTGCCAACGCCTTTGGATAGTTTTCATCAGTTGAAAGGACACGGTAATCCAGATTCTTTCCAGATAGACAATTGACAGGATGGTTAAATTTTTCAATATCTGGGATATTTGGATCATTGTGAACCAAACTCTCAACAAAACTCATGAATTTTTTAAATTCCGAATATTCTCACTTGCATTTTTAGGCGGGGGTAAGAAAAAATGCTTTTGTTAGTTTTAATGTACATGAATTTAATCAAAAAACGGGTAACTTTGAGATTTTACATTGAACCATTATATGTACATATATATATGTATGTAAAAATAGTTAAATGCACTCGCTACGCGTGAATGTGCGATTGAAACTCCACGGCGAGGAGACGAGATGAGAAAACAGGACGTGCAGGATCTCGGTCGAATCAAATGTTGATCGCAGCGCGCAATATTCATCCGATCGATGTAAATGCGGAAGGTGCGACGCGGCGCAGTGTCGAAGCGAAAAGTATCCAAAACGAATGTTGATATGTTGATGGACGAACTGTATGTCGAATTGTGTTGAACGGTGTCGACGCGGCGCAGTGTATATGTTAACGTGCGAAATGTGAAAAACTAATTGTGTCCAATCTACTCAGGGGACCATCCTTTATGCTGAGTGGGTGGATGTACAAGTGTGGTGAGTTGTCTTGTGTGCGTGTGTGGTGTCGTCAAGTATTAGTGTGTGCTAGTTTTTCCGGTTTAAGTTCGGGGATGCTTAACTCATTTTAACATCCTGGGCCCCCTAGGCGAATGTTTTGTCTAGTATTTTGTATAAGGTGATACATGTAATTCGGCTTACTGTTGGCGAAGTAGCCGAGGTTGCAGAATATTAGCTGTAAGAAGCTATTTTGGTTTTAATATAAATTTGCATTTTATGTAAGTAGTGGTGCTTGAGGTAGTAATTTCCTTTGCGTGTTTTGACGACTTATAATTATAGTAAAAAAATTGTTTGCTTTTATTTATTTTACTAACGGTTATTTACAATTTCTTACTTTATTGATTTGGTATATCGGTTATTTATTCTATGCTTTTTTTGAAATAGTTTTCATTTATTTTTATGAAATATAGCGACGCCACGTCTGACTCAGATATGGCCAGAGTGCGTGCTCTTTAGCCATGAGTTTTGAGCTGTGGAATTAGAGGGTTCTTGCGAGAGAGTGGCCGGTTATTGCGAACGGCTTCATTGGAATAATAATTTTTTAAGTGGTATGTTCAATTTGTACAACAGATTCTCACCAACTACCCTTATGAGAAGCGCTAATGTAGGAGCGATAAGAGCTACCTTTGCTTTTGTTAAGTCTAGGTGCGTCACTGTATCGCAGTGGGAGTGGTGATCCCTTAACTTCCTTTGGAGATTTTATTTGTCGATCGTTTATGTGCCGATTTTTCGACTTTTTGATACAACTATGTTATATTATAGGAGTATTTAATGTTTTAGTGCGTGTGCACTAATTTGGCGTTTAGTAGTCCGCCACCGCTCTAGGCTTGTTTAGAAATGGTTTTTTGTTATCATTATTGGCGAAAGCCATCCTGCGGGTCCGAAAAGTTGTATGTGCTTTTAATAATTTGGACTGTCAGAGGTAACTCTGACTTTGTTTTTTATACCAATTTGTGGAGTATTAGAAAATTGTGGCTCTATTGGTTGTCGTACGATGTACCGGCCATTATTTGATCGAGTAGTTGTGGCTTTAAAGAAGTCTTCACAATACTGATCTTCTGGAGTTTTGTTTGTTATAGGGGGAAGTTTCCTTAACATTCGAAATTTCCTTAATTGTGAATTAAGGTATCTGTTTGTTTTATACTCAACTTTAGTTGGCATGGTGGTAACTAGTTCTGTAACTAGTCCACTTTGTGTTTCGCTGTGCAGCGTTTGAATTTTTTGCGCCTTTGAGCAAAATGGTGTCTCTTGGCAATTTTTCGAATTTTGGTTTTTGGGATTTGCTTTTGCAATTATACTCGTGGCTCTTTGTGAATAAGCGCTTCTTTGGGGTGAGATGGGATATCTACCGTAATGAAGCATTGAATTGTGTCTTTTGTGACAATATAAGCAATTATATTTGCTTTTGCAATTTTTAAGATTGTGTGTATAGGACAAGCAGTTTGTACAGAGTCTTCTTGATCTGACAAAGTTGTTCCTTTCGTTAATATTTAATTTCTTAAACTTTTCGCAAGTTTTAAGCTTATGCCCTCTTGTGCATAGTTCGTATGACGTGTGTGTTTTCTGTTTGGATATGAACGATTGTGTTTTGTTAAAAATTATGTTTGATTTGTTTTTGCTTCTAGCTTGGGGTCTATTGAAGCTTACATTGAGGTCGTGTTTAATGTTTTTATTTTTTATTATTATTTCTTCTAGCCTTTCCGCAATTTCATATTGGGTGGTGAGAAAATCTTTCATTTGTTGCCACGTTGGGCACTTTTTTCGTGATGAGAGCGATTGCTCCCATAGAAGTAACGACTTTTCTGGTAATGCGGCGGTGCAAATGTTTACCAGAATTGGGTCCCAGCTGTCTGTGGGAATATTTTGTGTCGACAGAATCGACAAACAATTAGAAACAGTGGATTGTACTCCTACAAATTCTTCACTTGTTTCTTTCTTGATTTTAGACAAGTTTAATAGTGTCGTTACTTGCTTGTCGACCAATATTCTTTTGTTTTCGTAACGTGCTTTTAGAGCTTCCCAAGCAAAATTAAAATTTTCGTCATTGAGAGCGAACTGTTTGACTATTACGCCTGCTTGACCTTTTGTTTTGTGCTTGTGATAATTGAGGATGGTTTATGTACACGGCCGTGAACATGTCCCGGAAGGACGGCCATTCTTCATAACCTCCGTGAAAGGTTTCTGTGTCACATGCGGGCACGAGTTGGATGCCTGAACTTGCCTTCTTACTGTCTTCTTGTGGCAGTTCTACTCTACTGTGGGGAGTAGGTGCAATTGATTTAATGAGCTTTAGTTGATCGGAGATCATAGCTTTTGTTTCTACGAACTGGTCTAAGCAGTTTTCGTATATGGCGTAAGCAGATAATTTAAAATTTTGTGGTAGATCTGAATCGTCAGATTCTACGATGGCGTCATGAGCCGCTTGGAGGTTAGTCCAAAAATTTTTAAGATTTTGACTTTTGATTTCTATTAGCGATTCCGAATTTTCGTGAATCGGTGAGGAGGCAAATCTTGTGAGTATCATGTTAAACTGTCACTTTCTGGAATAAATCTAGTAACCTGTTTTGAGCGTGTAGCTCCAGGTGTACTTTAATTTTTGTTATTGTTCATTATTATATAGGTTTCTCAGTGTGAACTGAATACTTTTTATGTATATAAAATTTTTTTCCGTAAAAGACGGATTATTTGTTTTTTTTTTAATAGCGTTACTTATTTACTTGCTATTTAACTCTATTTTTAATTTTTTTTTTTAATTTTATTTTATATGCTTTGTTTTCAAGCCGCAATATTAATTTTAAGTATTTTCTATTTAGGGTAGGCACACCCTAATAATTTGCTTGTATGTACTTGTTTTTGTGCAATTGAGAGCTCGTCGAAGAGATCAATATGCTTTGTACATAAGTATGCACGAATTGTTTGAGCTAATGATTTTATGCTTATGTTTTTGTTCTTTAGCAATTGAGCGCTCGTTAAAGAGATCAATTCGCTTTGTGCCTAAGTATGCACAAATTGTTAGTCTGTATTTCTGATTTATTTTCTTATATTATAGGAATATAGGTGCAATTGTAGATGTACCAATGATATATTTATGTGTATATATTGTTCATAAACTTATTTATATTTTGTGAAACTGATTCTTTTTTTGTATTTGCACCAATTAACGTATTTTGTGAGTTTAATTACCGTTCCGTTTAGTTATTTACGGAAATTATGAGAACTTTTGTCTTTGAAAATTAAATAAGACTTAATAATTTGATATGTCGTACCCAGTGTAGTGTATGCAATCATATGCTGTTTCGTAAATAAACTTATTTTGTTTTTGTTTGGTAATTACTTGGCAGATTGTATGCCTTATGTTTGAGTATACTTGTACTTATATTTCTTTGCACAGGCTTGAGAGAGAGAAAAGGGAATGGAAAAAGGTATTCTCCTTTGTTAAAAAAATTACAAAGGCACTTTTGTATGTAAGTATGTGCATGAATTGAATATTATTTTTTGCTTTTTATTGTTTTTTCTTATGTTATGTATCTAATTTATGTTGTACATTAACCAAGCAGATTTTTTATTACAGGTTTTATAATATGATTACATATATAAAACTGTAACTTTAAGCATACATATAAACGTGCATAATATGCAACAATAGTAAATGGAAACGATTCAACTCACTTTATCTTCCCGCAAGGGTTTTTTGGGGGGTATAATACATATGTGTAATTGTATACATACATAAATGAGTTTTATTGCCAATCCCTGTTTTCCTCTTCTTCTAGTCTTCCAACTGGCTGGTTTCTTCGTTTCTTCTCCTATGCTCCAGCTACCTTCTCCTACTTTTTTGTTTGTTTGTAAATTTATTTTAATTGGTCGCGCCCGTTTGATCCGTTTTTGTGCATTTTTGTTGAACTTTATTGTTTTATTGTATTTTTAGATTTCGATTTATGTTTCGATTTTAGGTTTCGCGCCTAATATTCTGTCTGTTGTTTTTGATTTTTTTTTTGAAGTTATACTTCTTATACGACGCCGGATAAGGTTGCGATAGATTCTGGTTGCGCAACCTTCCATATAAAAGTAACGCAAAGTTGCGCAACCTCGCTCCATCCATATGAATGTAACGCAACCTTGTCTGCGAAGATGTGCGAGCAGCAAGCGAAGCGGTGACAATCGGCGATCGTTTGTTCGTTTCTTTCGGCACAGCTCGGCCGACACAACAACACAACACAATGTTCCATGCTTATGCTGTTGTTGTTTTTGTAGAACAATGTTTCAATTTTTGGTTGGTGACATATTCACATGTGTGCGCATATGTATGTTTGTATGCTTGTGCATTATTGAAGTTATACTTCTTTTTCTTTCGTTTGTCTTTCATTTCTGCGAATTCTCAACTATTTTACGTATGTTTTGGTTGAAATACTCTGCGTTGGCCTTTCAGAATCACACAGAATCATTTCTGTGGTTTTTGAAACTGACCCACGAGGACGAGGTATATGGTTTTATCTGAGAGCGTGAGATTTAAGAAAATCGCTCGCTTACAAGGGATAAAATGACTTCTGAGTGGCGATTTTAATGAATAAATTCACAGAATCATTTCAGTGCTTTTGGAAATCTATACTAATAAATATTTTTTTCTTACTAATAGGAAATAAATTTATCACAGCAATATACATAAACATATACATAATATTGCTGTGATAAATTTAATTTCTATTAGTAAGCAAAAAATTAATAATAATTTTATTAAGACTATACTTCTCAGGGCATCACAGCAATGTTATGTATATGTATATACATATTATGCATATGTATATACATATTATGCATAATTATCTATATGTATATGTATATTGATGTGATAAATTTATTGCGAAATCAAATGTTCTACAAAGTATGTATATTTCTAAACTTAAACAAAATTATTAGAACCATCGTATGTTTCTTGCATTCAAAACCAAATCATACTTAAGTCAGCGCAACCTAATTGTCAATGGTGGTGTTGGTGGTAAGCGCTTGGAAGGTCAAGATGCTAACACAGGTCCCAGGTTCGAATCCCGACAGAATAAATTTTTAATTTTTTGCTTTTAACATCGTATACTATGAAAATAAATATTTTTCTTTATTTTAATTTCTATTAGTAAGAAAAATATTTATTTGTATAGTATACGATGTTAAAAGGCATACATCTTCTATCCTATCTTGTGTATCTGCACATGCTCATATGAGTGTATGTATACGCATGTGCGCGCATTGACTTGCATGTTCATACATTCATATATACTTATATGTACATATATTTGCATACATTGCCGAACAAATAAATCACAAGCATACAAACATACATATGCGTACACATATGAATATGTCACCAACAAAAAATTGATCTTCACAAGTCAATCCGGCAGCCAAATTGGCGAAGAACAAAAGAGAGATGATTACGCTGCATATTCTCTTCCGCAACGAAGAGACGGAACTACTTTCTGAGTCAAAATTCATTCATTTAGACTTTGCTTTATTCTTCATTTTATGTGCATAATAAATTTATAAAATGTGAATTTAAGTTTTCTAGTTTTCTTTCATACAAAATGATATGCATTTCTGAATATCACTAAGAAGTATAACTTCATCCGCGCGTAGGGACTCCACGCACCTTTTTTTTTTTAGAACTGTTATTTATATTTTGATTTTTCTTGTAATCTTGCTTGTTTATTTTATTTTATTTTGTTTCTTTGGGTTGTTTTTTTGTTCTGTTTGAGTCAATGCACTTTGTATTTTGCACTGCACACTTTTATTTGTTTTTTGTTTGTTATATATGTATTTATGTACATATATACATATATATTTTTTTTCATTTTGTGTCACTGCACCTTGTTGATTTTTGTTAGTTAGATACACAAGTACATATGTATGTATATTTCTCTGTTATATGTATGTAATTCTTTTTTTGGTATCACAGCGCTTTGTTTTATTATTTGTAAACAGCACCTCACTTCGTAGTTACATACCTCGTGCACTTTTGTTTTTCTGTATGGTTTATATTTCACTTTTATTCGCACTCCGTTTAGTTTTTGTTCTTTTATAATTTTAGCTTAGTTAAAATCCGAAGGTGCCTGTCAGTAAGGCTCGAAGGACCATGTTTAGACGGGGGTAAGAAAAAATGCTTTTGTTAGTTTTAATGTACATGAATTTAATTAAAAACGGGTAACTTTGAGATTTTACATTGAACCATTACATGTACATATATGTATGTATGTAAAAATAGTTAAATGCACTCGCTACGCGTGAATGTGCGATTGAAACCCCACGGCGAGGAGACGAGATGAGAAAACAGGACGTGCAGGATCTCGGTCGAATCAAATGTTGATCGCAGCGCGCAATATTCATCCGATCGATGTAAATGCGGAAGGTGCGACGCGGCGCAGTGTCGAAGCGAAAAGTATCCAAAACGAATGTTGATATGTTGATGGACGAACTGTATGTCGAATTGTGTTGAACGGTGTCGACGCGGCGCAGTGTATATGTTAACGTGCGAAATGTGAAAAACTAATTGTGTCCAATCTACTCAGGGGACCATCCTTTATGCTGAGTGGGTGGATGTACAAGTGTGGTGAGTTGTCTTGTGTGCGAGTGTGGTGTCGTCAAGTATTAGTGTGTGCTAGTTTTTCCGGTTTAAGTTCGGGGATGCTTAACTCATTTAAACACGCCAGATTCATTTTTGCGAACTATGAGCTGTGAGATGTTACGAATGATGTGTCCGCAATAGACGTTCTACTTTATGCTAAAATTGTTTTAATTATAGATTTTGTTTCTACAAAATCCCCTTCGGGCCATGTCGCCTTCATCAATCTCTGCAATTTTAGATTGAACGTTCATCAATTATTCACTATATGATTTCAATATGTCGCGTCGACATTCCAATTCAATTGAATCTAACGACTTGGTTGTTATTGAAATGCTACTTTTCGCCACCGTTCTTTGATGCTTTAATGATCTTAAGTCGATCATCTCCTTACTTGGAGAGAGGTTGGCGGTAGTTGGCTTTGGCTTGTTTATTTTTACCTGTTTAAATTAAAATTCCGAAAAAGGACGACATCGGTCGGCAACAGATATATTAGGAATTGATTACGAAAACGAAACAAAAATTAATCAATACCCAATGATTCCATTCCATATCCGGGGACGCAACCAACCCGATTTTGACAAAATTTGGTACATGGTTTTCCTTTAATATTGCTATGTGACGAGCGAAATCAAACGATAACTACGCCTACTTCCTATATAGGACAATTTTAAATTCCACTTTGTTTAAAAATATCGGTCATTGTCCGATTTATCGTATAATTGAAATCCAGGTATATTATTTCTCTGACAATGGTGTATCTATATGTCAAAAATGAGTCGAATAGGACCAATACTTACCTCAGTCCCCATATAGCTAATATAATGATAATCGAATTTCCAGGTGACTTTGTACGGCATATATTGGCCAATATGTGAGTTATCGCAATAAAAATGGAAAAGCGTGTTTTACTCATAACAGTATTTCTCTGTGCCTAAAATGGATAAATTTGAGCAAAAACTTGACCAAGCAATAATATAACTAATATCAGGATTTTCGAACACCCGGATGACTTTGCTCTATATGATTAGTTTTTTAGTACGTGACATGATAATAGTACATATGTGGTACTGGGAAAAATAGACAAAATTTGGTCGTTACTACACCAACTTCCATATACTACATACAATGGTTTTCGTTTTTCCAACAAACCTTATGTTGCTGTCAGTATAGGAGTAATATAAAACTGCTTATACTGCGATCCTCAGGTTGACGATTTACACCATAAAGTATTTCCCTGGCTTTGATTCTTGTAAGTTGTAAGAGTAAAAAATGTTTTGTTGCGTCCGAAATTAGCCCTTCCTTACTTATTTTATATTTGATTTGTTGAGTGCATGCGTACTGCATATAAATGCATACGTGTCTCATATAAAAATATGCGTGTTGGATATAATTGTGTATATGTTTATGTGTTTATTTATGGGACGTTGTTGTATGGTCCAGCAAAACCAGCGAGACCCCTTAGACATTTACACAATTTTAACATATTACTAACTCACCCTCACAAATAATACAAATCCGTAAAGAGTCAATCGCCTGTGTTTTTTATTTGTTTTATATTATGAGCTCTTCACACAACAGCTTTTCGGTAAAAACAAAACAACATGAGACAAATTGATTTCGAGCTCGTCATCGCTTATGGAAAACGATACATGTAAAAGCATGCAACATAATAACATGAATGTTTACATTCGTTTATTCGTTGCGAAAATTCGAATTCAAAGAAAAAGAAAACCAGGTACGCATATGCCTATGTGAAAAGTTGTGAATGTTATTTGAGTAAATTTTATTATAAATTTTAACCACACACAATAACCAAAAGTGGTGTACTATATCCATAATAAAATGAAAAGGTTAGTAAACGTTATAAATTTTAATAGTGTGCACTGGTTTTTGTTTGACTGTTTGTTTTTAATTTACTATTATTGTTTATTAAAATCAGAATAGGCGGAGTGAATTAAGAAAAAACACGTCCGTACACCTTGAACACTCTTGACTAGATCTATTAATTGAGGAGTTTTTCAGCTCGGTTCAGGCTATCAAATACATACGTATGTAAATACATAAAAAAGAGCATGAGGTCCAGATTTTGCGGCCGGGTCGATTTATAATTAGTAACGAAGCGGCATGGAGAATACTCGGTTTGCCGTTATCTTTACCACATTTTTCTGTTTGTGCGAAGAAGACGAGTTTGCTGGGACGTTGTTGTATGGAAACGTCATGTGCAAGGCGCATCCGTCGACTGTTGACTTGGTGTGAAAACCTCAGAGCCCTGATACTCTGATTCACATGACATCCTGCTGACTAGAATACGAGACCCCACCAGTTTTGATCCGCAAAAATCGTAGATGGGCTCGGCCGGAAAAGGCCACGACGGCTACTGGGACGAAACGAGTGGCGACACCATGTTGAGCCGCTGTGCAACTACGTTGAGAGAGCTCTTTGCGATTATGATAAGCAATCGGGCTCTCCAATTTAGGGCAATTGTGGAACATATGTAAAAGCGCTTTGTCAGAAAGCATTGCTCGCCGATACCAAGGAATAGCACTAGCCAATAATGACATAATATTTAACGAAGCTTTCAACCATATTGAGAATACAATTTTTACTATGGTTGGATAATTTCTGCCCGATTTTATTATGCCCGCTTCACAAATAATGGAAGAGCTTTCCATTTAGAGGGCACCGGCCAAACTTTCTTGCACAGTTGCGCAAAAACAAAGTGGTTGCGCTGGCTCTTGCGTCTTCCGGTATAGCGGCAACCTTGCTTGTTTCTGTCGCGCTGCTCTATTACAGTGGTGCAAATTAATCGTGTGGGTCGAAAGCACAATGTCGCACAAGCGTGCGATTGAAGCAATGGATCGCAGCTTGCAAAACATTCAGGACAAGCGAAGCTTGATTGGAGGAGTTGTAATCTTGCTGGCAGGTGATTTGTCGGGTATCCCCGCAGACAATAAACATAAGTTCAAGGTTTTGCCGATGTGGGAAAAAACGTAGAGCGGTTACTGCTGAATATTAATATGTGGTTTCAGACTTTCAATGACTAATAGTCTGGACTCTTCGCACAAACCCTTCTCGAGGTAGGCGAGGGTCGTATGCCGACGGATACAAACATCCAATTATCCTTTGATATCCTATTTATTAATGTTGTTAGCTCGGATTTTATTTATTTCAATGCCATTGTAACTAGTTAACATAAAATAAACTAACGAACAATTTGTTTTGCTTATTGTATAATACAAAATAGTTAATGGTGCTCTGTGTACAAATTGCAGAGAATCTGGTTACTGTATGAGGTGATACGGTTTTTTGCGCTTAACCCTTTCATTTCATTTACTTCGAGTGACAAGAGCCCAGGCTTCAGTGTTCACATGGTCAGAAAGTCTTTCCATATGAGCCTTTGCACATTTTTTAATTGATGCAGCAACTGAGTCAATTTCGAGATCGCGTTCAAGATCGTGACTGCGAACGTACCAAGGCGCATTGACGGCACATCTTAAAACTTTGTTTTGAAATCGCTGGATTTGTGCAACAATGCTAGGGCTTGAGCAGCCCCAAAGTTGTATCCCTTAAGTCCAAACTGGTCTGAACACCTGCTTGTAGACTAGAATTTTGTTATATGTGGATAATGCAGAGTTTCTACCCAATGGCCAATACAAGTTTCTGAATTTTATTTCTAATTCTTCTTTTTGACATGTGCACTCCATCTAAGTTTTGTGTCCAGGGTCATGTCTAGGTATTTCACGGTATTATGATATGGTATTTGCACTCCGTTTAAGTACAGAGGCATATATCTAGTATTGTTGTATCTGAAATCAATGTGTACTGATTTAGTCTCGTTTAATTTTATTCGCCATTTAGCTGTCCATTCAAATACAGTCAGAACCGCAGTATCATCTGCAAATGTTGCTGTAATACAATTGGCGTCATATGGTAGATCGCACGTAAAGAGTAGGTAAATGATGGGTCCTAATACACTACTCTCAGGAACACCAGCTTTTATTTCCTTTAAATCAGAGTACATATCTCCATGTTTAATTCCACAAAAACGGTCCGAAAGGTATGATTTTAAAATATTGTAATATTTTTTTGGTAAAAGCACTTTAATTTTGTTTAGGAGCCCGCCATGACAAACTTTAGACACGTCGAGAAAAACGGCCGAGCAAACTTTTTTGTCTTCGAAGGCATTTTCAATGACTCGAGTTATTCTATGTACTTGGTCAATAGTGGAGTGATTTTTTCGAAAACCAAACTGATGCGCTGGTATCAGCTTCCTCTCTTCAATTACTTATGTTATTAATGCGTACAGCAAGCAGTTTTTCCAATAGTTTTGAGAGTATTGGCAGGACAGATATGGGCCGATACGAAGTAATTTCATGCGCTGGCTTACCAGGTTTATTGAACATAATCACCTCTGCAGTTTTCCAATAAATGGATACGTATTGAAGATTTATAGCAGCATTCATTTTACATATAACGTTGTGAGGAAGCTGTTTTAGTATTTCACTGGTAATAAGATCAAACCCAGGCGATGTTTTAGACTTCAGTTTTTTTTATTTCTGCACATACCTCATCGTTAGTTATTAGAGGAATTTCGGTATAATTTTCGTAAGTATGAGTTTCCATTTCTGCTGCATTGGATATGTCATATGGTTTGAAGACACCTTAAAACCATGCCGAAAAAACATTTGCTTTCTCGATATCGCTCTTGGCCCATGTCTGGTCTGCTTTTCTGATTGGATGATGCTGAGTTACGGGTCGAGAAAAATTTTGTGTACACTTCCACAGTGAATAATCATTCCTATGATCGTTAGATAAACTTTTCAGGTAATAGCTTAGAGTAAGATTTTTAAATGCCTTTATCTTATTGGTAAGTTTTTTACACAATTTGTTGAGACAAGTTTTGTTAGATGGAGATCTTGTTTGTTGCCACTTTCGGCGTAATTGGCGTTTTTCTGCTACTATTTCTTTAATTCCTTTGGTATACTTATGACCTGCTGTGACGTTTCTTTTAGTTGGTGTACTACTCCAGGCTGCATATTGAATTGTATTTGTCTAATTCATGATTTCGTTTTCTAGCTCGGAATTACAACTTATTTTTACGTGACTATCAACATTGGATAGCATTTGCTTAAAGTATTCCCAGTCAGTATTTTTATTTGTTAGCGAAAGCGGAGGTTCCTTAATAACAACGCTTTGGTGTAGTGTTAAATATACTGGTGAATGGTCAGAGGTCATATCTAAACTGCTTTCTATGCACATATAATTTGAGGAGATATGTTTTGTAATGAAAAAATCAATAAGATCTGGTGTTTTAAGTGGATCTGTTGGCCAATAAGTTGGTGTTCCAGTAGACATGATACTGCTGCCAGACAATTGAAGAACTTTCAATAACTCTCTGCCCTTAGTGGTTATAAGCCTTAAACCCCAGTGCGTATGTTTCGCTTTATAATCACCACCCATTATAAATCGGTTTTTATGGCTATTAATCCGTTCTAGATAGCTATGACATTTTATTTGATGTCTTGGGGGACTGTAAACTGATGTAAGGGACAAGTTGTTGTCACTATCTATCGTGACCGTTATTGCTTGAAAATCATCTGTAGATATGCTGTTTTCTTTGTGGTGTTTTATGTTGCTTCTTATTATAATAGCAGCTCCTCCGCGTGCACAATTGTTCGGATGTATTGCATGATACATTTTGAAGTTTATGAATTTAATGTAAGTTTGCTTGCTAAAATGGGTCTCAGATATTAAACATACGTCAATTTTTTCAGTAGTGAGTATTGTTTATAGCTCATTTTGGTGTTTAGTAAGGCCGTTTGCGTTCCACAGCATAATTTTTAAGAATTTTGTCATATTTATTTGTTTTTTTTTGTACTGCTTTTTCGATCTGCTGAAGCCTCTTCTCAAGTGCAATGATAAACTCATTTTATTTTGTAAGCTTTTCTAAGATTTGTTGAAGAAAGCTAGCTTCATTTGAACAAGTGTTCTCTTTTACAACTTGCGAATAAGGCAGCTCATTTGCTGTTGAAACTTTATTTTCAGCCATTGGTTGGCGTATTGCGTTATTTTGGAGGCTTTTGATATCTTTTACAACCGAGCTTTTAGGGCGTGGGTGGTTTTTCTTTGTACCAGTTCTTTGGTCACGAATCTTTCGCAACTACGCATCCTCTGTAGTTAGCAGGATGAGCCTCACCACAGTTACAACATTTTGGTTTATTGTGATTAGGTTTTTGACACTCTATGGTCTTATGCTTTCCCGCACACTTCACACATCTTGCTTGCTTACCACAATAGTTTTGAGTATGTCCATATGATTGACACAATTTGCATTGTGGTATGAGCTTTGACTGCTTTACGGCCTCAATGACAACAACTGAATGCAATATGGGTTTTATTGCATATATGTTATTTATATTTTCTGTTGCATCGCAAGTAAGAAGAAACATATCTAACGGCACTTTCGTTTTCCACTTCAGTTTGTCGACTGCGTCTATGGCTTTGAATCTTTTCTTATGAAGGTCTGATATTAAAGCCTCTGGCTCGTTTGAGTGATGTAAATTTTTAACTATTACCTTAATTGGACGAGATTGCTTATTTTCATAAGAAAAGCACGGTAAATTCTGTGTAGACAGAGTTTTGGTTAACTTTCTATCTGATGTAATGATTTTGTATGTATTATTATTTAGAAGCTTAATAGTAAATGCTTTTTCTGCCTCATCATTCGTAATTTCATTTATTTTTTGGTATTCACATTATTGGGGAGGTCGAGAGATTTTCGTTTCTGTTTGATGGTATTTGATGCCGCAGGAACCACAAGCTGAGGAGATAGTTCAGCTTTCCTTTTTTTACTGGGCCTTTTTTTCAAAACCCAATCTGTTTCGCGGGCGAGCTCTTCCTCATCTGTTACATACAATTCAGCATTTATTTCGTTATTTGTAGGACTTAAATTCTTTATTTTTAGGTTTTGATTTTCGATTTTGAGAAACGCTCTTTCTTCTCTCTTTCCTTAATTCGGCACATAATTCCTCTATTGTTTCCAACTGCCTGGATTGTTGGTTTATAATTGTTTCATAATGATTTAGTTTATTTGCCGTAGTTTCTGGGTTTTCAGATGTTTTGCCACCACCAGGTGGAGGCGTTCGGACATTTTTAATAATGAGCCAATATTTAGTAAAAATAACTATGTGGCAACTATTATATAAAACATTTTCCAATTTCGGTGCATACTTCTAGGCTGATCATATACAGGTAAAAGCTTAACTATAAATAACGCAAATATAATTGGTTCTTGTATAAGATAAATAAAGCTTATACTAGGTAGTGACTTTTCGGAGTCCAATAAGAAAAAAAACGATAATAGGTTGTCTTACATCCACTGAAAAACTTTTAGCAGGTGCAACAGCCTATCCATTGATCATCTCACCGCACTTCAACTTACAGGCAATCCACGTATAATGCACTCCGTGTAGAAACAAGTTCTTTAATTTAATAGTTGTAAATATTTAAAATTTTTAATTTATTGAATATTATTCTATCACACTTCAATTCTCTTGACTTCGCTCCAGGCTGGCCAAGCTCGGGTGATAAATTAATTAATGAGGTATTAACGAACTTACAAGAAAACCTGGCTAACAAGGAGTGGTTGTACGAAAGAGCTATCATGACGGCCAAAAAGGAATTGGTAGAAAATATTGTTGCGAATTTACTCCTTGCTAGTTTTACTTTACTAGGTTCGTATCTCTGGATTGACAAATAAAACCAAAAGCCGTTTAATTCACTTCAACAAAATCTCTTTATTTTACAACTCGTCTACACTATAGCAGTTTACTCTTAACACTGGTTCATTACGTTGGCGCTGCCACGGCTTATATATCCACGCACCCCTCGCTGATGCCGACGTGTCCTTCTAGAATATTGCATCTGGAAATTATAAGAACATAATGGCATACGGCACCAGACGCAACTATTGTTTAGACAAGCAGACAGCCGCGGCGCCAAATGTCTATTGTTTCGGTGCCAGATGTCTACAACAAGACAAATGCTATTCCATATACCTACAGCAGTGTCGACCAAACTACCACACGCACAAAATTATACAAATGTTAGTTAAGAAGAACAAGAAGTGAAGTAAGCAGCGAAACAAAAAGTAAACAAAGCAGCTACACCGAAAATAAAGAGCAACTATAAACGACCCCTTTTTATTTGTTTACCCTTTTGTTCAGTATCAACTGCTTTGTAAATGTTCATTTTTTTAAATTCGCTAATTTGTTTTCTCTTTCGGAAATTTCAAGATTAGAAATATCTTTATGAGAATTTAAAAAATGCTTTTCTAAATTGAAAAGACGCTTACTCTTAAAAGTACTCTTGCACAACATACATTGCGCAAGATTATTTTCATTTTCATACATAAAAAATTGATCCATTTTTTTGCTCAGTGCAAGAACAAATTTTGCCGTAGCGAGTGTCTAATTTGCTGCAAAGCTTCGGGCATGTTGGTGTGAAAAAACGATCGCTCAACTGTACGTGTGAAAAAACGAAGACTAAAAATAGTAGGAGCTGGTCGGGGCTGACCTACAGCTATTGTTCATAATAAGGGATGCATATAGCAATACAAATACAACTTAATACTACTTTTGTAACAATAGTAATAAAAGAATATTAGAGATGGCATTACTTAGTCCATCATGCCATACTTTACAAAAAGCTTGTACCACGTCAAGGAATATCACTCTTTCAACCCAAATACCATTCTCATTGGTGATGCTATGGACCTGTTCAATAGTTCCATGTTTTTTGCGAAAACCGAACTGATGATTTGGAATAGTTTCGTGTTTGTGGGGAATATCAATACTTTTTCAAAAAGCTTTGCAGCATTGTGTATTTTCCAGGTGTAGCTATCATAATAATCTGCGAATTTTTCCACACTTTCACAAAATACCCAAAGTTGAGGATGGCTTTAAAGAGTTGAAACAAGAAACTGAAGGCAATATGTGGTGCTATGTGCTCATAACCACTTCTTTCTATTTAACGTTATTATACACCCTTCGGGAAGTCTAGAATCGAGAGTTGGAATCGTGAAAATGTTCATTGCTCATTTAGTTGAAAAACTTCGAAAAAGTGGTCCGCAAAACAGTTTGCCTTTTCTTTTTCGGAACAGACACAAACACCGGTTTTCTAGCGGAGCGGTCTCTCCAATGATACTGGTGGCTCAAAATATTGCTCGGCCCTCCATAGTGAGTTTTGTTTTCGTCAAGGTAGAAGTAAATGTCTTTAAGTGCGCTTCTTTTTACCTTTTAAAAGTTTCCTCAATTTTTTTTCTCAGCAGCTCTAAGTTTAAAATTAGATAATGGGGATCCATTACTCTGCCATTTTCATCGCAGTCTTCTTTTTTCGATTACAAGGCATTCAATTAGGCTGTTAGTGGCTCGTATTATACTTCGGAGACTATCTCTTGGCTCTAATATTGCAACAGCCGCTGTGGAAAGCAAACAGTTGAAGAAGTTAATATTACATATCCTCTTTATCGATTTCACATATGTACATATTACTTTCGTTTCCTCTTGCATGTGGGTGTACTTAAACCAATCTGTTTTGAGCGTTGTTGGGCGAAATGGTCGCTCAACAATATGTATTTGGTTGTTCGAATAATTTTATCATGACTGGCGAATGATCGGAGGACATGTTCGAACTAGAAGTTTCTATCAACGTTTTTGGAGACTGCAAAATCTGATCAGGTATTTTGTTTGCATCGGTTGGTCAGTAGGCAGGTTGCCTACACAGCCACACCACATTTCAACACCCCACATTGGCAGAAAAAATCATCATAAACGAACAGCACACCACACTCACCTTCCACATCACACCAATACACTCAAATATGACACCACAATACCAACCTGAATACAACAACTTTCAGAAAAGGGACGGACAACTCCACCCGCTTTCACTTCGCTTTTTTTCCGAGTCAAAACTCCACGCACTTTCGCATACGCTTTTTGCAGCATCGCTTTTTTTTCTTTTCCTCCCACGAGTTAATATCGTCTCCACGATATTAGTTTAAGAAAACAATTTTATTTCTACGCCGAAATGCGCGCCTTTATTGATATTCTTAAGAACTAATTTTAATGTAAGATCTTACAGCTATTTATACTAGTGAAATGCGGCTGCTGTTATCTGCTTGAAACTTCTTTGTTGTAATTCGATATCCGTTATCTTGCTATCACTTGTTTGTTATATTTACAAGTAGAAGAGATGCGTAGGTGGTTATCGCAGTGGATTATTCTATTGCCAAATGTTTTTCGTTAATATGTTGAGAATGCATTTCTAGATAATGCATGTATTGTAATAATAGTCCATTTCTATTGTTCGACTGATAGTGCATGTCAATCATCGGTTTACATAGTTCGTTCGGGATGTACATATATTAAAAAATAAGATGTATGTGGGTGTGTGTGTGTGACCCAGAGCGAGGCTATGTCGTTAACTCACGTCCAATTGGGGTATTCGACCAGTTTATAACGTTTGAGAGTATTCATAAATAAAATAGAATTACGAAATATGTACATAAAAAAAAACCCGTGCTGTGCGTTATTTCCTTTACAATAAAAAGGGAGTTCTGAAATTTGAAATCCAGAAAACGCGTTCTGTGCGTTATTTCTTTTATAATAAAAAGTGAGTTTTGGAAATAAAGGTGAGTTCCGCAGTTATCAGAACAATTACATATGAAAATGTACTTCTTTATTTGGAACTTAAATTGTGGAACATAAAACTGTTAACGGACTATTCGTTGCATTGGTTCAGCATAAGTTAGGACATAGTTAAAGTACTTATACTATATCGTGACAAGTAGCGAATAAGATTTTGTTTGTTTTATCTAGAATATGTCAATATAAGACGTGCATTTTGGTTTCATATTTGTATGTTTGTATTTTATTATTTATTGATAAGAACGCGTTTTTATGTAATAAAGTATAAAAGCACTCATGAAAAAAGGTTAACAATCGGCTTAATATTTATCCATACTTTTAAAATAAGGTCTTCGAACTCAATTTTCAAGTCAATGTAAAACATAACGGGTGATTTTTTTGAGGTTAGGATTTTCATGCATTAGTATTTGACAGATCACGTGGGATTTCAGACATGGTGTCAAAGAGAAAGATGCTCAGTATGCTTTGACATTTCATCATGAATAGACTTACTAACGAGCAACGCTTGCAAATCATTGAATTTTATTACCAAAATCAGTGTTCGGTTCGAAATGTGTTTCGCGCTTTACGTCCGATTTATGGTCTACATAATCGACCAAGTGAGCAAACAATTAATGCGATTGTGACCAAGTTTCGCACTCAGTTTACTTTATTGGACATTAAACCAACCACACGAATGCGTACAGTGCGTACAGAAGAGAATATTGCGTCTGTTTCTGAGAGTGTGGCTGAAGACCGTGAAATGTCGATTCGTCGCCGTTCGCAGCAATTGGGTTTGTGTTATTCGCCCACATGGAAGATTTTACGCAAAGATCTTGGTGTAAAACCGTATAAAATACAGCTCGTGCAAGAACTGAAGCCGAACGATCTGCCACAACGTCGAATTTTCAGTGAATGGGCCCTAGAAAAGTTGGCAGAAAATCCGCTTTTTTATCGACAAATTTTGTTCAGCGATGAGGCTCATTTCTGGTTGAATGGCTACGTAAATAAGCAAAATTGCCGCATTTGGGGTGAAGAGCAACCAGAAGCCGTTCAAGAACTGCCCATGCATCCCGAAAAATGCACTGTTTGGTGTGGTTTGTACGCTGGTGGAATCATTGGACCGTATTTTTTCAAAGATGCTGTTGGACGCAACGTTACGGTGAATGGCGATCGCTATCGTTCGATGCTAACAAACTTTTTGTTGCCAAAAATGGAAGAACTGAACTTGGTTGACATGTGGTTTCAACAAGATGGCGCTACATGCCACACAGCTCGCGATTCTATGGCCATTTTGAGGGAAAACTTCGGACAACAATTCATCTCAAGAAATGGACCCGTAAGTTGGCCACCAAGATCATGCGATTTAACGCCTTTAGACTATTTTTTGTGGGGCTACGTCAAGTCTAAAGTCTACAGAAATAAGCCAGCAACTATTCCAGCTTTGGAAGACAACATTTCCGAAGAAATTCGGGCTATTCCGGCCGAAATGCTCGAAAAAGTTGCCCAAAATTGGACTTTCCGAATGGACCACCTAAGACGCAGCCGCGGTCAACATTTAAATGAAATTATCTTCAAAAAGTAAATGTCATGAACCAATCTAACGTTTCAAATAAAGAACCGATGAGATTTTGCAAATTTTATTTTTTAAAAAAAAGTTATCAAGCTCTTAAAAAATCACCCTTTATTTCAGCAAAATTTCTTCTTCTATACTGGCGTAGACACCGCTTACGCGACTATAGCCGAGTCAACAACAGCGCGCCAGTCGTTTCTTCTCTTCGCTACGTGGCGCCAATTGGATATTCCAAGCGAAGCCAGGTCCTTCTCCACTTGGTCCTTTCAGCAAAATTTACTAAACATATGTATAATTATATACTAGCTCACGGATCAACACCTGTCCGACCGTAAAAAATACCAATTTATAGTAATAATATTTTGCTAGGGTATGTACGCTTTACCTAAAAATCTAAAACTAGATTTCGTTACATCTAATAATATCTTTTTTTTTTTTTATTTAACTTTCTTTATTTACAATCTATCTACATTAAGATATTCAGTAAATTAGATCTAGTAGGTAATGGCAGAGATAGATTTGTCCTTGAGCAAATCTACATAAAGGATTACTTAATTTTTTACATATACATAAGTAAAATATAATTAACTTAGGTTATTAAATACATCCATCAAAAATTCATTTTTTTTTTTCTTTCTTTTTTTTTTTTTTTTTTTTTTTTTTGCCAAACTTAAATCTAAGAAATTTTTAGAGAAATGGTAAATCTAAGATATGAGAACGTTTTAGCCGTATAGTTTCATAAGTTGTATCTAACAGACAAACAGCAATTGGGTTTATATGGTTTGAGAGACGTGCAAGATATCTAGCACTATATTTAGGGATCTCATTTTTTATAAAGGGAATACCTAGGTCGTTATGGATAGCTTCATTGGTAACAAACCATGGGGCGTTAATAAGTGACCGCAAAGTTTTTGATTGATAACGTTGCAAAATCTCCACATTGGACTTACTGGCAGTACCCCAAAGCTGAATGCCGTATGTCCATATGGGTTTGAGGATAGCTTTGTAGAGCCGTATTTTATTTTCTATGCTAAGTTGAGACTTTCGACCGAGCAACCAGTACATGCGTTTAGTTTTGATTTTTAATTGCTGCTGTTTAGCTTGAATATGACTTTTCCATGTAAGACGTCGATCTAGATGCATCCCTAAATATTTAACTTTATCCCTAGTAGGAATCTGCTTATTATTTAGAAATACAGCAGGACACTCCTCTTTTCTTAATGCAAATGTGACATGTGTAGACTTCTCAGAGTTAACCTTTATTTTCCATTTGTTGAGCCAAACTTCCAGCATATTCAGTTGATTTTGAAGTAGAGACGAAGCTTCTATAGGGGAGCCACTAGAAGCGATAAACGCTGTGTCATCAGCAAAAGTTGCTACCTCTATTTCTCGTAATGTGGGCATATCTGATGTAAATATTGTGTATAGGACTGGACCCAAAACACTACCCTGCGGTACACCAGCATTAATGCTGTAGATTTCTGATGAGGCATCTCGGTGCCTTACATAAAAGTGTCTGTCACTTAAATAAGATTTAAGCGCTAAATAGTAATGTGCTGGCATTAGCCTTTTTATTTTGAAGAGGAGTCCTGGATGCCATACCCTGTCAAAAGCTTGTTGAACGTCTAAGAAGGCTGCAGAACAGTATTTTTTTTCTTCCAGCGCATTTGTAATTACATTTGCCACCCTATGGCATTGCTCTGGCGTACCATGTCCTATTCTGAACCCAAACTGATGTTCAGGTATGATATTTTGATCCTCAATTACTGGTGACATTCTTTGCAAAAATATTCTTTCGAATATTTTCGAAAATGTTACCAGTAAGCTAATAGGACGATATGACGTAAGACAGCTTTCAGGCTTATTTGGTTTTGGGACCATGACCACAGTGGCACATTTCCATTGTGTGGGGTAATGATTTATATTTAAAATAGCATTATATATTAATGTGAGAAACTCGATAGCTTTTTCCGGAAGAATTTTAACAACTTTGCTATCAATATAGTCGTAGCCGGGTGTTTTACTATTATTTAATCTACGTACTTCCATAGCAACTTCGCTATTTGATATCTTGCTAATGGGGAGGTCCATTTGACACGGAGATTCTAAAAAATTTACAATCTCTGTTTCATCACTACTAGTACCTAAGGAATTAGGTTGAAAAATTTGGTAGAGGTGTTTAGCAAAGGCCTCTGCTTTGGCTTCGTCACTCCTGCAAAATACCCCATTTGAGTCCCTAACTGTTGCGTTTCGTTTGGTTGGTCGTTTAAGATACTTGGTAGCTTTCCAGAGTCTGTGCTCATCGTTTTTAGTGGGTTCAAGGCTTTTAATAAACAAACTGAAGGATTCATTCTTCAGTTCAGATAGCTTTAATTTTAGTAGCTTGGTTGCTTTATTAAGTGCTCTCTTTTCAGCTGGGTATCTATTTAGCTGCCAGGCTTTTCTTAATCTTCTTTTTTCTTTAATACGACCCAAAACTTCAGCAGGAACCTGTAAATGATCAGTAAAAGTCGGCTGGTTTCTTATCGGGCTAGATAGATATGCGGCCTCATGAACCAGGTTTGTAAACGATTCTACCGCTGAATCCAATTCACCACCATTTTCTAAGGGCACGTTAAGGTCAATATGTTTATCGATCCAATATTGGAAGGATTTGAGATCGGTTTTCGGGGTAAGGATCTTATATTTTTTGGAAGTCTGGTAAACATTTTCATTATATGAAACAATTAAAGGCGAGTGATCTGAACTTAGCTCATTACTGTCTTGAATGTTTAACTTATATCTGGGTAAACCAGAGTATATCACAAAATCGAGAAGATCTGGATTTTTTCTTGGGTCGCTTGGCCAATATGTTGGAGTGCCTGTTGATAAAATGGAAAAATTTCTTTGGGTAATACATTTTTCGAGTTCTCTGCCCTTAGGATTAATGATCCTAGAGCCCCACCAAGGGTGCTTTGCATTGAAGTCCCCACCTGCCAAAAATTTTGAACCAAACTGTCTAAAAATATCAACGTATTGGTCTGTTTTAAGGTTAAATCTTGGAGGAAAGTATACAGAGTATATTGGTAACTCATGGTTGTCACATTTAACTTTAACTCCTGCTGCTTGTAGATATTGTTCTCTAACTTCTTCCAGATATTCATATTTGATTCTGGATTTGATTAAAATGGCGGAACCCCCATGGGCTGTGTTGTGCGGATGGTTTGCACATATAAGATCATAACCGATGATTTTGAAGTACGATTTAGTTGTGAAATGGGTTTCAGACACCAAGAAAATGTCTATATTGTTTGTATTTAGGAATAATTTTACTTCCTCGGTATGATTAGTCAGACCATTGGCGTTCCAAATAGCTATTCGAAGACCTACTTGCATAGTTTTTCCAAAAGAGTGGACATCATTTTAAACAAACTTTGAGTAAGCTCAAGCTGTTTAGAAAATAAGGTTTCAATTTTTTCAAGAACGTTGTTTTCTGAATTAAAATTACTTCGAACACATTGGGCATATGATATATTTGGGTTGGCATACACATTTTCTGTTTGTTTATAATTATTCAGTTGGGGGAAATTATGAGAGGCATGGGAATATGATGGGAAATTGCTTCTTTTATCAGTCATATTCGATTTTTTGGCAAGGTTTTGGTACACCTTGCATCCCTTGTAATTTGCTGGATGGTTTTGTAAACAATTAATGCATTTGGCAGGCGTATCTTTACTTTTAACACATTCAGCTGTTGGATGGTCCAGACCACACTTCACACACCTGTACGATTTTGTACAATATGATTTGGTATGCCCAAACTCTTGACAGCGATGGCATTGTACAACATCATTTACCTTTTTTGGAGGGTCAACCTTAACAATAGCGTTACCAAGATATTTTAAATTAAAGATATTTTTATTGTCATTGCTTGGTTCTAAGTCGACAAAATGCATGCATAAAGGCATGTTCGTAAATCTACTTCGTATATTGCTAACGTTCCTAACCTTAAAACCCAACGCTTCTATTTCTTCTTTTATGTCATCTACTGGAGTAGAGAAATGTAAGTTTTTTAAAACAATTCTATACGCACGCTCTTGTTTAAGCTGGTACGTATGGTAGTTAATTTCTTTTTCTTTCATATCTTTTACCAGAGATCTGTATGACCCTATAGATTTTACCATTACTCGAATTTGACCGTCTCGCAAAGCTTTATAACTAAATTCAGATTTATTAATAATAGTTTCGAAATACTTAATCATACCGCTAATATCTCTAATATTTGGTACAATAATTGGTGGTGGTTTTGGTGTATTCTCTTCTATGTTTTGATCCATTATGTTATTGCTATCCGATTCGTCTTGTAGCCCGGCAAACATGTTCGTGCTGTTGGAATTGCTGCTGATGTTATTGTTGTTGAGTTGAGTTGTTGGAATAGAGTTATAGCTATCCGCTAAGTTTGTATAGTTGTTTGTTTTTGTTCGTTTTTGATCAATAGTGGGAGAGCCTGATTGAGGTCTTTTATTAGTCACAGTTTGCCATTGCATTGTATTATCACTTTCGTTTCTCAATTCATTAGCAGAACTGACATTTTGCATGCTCAAAGTTGTCATATTTGTTAAATTATTTAATAACTCAACATTTAGGTTTGCTGTTTCTGTTAAAAGAGTCCTTGACTCTTTATTAATTAATGTTGTTCTCTTCATCGAGTGACCTTGCTCGAAAGGTGAGCACAAGTCACTCATTTATGTATTCACGTGGTCGATTTAATTAATAAAGTTTTATGAATAGAGTTTTATTTTATTTATTCTCAAAAATAATAAGAAGTCAATTTAGCTTTTCTAATCCACATGTGCACTTGTTCACTCTCTTCACAAGACTCCAACACAATATATTGCAATAATATATTAAGAAATTACAAAATTTTTGAATAATTTTATTTTTTATAATATTGAGAAAATTTATTTGCTTTTGTTTTCAAAGCTTGCTCACTTCTCCTAATAATATCTGACAATAATAATTTATATTTAAAATATACGATATATAAAGTTCTATTTCATGTAAAAATTAGTAATTTCTTTTCTAATTTTTACGTTAATATCTTAATATGTAAGCTGTTGAAAACACTAAAACTTTCGATAAATAGTTTTTTATTATTATTTGTAACACTCTTGAACAGAGCTCTTTGGAAATTGAATTTCATTATTTTTTGAAATAATTGAAGAAACTTCAAAATTTAATAGTAATGTGAACAATGGCAGCTCTTGTGTCTCTTCAGGTTGCTCTTCATCCCAAATTCGGGAATTAATTTAAAAAACGCGATTTTTCATAATAGAGTCGAACGACATGTAGACGCTGTTTAGGAGTAAGTCTTTTAATGATGAAATGCTAAACAATACTTAACAAAAATAACATAACAACTTGACACCAGGCTTGAATCACCCGTTAAAATCAATTACTGTATAAGCAATCGTAAATATTGAGAGCTGGGCACGAATCGCGGCAGTCGAAAGCGAGCAAGTAATTGTATCGATTGAAATTTCGTAACGTATCGAGTGTGCGGATCGTCGCACTTGATACGAAACGAATAGAAATTTTATGAAATAACTTCCCTGGTGTAGCTCTAAATGACATTTTCGAATACATTGAAATGCGAAACAAAACAAGTATTTTAATTTGAATTGAACGTAAATATTCAAATTTATTATACGTTTATATAAGTTGAATAAGTCCTTTGGTGCCAGGTGGGTTTGTACTTGCTATTCGCTCGACTTGGTGAACAAGCTCAAACAGTTCCAAGTGGGTTGTTGTTGGTTGAAAACTTATTAAAGTATACTTTGAATAAAATCAAACTTGATTGATTGGCTGCTAAAGACTTACTAGCTTTATTGAGAATACGAGTATAATTTTGTGGCTTAACCCAAAATTGAACTAACAGCTACCTATCTGTTAGTTCATATGTCTTATTCTATGTTCTTAATTCTATGAATTACAAAACATGTAGGAAACTGGAACCGCAGCAGTTCATACGTTGTGGTTCCTTTTATTGCCGACTTTGTTTGTTTAGTCTATTGGCAGCTAGCATCTGATTGCGAGCGCTGCCAACTGTCGTGGGAGCATAATGACTTCAAGGTTGATAGGAATCATCCAAAACTGCTGATGTCGCATGTTCCCTGCGAATGGATTTAGCGTAGTGATGTGCTGTTTAGAGTGGAAGTCATGGTGTGGGAGTCATGCGTTAACTTATATACTCGTAAAAATAGTTTTTGCATTCAATAAAATGAACCCTAACGTGTTTTTTATACAAGTTCATCTGATTCAGATGAAAAACATCACCAAACGGCCATACGATTCAGGATTCGTGATAAAAGTAGTCCCCTGGCTTAACCTGAAGCAGCGTAAGAAATTTTAAAAATTAATTATACCGTTTAATTAAGTATAGATCATATTATTTTAAATCATTTACAGATTCAGGAAGTGGTTTAGACTGACCAAAGACGCATTTACTTTCATCCTATCGGAAATAAATTGTAACGAGCATTTATCAACCGCAGTACCGTCAATGCTTCAATCAACCGGTGGGCTGGTGGAAAATTCTCAGTAATGATAAAAGAAGTCGGTATAGTCCTGAAAAGGCGGCAAAGTTCGGCAATGTATGTGCAGCGTTGCATAACATCTGCATACAGTTTAAAAATTCAACATACATATTGCAAATATTTTGTAAATGAAAACAATAATATAGAAATAGATACGGGAAATGAGCCAAAATTAACTAAATTGTTCATAAAATTAGAGATCATATTATGCTGTATTTATATAATAATTGAATTAAACGTTCCAACAACATTTTAATTCATATTTTGTTTTAATAAACATATTTTCAATAAAAACAGCAACTTGGAATTAACATATTGGTGTTTATTTCTGAACTTTTTTATGCATATCTGCTTTATGTACATCTTCTTTTATTTGCAGCGATCTCTTCTTTTAAGCAATTGGTTTCTCAAGATTTTTACTTCTATTGCAACATCTATCCTCGTAGCTTGAAGGAATTGCTTTCTGCTACAGTTTCTCGTACGGACCACCACCAGTCCTTTCTTTCGAGGCTTTGTTGAATGAAGTTTTCTTTTTATACTCTCGCAACAAAGTTGTTAAAGATAGTATTATAGTTTTGTTCACATAACGGTTGTTTGTAAGTCCTAAAACTAAAAGAGTCAGATATAGGGTTATATATACCAAAGTGATCAGGGTGACGAGTAGAGTTGAAATCCGGATGTCTGTCTGTCCGTCCGTCCGTGCAAGCTGTAACTTGAGTAAAAATTGAGATATCATGATGAAACTTGGTACACTTATTTCTTGGCTCCATAAGAAGGTTAAGTTCGAAGATGGGCAAAATCGGCCCACTGCCACGCCCACAAAATGGCGGAAACCGAAATCCTATAAAGTGTCATAACTAAGCCATAAATAAAGATATTAAAGTGAAATTTGGCACAAAGAATCGCATTAGGGAGGGGCATATTTGGAAGTAATTTTTTTGGAAAAGTGGGCGTGGCCCCGCCCCCTACTAAGTTTTTTGTACATATCTCGGAAACTACTATAGCTATGTCAACCAAACTCTACAGAGTCATTTCCTTCAAACATTTCCATATACAGTTCAAAAATTGAAGAAATCGGATAATAACCACGCCCACCTCCCATACAAAGGTTATGTTGAAAATCACTAAAAGTGCGTTAACCGACTAACAAAAAACGTCAGAAACACAAAATTTTACGGAAGAAATGGCAGAAGGAAGCTGCACTCACGCTTTTAATAAAAATTGAAAATGGGCGTGGCGTCGCCCACTTATGGACCAAAAACCATATCTCAGGAACTACTCTACCGATTTCAATGAAATTCGGTATATAATATTTTCTTAGCACCCTGATGATATGTACGAAATATGGGTGAAATTGGTTCACAACCACGCCTTCTTCCAATATAACGCTATTTTGAATTCCATCTGATGTCTTCTCTGTATAATATATACATTAGGAACCAATGATGATAACGGAATAAAACTTTACACAAATACGGTATTTGAGCTGAGGTATCACGTTTAAAAAAATATGTAAATGACGGATAATGAAATCTCGATTATCACTTTATCATGCGAGAGTATAAAATGTTCGGTGACACCCGAACTTAGCCCTTCCTTACTTGTTTATATTGTGATCAGCAAATACCTATTTTTGTATATTATTATTATTTTAATCATCTATTATTTTATTTATTTTATTAATATATCTAATAGTTTATTTGATGCAACATTGCCTTGCCCACAATCTGATGCTGCAGCGTAAAATTCATCATCAATTTTATTGACGAATATTTATTTTGTTTACATTTGTTCTTAAATCATTAATTATAATTAAAGTACATGTTAAATAAACTCAATAAGAGAAAAATAACTTACATTTTACCTCCGATTATTTTTAACTGATATATTCAAAACTTTTTTTTTTTAATTTCTACTATAACGTTTCTCAAATAGCTAACGAGTGAGATTTCGATTCTTTCGTACAAACGAGAACACGTTATTGAATGAGGAAATTTCAAATTTCGAAAGTGCGTATTCGATAGCGAGTACAACGATCCGAAAACAAAAAAATTTCATAAATTTCGCTCGTTAACATGTGCCGCGATTCGGGCCCTGGTACACGACTTGTCCGGAAAGTAATAGGACTGATTTTCTTCCGCCGCGACTGTATTTCTGAGCGGGCGTGTACCGACACCGTCGACTGAGTATTCGTTTAATTGCTCAGATGTTAAATGTCTCAAAATTTGTGGTTAATAACATTGTCACGGAGCACTTGAACATGCGCAAGGTGTGTGCGAAGATGGTCCCAAAAGTGCTCACTGACGATCGCCTTTCTTGTGAACAGCTACCTTACCAAGGCCGGCATCCCAACGCTTCCTCAGCCGTCCTTCAGTCCAGATGTGGCTTCCGGACTTTTTTGTTTCCTTGCCTGAAAAGGCCGATGAAAGGCAAGAATTTGGAGACGACAGAGGGATCCAAGCAGCATGCACCTCAGCTCTCAAAGCTATTCCTAACTAACTAACTAGCTGACAGCGCAACCGTTGTCCTGCGTGAAATTATGTGTGTTTGAAATGAAAAGGAAGTTAAACGCAGCTTGATAAACAATATTTTTTGGTTTCTGTTCCGGTGCGTAAAAGTATAGAGAAGATTTCGAACTTATGAACACGCCATGTATAGCAGGCCGCGTGAAAAACAAGTACTTTCTAGATTTATGCCAGACACTATGCGACTATCCTTGTGTCCTGTTGATTGTCATCTCAAACGCAATTTTTACTGGAAACGGAATATGTTTGAACTGAAATGGGAAATCGTTAGAACTCAAAGCACTGCGTAGAATCAAGTATTCTGTCCCCTTGTATTCGATAGGTGCGTCACAGATTGCGGAACATAATAATGACAGATCCAACTTTCAGACTCAAATGATGCGGTGGCATACCAAGCCTCTCCAAAGAATTAAGAGCTTCCACAGGATAATTCACGGCGTCGTCTTCATTACCAAGACGATCGATAGTTTTGTATGAGCGCAAGTCTCCCGAAAATTGTCTTCAAATCTTCCAGTTTAAGTCAACAACATCGGCATTTTTGGCATCTAACATTGCGCGTGCACTTAAGGAAACGTAGTTACGATAATTTGTCCAATGTCATTCGTAATGAGTTCATCTTTCGCGAATTGATAAACGGCGGATGGAATATATATCATTTCCAATTTTTAGCGAAGAAGATGTAAAATGTCTTCGGCAATGTCATTTTTGTTCATATCCCATATTGTCGCGGATTTGAAGGCTGATATGCCGAAAACACTATCGCGAAAAGTATGCGAACTTAATTTGCATTCGAAATAACTATCGCATCACCCATCGTTTGCTTCCAGTGATTATCATGTTCCAGAAATTACAATTGCTGGCATGCTTCTCAGAAAATTGCACACACGGTACCATCCACACTACACAATGACTCAAATGAAGTTGAAACGCGTACACTAATCAATAGTAACCGAAGGTAGAAACAATCGTCGTTTTCCGGTTGAATTGTGTAAATTCGTCCTAACACATTAGTTGATAACACACCTGGATGTTCATCTGCTGGTTGACCTAGCTTTCTGCGTAACTATTTCTTCGACGATACATTCCATGTATAATATCAAGATATTTCCGAATAAATAAATGTATTCGCATACGGGTCACTGATGAAAGTTGAGCCAAAACTCGTCAAAGTCAATTTTGTTGCTGGCGGTGTTTCCAATGGCTGTTCTATATTCTCTGGGTTGAAATACACTATTTGGTCATTCTCTAAATTAACTGCGAGATGCAGAACAGTCGGAAAACTTTCATGAATTGCAAAAGTAAATATCCTACACAGCGCTTTATTACAGTTCACGTATTGACCGTACCGTTCAAGACCAATAACCGCCATGTTGCTTCCTTTGGTGACATACATACAAATGTATTTTATCGATTACACCAAACTGTAATATTCAACATTGATATGAGTTTTAAATGTGAATTAGACAATAATGGTGAATATAGTACAATCCATGAGTTGTCAACTTCGATATCCACTCTTCTAAATAGAATTCTGAATGTTCTTGCATTGTTATCTGGTGAGCGATGCCGATAGAGTGGATATTTTCAGTTTGTGTTTCCGAGAGAAAAGAACATGGATAGTGTTTCGTGCTTTTATTGTCAGATGTACAAACCGAAAAGGGATTGTAGTGGATGCAAGGTCCATGAACCATATTGATATACATAACTTCGTATAATACTGGATCTTTTTCTGCATCAAGAATTTCCGCAGAAATGATATAACCAATTTGGTCTGGTGTAACCACCATCCAAAGAAGAATGTGTGTGTGCAACAAACCTCTCTTTTGCCACTCAACAGAGTACATCTAGTAGCGTCTAACAGCACCACATAAACGTTGTTTTAAGCTAAAGTCCATAAAACATGGTAACTGTTGTTTGAAAAGTCGGTTGTGACATCGTGACATCGCTGCTGATTGAACGCGAACCATAATTCCGTACGTATGTCATCGCATCCTGGGAATACTCGATCATGTGCCTTGGGCTGCCAATGTATGTTCATGCCAAAAAGAACGCCGGGCGAACTTTGTATGAAAAAAAGTTACTTTTTGGAATTATCCGTTTTCCGACATTTCCTCACGAAAAGCATACAGTTTTTTTATTTTTAAACCTTAACCGAACCACTCTGAAAATTTCATGAAGATTGGTTCAGCCGTTCTCGATCATTAGCGTTACTAACAAACAAACATTCATTCGTTTGTATGGGAAGAAGAAAAGGGCTGTTTTTAGGGGTTTTGCGGAAATTATTCAAATTTTCTTGCCGCAAAAACCATCTTTGAACCCCAACGAACATTTAGAAAAAAAAATGGTCCAGGCATTGTTGAGTTATGCGCTTAGCAACATATTTTGCGATTCATTTTTATATATAAGACTAGCTGACCCCGCAGCCGTTTTCCTGCGTAATATTATGTGTGTTTGAAATAAAAAGAAAGTTGAAGTTATCATTTCTTTTTTTTCGACGTAACGCAGCTTAATAAACAACATTTTTTGGTTTCTGTTCCGGTTCGTAAATGTACAGAGAAGATAGTTTTCCAACTCGTGAGCACGCCACGTATTTTTGGCCGTGTGAAAAACATAGCAGTTCCAAATTTATGCCACACACTATGCGACTATCCTTGTGTCCTGTTGATTGTCATCTCAAATGCAATTTTCACTGGAAATGGCAAATCGTTAGAACTCAAAGGAAGTCGTAGAATCAAGCATTCTGCTTCCTTGTATTTGATAGCAGCGTCACAATCAGTCGGGTTCCATTACACAATTTCAGCGCATAAAGATTGCGAAACATAATAATGACAGATCCAACTTTGAGACACAAATGATGCGGTGGCATACCAAGCCTCTACAAAGAATTTAGAAATTCCACAGGATAATTCACGGCGTCGTCTTCATTGTCAAGACGATCGATTGATTTGTATGAGCTCAAGTCTTCCGGAATTTGACTTTGAATCTTCCAGTTTAAGTCATCAACATCGGTATTTTTGGCAGCTAACATTGCACGTGTACTCAAGGATTAGTAGTTACGATAATTTGGCCAATGTTCGGATAAACATTCGTGATGAATTCATCTTTCGTGAATTGATAAACGGCAGGTGGAATTGATATCAAACCACCGGAAGTATCAACCGGAATTGACCCATTTCCAATTTTTAGCGAAGACGATGTAAAATGTCTTCGGCTATGTCATTTTTGTTCGTATCTCATAATAGACGCAGATTTGAAGGCTGATATGTCGAAATGATTATCGCGAAAAGTGTGCGAACGTCATTTGCATTCCAGTGATTATCATTTTCCAGCAAATGTAATTGCTGGCTTGCTTCTCCAAAAGTTGCACACACCTTACCATTCACAGTACACAATGAAGCAAATAAAGTTGAGCCTCCTACATTAATGAATAGCAACCGAAGGTAGAAACAATCGTCGTTTTTCGGGTGAATTGCGCAAATTTGTCCTAATGCATTAGTTGAGAACACACCTGGATGTCTATCTACTGGTTGGCCTTGCTTTTTGCGTAATTATTTCTGCGACGATGCATTCCATGTATAATATTAAGGTATTTCCGAATGTCCTCGCAAATGGATCACTGACAAAAGTTAAGCAAAAACTCGTAAATGTTAATTTTGTTGCTGGCGGTGTTTCCACTGGCTGTACTGTATTCTCTGGATTGAAATACACTCTTTGACCATTTTCCAAATTAACTACGAGACACACAACATTCGGAAAACGTTCATGAATTGCAAAAGTAAATATGCTACATAGCGCTTTATTACAGTTCACGTATCGACCGTACCGTTCAAGACCAATAACCGCCATGTTGCTTCCTTTGGTGACGTACTTACAAATATATTTTATCGATTTCACCAAACAATGGTATGCGTTTTGAATGGGAATTGGACAATAATGGTGAATATAGTACGATCCATGGGTTGTCAACTTCGATATTCACTCTTCTAAATTGAATGCTGCAAGTTCCGCTATTGTCGTCTGGTGGGCCACGCCGATAGAGTGGATATCCACCATTTTGAGTTTGTGTTTCCAAAAGAAAAGCACGTCAGACCTACAAACCGAAGTGGGATTGTGGTGTCTGCAAGGTCCATGAACCTTATTGGTTTTCATCACTTCGTTTAATACTGGATCTTTCTTTGCATCAGGAATTTCCGCATGATTGAATGATTTCATCAATTTGATTTGGTGTAACCACAATCCACCATCCAACGGAGAATGTGTGCATGCGGCAAACCTCTCTTTTGCCACTAAAGCCCATCGAAGCTGTTGCTTGAAAAGTCTTGCTGTGACATCGTGACGATCGCTTGCTGATTAACCGCGATCCATGATACCGCACGTATGTCATCGCATCCTGGGAGTACTCGGTTATATATGTATGTTGATGCCAAAAAGAACGCCGACCGATATTAGCGCGACCTCTTCGTGACATCGTAACAAATTTCAATCTGTAATTCATCACTATGTGTGCAACACACATAACATTTTTACTGAATAATTTTCAAAAAATTTTGAAGCAAACGACAAATTTGAAAGACTCAAACAATTGAAAGACAAAACAAAAAAAAATTGAAAAAAAAAATTGTATGGAAAAAATCAAAGTGTATTCAACAAAATGAACTAAGTATATGACATTTAATTTTTCTTTACGCTTATTTGACATGAATGTTGTTATTGACTTAACCCTTACATTTATTCAAAAATTCAAATTCGGAAATTCAAAAGTAAGCAAATTTCAAAACGAAAAACAATGTTTTTTTTAAATAACTGAATGAAATGCCGAATACTTGTTGCTTATGCAAAACAACTCATGGAAGCAACTTACCAATGTTTTGTGCTCCAACTGACAAATCGCAACGGAAGGAATGGGAAAAAGTATGTGGCGTACAACTCAGTTTGTCATCGAGAATATGTGGGCTACATTTTAAGGCGGAGGAAATAAAAGAATATCCCCTGAAAAGAAGACGACTAAGCCCCGATGCAGTACCCTCATTAAACTTACTTCCCAATCTTCAAGAAAAAAAGTAAGAAACCCTCATATTTTGATAAATAGAAATTTTACGTTTTTACTATTGATTAGGTCTCAAGGCAAACTTTTTTGCGCGAAAATTTTAACAACTGATCGGAAGCTATACATGCTGTGCTGTAGTTTTTGTGGTAAGGAGTTTCTGTTGTGGAATTGGAAATAAAAGCGCGAAAATTTTAACAACTGATCGGAAGCTATACATGCTGTGCTGTAGTTTTTGTGGTAAGGAGTTTCTGTTGTGGAATTGGTGTAAATTTCTGGTGCACATGAAGGAGAACCACGCGTTTTTTAATAATGCTCTTGCCAACGCAGCTGTTCAAACCGAGTAAGTTATTTTTAGTTGTCTAGTTTAAACAAGACCATGCATCAAGCCCTCTCTAACCTGGAAAATTGCCTTTCAAAGTATCACATGAACATACTTGTATAATGAACATCATTTGAAAATATAACGCACAAACACTGATTATTTTACCTACATACATATGGTAAGATATCGTGGTGCCATGCGTTTATTAATACTCCTCGTTGTATAATGTGAATATACTTTGGGGTGTCTTTAGACTAAATTTTAATGTGATATGGCTAATACGTTTACATGTAGGGGTAATCATTTGTCGGAACCGATTAAATAAAATTACAGTAACAAATAGCTCCCTTACAATATGTCATACATTTTGCGTTATATTTTCACCTACTAAACAACTAATTGATAATACAAAACATGGTACTTATTATATGTTCATGAAAAGTATAAAGCATTCAATATAACGATTTTTCTTAGTTCTTAATATCTTTCTGAGCTGAAAACCGTATCATTTTCTTATGTATTAGCGATGCAGAACATATAGTTGCCACGGAACAGAAAAATTTAGAACTTCAAGTTAGGTCGCTAGAGAGTGAAGTACCGAGCTCGAGTAAGCTTGTAACCGCAGTGAAAAAGTTTTTTACGGAAGGTCAGTGATTGTAAATAAAAATATACATTGGTCATGGTCAGACATTTCATCGGCCGTTATCTTACATGCATCAGAACCGAGAGCATATAGCCATTTGAAAAAAAAAATGGTTATCCTCTTCCGTGTGTGGCCACTTTGAATAACTGGGTGCGAAAATTGAAAATGGATGAAGGGCTTTTAGAAAATGTGATTAAACTTATGGAACATAGTAAATTAAGTAAACAGGAACGGATCTGTGTGCTCTCCATAGATGAGATGAAAATAGCTTCATGCTATGAGTATGATCCGATGGAGAGAGTCGTGAGAAAACCATCAAACTGTGTGCAATTTGTGTCCTCATGGAAGCAACCTATTTTTTATGGATTTGATTATAAAATAAAGAAAGATACATTGGAGAACATAATCTCAAAACTATATTCAGCAAACTTTACAGTCGTTGGAGTCCTTTCGGACATGGGGCCTTCTAATCAAGCAATGTGGAAAGATATCGGTATCTCAACTTGTAAGTGGTATATTATTATATTTTTATGAGAATGCTAGAATGTTTCTTAATTTACAATAATTTAAACTAATTCATTAGCAAAAACTTGGTTCAATCATCCTAATAGTGATACACAGCGTGTATTCGTGTTTGCTGATGCACCGCACCTTTTAAAATTAATTAGAAATCACTTTATAGATAGTGGTTTTATTTATGAAGGAAAAATTATAACAGTACAGACAATAAAGCAAGTTTTGAACCTATCGACAGTCTCTGACGTATTTGGAAGTAAAAGGCGCAAGCCGTCAAAAAGTGAAGCATGCTGCGCAACTATTTTCGAACACGTGTGCTAATGCTATAAGAAGATGCTACATAGATGGACATAAAATATATACCGCAGTGGAATGTGCAGATTTTATCCAACTTGTTAATAATTGGTTTGATATTTTAAATTCTAATATTCGTTCTAATCAAACTCCGTTCACAATGCCATATGGAAAAGCACTTTTGCAACAAAACGAAGTGCTCGAAAAAATGTCAAAAATAATGTCTGAGCCCTTGATTTCAAATAATCGATGCATAGTTCCTTTTCAAAAGGGAGTAATTATTTCCACAACGTCTCTTAAGCTATTACTTGAGTACCTACATGGAAACTTTGGGATGGAATATATTACGCAGCGCCTGAATCAAGACATCTTGGAGCTTTTTTTTGGCGCTATGAGAAGGGCTGGGGGCAATATGACCATCCGACACCGCTACATTTTAAATAATCGAAAATATATGTTTGGTAGATATATTTAAATGATCCTTTAAAGTGTTTTTATTTAATTTGTGTTTTTTTTTTTTGTAGCACGGAACACCGAAAGTTTAAGCTCAACATTGAACGTACAAGAGGACGATGCAAAGTGGCTGACACTAGATCCGGAGCCGGAATATTTTTTAGAAGATGAGATATACATATATACATGAAGAACACTTTAAGTACTTTAAGTAAAGAGCTTGACAAAATTAATAATCAAAATTTAAGTAGTACAAGTTTGGGCTCATTTTATGAAGATGGACTGGAATATTTGGGTGGTTTTTTAATACACAAATTAAATTTAGGTGACAGAATTTCAACTGATAGTACATGAACATGGGTAGACCAGCGAGGGGCGACAGGACTTAAAAAACCGAACCAAAATTTTTTAGACCAGTTAAAACTTTTAGAAGACGTGTTTATAAATGTGAATAACGACAACATTTGCAGTGACAGAAATTTGGCAGACATGCTTTTTGATAAATGCAAAGATATTGCTCTTGAGGATAATGTCAAGAAATTGTTTTTTAGGTGCAGGATACATTTTCGAATCAAGCATTTGAACAAAAATTTGAAAAATAAACAGTTGCATCAAAAATATCACAACGACAAAAAAATATTTTATACACTTACTTGAAAATACAATATTAGAAACAAAACTACTCATTTAATTTTTGATTTATGCTTTGTAATGAACTATATGAAAGAATTATAATAACTATTATAATTTAAAGAGTCGCATAAACATCTGTATACAGTTTCTAATAGTTTGGCGGGGTACTGGTTACGACGTATATATATAGTTACAATAAAATTTGTGAATAATGTTGCATTTAAACACGTATGTAATTGTTTGTAAAATAAATATGAATTCATTATAACGTTGAGAACAAATAAATTGGTTGTCTCTATTTCTATTACATTTATATTTATCATATATACTTATGTATGTAAAGCAAGTGGCTTCATATTGTTCAAGATCAAAAAAAAACACACGGGTTAATATAAACAAATACATGAATTGATTACTATTTTATTGTCAAATAAGCGTAAGTCAAATACTTACTTCATTTTGTTGAATACACTTTGGAAAAAATTAACTTTTTGGAATTTTCCAATTTCCCGACTTTTCCTCACGAAAAGCATACAGGTTTTTTTTTATTTCTAAACCTTCCCCGATTCACACAGAACATTCTCTGAAAATTTCATAAAGAATGGTTCAGTCGTTCCCTTAGCGCTGCTAATAAACATTCATTCGTTTGTATGGGAAAAAGAAATGGGCTGTTTTTAGGGGTTTTCCGGCAATTATTCAAATTTTTCCATCCTTGAGCCTCAACGAACATTTTAAAAAAAGAATTGGAAAAAATCTTTGTTTTATAAAAAAAAGTTATATTTGAAAAATTTATTTTTGCAGTTTTCATATGGTAACTCCAGGCAGGTTAGGCTACTGGTAAAAGTTTAAGTTGTTTGCTGTGCCTTATTACGTTTATTGTAAATTGTGGCTTCGTAAATAGTTTATGTATTAGATTGGAATACGTATACAAACAATATCTAATACCTGTTTTAAAATAATGATGATGACGAAGGTAGAATTTCAGAAAATCCACGCCTAGCATAATTTAAAGCCTGACGTGAAATTATGTTTAAGAATGGAAGGCGAATCAATACTTACGTCTGCGATCCATTCCGATGATACTTTAAATACTTGTTTGCCGAGATCGTCGAAGAAAATTTGTTGCGCAACTCCATCAAAATCGGGAGTTTCATTTACAACAGCTAACAAAGACACACCGGACGTTGTCAGCAGTGACGTGGGTGTCTCGCCCTCGTTCACCACCAGACACATATGCTTCGCTGCCTTATCGATTCTAGAGAAAGCAAAACTAACGGCGCTGTTGTTAAGGCCAATGATATCAATATCAGCGGCATACGCCAGCTGTACACTCTTATAGAAGATTGTACCTTCTCGGCTTAGTTCTGGAGCTTAAATTACTGACGGAGCTTTTGGTTTTGCTCAACGTCAGCTTACACAGACGTATTATTTTTGCGGGGACACCAAAGTCAGACATCGCGGCACACAGGCAGCTGCTTTTCGTGCTGTCAAAGGCAGTTTTGAAATCGACGAAGAAGTGATGAAAGTCGGCACGGGTCTTTTCGGAGATTTGGCGCATGGTGAATATCTGGTCAGTTGTTAATTTGCCAGGTCTAAACACACACCTGATAAGGTCCAGTCAGTTTGTTGAGGGTGGGCTTTAATCTTTTACACAATACCTTGGATAGAACTTTATTTGCGATGTTTAGGAAAATTATTCTACGGTAGTTGGTTAGATTGTGAGGTCTCCATGTTTGTGGATTGGGCAGAGCACACTTAAATTCCAATCGCTGGGATGCTTTCGTCCAACCATATTTTACAAAGAAGCTTATGCATGCTCCTTATCTGCTCTTCACTGCCCTTGAATAGTTCCGCGAGCCATCCATCCGTCCCGCCGCCTTTTTGTTCTTTAGAGGGATGAACGGAACGTCTGCTCCATCATCGATGGGGAATCGTGCTCGCCTTCTCCTGGCGTTATGCTTTCACTGCCATTCAACAGGCTGGAGATGTGTTTCCTCCATAATTTCGGTATACTCTAGGCATCGGTTCCTCTCCTTGGATTCTACTAGAGTATGCTCCGGTCTTGAAACCTTCTGTTAGTGGACACATTTTTTCATAGAATTTTCGAGCATTACCCCTGTCGGCCAGCTTGTCAAGCTCTTCGTGCTCACGCATTTCGGCCTCTCTCTTTTTCTGTTTTCCAATGTCTCTCGCTTTTTTCTTCAAATCTCGGTATCTATCCCATCCCGTACTTGTTATGGTCGATCGTACCGTTGCGAGGTAGGCAGTCTGTTTCCTCTCCGCTGCGACTCGGCACTCCTCATCGTACCAGCTGTTCTTTTACATTTTCCGAAAACAAATGGTTTCGGTTGCAGCTGTACGTAAGGAGTTTGAAATTCCGTCCCACATTTCAGTTTGTTGACGAGTGCTCTCAGAGAGCAGGAGTGCAAGCCGAGTAAAAAATTGTTCGGCTATCTGTTGTGATTGCAGCTTCTCCACGTCGAACCTTCCTTGTGTTTGTTGACGTGCGTTTTTTGCTGACAGAGGCGGGTGCGAATCGTGGCTGTAGCAAGATGGTGGTCCAAGTCGATGTTAGGACTTCGGAACGTAAGCCCGTCTAGAATACTGGAAAAGTGTCTTCTGTCTATCACAAAACGATCGATCTGGTTGGTGGCTTTTCGACCCGGAGACAGCCACGCAGCTTCATGTTATTCTTATGGTGCAACCTAGAATTACAGACAACCATATTTCAGGCCCCGGCGAATCGTTCAGTCTCAACTCATTATATATATACTGTCAGTTGCGCCAAAGATACCAGGGCGAGGACATCAACCAGCTGGACAACGGCACCTTCCTAGTAAAGGGACCGGAAATTTGAGGTGCATGCCCTCAAATCGTAATCCTTATTTCGATTGCAATGATCGTTATCATAAGAGGGGTTCACGTGGCTGTCGGTAATTTTTCATTTGAGAGTTTTTTACGTAGTGGGTCCTAAACCTGCCTAGACTTCATCTTTACATACTATAAACCAAATGTCATGGTTGGTGGTGATCCTCTGTGTGGCCCCTATGAACCCGACGCCAAATTTTGATGCGATAAACAATTAATCAAAATAATATTTATCTAACCGTAGGTAGCAGAAGAAACAGATCTAGAGATACGGGCTGACACTATTCTGAAAATGTTAAGCGTAAAGCAAAAGATGAACAAAAAACATAACGAAGTGGAGGATACTACTGGAACGAATCATTGTAGAAATAAAGTTTTTAGCAGAACGACGTCTTGCATTTTGGAGTAGTAACGAAATCATTGTTTCCCCCCACAATTCGAATTATTTAGGTTTATTAGTATTAATAGTTTAATTTTACGCTTTTATGACTCAACATATTCATAGTTATGCTGATAAAGTAAAATAAAATACGTCGTATTTATCAAAAACAACTTCTGAGGAATTGTACCAAGCATACTGGATCAAACTATTTGCGAAATTAAGATATACAAATAACACTCAGTTGTATTGGACTCTACTCCAACTAGACCAACTGACTCTGATAGTGCGCTATGTTCTACCATGTGGACCAGTGCAAAGATTCGTTAATTTGGACACGGAAGGTCATACAGCAGAATAACTCGCTCAAAGTTTACTAGATTTCTTAACCCTGGTACACACACCCAGAAAATACCACGTAAGCACACACCCGGGATACGTTTGTACCCGAGACCTTATTTTGCGGTTTTTTAATGCTTATTCAACCGAATTCTATGATTTTTTTTTTTAAATGTAAATTTTAATATATAACAAGTATTTTGTCTTTTGTTTCATTCGAATATTCCTACTGGTTCCAGCGATACGGGCAAATAAAGTCAGGACATGCAACAGTGGATTTTTGTTTTTGTTGTTGTCCTGATAAATGCAAAACAAAATAATATATTGTATAATAATATACTTGTAGAGTAACAACGAATACACATTTTTGTTTTTATTTCATTGAAACATTCTACCTGGTTCAAAAGATATGTGCAAAAAGGTCGCGCAAGGTATGGGTACGTAGGTAGCAAATACACTGGTATAACTGGTTTTTGTATTTTATATTCAGCTGAAAGGGTTTTTTTCACACGAGGTGTTGTTATAAATGCTGCCTGTTGATATTTTCATTTTTGTTTGGGTGCTCAAAAGTGTAAGAAGTGAAAATATAAGTGAAAATAAATATAACTGAAACTATAAATAACTGGATACGAAATGACTTCAAGAAGAAACGAATATTTATCAAGTGCAGCATATAGAAGGTAAAAAATGGAAAATAAGCAACAATGTAAACATATACTAATTTTTTTTTATTATGCTGGCTAACTGAGAAACGCGAGAATCATATATACAATCTTTATTTGATGAAATTTGTGACGATGACGCTCCCTATGACTTTGACTCAGAAGATGAAGAAGAAATTCAAATCAATGACATTGAAATTGCTGATGACGATGCTGAAGTTTCGCAAAATGCCGCAGAAGTATTACCTGATTATGCGGACTATGAGGATGATGGAGAAGAAGAAGTAGAAGAAAATAATGAATTACCTGCTAGTGCCGAAAAATTTTTTGCACGTGATGGTACTGAGTGGATGAAAGAACCAAATGTAAGTCGTCAGGTACTCAGACAAAATATTATAAGAGAACGTTCTGGACCAGTTAGATGCACTGCAATGTTGTCAATAGAGCAAACATTCAAATGTTTCATGAACGTTGAAATGGCTGATATAATTATGCGCCACACAAATAAGATAGCAAAAGAAACTTATAATGCTTACAACAATGCGCATCCAAACACAACTCCTAAGTCATGGACGCCTGTGTCAATAACAGAGCTGTATGCATTTTTTGGCATACTTATTATGACTGGTGCGAACCATATCAATGGAGAACATGTTCGAGATTTATGGAGCGTCAAAAGCTATCCTTTATATCGCGCCACAATGGGAGTCAACCGTTTCTGTTCGATATTGCGGTTCCTAAGATTTGACGATAAAAACACTCGTGCAACACGATTACTAACTGATAAAGCAGCACCAATCAGTGAGCTGTGGACGATGATGAACAATAATCTTGCTGCACATTACAAGCCCAGCTCATGCTTGACGATTATATCCTTACCGTGGGCGTACACGGTTTACGCAGTACATACCGTCAAAACCTGCTAAATATGGTGTCAAGGTTTGGTGGATTTGCGATGCCACAAATGCATATCCATTGCATGGACAAATATATACTGGCCAAGCAGAAACTGGTAGGGAAACGAACCAAGGCGAACGAGTGGTGAAGGATTTGTCTGCCAAATACCAAGGAAGTGGCCGAAACATTACAATGGACAACTTGTTTACGACCTTGCCAGTTGCAGAACTGCTTCTCACCAGGAAACTCACGATCGTTGGTACTTTGCGCAAAAACAAATCATATATTCCTCAAGAAATGAAGCAGAACAAAAACAGGACAATTGGTTCAATGGCATTTGGCTTCAAAAATAATGTGACAATGTGCTCTTATGTTCCCAAAAAAATAAAGCAGTAATTTTGCTTTCGACCATGCATAATGATGCTGAAATAGCTGACAGTGGGAAACCTGAAATAATTGAATATTATAATCGTACCAAAGGTGGTGTTGATCGAATGGACCAAATGTTTTCGGACAAACAAAACGATGGAAACTAGCGATGTTCTTCAACATGTTGGACATTACAGCTCTTGCAGCCCACATTGTCTACAATTTGAATAACCCTATGTTGCCTTGGAGAACAAACAACAAGCGTATGCAGATCCTGCGCAGCTTGGCTGAAGCATTGTGTATGCCCATTATTGAAGCCAGAGCCATAAATCGTCAAGTGATGCGAAATTTTTCGACTAAAATTGCTATTGAAGCATATTTCAACCGACCGGTAGAATCAATGGTGTCAACAGCAGCATCAACGTCTGCCGCATCGCGCACGCCAAAACCTGTGTCCGGATCTTGCTATTTATGTTACGCACAAGAGGAAAAACGCCGTAGAAAAACCAGAAAGCTGTGGGCCAAATGTAAGAAGCCAATGTGTCTTGAACATTCGGTCACAACAAATTGCTCTATTTGCCATGATTTTCCTTAGATATAAGATGCATTTTTATAATTTTTATAATAAAAGTCAATAATATAATGTGTGAAATGAATATTTTTAATTTTTCAAATAAAAAAATAACATAAAAAATGTTTTTTTTTGATTATTATGAGGATTTTTACTATTGGGGTACAAAAGTATCCGGGGTGTGTGTTTACGTATATAATGTGTTTGGAAGGCTGTAGCTCCTGAACCAATTATCCGATTAGGTTAAAATTTTGAATTTGAACTCAAAACTAAATAATCTTCTTAGATCCAAAGTTAGTTAGTTAAGTATAGAGGTATAGCGGTTCAAAAGTTACAACACTTCAAATTTGAAAGTGGATGCATTTGTACCCGGGTGTGTGTTCTAGGGTTAAGGAAGCGTGACGTTGATTTCAATGATTTTCGTGACAAAGCTAAGATAATGACAACAGCATGAATAGGAATTACAGAGGACTATAAGAACGAAGCAAGACAATAAATAAGTCTGCAGAATATATGCCCTGTTTTGCATATTCATTAAATTTGATTGCTGCAAACTGTTGTACTATTTCTTCGATTTCGTTGAAAACTTCTGTACAGTTTTTCCAACTACTATCTATCGACGGATTCTCCTTACGATCGCATTGAAGGATTCTACTTCAAAAATTCCGATTTCGAAAATATTATCGGATACTCAGTGTTCAGCCCATTGTGATGTTACGAAGGCGCTTTGATTACGTACAAGTAATGCGATCCACATACGGAAATTGAGGCAAAAGCCAAAGATGTTACCGGCTGTGAAAATTAGCAGCAACGAAATTCAAGGCGAAGTAAGCGGAATGCAGGTAAGACTATTTCACCGTCTCTTAACTGAACGTATAGAAGCATATCATAAAAAATACTCGTGTTTTTGGAGTACTTCGACAGCTAAAATCACTTAACTCTTTGAGCAGCGTTGGTCTAAAATTTGTACCACTTATTTTCGATAACGTACGCGCAGGTGGTACATTATTGAAGTAAAACTTCTTTAGGCGTGCTTGGCTTGGGGAGTAAGCTGACGAACGCGTGACGAAAAGTGTGATCAGGCGAACGTGTGATCAGGCGAACGTGTAACGAAAAGTGTGATCAGCCGAACTTGTAACGAAAAGTGTGATCAGGCGAGGCGAACGGTAATTGGCTTGGGGAGTAAGCTGACGAACGCGTAACGAAAAGTGTGATAAGGCGAGGCGAATGCAGAGAACGTATAATATAGAGAAGGCTCACCGCGTTGCCAAATTTACGACATTTCATTTAACATATGTACATATTAAGAGACCAAGCGGTCGCGCATATTCACGTACATACATATGTAATTATGTGTGCATGTAAACAAATTTGCAAGAACCAGAGAACTTAAAAGTATAGACAGAGAACATAAAATTTGTTAACATTGTATGTAAGGTCGGAATTCACCTCGCAATTTTAACATTGTTTACAATTCTCTCACATATTCTAACCGAGAATATGAAGAGACAGAAATATATGTATTTACGGCATATGATGACAAGGCATATATGCCGAAGAAGAGAATATGAAGAGACTCCCAACGAAGAATTTCGTTTTGCTTGTTTATATTTTGTTTCATTTTGACACCGAAAATGTGTACAAAATACATTATGTTCTCTGTCTCACATACGCAAGAATATGAAGAGACATAAATATACATATGTATGCATGAATATGAATATGAAGACATAAACACATGCATGCATGCTCCTTATGCAAGTTCATACATAAAAATACATATTTACGCACGTTGGAAGGCGAAGCTGTTACAGCGGCAAGGGAAGCGGTAACAATCGGCGATCGTTTGTTAGTTTCTTTCGCGTCTCGTCGCGTCAATGCTTCGACAGATTGATGTGCTGGACACATAGAACGCGGCAGACTGCAAGCGCCATCTGAATCTGATATTGAAATACACACATTCTTAAGGACACTGTTGTTTAGACAGCTGCACAACTACATAACTGTGTCCATAAGAACATGTGTATTTTAATATTTGACAGATGTCGCTTGCAGCCTGCCCCGCTCTATGTGTTCCGGGCGTGACTCTTTGAGTTTCGGCCATTGATTGTCCGTGACAACGGAGATGCGAAAGATGCGTGCGACACTTGTTATTATGAATGTATGTACATATGTACATATGTATGTGGCTCGCATTTGTTTTCGTAACATACAGACAAATGTGCCAAAGAAATAATATACATATGTATGTATGTATATGCCATAGAAATTCTATTGGTACAAATATGGAAATGATAACGAAATAATGCGAATATGCACATTTCATGAAGGTCATCAATTTTCTTTGAAGAAATGAAGTTCATTTTGCACATCTTCACTTTGTAATAGTGGAAATAAATATAATTTATTTGAAATATTACTTTATTTAAATAAAAATAAAGAGAAATAAAATTAAAATAATTTTTCCTAATTTTTCCCGTGTTTTGGACGATGGAACAAACATCATAATGGTAGTTGTTTACATGTCGCCCAATAACACAGTTAATAATATCATAAAGTTTATATACAGAAGACTTATGATTTATGGTTGAGTAGGTTCTGAAGAACTAGGAGAAAACTATCATACGTTGCCACTAATCTTAGCAAGAGATTTCGATATCAATTTCGCATCCGAAAATGGACAACTCTTGATAAACTTTCTACGAGATAAATTAGAATTACAAATGAATAATGACCGTAATGAGCCAACTAACGGGTGATTTTTTTGAGGTTAGGATTTTCATGCATTAGTATTTGACAGATCACGTGGGATTTCAGACATGGTGTCAAAGAGAAAGATGCTCAGTATGCTTTGACATTTCATCATGAATAGACTTACTAACGAGCAACGCTTGCAAATCATTGAATTTTATTACCAAAATCAGTGTTCGGTTCGAAATGTGTTTATCGACAATTTTTGTTCAGCGATGAGGCTCATTTCTGGTTGAATGGCTACGTAAATAAGCAAAATTGCCGCATTTGGGGTGAAGAGCAACCAGAAGCCGTTCAAGAACTGCCCATGCATCCCGAAAAATGCACTGTTTGGTGTGGTTTGTACGCTGGTGGAATCATTGGACCGTATTTTTTCAAAGATGCTGTTGGACGCAACGTTACGGTGAATGGCGATCGCTATCGTTCGATGCTAACAAACTTTTAGTTGCCAAAAATGGAAGAACTGAACTTGGTTGACATGTGGTTTCAACAAGATGGCGCTACATGCCACACAGCTCGCGATTCTATGGCCATTTTGAGGGAAAACTTCGGACAACAATTCATCTCAAGAAATGGACCCGTAAGTTGGCCACCAAGATCATGCGATTTAACGCCTTTAGACTATTTTTTGTGGGGCTACGTCAAGTCTAAAGTCTACAGAAATAAACCAGCAACTATTCCAGCTTTGGAAGACAACATTTCCGAAGAAATTCGGGCTATTCCGGCCGAAATGCTCGAAAAAGTTGCCCAAAATTGGACTTTCCGAATGGACCACCTAAGACGCAGCCGCGGTCAACATTTAAATGAAATTATCTTCAAAAAGTAAATGTCATGAACCAATCTAACGTTTCAAATAAAGAACCGATGAGATTTTGCAAATTTTATGCGTTTTTTTTTTTAAAAAAAGTTATCAAGCTCTTAAAAAATCACCCTTTACAAGACATGGAACAACAATCGATGCAGTTTTTTCTAGATTTCTGTCTAATTTTAATTCTAAAATATATGTATCGTATTTCTCGTATCACAAGCCTATTGTCTAGGTTTTACAATCAACCACAGTAATTACTGATGTACCCAATAATGAAAATAACGAATAAAACAATGCAAAAAAATAAAAGATCTATGCAAAAATATTAATTTACTAATGAAAACATAAAATAAATTTAAATATTTATAGGAAATAAATATATGTATATGTGCATACATGTATATATTGCACACACACATTCATATATATACATATAGATAGAGAGAAAGAAGTTTTACTTCAATCCTGCGGTCATAAGCACACTCTCTTTTTTTGAACCAGAAGCATTTTCATTTATTACAAGTGACTCACAGGTTTATATATGTACCAAATAATGTACATAACTGATTATCTCTGTTTCTACGCGTTTTGTCATTAATTTCATGTCATTAATCTGAAAGATGTGCATGTAATGCGGAAGTTCTTATCGTTTAAGGGGTTAGAAAATTTCTGAAATTTGTATCGCTAAAAATGTTAAAACAGAAGAGATTTTGTGAAAACGCCTCAAGTATGGCTAGTGATTACGTAGATGATTTGGAAAACATCTTAGGCGACGAACTAGTGTAGTTCACTGAGCTACTGAAAACAGATGTGGCTGCTGTTATTTACAACAAGAAATAAGAGCCTCTGGAACTCTAAATTTTAAACAATAAATTTTTATTAAATAGTTCCTTAGAATCGTGTTTCCTAAAACTAGAAATCACCTTGCGCTTTTACTTGTCTCTCATTATCACTAACGCTGTCGTGTACGATTTTTTTCTCAAGGTTAAAACATTAAAAATGAGTTGAGAAGCTTGATGGATCAGAGCACGTTTATTTTGCTTAAACGAGTCAATATGTATATACAATATATATAAGTGTTATCTTTAAATATCTCCATATTAGATCCGAAAAAGTTTATTTTGAACAGGTTTGTAATGGGATATAGTTATACTTTTGGGTGAGGAGTTACAGTAGTAGACTATACCAAATTCTTACTCTCACACTCTTGAAACATGACTAACCTTTGTGTAAGATGCGATAGCTGTGTGGAGCCTGGCAATCATGGCTAAAAGAAAGGAAGCTTCAGCGGAGCCACTCCGACGAGTTCGGTTTTCGTTTCACTGAAGTCTAACTGCAGCATTGGAATGTACGATCCCTGAAATGGGAAGCTGCTGATGCCCAGCTGGTTGATGTCGCCGTAAAAGTAAGAGCTGACATCACCGCCGTCCAAGAAATACGATTGAAGGGACAAGGATGGAGACGAGTACGACCTTGTGACCTCTTTTACAGCGGCCATATAATAGAACGCAGATTCGGTGTGGGATTCGAAAAACTCAATAGACGAGTATTGGCATTTACTCCGATGAATGAGCGTCTAACCACCATCAAATCTTTCAACACTTATTTGCTCCGCGATCCCGGCGGAAGAGAAGGACTAAAGATGCTTTTTATGACAGGCTGGAGCGCGCATATAACCACTGCCCCTACCATGATGTAAAATTGTGCTCGGCGATTTTAACGTCAGGGTGGACAAAGAACATTCGGAAAATGTAAATCTTTTCAAGTGGGTTGAGGCTGGTCGATTTCACAAAGCCCCGAAATATGGTTATTTGTAGTACTATATTCCAGCAAAAGAAAATTCATCAAGGTACTTGGCTAGCTCCGGATTGAAAATTCGAAACCAGATCGATGACGTAGTGATGGCTGTCTCCAGTATTTTTGACGTGCGTACGCTCAGAGGAACTAACATTTACTCGGACTACTAGCTTGTTGTAGCGCATCTATACAACAGAGCACACTTGTCAACAAATACACGGAAGGAACGACGGCAAGAAGCTACTATCACAACCGCCAACTGTTTTTTTTATTCCGACTTGCGCTCCTGCTCCCTAACAGCAACTCGATATGAGGGAACCGTGGAACGCCATTTCAAGCTCCTTACGTATAGATAAAAGCGAAAGCATTAGTTTTCTTAATGGCCGAAAGAACAGCTGGTACGATGAGTACTGTAGTGATGCAGTGGGAAGAAAGCAGCTAGCTTACCTAGCAATATTGCGATCGACCACAACACGAGCGGGGTGGGATAGCAACCGAGAGACGTATATGCAGACCAACATACAAAGAAGCCGAGTGCGTGAATATGAAAAGCTTGAGAAGCCGGCAAACAGGGGTGATGTTCGAAAAATCTACAAAAAGATGTGACGATTAACGGAAGGTTTGAAGACCGGAGCAGTAAAAATGTAATTTCCAGAGATGACTAAACCGATTTTCCAATCAATGGAGATGGAAAAGATGTTCCATTGCCTCACCAGGATGAAGGCCGAATGGCAATTACTCCCCTGAAATAAAGGGTGATTTTTTAAGAGCTTGATAACTTTTTTAAAAAAAAAAACGCATAAAATTTGCAAAATCTCATCGGTTCTTTATTTGAAACGTTAGACTGGTTCATGACATTTACTTTTTGAAGATAATTTCATTTAAATGTTGACCGCGGCTGCGTCTTAGGTGGTCCATTCGGAAAGTCCAATTTTGGGCAACTTTTTCGAGCATTTCGGCCGGAATAGCCCGAATTTCTTCGGAAATGTTGTCTTCCAAAGCTGGAATAGTTGCTGGCTTATTTCTGTAGACTTTAGACTTGACGTAGCCCCACAAAAAATAGTCTAAAGGCGTTAAATCGCATGATCTTGGTGGCCAACTTACGGGTCCATTTCTTGAGATGAATTGTTGTCCGAAGTTTTCCCTCAAAATGGCCATAGAATCGCGAGCTGTGTGGCATGTAGCGCCATCTTGTTGAAACCACATGTCAACCAAGTTCAGTTCTTCCATTTTTGGCAACAAAAAGTTTGTTAGCATCGAACGATAGCGATCGCCATTCACCGTAACGTTGCGTCCAACAGCATCTTTGAAAAAATACGGTCCAATGATTCCACCAGCGTACAAACCACACCAAACAGTGCATTTTTCGGGATGCATGGGCAGTTCTTGAACGGCTTCTGGTTGCTCTTCACCCCAAATGCGGCAATTTTGCTTATTTACGTAGCCATTCAACCAGAAATGAGCCTCATCGCTGAACAAAATTTGTCGATAAAAAAGCGGATTTTCTGCCAACTTTTCTAGGGCCCATTCACTGAAAATTCGACGTTGTGGCAGATCGTTCGGCTTCAGTTCTTGCACGAGCTGTATTTTATACGGTTTTACACCAAGATCTTTGCGTAAAATCTTCCATGTGGTCGAATAACACAAACCCAATTGCTGCGAACGGCGACGAATCGACATTTCACGGTCTTCAGCCACACTCTCAGAAACAGACGCAATATTCTCTTCTGTACGCACTGTACGCATTCGTGTGGTTGGTTTAATGTCCAATAAAGTAAACTGAGTGCGAAACTTGGTCACAATCGCATTAATTGTTTGCTCACTTGGTCGATTATGTAGACCATAAATCGGACGTAAAGCGCGAAACACATTTCGAACCGAACACTGATTTTGGTAATAAAATTCAATGATTTGCAAGCGTTGCTCGTTAGTAAGTCTATTCATGATGAAATGTCAAAGCATACTGAGCATCTTTCTCTTTGACACCATGTCTGAAATCCCACGTGATCTGTCAAATACTAATGCATGAAAATCCTAACCTCAAAAAAATCACCCGTTATAACAAAACGGCACACCGTTGAATGACTTCTATTCAAATACGGCGGCGAAGACTGAAGAGGTGTATGCACCACCTTCTTTGCAAGTATGGACAGAATGCACGTCCGAAGATTGGATCCTACCTATTTCACAAAATGGGGGATTCCACAATTTGCAGGTTTCCTTTGCTTGGAATTTAAAATTGGCGCCACGTTACGAAAAGAAGAAACGAATAGTACGCTGTTGTTAACTCGGCTATGATCGCTATACTGAAACTGTACAATGAAACCTGACTGATTGTGACGCAGCTATCCAATAATGTGATATGAAGTTGCAAGAATTTGGAATTGACTTAATTTCACGAATTTCTTTGAGTTCCAGCGATTTGCCATGTCAGTTCAAACGTATACAGTTTCCAGTAAAAATTTCATTTGCGATGACAATCAACAGGTCACAAGGCAATCGTTGGAAGTGTGTGGCATGATTCTTGAAATGCCATGTTTTCCACTTTCATAATTCATAATGATTTTTTTCATTGAGTTATAAAATTCATATGAAATAAAAAATTTTCCCAAAAATAATCAAACTTCAACTGGTTATATCTTTTAAACGGGTGGGTTTACGAAAAAATCATAGCAGACCTTTTTGTAGAGCATTCAATTTCCTACAAAATCTAAGGAACAAGATATTTTTTCAAGTAGTTGGAAGCGAGATATAAATTTTTCTATCTGGTAATAAGAAAAAATAGAAAACTGTATGTAGGAGAACCTTCCCATTTCAATTAAGAACTCATATTTGGAGAGGCTTTCTTAGAGGTGTCTAGAAACCTATTTTTCCGAGTACCAACGAAAAAAAAAAAAAAAATTTGAGAATCACCCTAATAGGTACCTACTCAAACATTGGTCCTTCGAGCCGCAAAGAAAGGCACTATAGAAAAAAAGTTTCAAGCGGCGAAGTTTAAATGAGGTGGCATATACAAATAAAAAAATTTTCTAGAAAAAAAGATAAAATAAAATAAAAGGTGCGGTGATATATCCATATATGCAAAAAAATTCAAGCAGTAAAACTAAAGTGAGTTTATTGCAAAAAAAAAACTTTACAATAATAGAAGAAGTTAAATTGTGTGTGCAGTTATAAAAAAAAAGAAAAAAACAAAACACATATAAATATACATATACATACAACACTGTGCTAAAAACCAAAAAACAAAATAATAATAAAAAAATACCTGCAACCGGGCGCGAAATATTATTTATTTTACAAATATCTAAACGGGTGCGAAGCTTAACAAATATATAAAATCTAATGTCTATGTGAAAAACTATAATAACCGTGAAACAAAAAAAATTAAAATTAAAAAAAAAAAACAAAAAAGCCAAGCAACAAGGGGAAATTAACAACTACGGAACAAGCAACAAAGAGGAAAGAAATTGGACGCAGTGGCATAAGCTAAACAACGAAACGTTTCAATTGATAAAACAAGTTTAAGGCGATGATTGCCTATCCCGTAGCAGAGTGCTATAGTGGTTTCAACGTTTTCAAAGTGGTCGTGAGGACATAAATGACGATCAACATGTGGATCATCAAAATCCGTAGTCACTGGAAATTCCATCGAAACTATGCGTGAATTCATCAAAAATCAGCAGAAATCACCACTGAAATTCATGGAAATAGAATTGAACATCTCCAAAATATCGATTTATCGCATTTTGACCAAACATTTGGGTTTACGAAAGGTGTGTGCACGGTTTGTTCCGCACAAATTGACTGACGACTAAAATTGCTCAGAATCCAAGATTTGAAGGACATCATTGACGCTTGTTGCGTCAAGCGACTCTATACGTCTAAAAATAATGGTTTAAAAAGAAATTTGTAAAATTAATTAAAGAATCTATGAATATTATTAAATGTTGTTTTTATATCATGTAAATACTTACCATTTTTATATTAACAAAAAAAAGAAAACATCTATTACCAATGTATTAGAAGACTCTATTACCGTGAATTATAAGATTGCTGAATTATATCTACCTATACTTACCTCTCTCTTATATGTATATACTTACCTCTAGATTAAGCCGTTAGGTTAATTTTTAAGCTAAGCTATGAAATCCGTTTAATAAAGAATTCACTTGTATAATAACCAGAATCGAGAACGGTCGTCTTTTTATCGGCATTTTTTTAAATCGCAAAGGCACAGGCAATTTCGCACGTTCATAACGAGTCGCGCATCCCAGTCAATTTAATAAATTCTCAAAAAAGCTTGAGAAATTTTCATGGCGCCCGAGCAGGGACAATAGTGCGTGGATTATAGTGAAACAATTTTTCGCAAATATTAACAAAAAATAATAACTAATAATAACTTTTCGTAATTGCCTGTGCATTATCTCGTGTTCGGTTGGTGGTGAAGTGAAAGTGGTCGTGAAGAAGAATAAGAAAATAATAAATCTAATAACAAGAGAAACGGAATACGTGTGAATATACATAAGTGACGGAGTATACATACATGCGTTCAAGTACTTAAGATTTAAAAAGAAAAAACAAAACCAAAGTAACACCTACCACACAACTGACCCATCAGTGAAAAAAAAAGAGAGAAAAATATATACATATATAATATCTATATATACATATATATATACATCATACATACAGATATAAAGCCGAAAAAGCAGAAAAAGAAAAGTGCGTGAGAAACGACAACGATTAAACGGATAATTACAGTGGAGTGTCAAGGCTTAAAATACATTTATATCTCTAAAAAGTGCAGTAAAACCAATAAAACCGCTAAAGTGCTGGTCTGTGCAGTTATAATTTCTGTAAAGAAATTAATATAAAAAAATATATATATATATATATATATATGTATGCATATATGTACATATATATACCGATAAGTGCTGCTGTGCTGTTATAAAAAAAAAAAAAAAGAAGTGCCGCTAGTACCGTTGACCAAAGTGCTAAAAAAAAAAAAAAAAAAAATCCGAAGTTGTTGTTCGGTGCAACAAAGTAAAGAACATTATACTGATTCCGCACGGGTCTGCGTCAACATCGTCATCATCGCTGCTGCTGCGTCAACGCTAACATTCGCTGCGCTGCTACGTCAACTTTAACATCGACGGTACATCCACTGCGTCAACATCATCACCATCGCTGCTGCTGCGTCAACGCTAACATTCGCTCTGCTGCTACATCAACTTTAACATCGACGGTACATCCACTGCTGCTGACACTTCCTGGGAATGAGCTGCAATTGCATCGTTTGCAAAAGGGAAGTGAACGCAGGCAAACCGCCGACGCATTCACAACAGGTAACGAGAGCGAATCACTGAAAGTAGTGCGAATCAAAGAAAAAGACAAGTACGAAAATTAAAAACAAAACAAAGAGCAAGTGCACACTTTCAGTTTTTGGCTCTCCCTCTTTTCATTTTGACATACGTATATATTTATATTATTGAATATATTTATCATATCATAATATTCAAACACGTATATATACATACATATGCATTTGTGCATCTATGCATCTGAGTGAAAGGGGGATTCTGGGATTTGCATTAGCAATTTTAATTGAACATTAAGGTGCGACACCTTTACGAGTATATATTGCAGACAAAGATTTTTAAACGAAATAAAGGTTTACAATCCGGTTCGTTGGAAAAATTTCTCGTTAAAAAAAAACATTTCAAGAACGTTCAACTGTGCTATTGCTCATTTTTGCATACCTCATCGGTTTGGCTTTCGTATACCTGGTAATCGATACTATTTTTTTTTTTCGTTTTCGCAACCGATTCCAAATATATTTGTTGCCAACCATTATTGCTATTGGTTTGGCTTTCGTGTATTTGGGAATCAATATTTATATATTTTTCGTTTTGCTATCGATTCTTAGTATATCTGTTGCCAACCTTTAGAGTCTTTTTTTTCGGAAATTTAACAAGCAAAAATGAGCAAGCCAAAGCCAACTATCGCCAACCTCTCTCCAAGTAAGGAGTTGATCGACTTAAAGTCATTAAAGCGTCAAAGGACGGTGGCGAAAAGTAGCATTTTGCGCATAAAAACGGGTCTTCTAGAAAAAACTATGTCATTAGATCCAATCGAATTGGAATGTCGTCTTGATATACTAAACTCACATAGTGAGAAATTGATGAAATGTCAGTCTAAAATTGAAGAGATTGATGAAGACGATATGGCCCGAGGGGAGTTAGAGGACATAATTGTAGAAACAAAATCTATAATTAAAACAATTTTGGCCAAAAATAGAACATCTATTGCTGAAACATCGTTCGTAACGTCTCACAGCTCAAGGCTCCCAAAAATGAATTTGCCGAAATTCAAGGGAGAATATTCGGAATTTAAAAACTTCATGAGTTTGTTTGAGAGTTTGGTTCACAATGATCCAAACATCCCAGATATTGAAAAATTTAACCATCTGGTTAATTGTCTATCTGGGGAGGCGCTAGGCACGGTAAAAGCGTTTCAAATGTCGGATGAAAACTATCCGAAGGCGTCGGCAAGTCTCAAAAAGGTTTATGACAATAAATGTTTGATTTTTTTTAATACGATTTCAAAACTTTTTGAGCTGCCAACTATCCCTAAGCCATCAGCCCCTTCATTGCGCGCGATGATTGATGAGGTGTCGGCTGTATATGACTCATTGCTATCGCTGGGCGATGAGAAACAAATCACAAATGCGATAATTATTCACATAGTCATGACAAAAGTTGACTCTGCCACCCGATCAAAGTGGGAAGACCAGCTGGATTACGACAAGTTACCATTGTGGAAGGATTGTGAAGCTATCTTAAATAGACGGTACCAGCACCTATCAGCTGAAGGCGCATCATCTTCGAGGACGAGACCCATAGCAGCAGCCAGCGCGAACCACGTGAAGCAGCCTCACATAAATGGAACTAAATCCGCTTAAGTTGCAGCGAATACAAAGCAGCCAACATGCCAGCAGTGTTAATCGAAGGACCACTACCTAACAGCTTGCCCCACTTTTAAAACTCTCTCTGTTCAACAGAGATTTGAGTTTGTCAAATCGGTGCCCTTATGCATAAATTGTTTGCGTAAGGGACATACGGTATCCAAATGCCGAGCGGATCGATGTCGCGTGTGTAATCGGTCCCACCACACCTTACTGCACCAGTATCCTGTATCCTTCGCTGCTGAGCCTCATCCGCAACCAACAACAACTACACACGCAATGCATACAATATGTGTGCCTGATCGGGTAATGTTGGCAACAGCAGTTATTCTGGTGAGATCAAATTGTGGAGAGTACCTGCCCGCAAGAGCCTTGCTGGACTCGGGAAGTCAAGTCAACTTTATAACGGAGAATTTAGCCCAAAAACTGCGGATTCGACGCCAAAACAGGACTTTAAATATTATCGGGATTGGAAATTCAAGTACAAAAGTCGGGGCCAAATTAAGCACATTTGTGAAGTCGCGCGTAAATAATTATGAATTTTCGGCGGAATTCTGGATTATGCGATGTATTTCGGCTAATCATCCAGACCATACCATTAATATTAATGGTTGGAAAATTCCGCAAAATATTAAATTGGCGGATCCAGAATTCCAAAAATCTCAAAAGATCGATATGTTATTAGGGGCGGAAACCTTTTTCGATTTACCATACCATTAATATTAATGGTTGGAAAATTCCGCACAATATTAAATTGGCGGATCCAGAATTCCAAAAATCTCAAAAGATCGATATGCTATTAGGGGCGGAAACCTTTTTCGATTTATTAGCGGTTGTTCAAATTAAAAGTGGCCCTAATCAACCAACGCTACAGAAAACTCTTTTAGGATGGATTGTTTCTGGCAAATATGTCAGCAGTCTTAGTCCTCCTCCCGAAGTAAATAGCACATTATGCCAAACTGAAGAAGACTTAACGTCAATAGATTCAGTAGTCCAAAAATTCTGGGCTCTGGAGGAACTTCCTTCAGAAACAATTGGCTACAAATTCACACCTGAACAAAATGAATGTAAACAATTTTTCGTCAATACAACTGAAGTATTACCTTCAGGAAGGCTTCAAGTCAGAATGCCCTTTAAAGCTGACCGTAAATTACTCGGTCACTCCTATGAAATCGCAGTTCGGCGGTTTCAGGCCCTGGAGAGGAAAACATTGAAAGATCCAGAACTTCGTAAAATGTATCTGGACTTCATGAATGAGTATAAAGCGCTGGGTCACATGAGCCCAACAAATAATAAGATCCCGAGTGAACCACACTATTTCATTCCGCATCAGTGTGTTTTGAGGCCCGAAAGCACAACAACAAAATTACGAGTTGTCTTTGATGCGTCAAGTCGTACTTCTTCTCAAATTTCATTAAATGAACTTTTGATGGTAGGTCCAACCATCCAAGAAGAATTATATTCAACTCTTCTTCGTTTTCGCTTACATAAGTATGCACTAACAGCGGACATTACTAAAATGTACCGTCAAATAATTATGCATGAAGACGACAGAAATTGTCAGCTTATTGTGTGGAGAGAGCATCCTTCTGACCAAATTCAAATTTTTCGTCTTAACACCGTAACATACGGCACTGCGCCTGCTCCATTTCTCGCAACACGGTGTTTACAAATGCTCAGTGATGCTAATACAACTAAATACCCACTCGGTTCATTGGCCATTAAACAAGACTCTTATGTTGATGACTTATTAACAGGATCTGAAAATTTTGAGTCTCTAGATCTTATAAGAAGTGAAGTAATTAAAATATTAAACTCGGCCGAATTCACCTTAACAAAGTGGTTTTCGAACCACCCTAAATTTTTCGACAGTAATTATGCTGAAAAGTCATTAAGCTTCAATGACAAAAACTCAACTAAAACACTAGGAATCCATTGGTTGCCGAAAGAGGATTTGTTTCGATTCGTTTTGGATGCCAATTTTCATGATCTGCGAGCTACTAAACGAAACATACTATCAGTCTCTGCTCGCCTTTTCGATCCTCTTGGATTATTAGCCCCACTAGTTACCAAAGCAAAAATCTTATTGCAAGAGCTTTGGATCCAAAAACTAGATTGGGATGAGTCGATTCCTTTGCGCCTTAATACTAGCTGGCAGAATTTCAAAGCCAACCTACTGCAGCTGTCATCAATTAGCATTCCTCGATACGTAAATCTAGAGCCGAGTGCTATCTGCCAAATACATGGCTTCTCCGACGCTTCAATAAGAGCGTACGGATGCTGCATATATATACGAAGCCAATCTGCTAGTGGTGTCAAATGTATGCTGCTTACTGCAAAATCTAGAGTGGCTCCGTTGAAGACCAAGTCTCTTCCGCGTGTCGAGCTCTCGGCAGCACATCTTCTTGCCAAATTATGGTCACGAATTGCGCCAATGTTGAATCGACAATTTGAAAAAATTATATTTTGGACAGACTCTGAAATCGTATTGCATTGGGTAAAAACGCATCCATCGTCATTACAAACCTTTGTTGCAAATAGAGTGTCTGAAATACAAGAATTGACTGACAATATAAATTGGCGACATGTGCCAACAAAACAAAATCCTGCGGATCAAGTGTCTCGGGGTTGCAACGTGGATGAATTGAATAATTCAATATGGTTTGGCGGTCCACAGTTCCTCCTAGAAGACCCCGCTTTATGGCCAATTAACATTCACTTCCAGCTCTCCCCAGACGATGAAGCATTAGAGAAGAAGAAAAATGCTTTCACACTAGCCATAAATGTGAAAGAGAATTCACTATTGAACCTTATCGAAAAATTTTCTTCTCATCAAAAATTGCTTTGTGTGGTTGCCTATCTATTACGGTGGATTAGACGACCAAAAATACCTACGGAGGGAAGGGACCTGACATCTGACGAATTACACTTGAGTTTTTTAAAAATTGTTCAGGTGATTCAACATTCAGAATTTGCGAATGAAATCCAAAAACTCTCGAAAGGCACCATGCTACCCGCAAACCTGCAAAAACTGAATCCGTTTTTGCATGAGTACTCGGATATGTCGCTTTCATTCAAATTAATCCGAGTAGGAGGTCGCCTTTTAAATGCACCTCTCCCATACGATGCCAAATTCCCATTATTACTAAATAAGAATTTGCACTTCGTTATTAATTATTTACGGTTCCTGCATTTTCGACATCACCACGCAGGGGCAAAAGCGTTGGTTGCGCTTCTTCGAGAACGCATATGGCTGATCAATGCAAGAGAAGCATGCAGTAGAACCGTTAGAAACTGTACACACTGCTTTCATTATAAGCCGAAGTTGCAAATCCAAATAATGGGAAACTTGCCAGTCGAAAGACTTCGAGCGCTACGACCCTTTCTTATATGTGGCGTAGATTTTTGTGGTCCAATTTATACTACATTAAAAATACGCGGTCGACCACCCGTAAAAACCTATATCGCAGTTTTCGTTTGTTTCACGTCTAAAGCTGTACACTTAGAATTAGTTTCTGATTTATCAACTAATTCCTTTATTCTCTCCCTAAAAAGGTTCATTGGTCGCCGAGGGATGCCACAGACGATATACAGCGACAACGCAACCAACTTCGTCGGCGCCGATCGCAAGTTGCTCGAACTCAAAGAGGCATTTCTGTCCCAGTCTCCGGAAGTAATGGAATTAGCCGCTGAAGAAGGGTTCAAATTCGCCTTTATACCACCGAGGGCGCCGCACTTCGGCGGGTTATGGGAGGCGGCAGTGAAGTCCGCCAAACACCTCGCCGTACGCGCAATGGGCAACGTGCTGCTCACTGCCGAAGAGCTAGGAACACTGCTGGCCGAAGTGGAGGCCATCCTCAACTCGCGGCCCCTTGCACCGTTGAGCCAGGATCCCAACGACGGCGAAGCATTGACTCCAGCACACCTGCTAATAGGGTGCTCCCTCCGAGCCTTACCACCGGCGCAAGTGTCAACGGACCCAATTCGCTATTGCGAGAGATGGCAACTTGTTTGCTGTCTCAAGCAACAGTTTTGGCGACAATGGTCCAAAACGTACATTACCAGTCTTCAGGAGCGCAACAAATGGCTGCACTCGAAACGCAACCTGCAGCCCGGCGATCTCGTCCTCGTCCACGAAGACAACACGCCACCGCAGCAGTGGGCACTATGACGAATCGCCGCAACCGTAGAAGGACGAGACGGAAAGGTGCGAGTGGCAGACGTGGCAACCAAGGCAGGCACCATTAAGCGCCCTATTCACAAGCTAGCCCTGCTGCCTATCGAAGTTGAAGGATCATGATCCTGTCAAGGTGGCCGGTGTTGCGTCAAGCGACTCTATACGTCTAAAAATAATGGTTTAAAAAAAAATTTGTAAAATTAATTAAAGAATCTATGAATATTATTAAATGTTGTTTTTATATCATGTAAATACTTACCATTTTTATATTAACAAAAAAAAGAAAACATCTATTACCAATGTATTAGAAGACTCTATTACTGTGAATTATAAGATTGCTGAATTATATCTACCTATACTTACCCCTCTCTTATATGTATATACTTACCTCTAGATTAAGCCGTTAGGTTAATTTTTAAGCTAAGCTATGAAATCCGTTTAATAAAGAATTCACTTGTATAATAACCAGAATCGAGAACGGTCGTCTTTTTATCGGCATTTTTTTAAATCGCAAAGGCACAGGCAATTTCGCACGTTCATAACGAGTCGCGCATCCCAGTCAATTTAATAAATTCTCAAAAAAGCTTGAGAAATTTTCAGGGGTCAAAAATGACAAAACCTTCCTTTACAATATTGTGACTGGTGACGAAACGTGGTGTTTAAAATATGATCTGGAAACGAAACGCCAGAGTGCTGCATGGAATCGCGCATGGATAAGTCAAAAGTGAAGACAATGCTGATTTGTTTTTATGATTGCAAAGGTATTGTCCACAAAGAATTTGTTCCACCCGGCCAAACGTTAATGCGTTATTCTACCTTAGAGTTTTGAAGCGTTTGGTGTGCCGTATTCGACGTGTTCGGCCCGAAGGTGCTACAAAGCAAAAAAGGATGAAAAAATCGGTATTAGAAATCAAAAAAAAAAAAAAAATCTAGGCAATTTCTGAACACGTCTCCAAGCTGCGTATGACGCAATTATAGAGACGAATCAAATTTTAAACTTTCAAATCCTCAGCATACGCCAAATATGAAAACTGCTTAATCAGTACAAAGAAAAGAAAACTATGACATCCGATCAATTGAATTTAATTAAAATAATTGCACCTACTCTCCATCCGAGAGAAGAGCTGCCACAATTTCAAAGCCAAGAGGCGAGTTCAGGCAACCACCTCAAGGTGCTCGCATGTGACACTGAAATTTTTCAAGGTGGTTATGAACAATGGGCGTCCTTCCGGGACATGTTTACAGCCGTGTATATACATCATCCAAAATTATCACAAGCGCAAAAATTGTATCACCTCCGATACAAAAGTAAAGATCAATCAGGCGTAATAGTCAATCTTAAGGACAATAATTTCAATTTAGTTTGGGAAGCTCTACGATCAAGATATGAAAATGAGAGAATATTAAACGACAAACAAGTGACAATATTAATGAACCTACAAAAAATTCAGAAAGAAACAGGTAAAGAATTTACCCACTGTTACAAATTGCTTGTCGGTTCTACCGACATAGAATATACCCACAGACAATTGGGATCCAATTCTGGTAAGTATTTGCCATCTGCATTACCAGAAAAATCGACAGTTTTGTGGGAGCAATCGCTCTCATCACGAAGTACTTGCCCAAGGTGGCAACAAATGAAAGATTTCTTAACTACTCAATACGAGGTGTGTTCAAAAAGTATCGCGAATTTTGTGTTTTTTCAAAAATTATTTATTTATTCATGAATGTCTATTTTGTCCCCTTCAAAGTAATCCCCATGATATATTATACACTTGTGCCAACGGTTTTTCCAATCTTCGAAGCACTTCAAAAAATCATTTTTTTTTATCTTCTTCAGCTCCTATTTCGATGCCGTCTTTATCTCGTCAAGAGAAGTGAAACGTCGTCCTTTCATGGGCCTCTTCGGTTAGTCACAGGGAGCCAGATCTGGGGAATACGGTGGCTGCGGCATCATTAGTGTGTTGTTTTTGGCCAAAAAGTCGCGCACAAGCAACGATGTGTGAGCAGGGGCGTTATCGTGGTGCAAAAGCCAAATTTTGTTCTTCCACAAATCCGGGCGTTTCTGGCGGATTGCTTCGCACAAATTGCGCATAACTTGCAGGTAATATTCCTTATTGACCGTTCTTTCCTGTTGCAAGAACTCATGATGCACCACGCCCCTGCAATCGAAGAAAACTGTCAGTTACGATTCGCGATACTTTTTGAACATACCTCGTATGAAATTCCGGAAAGAGTAGATAAAAAAATGGTCAAAACTAAAAACGTTCAACACGACTAAATCGAAGCTGCATTAAGTCCCAAGCGTTAAAAACAACAACTTAAATCGTAGAGTTTTCAAAATACAAACTTTCACATCCGAACAAAACAAATATACGTCGTGCGAACTGTGTAAAGAGGGACACAAGCTGAAATCTTGAGAGAAATTTAAAAAAAAAAGACGTGTGGCACTCGGGGACTGCCGCGGTAAAGCTATTGCATAGCATGCTGTATCAACTTAAGCAATTATAATCTTATTTTCATGAGTCATCCTGCATCCAGACACTACCGCCTTTGTGGTATGCAACATTTTTCGTCACCGCAATGTGTTTTTTACGCCACACAGCGTCACCTGTGTGTGACGTTTTAAGCGTCAGGTATACTTCCGTTACGAAATTTCTGCATTCGGTCCCCTCGCTCAGAAGCTGCGATAAAATCTATGCAATAGCTTAAAAAATATTAACAAAAGAAACAATTTCGTAAGAACTTTCTACCAACTGTTTATCACATGCGCATATGCTTACCGATTGGGAAAGCAAATTTAATTGCGTTTTTTGCTATAAACGACTAACCGAACGCTTCACGTTACAAATATTTTCAGCTTCGCTCAAAATAACGCTAATGTTAAAAGAGCTGCGGGATTAATTGCTACTGCAAATCCCGACTTACAAAATTCCGAAAATTGCCAAGAAGCACCATGCTGCTCAAAGGCATTAAAAACTAAGACGCTACAAATCGAAAACCAAAGCAATGTATTATTACCCACAGCAGTGGTCTCAATCGAGAAACGAGAAGAACTGTTTAAACATTGGATCTTGTTAGACCAAGGATCTCAACGATCATTTATATCGTCTAGGGCACAAAGTAGGCTAAAACTGTCAACAAAACTAGGCAATTTTGAAATTACGGGAATGTGGGGACGAGTGGTACAAAACTCAAATAAAATCTGCAACATTACCCTCATTTCCCCCCAAGTGAATAAGCGTATTTAAACAGCATCTATTGTCTTATCGCAACTAAAAAATATGCCTCCTAGCTATCATAAATAGCAAGCATTGGCAAAAGGTTTCACACCTTAAGTTAGCAGACCCCAACTGCAACACACCGCACAAATATATCTTCTATTAGGCAGCGATATCATACCACAAATCATATTCGAAGATGTTGAGAAAATTACAAAAACACTTCTAGCGCAAAATACCATTTTCGGATGGGTCCTAAGTGGGCAAGTTGCGGAACCAGGCACAAAAATGACAACTCAAGTTGAGGAAATCTCAAACGAGTACCTCAATACACAACTGAAAAAATTTTGGGAGTTAGAAGAACTCCCCCTCATATCAATCACAACCCCACAACTACTCGATTAGATAATGACCGGTACGTCGTACGACTGCCACTAAAGACAGAATTTCCCCACATATTCGCCTTATGTCATTCCCGCACCTCTGCTATCTAACAGTTTTTAAGTATGGAAAAAACCTACATAAAAAGGCGAGCTAAAACCAGGATACGATAGGATCTTAGAAGAATACCTCCATTTAGACCGAATGGAGGAAGTCAGCCCTGGCGAAAAAATTATAAAAAGTAAATACCATTAATTTCACCACATCATGCAGTAATAAAGCTAGACAAAAAACCCACAAAGGTAAGAGTTGTCCTCAAGTTTGGGGAGTTCCCTAAATTATATTCTATTTACGGGACCACCGCTTCAGCCAGATTTATTGCTACTCGTATTAAACTGACGTATATACAAATAAATTAAAAACAGTTACCTCTGGCGTAAACTGTGCCCATGCCTAGCTATTCGTACACTCCACGAACTGGCACACAAAAAGACACAAAGTCAGAATTTCCTCTGGCAACACAAGTGTTGAAACAAAAAAAGCTAGTAAAAAAAAATAACAGCGGACCACCTTAATATTTTAAAGGACATACCTGAAGAAAATTTGTTAGACACTAAATTCCTTAACCCATCTTCGGCCGCTACATGAAATCAAAGTAAGTTTTTAATTTCCTTTCGAAGGGGTGGTTTTATGATCATAATCAAGAAAAATTAAAAAAAAAAAAAAAATGTTGACCAACCGTTTTCTTGATATGAACTGATCGAAAAACCGACCGCTGGCCAAAAACAGTCAAGTATGAAAAAGTAAATTTTTTTTGTTTTATGTTCTTTAAGAAAAATTTAATGATTTTAGTTCAAATTATTTGCTTTTATTTAAAAGATATGTATTTTTTTTATATAATACATGTATATTGTACAGACGTAAATTTAAAAATTTTGATGATATTCATCAAAACATTTAGTATGTATGTAAATAAACGTTACACTTTTTGCAAGTAAAAATAGTATGTTTCTTGCATAACTTACAGCGCCGATATTTATTTTTAAGACTTCTCATGACGGCGTGTACCTTTTCGTTGATTCGAGAGAGGTTCGATGGATGTCCAGAGTCCTCATCTTCATCTCCATTCTCGTAATCTTCCTTATTGTCGTAAGTCAACAAATGGTTTGTGACTTCAGATCGAAAATCAATTTGTGAAAGTGGTTTCGTCTTTTGAAATTTTGCCAACATACAATGCAACTTCCATGCATTGACCATTGCGTTACCAAGAGCATTAATCCATATTGGCCACCACCATTTTTTCCCTCGTATACATATCCGATAGTTGACCACAGCATTGTCATGAAGATCCACTCCACCCATACCGTGATTACATTCTTGTATTACTTTGGGCTGTGGAATGGTGATAGTTTTCTTTTGCTTCCGACAATATCTTTTAGCATATACCATTGGTTCGGCTGTGGAGTTATTTGTAATAACATTGACGACAGCGTTATCGTTCCACCGTACAGTCCCCGCGTTTCTCTTTTTTTAAATTCCTCAAGGGCGATTTTGCCATCCTATTTTCACGTATAGTACCGGTTGCAAAAAATCGACGCTCATTCAATAGGCACATAAGATGATAGGATGAAAAAAAATTGTCAAAGAATTGTCCAAAACGAATCGGTTTTCCTTTGATAAACATTTTGCATGAGTGTCGACCAAAGTATGGAATCATCTGTTCGTCTACGGCAAGAATATGGCTAAAAACTCCGAACTGCATAAATTTTGTATTGAGGGCATCAATAAGCGGGCGAACCTTGGCAAAACGATCTATTGTATTTAAATCGGTGTTATCAGCGAGATGTAAGAACCGTTTTATTATTTTAAACCGATTACGACTCAACGCTTGTTTTACAATTGGAATTCCCATGTCGGGCCGAACAGACCAATAATGGTCAATATGAGGCAAGGTGTGATACCCCGAAATGTACAAAATACCAATGAACCTACGTATTTCCACTGGCGTGACGTTAATGGCAGCATTGTGTTGATTCGCATATTCGTTTGTGAAATGCGTTATCTCTGCAATTATTAATTTATCAAAATACAACGAGAAAATATCATACGGAGATTTAGAGCCTGCAAAAAAGTTAAGTATGAATAAATACTTGTATACGTATATAAGTATATATATGAATTTATGCATATATAGAAATGGCAATTTAAACTAAATGGTTAATCAATTGCTTACCAATTTCAGAAAAAATTTCTTCCATTTTGAAAGCTTCGATGTTAATTGGCGTTCGGCTGTATTCAAAATTTCTGGGTTTTCGCCACACGGGGACAGCAAAATCAGAATTCCTCTTAAATCCGCCAATTATCATAACATTTCCATGTGCATTAGATGTTGATGGATTTTTAGTTTCACTGAGTTCATTACCTACATCCTGAATGTTTTCTCCTTCCAATGAGTATTGTAGTTCAACATGACCAGCGATTTCATTTAAAAAATCATCATTGTTGTCATTCAAATTAATCCGGTCATCGTCCAGATCTTCTTCATCTGTCATACACTCCACATGAGGTTGTAGAATGTATACGACGTCGACATCTGTTGCATTCAATACAGCTTGATCTTCCTCGTCATCTGAAGATGGCTCATTTAAAATGGCCATGATTTCACTAATTTTTATTGCTTTAGGAATATTTTATTTAATATTTTGAAGATATATACTTGCATTTTACTTAATAATAACAAAAATCATGCTTGAAAAAATTTTGTCCTACTTGACGATTTCTGGCCAGTGGTCGATTTTTCGACCACCAAAGAGTATGTAGTTTTAAAAGTTAAAAAACTTGTAATATTGAGGTGAGTTTCATTTGATTGTTAAAAGTTGATCTCTTGTCTTCGTATACAATTAAAAATAAAAACCGTTTTTTTTTTTGTTTTCCCAATTTTTTTAAATTAAACAAAAACACTTTAAAAAATTAATTTTTTTATGATTCTACCAAATTTTTCATTTACTGTTTTAACTGAAAAAAACTATCCTTAATGTTTTAATAAAATTCAGAATTTAATTTTTCTGAAAACAAAACATGAAAATAGCACTTAGCTTCAGAAATATGGACCTCCAAAGTAGATGGTCGAAAAATCGACCAGCGGCCGAATATGGGTTAAATTCGAAAGGGAAAGCACAACAAAAACTTTAGGAATACAATGGAATGCGATATCTGACCAGCTTTCCTACACTAATGAGTCAATATCCGCACTATCAGCTATAAGAAATAGGTAAATTTTATCCTCGTTGGGAAAACTTTTCGACCCCGCAGAATGGCTTTCGCCAACTATGATATAAGAAAAAAATATATTATAATACAAGAATTGTGGCTAGACGGAACTGACTGTGATGAACAAGTGAAACCACTCCGTTTAGAAAAAAGGTCCCAGTTCGCGGGCAGATAAAAATCCCACGATGGATAAATTATGCCCTAGAGCACAAAGTCGAAGTACATGACTTCAGTGATGCCTCTGGAAAGGCATATTGCGCCACCGTCTATGTGCGCACACAATCCGACACAGCGACCAGCAGTCAGCTACTAGTAGTCACGGCAAAGGTGGCCCCGCTAAAAACAATAAGTCTCTTTGGTGGAATGGTCCTCGATGGTTAACAGAATCTCCCGATTCTAGGCCGTCGTCGCCCACGCACAACATAATTGCCCCAGAAAGTCGAAAAATTAACTCTTTTCACACGACATGATACTGACATCCTTGAGCGATTTTCCTCATACTCGAGTACTCAGGCTAATCGCTTACATATTCAATTTTATCAAGCGACTCAAAATTAAAGTGAAGGGAGAACCCACGCTGCACTTCCAAGGCGACTAAGAGAATCGAAGCCGATTGACAAAAAGAGCTCACTCCTAGTACTAAATTCATTTCTGGATACGAAAGGTCTGCTTCGTGCTAATGGTCGGCTTGCCAACTCAAGCCTGACATTTAACAAACGACATCCTCTAATAATACCTGCGAAGTCTCGACTTACCATATTTCTCCTCAAGTATAAACACATACTAATGTGTCACACTGAACATCGCCTAATTCAACATATAATCCGCCAAGAGTTCTGTATTTCCCGACTTAAGCCTCAAATTAAAAAATGCATTTTCATGTGCAAGATTTGCACTATGCGTAAACAGAAAATGAGTACGCAGATTATGGCAGCACTTCCACCGGAACTCTGCGAATTTTCTCTGCCTTTCGCTATTACAGGTGTCGATTTTTCGGTCACATCCGGGATGTTGATCTTCGTACTCAAAGCGGAATTCTAACCATATCGCTGGTTAAATTATACTTTCTACCAAATGCCGATAAAAGCGAAAATGCTATACTAAACAATGCGAACATAATACCGAAACGCAAACGATTCAATTCAAAAAAATCAATGAATTCGCTAAGAACGTGGCACTCTCGCCCATTCTATTTATATACTACTATGTATCTTCAAATACCATTTTTTACAGAGGACAACCAACGAACCATTGATACTGCATCGACCATCGTTTCTGATAGTGGCTCACGGGCAACCCCATCAACGCCATCCGCACAAGCCGAACCGCGTCGCATCAGATGCCGTATATGTCGCCGGAAACATCGGCTACAGCACTGTGGGCTCTTTAAAAAAGTGTCACCGACACAACGCCAACGGGTTTCCCAGGCTCATGAGCACTGCTTCAACTGACTGTCGCACAGACACGTGACGCAGGAGTGTGCTTCCGCTGATTTGTGTCACACTTATGGCAGACCACATCACAAGCTGCTTCACTGTGCCCCACGACACGATGCAGGTCGGCCACCTACCACGAGCAGACCAAGGCAGACAAACCGGGCGGTACTACAACGAAGCACTGCAGCGCATCCTGAGTCCCCTCCATGGCGTCCTCAACGCATTGTAGCGACTTGGCACCATTCGAAAAGGCCACAACATCGCCACACCACTTCAGCAACTCCAACGACTGCTAGATATACTGCTGAATATACGCCATCCAAACACGCAAACGCACCACACTAGATACCACTCAAAAAAAAGGGTAATCATCACAACACTTCATTTGTTTTTTGGTCAGTACTCGAAATCTGCATGTCGCCTTTTCGATCCTCGTCTATTCGGTCGTCGCTTGTAGTATTTGCTATTTACCACTAGTTTAATAAACCGAGTTTGTTATTTTTAATCGTTATATACATTAAAATATATGAATATAAACCAAGAATCTAAAATTGTGTAGGCCGGGCGTTTTTAATTCAAAACAGAGTGGGTGAAAGAAAGTGAAATGTTCATCTACTCAAACATGCAGAACCCTAATTTCCATTCGTTGGACATGATTTTGTCCGACCGTATTTTATAGAGAAGCTGATACATGCTCCTTATCAGTTCTTCAGGCGGGTAATTGCCATTACAACTTCTTCATGGTCGGGCAATAGAACGTCTGTTCCATCATCATCGATTGGGGGAATCGGGTTTGCCTTCACGTGGCATCATACTCTCAGTACAGGCTGGGGAAGTATTTCCCCAAGAGTATGTTGGTGATATTTTCTGCTGGAGGCCGAATTTGCCAACTGTTATGCCAAAGATATTTTTTTTGACCACCCTAGCGTTTAAACCGCCAAGCACGATTTTTATATCGTGGCGAAGGCAGCTCTCATAGATGCGCTCCAAGCGCTCATATGATGCATCTTTAGTCACATCGTTCTTTTCTTCCGTCGAAGCGTGGTCGCAAATCAGAGATATGTTGAAAAACTTCGCTTTGATGTGGATTTGTGGCTCAACGTTCACCAGGATGAATCACAATACTCGACGACGGAGTCTCTCTCCCCCCACGAGTCCCACACCGAATTTGCACTCTTTTATATGGTCACTGTAGTAAATACCACAAGGACCTACTCGTGTCAGTTCTTATCACGTCCATCGCATTTCTTGGATAGCGGTGATGTCGGCCTTCACCTTTTCATGTAGGAGACCGGACATTCCTGGTGCATGCCCTCAAATCGTAATCCTTAATTTATTTGCCATTGGCGCCATTAAAAGGGTGGGCTCTCATCCGAGTTAATATCTATAACACTAACCTTGAAACATCGCATAGCAACAACGCTCACCCAAAGGATGCAATCACGCAGTAACCACGTGTTTAGGTACAAAGTCCAAACAGTATCACACCATATGCCACTCAACAATAATCTACATAGTATATGTAAAGTAAACATATAAATACTAGTGTATTAAGTAAGACGCTTATCTTTACCTAACACTAACCTTGAAACATCGCATAGCAACAACGCTCACCCAAAGGATGCAATCACGCAGTAACCACGTGTTTAGGTACAAAGTCCAAACAGTATCACACCATATGCCACTCAACAATAATCTATATGTAAAGTAAACATATAAATACTAGCGTATTAAGTAAGACGCTTGTCTTTTATTGTAGAAGCAGCCATAGAGCTCAGACATACTATTTAAGTATAATAAATAAAGGAACGTTCTGATACTAACATTCGTGTGAGTACAGAACTAAAAAATATATTTTTTGATTAATTTCAATCAGGAAATATTAATTGGCGCCCAACGTGGGGCTACGCGTCAAAAAGGATTCAATACAAAATCCTTCAAAGTGTAGTCAATTCAAACTAGGATATAGTCGTATAAATCAACAAGGAATATAAATTCCATATAAATTAAAATTAGTGAAATAATAAATTAAAATCACAAAAATGAATCAACCAGAGATAAATGCTCTTAACGAAGTAATTCAGGACCTCCAGAGAAGGCATGCCCAGATGGAAGCTACCCAAGGAACTGGAGCAATCCATGAATATCAGGATCAACTATGCACCTATAACGACCCAAAGGAAGTTGACTTAAATATATTCAAAACATTGCCTATATTTAATGGAGATTATCACGACTATCGGAACTGGAGGAAAATGGCATGTACATTAATGCAAAACATTTCCAAATTCCAAGGACAGAATATATACGCTGAAGCTCTAATAATGGTTAGAAGCAAAATCACCGGAAGAGCAGCACAAATTTTAATCAACAACAATACAAAGCAAAACTTTGATGCCATCATAGAAAGATTGGACGACTCCTACGCCGATCAAAGGCCACTCTATGTCTTAGAAGAAGAAATGATGAAGATTAGGCAAGAAAATCAATCGTTACATGTGTACTATGATAGATTAAATCAATCACTAAATATAGTCTTATCAAAAATCGAAATGACACATAAAAACGAATACGTTGCCCAAGCTCTAAGCAAGGAGGTACAATCAAAAGCAGTCCGCACATTCATTACAGGACTCAGGAGCTTAACTACGAAAAACGCTCTTTATTCTCGTGGATGTCGAAACATCACCGAAGCCTATGGGATAGCAAGAACCATGCAGCACGATTCACAGTATCAACAGCTGGAATACATCCCACGAATGAACACAACTGTACCAAAGTACAACCCATTCAACACGCATCAACCAGCACAACAACGAGTCGAACAAATGGAAATCGACCCATCATCAGCTCAATTCCGCAGACACACACGTCATCATCAACAAACGGTTCAACCAGCCAACGCCCAACAACAAGCAAATCAACAAGGAATCACACAGCAACAGCGACCTGGCATATTCAACAGGCAACGCATAAACACATTCATGAAGCGAGCACGTGATTCATACTCTGAACATCATGGAAAGAAAGAGAGAGTAAATCAAATGAACGGCAACGAAGACATCGAAGAAGTACATTCACTATACAACGAGCCAGCTAGTAATGAAGAAGAACAAGAGCAGACTCATTTTTTTATAAAGCACCACGGTCTTCCAACATTACGAAGAATCGCACCAAATGGTAAGTCCGTGCATATATTAATAGATACTGGTGCCACAAGTAGTTATATTAGAAGTGATTATCCTTATGCAAAGAAGGTATTATTAAACAAAACAGTGAAAACAAATACACTACATGGATATTCCATGATTACTCACAAGAGAAAGATAGATTTATTAGGGCATGAAATTGAATTACTGGACATAGATAAATTAAAAGATTTTGACATTATATTAGGGGAAGATAATCTAAAAAAAATGAAAGCAAAAATAAACATGATTAACTACTCCATTAGTTTCTCAAAAACAAGAATAGAAACATTAAACTATACGATAGGGAATAAAACGTACGAAAATGAAATTAAAGAATTAATGAAAAACAATTACTGTGGAAAGAACTTACCTTTCACCACAGCTATTGAAGCGGAAATTAGAACAGAATCAAAAGATCCTGTTTGGGTTAGACAATACCCATACCCGTATTCAGACCACGACTTCGTAAAGAAAGAAATTGGAAAACTATTAGAAAATAATATAATACAGCCTAGCAAAAGTCCATACAATTCTCCAATATGGACAGTATCAAAAAAGGGAAACGATGAGGAAGGTAAACCTAAGCGAAGAATGGTCATAGACTTCCAAAAGTTAAACAAACAAACAGTAGCAGATAGGTACCCCATCCCAGATATCACAATGACATTAAAGAATTTAGGGAAAGCAAGTTATTTTACAACACTTGACTTAGAATCAGGATTCCATCAAATCATGATTAAAAAAGAGGACCGCGAAAAAACAGTCTTCTCAGTAAATGGAGCTAAGTACGAATTCCTTAGACTACCATTCGGGTTGAAAAACGCACCCTCCACCTTTCAAAGATGTGTTGACGATATACTTAGGCCTTTCATCGGGAAATGTGCATATGTGTATATTGACGATGTTCTGATATATTCCAGCTCACCAGGGGAACATATGAGAGATATCACCAATATTATACACATACTCCATAAAGGAAATATGAAAATTTCGGAAGAAAAATCCAATTTTTTTCAACAACAAACAGAATTCTTAGGACATATAATAAAAAATGGAAGAATTACGGTAGATCCTAAAAAAATAGAAGTCATAGACAGATATAGGACACCAACAAATTTAAAAGAACTTAGATCCTTTTTAGGGTTAGCCTCGTACTATAGAAAATTCGTGAAAAATTTTGCACAAATATGCAAACCTCTAACCATTTACCTACGTGGAGAAAATGGAAATATATCAAAAAACAAAAGCTCCAATGTAAAAATAACATTAAATGAAGAAGCCTTAAAGGCTATAGAAGTATTAAAAAACTGTCTTAAGGAACAGGTAGAATTGTATCAACCAGATTTCAATAAAGGATTCGATTTAACCACCGATGCCAGTAATTATGCCATAGGTGCAGTTCTGAGTCAAGGAAAAAATCCTATTGCATTTATATCACGAACATTAAGTCAAACAGAACAAAATTATTCAACAAACGAGAAAGAAATGCTAGCAATAGTATGGTCTCTAAAGAAATTAAGAAACTACCTTTACGGCATAGCAAATTTAACCATTTATACAGACCATCAGTCCTTAATTTTTTCTATATCGGAAAGAAACCCGAATACCAAATTAAAACGATGGAAAAACTTAATAGAAGAATATGGTGCAACACTCAAATATAAACCAGGACACGAAAATGTAGTAGCCGACGCCTTATCTCGACAAATAAACACCAGTTCAAATGAATCCCAATACTCAGCAGAAACCTCTGCACATAGGAATATTAGGCAAGTAAATTCACCTTTTAACTCATTTAAAAATCAAATACACATCATAGAGGGAACAGAAAATAATCTAGAAACAAAAACTATATTTCCTAACTATGAAAGATATACTATCACCTTTAAAGATAATGACTTTTTAATGAAAAATATCAGAGCTGTATTAAAACCAAAGATTATGACAGCATTTCACTCTGATATTTGGCACAAAATTCAACCACAAATTAAATACATATTTGTCAATTATCCCAAAGTATTCGCGCAATTCTATTTAAAGGACATTACAGCGGAACAAGACAGAATAAATATAGTAGAATTTACGCACTCACGAGCACACAGAAATGCAAAAATTAATTTAAAAGAAATACTTCAGACATGTCTTTGGCCTGAACAGAAAAAAGATATTGAAAAGACAGTACGAAACTGCGTAGTTTGTAACGAAAATAAATATGAACGACGACCAGTAAAACATTTAATAGGAAAAACACCAACACCACATAAAACAGGTACATCCATACAAATGGACATATTCCAAATAAACAACACACGATTTCTCTCTAGTATAGATAGATACTCGAAATGTGCGTACTTTCGCAAATTAGACTCTAAATACCAATTCTATGACATAATAAACGAAGTGCTAACACAAGTATTTCCGTACTGTACCGAATTTATGACCGGCAACGAATTAATCTTTTCGGGTGTAGGAACGAAAGCCATATTAAACAGACTAGAAATACAGCATACGCTTACCGCAAACAACCATTCAACAACGAACGCTCAAGTTGAACGTTTGCACAGTACAATACTTGAAATATCTAGAGCCTTAGCAGCTGACACAGGCACAACTGCAGAAGAGCAATTATTTAACGCTATAAAAGAATATAACAGGACGATACATTCAGTAACGGACAAGGAACCGGTAGAAGTTTTCTTTGAACGAAGTAAGTATCCTGAAATAAAGGATAAAATTGAAATAAAACAAGAAGCAATGCTAAAATATCATAATAAAAAACGATTAAATAAAACATATATTCCAGGACAAATAATTTACGAGAAATCTAGCCGTCGCGAAAAATATACAAAACGCTACGTTAAATATATTATCAAGGAAAATCGTGAGGACACAATCTTAACAACCACGGGGAAGGTTATACACAAAGATAACATTAGACAAAATGTTCAAAACAATGATAACATTCATATTGATAGGGACAACCCTAGCACTAGTAATAACGGACATTAAAGACGAAAAATATATACTGACAGAAACAGATCCTTCATATCTGTTTGAAAACGAAGACTATTTGTTCCATGTAACAAACCTTACAAAAATCCTACAACCCTATTACAATATTAAAGAAATGCTCGAAGCAACACAAAAAGATCCTACGGAGTATATCCTAATCAATAGGATAGAAATATTAAAAAGTCAGTTGCTACAAAAACGAAGAACCAGAAGTATAGACTTCCTAGGTTCAGCATTAAAATTTATCACAGGAGTACCAGATCATGACGATCTAGTAGAAATAAAAACAGCACTAAATGATATTATAGAAAACAATAACCAGCAAAGAACGATAAATTCAAACTTTGAGAAACTAATAGGTAAATTTAATCCGCAAACTTTAAAATCAAAACTTCTTCTCGAAAAAACTCATAAAGAATTATTAGACTTAACGACAACAATTAACTTTGCAAAAAATGGAAACTTTTACTCAGCTGCAATAAATACAGAAGAAATTGAAGAAATTATGAAAAAGGAACAAATCAATATACCAATAATAGATATCCTAGAATATGCAACAATACATATTTGTAAAGTAGCTGAAACATTTGTAGTAATTTATAAATATCCAATAATACAAGAAAAATGTGAAACATATGATGTAACATCCATATCATACTCTCACGGTAAACTTAAACTAGACAATATTATATCATATTGTAATGATAAACCACAAAGAGTAAAAAACTGTAAAAATAATCTAAGTAAATACATTTGTAAAAAGAATAAACCCGACCAATGTATAATACCTTTAATACGCAATAATGAAGCTCACTGTAATGTAATAGAAGAAAACAACATACCGATAATTGAATTAAATCACGGTAACATAATACTCAGTGGAGAACATGTAATAAACAATCAAACCATTTTAGGAACTAATCTTATACAAATCATAGACTCTGTAACAATCGATGGAAAAATATACAAGAATAAAGAGGAACAAATAAAGAAATACATTAAAGCTCAGGGAAATGAAAAAATTAAAATATTGGAACTACTCCAATCAGACAATGAATACGAATTTAATAACATACAAAAATTACATAAGCTAACTAGTTATTCCATTCGAAGAACATCCTGTACGAAGCATATTAAGTATTATTGTAACTTGCATAATAATAATATTAATCATTTACACTATTTTTAAATTGTATTCACTCTATGTTAAAATTCAATCTAACAAATTAAGACAACAAAACCAGATGCAGTACGAAGCTGTACTAAGACATCACGGGATGGAACACTTAATCAATCAGTCAGGGACGACTTCTCTTTAAAGGAGGGGAGAGTTAATATCTATAACACTAACCTTGAAACATCGCATAGCAACAACGCTCACCCAAAGGATGCAATCACGCAGTAACCACGTGTTTAGGTACAAAGTCCAAACAGTATCACACCATATGCCACTAACAATAATCTATATGTAAAGTAAACATATAAATACTAGTGTATTAAGTAAGACGCTTGTCTTTTATTGTCGAAGCAGCCATAGAGCTCAGACATACTATTTAAGTATAATAAATAAAGGAACGTTCTAAAAAATATATTTTTTGATTAATTTCAATCAGGAAATATTAATTTCCGAGGCCGTTTTCTTCTTTTCATTGGTAGTGTTTTTACGTGGCGTGGAACTTAGTCGCTTCCCTACTTGCTTAATACATATAAAGTTTTGTCAACTTCCCCGGCTTTGATCCTAATTTAATGGAGCAACACTTCTCGCAAAATAAAACGATCTGCATTTTTTGTTGTCTTACGGTTCCTGCTAAATTATGGGTGTCTTCTGTATTTTTATAATTTATTTGATAATAACGAGTTTGACGTGATATATTACATTCTTTAGCGAGATTTATAACGGAAAAATCCAGGTTAAAATTTTTCACAATTTCTCTTCTTAATTTGATTCTTAGTTCTTCTTTTAAAGTTTTTAACTGTGATTTAAAAATTGTTTAACGTAAATTCAGCAAAGAATTCAAAACAAATAATCAGAAAATACAAAAGCGACTAATTTACTTGATGTCAAAATACTAACCCATTGCAAACTTCTCTCTTCTAACATTATCATCAGCAGAGACTATTCGCACAAAACGGAATTGAATATAACGTAAGAGTGTAGCTGTAAATGCGCTCTTTGCTTTGACCTGCTGCCCAAAAATATAAAATATTGAAATGCAAAGCTTATCAAGGCATAAAAATCATCGGCAGCATCTGAATCTAATAATTATACCGACGTGTGTAGTTTCTATGAATGGTCTGAATCCACTTTTATATAAAGAGTTTGCTTATTGAAGGAAATATACCTTGCTTAAGGAAAATTAAACAAAGTTGTCAAACGTATGTATGATAGATTTATTTTTAAGGAATTATGAAGGTATCTTATCTGGTCTGTTATTAAAGTTATTTAAATGAAATAAGACGAATTTTTCATAGATTTATATTTCATTGTGAACGGAAATTTAAAAACGCGGCGTTTAAGTTAACGAATCCACACAACAAACCGAAACACCTAATAAAAATATTTTAATTTGGAAAGATGAATTAAAAACAATGTGGCACTGCATTCGTTGTATCGAAAAAAGGAAAAGTTCGGGCATATTTTTTATTTGTGTTGAGGTGGTGTGGTGTAGATTACTATTGTGTTATCGTGTGAGGGGAAAGTGTGCGATGATGTGGTGAACATGGTGCGTCAGTTTTGTGCTTTTGAGTGATGACTTGATAAAATTAATATTTTGTCTCCATGTGCTGCTTTGTAGGGACAGCCTGAAGACCGCTGCAGCATTTCTACACCGCTGTTGTGGCTTACTCAGCGACAATATCGTACTATTGGCTGTAAGTAGTTTTGCCTGGTTTGTAGGGGTAGTTGATCTACCACTTATGCATATTAGTTTTTCTAGTTATACTCTCGCAACAAAGTTGCTAAAGAGAGTATTATAGTTTTGTTCACATAACGGTTGTTTGTAAGTCCTAAAACTAAAAGAGTCAGATATAGGGTTATATATACCAAAGTGATCAGGGTGACGAGTAGAGTTGAAATCCGGATGTCTGTCTGTCCGTCCGTCCGTGCAAGCTGTAACTTGAGTAAAAATTGAGATATCATGATGAAACTTGGTACACTTATTTCTTGGCTCCATAAGAAGGTTAAGTTCGAAGATGGGCAAAATCGGCCCACTGCCACGCCCACAAAATGGCGGAAACCGAAATCCTATAAAGTGTCATAACTAAGCCATAAATAAAGATATTAAAGTGAAATTTGGCACAAAGAATCGCATTAAGGAGGGGCATATTTGGAAGTAATCTTTTTGGAAAAGTGGGCGTGGCCCCGCCCCCTACTAAGTTTTTTGTACATATCTCGGAAACTACTATAGCTATGTCAACCAAACTCTACAGAGTCATTTCCTTCAAACATTTCCATATACAGTTCAAAAATTGAAGAAATCGGATAATAACCACGCCCACCTCCCATACAAAGGTTATGTTAAAAATCACTAAAAGTGCGTTAACCGACTAACAAAAAACGTCAGAAACACAAAATTTTACGGAAGAAATGGCAGAAAGAAGCTGCACTCACGCTTTTAATAAAAATTGAAAATGGGCGTGGCGTCGCCCACTTATGGACCAAAAACCATATCTCAGGAACTACTCTACCGATTTCAATGAAATTCGGTATATAATATTTTCTTAGCACCCTGATGATATGTACGAAATATGGGTGAAATCGGTTCACAACCACACCTTCTTCCAATATAACGCTATTTTGAATTCCATCTGATGTCTTCTCTGTATAACATATACATTAGGAACCAATGATGATAACGAAATAAAACTTTACACAAATACGGTATTTGAGCTGAGGTATCACGTTTAAAAAAATATGTAAATGACGGATAATGAAATCTCGATTATCACTTTATCATGCGAGAGTATAAAATGTTCGGTGACACCCGAACTTAGCCCTTCCTTACTTGTTTTTCTTAAATTTGGTTTTTTATTTTTGTAAGAGTTTAGATCGGTTTATTATTATTATATTGCCTTCTTGATATAAATAATAGGTTGTCAAAAAAGTCTTGCGGTATTTTTAGTGAATTTTCAATTGTTCATAAAATTGGTTGCAATAATGCGATTCAAATATGCGCCGTTTTGTTCGATGACGCGTTCCGAACAAGATGCCAACTTCATAATGCCCTCTTATAGAAGCTCGCTTCCCTATTGGCATCGAGCTTCTTAGTGACTCCAATCTTCTTCAAGTGGTTTATAACGGTTTGATGACTCATGCCCAGCTCTTGACTGATGCTACGGCTGCTACTACGCCGGTCTCTTTTGACCAATTCAGCGATTTTATCGCAATTTTCGACGACAGGCCTTCCGGAGCGTGGCGCATCTTCGACCACCTCTACACCAGAACGAAAACGTTGAAACCATCGTCGTGCGGTGGAAATGGAAACTGTAACGGGTCCATAAACTGCACAAATTTTATTGGCGGCTTGAGATGGATTTTTGCCTTTATCGTAGTAGTACTCGTACTGTAAAATATGTCGTATTTTCTCTTTATTTTGCTCCTTGTTTGCGACGCTATAACTCACGAACGACTTAAAAGAAACGACAATCAATCAAACACGTGTTAGCGCGTGAAATGAGCTTTTCAAAAAGGTATAGCATGACCCGATGCGACGAATAGAACTAAAACTACGCGCTTTCAGCGCCAACCAGCGAAAATACCGCAAGACTTTTTTGACAACCCTTTACTTTTCACGCTGCCGAGGTAAAGGTCATTTGGTAAAGGAGCGACTATCGTCCTGGATGAAAAGACAATATTAAAATTTTAGCGCTTTTCAGGAGTGTTAAGTCATAATCTAGATCGGGTATAAATAGGTGTTCATTTGAGAAAATGCCCTAGAGACAGGATTGTGTATACTAGGGGCCTTACGAGAGTGTTATGACCGAGAATTGAGAACGAATTCCTTTCGAATCATTAATGTTGTTATTTCCCCATAACTAAATTTATAATTTTCATAAAGTTTTTTGAAGTTTTAAGATTTTCTCTCGTTTTAGCTAACTCCCATAAGCCTATGTGAGCAGCGTTTAACGAATAAATTGTCTATTAATGCTTTGAGAAGCATACGTCTTTTTATGAATTCCACAAAAAAGGTTTATTTGGCGGACGAATGTCGCATGAAAAGCTTTCATCCTCAGTTTTTTAAAGTGTGCTGATTTTATGGTAAAACAAACAAAAAAATTCACATAGCCCTTTATTAAAGTCTCTACATGGTGTTGAAAATAATTTGTTTACGATTTTTTACATTTTTTTTTCAATGTAACGCAGCTTGAGAAACAATTTTTTTATTTTCTGTTCCGGTGCGTAAATGTACAGAGAAGATGGTTTTCCAACTCGTGAACAGGCCAAGTGGAAAACATGGCATTTCTTGATTTATGCCACACATTTTCAACGATTGCTTTGTGACCTGTTGATTGTTATCGCAAAAGAAAATTTCACTGGAAACTGTATACGTTTGAACTGATATGGCAAATCGCTGGAACCCAAAGAAATTCGTGAAATTAAATATTCTGCCAACTTGTGAGTCAATTTCAAAATTCTTGCAACTGTCACATTATTGGGTAGCCGGACCACAATCAGTCGAGTTCCATTGAACAGTTTCGGTATATGAAGATACTCCTTCTCCTTTACTGGCGTGGGCACCGCCAGCGCGCAAGTCGTTTCTTCTTTTCGTAATTTGGCGCAAATTTTAAATTCCAAGCAAAGCAAACTT